>NC_092060.1:20802500-23202500 GCF_039877785.1 Chaetodon trifascialis
CTCGTGTGGGTGAGCAGCATCTTTAAAGAGAACAGGAGCATCCCCATGAGACAAAAGCACCTCATTCCACAGTGTCTTTAATGAGTGGTGAAGAAAGGGTAAGGGAATGGAGGAGATAATGAGATATGAGACACGGTATAGGGCTTAAGGATCCAGGTGTTTTCAGGTGTGTCGTCTGTTATTACTAATAAATAGGCTCGCTGTGCCACTACACTGACATGGGCAACACTGGCTAAATGAAACTAATATCTTTCTTAATTTCCCTCCTGGGTATCGATGAAGTTTCATATTATTTTATCGTATTCTGGGAAGAGTGAAAAACATGTCCGTGCATGTTTTTCTCTGCTCCCAACTGCAGCAGCTGCTCTTGGCCGGGTGACATGAAATATATCCTGAGCAAGCTGTTAAAGCTTCATTTGTCCAAAGGCCAGAATTTTTCCAAGCAGACACTGTGGGGACCGGACTTTGAAATAAAAAACATAACTTAATTAAGCCTAATTAGCCTGTTATTGTTAAATATTTTCACTTTCTTACTAAATGAATCATTAATGTGATTTTTATGAGCCTATATAAGAGTGAACAGATGCATAAAAAAACAAGGAAAATCCATAATGGTAACAAGATACCTGCGCCAAGGAGGCAGTCAGTGCTCAGTATAAAACCCACAGTTCAGCCACGAATGAACGACTCCAAATCTTAGTGAAAAGCTCTTGTGCTGCTGTCGGCTCCAGGGAATGGCCAGCTTGGGAGCTGAGCGGTTTGATGGCGGGTCCATGGAGTAGAGAGGACGGGGTTGGAGAATAATTCCATCCTCAGCGGGTGAACTTTAAATTCTGGTCTTTTTGGTCCTTGTCAGGGGTTGGCCAGCTAATCAATGATAACGCTCAGGATGGAATGGGCCTCTTCCACCAGTGAGCAACGTTAGATGTGCCCAATTTCTGAATTCGTTAATATTCTACGGACTGGATGGGAAGCTTCGGCGGTCCACATGTGGGTTGTCCTGCTACGAAAGCACAATCAAACTGAAATCAATCAAGCACAGTCTATACACAGCAACCGAGACCAGAGAAGGTGTCTAGGAAGACAAGATAAACGAAACACATGAAGAATATGGGGATTAAAGAAGAAGAAGAAGCCTGACTCATCCGAAAATGTGATTTGGTCTGGGTTGCACTCGAGGGTCCTGCACAATCAGTTGACAACCAGCAATCTAAGTCAAATTATAATCCCCAGGTTTAAGAGGGGGTTGTTCCCGGTCCTCAAAATGAGGATGAAAACATTTATTGGGAAGATAAACAAGCGCTGATTTGTGCCATGATCAATGAGGTCTCAGTCTCTGAGCTTGTGAGCTTATGTGCCCTTCTAGGCTCACAAGCCCTTGAAGGGATTTACCGGCCAGTTCAAATCACTGAGCTGTGGAGAGAGGAGGAGGAGGAGGAGGTGGCTCAGGCCGCTGTCAGCAACTCCAGCTGATGTTCCCTAAAGCCTTAAACTTTAATACTGAAAATAAAATGGCTATCAATCCTATCAATTTACCAGTGGGCAATTTCACTGTTAACTGACGAAGAGATGAAAACAGGTGAAACAGCTAATCCTCATGTGGCTCAGTGTTAATCAAAGTGTGTATATTCACCAAAGAGTCACTGATTTCTTTTTAAATCATGGCTGCACTGTGCAGACTGTGTGCCTGTGTGCTCTGAAGTGTCGCCCTTTGTCCTGCTACAACTAATCCCCCCGGGCCACAGCTGTGAATAAGGACGAGTCAACATGCCTGCTTAAATAAATCACAGGATGGCCCAATGCTGAAAACTCAAAACCTTTGAGCTCAGTTGAAAATTTTGTCAAAGAAAAATTACTGGCTTATTGTTCAATCCAGACCTGCAGCAATTAGTCAGTTAGTTGATCGTCAGAACTACTTTGATCATCAATTTATTGTTTTGAGTCAAATTTCAAGCAGAATTGCCAAAAATTTGATGAACAAATTATAGTAAATTAGCTGCAGCTCTAGTTCAGTCGAGTCAACTTAGAGTAAACTCATTCCTAATTTCCTTAGCAATGATGAAATGTGGAGTTGGAGCAGCTTCATCTTTCATCACGTGATTTCATGTCATTTCCAAATGAAACGATACAGTGAAGAGAGGGATTGAAATCAAATCCCTCAGACTTGATTGTATCACTCAAAGCGGTTGTTGATTGGATGAACTTATGCATAGACCCGAGTTCAAGATGAGCCGTCAGAGCTGCGTTCATGTTGTACAGAAAGTGATAAAGGCAGGATTTTAACATGAAACATATATTTGACATAATGAAGCAAAACTCACGCAGGAACACAGGATTAGATTAGTGTCTTTAAAATCATGTCAGCACTCGACCTCTCATATCCAGAAAAGATGCATTCGCACTATTTGTACTGGTTCTTGGCACTCTCACCACAAACTGCAGTGCACATGCCCCCACCTCCATCAATGGTATCAATGACAGCTGAATTTGGAGAAAGTTTCAGCTACTCAGTATTGACTCTGGCTGGACAGTAAGCTCAGCATTGATCAATATCTGTGAATCTACACAAGCTGCCAGCACTGACTGTTATCTGCAAACTCCAAACACTCTATTCTCTTCCTCACCTTCTGAAAAAGCATACGGCACATTATACCCCACTGCTCCACATGGTTCTTTGCTATGTTAACTGTCTCCAGCAACAAAAAATTCACAGTCTAATATCACACAATACAAACGCTGCCTCCAAAACCATTGGTCTCTCGACGGCCAGCCTCTCACATCTCAATGACAGAGACATCACATGCATTGCACAGATGATTGTACGTGACCCTGGGCCCACCCTCAATCCATTTTTCAAACTGCTCCCACATGAACACAGATATAAGACTTCAGAGTGGGAATGGGCGATCTGTGCTGTAGCAACAATCTTGTCCCTTCTGCCGCACACAGGACCGAACACAAGATCCCTGTGAATAAGCCTGTTTTTATGCCTGTTTGTATCTATAGACTCAGCCATAGACTCAATTTATGTGAGTGCATGTTTTTGTATGGATGTATGTGTCTTGAGAGAGTAGACATACTGTGGAAATTGATTTCCCCTTGGACAGAGTAAAGACTCCATCCTATCAATATTTGCACTAGAGAGGTATTATGGTCCACATTACCTGGTGGAACTCCCTCTGGTGCTGGACGGCCCCCACGTCGCCTCCTATGGGCAGCTGCTCCGACAGCTCCTCATCCTTGGCTGTCAGCCATTCTATGATCTCCTGCAGAGAGACCTGCAGCTTCCCGCTGTTGTCTGAGAACGCCTCGAGCCGCACCCTGCCAGGACACACACACACACACACACACACACACACACACACACACACACACACACACACAATTAATTCAGCAAGCAGAATTCATTCACCAACACACCAACCAAAGGCTGCACATTTGTGGTCACTGATTCCCTTCATCCAGAATGTCAACACAGTATTAGTTTTGCCACATGCACAACTTCTCAAAACCTCATTAAAAAATGTCAAATATATAAGATTTAAACTTTTAATTGCGATCCATTCATGATGCATGGGTTGTCCTGTGACCTGCGGACGGAGGAATGACACAGGCCTTTTTAAATCAAATACGTCTATTCTAGATGTCTTCACGTCAAACTGTCGGAATAAACATTTCGCAGGACCTGGTGGACCCTGTTACAGTGAAAAGGTCAGCGCTTTGCTGTTGAGCGAATTATGTAGAGAAGAAATATGTTGGAAATCTGTCACGCCCCGCTGATCATGTCACTCTGGACAATGCTGTATCTGAATCAGGGATGCTGGAAGTCAGTCAGAGTTATGGTTGCTGAGAGAAAGTCAGTCTATATGATGACGTCATACTAAATAATGCGTGACATTCAAGGTGCTTGCATTAATTGGAATGGCTTGGATTCTTTATAAATAACAGTTATTAACAAATTGAACTAATTTCAGGACGATTTACACTATAACAAGCAGCAAGAAACTGTAAATCAAAGCAGCTACAGCAAGCACAGAGGCAAGAACATGAGAACTGCAAGGAGAAGAAGAGGGGGTGAGGAAGAGGCAGTGTATGGACGTGGAGGAAACGGACTTTCAATAGAGGAGACCAGCATATGTGTGGATCTACTGATGCACATTCAATCCGTGGAGGACTCATTCATATGAGACAGCTGTCACTCTGTCTGTCACTATGAACAGCCACTGAAGTCTGAAGTGTAGCTAATGAATGAAATCAGGCTTCATAATCAAATGACCAGTTTTTGTTTTGCATCTCTTCTTCTGTAAAATCACTGTCTGTCTGACAGTAACGTGATGTCTTTGGTTACTTTGAGTCAGCGGGACACTTGAAATGACATACGGCACTCCCTTTCACACCTCAGTGTGTTTAAATCTCTGATTTGCCACAAGATGCATCACTTTTTAGGACTTATTATAGACTGATTTTAAGGGGGTGCTGCAGCCCCTCAGCACTCCTCCTGCGTCCTTTCTGAATGCTGTATTTTAGCATCGTCGTAAATAATTTTTGAGCAAGCTTATTAATTAACCATTAAATGTGTTGATGGCATTTTTATAACTGACTGTTTGGTAAACCCTCCTGTGGACTGCAATCACCAATCATATCTTAGTAATTGCAACCAGGCACAACAAGCTTTGGATTTCTCTGCATATTAACGCAGCGTGCATGGGCCTGTAGTCAGCCCTATGCTCAGGATCGAAGGAGTTTGAAGGTGTCCTTTTCTTAGCTTTTCAAAATCAAAAAGATAAAAAATGAAAGCAGTAGATTAAACAGTGTGTTTATCTACTCTAACCTAAGATGCAAGCATGAGCAATCTGGCTAACTGTCTTACCACTGTAACTACAAGTTATCTAAGTCAGCGTTACTTCCAACATATTAGCATATCATTAGCTTAGTGCATGATTTTGTGGGGTTACAAGTTACCTTGTAACCCCCCATATACCTTCACTATATGAAAGTTGCTCATGGATGCTATTAAATCAGAGCTTAGTTCACATTTTTCATTATTTCCACATCTACCCTAACCCTAACCCTAACCCTAACCCTAACCCACATCTGCTTGAATAATCTAGAGAGGATGCTTTGTGTTGCCTTAGCCCCAGTCATTAAGCATGATATCATGTAGCCATATTGCTTTATACTCAACTGCATTTATTTGACAATTAGTCTCTTTGCACTCTCAGATGAATAAAAGATGAATACTAATGTTTTAGGCCTATTATAGGTCAAAACTGAGCCGATATCTAACAGAATTTCTCTGGAATACAGAGGCACAGTGAGTAATGTGGTGTAATGACAACATGGAGCACTGCGGTGAGAGTGACAGTTGACTGCTCTGCTTCAGCTTTGCAGGACTAGCATGGAAGTGGCTTTGATGTCACACCAATAAATTCAGCTGCGAACCCCAATGGAGTAGTATTGACTTGCATTCACACACGAGTGAGAAACGCGTTCCACAGTAGAGATTATTACAGTCTGCTACCGACGGACACATTGTGCTACAAGATTATCTACTACAGACGACTAGTGTCTACTACAGAAAACTACGGTCTACTAGACAACTGCTGTCTACTAGACAGTTCAATGGTGCAGAGAGGCAACCCCAGAGGGAAAAGGGGTCCATTGGTTGGTCCTGCTCGTCAGGACCACCAAACCATCAAACAGAATTCTTCCATCTGCAAAATGTCTTTCAACACAGTCAGCACCAGATCAACCAACTGAAGATCCAGTTGAACCAAACGTGGTATCAAAGGGATCAACTGAGACTAAGCTACTGTGTCTCCAACTTGGAAGGAGAAATTTGCACACGGGATGAGCTTCTGAAAGCCAGCTCTCAAGAGACAAACAGCGTTGAGACCTTGACAGCGCAGCGCAAGGAGATGAGCGAGATGGCAGAGAACCAGCAGACACTGCAGATGACGGTGAACCATCTGGAGCAGCAGCTCCAGCAAAGGGACACCGAAATCGTGGATCTCAAAAAGGAGAAAGACCATCTCTCTGACATGCTCAAAGAGGCCACAGACAGCACCAAAGTTCTCAAGGAGGAGGTCCAAGATGGAACAGACCTCGTGCCAGGAGATGAGCGAGATGACAGAGAACCAGGAGACACTGCAGATGACGGTGATCCATCTGGAGCAGCAGCTCCAACAAAGGGACACCGAAATCATGGTTCTCAAAATGAGAAAGACTATCTCTCTAACATGCTCAGGCCACAGATGGCAAGTTCTCCAGCAGAAGTTTGCAGAGCAGCTGGCCGACAACACAAAGAAATGGGAGACGATCATGGAGCAGGCGGAGAACCTCGAAAACCTCTGCGAGACACCAAAAGGAGGCAGCGGCAAAGAAGAAACACAGCTTCTGGTCTCACGTGAACTGTTTTAAGGCTGGACAGATAGAGGGTGACAAGGTAGAGAAGGAAAAGGGGAGACGGAGGAGAGGAAAAGGAAAGAAAAACAACAGAGGGAGGACAAGACAAAGAACAAAACTGAGGGAAAGACAGAGGAGAATAATGAACTTTTCAATGGCTGCATCGGTGAGAAAAAGAGTGATGGTGACAGTGAGGTGGAGGAAGCTGCAGGTTGCTCAACTTGTGTAACAGCGGGTCCCTCTTCCTCCTCCCTTCACCCCCTCGACCCTCCCCCCTCTCCTCCTCACCCCACCGTGTCGTCACCTCCCCTCCAGCCTGCCCTGAACTCCGGCCTCACCCCTTCAATCCCTTCCTCCCCTATGTCCAGCCCCTCCCCCACCCACACCCACACCCCTACACACCCCGAAGTCTGCTTGCAACAGCTGTCTTTTCAGCTGGCAAAATCAACTGTGATGTCTGAAATGTCTGAAATCAGGAATTTGAGCCTCAAATCTGCCATTGCTCTCACTGTACACTGTAATATATATGCGTTGTATGAGAGCGGAAAGTTTGACAGGTGTAGCAACAGTAACTGGCAAACCAGCTTAGCAAACCTGTGTGTCGGGTGTGTTGTTAGGTATAAACAAGTATGTGGAATTGAGTGACGTACGAGGTGAAACATGCATTTCCACCATCCACAAACACAGTTTCTTAATACCACACTATACATAACCTGCAACACTGTTCAACCACAATGCAAAAACAAAAGTAAAGTAAAACAAGCAGATAGAATGTATGTTGTGACACATGCATGGCAGGCTGACAGACAGAGTCAAATTGGTGTTGTAGCAGGTTTTTTGGAGTAAATCAGAAACAAATAAAAGAAAATGTATTTGCTTGCCACCTGCCAGCAGCAGGAGAGATGTCTGAGGGAACCACTGCTCTTCTATCAGTGGCACAGCTGGCACTAAAGGGGTGGTGACGGGGGTGCAGTGTGAAAGCATTTCAATTACACACCAGAAGCCAGCACTCAAATATCATTATTCCTGCACATCACAATTTGCCAGCACTGTCACATCAGACATGATGAGTTGGAGTGAGAGCAAGAGTCAGACAGAGAAACAGACTGACTGTCACTGCTCACAACTATAAGGCAGGGGAGACATTTCAAAAATATAATTGGACTGATATTCATATGAAGGTATAATTAAAGTCAGAGAAGCACTTTGAGATTTCTAGGTCTGAATGTAGTCAAACACAACAAATCACAATGATGCAGTTCTGCAAACATAGGGTTAACATATGCACTGCTAAATAAGGAGTAAAAAAAAAAAAGAAGCTCAGCCATTAACTCTCAGCCTGCACCATTAGTGTGCTACCATCAGCAATGTCGTGTAAGTGACTCAAAAAGAACTGTGAGGCAATTTCCTGCCAAAGTGAATTTGGGACAGATCAGTTCTGACACATGAGGGATTAGGTATCACTTCAGGGGTGCCGGTTGCTGGAAGGCATGTGGGAAAAGCTTTGAGACATTAAGAGAAAAAAGACGGAAAGGTGAAATCAAGCTTGTAAGTGCACATTTCAGAATTGATAGGCCTCTTTGTTCAACCCTGTGTCAGGAAGCTTGTGTGAAGCAGACCGTGCTGTCCCCTAGCCTCTTGTTGCCCCTCCAGCTCAGCTTGTTGTGGTAATTGAATCAGAGAGGAACTGTTTTTTCTGTGGCCCCTACAGAACAGGCTCTCAGTCTGTAACAGGCGTGAATACACACACATAAATACAACACGCACGCACACACACAGTGTGAATGGAGAGGTTTCCACCTCACATAGGAATAAATTGCGGCCTCATATAGGTCTACGTAAGGTCATCCATCAAAGGATGACCCTGGCTTTTTTGCAGAGAAGTTGAAAATGATTCAAACCACACAGGAGATCTTTGATTCTCACACTCATACAGGAAACGTGCACAAACACACACTCACAGCACACTCGGCCATCACTGCTGCTTCCATTACACACACAGAAGGTGAGGCAAATAGAGCGCTGTCTGTGCCGTAATGGAAGCGTCGTCACATGTCGGGTGCTGCCAAGACCAACTCTTACCCTGCTAAGCTGTAGGGAGGCCAGCTAAATGTTTGCCCGTATAGGAGGCTGACTGATGCTATTCTATCTCCAGTGGAAACATCATGATATCAGTTTAAGTGTTATTTATGGGCCAGGTGCTGCAGCATTAGATGCAGGGATTGCAGGCGTTTTGAGTGTGTGTGTGTGTCCAGAAATGCAGGGATGAAAGGACCAACAGAGGAAATGGACAGGGTGTGTATGCTCTTCTTTGCACAGACTAATTTGAACCAGCATTCATTTTTTGGTTGCTCTGGGCCAGAGCAACAAGCTGTAAACACACACCCCAGCATCACACCAAAGTGTATAACACACCTGCTGGTCCACATCAGTCCACTATGTCTGTGGCACATTTTTACATTGCCTCAGCATGAAAACATCAGGGGTGGGCAATAAATTTCCAGAGGACCAAAGACCAAACACATATGCAGATACTGTATATCTTATGTGTTCTGTCACAAAATATTAGATTTTTACATTTCACATTAATGTCTGCCTATAAAAGCCCATCAAACACAATCTGGTTGTTCAGTTTAAATCACCGTGAAGTGCAATTGTCGGGTCTATTTTTAAATGCATGTGTCCCCATTTCAGGCCTCTAAATACCAACGAACAGGCTTGATAACAAGGGCAGCAAAGATCAGTGCACACACATACTATTAGCATGCGCTGATAGATGCTGTGTGACACAGGACCGTGACATGGGACACACTCAACAGTTTCAAGACGGAAAAACTTAAACTGAGACTAAAGATTGGAGACTTTTTCATTCCCTGGATTAGCTTCGAGCAAAGGATTCAAAAGATGTAAAATATGCAGCCCAACAGTCAGGAAAGCGTCCTTTGTTGTGAATGTGAATACACAGATGATTCATGCTGCAACAGCTGAGGTACCGATCAACGTCCGGGCGTCCTTGAGAACGACACCGCTACCAGCTCAACTCTGCTGTGGTTAAGAATCCTAATCGAAATGTTTTGGGTGTAAACATCGAAGTGTGTTGCTGTTTATCAGACCTTGGATTTTGTATTCAGTGTTATCACAGTTGGAAAATCTGTTGTTTCTGTTGTGTTCCCACATTTCTTGACAGTTAACAGCCAAAGTAAATAACATGGTCAAATAGAAATCCAACTCCCAAATCAGTCAGAGAGATTACAGAGAGAGGCTTAGCGCTCAGTTAGATGATTAATTAATGCATAGGAGATAGGAGTGGTGTTTCTGCTGTTTTAGGAGAGAGGAGCTAGCTAGTGTGTTGCCTCAGGGCGCAGAGAAGCTTTGAGCACAGCCCTGCCTCCTTTCTTCTCCCTCTCTCTGTCTCTCTCTCTCAATTTCATAGATGTTGCGAGAGCAGGCAAAAAGTGTGAGGGTGTGTGATGGGCCACGTTGACACAGCAGCACTGCATTTAGTTGAAAGGGTAGAAGATTCAAAAGGTGTGTATGTGTACATTTTTCCTCAACATCTCCAGGGATGCCACGCTGTGGAACCCTCAAATCAAAGTCGATTGAGATGCAACGCATTTACTGTGTCATGTTGTCACTTTCGGCTGGTTTGTTAAACTTAGGTTCCAGCTTGGGCAGACTAACTATCGAGTTTGGGAAGAAGTCATGGTGGAGTTCAGAAATATGTTGAAAGAGAAAGAATAAGAAACAGGCTTGTCTGTGTTGTGTTGCATTACATTGCTTTCTGTTGTTGTGCATTGCATAGCGGTTGCATTGCATTGTGTCACCGCAGAGAGGAGGTACACAGAAACTCTAATACTGTAATACTGAAGGCCATGTATCGTAAAGATACTACTAACCACGTTTATGACTAGAAGGGCACTCAGAGAGGGCAGACCTCAGCCAAGGCCAACAGTTCAACTCTTCTTTGATATGCAAATCTGCAAGAGCAGCACCACGATATATTTCCAAAACTACTAGAATTTCAGATTTGGATTTGAGTCAGAGTATAATTAATTGCATGATATCTGTATATTTATTTCTCTCTAGCCACACTGTTACTACTGCTGCTTTCTGTACAAAAGTTTGGGCAAATGTATGTGTTGACTACCCCACAGGATTACTGGTACCTGTGAATGCGGACTGTGACGTGGAGTTATCACATTTCTACAGTTGGGTCTCTTTTGTCACTCTTGAACTTCACCGACTGCATTCTTAGATGTATGGAATTTATCTCACAATGTTAATGAAAGTGAAACATGCATCCACCCTGTGATTCGGATACGCTTCAAAAACAATACTCATAACGTTCAGTTAAGAAAAATTCTGTTTAGCTTTGTTTTCTTTAGGCAATTAGATACTTTGGTTTAGGTTGAGTAATGTTAAGCTCACCACCAAAGAGATGACCAGAGGGCATCTTCACAAAGAGTTTGGACCAACAGACAACTCTCAGCAGAAGTAGCAGTGAATTCTTCACTCCATCACACAAAGCAAAGAGCTAGTAAAGGTGTGAAGAAGTCATTTTTGCACGGCTCATCTCAATCCCGAAAAACCAATTTGTGATTTCCTGTTTTATTGAGTCACGTCTCAGTTACTCTAATGCAAACCAAACTCTTCCTGTTGCTGCGTCACACTCAAAGCTTTCCTCTGACAACTTACTGGAGAGCTTTTACTGTGAAGCAGCTACAGAAACAGCTGTCTCAGTGCATTTTCACACTTGTTGTGTGTGCTTGAGCCAGAATTTGATTGCCCACCCACCCTCTAAACCCACCGAGCAATGTGTGGTGGTTTGCCAGTTTTCCTGTCTTGACATATGAATTAAGGATGGACAGCAATGTTTGAGTGGGTGAAGTCAAATGACCACTGGCCACAACAGGAGAACAACCACCTTTACCACCCCGGAAAACAAGTCGACCTTGAGTACTCTTCCCTGCTCACACAGCTGTAAGATATATTATTATTTCCATTTTCTGTCTTACAATCCAGAAACATTACCAGTGGGGTTACAATGACTGACTGACTGACTGACTGACTGACTGACTGACTGACTGACTGACTGACTGACTGACTGACTGACTGACTGACTGACTGACTGACTGACTGCATGAATTTTTTTCCTGTTGCTCTGCAACTGCACACAGAAAACATCAGAGTTCAACTAGAAACCATCTCAGATTATCTGGTTCAGGTGCATTCAGGTACAAGTTTTCAAGGTTTCAAAGTTTTCAGATTTTTTCCCACGTTCAGTCTAGTCAGCTTGACTGACAGTGGATTTCTGAGTCTGACGTTGATAACTGGGAGTTTAAAAAGTCCATAATGACATGTCAGCCAATACTTCTTTTCTAAATAAACACAACATAAACAGTGTTGATACAGATCTGTTAGATTTGTTTTTTTGTTTGTTTGTTTTAGATTTTAAAGATAGAATCCCAATTCCAAGAAACTTGGGACACTGAGTAAAGCATAAGTAATACAGAATGTGATCACTTTTCAGTCCTTTTTGACATATACTCAACAATATCTTTAATATTTTCCCTCACCAACTTCATTGATTTTTGTGCATATATGCTTGTTCTGAATTTGATGAAGCAATTTGTTGTTAATTATCTGCTGGTGTATAAACTGATACCAATATCTCTGAAATAAGCTAATGTTGCCTCAAAGCAACATGGTTGCCGGTTCGATTCCCGGGTCGGGCCTTTCTGTGTGAAGTTTGCGTGTTCTTCCCGTGCATGTGCAGGTTTTCTCCGGGCACTCCGGCTTCCTCCCACAGACCAAAAACATGCTCATTAGGTTAATTGGTGACTGTAAAATTGCCCCTAGGTGTGAGAGTAAGTGTGAATGATTGTGTGTTTGTGCCCTGCGATCGACTGGCAACCGGTCCAGGGTGTACCCCGCCTCTCGCCCGTTGATGGCTGGGATAGGCTCCAGCACCCCTCGCAACCCTGAAAGGGATACACGGTATAGAAAATGGATGGATGGACGGATGGATAAGCTAATGTCAGTGTAGCTCAAATTCAGACTATACTACCAGTGTGAAAGCACTCTTTGGTACACAGGTATGCAACCAACTGCAAAGTAACTCTGAACACTTGGTCTACATAAATGAGGAAATAACATAAGAAGATGCAGCCAGACATTAACCAGTTGAACTGGACAAAAAGGCACACACCTGTCGCCTTGCTTGATGCTCCTGCTTTACTCAAAAGGCTTTTAGCTTTGGGCAAATTGCAAACCACAAACATGTCCTCCAGGCAACTTTACTCTGGTGTTTCTGATGTATGGAGACGCACGTATGGCCAAATCTCAGTAAAGCCCACCAAACTGATCCCAGTGTAATTGAAAGTCAACAGAAGAGCCAAGAAACCTGATCAATCTCACTTGGGGTAGCTATCCTTCAAATGGACCACGTTGTACAAAATTAATGCAGCCTACATTGTAAGGCTGTTGCACGTGGTCTCAAACGGCAGCAGCAGGTAACTGAAAGGTTCTAACTTCATTATTAATAAATCTGATAGCTGTAAACTGCAAACAGCATGTTCATGTTTGCCAGCCTTTCCTGGGATTCTCTGTCTTTTCTGCTTCCCTGTTTGATTTTCTGCACTGTAGGGGTATGGTTTGTCGCGTGTGATGCATTCAGGGACTTCTCTTGTGGTGATGGAGTTTTACTGATGCCTTGCCTAAAGCGTCTCTTCCAAGAGCCATCTTCCCGAGATTTGTGGGAAACACGTTTGACAAGTAACAGGAGCAGACCAGCCACTCGGGCTGTTTCCCACAACTGGAAATACTGTAGACGTTTGAAGATTCACAGCAGCTTATGCCCACGGGTGAAACACTCCTGTAACAAATTCTTTACAGCTGCACAAGGCAGCCTTTGCATGCTTTTAGATCCAAATTAAAACGCAAGATTAGAAAATAAGATTTATGTGAAATGAAATAAATACGTAGATAAACATCAGTATCCAAATCACAGGATCTAAAATCTGAAAACTGCAAGGTGATTGTGGCTGGTCTGAAAATACACTGAACATTACACTGTGATGGAGTAAGACAAGGCTAATTATGTAGCACTGATGCATCCAGCTTTGTTCTGATTGGGAGTTTCCTTACTGTTATTTAAAAGGCACCATTAACTCTCAAGTTTCACAATTATTTGCACAAATCAAACAAATCCACCAGCTCTCAATTAGTGTAAAATACAGTTTTCTCCATTGCAGTCTGATTGCGATGCTGTCATTTTAAATAGATCTTGACTGAAGCAGAATTTAAACGTTCTTCATGAGAACACACTCTTCCTCCTCTGTAACAAAGTGACTTACTACTATAATTAACCCACATTCATGTCCTGTGTGAATCATGCGCTCTTCTACAAAATAATCATACTTAGAAGACAATTTGCAGCCATAGAATCCCAATTGCTTCTGTCAAGTATAAAGATTTCTCCTTTTTGAACAGACACGCTATAGTGAGTGCGTCATGTACTGCTGAGAATACTCATTCACTGTGTGCCTGCATCAGACGCTCCACACTGTTATGTAAAGACGTGAATGAATCTTGTCCGTGGAAATTGAAATGCAAACGCAAACATATAGACGTAAAGGAGCACGGCTGTGTTCACGGACACACACTCTGATGATGATGTAACATCTAATAAATGCAGGGCAGTGTTAGCCCAGCAGAGATCGGAGGAAGTGTAAGAGGTGCGGCGTGAAGCGGAAATGCTTGAAAATAATAAAAGATGACAAAAGCACGAGAGTCGCTGCTGGAATGGTCTTAAACCAGAGCGCTGTATGTTCAGTATATGTGTGTGTGGAGACCATAAAACCTTGATAGTATTGCTCGGGTTTATTTGTGCTGTGTGTAAGTGGAGATGCTTTTCATTTGAATCAGTATTCCTTTTTATTGCACGTGTGTGTGTGTGTGTGTGTGTGTGTGTGTGTGTGTGTGTGTGTGTGTGTGTGTGTGTGTGTGTGTGTGTGTGTGTGTGTGTGTTTTCATGGGGATGTAGATCAGCGTTTCCATTAATGTTTGAGGCAGCTCATTTCTTTTGCCGTCATTCACTCTCACCCAATATTCAAGCCTATAGCTTGAGACCAAACTGATTTAACTGATTTTTAATATTTTAATCGTAAAACACACACACCACCTGATGAATCAGTCAAGACACAGGACCACACACACCAAATGTTTATACTAAACAATTTCAGAGTCACCGTTCAGGGACATGGGATCTCACAGAAACGTGCGTCATCAAACGTGACTTCAAAAGTACAAACATGGAGACGGACTCCTCAGCTTGCGCTTTGCACAGAGAGAAAAAAAAGAGAAGATTTATGTCATGGATGGACGTTGTTTAATAACAACAACATCCATCTGATGGTGCTTCCCAGTCAGTTCATTGGCTGTTGTGGGTTTCTGCTCAATTTTCCATCACTGCTCTTTTCACACTATGGGAGTTCGGGGAAGCTCTGATCCCGCCGGTAACACTAAGATTATGTCTGTAAACCCCTCACACTACAGGATCATTTGGGCAGATAATCTGTTCAGACCGGCCTCGATTTGAAAACACGATTGCTGGATTGCCAATATCGGCCCAGTTACCCTCTACAGTGGGACCACAAGCCTAGCTGCTCATCTCCTGCTAACAGTGACAGTGCTGCATCAGACTTCCTGATAGTTACAGAACATGTTCAGTATAGACGCCGTACACTCTGCCTGGTAGACAAGGAGCTGACAGGAATTTCCATTATTCAGATATTTCAAAGGATTTCAAATTACCTGCTTATTGAAGAGATATTCAAGACTGGCACCCCAGAGAGGAATGGGGGGATTGGGGCAGACAATGCAGATCACTTTGCGAATAATGGCTGCTCATTATTCAAGCCACAAGCAGCTGCAGTACACGCTGGAGAGTTGACGTAAGGTAACGTGCAGAGCTTAGCGTACAGCAGCTCAAGCCACCACCTCTCAGTAAAGCCCTCCCCAACCAAATAAAGAAACAATAATTATGCTTATTACTTGTATTGCTGGTGGTGTTGATGTTAGAAATACAATTATCACAATAGAAAAGCCTGCCAAGCTCCAGATCAACACAGGGATGATGTGGTCAGTTATAATTTATGACTTCTTTCAGTTTTGACTTGAGGAGGAACTCTTTTGTCCCTCATATTTATTCTGTTCTTTGTCTATTAATGAGCACAGTATTGCATTTTTCTTTACCCAGCAGTTATTGTTTGCTTAGCCCGCCTCGCACTGTATGACTGCTTCATTCTTAATTCATTCCAATTAATCAGTTAATTAGAAACATGGGGAAAATATATTTATGTGTTTGATTTCAAGGTCAGTGTGTTGCAAGTTTTAGGCTTGAGGCCTTGAAATACACACCATGGAACAGTTTTCATCACAGTACTTTACAAACAACATTTATCTAACACAAACTGGTTAATTGGCTGTGAGATTAATGTGATTTCATAAATTCATTGTTTGCAGTGACAATGCCCTGTAAATACAGTAGACAGAGGCAGAAAAGGGAAGACCATCTTTACAAAAGTTGTTGTCAAATCCACCACTGGCCAAGGTGAATTACAAGTGTAATATCAATAGCAACCAATATCAGAATAGTAGATAAATGCTGAAACTGCTACTAATTAGTTTCTTCTATTAAGTGTGATTAAGAGAGCAATATGAAGTACACAGATGAATGGGCAACCATGATGCCATTAAGCACGATTTGTCATATTTTCCTTCAGTCACCACTTTTTGAACAAGCAAGTTCAGAGTGATGAAATGAAACCTTGGGTCACAGGTGTCACTCAAGTACATGTTTTGGTACAAGTAGTGTTTCGCTGACTCACAGGTAGAGTAAGTGTTTTTTTAAGGCCATCCAGCTCTTAGTGATCCATGTTCGCAAAATTCATGATTAACACAGCAGCAGCACAAGATCAGAGAAGGGCAATTCTTGTTTCTATGTAGGAACGTAAGCTGCATCGGAGTGCTTCTGCGTGTAGGTGAATGTGCAGGCGTGTTGGCATCTTTAAAGATGCGATTTTTAATCCTAAAAATCTAAACAAGATTGGATTGACAGGTTTTTAATACCTTGATTAAAGAAGGGAAAGGATTATGTAATTTTTGGCAGTAGGGGTCTCTCAATGAGAACAATAACAAACAACGTTGTTGTCTTCAATGTTACACAACCACCACTGCTGATGAAAATGAATAATCGGACTCTATCACAAGTGAGCAATACAAACAATAGTATAACAGTAAAGCAGCTAGCTCCCTTTGTGGCGTACAATCTGGTGTTTCCTGTCTTTCTGTGGAGATTATAGCAGCTGGAGGAGGTAAAAGGTATATGATGCCATTGAAAGACAACCAATAATGGTAGAAATGGTCTCGTCATTTCAAGACATTTTAATGCACAAATGTTACATACTACACCATTAAAACCAGGCAACAACTAAATCTAAGTCCCCGTTTTATGATGCTGTCAACAGTCGGTTAGATCAGGAACTGTAAACACAGCAGTGCAACTTAATATAACATAGTGATCATGGCTTTCATGTGACTTGTCCTCCTTTCACCTCCATGCAAGTCTTGGTTTGCAGGTCTCCAAGCAAACAGAGCTAATGTACAAAGTGCATCTCCAATCCTGGAGCTTTCATTGTTCTTGCAGCTCCAACAGCACACGATGTTTTCACTCCTTTGGGGATTTGATTTGCTCCACATACAGCGTGCCTGGGTACAGTGTGTGCACAAAACCTGATTATATTTTCCTGCTACTCAAACAGACACTGTAGTCCAATCCAACATTGTCTCTAATCTGTGCAGGACCACCTCTGATTTGTTCTGCACCAGATGATGGGTATGAAGGCACAGTTCAGTGCCCTCCTCACAGCTTCACTCTTGTTTAATTTCAAGCTCTACACACACACACACACACACACACACACACACACACACACACACACACACACACACACACAGTGGTAATTCATCAAATTATTCATGGGGCTCCAAATTCCCCGTTGGTTTGTTTTATCATTACAGTGTATCAAAGTTTGTTTTCGTCAGCTCTGCCACCAGATATGGCGTCTGTCCCACAAGTCTCAAAGCTGTGATTCCATCATATCTTCAATCCCTGGTTTACCAGCCTTTACCCAGTGCGATATACGTGACGTCAATGGCGGTTTCTCAAGGAAAGGACAATGGGCTTTGCGTGAGGGCTGAATTAAAGATTGTGCGTCTGAATGAACCAATTAAGACCACAAAAATTGCCACTTACAAATGGAAAACCAGGGGATGCCAAACCTGAAATGTGGGTCACGTTTGCAATATTTGACCTACGAGACTGAGCAAATATATAGGTAGCATTCTGGAAAATGCTGCTTTTTTCTTACCCTGAAATAAACCACTGAAGCTCAAAATGATACTCAGGCAGCAGCAGTAACAGCAAAATCCATTCCTTCAAGTGACTGAATGATTGATGGCTGAATCCCCGAGTCCCACACACACCTGCCATCCCATCCCTATCCCCTCTCGCAGCACTTGGCTTTCACCCCCTGACCTTCAACAGTAAAAATTATCATTAACATGTAATTGGAGCTCAATAAGTCCTGCAGGCATTGTACAGTAACTTGCCAGAGGGCGATGCAGGGAAAGTGGAGCACAGAACAACCAAAGGGCATTGCACTAAGCTGGGCTGTCAGTAGACGGCGCTAGCAAAGGAAGGAGGAGAAGAATAGAGGTGAAGGAGCGATACGTACAGAGAAAAAAACGCAAAAGCAAAGAAGAAGAGCGGGAACATAAACTGAATGAGTATAAAAGAGACAGTGAGTGATAACAGCATCAACAGATAACTATAGTGGTGAATAGGAACATTGTGGTAATGACAAAAACAGACAGAGACAAAAACAGACTCAGAGGTGTCCCCTTGCCCTCAGACAGACGCTGGGCGTGGGTGGATGGCTCTCTGCAGTTATCTGAGCCATGCGGCAAATAAATTCATAACATGCCACTGAGACACCCACACCAACCCCGGTGGGCATTCCCTGCAGAGCAAAACAGTGGGCACCTTACTATGCAGCACGGCCAGAATCTCAACAATGCTTGACATTGTGAACAATACAGCCGACGCTGTAATCAGCTATGTTGCATGTAAAATCTATTTGAAGAACTCTTACCTATAACTGACAAAGCAGTCTGTGCTAATAATACACTGGGGGAGATTTGTGATGATTCAGCATCAAGCTGTCGTGTGTTTGACTGCCACAGTATGCAAGTGCAGGAATGGGATGCAGTACAGCTGGTCTCAATGGAAATACGCCTTGATCTCACTGCTAACACCAACGTAAGATGAGCGGGACGTGAGTTACGAAATAACACTGATGAGAACAACCCCTTTAGTTGACCTTAAAAAAAATCGTTCAACATTGGGGGTAATATGCTTATTCGTTTTCTTGCCAAGATTTAAATAAGAAGATCGATAGCACTCTCTTACGTGTACTGTCAATAAGAAGCTGCAGCCGGTTAGCTTATCTTTGCATAAAACACTGAAGGAAGTAGTCATAAGCCTTTTTTCAAATGTGTCCACGGAGATGGAAACAAACAAAGGAATGCCAGATAATTCCCTGATTGTTCGGTGAGTGAATTACACAAAAAATAGCTCATCCATTTGAAACACACACCATCTACTTAGTAAATAGCTCAGCGAATTCACGGAAACCTCCCACACTCTCATATCATATTTTCTTACACAGTAGTTACAGATGGCTGAATGGCCTCAGCAATATGCTTGCTGTAATAAATGTCTGTTTTATAAATTTGTAATCACTCAGCAGTGAATATGACAGACATACCGCACTCAACATACGGTGTTGTGGTCCACTGGTTTGGGGATATTATCCCAATCCTGCATAAGACATTAAACCACAACTTGATATAGCACAAAGCACACAGCAATAAGAACAGCATGTACATTTTTTGCCAATGGCATCTAAACACTGTTTTCTAGTGAATAACACATGCTATGCAGCTGGTGAGTGTGCGTGGACTCACTCACAGTGTAATGATTTCGTCTAATTTCTATGCAACATGCCAAAGAAGTGATCAAACCCCTAACCTTCTGTTATCAGGGCTGAGTCCAATTAGCTGAGCTACACTGTGTCACACTGATAAATTCCCTGTGCCACCGCCATCTGTAAACATTTAGCAAATGCATTTTGT
This sequence comes from Chaetodon trifascialis, assembly GCF_039877785.1. Classification (NCBI taxonomy): domain Eukaryota; kingdom Metazoa; phylum Chordata; class Actinopteri; order Chaetodontiformes; family Chaetodontidae; genus Chaetodon; species Chaetodon trifascialis. Next base: position 20,822,163 of record NC_092060.1, read on the forward strand.
GCGCTATTTACTCCTTATCTTAATTTGTTAAATTCTCTGGGTGTTTTCAGCAATGGGAGAACACAAGTGCTTTCACACCATCGTCAAATTTTGGAAAACAGTTTAACCTTTTAGCCGTGCTGGTGTCAGTCAGTCCACCACTTTGGTCCCGACTGAAATATCTCAACAACTACTGAATGGGTCAACATGAACTTATGTACAGACATTCGTGGTCCCCGAGGGATGAATCTTACTGACTTTGATGATCCCCTGAGTTTTCCTCCAGAGGCACCAGCAGGTTTTCACTTACCCAGTGAAATATCTCAACATCTACTGGACAGATTGGCGCAAAACCGATAATCCCATAAGCCTCTAGTGTACCTTGTGTTTAGTAGTAATTAATAAATGTCGGCATACTAGCGTGCTAAAACTGATACGCTGACCACAACTATGCTGACCAGTTTGTGCCGAGTCCCGACAAATAAATAAATCCATCCATCCATCCATTTTCTATACCGCCTATCCCTTTCGGGGTTGCGGGGGGTGCTGGAGCCTATCCCAGCCGTCAATGGGCGAGAGGCGGGGTACACCCTGGACCGGTCACCAGTCGATCGCAGGGCACAAGCACACAACCATTCACACTCACACTCACACCTAGGGGCAATTTTACAGTCACCAATTAACCTAATGAGCATGTTTTTGGTCTGTGGGAGGAAGCCGGAGTGCCCGGAGAGAACCCACGCATGCACGGGAAGAACATGCAAACTTCCAAATAAATAAATATCTTGGTTTTCAACATCCACTACAAAATGATCCTGGTTTTACCACAATTAAAATAAGAAAATTAGTATTATACTTGTTTTCTGCACATAGACTTTCATCATGTTCTGCCCCACTCATTATTACCAAAAAAAAAAAAAAACCATGAACAATGCACACACGTCTGAACTCAACACTGATTTGTCTGTTTGTGTCAATCAGTCAGTCAGTTGTTGGTAAAGCTGTTGCTCGTCTATGAGTCATAAGGGAAATGTCACAGGCTCTTTCTAACAGAACCTGTCAGTGTAATAAAACAGGTTTAATAAAAAAAATGTATGCTTACAGTTATCTGTCAAGCAGAAGAGAAAGTCTGTCTTTTCTAAAGAGCTCTAGGAGGTTCACTCCTACTTTTAGAAAGTTCCATAATGAGGCTGTGTGAATAGCATCCACGGAGTTGAAAGATAGGTTTGCTAAGCACTGAAATAAGTGTCCTCCTACCTGATGTAAACACCTAGTGTTCATGCAAAAGCCTGAATATGTGCACATGCATGAATGTGCAGAGCAGTTTAAGGTCCTAGTTTGAGGGTTTGAAAATATACTCACCCTATGCCAAACAGCAACATGTTAGCATTGTCACTGTGTGCATGTTAGCATGCCCATGTTAGCACTGGGCACTTGGGCAGCTTATAGAGCTGTAAACAGGTTGTAGAACCTTAGCCTTGATAGGAAATGAGCACCAAAGCAGAACAGAGGAAGTTTCACTTAAGTCAAGTAAAGTATACTGTACTGTAAGGTGTAATGCATGAGAGTTCAAAGGATAGAAGGAAGCAGCCGGGACTTTCATTGGAACAGAGCCTCAACCACCTGTCAGTCAATGCCAGACATGCCATTATAAAGCCAGTCGTCTGCACTTGTCCAGCCGTGGGCACTAAACGCAGTCAGACATTTCCTCTGGACAGCACTCACCCTCAAGGTTAGACAGCTTTTCAGTCAAGCTCTTTCTCATTCATTCATTCTTATATTGTTCTTTCTCTCTGCCCCACCCATCTCCCTGCATCCCATCTCTCTTCTCTGATGATTTAATACCAGCTGTCTGGTCTCCCTCCCTCTCTCGCTATCCCTCCATCGACTCCTTCCTATATTCCTCCCTTCCCCCCTTCCTCTCTCAGCCTGATGAAGTCAGAGTGCAGCTCGGGTATAAACAGCCACTGCAGGCCATCCATAGTGATCTCATTACACAGGACTGCAGGGGAAACTGTCTTAACCAATTTCACAACTATCCTTCCTTAACCTCCCCCTCCCGCTTCCTAGATGCATCAGGGTCAAGTAAGCAATTAAGGGGCCAATTGTCTAAACAGGCTGCCAGTTGAATTGAAGAAACAGAAATGATGCGGCAAGCTTGGACAGCTTCCAATTAAGCATCAAAGAACAACATGAATGTCCTCTAATTGTTTTGCACTGGAAAACCTCTTAAGTGTAACTTGTGCAATGGCAGTATTAACCCATGCAATATCAATAATTAATCTGCTGACTGGAAAGAGTACTGAAATATGCATTACTGGGTGATAGCGCATTATTAGACATTACTTTTTTTAATTGGTTGAAAACTGAGCGTGAACGCGAACAAGAATCGTCAGAGGGAAATGGAAAGCAAAGAAAGAGAGAGAGAGAGCATATATAGACTTAGACATCGTTCGGCTTTTTTCCCCTGTGTCATGGGCAGGGCAGAGACTTGGGCACATTAGCATTGTTTCACCACAGATACAACAACAAAAGGACAACTGCCAGAGCAATTAAAAATGCAATTCTCATCTATCATTCAATTACAAAAAAATATACATTTCCTGTCAATTACGAGTCTATAAATTAATGACCTTGGTTAAGCCAAAAGCCGCCAGACTCATTTAAAAAAGGCTTTTGCTAGTTCTAATATACATCTCTATACAACTGTGTGTGTGTGCAGACAGTGGCTAATTCACAGCAACTGGCTTACAGAGGGATTTGTTTCCATTAGTTTCCTGTGACACAGGACCATGTCTTGCCTTTTGGTTTTGTGTTGTGATCTGTCCTTCAACTGAAATGTCTCGAGTTGTGGCTTAAGAAATGTTCAGTAAACCAGAATGTGACATTGAACAAACAATTTGTGTAAAGCTGAAACTGAGAGGATGTTTCCTTGGAAAAATCTGTATCCTTACAAAGTAATGAAAGAAAAGAGCATTTCTATGTCTTTTGAGAAAACCAGCATATAGGTAGAAATGTAAAGTACACAGTACACAGCTTACAGTGATTGTCGCTGCAGAACGAATGATCTCCACTTAAGTTTCTAAATGCAGCCACTCCCTCGTCTCAGACTCAATGAGCATCTTGGCTCTGAAAACGTCCATCCCGACACACTGTTACAGTAAACACCACTGTGAATGTCCTCTTACCGGATGTTGTGGGACTTGCGTTTGATCTCGTTCCAGCAGAGGTTCATGTCTCCTGTTTGGTGCGAGCCACCTCCTCTCAGTCTCCTGCACTCAGTCCCCTCCTCCTGCCCCTCACCGTCCACTGTGGACTGGCACGGCACACAGTGGCATCCCGGCCACGAGGGCCGCCCCGCAGCTGAGAGACACACACAGGGACACAAAAAAGAGAAACAGCAGGGGACACCCAGGTCAGTATTACAGTCAAGTAATACAGTGGGATTAGAACATTTCTGGCTGTGGTGACCTCAGGGGTACTTTCGAGCAAGACACTGCAGAGGAGAGCTACCACACTTCATCCCACAGACCCAATTCAAGGATATATAAGCCATGTTAAGACCATGTTAGCTCAGCAGCAGGGGTGCCAATGCACAGAGATCTGACAAAAAAAAAAAAAAACAGGATCGTCTGAGAAAGACGAGCTGAAGCTGAACTCAACTCAGCAGCTCAACTTTGGCTGCAGCACACTCACCCGTCAAGGCTCCGCACTGACCAATCAAATACATGCAAGCTCACATCCCTGGTAGATTACTTTGTAACATGAACTGATTCTTCCTACTGTTTAATTCACAGTCGTCGAGACAAAAGATGAAACGATTGCTACAGTGGCAACTTTCCAGAGCAGTGAAGTCCTATCTTATACACTGCTGTGAGGTGTTGTGGTGTTACTGTAGCGGAGAGTTATTCAAACTCGTTGTTTCACAGGCGCCTGTGGTAGCACGCCCCCCACTTGGCTATTTTTGACGAGAGACTGCGAAAACACCAGTTTTCATGAGGATTGTCTAATTTTTCTATGGACAAAAACGTACTTTATGGCTTTCACACATTTTAATATTTAAAGACATTTATGTCAAAAAGGACTCCAAAATGACAAATATTTCCTCAGAAATAGATTGTCTTCATCAGGCTGACTGTTAGCTTAGCTTAGCACAAAGACTGAAAACAAGGGGAAACAGCTAGCCTGGTTCTGTCCAAAGAACAAGATCTGCCCACCAGCACCTCTAAAGCTCACTGGTTTACACGCTTTATTCTGTTGCTTAATCCATACAAAAAACTTGAGCATAAAACCAACAATTAGCTGTGTTAAGGGGTTATGTGCTATATATGTCTGGAGTCCCCTGCTGGTTGCCTTGAAACTGGTTTGAAAATGTCAAACTATTCCTTTAAATCTGCTATAATCGATGTTGAAGAGGTGGCAAACATGACTTAATAATAATGGCTGCATATGGGAATTATCAACTTTTTGCTGATAAGTTTACAATATCAACCGGAAAGGTGATAATATGTCAGTGGCTTCTGCTGTCCCTGTTCGTTCTGGGTTTAAGTCTAGACCTGATCCATGAAACATACTAATCCTTAACATGAATAATCTGTCTAGTGCAGGCCGAGGAAATGTATACACTGTTTAGGTCAGATCCTACCTACCTCCTATTTCTGTTATTTAATCAAAACATCAGCAATCATATCTCTACTGGTCTACCTTTATATATAATAAACCTAGAAAGCTGAGTGCAAATAGTAACCATTGCTAGCTGAATAACTGCCCTGTGGGTAGGATAGAAAACCTGCATCATGAGACACCAGCAGTTTTATCCCATTATTCCATTCCATTAAATTGGAAACCAACACAGACAAAAAGCCTCTTTTTCTCACAGACTTTTAGAGTGAGGGGGCATGTGGGGTTGGACTTGAAGAGGTGCAATCCCCTTGATGGAACATATCAAAGTGGCTGCCCATGTACACAAACATGCAAGCACCATCACCCATACACACACACACACACACACACACACACACACACACACACACACACACACACACACACACACACACCTTAATAAGCAGCATTGAGGGCAGAAGAAGCTTTTCCAGGTTCACAGGTCATGATAAATCTTGCGTCTGGTCACTGAGCTGTCAGAGGTTTCCTGTCTTATCTGTTCATTTCACAACCTTTACCTCAGCAGCAGCTGGGCCTCTCAGCTAACACCTTCAGCCTTATAACACACACGCACACATGCGCAAGCACACACCATAACCAGCTCCCCGTGCGTTTGGTCAGAGGGCTCTTATCACATCGTTTTTTTAAACTAGTCAATCCAATTCTTCCCCGCTGGCAGTGTCAACCTCTGACCTTGACACCGGCAGTCAGTCATCCATCTACAGCAACACACAGACATAAAGAGCATTACCGAGACACAAGAGGAACCATTAAAAGCTCTTTGAAAATGTGATATCCCAGAGAAAGCTGTCCTTTCCTTGACCTGCTTGAGCCACCTCTTGCACTCTGCTGAAGTATGTAAAGCACAAGTAAATTCCCAGGGTGCACTGCAGGATCAATGTAAACGTCTTTTTATGATAACATTTCAAGATTTTCAAAAAACTGAATATTGCCAACGTTTTTTGCTTATAACTGTTGTCAGTATGATAAATGCAAAGTTATTAAACCAGGGTTTGTTTTTTTTCGATGGAAACACAGGTAACAGTAACTCTGGGGTGATACTGATAAGACTGGTAAACATGATTAAACAAAGCCATAATTAAGCACAACAACACTTGAGAACACCGACAAACCTCAAAGAGTGGGTTTAGATTGACGTCAATGGGAAAAACTCAGCGTTGGTTCGTAAAAGAAAAATGAAAGAGGGGATCCATCCACCCAAAACGCTGCTGCGCTGATGTCCCACCACACACGAACAAGTCCGAGCTGCTTCAACACAGACTGAACTGCAGATTATTTGATTTTTATATCATCAATAGGTAATTTAATATTTTATTTCTCCATGTTTAAAAAATTATCCCTGTTCATTACAGCTGCAAGGGATTGTCTGTTAGTTAGATTAGATGAACTGATTGATATCAAAATATCACCTAATCCTTTTGAATCATTTTCTACAAAAATATTCAAATTCTCTGGTGTTAGCTTCTCCAGTGAGAGGATCTGCCTGTTTAAATCATTGTAGGCTAAATATCTTTGGGGGGGTTTTAACTAAAAAATGTGTTTAACAGAGAATTAATCAAGCAGATTTGAAAAAGTACACCTTTACGGTAAATAGACAACTGCACTATTTGGTCAAAGTGCAGATTTACCATAAAAAGACATTTCAACCATTTATTAGAGGCTCAAACTTAAAAAAATAACAGTGTGGCCAGTTGAAAAAAATAATACTTCTTTTTTCTTGTTAGTGCCAAAGGGAACCATTAAGGGGTTAACATGTCCACCTCACTCCTTCCCTTTGAGTACTTCTCTCCGGAGCTCTGGTGGTTTGTCTAAAACAAATTGAGCCCGAAGTGAACCACGAAGAAAGAACTACTGTTGCAGTGTCAACATTTGAGTGAATGACTCCCCAGTGAGAGAGTTGGTATACTCATCCCCGTTCTTTATCTTGATCCTCCTCCTCCTGCTCTGTACATATTCATTCTTCTCTCTCCCGTCCTCGTTCGTTCTACAGGACACCTCACCTCCGATTGGGCGGATGGGTTTTATTTTCCTTTCCCGTTTCACATGAATCATTACCATCTCCTTCCCACTGCTGTCTCTTCTCTTCCTTGCCTCCCTTTTCTCCCTCAGACAGCTCCTGTTAGTGTAGGTGAGTGTTGTATGAATCAGCAATACCCTGCACATCCCTCCCACTCTCTCCTGCACACACCGTCTTTTTTCCGTCGCTGGATATAAGAGGTCACGTGTGACTCTGAATACTGTTAGTGCTTCAAGCACCTCACTTGAGCTCAAATACCTCTAAAACTGATAACTTAAACTCCTTTATGTTCTGCGAACAGATTTGATTCACTTCACTGCTGTGTTTGTGAATAAAATATGGAAGTGAATGCAAATGAAGCAGGGGAGGCTCCACATGGCACAATGAAGTTTAAGAGCAGAATGGCAGCATGATTGTTTGTTTGCTTTGGAAAGCTGCCTCTTCGAGATGTGAAATGGAGTCGAACAATGACAACCATCAACCACGCCACAGCTAACACCAAGGGAATACCCCGAGGGCGAAAGATAGCTCTGAGAGGTTTGTTTCTGGAGCGAAGCGGGAAGTGAGTGACAGACAGCCCTGCCAGCGACCTCAAATCTCTCTTCTTTCTCCTCAACTTTTTCCTCAGATAGCTACTAGCAGGGTTTCACACGAAGCCACACACTCATACATCACTGCAGTCGGTGGTATGCATTTATAAACATCTTTAAATATTAAAAAAAAAAATAAAAATCACTTCTCATTTTGGCTGCAAGACACATTAAAGCCACTGCAATAGGGAAATGACGTCTCCAAAAATCATGTCATGCAAATGTCTCGATTATCTCTGTCCTGTTGGCACACATCTGCATCATGGAAGCATGTATTAGGTGGGTCTGTCTCCCGCTTTAAACTTCAAAAACATGAGTCAAGCTTTAAACATGCATTATTTACGGCCTTGATCGGATGTGGCGTTGCTCAGTCGAGCGTACGTACTGCATGTTTTCCAAAGATGCTGAAAAACCAGCAGAGATTTCACTGACATGCCACAAAGTGACACAGACAATATTCATCTTGCTGCTATAGCTACAGCTCTCACCTCCATGCACTCATAACTGTTTCCTACAGACATCATGACTTCACACTTTCGAAATTGCCCCAATTATGTGGAGAGCACTGATAGAATGTCTGCCTCTTGTTCCCTTTTTTTTTTTTTTTTCTTGACCACTCGAGTCCAGGGAACCTGGAAGGACATTTTCCAGACAACAATTTCAAATCAAAAGAGTTGAAGATCATACAAGATAGCGCACAAAGCTTTTTGGGTTTCAGAACAAAAGAGAAAAGACAAGTTCAACTGCGCGGTTCGAGCCTCAGAGGATCAAAGCCACTGTGCCGCTACACCATGTCTACACGTTGATATTAATCTAAAGGAATCAAGGCTGGAGCCAAGATATCCCTGAGAAGCAATAAGATAGCAAGGATTTACTCTCATTACTGGAGCTCTGCAGCTAATGCAATTCTTTCACAATGTGCCATGCCTACCTTAATAGTACAGACTTGCTGCCCTGTTTCGATTCCAGTCTCAGACTCACGCTGTGGAAGCTGTCAGTGAAGGTAACTGAGTGTTAACATTATTTACCCTGCCTGTTGATTGGCCTGGCAGAGAATGCAGAGATAAGTTGGGCATGCAGAGAGGGACAAAAGAACCAGAGAAACAGGGAGAGGGATGGAGGGAGGAAGGCAGGGTCTGGAGGAGAGGACAGACACAGGCATGGGGAGGGATGGGTGACATAATAAGCTGAGGCTTCTCTCTTGGTCAAAGACTTCTCTGTCCTTGTGCATTCCTGCTCACACCTACATGGTCCCCCACTCCCCAAGACCAACAGGAAGAAAAGGCCATCTGCCTGATGTCCTTCGACCCACACGCACACTCTGACCAGAAAACCTGCACTAATGGTTCTGGGAACAGTCTCGACTCAGAGAAAAACAGAAAATAAATTATTTTATTCTTATACCAGAGGCTTACATTGCTACAGCATCCTCTCACAATATACACAATTAATAGTGAGCACAAGGGCCAAAGCCACAGCCACGGAAACCCAGAACAGCTGCGTCTGCAATTATTTTTTTGATGCACTGATCTGGCGACCGTAAGCTAATCATTTCGTTATCTCGAGATGACAAAGCTCATTTTCTCACGATAACAGGTCAATTTTATCTCTTTATCTTGATAAAGCAAGAGGCCGATTTCTGGAGAGATTTTATCACAAAAAAAGACTTCATACGAGTGGATCATCACACACACACACACACACACACACACACACACACACACACACACACACACACACACTGCTCTGTGTTTGAGAGTTTCAAAGCAAACCACATGAATTTTTTATTAATTTTTTCCATACATTGTAAGGATGTTTTCCCAAGTGATTTCAAATGAGGCTATTTACATTAATCATAATTACTGTAATGAACAGGCTTATACACAGTGGTGAACTTAAAGCAGATACTGTCCAGTGGGCTACAACCAAAAGAGCTCTCTTTGACAGGGCAACTGGTAAAGAAACTACAGACACTGGTGGCTGTTTGAATGGTATAATAAAGTATGTACATAAATAATTAAGGTTGAAACACAGTCTGATGCGTTGTTCAATATTTAGGTACCCCTTCATCTGACATTTCCAGCTTAAATTAGTTGCTAGAGTTAAGACGCCATCTATGCATGCTGGCATGGCACTGCAGATCTCTGATAAACCATATAAGTAATAAAAGGAAACTACCTTTTGTTCTATAGTTGATTATCTAATTAACTCATGATCTTGAGATTAAATAAAAATAAGTGCAACCATTCTTGGTTTCCGTCCACAGCACAGTGACAATACAACAAGGAAATATGCAGCAAGTAAAGAAATAACAGCACGGAAGGAAAGGTTATGTGAACAGATTAAAAAAGACTAAGAGTGTGTACAGGTTTAGTTTTCCTCTGTGTTAAGCAGCATGGCTATGGGGACAGCAGTGTCAGACCACTTTGATCCAGAATATCCCAACAACTATTGGATGGAAAGCCATAATATATTGTACAAACATTCATGCTTCCAAGAGGATGAATCCTGCTGACTTCGGTGACCCTCTGACTTTTCCTATCGCATCGCCGTGAAGTTGACTTCTCTGGATGGACTGTCATGAAATTTGGATGTTCGACCACCATCATCAGGCCGTCATCTCCACTACTTTGATTCATAAGACATTCCCATCAGCCTCAGCTGTACTTTGTGTTTCGTGTGGATCATTTGCAAATGTTAGCATGCTAACACGCTAAACGTAAAGGCTGAACAAAAATATTACACCTACTTAGCATTGCCATTTGTGTTAGCATTTAGCTCAAAGCACATCTGTGCATGAATACTCAAGTTTTGACGGCTCCGTATGTCACAAATTCATTTTATTTCTTGAGCCTATATTTCAGAAAGTGTTATTTTTCAGCATTATGGCTGAAAAGACGTTGCATAGCTGACACGTAAAAACACTTGATTTTCAATTAATTTTCAACATTTACATACAGTACAGTTAAACAAAAGCTGAGGCATAAAAGAGAGACCTTGACTGTTTAAAATTATGAAATTCTTCCAGAAAAATGTTTGAAATCTTGCATTTGAATGCCTGAAATGAAGGCAGTGTCTCCAAATCAAGTTCATCTTGTAAGTTTCGAACAGACTTTGCGAACACTGAAGATTATCCGTCTAGATCAGTTCTTCTTTTAACCCCTTAAAAGCAGCTTCTGCTTCCAACTCACAGGTTATGGCCTCGCATGAGCTGTGAGCAACGCTGTTCTTTTTAAGTTTCCTTCATTTGAAAGATTTGCGGAGGCTCAAAGAGGTGAAAGTATCCACTATCTCAAGATAAACAAGTAAAAAAGTAGATAGAAATCTGAAAAAGAATATAATTTGTATAAGAGAAATAAAACTTTCCTTTTTCATCCCTTTAATGATTTTGTGATCTAAAATTTATCTTGGGACCCCTTGGGGGGTATCATACCACAAGCTGGGAACCACTGATCTAGAGGACGACCATGAGACACAGGAGAAAGAATTTTACAGAGGCAGACAGGAAGTTTACCAAAGTTCATTTCTGCAGCTGTGAAAAATGTACTTTCATCCATTTACTCATCTTCCTCTGGACTCTCACAGTAAGAACAATGGAGTTTAAAAGGACAAGGAGTAAGGAAACTCATTTAAGGAGAGTTAAAGGCCTGGCCAAAGGGGTCATAAAGTTTTTCTCAGGGACATTTCCTTCGCGGAAATTAGACATTCATATTAAAATATATATATCAGCTCTGACAGATGGAGTGATTGTACTGAAATGGAACTAATTCCGTGCAGTAATTGCGAACACATCCTTCTGTCAGCGGGATAAAGCCAACAACGATTTGTAATGCTTTTACACCCACTACTACAACACTTAACAGAAGTGATGAAGCCATTATGCACTGTCCAACAGAACTGGCGAGCATTGATACGGATGCCCAGAACTCTGTGAAGCTGGGCTTCACTGAATGTGCCGAACACTGATTTAACTTCAGGAAATAAATGCCAAGTCAACAATGACTCAGAGTGTCAGTGTCCAGGAGGCCTGCTGGTAAATAGAGCGCGGATACGAGTCGGTGCGAGTGTACTCGTGCATTTCTGCGAGTGTGTGTGTGTGTGTGTGTGTGTGTGTGTGTGTGTGTGTGTGTGTGTGTGTGTGTGTGTGTGTGTGTGTGGGGTTGCAGGTTGATGTGTGTGTGGCTTGTTTCAGTAGCAGGCTTTTGGCTTTGTGCCTGATGGGGGTTAGTGGGGGTTGGACCACTGCCTCCCTGCTGCTCTGTCCCGCTGTCCCACAGCCCCTCAACAGCCACCCGTTAGGAGGCAAAGGAGCATGCACACACACACACACACACACACACACACACACACACACACACACACACACACACACACACACACACACACACACCCTGCAGCTTTCAGGCCCTCTCTGCTGCTGATGCAGGATGAGCGAGCTGAGCTTCCCCTCACAGCTGCAACCGTCACACACTGCTGGAGGGACTGGAGGAGCTCCAATGACACGGGGCACACACATATGCAACCACACACATTCACACAGGCCTGCTTGAATATCATCTATGAAATAGCAGGCATGCACGGAGACACACGCTCACAGTAAGAAAAGAAGCACACACTTCCAACTACATCAGCTATACCCTTCATATACCGCCTGCTGGGCGCAGGCAGCAGTCAGACTGTTACTATCCCCCCTGTGAAATATTGCCACACTCTTTCAAAGCTTGACTCCTTTTGTCTGTAGACATGTGGCACAGTGATTTGTGATTGGAAGCACCCAACAGAACAGCAGGACCAAGGAAAGACTTTCACTTCCTCTCCTCCTGCCATCTTGCTCGTGCGCTCCCATCAGGGCTGCACATTGTCATGCTCGCAGTGGTTTGCCCTCCAACCAGATTTTTCATTACCCTTCCTCCTTTATTATCCTTTCAATGACAAAGTAATTTCCCTCCGGAGCAAACATGCCATCCACACACTTATTCTTATTTACATGATGCCATTGCCTCTTTTTTTTGGGTCCTGAAAAGATGGCTTTGAAGCAAGAGCTCGGCAGTGAAATAAGAGCTAGGCCGATATTAACATCATTATTGCTGGAGGTGGAAGTGGGGAAGTGTTATTTGAACACTTTATAGGACGCTCATTGTGTTGATTCGAGCATCAGGTGAGTAATGGTAATGCCTTTCATTCATGGTGAGTGAAGTGCTTCTAGAGCAGCAGTTCAGCATCAACTGGCTGTCTGATTATTCTGTGGTAGTTTGTGTGCGTGTGTGTATGTGTGTGTGTGCCCAGATATTAGGGGGCTGGGCAGACCCTTACTAAAGCCCTATGATCCCTGTGAACACCTGCACAAGTACTTTCTATTGACTTTTATCATTTAATCAGAGAGATTAAGTCTTATTTCCATACAACAAGTTTGAAAAATTCAATCTGTGTCCAATACAGATCGTCTTAACTCAAGATTTTTCTTTCCAGCGCAGCCATCTGTCTTACAGGCCTCTATACTGAGAGGGTCGCTGGTCTCTGAGGTATTTCACCCCACTGCTAACCTCTTAAAAGTTTGGTTTTCCTACACATTTCGCTGAAGTAACACTAAGGTCATCAAAACCAATGCATTTGTAACCATATAGTCTGTGTTAGCTTGTTCCGCCTCGTCCCTGAAGCTGTATGATGTTTACACTGACCGAAATATTAAAACTTCTGTTTCAGATTGTGTGTTTTTAGGGCCACACTACTCCTTCAAAAGTAAATATTGTCAATACATTGAGTATTATCTTAGGCATCTTTCAATATGTTTGGTATCTGTAGAAACTCGGGATCTCTGATGGAGTTTTTAGAGAGTACTTTAAAATACTGGTCATAAAAATTAACATTCAGTTGGTGTTTCTGGCCTACCTCTGTTTCAGTCTCCACCATCTCCTGCTGTAAATATCTGTCTCTCCAGCTGCTGCACCAGCTAGTTGCTAACTTTGTCTGCTGTTTGGTGCTGAGCAGGTTGTGTACGGTGGGGGTCTATGAGAGCCTTTGTTGCAGAAAATAGCTGCCTGCTGCATCTGGAAGTTGGCGACCACCCGACCAAAGCAATGAAAGTGCTGACAGGGCTAAAAAGGGCTGAATTCAGTGATACATTTCTGTGGGTTTGTCACAAGTAGAAACACCTTTGACACTACTTGAAGTCATTTGGCTTTTAGAAGCTTTTAGTTTTCAGATCAGAACTTTTATTGAAGAAGCAAATATCTTCTTATGAAACAGCACATCTTTCTTTTTTACTGACAGTTTAACCAGTTGGGTTTCATGGCCATCCGAGCTTTGAAAATTGCTCCAAATACCAGTTACCAAGCATATGCAAAGAAAATTAAATTTACTTCAAAAGCCAAGGACACCCTGAACAAACTTCTCCCGCTTCATAACTCTTTTCTGTGTTCTTTCAAGATGCCGCCACCCATTTATAGAAAACAAGCTGATTTGTTTTGGAAATATGCCGAAACAATCTTAAAATAACTGACAGATTTTTGCACTTGTTTGAAGAAAACAAGACTCAGGCCTCAATAATAAGAATCACTTGGTAAGAAAGAGTTATTTTTGCAATGTGCCCTGAGAGGTCTGTGCTTCAAACAGCCCTCCCAGCAAGAAATAGATCACGGGCAAATGTCCACTTTACTCAGCTGTTTTGTTGATGCCACTGGTACAGACAGCATCCTAATGAGCTCGCTGTGAACACTTTCCAATTTTATTTCATACAGCTATCTTGGCTTCTCCTGCTGTGTTTTTTCAAGAAAAATTAAATTTACAGCTGCGTCGCCATAATGAAAGCTAGAAGACCACATGCAAGCTCACATACGGCTTATTTAACCCTAATGCATTTCAGTCTGTGTGTGTGTGTGAGCACACTGCACGCAAATATCCACCTTGAGAGTCACGTGTCATCCGTTCAATTATGTTCATGACTAATGAAGAGAGCTAAATGGAGACAGTTTCTGGTCTTGAGTGTGTTTAAAAGCAGTAGATGACAGTTGAGATATTTCATCCTTTTTCAAAGAAAAAAAACTAGCTGCTTTGCTGTAAAACGGTTCCTGAAAATGACAAGTAGATATGAACCAAATTAAAAACAGAAGACCGCAAGGCTTGAAATTGCTAGTGAAGGAATCAGAAAATGAACCTGGCTGATTTTAGGGATGTTAAAGCTCATTACTTAAGCAAAAGCAAAAAAATGGAGATTAACTTAACAGACTGGAGTACTTTTCTTGGGTGGATGACTTCGAGCACACCTTCAGCAAACTGAAAAATACATGGGCTGGAAACGCAGAGGAGCAGCTTTGAGACTGAGCAGCCAGACGTAAAAGAAATGTAATTCTGCTGTGGGTTTCAAATATGATACAACTTGTGATATCCAGTCCAATTTAACTCAGAATTAAGTGGCTATTGCAGTGCCATGTTTCATAGAACAAGTCCTTTAAAAGAAAACGTTGTGTTTAGGATGCACTGATCCTTTCAGTCTACAGTGGTGTAATATACAGCATGTGACGAGGCAACCAGCAAAGAAATAGAGCAATAAGCCACTGAAGAGGATTCAAAGCATATCGTTCCTTAAATTAAACAGATTATTTAGTCCTTTATAATTATATCAAAAGGCATTTTAGGGATTAGCCAAGACATAAAGCCATTCATATCAAAGGAGTTTAGATATGTGGTCGTGGTTGCGTTGTTTGTGGTGTTGTGCAAAAAGAATTAAAAACTCAGAGATGTCAATAAATCAAGACAATCCCTTGTGTTTGAAATATCCATTTTCTGACAAGTGCATATAGTGTGTTTAGACTTAATTAAAGAAAATTAACACAAAGAAATGCACATACTGTCTGACAATTACTGTGCAAGCAGCACTGATTAAAAGTCAACCCTGTCATTGCTTCCTAACATGCAGCGATGTGTGGCGAGGGAACGCCTGACTCAGAAAAGAGGTAATTTAGTAAACTCCAATTGAAATCCCTGCTAATTAAGATCTGTTTCTTCCTCTGCAAGGACTACGAGATGAAATACCCGTGGGAGTGAGTGCATTTACATGGAGCCAAATGAAGTTGAAATCAAAAAAAGGACACTTTTTTCTTTCTGATTCCATCCTGTTCACAAAATCACAGTGACTCTTCTTCTGGATGAACACGAGTCACAGTGAAAGCTAAAATATGCCACCATACTTGGTCTTGAAGCAAAGAAAGCAGGTCAGAAAACTTTGGAAATTTACTATGACGTAACAGCAGAAGCTAACAATCAAGCCATACATTCAACTATCTGCCTTGGAAAATGTCACAAGCAATGCAGTTTAGTGACAGCACAAGAGCCAACGACAACATAAAAATAATGCAAATTAAGAGCCATGGTTTGATACAGCCTTGTGCAGCATTTGGGATTAATAGTGCATGCATAAAACAGCTGTCATTTTCTTGAACTCAGGCAGCTAAAGTGTGCATTTTCTGATCTAAGTTTCTAATGACTAAAAAGACAAAGACAGCATGAAAGCACAAACTGAAAGTGAAACTAAAACGCGTATTTTCATTTGATTTTCACAGGACAGGCACTGCTGGCCTTGTCAAACCTGACTGCATATGTACCGGAGTTTGGTTCCAAGAAATGCATCTGAACTGCTCAATTCACCAGCAACAGTTTTGTTTATTTGGTGTAATACAAGCTTGGCTCCAGCCCAAAAATGTAATTTAACAAACAAGAATTTCCTTTTATGTTTCTAATTACATCTAGTCAGTATTAGATAGAGCTGAGAAGGTCTGAATATTTTTCAGTATCAGTGCCAAGACACCTTTTTATACTTTGCTGACTGTACAAAATGTTTTACAATTGTTTATTTTGTTGAAAGAAATAGTGAAACATCCCAAACACATTAATCATTAGTGTTGTCTTAAGACAAATAACCAAAAGAACTTTGCCAAAATTAAGTAAAGCATAAAATAGAAAAACATTTGAAAATCAGGAAGTATCTGATCCAAGACCACGTTGCACAAGATGAATCCGTCCCTTGTTTAATCTTGAAGTTTTACAACTGGGTTTGGCCACACTCCAACACATCCCATTCCAGCACAAAAGCACTGAACCACACCTGATCTCTTACTGGTTTTCACGCCACCGACCCTCCCATACCCCCTCATGCTGCTTTTTCTGTCCTCTCCCCTGTCTCTGTCTTGAATATCTCAACCAATGGGGCACCATCTAAAAAATCCAAACACATGAAAAGACGGTTCCCCCCCCAAGAGTCTCTCATCTTGTCTTCTCACCTCCAGCTGACACCGGTCCATCATCGCACTCCTCCACCCAAGCCCCTGATTGCTCCCCTCATCCCATCATCCCTCGATCCTCATCCCTTCATCCTCCTGACCCTTAATCCATCCCTCCTACATCATCTTAGCTCTCCTCCATCCATTAAACTACACTAAATCCATATTTTTCTTGTTGTAGTCTTTGTTGTAGGACAACGCAACAAAGCTTATTTGACAGCCAGTTTATTCTTATGAATACAGCTTCCTTATTACTGGAAGAATAGAAATTTACAATATTGAATAAAAAGCTTGTTTTGTTATCATTTTCTGATTTGTAACCACTGAATTTAAAATTGCTGTCCAGGTTGTTGGTTTTTGCTTCCAGTAAAAACTTTTCAGAAGACAGAAGACAAGATATGAATATAAGACATGTTACAAAACCTCTAATTTCACGTCAGAATTGTGAAATTATAAAAATATTGCTCCAATGCCCCTGAGAGGGAGTTTGGTACCTAAAAGAGAATGAGGTATAATTACTGAATATCCACAGCAACTGTGCTTGGAGTGCCTGTATGTGCTAATGATGAACATCGGCGATAATAAAGGCAGCAGAAAGCACAAATCAACAGGGAGAAAAGCTATAATGGATTCAACACTCCAAAGAGGCTCATTTGAAAGCAGGAATCTCATTATAACTGCAAGAAAAGGCTCTTGACAGGGTATGGTGTGACATTTGGCTCTCTGCTCAACTGTCCACACTCGCTGGCCTGTCAACCTTGTCACTTCCTATTTGCTGAGGGAGCCATAAAGATTCCAATAGACTGGAATCTGGTTGACAGCTTGCTGTCCATTAAAAAGGTGACAATGAATTCCACAAAATATCTGCAGCCTACAGTATGAGCTGCAGCTACGGCATAAATCAGAGTTTCACGGAGAAAGAGCGGCACTGAGCAACAGCACACTTTGCCAAACAGAGGAGGAGACGTAAAACACACAGGAGACATTCAGATTTAACAAACATTACAACAGAAATAGAAAATGCAACATTGATGCTTTGCCTGTGTCACAAAACACTGGGACATAAACTCCGTGGCTGACTGACTATGTAATTGGGGCAGGCACAAATCCAGTGTGAAAGCAGCTGTTTGTGTAAACAGGGTCATGTCTGTTTTCCTCTCGCTGAACACAAATAATTTTAGTTAAAAAAATATGTTTCGAGAATCATTTACATGCACCAAAACAGGACAGACTAAATGGAAGACGCTGGGATGATCACCAGTGGAAGAGCAAAGAGCTCAACTTAAATGAGAAAATGAACGTTTCAGTTCTTCAAAACCTAACCTAAATAGCAAGTCAGACGTGAGTAAAATCAATTCCTAGGCACTGTATGGTGCTGATTAGTTGTAAGTAGACTGCAGGTAGGGGGGAAGAAAGGAGAGAATAATTTGTTTCCATTAGATGAATCTAGGGTGGATTTCAATGCACTAATGAAGAGCTAATGATAGAGGAGAGTTTAAAATATTCAGGTAGCACTCATCTCCTATGAAACTCTGAGACCTGCATTAACATACTCACTTCATTTTAACCTTCTCTATGCCCTCAATTCAAGGTCTATTCATAAGGACTCCTTTTGATTAGCTCAGAGATTCCACCCAAAGGAAAGTGAATCCTGTTTACGGCGCACTTTTCAACATTTGCCATATATCATTACACGTGGGACAGGACTGCAGGTCTGGTTGGAGGAGAAAAGGCTGAGTAGGCCTCACAAACACGTCTCCAAACAAACTGTCCTTTCAGCGAAGGACAGTAGGCAGAAAGCTGGACGGGACGAGCTGACCTGACATTTAAGGCTATTGAACATACCATGGCATAAAAAGTACGCTCTGAATGAATCATTTTTCCTGGATTTGGAACAAGCGTGGAACATGACGCCATGCTCCAGAAAGCCTTGTGATAATGGCCAAGGATGATAAAGTGGTTGATAAAGTTTCAGCTCCAGCATGGAGAGAAGACGTTTTCAAACAGGTGTCAGATGTCAGGCCAGTGGAGACTAAAAGTATTCTGTAATGGCACATTTCCTCAATCCTACATGTGATACCAGAGCCACGTCATTAAATTTTCACCAATCAAGTTGTTTTTCTCCACATCAGCACTGTTGGATGTTCAATCTCAGTAATGCAGGAAATAGATTATATCTCAATCACTTCTGTCCAATTAGCACCAACAAATCTATGCTGCTGAGTATAAATAATATGCTGCGCAATATAATAACATAATGATGATGCGACAAACAGTTGCGGGGGAAGCATTCAGACTATGCACTAATAAGCAGCATTTTAATACTGTTGCTGCAAAGAAGCTAATTATACCTACTTTATATATTGTTGGATCATTAAATCTACAGTGATTTTACAAACTGGTCAGTTTGTGTGTGTAAAGTCTTAATCTGCACAATAGTGAGTAATTCAAGTGTCCTGGTGAACTAGAGGTTTAAGAAACAAGTAGGCCATCAGACAAGCTGTAAACAAGCCGGTTCAACCACTTTATTTTGAGATAAATCCAGAAATCTGCACACCCAAAATATCAGTCGTAATCTTATCCTCAATACATCTACAGTAAATACAAGTTGAAGCAAGAAGTCATTGTGTAAGCCGTGATAGATGTTTACGACTATGGCTCGTATTTTACTGTATACTCTGTATAGGTTTGGCTAAAAACCTTAAAACCTGTACGAATGTCTGACTGCTTGTGTTTCTGCTATCCAAACAATGCTCCCAGAACTCGGCAACTAACTTTGTACATAAAACATTTTTATTACTGATAAGAAATAGCTGACACTTTGAAAATATAAGCCCCAAGTTGTAATTACTCTTTAACATTCAACAGCCAAGCTAGCAGCTCTGTGAAGCTGTATGAAGGCACGAAGGTGCTTCGAGCCAAATGCTAATTAGCATGCTAACATGTGCACAATGACAACATTGTCATGCTGACACTTAGCATGTATGTTTACCCAGTTTACAATATTCGTGTGTTAACATGTTAACATTTGATATTTACCACCCAACGAAAAGTAGAGCTGAGGCTGATGGGAACTGTCATACAGTTGTGCAGGTATTCCACCATAAACCAAAGGTTTATATAAAAATGTACCAGAAAATAAGCCAAGTAATTTTTATTTATACAGCCCAAGGGGCAATCTGTACAACATACAAGACCCTCTATCCTCAGACCCTCGACTCCAATAAGGAAAAACAATGGAAGAAACAGGAAGAGCAACAGAGCAGGAAGGCCTCCCTCAGGACGGACAGACATGCAATAGATGTCATGTTTAAATAAGGACTAGATGAAAAGCCTAGGTGATGACATTATTACAGTTCATCCAGAGGGACGTGAATCTCTGCACCAAATCGCAGAGCGATCCATCAAATAATTGCAGAGACATTTCACTCAAAATCACAAATGTCAACCTGGTGGTGCAAGAGGAAAAGTCAGGGGATCATCAAAGTCATTAGGATCCATCCTTTGGGGACTATAAATGTCTGTATAAAATTTCACAGCAATCCATTCAATAGTTATATTTGGTCTGGACCAAAATAGTTGACATTGACCCCCTTAGAGCCACACAGCTAGTGTGGTAAAAACAGCACTTAAAAGTTTACTTTATACCAGTTTTGTAGAAAATATGATAATATTTGTTCTGATAATGATTAGAAATGTACAGAGTCAGTGGTGCTGATGAATAGTCGGAGAATCATGAGCGAGCTCAGTGTATCTTGGCACTGCCCAGGTGGCCCGGGCAGCACTGGGGTGCCAGGTTTCATCTATACCTCCCACCAGTCTATAGCACAGGTGATGTGGACACATTTGATCTGCAGCCTGACAGTGAAGAGCCAATCACTTGTCAAAATGTCTGTATACATTTGCTGCTGTTCTCTGAGCAGCACACTTTGCCCTCTTAGTGCCAACTCATCGTGAAGTCAGAACACACAGAGAGAGCATCGGGATTGACACTGACAAGATCTCATGAAATAATTATGCTGCGATTCCCAGCCAAATCTAGACAGAGAACTCATTGGGGACATGGCATCCATCCAGGTACTTTCTTATTTATCCACTCCAGCTTATTATGTAATATGCAACACGGCAAACAGATTCTATTAAGAGCCTTGCTCTGGAGTTTGATCAATGTTTTCCATGTGAACATGCAGTTCTGCTTGACTTCTGGTGCCAAAAGTTATGGCCACTAATGCTTGCTGCAGTTCTTCATGTTGCTACTGCAAACATGTTGCTGAGGAAGGAGGTATGAGGGGCTGATGGCTTTGATTAGTGGCTCTTAGAGTAAAAAAAGACACAGGTACTGCTCCCTACAAAGAGCTTTCATTTCTAGCTACAGATGACTATGCCACCGTGCTTCTGCCAGAGTTTTCCACTCACACCTAAAGAAGAAAATGAGTGGGCAAAGATTATGATTACATTGGTAAAACTTTTTTCATATCTTTTCAGCTTAATTTGAGTCTTATAAATATTTGAAGTGCCGCAAATAAAGCTCACTGTGTGTTTCTGTGTTCGAGTAAGGATGGAGCCCCAGTGGAAACCAAGTCTTTAATCAAGTGTCTAACCAGACTCATAAAGCATCCTGAAAGGTCTCCCTTAGGCACTTTCCAGGGTAAACAATACCATCACTCTGTCATTGTCCTGAATTAAGATATTACCACATGCATGTAATTAACATTTATATTCAGGCATAGAACAATATTTCATCTTGATTAAATAAATATTGAGCAACACCTCCATGAGAAATGCTTTGCCGTTTCCTGCAGAGAGCAGAAACTGGATTAAATAGCAGGGATTTTCGAAAGCAGAAAACAGAACAGCGAAGGTATTTGTGGAGCACAAAAATAGCAAACCCCCATCAAAGCAAGTCCACTCGCTTCCCTCTCTGAAAATCGAGGCAGTGGCCCTGCTTCAGATGTGAGCATTATCCACTGTGGCACATCCAGCTTTTATGGGCCAGCCATCAGTGAGCAGGAAGTGAAGAGAGAGAGCTGGTACATGGTGACAGGTCTGATTTCTTTTAGGATTGGACTGTGAGAGACAGGTATGAGCCACAAAATAATGAGTGGGTGATGTACTGTGACTGTTGGCTTGGAAACTTAAGCGAATCAAGCTTAACCTTTCGAGGAACTGTCACTATCGTGCCTTTAATGGAAGAAATCTTACCTTAATGTTGCTCTGCTGCAATATTTATAACAGACAAGTCATTTAAATACAAGGACAGAGGGGGCTTGGATACGACTGAGGATATGGTGAGTTTGTAAGCCTGAGATGATAGGATCAAAACTTTGAAGCTACAACAGCTTCGCGCCTGAAGCCAGCCGATATATCCATCTCTCAAGTGAGAAAACAAGGGAGCAAGGGAGTGAGAGGGGACTGAGGAAGATAGGCTTTGAAGATCACAGTGCTGCCACTCATTCTGGTGTTTGGTACCCCATCAAGAGCCCAGAAAGAGAGACTCTCTCTTTCCAGTAAACTGCTCCATTTCCTTTCTTCTTCTCCCTCGTTACCTCCTGCTCTATTACTCAACCCCAGAGAAGATGGGAGATGTTCCAGGGGACGCCGGTGTTTTCTCCCGTCTCTCCTTTTCCTTTTATTGCCATTAGCCTTGAGTTGTCGTAAAGCACCTGACACCAGCACAACACAGAAAAAAAAGACAGAATAGAAGAGAGGCAATGAGTGACAGGGAAAAGTGCGGCGAGGAGGGACGCAGGGAGCGACGATGAGAGAGGAAAACAACAAGGACGTAGTCGATGAGAGACGGGAATCTGAGCAAGAAAGAGGTTGGCAGTAATCAACGAGGGCAAGCCCCAGCGGAGGACACACATCCTCTGAAGAAAGGAATCAACATCTCCAGGAAAATGACTCACTTAGACAAAGACTTTCCTTTAAGGAAGGCGCGTAGAGGACGACGGGACGGTGAACGAAAGAGCGAGAAGATATAAGAAAGAGGGAAAGACAGATGCAACGATTTAGTGGAGAAATCACAGTCGCAGCTTTGATTTCTGAACTCCATGCAAACATTGCGCTGGTGACAGGAGGATTGCCAGGATCTGCAGCTGCACGACACACCCGCCCCCCACCACGCAAGGGTGTGCTCAACTTCACACTGCTGTTCTAAGATTCATCAGTCTCAAAAATGAAGCATATTGTCGTCACTGTCGCCTGTGCATCCCTCTCCCTGCTCAGATTTCCGTTTGGCCTTATCTTCTCTGTATTTTGTTTAATTTTTCAGAACCAGTCATTCCACCCTCAGTAAGTTTTCTTGTTGGTGGATCACTAGACTGACTTTTTGATCAGCTACCTGTCCCCACAGCTGCTCTTTTCACTTGCCATGACTTGCAAATAATAATATTAACGACGGCTCTGTTACATTTAGGGTGTCTGGCAAAGCTTTGTCAGCGAGACAGCATGCACACACACTATTCCAACAATGACAAATTAACATGTTGGCTATGAAAAAGGTCTATAGTTCTGCACTGCACTATAGTACTGCTAATTTGTTGGCAAGGCTGAGCCAGCCAGAGCTTGCACGGAAACAGTAAGCACAATTTTGACTTCATCAATCACACAGGCTTCAACTAAAGTAAATGAGAGTCTGAGCCACTGTTTGAAGTGACTGATCCGAGTGTGACAGAGCCTTTAAGGTGTCAGTATCCATCTGAAGTGCATGACAGCGTCTGAAACCCTTTCCACATCAGAATCAGAGGAGGCTGACTTGGACCATTTCAGTCACTTTCCAAAGCCAACAGGCACACCCATTTTCATGCAGCAATTGGTCAGGTGTGCTGGTGTGAGACAGTATGCAGGGTTTGAACCTGTCTCTCCAGCTCTCTGAGTTACAGAACTCTCTGTCACTTTTCTACCGAGTGCAAACCCGTAAATGCCTTTGGGAGAGACTGTCTGATCCTTATCCCCAATTGTAACATTCATCGCAGCACACCCCTCTGTGACTGCAGGCTTTTCAGCCCACCTCCAGTGTGGCTGTTCAGAAAAGCTATAAACACTTTTGCCTTTGTGAGACTACACTTTGCACGAACCGGCTTTGTTTTTGAGCATATTGTACCGCAGACTTTTGTCTCCAAGTTTACTGCAGTCTATGGTGTGTAGCTTGCTGTAGTTGTCTTGCCTGAATGCCTGTACTCTTGACTAACTTCTGTCTATGATGTTGTGGTTTTCTGCCTTTACCCTCAAGATTTGCCAACCTGCACAGACTGACATTTGAGTAAAACCTGTTTTTACTAAATCTTTCTTGTCCCAGGAGTCTGCTTTTGTGTCCCACTTCATTAGATGCAACAATTGTAAGATCCCATACATCTGAGCAGTGAGGCTATGTCTCTAAACCTACATAAAAATTTCAGATGTTAAAGCAAAGCAAAACAGTTTCACTCTAAGAGAAGCACTCGAGAGACCATACAGTTTCAGACTGCAAGCTAAATACATCTCTCCCCTGGTAGGTATGGGTGTGCTGACTGGCAGGCTGCTTAAGACGTTGGCCGTCACTGGGGTTTCTGGTCACGCTATTCTGCCTGGCATTATTACACCACCCATCGCTGAGGTCGACTGTGTACATTATTCATGCCCCCAGAGGAGTTCATCAGAAGGCTGTGACCACAGGTGCTGTGACAGCGCTCGCAATCACAGGCGCCCACGCCGTCTGCTCATCCGACCCCAGCATGACATGGCAACCCCTGGTCCCCCTCAGTTCAGCAGTGGAATCGGGCCCAGAGCCGGAAATAACTGACCAGCATCATGTTAATCCAAACATAAAGTAATCCGGGGACTACCGTCAATGGGGGCTCTGTATTTTAGATGAAAGCCCACGGGTCTAAGACGTCCGCCACACAAATAACGACCCGCGCCAGACATATCAGCTCACGCCTGTCAACTTCAGCACACTCCTGGCTAACGGATAGCCAGGGGATTTTATTAACTTGTTTGTTCAATTTCACAGAGCCACATAACTCCTGCTGCCATCACACATGCAAACACAGAACTTTTCAAAGCAGCATAGCCTGTGAGCCAGGATGTGCATTTCCACTCTGCCGCTCAGATGTGTCCTGTCATCCTTCACAGCGACGAGTAAATCCTAGTGGCACATCTTTCTGCTGACAAAGTGAAGAGTGGCCCACAAGGCTATTTGCCTAATATTACTGCAACTGATAGATACATTTACATGTGATGTTCTACAGCTGTCCTGCTGCCCACATCCACTGTTCAGTCAGACATTAGAGGGAGTCAAGGTGAGCTGTCATTCTCCAAATTCAGAGTTATTGATGACCCTATCTCTCTGATTACATAGGTAAGGTCTGCCACATCAGAGCCATTTCTCCGCAGTGTGATACCATTCAAATACTTGACTCTCTACCAGACGCAGAGCTGCAGGAAAAGCTCTGCCCTCTGTAATTATTATTTCATGCCAATCTCACCTGTGTTTTAAAGCAAAAATAGAGCAATTTCAGTAAGATAACACCATGTTTTCTTCAGCTTTTTAAATAGATAAGCTGGATGGGGAGAACTACTTTGGCTTTTCTCTTGATGTTCTCGACTGAAAATCGTGAGTTTTACTTTGAAGCAGGCTGACTGTAAAATGTAATGCTACATCTGAAATAATCAAGTCGGCAGTGGATAATCTGTATGTACATAATAAGATATTCAGCCAATAATGAATGGCTAAACAGCTGGGACTGACACAGATACTGTCAGCTTGAAGACGAAATCAGCAACTCTTTCATGATCAGGAAAAAGGCATGTATTCCTTCAGTGATACTGAACATTGATTTGTACAGTTTCCAGGACATGATATAGTGTAAATTGTCTATAATCTTTTCCCACCTCTGCCCTTCCTTATCAGTGAGAGGCACAGCAGCATTTTGCCTCTATTTAGACTTTTCTGAAATGAGTCTCGTACTTCAGCACTTAAAGTAATCCTAACAAAGCATATGTTGCATTGCATAAAACAAGTCTTGTTTCTTACGTTTGGGAGAGTGAAAGAGATTTAATAATATATTATGATACCTTGAATGTTGCAAGCTTTCTGCATGAGTTGAGATGCTACAGTACAAACTCAATACAAAGATGAAAAGAGGAAAATAACACATTTACAACTAAAAATAATAAAAGAAATTCAAAAGAACCTGTTTTTAATGTTTTCATTTTGGCAGAATCCCCTTTGTTCCTGTTTGTTTATGTGCTGAAGGTGGGATTTTATGACCTGTTTGTCAATGCTACGATAGTAAACAGAGATAAGAAAACTTTAATCCCCATTTCCCACTCAAGATTAATGAGAATTTGAACTAATATCACAGTGAGGACAAACAACCCAAGGTTCAGCCAAAGTTCAACATCTTTTTGAAGAGTATACAATACTGGTACATTTTCAAGGTATTTATCATACATTTGCACTGTAATGTCCATGGTTTTGCATGACCTTTAAATGTCCTCCTCATCTGCAGTAAACATAATACAAGGTTTCTGAGATTGATGCTTGAGGGTTTGTCTGTACAGATTTCAGACCTCATGGACATAAATACATGCATAAAGAAAAATGGGGAAAATACATACGCAGAAAAGCTATGCCTCACGAATACAAATCATTACAAATGTGTCCATTAGCCTTGTTATTAAGCTCCAGCAAGAAACAACAGTCTTGTCCTCATCACCTCATAGAAATGCCCTTCTGCAGCAGAGGCTACAGAGTAATGAATGTGTTGACTTCTGCAGAGCGCTGTTAGCGTCTGCCTGCACCACTATAAGCAGGGATTAACTTCTCCCTAATGAAGGGCAATTCAGTGCTGATATTAGGACCAATGGATACCAATGAAACGACCCTATGTCCCTCACCCTCTCAATTATTCAGCTTCAGGATTAGCACTAAAGGTGTGAACACGTCCACAGAATGCTAAATGCGGGCTGATGTACGTACAGCACAGTACACATATACACAGTAAACATGGAACCTGACACCTACAGAGGTTCAAACTACTTCATCTGCCTTTTATACAGTGGGTGCACATATAAATGCATAAACACACACACACACATGGAGATCAATGTGTTCTCCCCCTGAGTCCCCATTTCATAGCGCCACTAATGGCTCATAACACATCAGAGTGACAGCATCACACAGACACAAGACCCAGCTACTTCTCAGTCACCTCCACTCTGTTTCACGCAGCACATATGATAATGGCCTCGTCTGCATGAAAGGAAGGGCACATTGTGTGGTGCTTCCCCACTCCCTGTATGGGTAAATGATGAGAGGGTCTGATTCATTCTCGTCGCTGCACAGATAAAAATGATGCGTCTTACAAAAGCAGTTTTGTCACATCAGCTAACATTAATCTATAAGCCAGTAGTGGAAGAATTCACAGATCTGTCTCTTAAATAAAAGTACCAATACAACAATGTAAAAATACCCCACTACAATCAAAAGTCCTGCATTCATATACATACTTGCTTGACATTAAATTTGCATCAATGCAACAATGTGTAAGTTGAATTTTGCTGTTATACATTTTGCCGCATTTTGTCGAATGGTTCCCAACATAAAGGTCAGGCCCTCCAAAATGTGACAAGATGGAGTTGGAAAGAAGAAAAAACTAAATTCTGTTACACAAATGTGTTCCTCTAGTCTTTGCTTTCCTGTGAAATGTTGGATAATTAACAAGTCCTCCAAATTAAATGTCAGAATATGTTATTTTCAAGTGCACTTTTAAGTGTCTTCCAAGCAGACAACACTATGGCTGAGGTTTGGTTAGGTTTAGACACAAAAACAACTTAGAGTTAAAAATCACTGCTTCATTAAGGTTAGGGCAGCTTCGTCATCATAGCTACAATAATGACCACATTGTTAAGGATCAGAAATGACCATTCATGGTTAAAAGACAGAGCTGACAGTCAGTTAGAAACAGGAGAGGGACAGCTGTCTCTGACGCGTCTGACCTCTTCCTTACACCGGCCTTTTTGCTGTGTAACAACATCATCTGAATTCCTCTTTCGCTGACATCATAATTATCACAGTCGCTTTGTCATTTGAGCGCAAACATATGTTGTCTTGGGGCACTTCCTGAAATAATGTTGCTTTATTTGGGAGGACAGACTCAGACAATTTCACCTCCTTGAGCCTTGAACAGAAATGAAACCATCTGAGAAGCTTAGAGGGGAATGTACCACTTAGCACTCAAAAACATGTGAAATGTGACAAGGGGCTCAAAGAAGACACTTCTTTTGCAAATGGGTTGCATTTTAAGAGCTTATGGTTTGCTTTTTAAGGTAAAATCTTAATCTGCAAAGTAACTATACCTGTAGACAAATGCAGTGGAGTAAAAGCTGACATATTTCAATCTGAAGCGCAGGGAAAAGAAGGATAAAATAGCATAAAATAAAAGTAAAGAACAGATACCTCAAATGTGTGCTTTGCACAGTACTTGTGTCCAAAGCTAGACCTCGTCACATGAACATGCTGTCTAGCGAGGCAGTTTGGCTCCTTTTAGAGGAGAGATCACACATCTGTACCTGCTGCTTTAAAACGCTGATGTTATTACTTTTTTTCAGTGCAATGTTCTCACAGAATAATGGTACTTATGCATAAATGATAATCACATTTCCTCACTGTGGCCCTTGGTGACATCCCTGTAACATCCAGTGTGCTTATGTATAAATTATGTCCACATCTCTTAAAGTGTTACTCACTAGCTCACATTATGGCCCCATGTTCTGTGCTGTTACATAAATCTCTCTCTTTCACTGTACGGCGAATTACACATGTTTGTATGCTGCCGATTCAAACTGACATGCATTAAGTACTCGTGTGCGATTTTCTGATTTGATCATATATGCTTTATGGCTGTAAAATAATAGAAACCATTTTTCAAATCAAATCAAATCATAGCTGCTACTTCAAGCAGGGCTGAATTTATAATTTAGGATTTAATTGACAAAGCAGCATGTGATTCCCTGTGACACCCATCATACATGAGCCAGATAAATGTTTAATTTCTTCCACCTTCATGGAAATATAGAAAATATAAAATATAAAACATCGCACTTACACAGTGACAAAAAGCTACATCTCTCTTAAGCATTTACGGAAACAATCTGCTGTACCAGTGAGATAGCCCACATTCATAATATCAGCATTTATGGTCATCTGTCTGCTGAGGTGAAAGTGCGTACCCGGAGCTAATTGGCTTCAATATGGCATAAAACAAGCCTTTAATCTAACTTGTGCTCTCCTAATCACACTGCCCTGTAATAACAATATCAGAAATCAAATTAATGGTGAGAACAGGTCTTGCTGTGGGGAGTAGGGTAAGTGGGGGGAAATATCCTCAAACAGAGATGAAATGTAATTTGGATGGAGGATGGCGGAGAGGGAAAATGTTCTGAGGGAACTGGAGCAAGCATCTGTCTCCAACGAAGGAAATGTCAGGTCCTGTTAATCTTATCTGAATGGCTGCCTGCTGATGTGGATTTAATTTTACACAAGCGCGCGCCTGCTAAGTTGCGTGAGTGCACACCGGACAGACTGTATACACATGCATATACAACATATACTTACAGCGTGGGCTACGGTGGCCTTGAGGTGCAAAACAACACTGGACAAAACATGAAAATAGGAAACACAGCAACATTTAGAAAATGCAACAAATTAGAAAACAAAGAAAACAAGAAAACAATTAAGACAATGCAACACTTCAGAAAACACCACAACAAAACTGAAAAAACAACAAAAAATTTGGAAACACAACAACAAATTAGGAAAAACGACGACATGCTAGAAAACAAAACAAGTTAGAAAAGGCACAACGAATTGGTTTTAAGTTTTTGTTTTGTACTGTATGTTGTGTATTTATTGTAGTTCAACATTAAATGAATATATCTGTGAAATGCTTTTTTCCTGTCTTGCCGTCACATTTCCTAAAATGTTGCCTTTTCTAAAAGGACCTTGTGTTTTCTGTTTTGTTTCAGTTTTGTTGTTGTGTTGTCTGATTTGTCAATGTGTTATCTGAAATGTTTTTTGTTGTATTTTCCTAAATTTTGTTGTATTTTTCAGTTCTGTTGTGCTTTCTCAAATGTTGTACTTTCTATTTTGTTGTTGTGTTTCGTTCAAAATTGTGTTTTGCACCACAGGGCCACCGTAGAACACATATGCAGAGCACCATCTTCACACACCACTGACTCCTACCTCACCACTCAGTCCATGTACACACGTAAATTTTTGTTTCCATAAATGGGAACATTGAGATGCAGCAAACATAAACAGCACACCCTTACCTCCCACATATTCCCATGTCGGCGTAAAGACGAACAAGCACCCATTTACCCATCCACAATTCGATAAAACACACAACCACACAGGCACACACACACACCAGAAGAACAAATAGTCGAGCTGATTCTGTCCAGAAGCTATACATCTCTGTTCTGTCACCACCCCCATTCCCCGAGCATTACCCATCATTCTCAAAGGCGACAGGCAGAGAGAGTAAGGGAAAGATACATGCTAAGTGAAATGGGAAATAAAGGAGTGAAGACGAGGAGTGGGAGATGTGACAGCGAAAAGGGACACTGGTGAGAAAAGGGAGAGGATGATAGGGGAGTGCCACATTTGCTCATCGCCTGCACCAGGAGCCATGCCTCTGGAGGACGACACACATGCATGGCAGCCTCCAGTTCATCACCGCACACACCACACAGGACAACAAGGGAGGAATGAGAACAAGAAACTGAAAGAGGGAGGTGGAAGATTCAAATGAAAGAAGATATAAGAAGATCAAACTGTGACAAGGGAGTAGAGAAGTGGAATTACTGTGAGAACGAGAGTAGAAAGAGGGAGAAAGAGAACGTGATGTGGAACAAGATGCTGGCAGGAGCCACTGTGGTGGATCTTTGACGCCTTGACACGCTCAGGGACATTCAGGGTGGGCAAGCAGGCTAAGCTGCCTTGAACAATGATTAGTGGAAAGCCACAGGAACAGGAGAGTGATGTTAAGACTGAGCTCTGTAGTGCACAGTTGCTCCTACCGTTCATCCATGGTCACAAGAGGGTTTTAAAAACCTAAAGCACTAATGTGATGCTGATATATTTAGCCAGTTTCAGATGTAGCGAGTAATCATATGCCTTATGCTTTATTAACACACGGATTATGACATAAAGCAGAAAATTATGCAGCAAAGGTTATATGGTAATACGTGGGAATCGGCACAGACAGAGGAATTACGAGGCTGGGAGCTTTGGAGGGGATAAACCTTGGGGAAACATGTTGATGATTGCAGTTCATGTTGTTGATTAGCATAGGAGTACGGCAGTGATGGTGCTGCCACATTAGCTCATACACACTTGGCTGGGGATGTTCTGTGACACAGGAGTGCAGCAACATGAGGAGAGGCTAATTTCAGCAGTTGAGCAGAGGAACACATTGTGGCACAGGCCTATGGTACAGCTGGTACACTGGTTTGTATCAGAATAATAAAAAGCATGCAGGCTGTCAATCATCAGCTCTGACTATAATGCAGCAGCCCACAGATAAGGAAATGGGAAAGTAAAAATCCCTCTCTCTCCCTGACAAAGTATAGTAAACCCTTCTCAAATGTCTCCGAGCGAGATAACATTTTAACAGGCTGCAACTCCAAAACCAGATCTCTTATGTGCAGCAGTTGAGCCGAGGCAATGTTCCCTCGTGCCACACCAGTTGGATGACTGAGTGAGCACTGCATAGCGCTAATTTCCCTGCCAGCCCTGGGCACGGAGCTGGGTCTACGTCCTCAGAATCGCTGAAGCCTCATTGTGTATCTACACACAAGCTTCTGCCTTTTTTCTGCCCAATAGCTACCTTTTATGACCTTCTCTGAGCTCCCTCCTTGTTCCCTCGCTTGCCTCTGTGGTACAACTGATGTGAAGACAGAGCTGAAGCTCAGTAATTTGGAGTCAGAGATAGGGGCAGGCGGAGGATATTACTTGTGGGTAGACAGTGATTGAATTGGCTCCAGAGGGTCAAACACACCTAAATGACAACTCGGCGGAAACCCAGGACCCATTTATTTAACTCGGAGAGGCCTCGAACGACGGGCCCGCAACAACGGCTGAGAGTAGGCGGACGTGATGATGAAATGCACCATAGAAGAGCTGGAGGGGAGAGCAGAGAGGAAAACAAAAGGACGCCATGGCTTGCATCTCTCTCGCTGATCATGTGAGCCTCATTTATGTGTAGGAAGGAGAGAGCGATATCATGTCAGTCAGGTCATTTAAGGCCTTTCTGGAGACACGAAGTACAGATGTGACGGCAGAGAAAACGGAGTGGAAAAGGAAGAAAAACTGAAAGGAAGCAAAACTGAGATGAGAGGTATTAAATGAGTTCAAAAGAGCATTTCCATTCATCTAATTTCATGTGAATTTTCAATTTGCTGTTTCAGTTAAAGCAGTGAAATGGGGACAGACTTCGTCGTCCACAGAAGAGACAAAAAATTTGCAGCAGTCAAATGATCAGATGTGTGTGGACCCGAGGAGACTGTGACCTCACTCAAATGTACATATACAACATAAATGATATATTCATCGTTTTCATCTGCTTGCGGTTTGACTGGCATGTCATCTCGTTGCATCTGCAGTGGTTTAATTACACCCACCTGGAGAATTAGCTCCCAACTCCGACTACAATAACAGCGGTGGATTAAGTGCATTGATCCACGCTTTCTTTTGCTTAGATTTTCTGGAAATTTGGACGGAAATTTGATTATAGTTAGGTCAAGATAATGGGTGGAAATTGAGGTCTAGTGCCTCATTTTCCATCCAAAATTAGTTTTCCTTCCATGTGCGGCCAAGGAGACAGGATAATGGGGTCAGTAGGACAGCCCAGTGGACCACAAATTAAAACTGTCTCCGAACACACAGGTTTGATATTTTTATCCAAGCACACACTCAAAGCAGTAGTAACTGACTTTTGGCCAGCTGTAAACACAACATTGACATATTATCACTTTGTTAAGTTAATATGGCGCTCGTGGTAGCAAACAGTTGTCTATTACACATCATCCATCCATCCATCCATTATCTATACCGCCTATCCCTTTCGGGGTTGCGGGGGGCTGGAGCCTATCCCAGCTGTCAACGGGCGAGAGGCGGGGTACACCCTGAACCGGTCGCCAGCCGATTGCAGGGCCACATGCAAAGACAGACAAACATTCACGGACAATTTAGAGTCATCAATTAACCTAATGAGCATGTTTTTGGTCTGTGGGAGGAAGCCGGAGTACCCGGAGAGAACCCACGCATGCACGGGAAGAACATGCAAACTTCACACAGAAAGGCCCCGCCTGACCCGGGGATCGAACCGGCAACCTTCTTGCTGTGAGGCACCCGCACTACCTGCTGCGCCACCATGCAGCCCTATTACACATCAAGTAGAGCCAATACAAACTACAATAATAAGATTAATCTCCAACTCCATCCTCTCAACACCAAAGAGCTCCCATCAAATCGCTCAGCTCCCAGGCTGGCCGAAGGCCGCGCTCAAGCAGCGTCCATTCTCCAACGTCACGCTCAGGGTATGGAAGCTCAAACGCTGTTATCAAAAGGATAACGTCATCCTGCTGTGTTCGGGGTTCAGGTCGTATAAATGCAGAGAATCTCAGGAGGAGGCTTACCGCACTTAACGAAGAGCAACGTCGGTCAAAGTCATGCTTTTCTTTAAATATTCCATCACATTGTGAGCCAGCATGACAAGTCTGCCAAGCATAACAGCACCCAAGAGACGCAGAAACATACTCCATCAATGACTGTATTTATACCATCTCTCCCACCAACCTCCCCTACCAACTGTCTCACTTGCCAGGGGCCTCTCTCAAAATCACAACTGAAGCATGATGTGATGTGTAGATGTCCTTGAAGTCACACATAAACAAAGTGCTGAATTTGTACGACCTTTCATAATGCAGCGTTCATGAACCAGGTATCTGATCCTGGTCACTTCATACAGGTACTAATCCTTGTTGCTCTACTTTAAAGCAAGTGGTTGTCCAGAGGTGATTTTAGGGAGTCACTGTGTGTGGGTGTCCGAGTAACTCATTAGCTGTCATGAGACAACAGCAAACACGAACCACTTCCTAGCCTCCTGAGGAAAGGTATAAATTAATCCTGAAATATCACCGCACATCTTTGAAGCCTGGAAGTGAAACACATTGGATGTAATCAAGCTTGCAATGTAACCTAACATTAGCTGTCTCTTCACCTGACCTCAGAAATGCTCTAGTTAAGTCAGTAACGTTGTTGTTAATTTGACTTTAAGCTCACTGGAACACATAGTTCTGTGTCATGTTCACACAGATTAGATCAAACACAAATGTGTGTTTAAAGCATTTAGCAGGGAGCGCTTTGTGTGGCATGAACAGGCTGGCAAGACATGCTTGCTTTGTTACATTACGTTACATTGCGAGGCAGAGTTATTAAATATGTAGTTTTACCTTGAAGTATGGCCCGATGTGCCTCCGGATTCATTGTCTTTTCAGTTGCTGAATCAGGCGGCGGTGAAATGATTGATGATTTGGCAGATTCCCAACATTTCTATGACTTGCAGCCTCAAGCCAGAGGACAATGGGCGACGTGTGAATGCGGTCTATTCCCTGGAGACGACAGCAGACGGGCTATTGGAGGTAACTACGGAGTTGTATGAGAATCACTGAGTTTGTCTATTAGACGCAACTTGGGTTTGTTTTTGTTGGCCATACTTTTTGCTTTGACTCACTTATTAAGTATCTAGTTATCATTATGGATTTTCTATGTTTTTTGGTAGTGTATGCACACTGATAAAGCAAATAGAAATACCATTAATTTTGAAAGAAAGTTCAAGTATAAAGCAATAATAGACTACTGAGGCCTAAATAAATACAGTTTCTTTTTATTTGAAAGTCCAGTCCCCTGCAGTGCCTGCTTAGAAAATCTCTGGCCCTTGGAAAAATTGCAGTTGAGAGGCCCTGTCATACAGAATACTGGTTTATCCTCTGCTTTTCTTCGCTTCACTGACACCATACTTTGAAATGCTGAGTTTGACACAGTTCAGTAGATGACACCTGGAGCCGAAATCAAACTAGTCAATGGGCTTAAAAAACAAAAACAAAGACACAACAGCTCTGATCAAACCCCCGGAGATTCCCCCAGAGCCCTCTGGCATCTCTGTTTGTTTGTGTGTTTCTGTGTGTGTGTGTGAGTGTGTGAGTGTGTGTGCACGTGTGCATGGGTGTGTGTGTGTTTGAGTCTATTGCATGCTTGGCTGGAGAAAATGCCTCTTTTACATGAAAAATGCACACATGAGCGACGCCAGAAGTAACAAACAAGCACACAGAACAATCCCAAAAAACAAGACCACATAATCTCTCTGCCTCTCATCCCTGAAAACATTCAGGCAGGGGTAGTCGGCCTGCATGCTTGATAGTTACCCAGCGGTGAAGACGTGATTGACGTGGCTGCAGGATCAGAGCCTCCCTGGAATCGAGCCAACGCTTCTGTGGCTGCCCTGCGCTGGCGGAGGGGGAGGAGGGGTGGGGGAGGCCTGGATGTGGAGCAACGGCAGCAGCAGCAGCAGCAGCAGCAGCAGCAGCAGCAGCAGCGATCTCCTCACACAGGAACCTACAATACAGGGAACAGGGTCAGAAACTCCTCCCCAGCGGACTGAAGGAGATTTGATAAGAGGCTGAAAAAGGCACACCATTTAACAGCTGTCTTTTGGAGCTTAATCCTTTATTGGCGCCAGACTAAATGCCAAAGACCCAGGCCCTCCCCATCCCCTCTTTTCCAACAAGCTCAATGACATTCAGACCTGGGAGCAAAGTAGTAACAGCAGGGGCTTTAAAATGTGGTGACACTGAACATAAAGTAAAGGTTTTGCCCAACCTTTGAGCGAGATAGACAGAGTAGGGCAGCTACGCTCTAACTCAGCAAACCTCTGTGACTCTGGCTCGCTTGTCGGGCTGTTTATTATCAGCAGACAGCACACTCGGGCCTGGAATACAGGACTGCTGAGACACTGGGTGCTGGCCGCTGGGAAGAAACAGGGAGTGAGGCGCCGCAGGAGGAATGCCAATGAGTGTCCCCTCGCCTCCCTCAGATTTCATTTGCTACTCTGGCACAACACCTCCCTGCAAAGCAACTCTATCCTGCCTCAGGTCTGATAGCAATGTTAACAGCAACTAGAGTCCTTTCTCTGAGTCTAAGCCTCACAACCTGACCATTAACCAACACTTATAACCCCATTAATCTGTTTTGATACAGCCCAGCCAGGCAATCTGCAGAGAAGATGGTGTACAGACAGGCCCGGAAACAAGGGCTCATAAAAATAAGTGGAAGATATTTAGAGAAAGTTTGTCAGCAAACAGGTTGGCTTAGAGGTGTGTCACATTTCCAATAAATCTAGTGAGGGTGCAGGAAAAAAGGGAGCACTAACAGTTCAAAACAGATATAAAAGTTTAATGCCAAGCTGGCAGCAAGCAGCCAGCAGAAAGGGGATGAGCTGAACTATTTTCAGAGTAGTAAGCGGCATCCATAATTCACATTATAGTTTAATATGAGGAAATAGAAGATTCCTTCATTCTTACTGTCGTCCTCTTCCTGCCTGTTAACACTTCTTCAGCATTGATGTCTGAGCTGCAGCCACTGTGTGTTTGTCTTAGCAGGTGTTTATTTACATTTGTGTGAGTGACAGAAAAATTCAGTGGTTTAATTCACTCAATATGCAGAATTTTCATGCGACATACCGCGAAGGTGTCAGAATGAAACCAACATGACGCTACAGGCTGACGCTACATCAGCCACAACTGCAAGAGACGCAGCAAGAGACAGTTTTCACTTTTCAAATTAGGCAGCCAGAATGCAGCACAACAGCTATTCCAGACTCTCAATGTCAAAAAATTAAATTTCCCTGTTCATGGCTAATACTGGGATGTAATAATATCAGGATATTAATATGATCAAAGGTTGCCATAGACATTCATTTAGTCATAGCCGGACCACCCAGGGGGAGGAAGCAGCAGGGACCAAAAGAGATAAAGGACTACGTTTAGTTATTACAGTGTTCAATGCCTCAAATTTGAAACTGTTAGGGTTAAGTAAATGTAAAGACGGCAGCGAAGAAAGAGCAGTTAATCAGATAAGAACATATCAAGAAATGGCTTCATTTTCCTTCTTTGCCTGGAGGACACGTACACAGAAGGTACACAATTAGATATTATGCAACAAGCAGCTCCAAAGACGCTGTCCAAGACACTCAATAAAAGTCAGGATAACAAAACCAATGCCTCTTTACATAAGCATGTAACTCAGATTGACACACAAATGAGAACGTTCAGCCATAACCACAGTAACGGCAATAACAGCCCCCAAAGAATAAATGTCCACTTTACTGAATTAGACAATAAAACCACAAGAAATCACTGAGCTCACTGCAGCACCGGAGACAGAAAACAACAGACGCTGCACAAGGCAGATGTTCGTGTAAGTGACAGGAAGTTAAAGGCAAGTTTGTATTTTGCAGCCATCTGTGTTCTTTCTATGTGATGAACTCAAACACTTCAAGTGCTGATCTAAAGTCTCTAAATTTCTAGGTTAAACTGATCATATGAAATCTGTTTCAAACACCTGTTCATGATGTTATTCATGTTCTTTATATGAACGAAGCTCTTGCTTTGTATCATGACTGATTTAATAAATAAACTAAGGAAATATGGTGCCAGGCACGAAAACTCTCTTCAGTGACAAACTGAACTGCAAAAAGTCTCTTAACCAGCAGTGATTAAGAGCTTCGTCAGGGTACCGGCTTTGCTTTTTTCTTTTCTTTTTTGTCTCTCTTACTCTCGTTATACTCGTCGGTATCAACTTATTCTCAGACCAGACGTTTCGTTTGAAGCTGCTAAACAAAGTCTCTTTATTCTGCTGGTTTAATACAGACAATGTGTTTTTCTGTAAAGAGCGCCTTCATTGACCTTTCAAAAACTTTTCGTTCTTCTCGTTTTTAATCCATCCTTTCAGCTGAATGGATATCTAGTTCCCCACTGGAGAGTAAAATTTGAACATCTCGTCATGTGTGTATTTATATACATGGTAAATTGTCAGTTTATTCAGGCTTTGTTCTCAGGTTTATTAGCTTGCCTGTGACTCATAAATCTTAAATGCTAATAAAATGTTTGTAGTTTTATCTCATTTAAAACAGTGAGATTTCAGTTCAGTAGTAGGTATTTAGTTCACAATGTGAAAATAAAATCCCAGTACAGCGTTTGAACTTCTCAGAAACTTTACGATGTAAAGATGCATTACATAAGACATAAAACTCCTTCAGTTTGTGCCGGATCCTTCAAACAGCTATTTACAGTTGTAGCAACCCCAAGCAGCTGACTACTTCTTGTAATTCATGAAATGTGCGTCCTACAAACCTCAATAAGGAAGTTGCTGGAGACATACTGTCCTGGCATCAGAATTTAGCATTTAATTATTAATTCAAATAGTTTTAGACATCGCACATCATCCCCAGTCTTAACATTAGAACAGCACGCACTCAAAAATGTTTGTGCACACAGTTTTGTCCCTGATCTCTGTTACAACTGTGTCCGCTGTCAAAAGTAATCTGAAAACTTTGCATTTTCTCAAGCTTATGATTAATTGATCAACACATATATGGATCTGAATGTATATATGTGTGCATATCTGTCTTTATGGTTAATGTCCATGCAGTATATATGGCTTCTTTACTATCTTTCGTTGGGTGTTTGCGCATGCATTTTAAATGGAAAGAGTCTTTTTCTAAGGAAACGTGCTTTGCCTTTTCTCCTGTGGATGCACTACATAATTAAAGAACCTGGTCAGATTCATTATGTACTGTAGCATGGAACTGGGACACTGGCAAACTTGGACAGTGAGAATAAAGGCCTCAAAAGTTTGTGAGAGCCGGGAGTGGACCCTCAAGCACCTGCCAATTTTACAGTGGGTCACAGTAACAGTAGACATATCATGAACAGACCCACTAAGAGTGAAAGTCTGTAAGGGTGGACATTGGGACTGGGCCAGAAAGCCTGTGAGCACACAGCTCTATCGGCTCACAGCAAGGCTGAGTATTGTATTATATAGTTATATTGTTGTACCACCCATCTGGATTTCTCCCAGTCCACCTCATTAAGAGCAGTCCAATGGGTTTTCATCATGATTAACATGCTGGGAAAGTCACTCCACAATGCTCTTTAACCACCGCATGGTTGCATGTATTACACTGCATTTCATTTAATTTTTTGGCATGCGTTGAGAAGCTTACTCATATCTTTTCCAGACTACAAAAACAATTTATTTAAAGAATGTGGGCAAGCCAAATATCACGTCCTTGGCATATATATACTGACAGGCAGCTACACAAACAACCAGTCAGACAGTACGATAGTTTAGACTATAAGCACAGCTCTATAACTCTTTCACAGAAGAATAAAACTGACACAAACATGCTGTATTACTGAATAGAAAGATTCCCTTTCTGTGCCTTCCTCACTCCCCCCCGTGGCCACCCACTGACCCTGAGAGTTTAGTCGCCTCAAATAACAACATTTCAAAACGGATCCAATCTGAACGGGCTTTCACGGAGGACACCAAGTTGTCAAAGCATGTCTCTCCACGGTGGATAAGAGGCACTCATTGCCCCGAGCAATTCTCACGCATCCTCCTGCTAGGTTTCCCCTACCAGGATATGGGTATGAAAGTTTAGTCATATAGCTGCAGAGGCTGCTTGTCAATTTAAATAGGACAGCACACTGAAGAGCACTTCAAACACACAACGCAATTCATCATCCATAGTGTTAAACCCCCCATCATGTTCATGCTGGCTGGATAATGAAGCATTTTGTTGTTGGAAGTGAGTTTGTACTCATTCAGAAAAGTCTCAGTCATGTTCCAGAGGCATGAAACAGCTTTTGATAGGAGTGGCGTGTTATGGGTTGGGTTGATTTAATTTAATCAAGCTTATTGGTACGGGCAGGAGATTAAAATCAGGTTGTTTGACAAGAGAAACAACCACAGCATCCAACTTATAGACAAGGAGAAAGGGTACATACACAGGCAATCCCAGATACGCAGAGTAATCAAGGTGTGTTTACACTGAGAGTTCAAAAGGTTGTATACCCCGAGAATAGAGCAGAATTTAAAGTAGAGAGGAGTGTCACTATTGTATTTCCAACGGACGTGGAGAAGAAAAAGCTTGAGAAAAACACTGGGAAGGAGAGAATATTAGAAACAGAGGGTCAATGAGCCCAGCGCATGAGGCTTATGGGTTTCTAAGTTCAAACTTAGCCTACTGTTACTGTGTACTGTGAGTGTTTACAAAGCAGAGACTTACAAAGCTAACATTAGCTTGCCAAGCTAGCTGCAAAAACTAATGATAGCTTGTTGGATTGATGAGCGTTGTTAAATGACATGGTCTGGGTTTACCATGCATCACAAAGTGCTGCTCCTACAAGCAGAAAAAGGAGCCAAAAATGTTTATTTTTCTTGTGTTACTATTTATAAGAAGAAATGGAGAAGCTTCACCTCCAGTGCCAGCGTGTAGCAGACATATTTGTCTTTTGGGGTAAAAAGAATCCAATCATCACCAGCTCGCAGTGAATCTTGGGATAAGTTGGGCCACAAAGGATTTAACCACTGGATCTTCCAAATTCAGAAAAAGAAGGCCACACTTCCCAGACGCATTTGAAGAAGCTTTCGAACAGCTTTGTTGTGATGCTGTAACGCCTTCGGTCTTCAAATGCAGCCTTCAAAGGATGCGGCCCCTGAACTGACACACAGCTTAAATAGTAAATTGCTTAACTTAACATAGCATACATACAATGACTGATGCAACCCAATACAGAGGATGAAA
Source organism: Chaetodon trifascialis (assembly GCF_039877785.1). Classification (NCBI taxonomy): domain Eukaryota; kingdom Metazoa; phylum Chordata; class Actinopteri; order Chaetodontiformes; family Chaetodontidae; genus Chaetodon; species Chaetodon trifascialis. The sequence goes on from NC_092060.1 coordinate 20,862,622, forward strand.
AACAGGATTGATCAGAAAAGCAAAATATTGGAGAAAGAAAGAGAAATGTGTGATAAGGCAGGGGGAGAGAGATAATGGAAAGAGGAAATAGGCAACGAAGAATCAGAGATAAAGAGCATGACAGATGAAAAAGCTGGATATTCTATATTCTCTGAGAGAGAGAGACAGGGTAAGAGACAGAGAAGCGCATCCAACAAGAGATCCCAGGAATGTGGCAGCAGTCTTAGAGCAACACTTCCCATTAAGACAAGGTGTGTGGAATGAGAAGTGAAGCGCTGGGAGGACATGCTGTCATTCTCACTCATTATCAGAAGCACATCAGCAATCCTATAGCCAGGCGCTGGAGTCAGTGTTTGGAATAAAACTCTTTCTTTCTCTTCTTCTCTTTACGATTATACAGCATCTGGGTCCCAGAGCACACTGACACTAATGTCTTCTCAACACACTTAACAGGACGGAGCTGTGGTGCTACACAGCACAGTGTCTGGCCAATATGATTCACCCGCCACAAACAATAAAAAGTGAGGTGCAGAGCTGACCTTTAAATCTATTGAGGGGTTATTTCACTGTAATTTGGCTGTTAAGATAACATTATTGTCACTTAGCATTGTGGTTTCTGTTCTGCTGAGTAGGACTTAATAGAGCCAGTAGTGCAGGTTTGTCTTATAGCTGGTGGCTTGCAAACATTATTGTTTTCCTAAAGCACTTTATCAGTTCAATTCAATACAATTCAATAACTGCAGTCACCCCCAGTGAGGCAACTAAAAAGTACAGAGCGGCTCAAATCTAAATAAAACACATACAATGGAGAAATACAATAGGCATGAAAGTACACCAGGAATACTACACATCCTGTTGTGTACTTTTGGTTGGGGCTATTTTATTTTTGGCTCCTTAGTTCCAATTAAGGGAAATTTTACTTCTACTCAAAGCTACTTAAGACTATTAGGTATTTACAACTTTTGGGGAAGGCCATTAATCCCAGGCTCAGTGGCATATTGAAGTGTCTTTGAGCATCAATTCCCAATAGTTAGGTCAGCACCGCACACAGCAGCTCGCTGCCATTGGTCTATGAGTGTGTGTGTGTGTGTGAATGAGAGGAAAATTGTGTTGGACAAAAGCACAATATATAGTATATCATAATATAAAGTATGTATTTGCCATTTCCTGCATCAACATGCACAAATTAAAGCCCATAAAAAAATTGTTTTCCCAGTCTGCTGTGGAGGAACTTGACTGACCTCTACAGAGCCCTGCCCTCAACCCCATCCAAGATCTTTGGGATTCATTGCAATGCTGACAGCGTGGCAGGCACCGGCATCAAGAATTCAACCCCACTAATGCTCTTGTGGTAGAATTGGACAAAATCCTTGCAGCCAGGCTGCAACAGTAGAATATTAATGCCCATGATTTTGGAAAGGAATGTTCAACATCAGTCTCTGGTCGTCCACATACTTTTGGCCAAATAATACATTAGATTCATTGTAACAGCCAAGGTGTGTTATACCTTCGTTAAACTAAAGAACCTTACAAATACAGTCCTGACTTTTATTATAAGTAGTAGAAGTGGTAACAGCAGTATTAGTAGTAGTTATATTGGTACTCGAGTGAAGGATTTAGGCAGCAGCAGCAGCAGCAGCAGCAGCAGCAGCAGCAGCAGCAGCAGCAGCAGCAGCGTGGCTCAAGGGATGCAATGTTCATGACATCCATGGCCCCCGGATATATGGTACAGATTTTGGTGATTTCTGATCTAGAGCCACCATGACAGTGACATTTTTGGTGTTTCATGAAATGCCTCAACAAATATTGGTTGAATTGCAATGAAATTGGGTACAGACATCCATGTTCCTCTCACTTTGGTGATCCCTTAACTTGTGTACCTATATCAGTTCAAACTAATTCCCATCAGCCCCAGTTGTCTTTCTTGCTAAGAGCTGATTAGCAAATGCTAGCATGCAAACATACTAAACTAAGATAGTGAGCACTGTAAAAAGGGGTTAGTATAGTACTAAATACAGCAGCACAGAGCTGCTAGGGGCTGTAGACTGCAGTCTTATATTCATTTGGCCCTGAAGTCTGAAAATCACTTTTCCAGATTCAGCTTCAGTCAGTTTTTGCAGCTGCCAAGATGTCAATCTTGCCATGCAGCAGAAATGCAGTCGTCAGGGACAGCAAAAACCCAATAACACACATCAGAATCCACCTACACAAACATCCGGGAAAAAATGTATCCCAAGCCTGGTACAAAATGGAAAATACTAACATGATGTAACACTTTATCAACAGCAGAACATATCTACTGAACTTCCTTGAGGAGCTCATCCTTTCTTTCACCTTTCTTGTCAACAAGTCTGAGTGTTGGCATAGAGCTGAATAAATATCTGCCCACCCCAGTGTAACAGCTTGGTGCCCAGCAGAGGTGGTGAGCCACACAGAGTGACCGTCTCTGAGCATGTCCTCTCCATTTCTGTGTCCTTGCTGCCACCTTGCTCTCATATTGCTGTCACTCCATTATTCATACCGAAGCATGGCCAAGACTCAGCGAAAGGTAAAACAAGACAGTCTCAGAGTTTCTTGGTGCCACTGAGGCCATATACAGTAGGCGCGGCTGAGGCTCACCCTCTAGGTACAGAGCCCAATGAATGATGGCAGCATGATGCACACACTTTAGCATGGACGGCTGCAGTGTGAATCAAAATCACAACCCTTGCAGTGTCAGTGTAGCGCTTTACACATTAATCTACACGGTCGCCAGCAGAGAGTTTATTCCAGCAGTGAAGCAGTGACTGGAGCATACCATGAGTCTGGTATTCAGTCAGATGTTGGCACTGTATCTTAAAATGCAGTGACATGCTCTGTGCAATGACACAACTTTTATCCAGAATGAACAGATTATGTGAGCAGACATGACTGGCCACTGCTAGTAAGAATGTAGAGGCTTGAATGTGCGCTTCCACCCACCTGCAGTCCGGGTGAGCCAGTGATGCTGCTGTCCTTTGATGCTTATTTTCTCGTTTAACCACAAACACAATCTTACCCTTAACCTCAGCATAGCTTTTTAATGTGACAAACTGGTCAACTGTTGTGTCTGATTAGCACTGCTGCTGCATAATGAGACGTAAGAGGAGCACAATCATCTCAAAATTCATGTCTGAAACAAGTAATCTGTGTTTCAGGCTTGGTGTTAATTTCTCTCAGTTTTAGAAGATGAAGAAGGCGTAATCATACCTCAATTTTTCAGCAAAAACCCTCTGAGCACGGACCTGAATCTCTACATATGCCAATCATGGAGTCTAAAGTAATGTAGCAGTGCTGGATTCTGTGATTGTGTATGTAGCATCCAGGCTTCCAGTTTTGCAGCACAGCTTGTAACACTTCACATGTGCGGGTACTGCCTCAGTTGTTGCCTCAATCCCACATGCCTCTGGGAGTATGTTGACCGGGCCCTGGCTGCTGCAATACTTTGCCTGAACTTTGAACGATTTCAGTTTCCAAATGGGAGGACATTATACGCTGCCCATGGATCCAGTCAAACGTGAAGTTTTTGCCCCTGAGTGTCTGGCGACGGTGGCTCTCCTGAGGGTTAAGTGTTGAGATTACTTGCAAGCCATCTTCTCTGGTAATGAACCCTGTCTGGGTACCAAGATGCAGCTGAAGGGGCAGAGTAGCCATAGGAAGGTTCCCTCTGCTGATTGCCTGTCTTAAATAGCTTTTTTTCCACTTGGGAGACACAACCACAAAACTTTACAGCTCCTTATGAATAATTATGATGACACCTTGTGTTATTGCACTCACTGATCGTCCATCTTTGATATCTTGGCCATTAAATATGACCATTAAATCTGTTTTCACCTACATTATCAGTGCCCCTGATGCACACTGAATAACGATTTAACTGGGCAACAGAGGTATATCGGTGTTGCAGAGATTGTTGTGCGCATCAGCTGAAATCCCGCTCGTCACCTCTTCCTTTAACTCTCACTTAAAAAAATGTGTTTCTTTGCACAACTTTGCACAATCTCTCCCTCTACGTACAATCTCGCTCTCCTTGTAAGCTTCTGTAAGATGTTGCCCTCAGGCACCGTTCCGGTATCAGCTCACCCCGCCCACATCCCTCCATTAACCATCAGCTAGACCATTTTAAGGTCTCCTTTTATGCCTTGTATGTGCTCTGCATACATGTATTTCCTTAGCATGCACCATTATATAGCTAAGAAAAGGGATTTAAGGTGAGTTCTAACAATGTGCTATGCAAACCTTGACATGGGCAAGCCCCTCACGTCAGCATTATTCATTACCATACCGTAAAAGCCATTATATGTAATTGCATTTTTTATGAAGCTCCCATAGAAGCGTGCAGTGTTTAATCAATGGCAAGGCTTTCATTTTTAGGAGGGGTCACTGGCTTTGTGTGAGGTCGTCTTACATTCCTCCTTGAGGGGTCATTCAGGTCTATTACCCTGCAAGTCAACATCACACCACACCCTGATGATCACACTCAGAAACTGGAGGAGGACTCCTTTCTCTAAGGCCCCCTATCTGGTCTTACAATCACCCACCGTGCTGCTGTAATGGGCTTTCTGTTGGCTCTGGTAGATTGTTATCTTGCTCTAGTTGATGGGTTACAACATGCTACACTATCTCAAGGCCATATCGACCTGAGGGGTCGGGGTGGGGTTAATACCAAATTTGATAATAAAAAAAAAAAAAAAAAAAGCAGTTCACTGTGGTGATAGATTTCACTTTTGCATTGGAGAAAACTGCAATGAAAATTCCTACTAGTTAATGCTACAGGACCCACAATCACCTCACTATGTTCTTCCGGAAAAACAAACCAGAGCAATGCAGTAAGAAGCGCACAGCACAGCCACATCGTAACCGTTTACTGCCCATGTCCGAGGGCAGAGGAAGCAGAAAGAACACAAGAGACACATCTGCTTCAGCACTAAAGAGAATTCAGTTGTTCTCTGCAAGAACAAAACAAAGCAAGTACTGCATGCATCAACTTACAACCCTGGTTCCAAAAAAAATACTAATACTACACTGAGAAAAATACTCCACCACAAGTAAAAGTCCCGCATTCAAAACCTTACTTCAGTATAAGAATGTATATCAGCAAAATGTACTTATAGTTTTAAAAAAAAAGTATTCATTGTGCAGTGAACTGGTCGCTGTCAGTTTATATGATGTATTTGGATTAATATTACTGTTGCATTAATGTGTATGTTGCATCTTACAGGCTTACATAACTTGAAGCCTGGCAAGACGGATTCTCACGTCTGGTGAATCCAGCTGAGAACACGGGACTTGCATTCATAAAGTGGCCAGAAACACAACTCTAAAGTAATGCAAGTATTACTCCATTGATGAGTAAATGCACAACTGTTAACCAACACGTTCCCCATAAAAGCTCAGTCTCTCCTAGAATACATTTAATACTGGGATCTTCCACACCTCACAAATTGTTATTATCTTTTTTATGACCACAAACACAATCTTTTAGTTGCCTCATCTAAATTATTTGTCATAACCACGATCATCAATCCATTAGCTGTTACTGCTTAACCTTTGCAGGGGTGCAGGGGGCTGGAGCCAATCCCAGCTGACACTGGTCGAGACACTGGGTATACCCAGTTCATCAGGGTTTTGCAGAATCATCCAACATCAATGGTCTTGTACAGTGATCACGTTGCTTTACAGGCCACCCCCAAAATCAACAAATCCAGTTTTGAATTGGTGCTGATGCAAACAATTTAAAAAATATTAGACATGATAAGGAGACAGTGTTACAACTGGAACCATTAGCTATAAACAGCAAATCTTCACCACTTAAGTGTAAAGTAGGATTCAGGCAAGTGCCACTGCCAGACCATCTGCACTGTTCTTGTTTTTCACACTTGGTTTTAACACCACTCCACAGAAGCTAATAGCCACATCACCCACATATGCAGGACAAATATGTCAGTAAACCACTTATTGTTAATATCAGTTTTCTTTGCAAATGGGACAGAGCTTCGTCTCTGTGTCTATTGTCTAGATTTGCTACACAACAGCAAGCCATCTTAATTCATTCTCATGGTCACAGCGTAATAAGAAGCAGAGCTTGATTTATGCAGAAGGCAGACAGCCCCCTCAACCCCAGACAGAGAAAACAAGCAAGTGTGAAGCGCTTGTCCAGATTCCAGGAATTAGTTGCTGAATATCAGTCATCTTCCTCCTCCACAGCATGTAATAAAATGACAGAAGAAGATCCAGGAAGAGTGTTGTTAAAGTATGTGTTGGATTAACGCAGGCCAGAGACAGCCTCCTCCTCACCAGACAAAGACACAGAGAGGGATGCAAAATAGTGTGATCTAACTGCTAATGAAACTGTGGGCCTAGACAGCCTCAAAACAAGCACAGAGGCACACTTTCAACACTTTGCAAGTTTTCATCACTTTCCCCATAATTCAAATGCATTTGACTAGACTTCATGAAGCGATTTGATCTGATTTTAGTAAACAACTCCCACCACATAAACATACACACACAGCCAATGTTTATCCCCCTTTCTAGTCAGTAATGAGATGATAAAAACCAAGTATATGCACACCAGACTTATTTTTCAAAGAGAACAGAAATATGTAGAGGCCTCTGATGCTTTATGAAGATTTTGCTGGGGTTCTATTAATGTTAACAGCAATATTAATTATGTCTTCCAGGGGCAAAATGTATGACTGTGTCTGACATCACTCCTACTACTGTTGACACTCAAAAGTTTGCTCTGCAGTGGGCGATAAATTGTCATTTTACATCATTATTCACTGGTGTATCTTTGCACTACAGTAGTTTTTGCATCTATCAAATGTGACATGATGCACTTTTGAAACGTTAGCAGAAAGTAAATGTCATGGATACAGCTTTTGTTTCCTATTGTGGGAATTTTAGGACACTATTGCTGCATAAAATTCCCACTCAGAATTTGGACACCTAAATGAAAATGACGGTGAGTAACTATAGTGCACAACAGGGTAAACAGGTTGTGATTTCGGACACATTTTTGACAAAAAAAAAAAAAAAAAAAAAAATCCGACATCTATCAAACTCTCCTTCAAAGGCAGCCTATTTTAAAGAGGGACAATCTTAGCTCACATTTCTTTTTTGGACACCCACCCACCCACACACACTAGCAGACATTTCTCATACACAGATTTCTTGCTATGTGGGATTCACAGTCCTTCACTTACGTTTACTTTGTAATGTCTAAATCCAATCATAGCTGTCATGTGGAATTGGAAATGAGCTGCTCCTTATCAGAGCACTGCACCCCCTTCCACCACCTCCAACCTAAACCTGTCAGGAGTCTGAGGACAAACAGATGCAAGCTAACCTTGCCCTTGTGCTAACTGTGCACGCTCCCACTAAAGAGCTGATGTTAGAAAACTTCCTGGGGGTTGTTCATCCCACAAATCATCAGGTTATCTCCCCCCTACATCCATCATATGTTTCCCAATGCTGCTTCGTCTTTATGCTCAGGCCCTTGAAATGCCAGAGTTCAGTGGGAACCATGGCGGAGCTAAGCTAAATGTGGCTGAGTTATGTTGACAGATACATGGCTCCCACAGTTCCCTCTGCAGCCCACAGCAAAGCCACCATCTCCCTACAAAACAAAGTGACATTTCAAGATGAATGATATTTGGGAGTTTTATTCTGAGGAATGAAATTAGCCAAGGTTAAAAAAAAGAAAAACAAATGCAATCAGAGCATTGATTTTCAGATAGAAAACGTCTATGCAGAGATTGATTGTTAGCAATAAAGAGCATAAATAAGGCAGCTTACAGCATTGAACACTGTTATCAGCCTTAGTGCTGTACGACAATACTGGATTATCCTTTTATTTTTAGCTGAATACAGAGTTCAGATGGATTGAATGCTGTTTGACCAGAAGCATCTCCTGTCCTCCGTTTAAAGAAAACAAACAATTTTTTTCCACTCAGTTTATCCAGGTTCATACCTGTGGAGAGTCACACAGTTCAGTGTTTTACCTGAATGCTTAAGTCATCATTCCCGCTGCAGGGGAACACTATTCAACTGTCACCCAGTAAGGAACAAGCTCAACCACTGGAAAATTACTACTTGTCCTTGTCAGTCTTCACGTCCACTGTACCTTGTTTTTACTCCCATGTAATAAGATTTGAGAAGAGCAAGAGCAGCTTTGTATCCAAAACTGCATGAATAAATGTGATGTCAGGATTTAAAAGACAATCAAATCATAGCAAACCATATGCTGATGCTGGCGCAGTTCATCGTATTAGCTTAGCCGTCCCTCCATGCCATTCATTGTATAAAAAGTTTGAAAACTTGTGGGATGCGGCCCCCTCAGTTCTGATGCCAGACAAGTGTGGTGGGGGCGGGTTTTCAGATGATGTTCAGCACTTCTGTTGAAGCATTCTGGGATATTAAGAAATCCCCCTATAGCTCTCTAGTTAACACGTTATATTACATTTCTTCAATAAGTACAAAAAACTCTCAAGTCGAGCTTGTATGGGACTGTTTCTGATCTCCTAGAGCCTCGTATCACCATGAGTTTTGTCAAGCAACCAGCAGAAACTTCAGGACAAAGAAATGATCCTGCACATGACCCGGCAAAACTACAACTTGCCATTTTTACACTTTGATTTTTGCACGGATTAAACAAACATGTTAATTAGGGAGCTTTACAGGTGCACAGCCTTGCTTGCAGCTAGCCGCTTGCCATTTCTCCCTTCTTTCCATCTTCACGCTAAGCTAAACACACCGCCTCCTGGGTCCAGCTACATATTTAATGGACAGATATGAGAGCGGCGTCAATGTTCACAGGTAACTCTCAGCAAGAAAGCGAATAAGTGCATTTCCCAAAATGTTGAGCTATTCCTTACACTTTTAAAAATAAATACACCATGTTGACTGAATTTCAGTGTCGCGCAGTTCATCTGAGTGATGCATCTGTAAATTTAACTATCCCATTTAAAATGAGAAAATATCTGACTTAGGTATAAATAGGCCCTGGTAGCAGATTTACATATTAATGTCACACTTCAAAGTCCACTGGTAGCAATGAGAAGTGAGATAGACATAAAGCATGAAATAACCCTTCTATGACTGAAGGCCCAATGAGATCCACATCAATGGGCTTCTTTCATTTAAATAAGAAATACATAGCAAGCAAAGTACGAATGGTGGAAACTCCACGCCCCTGAGCCAGACATCTTGAGAAGAATAGACTTCCTCCACTGCCAATTTAGTAAAGCCTGCACAGCAAATTTCACACAACCATTTTGCGCTCTGCTGATAAAACACTTTGAAAGCCCAATGACACAGACAATGCCTTCAGATAGGAAAGAGGCACGTTTTGTCCCCATCCTTTTTCATCAATGTCCCAAATACAACCAAGCCTAACTGAGCTGTGGAACAGAAATACCCTACAAAAACTGGCTCCAGCATCAAACACCCACACACAGTTAAAAAAAAAAAAAAAAAGCCACAGCTGAAACAGTCCTACCAAAAACCTGACTGTGTTTTGCTTCATAAGCGACTCAAACTGTGTGAGCATCACTGTTCTACATGCTGTTTGTAAGCAGGTCTATTAGGCATGTGAAGGGGATCTGGCACAATGGCACCAGAACCCTGCACCTGCCGTCCTTTCATCCACACCCCATTCAGTTGTTGTCCATGAATGTAGCTCACTTCATTTCCAAGTCCCACTCAAGCTCTTCATTGATGAATAATAAGACATCACCGGTGAATAAAAGATTGTTTTTATTGCCTCATGCAAGGTAAAATGAAATGGATTATTGAGTCTGAATCCCATAAATCACATCAGACCTCCACCTCATTGGGTTTTACTGATCTGGTGAGGAACTGCCGTCATCATGATTAAGATTTCACATCTGGAATCCTCATAATGCATCTAGTGTCATCATCTACACCACTGGAGCACAGAATCCGCTCACCAGGCCTGGTTGGCAGACCCTTTCCCCAAGTAGCCTGTCTGAGCACCAACTGGAAAGGTTGCTCAATTAAAAGCTACACAGGGAAATCATCTCTGACTGCTTCTCATGCCACCCTGATGCACCATCTCAACACCCAAAGGCTCATTAAAACAACCAAGTTCAGAGAAAACAGCAATGAAATGGTGAGAGTGTTTTCCTTTTCTTTTCACTGACCTCCCACTGTTCACTAAACCCCGTCCCCAAACAATGATTGTCTAATGATGGCTCTGGATTTCTCTGCTTGCTCGAGCTGTGTGCATAGGCGCTCTAATAAGTGACACACTCATTTAAAGGGTTTGGAGGCTGGTGTATTTTCTTTAAGGAATGCCTCATGGCATGTGTGTATCTGCTCTAATGTCAGCTGCAAACATTAGCATGCCTGGCTAACTAGCATACCTGCACTAGCAACCCAAACTTACTTTCAAGGTGAAGGCTAAGATTCTCAGTCATCCAAGTCATGGTTAGCCGAGGAGGGCTGAGTCAAGGGCAACTGGACTTGGTTATAGATACTTGAAAACCTTTTATCTTGTCTTAGAACTGCCGAAGCTCCTTGGATGAAAGGCAAACCAAGTCCAGTTGCCAGAGATTCAACCCTGCATTGATTTCATTGGGTAATTAGATTTCATGAGGTTACTTTATGCTGGAAAAGCCCTGTTGATAGCACATCCTCAGTGTAGTATTTCCCCACTGTGCAGGGAGGTCCTAGATGCTACAACATCAGAGTGTGGGCTAATGTTAGCGACTCTGTCCTGCTTTATGTCGATGTTGGATGTGGGATGTTTACACTCTTCCAACTTCTTAAGAACCACCAAACACACTGGCTAGTCCTTCGCCTTTTCATTTGTAACTTTAAACATACTGTTTGAAGATATGACTATAAAATATAACACAACGTGTTTTAGGGACAGTAACCTTTCACATTCCTTTTTAAAACAGCTTTTTTTAATTTTTACTTGAATGTTTTTATGTTTGTTTGTTTTTTGGGGGTAAGTGATCTACTTTCAACTTTGCTACATTTGACATCTATACCTTCGTAACAACTAGTCTATCAAAATGCTTTTTACTGCATTAACTGAAATGAGCAGTCATCCAAGCAGTGAGCAGAGCTTTAAGTGGTCACCCCTGCAGTGTAAAGAGACCTGTGCTTGTGCCAGATATTAATAAGCTGGGCAAATGCAAAAATAAAAAAAAACATGCAAATATCTTTTCAATTTAATGTTAGGTTGTTCTATTCATAGAAAACAAATCCATTAGCTGCACACAATGCCAGTGGTGGTTGTGTTAAGAAGCAGTCTGCATCGCCCTTTCACAGGCCGACAGAAATACTGTCTGTTAACGGCACATGAAAACATATTTAGTCAATGCAGAACACATGTAGGCTGCACACTATAAATATCTAAGATCATTGGATTGATTCTGATGTTAATAGAATTCTCTCATTGCGCACATAGCTGTCTATTGATGATAATTTCATTAAAAAGCATAACATTTTATACTTTTACCCCAGTAGGTTTGTCAAAATGGTAATATTCATTTTTATTTCAGTTTCTTTTATGGGAGTGATTGTACTTTTTCTTGAATAAAGATTTTCAGTACTCAATCTACCAATAATCGCGTGTTCAATGATATGAATATCAATAAAAGTCGATGACATTTCCATGTCCTCCACATGGATCATCAGTTGCTAAGGATGCTGAATATTTGCCTGAAGTGTTCATTGTCACTCCTACAGCACAGTATCATGTATGTAGCCACCAGAGCACATTTAAAAAGCAGGAAGCAGTGAAAAGCCAGATGGGGGCAGTGTTTTGGCTTAGCTTAATTGGCTATGATAGCAAGCAGCAACTACTGATAAAACCTGCGAACAACAGTTGTTATTTCAGCAAATAAAAATGAGAAGCATGATCTCTGTCTACCTCTGTCTGAAAGTAAAATGTAGGCCTACCATACCATGAATACTGCTGCGGTTATCACTGTAAACTGTATTGTACCGTGGAAGGGAAGCTTACCAGGTGTAGAAACAGGCTTAGCAAACAATCTCAAGTCAATTCTCTCCCAGTCCAGGCTGATGATACCTTTTACTGTTCGCTGCAACAGCACAAAGGATTGAATATGTGGCCTGAGAGAAGACAAACAGTCCCGCTGTAACTAGCCCTGTACTTTCCTGCAATAGCAAGGTGGAAGGACTGAGTGCGTGTGTGGCCCATTTGAAATTACAAACACTTTATTTCTGTCTCTGTGTCGACTTCCTGTTCTTCCCAGAGTGGGGATGCAGAGCCCCTCGTGGAGAAGGAGAGGAGTGGCACAACACCACTCTGTAGCCACCACACCAACCGCAATCAGCTCCATCTTTCTTAATCCATCTAACACTGCCCTCCATCCGCCTTGTCCTCGCATTTCACAACTTCAAAGCACTGCTTTACCCATTACCCTTGGGCTGGAGCTGCCCTCCTCTGGACCACACTGACATTCATACGCTATTTAGAGCCATTAGGCCACCAAGGTCAGCACTTAACTTACATTTTCACAGCTTGAGGCACCACTGTTTTTTTTCATTTTGCCTTTTTTTTCCCTTCGTTATTGTTGTTTTTTGCGGCACACTGCACACGGGGCAGTGAATTGCTCATTAGCTGGGGCCACAGCATGTGCTGAAAAGGAGGAAAGTGGGGCGAGAAAGCCGGAACATTCAAGGCGACATTTGTAGTCATCGCAGTTACAGCATCTGACGAATTAGCTAGCAGCACAGGCTAGCTTTGTAACCCCATGGAGAACATCTTGATTCTTTGGGAGGAAGATGAGAAAAAGGCCAAGCATATGTAATTTTAACCACATTTTACAGGATAAGGCAATATAACACTGAATGGTGACCAGTGACAGACCACCAGGCAAGTTTTTCCAGCATCCTTTCAAAGAGCAGTCAAGGTTCATAAATGTCTTGATGGAGAAAGGGTTCACTTGGTCAGGAACAAGACTTTACAGGGAAAACGATAGCTTGTCAAAGCTGTCTGTGGTGGGGAAAAAATGAAATACAGTGTCAAAAGTGCAGTGCACAACCCTTAAAAAATAAAAGACCTACATAAAAGATCACAAAAATAACAAAAAGAGCATAGAGAGATATGAGACAAACTCTCCGGTCATGATCTTCTCCCCCGTTAGATTTAATGTGTTATTTAGTCTGCCAGAAGGAGAGTGTGACAGAAAGCAAAATGTTTTTGGCTACCAAGCATCACAGTAGCAGTCACAACTAATTTAGTCTGTTTACTTTTTGCTATCACGATTTCTTTTTTCACAGCAATATATTAATGTCAACGCAGGGCATCGTTACATAATCATCTGGAATTTCTGCAATGAATAAAACAGATGCAAGTAATTGCTTATTGTTATGGAGTAACACTTCGAGAAATGTGTTAAAAGTTTTGGAAGTGAACTGGGAAAAGAGAGCCGTATAGCACAGAATATGTGAGTTCTGGTCAGGTTCATAATTACAGAAACATCTTGAAATAATTGCACTGTGCTGTGACAAGATCACACATTTGCTTTTAACTATTCAGTTTGTGTATTTTTATGGTGCATTTTCTGTTCAGTGTGACCAGAGGAGGTTTTACATGAATGCTTTGACTTAATTCCTCCACGTCTATTATAAGGTGATGATGCCTTCTTATATTTGTCCCTATGAAGTGAATGAATGCATAATGTGGAGTAACTGAAATGAACTCAGCCCTGATAGCTCCAGCTGGGAGCAGAATATTCAGTCAAGTAATTGCATTAAGATAACACGAACATTTTATTTGCTGTGTACTTCTGTAAAGCCCCGAAGTCATCTTTTGTTTCTTTTCTTTTCCTGGTTCAAGGTATTTGACAATTGATCAGTTCTCCTGGAGCAAATCCCAGTGTCACATCCCAGCTGAGCAAATAAGCAGGCTGAAAATTTAATTTAATTTCCTAATGACAAATGCAATTCTACTGCAGCAGGGGTATGACATTCATATTTGATGAGCCACTATATCTCACTTCAAGGGTCTCAATAAACCAGCTAGCAAGCTTTTTTGTAAATATACAGCACTGCACTGAGCAGACTGCAGCCCCTCATTGCCTGGCAACTCCCAATAGGCTGCTATTGCTCATTCACAGCTCTGTGAGATGTCAGGGTTTGGCGCTTATGAAAATTGAACTCCAAACTCCTCTTCACCCCGGGCCAAAAAATGCTGAACAATGCCTTGTCATATTCACAAAGCGCAGAGACTAATCTGTGAAGTGAAGCAGGCATCAACAAACCTAATGTCGCTGTTTGACGTATTGACCGACGGAGAGTGGGAAGGTGTGTGTGCGTGTGTTGTAGTGTTGGAGGGCGTATAAAAGGAGAAGTGTGTGTAAAAGAGAGGAATGGACAAAGAGAGAGGGACGGTCGGGCTGAAAAGAGATAAGGGGGGATTTCCTTTATTAAATTCCACCAACATTTATTCCAAACATTAATTTTACTGCGCTATCAGAGCCGTTTCAGGGTTGAGGAATGAAGGAAGAGCAGGAACAAATTGCTTTCAAGTTCTACAGAGCATTCCCTCTGGATGGCACAGACTGGGACGCCTCTCCCCCTAATTAAATCCCCCTGTTGTATTTAAAAGCGTAAGATGTAATTAGAACATTTAGTTTCATTTAAAAAACACTTCAATTTCTTCCCTCCTACATGCCACAGTTTAATTATATTCAGCATATCGTGGACTCCTCACAGGAACAGAGAGTTGCTATAGAGATGACCACGGCTGAGCTGTGCTTGGAAATCCTTCAGAGTAGTGAGCCTTCACACAGCGAACCGAGCGCTCACACACACACGAATCCACTATATGCAAACAAGCGCAAGGAAGACACTGCCTCTCTATCATTTTGTGCTGCAGATAAATGCAAATATACAAACACATGTACAAACTGCCACATTCTTAACAGCTCAGCCAGCCAGCCAGCGCTGCCTCCAAGCAGCAACAAACAAGCACATTGTTCAATCAGGTGCCAGCCTCTTGCACAGATACGGGCCACAGGAGATGCGCCTTTATCACTGGGAGCAGAAAGCCACCTCCACTCCTCCTTCTCCTTTCTCTCTGCGTCTGAAGCGACCTCCCTCTGTTCTGCCTCTCAGCATCCTGGAGGTGCAGATTCTGCCGTAGGTGTCTTCTTCACAGCTCTCCCCCTCGCTGTCTCGATTGGGGCTTTGAACGCAGCCCACTAGAAATCAATGTCTTATGTGATGGCTGCAGTTACAGTCATTACATACCCTATTCTGATGAAAGAAAAGACACCTCGCACACTCATTTTCTGACCTACCTGACCTTCACTCTCCATTAGCTATAACCTCATGTAGTAGCTGTGGTACATTACAATATTCTTCCAGAGACCAGTTGTGGTGCATTTGAGATTCAACGCTGAGAAGAATTTTCTTTCACAGAGAGATTCACCAGTCATACCAGTGAGTAACTCTCCACTTACCAAATCAATAGTTATAATATTCAGCCATTGGCAGCCAGCAGGAGAGAGGTCACAGATATTACAGAGACGGGTGTTTGTGTCATGCAGAATATACAGTATAATGATCAACTTAGACATAGCTGCAGCCTCTTATATGAAAACTCAACACGACACTGAGAAAACAGCTTTAAAAACACAAATACCTGCAGAACAACAGAGATTCCTCGATCCTAAGTAAGTAATTAAAGCAAATGTGTAAGTCAGGATGTCAAACTGAACTCTTCTGACTGAATCAAAGGAAAACAAGTCACTGCTTTTGTTTGATGATGCTCGTGAAGGCAACAATGAACAGAAAACTAAAATAAAAGCTGCTAATCGTGACTTTTGTCCATCATAAAGCTGCCATCTGATCGGTTTTCTTAATGAACATATCCATTTGTATAGCGGATTAACCAGAAACTCAAAACTCAGGAGCACACAAGTAGAGCAGTTCTCAGTTTCTGCTATTAAAGCCAATGTGTGTAGATCGTATGTGTCATTGAAATATTTCTGAAAGAAAGTTTTTATTTCTATAAAAATACCATTATCCCAATCAAACTTGGTGCAAGCTATGTGTTACTGTGCCAATGTCTGAAATTTTCAAATTTGACTCATAGTGGCTTTAAAACGTTGGTTGGCTCACTGAGTCACACAGAGACATAGACACTGTAACTCTGCCAAACTTCTAGCTAATCCAAAAAATGGGCAAAGAGGTGGAGCGTGGGTAGAGTCGAGGCTGGCCGAATGAAGCCTGGTTGCTGAAACTTATATGGCTAGCTGTCACTCAAAGCTGGCATTCCCAGAATTATGCACAGCTTTAAGCTTTAATATAATTTAAACAAGTGAGATATATAAATATCCACCCCCTACAGTTGTCATGAATGGGAAAATTAGCTGTAGAGAGCAAAACCAGGCTGTAAACATGTTTATTTCTGCTGTAAAGTCTTGCATTTGAATATGGGGGTCTATGGGGATTGACTCAATTTTGAAGCCAGCCTCAAGTGGCCATTTGAGGAACTGCAGTTTTTGGTTACATACAATAATCATCAAAAATAATCTAAGCATGTTCTAATTGCCTCTTGTTGTATTTGTGTAACTAAAACTACTTAATTAAGGTTTGACCAGTGTTGCTGTCGAGGCTTTTTGCTCTAACGTGCATTGGTGGTTTTCACACAGAACTTAATATCTTAATGCTGCTAAGTGATATATGAGTGGTGGGCTTCATAAACTGGCAAACAGTTTCCCCAATAATCCTTTTTTTGGAGTAAACATCAAGATTGGAGTCTAATAGCAAGCATCACAACACACACAGCGGGGCGGGTGTGCATCATAGCATGACTGCTTTGGATCATTCACCTTATTACAGAATAAATCAGAAGCCGTTAAGTGGCAATATGAGTGTTTGAGGGATCCTACCCGTGATTTATTGGAACATCATCTGAATCAAAGAGCTGTGTGGAGCGATGATATTCGTGCAGTGGATTAAACAGTCAAGTCCCAGCTGTATCACATATGTCTAGCTTGTTCTGTAACGGCTGATCCAAATAAACTCCACACAACCTGCCACAACAGCTCTGCTCTCGTTGCTGCACGCTGAACATTTCCATTACCTCTCGCCCATAGATGATCTAATTTAAAAGTGTGTCCTCTTTGCTTCTAACCCAGCTGGTCTCACTCGGTATGGCACTTAAACACTTAAAAAGCATTCAGAAAACGCATTAAACACGCAGCTATTTTTTTTCTGACGACAGTATCCCAAAATTAGCTTTTTAAATCTGGCTAGATTCAAAATTACAAGAGGAGAACGTCTACAGTCACGCTAGCAACCCTGTGAGGTTGCACTCAGGCCACAGACTGTGTCATACCTGGACGTGGCCTCTGTGACGTCACCACAGGTTTCTGAAGAGCCACTGCAGAGCTCAGTGACAGTTGCCCTACCCGCTGCCATGTCGGCAGTGCCTGACTGCGCCAACCTTGGGCAAAGAGGCGGAGCATTGGTAGAGGAGAGATGGGCCAAATGCCTTTTTTCTGAATGTATATAATGCAATATATTATATAATATTCATCCTCATACAGATGTCATGCACTGGGAGTAGAGCTGTAGAGAGCTTTTTTCTACCAGGCTGTAAACATGTTTATTTCTGCTGTAAAGTTGAGCATTTTAACATGGGGGTCTATGGTGATCAACTCACTTTTGGAGTTACAGCAGTTATATTAACAGTTATACTTCTCACCATCTCAGTTTAGTGTGTTAGCATGCGAGCATTTGCTAATCAGCAATAAACAAGAAGTACAAAGTTAATGTCATCAGTCATTATTCTTAATTTCAGTGTTAACAGCTGTGAACTGTCAACCGCCGTAAAACCTCACAGAAGAAGAACAAATTGAATGGAGCACAGCTGAAAACCAGAGAAAGAGGTGAGAGAGAAAGCAAAAAAAGAACTGACAAAATACCGTCAGTACCAGAAATGATATATTTTAATGGGATTTACCTCAACAGGCTGCAAACCTCCCGAGGCATTGTGAGTTTTTTTTCAAGAAGAAATTAGCCAACAGTTGCATGAAGCCAGCTCTCCAATAACATCATAGCACAGAACATCAATGTCATGTTGGTATGAATATATTAAGAGAAAACTTTCTGACTTCGATCATTGCACGAAATGATGCGAAAAGTCCCCACAGCATCAGCCAAAGCACTTGAGGCTTCTTATGCAGCGTCTTTGTACACCGCTAGAGCCAAAATCCATTCAGCATAGCTGAGGACCTGTCACTTCCAGCTGTTGTTGTCGACTGTGCTGGATAAAAACACAGAAGATAAATTAAATACTGTGCCTTTGTGCCACTGTTTGAGGCAGAATAGATGCGATAGGAACAGACACTGTTGATCAAGTTGCGGGAAAAACTGACGAATCCTCTTCACTCCAGCTCGATGAATCAACATAGAGATACACTGATACTGACAACATTGTCAAACATATACAGTACAGTAAAGGCCAAAGCAATCAGACAGGACATTTTTAAAGTTGTTAATGTGCTTTTCTGTGAAAACGCTCTGAACAGGAACTCCCACACCAGTCAGATCTGACACAGCTGCATGAAAAGGCTCATGCCATAAATTTGAAATGAAAATCCTGAAGCGCAGTTGACTCACTGCGTCATACACAGAGACACACTGATGTCCCAAAAAAATTAGTCCTGTGTCGTATGATGTTTTAAACAACGTCAAAGGAAGAAATTTTACTAAATGAAAGCCGCTTAATGTTCTTAGAAAACGTGAGCCGAACACACATGACTGCTGTTACACACAGAAGTGCGCTGGCTCTCTCGAGGAAGAATACTCAACAGGCTGTAGGGATTATGATCTGGTGTGCACCACCAGAGCACAGATCTCCACTTGTTTGAGGACACAGACTGGCTTACAAAGCAACTCTATCTGGCAGACATATCCACCAAACTGAAGGAAGTGAATATGTGTCACCGGCACTGTGCACCTGAAAGGCAAGGTGGGTGGTTTCCTGAAGAAAGCAGAGCTGTGGAATAGGGCTGCTGCAGAGGAGGATTTCACCTGCTTTCCTCAGGCGGACGCTTTCCCCTCCAGTGAGGATGTGGAGAGAGCTCCAGTCAATCACAGAGGGCAAATTTCATTGATGCTTTTAATTCTTATTTCCCTGACATGGGAGCAGGAAGCTGCACAGCTGGATTGGGTGAAAAGCCCACATCTCTTGTCTGAAGCAAAGAGAAGCTTCCTGTCAGTCATCAGGAAAAACTCTTGGATGTGTCATCTGACCGCAGCCTCCGGATGAAGTCTGACACATCCACCCTCACACAGCTATTACCCTTTGGATCCACATATTGTCTGAGGCCTCCTCTCTCGATCAAAACAAAGAAACAGACTGTGCCTTGAAAAGAGATTGATCACTGAAGTTGCTCCCTGCCACCAAGAGCGACAGAGATCCTACATGAAGCGCAAGCCCGTGTTTCTCACTGAAATAAGAGCAATTTACCAAAAAGACGCGACTATAGGACCATCTTAGCATTATGGCATGATGACATAAATCAGACACTGATGGCGCAGCCGTTTGAGTTATGAGTGCTTTAGGTAGCTACCTTAAGGATGATGCTGGGTTGTCCATCCATCCATCCATTGTCTCGAACTGGCGACCTGCTAGCTGTGAGGCACGCACACTTCCTGCTGCGCCACTGTGCCGTCCCTCCTGGGTTGTCTATCGGCATTAAATAGCGAACTTGTTAGCTAACACAAGACTTAAATGCCGCATGGCAGGCGGTGAACAGAACCACGATGCACAATGATGCACTAAAATGAAGGATGACATCTTTGCGGTTATTTTTCATCATCATTGTACCTCGGCACAGTTAACAAAAGGTCACATCTGCCTTAATTAATCAGTGATTTAATGTACCACCCTGTGAGCACACTAAGTGACACAAATGAAACCCAACCAAGATGTTGCATGACCGACCAGTGCATGCTGGGTCTGGTTAAACGCTGAAATGCTCACGGTGGAGGCCCAAGCGGTGATTTGTACGTCTGCTAAGGAACGTCTTCCCTCTGTGAGGCCTTTCTGCTGTTTCTGACTATTTCTGTCACAGCTGGGACTGCAGAGCCTCATCAGCCCAAAATGTCTGAAACCTCTGAGGATCACAGTGGGACAGAGAGGCCGAGAGGACTGGTCATTATATGAAGAGGACTGGTCAGCAAAGAAGATGAATGAAGAGCAGATTGTTGAGGACTTTGCTCAGACAATGACGTTCAGACAGGCGAGTATGTCCGTACGCTGTGCTGTGTATGAAACTCAGCAGCTCTCTCTGGTTTGGGGTGTTTGTGGCTGCAGCCGCTGTGGAGTTTATATTGGTTGTACATCCCTGTTGTCCACTTTGGTGATGTTTTACTCTACTGTTAAAGCAGCAGTTATTTCATTTCTGTAGCCTAATATTGCTTGTTGCACCTGCGGCAGTGTCCATAGCTCTTTTTACTTATTGGTTAAGTGTAGTGAGGCCATACGGAGGAAGACTGTTGTATATCTATAATTGATAATCAGTGCCACACACAGGCTGCTCCAATGAGTGTGGCCATTAAGGCAGTTTTTGGCCTTCGAACAAGTCTGAAGTCATGTCGTGCTGCTTCTGAGCTTAGATCTCTGACATTAACCCCACCCCCACCCCGTCCCCACCCTGTCCCCACTTGTGGCCCTCTGAGGGTGTCTCATGTGGATGTTAAGATTTAGGACAAGACTACGTTTTAGACATATAACGGAGATCAATGCGAGCAGGATGGGCATTAACAGGTTTAACTCTCAGATGTGAGCAGCCCTCTGTGCAGCATGGGGCCTGACAGGCTCAAGGAAACATGAGGCAGTATTTGGGTGTGCACGTGCACGTGTACGCATGCAGCTCCCACTAGCGTACCTGTGTGGTTCCCCGTGCACATACATTTGTGTGTGTCTATGTGTGTCTCTATGAATATCTACATGGGTCAAAAAGTGTTCAGAGGAGCCTTGGTGAGCGTGTTATGGTGTGATGTCAGGTCTAATTAGCCAGCCTGGCCTAAGGCTCATTATTCACAGACCACTGGGAGGAGGAAAACAGGGAGAAGAGGAAGGGGAAGAAATGAAAAGGCCACATGGGGAGCGCTCACTACCATTTTAGCTTCATCTCCTCTGCTTTCTCACTGGGAACGCGACAAGACTTTGATAAGGGCACACGCACCCCACTCAAGACTCTATATCACCCTCCTCCTGTTCCCTTATGCCTCTCCAGACTCACACACACCTCCCTCCAAACACACAGCTGCCTCTTCAAGCATTGAGAAGAAAAAAAAGTGTGGGCTGAAATTATGTTGATGCGATCAGAGGATTAAAAACATGTTTTGGGCTGTGCTGTTACCTTGGAAACACATTTGTGTCCATGTTTAGGTTGAGTGGAAGCACCTCACCTTAATGATGAAGCGGCTGTCAACAAGATGTATGTGATTAGAAACAAAGATGCACAGCGAGGGCAAGACGAGGGCCTGCGGGCTTCGGTATAAGGCCTTGGACTGATAGGCGTGTTGTTCACCATCATCCCTGGTAAAAGCCTTCATCGTGGCTGTTATTGGTGAAGATATGGCTGATTACTGACAGGCTAAGTACAACGCTCAGTATTCAACCTCATCATAAGGACTGTGCTCATTCAATTACAACCACTCTAACAAAGGCCTCTTCTGACAACACTGATTAAAACAACTAAAGGAACAAATGAAGTGGGCCTTCATCCATCTGAGTCTTGAAGTAAGTGCAGGTTAAAACAGAGGTGTGTGTGTGTGTATGCTCTTGTGTGTTGCAACCTCAAATGCCGCAGCCCAGACCTCAAACGTTCATGACCCTAACCTCTCAGACTTTGTCAATTCTGTCTGCTATTGTATTCACCAGGAACACAAACACCTAAATAACACCATTCCCTCTGACAGTTTTCATTTCATCTGCTGCCCATGTGTTGCCCTTTGAGTCGGGCAGATCGTTTAATCGTCCATTCTCGACCTTGCTCCTCCTCCTTTGTACCAGAGTGAAAAGATGTCTAATGCACCACTCTGCCTGCCACTGAAAACAAACCAAAAAAACTCTAGTTCGTTCTGCTTCATTTGACATATCTGCCATGAAAGGTACAAGCTCACACAAAGCATGGATGTGAGGATACTGACGATGAGAGATTCGAAAGAAAAATCAACCTTTACTAATCTTAATGAAGAGATATCTGCAAATGAATTCAGAATCTGTAGGTAAGGGACAAGATTCTGGAAACAAAGTCGTCGTGGTTTCCATTTGCGAGTGCAAGTAGCACTGACCAATCACATTTGAGCGGGCTTTGGGGTACATGCAGGTAAACAGTCTGTGTGGAAGACCAAGAGGTGTAATGAACTAGCTGAAATGCAATCTTGCAAACCACTGGCTATAGTTTGACAATGATTTAGCTTTTTTATTTATTTATTTTTACAGTTATCTGCATTTATACGCAGATATCTGTTAATACAGATGAGCCAACATGTCATCAGAAAGTATCTCAAATTGTTAATTGGTATGTAATTGGTCCAGATATCTGTTATCCACTCCCCCGCAGGGTAAATCATTATCAGAGGAGAGCCGATGGGTTTGAGATTGACCATTTACAGCACCTATGTACAGATTTGTAAGAGCTGAATTGGATGTGTGCATGAGAGGGGAGGACAAAAACAGGGAGTTTTTTAACGTCAGATAAAGAATGATTGCATCATTCGGGGGGGAGGGCGGTGGTTTGGCCTCGGCAGTCCGCATGCCGAAGTATCCTTGGGCAAGACATTGAACCCCAAAACTGCTCCCGATGCTGTAACATCTGTGCGTGAATTCATATGTATGTTGCTTTGGATAAAAGCGTCTGCTAAATGACTAATTGTAATTAGAAATGGACTACTCAAAGCACTTTAGATTTACATTCACCTATTCACACCCTCAGTATCTTGTTCAGGGACATTTCAACCAATGGAGCCGGGGATCAAACTCCAGACCTTCTGATTGGTGGATGACCCACTCAACCTCCTGAGCCAGAGGACTAAAATCATCTTCCATTTGTTGGCAAATTTTCTAGTTTTTAAGCCATTATGGCCGAGTGATTTAAAGATGTTGGTAATGCATATATCACAGTGGTCGTGTAGCTTTGTGTTCTTCAATTTCTGTGGGAATTTAACAGAGGAAATTATTAGAACATATGAATGAGGCTCAACTCTAATTAGCCAGGGATGGGGTGGCTAGGTTTATTCAAACTGATCTGATCTAGCTATGTGGGAGTCAAAAAAAATACACCAGAAAGACACCAGAATGAATGAACCAGGAGATGGAAAGGAGATACGTTGGACTGCCATATATTGGCTGAACTTCAATCTACACTGCCAGAATAACTGAAATTGTAAAAATAAAATGAATCAATAAATTAATTTTTCCCTTGTGCAAACTTTTGCTTTGAAAAGGACTTGATCCTGACGTCTGGATGTGGGCATTTCCACTTGCTAGTAAAAAAACAGTTGGCAAGCAAACTTTTACAATCTCAAGTGCTCAGAAGCTGCCAAAACAGATGGAGAAAATTGAGAGGGCAGACTCAGTTGGGATTGTGTGCCCTAAATCTGATTCTACTCCTCTGAATCTATGCCCTCTCAAATGTTGACAAGCAGACTGAGCAGCACAGAATTTGTTTTGTGCTCTCTCTCAAATCTTTTGTCGTCAATATACTGCTAATAACATCCTCCTTTCCAAGTCAAGGTTTGGAGTTCAAATGCTGGCTATGATAAAAAGATATGACACAACAAATACACAACAGCATGGAAGATACGAGAGATGTGCCAAGCAGCTCTAAATGAAATGTAATTTGCAACCTGAATATTGCAGATGACCTTTAAATCTTACAAGACTCCGTAATGGCAGTAATGCCGCCCTATTTGTGGCTGTCAGACAGAGGTGTGAATGCAGGCAAGTGAGAGTGAATGTGCATGAAAAGGGTTCGGGAGTCTTGGATCATGCATAATCAGAAGAAAATTGCCATCAATTGCAAAAATGATCCATCACATAACAGTATTAAAATGTAAGATTACTTCAGTGAGATTGGGTCTGGCTGATGGAAACATGTCTGCAATCAAAGAAAATTTCCTACCAAACAAACAACATTTTTGCAGCACTTCCCTGGTCAGACCTGCACTGGATGAAGGGAAAGAAGAGCAGCCTGAATGTCCTGCAGCCAGGGGTTTGATTATGATGTTTGCTTATGGACAAAATGTGTGAGTCTAAAATAAAGCCCCTGACTGTCAGGGCTGTGCAGACAATGAGAGAGAAACATTGCCATTTCATTTGTGGCATCTTAATCCTAAATGCATTCATTATTCATTAAGACCCTATTTTTGTTTCATTTCAGCAACTGTGGTCAGAATTCAAGCCTAAACTGATGAATTAGTTCATTTATATGTTGTGTGGGGCTGCTGCACCTGACACCTGAAAATGACAATATTTATTCAAAGTGATTTTCCTGCAAAACAAATTTCTATCCTCAATGCCTGCAGCTTCATGAAATCCCTGCTGTTTTCCCCGCATTGTATGAAGTTTGCCAATTTTTCACTCTCAAGGAAACAGCAACTCAGACTATGAACACCGGTGATGTACGTGATCCTACCGAGCGCCACACTGAGATTGTCTTAACGTTACGCAGGACATAGTATTTATCATGCGGTGATCACACAGCCATGAGTAAGAACACACAGTTAGACTGAGCTGTCTTATGTTAAATCAGGTGTATTTTGACTCCCCTTCCTCTGCACACAAACGTCCACAATATTAAAATGTAAGCTTCATTGTTTTCCATGACACACCAGCACGTTTCCTTGAATATCCTCGTTCTCAGTCTCTTTCTTCATACACCCCACTTGATAACTAGCGCTATACTTCAGAGTGTATTTTAAACTCTCTTCCATGCTGTCTGCTGACACAACTCTCAGCATTCAAAGACCCAATCCAGCTGTGACCGGAAACCTCCTGATGAATATCAGTGTAGATGCGATGAAAAGCTTAAAGCCTGTAGTAAAAAGAAGTCCTGTGAGCTTTGCGTGATGGTGGGTCTGTTCACAGAGGTCACTGGTCTACAAACATGTTGTAGGTGTTAATGCTAGAATGCTAATGGCTGCTTTTATTGTGAGGCAGCCAGGAGAGATGCAATCAATTTGTCACTGTCATTAACGCTGATTGCTATTGTTTTGAGCGGAAGATGCTCCTACGCAACAAGACATGGCTACTTTTAGGCATGTTTTGAAGGCGTATCAGTTTTAACGATCACAGGAAAAATGTTAAGAGAAGCAATAGACACAGTGAGGACGCTTTCTCGTTTCATGGAAAACTAATTGTGCTGTGCGAAGCAGCAGGGGTCCAGGAGTGAGTGAGCTGAACACACAGTGGGTTCAGGAGGCGCAGTGTAACCAGATTGGTGCACTGCTGAAAAGCATCCCCAGTACAGCTGTGGCAGTTGATAAGAGGTTCTGCGACGTGACATATGAGCTGTGTGTGGTGGCCAGAGGTGGGGTTGCCACCACAGGGCATCACTTGGCTCCACCTGGGACACCTTGAAGCAGTTACTGTGGTCCCTCCAGCATATCCTGGGTCTGCCCCGGAGTCTCCTCCCAGTCAGCGTGCTTGAAACACCAGCAAAAGTGAGACAGCCAGGGGCATCTCTATATCAGGACCTGAATCACTTCAGTACTAATTAGAAAGCAGCAATGACTTCTTAAATCTCTAATCTCCACAGAATACCATTAAAATAGTAAGACCAGCCACAGTTTGGAAAGCCTCATTTTATCTAGGAAAGAATTATGGTTTCTGACTCCGTGATGCTGACCCTCATTATCCTCAGCTGCAAACCACTCCAGTGGACATCAGAGGTCATGGTCAGAGAGAATCAAAAGGGCAATATCATCTGCAAGCAGCTATACTTTGATATTCCATCCATGAATATCACAAACAGGAGGGGGCACGAGGACCGCCCTCGTTGGAGTTCAGTGTTCACGTTAAACAACATTGGCGTACTGTCCATGCTGAGGTTCATGCGGGGGGATTTTTTTCAGACGTGGTCCTTCACAGCCATGCGGATACAGAAACCATGAATTGACTTTAATACTCCCACAGCACATCCCACGGATTGCTTTGGGTATTTTGGGGGGGAGCTGTGAATCTACAAAATATTTTTGGGATGAGCAATTTTTCATGACCTCTTGATAATCCATTGTTCTTCCTGTATCTGAAGTTGGTCTCTTGGCTACAGTCCAGCACAGGCTTCCTAAGAAAGGCTGAACAGTCAGGTATATTCGACTGTTGGAGGAGAGCTGTGTACTTTGTAATTAACATAGTTTAACCTTTTTCATTTTATGCGTACATTTATTATTTTTCTACAGTGTTCTTTCTTTGAAATGTTTGACTTTGTGGTTGATAGAGTCTATAAAAAGTATCTCATTTGCCTCTTTACAACACGGGAGCACGGCAGCAGCATTACATTTCTACACTGATCAAAAGAAAAAGACAATGTCAAGTTGTCAGAGCGAAAACAAAATCCCTACGAGTGCATCTAAAGTATGAACAAATGTGAAAGAAAATAACTGATGTATGAATATTAATTGCCCTCATGTAAGTATTTGCCTTGAGTTGATGTGACGAGGTCTGTATCAGGTCTGCATCAGCGTAACATGATCTTGAGACTGCATCTTTTTGCCACTGCAAAGCTGCTCCACATCTGTCAAGCTGCATAGGGATCACGTAGATAACTACGCCCCTCTAAAGTGCTGTGGTAACATGCTCTGCTTGACCTCTCCATGATCAATACATGACTAATGCACAAATCAAACAACAACTCCCTCATCTGGGGTTCAGATTGCAGAGATTCTATCTCAGAATCAGAGTCAAATTGAGCGTTCAAGGTGCTCATCGGATGGTTGACTGTGTACACTTCAGTAATATTTACTCTTCCAAATTCCTGGTAGGTGAATATATACAAACAACTCTCCTCTCTGCTTGCTGCATTCTCCTCCAGAACATCATCCATCCACCAGACTGTGAAATATGGCTCCAAATATACAAATAATAGACTGGAAATTGGAATTGTGTTTTTCAGCTATAGTATGTTCTCTGAAGTGTAGAAGTAATCCAAATGTAATTAAAAGTTTATATGTGTGTATCTTTTGCACTGCGACTCGTTTTACCTCCACCTCTCCTGGACGTCCTCATTTTAAAACTTTATCCTTCACCTGAATAGCCCGAGGCTCCCGCGTGATGCAGATGAGCTTCCTCGCATCACCATGAAAACAGCCGCATACACGAGCTGGCAGTTGGATTTGAATCTAACCAGACTTGATGCCCACAGTCCCACATGCAGAAACCAACACTTAGTGATCTCTGGGGCTGTGTAATTCCTGGATTGTCCCTCTGTCTTTTCTTTCCTCTGCTTCCCCTTCCTTTCTATAAATGATGCACGCTCGGGCACAAACTAACTCTTACTCAAAATGATAAAACAAAAAGACGCTTGCCTGTTTCTTTGAATTTCCTCTCGGGACCATATCAAAGAGCAAGAGCGAATCAAACCTTGCCAAATCTCTTGGGTTTTGAATAAGAGCATGAAAGAGCACAGGGATAAGGACTGCCAGTCTGAATTCCAGAGATAAGTTTTGACGTTAAAGCTGTATCTATGCAAGACGCAATCAGTACGCTCTGGAGTACGCAGCAAAGACGAGGCTGGCATTCAGAATAATGGAAGTCATGACAGCTTTAGATAAACAGTCAGCTGCTATTGAGGTCAGTGTCTTTCTAGCGCCGCACCTGCTTCACTCTGTCATCTATCCATCTATCTGCGGCCCTGCACAGTACTCAGCTGATTAAACATCTGTGATTGATCTGTGCAGCAATCTACAGTTAATGTCTTTTACTTGTCAGGCTAATTTGCATATAGACCGAGATCTAAGGACAAATTAGCCGTTGAAGCATTCACTTAGTTCTTTCAATCCATTAGACATAGAGTTGAGACCTTGAATACTTTCTGTTAACCAGTATCTGCACGCAGCGTGTAAGCACTGCCACCTCACAGCAGGAAGGTCCTCTTTGACCCAATTAGGGGCGACTGGCACCTCAAGTTCCTCTCACAAGGCGAGGCAAGGCAACATTACTTGTACAGCACATTTCATAATTCACAGTTCTTTTAATAAGAGTCGGTGACAAAAAGAACATAATAAATAACATGAAAATTAAAAGGCAGGAGGAAAAAAAGCAAAGAAATCAAGAAAGTAGTAGCATAAGAAGAGATAGAAAACAACATTTATAGTGAAGATCTAAAAACAGACAAGAGTTTAATTAAAAGCAATGGCAAAAGGCTAAGTAATTAAAGCTGAGGCGAGGCTCACATCCTCTGGAAGTCTGGTCCAGATTTGTGGATGATTTTAGCAAAAAGCAGCTTCATCTCGTCTGTATTCAATTGTGAGAACAATTATTACACCAGTGTCAATCGACTGCTGTGGGCTGATATTTGTTGTTATTGCAACAGAAGATCAGAGATGTATTCCTGACCTAAACCATTAGTGGCTTATAAAAGAGAAGCAGTGTTTTCAAATTGATTCTCTGACAGACTGGAGTCAAGTGCAGAGGTCTGAGGATCGGAGTGACGAGCACGTCATTATGTTCAGATTTGAGCAACGAGCTGCAGTTGTGTGAGAGCCTGTAGTTTAACCTGCTCAGGACAAAGATTTTTGGACCTGGTTTGGACACAACTTCTACTGCACTGGCTTTGTTCTTGTTTGATGTAGCTGTTAAGGAATAGTAGTGCTGTGGGCGCTGGGGGGCGTGTCCTCCACCATGCCTTTGGTGCCTGCTGCTCGAGGAAAGGGGCCTTTCTGTGTGGAGTTTGCATGTTCTCCCCTTGTTCACCTGGGGTATCCTCCACAAAAAAACCCCACTAAAACATGCAAGAAGATCACCACCTGACCGAATGGTGACAAAAAGGAACTGGGTCCCTGGGCACCGCTGTTGGCTGGCAGCCCACCACTCCTGGTCTGTCATGGAGGAGGTACTTACCAGGATGGGACAAATGCGGAGGAACAATTTCACCAAAAAGCACAGCATGTGCATGTTGTGTGGTGATTAATAAAGTATGTCTTCTTCTTCTTCTTCTTCTTCTTCTTCTTCTTCAATATTTTCTAAATGCACTTAGAAGAGCTAGCTGAGCAGTATTAAGGATTAAGCTGGCACACTGAGGTGATCCTCTTAGCTGGTAACACTTTCCCTCATTAGGGAAGCAGTACACAGACATTTAATACATGTTTATAACACACTGTTATGCAGTTGTAAGCAGCTCTATGGAAATATTCAGTGTTTACAAGTGACTACAACTACAAAACTGAGTGTTAATGTTCATACACTGCTTAGAAATGCACTAAGGGGGCTTTAAAGTGTGTTATCTCTTATCTTAGCATAAAGACTGGAAGCAGGGGTAAACCCAGTCACTGGTTGTCTTTATGCTAAGCTAAGCTAACCATCTCCTGACACCATCTTCACACTAAAAAGAAACACATGAGAGTGGTGTCGATCTTCTCATCGAACTCTCCGGCCGAATGCGAATAAGCTCATTTCAGAAATGTTGAACTATTCCTCGAAAGTTTAAGTATTAAAGTATAAAGATCTGTCTGGTGAACTGTAAATTCTAAATAGCCTGAAGGTGTATGTGACTGTGTACACATGTGAATCATAATGAATATGGTTGCATATCTGCTCAGAGACACCCTTCCCTCAAAAAACTAAACCCTTATGGGCTGTTTGAAATGATGGTTTATTGTTAATGTGTTTCATCTAGAAGTTTAACCCGGCCAAGACCTAAAAACTAGCACATCGTTGCCACTGGAGGCCTGCTCACTGTGGTGGCTGCGTAATTACCACAGAATGAGCTACCGTGAAGTGTTTTCCAACTGCTGCATGTAATTTCAATCAGCAGTGACAAATTATTGCTTAAGCAGCTCAGATTAATAAGTAAGTCACTCCAGTCTGACTAAAAGCAGTCCTTGTGGAGTTGAAGTTTATATATTTAATTTAACATATAAAATTTACCTCCAGTGAAGCTGTCTTCACTCCACTGACAGCTTCAACAGCCTCAGAGTCAACGATACTGAATGTATTTTTAATATGTGAGATATAGTTTGCTTTTATAACTTATAACTTGTCAATTTCATGAGCCTTCAGGGCTTGAGTGAAATATGGTCACGAATATGAAAATCTCTTTAAGTACTTACAATAAAGGAACTATTTTATGAAAGAGGTTAGCACTGACCTCCACAGAAAGTTGACAATTTTCACTTTAACAGGCTCATGCTGGTCTTGGCTGTTAGTTAGTTAGTTAGTTAGTTAGTTAGTTAGTTAGTTAGTTAGTTAGTTAGTTAGTTAGTTAGTTAGTGTCGTTTGGTCCTGATTTGGCTTGATGTTTAGGCTGGTCAGCAGCAGCAGTGGATGTGAAAAACAGCTCACAGAGGCAATTAAGGTACCTCAAAAGCCTTCGTGCTTGATTACCACAAATATCATACTCCTTCTCGGAGTCATAGCTCAGTCAAATGTGTCCACGGGCATAATACACATATTTTTAGGTATTTTCACTGATTACAGTGCGATACAATTCCTGAGGAGATCATCATCTCATCACCATGTTCGTACTTACTCTCATTAACGTCTATAAATCCACCAAGAAATCAGAGAAAAAGGCACTCTTATAATTCCACAACTTGCCTGAGAATCATCCTTCAGTGTCAAAGCAATCCAGTTACGGTTGTCTGTACATGCATGGAAGCATTGCAGTGATGATCTGTTAGTAGCTAATTCAGCATAATCTTAGTGGCAGCAATTTGTCAAAATAGAAACAAATAAAGGCAAGAGAAACAGTGATAGTCATAGCCCAAAGCTAACCTAATGAATCCATGGCAACATTATATTTCCTGTGACAGAAGGGCAGTCTGGTGTCAGACTTTTAAAACCCTGCTCTACTAGGTAGGAATAAAGACAAAATGACCAATGATTGGAGTGATTGGAAAGGAGAATGTATTTATATGTATTCGGACACTCTGACAATTGTTTGTTATACGTGTTGGCTGAGTCCAGAGCTATAAACCCATTGAAGAAAACAACAAGTTTGTTAAATTCACATGGCATAAATGTAATCAAATACATTAGTATTATGTCCATGTTGTCAGCCTCTTGGCTGGTGAACAGCAAATATGCCTCAACATGAGAAATAAGATGGCAAAGCTTGATGAATGAGTGGGTGTATGTGTTTAGCGAGCATCCTGCTCCAACTAATTTGTGATGCAGAAAGTCAAATGAAGCCAAATAATGCAGTCCTTACCCAGAGTCACGCCACGGAAAAACAACATAAATCAAAGGCGCCACAGAATTGGCCAGCTGGATGTACACCGATCAAAACAACATATTGCATCGTGTGGAGAAAAGAGAGGTTTAAATACCACCGAGCAAAATAGTTGGGAGATGCGATGTTCCTATCGCACCATGGGGGTTTGGCAGTTCACATTCAATGGTTTTAACATGACTCACTACCTCCTCACTAAGACAGAGCACCAACAGGAGATTGACTCTAAAAATAAAGACCAGGCACCATCAGTATTTCCTCACATACTATACATCTTGCACTGGTTCTGACACAGCCGCCGAGGCGTTGTGCACAAAAAAACAGCCAGAATACTCCCTCAATCTGGAAAAGAAGGTAGAGCTTTGTATGAGCAACCTTGTGAAATAGCAGGATGATCTCATCGACATACTCACAAAAGAATCTTTGGTGCAAATTTGCCAACGCGAACAAGCATATCTGGAGTGTATGCCAGGATTTAATATGTTAACAAGGAAGGCTTACAGCAACATCTACTGGCACATGGAAAGGTCAGTGTGATTGGAGAGAATCTGAAAGGTCAAGCCAGTAAAATAATCAAACATCTGAATCATTTTAGTTAAGTCCAGGTTTATTCCACAGCTTTTGGATCATTGGATAAGAAGCCCGGGAAGCTGAGGAAGCCGAAGTAGCCTTCACTTCAGTGACCTGCTGCCCTATGTCAAAAAGCGGGATTTAACGTGAAGAAACACTGTCTACCAGGGCAAAGAGTCCAGCTGTCTTCTAACATTTCACCAACTATTGGACTGGTCTGCATAGCAATAAGTTTGAACTCTGAACACTGCAGTTTCCATAGGAACTAAGTGAGGCGGCTATCAGCTCACAAGACAGATTGATGAGAAGCTTTAACTGCAAAAGCAAGACTACTTATGTTCAAAACACAGCCACAAGGCACAGAAAACGATTTGGGTATTAATTAGGAGGGATTATAACCTAGCTTTATGAAACATATTGAAATAACTTAAGATTTTTCATCATGCAAGCTATTTCTACAGCACAAACATCCCAAAAATAAACACTGCCTAAGGCAAGGTGCCTAATCTACGATGGAAAGTCTTTTTCATCGGAAAACAGAACTAGTAAAATGAAAGGAAGCAGAAGAAGAAGAAGTTGGTGGCTGCGAGGGAATCCGCAACACGCAGTTAATTTACTTGACTTTTGAGTTTGAACATTTATTCAAGTCAAGAGATTCTTTAAATACAAAAACCATCTGCATAAAAAACATCATTCTTGCCGCCCCTGACTTATTATATTCTGTTTTTATTTAACATATTTGAATTTTTGCTTTTATGTACGTTAATCAGAAATGCATATAGCGTATGCATTTAGTTTTTATACCCAGCATAGAACTACAGTTTGTGGCCATGCTAGTGGCTTTGAGGATGACAATGAGGTTGGTGCCACACTTTGGTCCAGACTGAAATATGTCAGCTATGCTATGAAGTTTTGTCGAGACATTCATGGCGCCCAGAGGAGTCCTACTGGCATTGGTGATTGGACTCATTGCCTGTACTGTGGTGTGCTGAAAGGATACTGTAACTGCTGTCATGTCTCTAATGACTCACTTCCTACCTCACATCATCTCTAGCATAGCTTTTTCTCTAAATAAAAAATACTATTTCAACTGAAACGCTAAAATAAACAACAAAAAACAGAAAATAATAAGTTAACTTACTCTGAAAACTAGAATAACCACCTCGTGGTTGTATACCTCTGTCACACAGTGAAGTTTGTAACAAGTTGCATGTCTGTCCAGACTCATACAATATATATAGTGAATACTTTGAAGGAATTCAAAAAGAAAGATATTAGGTGTATTTTTTGGTGAGATGGAAGTTAGCACTATAATTACATGAATGATTCCAGTGAATAATGTCCAGTGACATGCTGTCTTCACTGAGAGGACTGATAGAGAGCTTCATCACATGGTGCAACAACAATCTGAAGCCCAATACCAGGAAAACCTATGAGCTTGAGTTGGACTGCAACGCTTCAAATATGGATGGAGCTGCAGAGGAGCTACAAATCTTAAAATGTTGATGCTTCACACACATCTTCAACCCGGCAGCAAAGAAGATCTCTGCAATCGGCACAGTTTCAAGGTGGACGGCCAAGTTCAGTACCTGAACAAATGTGAAATATGGTCACAATCTGCCGGTCAGTTCTGATTTATGGTGTTGAATAAGGGCCAGAAAAGTGTTTTAGCAGAACATTATGATGTCACAGTGAAGCTGACCTCTGACCTTTTGGATATCAAATGTTACCACTTACAGTAAGTAATGTTTTGTGCTGGTTGACAAATACACTAAACTGCTATCGTGAGATGGTAAACATTATAACAGCTAAAGATCAGAATTCTCATCGCGCGCATGATAGCATATGTTAGCAATTAGCTTAACTACCACTGTGCTGACATACAGCCTCACAGACATGGCTGCAGGTGTTTCATCTTATTTCTCATTGGTTCCTCTTTGAGTATTATGTTTTTGTTTCCTCCCATCATTCTCCTTCCTTTTTTTCCTTTCATCTGTAACTGAGCTGAATTTCCACAATCCACTTCTTATCTACTATTTGTTTGCAAATTCAATACATAAAAGGTTGGAGTCAAATATACATCATTACTCAACACTGCTTCAAACGATTAAACATTGAACAGAGTCTGGTATAGAGCTGCATGATTTCACATAAACACCGCCCTCCCTGCACTCCCATCCTGAAGACAACCCATGTAATGACATATGTCACTAATGGAGCGAGCATCCAGAGCAGCACCAAATAAAAGCAGACAGAATTAATTGCCGCCTGCCGTAGTGACCTTTTCTGTTTGATAAATCATAAAACCTAAGAGACTGCTGTTAGCCTTGTAGATGGGAAATATGCAGCTTTGAGAAATGATCTCAGAGCTGTATCGACCCGGCCAGTTTGTGCTTGGAGCACACGCGCACGCATGCAAAATTCTAATATTTTTTCTGCTTGAATGGGACAGAGACACCCAGTGCTTTATTGTCTGAGGGGAAGTCAAATTCCTATTTCATCACTCAGTAAAGAGAAGCATTCCCGTGGTGCTCAATTAAGCTTCAACAGGAGGAGCCACACAAGTCTCTGGACTGTGAATAATGTAGACAGTCATTAGGTTCTTTTCTGGTTCATTTTAAGAGGAAACCACATTTCATTGGCGTTGTGAGACAATATCAGGGCAGAGGCTTCTGAACCCGCAAGCTGGGCACACTCTAATCTTCATCTGCAGCTTCTGACAGAAAACTTTTAAATGGAGAGGAATCTGGAGATACACAATACATATAACTAATCATGTAATCATACGTTTGGCAAAGAGCAATTGCTTTCAAGGTGAAACAGAAGGTCAGAGAATCAACTGTGATTTTCAAGTGATTTCATCACGATAAAGCAGTTCAGCTTCATTATCTTTTAAATACTGTACAATATGAGGTCATGAGCTCAGCATGACTGTGTGGGGCAGCTCTGTCAAAGCGCTTGAAGGCTGAAATGTTTTTCTGTACCTCAGCTCTTACCGAATTCACTGCATTTGTATTAAAGTCTACATTTTAAATTGAGTAATATGTCTTCTTTTAGACAGTCAGGGTCGGTTCAGGGTGTACCCCGCCTCTCGCCCGCTGAAGCTGGGATAGGCTCCAGCCCCCCCGCAACCCCGAAAGGGATAGGCGGTATAGAAAATGGATGGATGAATGGAAATGTGTTCAAATAATCACAAGTGATTTTATTAAAATGAGATAATAAATAAAGACTGAGCACAGAAGGTTTACAGCACGTTGTCTGCCGGTGAGACTGAAACCGACAAGAAAACGAAGGAGAAACATCTGTAACAGGTCTCAACCTGTTCAGCAAATATTCTATTTTTCGCAGTAGTTCAGCAGCATCAACAGATTGTATTTTCAGAGCTTTGACCTTTACTCTGATTATGTGTAACAACCTGTTATTAAACACGCTCAGCTGCAGAAATGTCAGAGAATTATCTAATTTCTTTACAATGCCGTCATTTCAGCAAACAACACGAGCCTCATAGAGGTTTTACACTGAATCAGCGTCAACAGTTTGTCAGTCGTTGTCTGTTTAAAACACAACTTAAAGACCAGCTGTAAATGATTTTTTGATGAGCTCCTGTGGTTTAACTCCAGGGTGTGTCAGTACACTGTGACATCACTACTGGGTGTGGCTTCAGGTTCAGTTGAGTCCACTTCAGACCACAATCAGCAATGATTACATTCAGTTTCAGTCTGGTGTTAAGTTCCTTTTTAATAAACCTTTGAGAGCTTTTGTTGCTCCTCTCCCGACTTGTGTGAAACGTGTTGCATCAAATTCAGAATAAGGAGATATTTACAAAAATCACTGAAGCTGATGAGGTCAAACATTAAATATATTGTTTTTGTGCTGTTTTCAACTGGGCATGTGTTAAAAAGGATTAGCAAATGATCACATTCTGTTTTATTTATGTGTTACTCAGCAGAATTGGGCTTATATCAATAAAACATGCACAACTCCAAAAAGAAAACTGGTGTTTGAGCATACTGAGTACTGACTATTACACTCATGAGGATGATGCCTATTCTTTCCACAATGCAATACGTGGATGTTTGTGAGTCATTTCTCTTTGACGGCCTCCCATAGTTATTGAACTTGAGTGCAGACAAAGAGCCAAAATCAAGAGCAGAGAAAAGAAATCTTCTGCAGCCACTGCACACTGTGAGGAACATGAAACATGGCCCAGCCGACACAAATGGGAAATATATAAAAACTGAAAATTACACACAGAGACAATTACGGCACTAGGGAAATTATTTTGCTGTTGAAATGACAGGGTTAAAGCTTGTGCCATCTCTGCAGTGTGCAATGGTGCAGGTGAGTAAAATGTTATTATAACCAATGGGAATAATGGCCAAAGCTGCGAAAATAACACCCAGCTTGAAACACAGGGGAGGGGGGAAAAAAAGCCAAAGTAGACCTACAAGCATCCTCCCACCAGGAATGTTGAAAGTTAATTCAGATCACACAAACTCAAAAATAGGCAAAAGAAAGAAAAGCAAATGCCAAATGTGTGTTTTAGCATATTTGCCACTTACGCAGATTATGATCTCATTTACACATTTTTACTCCTTACACCATTCAGACTATGACATTAAACATCATCTACCAGAGAACAATAGACAGAAAATGTTTAATTCAAAGACAGATATAATACCTGCTTTAAAGAAGAAAATGAGCTCAAGCAGTTTTTTTCTCTTTCACAGCCTGAAGGTTAGACTGGGGAGGGGTAAGACCGGCAGTTGTTTCTAATGAGTTCATCATCTTGTACATGGTATGAATACTCCATTATGTCTGTACAATGATATGAAACCAGGAGAGTCACTGCAATTATCTTAATAAGCCCACCCTATCTCCTCAATCTTAAAATTAAAGATAAAAAAAAACAGACAAAAGGTCTGTGCTCTGTCTGAGGTGTGGGCCAGAGCCCTGACGCATATCCGCTGCAGAATATCAACAACATGCTCCATGAATTTCCAGAAGCAAACCAAGATAAAACAACGGTGGAGTTGAGTAACCGAGCAGTAGAGGAAAGGCCGAGCCCACCCGAGGTCAGACCGGCAGACATGACACCTCGCTGATCAGAACATCAGAACGTGTCAGCTTTAATTGGAGCACATGTTAGCACATGTTCAGAAGATGAAGCGAGACCGGTGGAGAGCTGCGTTACTCTGCCCAGAACTGACACATGGGATCGATCCATGCACTTGTGCGATAAAACAGTGTAGAAGCAGTTAAGTTATTCAACAGTTTGGATGCTCAGCTTCAGCCCGGGATACAAACGCAGCAGCAGCCACAAGAAGTATGTAGTGTTCAGTGCAGGAGCCATTAACTCCAATTAGAGTGGAGCGCCTGTAATGTAATGCCTGCTGATGTAATGTTATTGACCAGAGTGTCTTCCACAGGCTCAAGATCCATCCTGAAAAGTTGTATATATGAGAGTCCGCTTGATTAGATTAGATGTAGCTTTGCATTTAAATGATACGCTCTTATCTCGAGCCAGAACAGACTTTTTAAAGCAGCGCAGAGGTGTCAGGGAACTCTGTACAGGCCGACAAACAGAAACAAGGTTTATAGACGTGATGGATTTCATCTTTAAAAGAGCCATAAATCATTTGTCATTGACTAATTGTCACATGCTTAAACATTCATCTGTTGTGAGATGCTGCTGTCAGGAGGGGAAATTTGGTGTTATTCAGCATAAAAGCAGGAATGTTCAGGCGGTGGATATTTAGTCAAACCCCTGTCCCACATGCTGACATACGCAGATAAAAGGAAAAACAACCACAGCCAGCATCTCTGGTGCAGAGGATGACAGGATTAAGAAATAACACCACCGCACTGCCGCCTGAGAGTAATACTGGGCAAATGTATGATCTCTTTTACACTGTGGACTTTTCATCTTCTCCTCACCAGGAAAATGTTAAACAAGACTAAGAGTCTACAGCCATGCTAGCGGCTCTGTAAGGCTGTACTTGCTGTAGGCACAGCTGTCCTTTGAGCTAAATGTTAATGTCACCATGCTCACATACTCACAATGACAATGCTAACATGCATCTCACAGGATAGCAGCACTCAGCAGGGGACTGGCGCGTCCAAGCAGCCACAGCGAGAGCAGAGGACACAGAGTGGAATCAGATGATTCATGATACCCCAGATTTCAACAGAGGCAGATACAGGAAATTGTTGTTGGCTAATGTGTGCTGTTGTTGTTATTAGATCATTCAGTGTTTAGAGTCATCGTGTGACACTTAGCTACACCCTGCAATTCTCCACAATGTACAAGTTCAGTGAGGATGTAAGCATGTAAGCTTACTGTGCACATGCAAGCTTGTGTGAGAGAGGAATTTAACAACTAATCCACTTGGTAGAAATAAATCTTTAGTCCACTGCATCACTGGACTGAAGGTTATATTAGATTTATTTTATTATGCCGACATTATATGCTGTAAGAAAAAAAAATACTAACCAATTGAACATTGGTGGACATTATTCTGCCCAAGGCTAGGCCACCCCATCCTTTAAGAGGTTTTTGGCTAAAGGTTAAAATAAGATTTATTTTATAACACTGACAAATACTGTGATTGACTCCGTATTTCATTTAAATTCATGTTGAGAGTAGCAGAGGACTTGGAAATCGACGCATAAAAAGCACAAATCAGTGCATGAAAATTTTGCAGAACATAAGAGTGTCTGACACTCAAAATCGTGGGAGGACCCCCAGGCATGGGCCCGGTGGCAAGGTGTCCCTAATTTTGACACAGAGAAGGGAGCAACCCCATGCTTCTGAATGGTGCATGCCTAGTTGTGCATAAGAGCCAGGTTATGTCACTCAGAGAGTCACTCCAATTTGGATGTTAACTTGTTCATTCTGGACTCACTGAGCTGAAGAGCCAAAGACCGACTGAGCCAGACTTTGATATCGGGTTTTTGGAGCTCTCTGAGTCAACAGACAGAACCAAAAGAGTCATTCATGAGTTGGTTCACTAGTTGCAGGTGCACAAAACAATCTGGGTTACTTAAAAGAGCCGGCACCCTCATTACTAGTGACAACTTTGACCCGCTGGTGGCACTAACTGGAAATGTCAGTAGGGTTCATCCAATGACTGTATGTACAAAAATTCACAGCAACCCATTCAATAGTTATTCCCTCTGCCCTTAGTTACAGACTGTAAATTAAGCAAGCAGTCGCTGTTCCTCTCCCCCGCCCATCCTGCCATATTAAGGATGACTTGCCACATGGGGCCAAACTGTGAGCCGGCCCTCAGTGCAGCTCCGAGAGCAAGGCCTGCAGCGCCGGGCAGTAAATAACCAGCATAAACGTGTCGTGGGAGACAACCCACAGACACCAACCCATTTAATGTTAATAGGAAAGCATCGGTTACCAGATTCTAAATAATAGCTTGCAGTCTCCATGACCAAGGATAGGTACCGCGGGCACAGGAATTTATGGAGTTAGTAAATTGCTTTTCTATCCCCATTCTTCCCCCATTTGTCCCCTTTGCCATCTCTCAGCATAGGTTGGGGATGATGGAGAGGTGCA
Organism: Chaetodon trifascialis; assembly: GCF_039877785.1. Classification (NCBI taxonomy): domain Eukaryota; kingdom Metazoa; phylum Chordata; class Actinopteri; order Chaetodontiformes; family Chaetodontidae; genus Chaetodon; species Chaetodon trifascialis. Next base: position 20,902,204 of record NC_092060.1, read on the forward strand.
GGGAGATGATGGGACTGTTGCAGCCTGCTTGACTGAGCACAGCTGTCCTACGGCCACAGAGCTCGGGATGATGATGCTCCAAGGTGTACAACAACTATCCGTCCATCTGGGTCTCAGGAGGGACAGCCACTTGACAGGGCACTGAGATATTTTTATTCCAGCAGGGCCTAAGGTGCTTGGTTGTGACCAGTGGCACTTTTGTTGGACAGGAATTGTGGATGCAGCAGACACAGCTGGTCTGTGGTCAGTAATGTTAAAAGAGGTTATATACAGGGCCAGGGCAACTGCTCTCATCTGTTTATTGATGGAGTTCAGTCAAGACTGATTACTTTTCAAAAGAGAATGGTATTGTGTGATTTTGCGGTCCCATATCTAATTACATTTCTTAATTATTTAGCTACTTGTGATGATTTTTAAAACCTAAAACTTTGGATACACAGACAACACGTGTTTGCAGGATCAATTCCTTCTTGCCTTCGGTCTTTTCACAAGATTTGTTGGCAATAAGAAAAGTACAGAAAATCACCAGACTGATTCTTTAACTGAGCTATCAACCAACAAAGATGGCCCAAATAAGAAAACATGGATGTGAACATTAAGTTTGTAATGTGGCAAGTTTTTTTGAGAAATTGCTCTCAGACAGACGCACACTGATTACCAGCCAGCCAAGCATTACTGCAATTCAACCACAAAGGATACCAGCACTTCATTTGGTGTGCCTCCCTCTTATATTGTCACAGACAGTGTTTTATTGATCCAATCAGACAGTCTGACATGTTCTCTGCTTTCTGCATGCATGGTTAGAAATTAAAACATCAAACGGATGCAAAATGAAGTAACAAAACAGCAAAAACTTTACTGAAGCTAATTAACACTTCACGGGATACAAACTGAGTGGATTATCAAGCATTTCACAGTTTACTGGAAGCTGTTTTTCATACTATGCTAGAGTGAGTAGCAACAAATGGCCTCTTCTGAAGGGAGGAAAATGAGCCCAGATATATTCAGCTATGCTAACTGTGTGCAGACTCAAGTGGGAATATGGTACCTTATTGCTAATTATACTTATGTAAAGAAGAGCTGCAGAATGGACAAATATCACCAAACGAAACTATGCTTTAAATACACAGTTGAGCCCCAAAAGCTGTTTCACTACAAATATCCAGTGTAGCAACACAAGGCAATATGGAGTTTTAACTGCCCAAAAGGAGAGCAAGGCAATATCATTAAGGTCAAACCTGGGGTCAGCTGTGATTAAATCACATTGGCAGTTTGACCAGTTTGACTCCACGAGGTCACAACCTGAAAGCTCACCAACGCTTTGCTCTGTGTAGCAAGAAAACACCAGACACGGCTAATTATTCATGACCACAGTGTTCATGAACTCATCTGACCACCAATCACCTCTTCAATGTAAATAAAGAAAAAAATCTTCTCAGTGAGAATATGTAATGTCACTACAGCAGTCGGTAGGTTGCTAATTCTTAACGCTCCGCTAGAGTTACTGAAGACCCGGGGCAGACTTTAACAGAGGATGACATTTTCAGATCACTCTCCTGAATTAAAAAAGGGGGAAAAGAAAAACATGCCCGAGACAATCTTTAACACAGCTTGCTCCCCACATAACAGTATAAATAATGCAATCCCAAAATACATGTTTAGAATTCATCAGAGGTGATGAAAACAAACCATGAATGAAACCAGCTCAGCGCCTTGAAGTTCTTCGTATGAAGGATTAACCTTTCACACTCTGAACACTGAGGGTCCAGGAAAATACGAATGCCTTCACAGAGACTCCCAACCAGGGTTAAGTCTCACTGCCTAGACCTATTCCAGGGGTACTTCTGCAGTTCTAATGGTATTGTACCTCGACTCATTTTTTTTTTAAATAGAAAATACGAATTTCTACTGACGCTGAGTCAGCACAACACCTGAATGTCACATGTTTCCACAGAGTGTTTGTCAGGAAGCAGAGAAGTCTTCAGTGAGCGAAAAGCCTTGAATGAATGGCTGAAAGAGACAGCTAAAAGTAATGAAGAAAGAACTCAAATAGTTTGGTGAATTGGCTAAATGGCTTAATTAACAAGCTAATTAATGGACAAAGGGATTAAATAATTAGCTAAAGATAATAGATAAATGGCTGACATGGCTAAAAGTACTTGAAACGGTTAAAATAGCTAAAAACAATGAATGAATGGCTGAAATAGCTCAGCTGAAGTACTTGGCTAACTTAAATGCAATGGATAAAAGTAATGGATAAACGGCTGAAATGCCTAGCTTAAAGTAATGAAATCAATAGCTAAAACTGACACATATGATACGAACATAACTGACTGATGGTTGAAATCTACTTTGTTCAAGGTGTTGGATAAATGGTTGAGTCACAGAGCTAAACGTGGTTGAGATTGGTTTAAATGTCCAGCAGCCACTCCAAACGTGCACAAACTCGACCAACTCGACCAAAGCACTGAAATACAACTGAGTGAAAATATTGTAACAATAGTGACTTTTATATAATTAACACTGTAAAATGACATCCAGTTTGAAATGAATGGAAATGAACACATTTGGAGCATGACGGTTGGTGTCAATGAGGAGGCAATTTATTCTTCTGACAGGGCCGTGGGGCTACAGTGCCTCAGACGAAAAAGGTTGCCTTAACATTATCCGCTACACGTGACAGTGGCACCATCATCTTAAGGATAAATAAAGGACAGTAAAATGGGATGATGCTGTACGATTTAATCTACATTCTCCAAAACACAGCTGGAGGCAGAGTGTTGAAAATGCATAACATAAAACATGTCCAGAAGGCATGTAGATGGAGAGAGGCAGTGACAATAGAACATCTCGTAATCCTTTTAGCGTCTTTAACTATTATATTTCACTACTGTGTGAAACCTTAAGCCACACAGTTTCCCTCAGTTGCCAAATCTGTGACATAGAGCAACAGATCATATGCGAGACGCTGTGATCATCACATCATATGCTGCTCATTGTTAGCCATTATTAAACCCACAATGTGCACAATTAGTCCTCTTGTGTTGCACATTTGCAGATGTTTTGCAGCAGTCTTTGAGATGAAAGGACGTGCAATCCTATTGTCCCATATCAAATTGGACTGCCTAAAGAAAACCCTTTGCATTCTGAGGAAAATGATCTTTCGATGTAGGTTCGGAAAGATCAGCGTCCATGAAAATGACTTGAAGCCATTCTAAATGAACGCAGATTGATAATGCTGAGAGGTCCCGTAGAATGACAACATAACAGTCATTTTCAGAGAGATTCCTCTATGAGGCAGGGTGTCCCCTTTGGGAAGGAAACGTTTCGCAGCTCTTTTTCCTTTTCACCAAAATAAGCTATTTAAAGCTTCCAGAGACCTCCAATTTCATCCTGGACGGAGCCATGAACACCAAGAATTACCAGGCTGTGTGATCAAAGATGAAAGAATACAAAACCAGACGGATTTTGCCTGACTTTTCATGTTCTAAACCAAGATGATTCATTTTTCTGAAGGGTATTTGGGGCTTTGGACTGATTCCTCAAAAAGAGCATACAGTCAATATTTGGACACAAAAGCACTGACAAATGTGCAACTGACATGTTAATATATTTAGATAAATACATTTGTCATAGCTCAAATACTCTGCTAGGCTTTGTGTAGATCCATGAAAAAGCCAGTGGGTACTTTGTGTGACCACAGCATGAGGGATGTCCACATACTTGGACTGTAGGTAATCTCTCAAACATATGACGCAATCAAATAATATCTGAAAACAAACTTTAATTCAGATGTTGTCTGCATGGCCTTAACACTTGCCAATCAGGCAGACAGGGACTGGGCGCAGGTTCAGATCTTTTTTTTTTTTTTTTTTAGTTAATGGGGATGCCATTTAGCCAAGATTTGGATTTAAACAGGCTACCACTGCTGTCAGGTCCACAGAGGCAGGATTACTCCTCCCTCCAAAATATTTACCTAAACCATCCCATACTGTGCTGCGTCCTGGGGCCCTAAAAGACAGTCTTGGGGCTTAAGATGCACACCGTGTAATTGTAACCATAATTACTCGCGACACCCATGAGTTTAAATCCGGCTCAACACCATCACACGTCAGTCTCCACCCATGCAAACTGGTGAGGCAGAAGAGCCCTAAAAATGCTCCTTTTTCTGCAGGAAGCCAGACTTGCAGGGAACTTGCGTAGAAAGATGTGGCGGTGTCTTATAAAAAATATCTTTTGTTTCTTGTTCTCTGAGCCCCAAAACAAGCGCACACTTAAAACAGTGTCGCTGAATTTTACTTCCTCTCATCCGCAATTTGTGAATGAAAACCTGTGGTCTGCGCGCTGCGTGCCGTTCAGAATAACGACCAAAAGAACTGTAACGCAAACACAACACGAGGCTTTTCCCAAATTGTTGCCAACACGTCCAGATGAGAAGCTTTCGTTCCGACAGCTCCACCGGCCACAATCAGACAAACCTCATTCATCACACGGATTTCGTCCGAGTGAAGAAAAAGATCCAGCTGCCAAACTGTGACCAGGACGATGCTCAGTATCCCAACTGCAGCACAACAGCCTACATCTACCTTAGCATGCACAGGAGTGACCCAGAGGCGCTTCAAGAAGCCTGGCACACTGTCACACCATGTTTCTCTGTCTGTGTGTGCGCCCTGGATGTGAGGTTAACCGGCTTCAATCAACACATTTCCCGCTGTCAACACTTAGAAAGAGAAGCAGTCTTGAACAAGCTTACCTTCCTCGGATTTGGCTCAGGTGGGACTGACACCGCTCAGCTGAACGTGTCGGCGAAGAGGCTGAAATAAGCTACTCCCGTGGACGCAGTCGAGACACGAGCTGAAGAAAAGTGAGGAGAGCAGCGGCGCGGATGAAGATTTGAAACGGCGGAGCAGCGCAGCGCTGAACCGGCGGCGGAGTCTGAGTGTCTGACATCAGCGGGCTGCGCTCCTTTAAGGTGGCTCCGCTCGCTCCCTTCAGCGCCACACACCGCACGCCGAGGCTCACCTCCGGCGGACCGAGCGCTTCAGCAGATATTTGCGTCTCAGGGAGCCACAGTTGGAATAACGTGAAGCGCTCAGAAAAAACTTCCGCGGCGCGTTGTGGGAGAGCAGCAGGAGGGAGGCTGTGGACTCACAGCTGACGGGGTGGGGTGGGGGGCGTCCAAAAACCTGTCTGGGTGAAATTTGGCTCAAGGTTGAGAGAGCGTGTTTTCTCTGCGCCGCTTCATCATCGTTGACAGTGAACTGAACAGTGCAATTAAGCCTACAACACGTAAAAATACACCTGTGGTGTCCACACTGGCTTTCTTGGCCAAAGTTTGACGAGCTTTTATTTTGCCGTGGAGATGGTCATCTGAGAGGCTTTCATAAGATGAAAATCAATGAATGAATGTAAATCATTGCCCTGAAACTTACCCGCATTGAGAGAGCATCTCCCAGGCTTACAATTAGACGATCAAATATGCAAAATACTAAACTGGTTCCAGGTTCCTTTGGTTGGACAAAAGGGTTAGGGTTAACCCTTACAGCCGATTTTAAACTCCTCTCACTTTTCAGTGACTGCCTCTCACTTTATGCCCCCATAAGAACTCTCTGATCTTCCACTGTCTTTCTTTTAAAGGTTCCCACAAAAACTTTGGTAAGGCTTTCTGTTTCCACGGCGCTGAACTGTGGAACAGCCTCCCCCTGGACCTTAGAACATCTAACTCCCTCAGACTAGTTTTTCATTGTTATTGTTGCTCTTTTTGTTCGCACTTCTGGCAGCATTTTAGCATTAAGGGGGCTATGAAAATAAAGTTCTAATTATTATTTAAACAACTGATGAGAAGAATTGTTAGTCGAATCCCCGAAACAGTAACATTGCACTGTTTATTTTCATTTTTTTGGGGTACCTGTGGATGTTCCTGAACCTCTCTTCTGTGCTGTTTCCAAATCTCAGTGATATGAAGACGGTTTAATAATACAGAAGCACTGTGCTCTGGGTCAATACGTTTTGCCACAGACAAAGCTGATCACTGGATGTACCTGACATTGAATGATTTCACCCAGCCTTTTCAAAAGTAGCCGGGGAGCTGGGGGCCTAATAAACACCCAGATGGGTCCCTCCATTAAAGCAAAAATGCGGTTTTCCAGCTGGCAAGAGCAACTGACTGTAATGCAAAAGAATACTTATCAATATAACAGATTCTCAAGCAACTGATGCCATCAGATAGAGGCAAAATTCAGGTTCACATTAGGGCACAAGAACAAGACACTTGCGTTGTAAACTGTGACGTACAGCCATATGATGTCAGTAAGACGCAACAGATTTTATTTGCTTGTAAAGTAAAAGTCTTGCATGTATTTATTTTCAACAATGTGCAAGAGTCAGGTTTTGCAGATGGAAAGCTGTACAAGAATATACAAGATGAAAAATTAAATGGCAAACTAAAGAAAAATGTGGTTTTAATGTGGTAGCTGGTTCAAGGTCAGCGTGTTGACTTCAAACAACCAATGACTGATTTTATAGAGCAAAAAATTAGACTAAGAATAATTTAAACTTCTGCTACTTGTACTCTTTTGTATGTTGTCGATATGTGTGTGGATCATAAAAGAAGATGATCACCTTCCCTGTTGAACATATTCACAGGACTTAAATCTACGACTGACAAAGCTGTGGAAAATGGCTGCCACTCCAGTCTATTACTGTTGAAAAGACAATCAGCATAAAAAGTAAGAAAACACAAAAAAACACTCAGATTTATGTACATAAAAAGATTCTCTGTTCGCTTGCGAGTAGCTCGCTGGGAAGCGATGAGGAGATGAAATATGTACAAGTCTTTTAAAAAATTGGTAAGATGCGAGCGGTTGATCTTCCTCTCCACTGAGTTGAGCATCTACCTCTGCTGCGCGGACACGCTGCCGTCCTGCCCGTCGCTCGTGGTCAGCTGCCGGCTGATGTTGCTCTGAACAAACTGTTTAAGGCCGTTATAACCCTGAGTGAACAAATACTCCAGGTACCAACTCCATGGCTTGGAATGCTGAAACACACACAGAAACACACCCACTCACATCAGACGTGTAACAATTTCTACGATCAAATATGACTGATGCACATCAAACTACATGCAAAGTATATTAGAGATGCAGAAGCGAGACGGAGACCATGCGTACCTTAATTGAATTGAGGTCTATGTCCTTTCTCCCCGGCCAACACTGATAGAGAGAGAACATTAATATTCACTGTCAGCCCACCCGGCTAAATCTCACAAGATCACTGCTGGATGTTGGAGTTGGACCAAACCAAAAAGAGGTGTGTGTATTATTAAACATGATGAAAACCAAGTCTCATGCAGCACCCATTAATAATAAAATGTCCTTCTGTATTAATGTATCTTCTATGAAAGATACATTAATACCACATTTGTCTCCTTGTCTTGCCTGGAAGACTATTACCCAACTGTACAGACTAGCTGCACACTGATCCATCACTGTTCTGTTACAGTTTGAAAATAAGCATCAGCGGTGGAGGTGCATAGGAGAAGCATGTTGTGTGGTCTGCAGCAGGTAGAAGAATACCCAAAAATCTTTGTAAGACACAAATGAAGACATCCTTAATGGTCCCCACTCACCTTCTGGTGAAAGTCTATGGCGTAGCTCATGAAGGCGGGGTGGTGGATGAGGTCAAAGCTCGTCCAGTACTGTGGTATGTTGCTCTTGAGGAGCAGCTCCTCTCCCAGCTGCACATCCATGCCCGGCTGAAACAATTTGGAGTTCCACAGGCAGCTGACCATGACAACTACGTAGTGGTTGAACTCGCGGAACGTCTGGCGGCTGATGTGAAAGGCCTGCTGCAAAACACAATGGAAATCAAAATTAGAAAGATTAGAAAGTGGAGTCCGACTGGACCACTCTCCTTATCTGCAGAGTTTCACATGTGATGTTTGTTGTGCTGATTCATTTGCATGCCATTTACCAATTCTATTTTCCTCAATAAAAAGCGCCACTGACATTTTCAGGGGAATGTACTAGCTGCCTGTCACACACAGTAAATTCACATCTCGCAGTGGTAGATTTATTAAAACATCAACAACTTTTTAAGTCCTCATCTGAGAGGGTGTTAAAGGTTATCAGCTGTAGGTGGATGCTTGTGAATTCCTAAAGAGCTGGACTGAGAGGTGTAAAATCTATAAAAACCACCACAGTGAACCTAAACATACAGACAAATGCCTGAAATGTAACTGCAATCACAAGAAATGCATTCAGATTCCATGGTTGGAGATAACGGTTGTCGTATGTCAAGTTCTTGGTGCAGTGGATCCAAATGTATTCTTACTGTTGCGCTGCAATGGAAATCCCAGTGCATCTGATTTTCAGACGTGCATAGCAAGAAAAAAGTAGTTTATTTTTACCTCTGTGAGCTTTTCTTGATTCTTGGCTGACGTCAAGTTCACCTTGTACCTGAACAACAAAGAAACAGAGAAAAGATCGGTGACCTCTGTGAATTACTGCATAACGGCTTGCTCTCTGCGGTCTGTCAAAAAAATATAATACAATTAGGCTCCAATTGTCTTTTGCCATGGCATTTTTATGCTCCGCTTCGGTAAAATTACTTGAGGAGCCTGGGGTGTAGTCAATTAGCCGACACTGTGAGGATTTCTGTTATTAAAGCCTGGAGTTAAAAATGATGCTTGAATTCTCCATAAAAAGGAGAAGGTGGCTTAAATGTATTGCCTCTTAGCCTCTCGTTATCATAAATCATACATTAACATTTAAGTAGAATGTAGCCATTTGATTCCCGTTCTGTCACGCCATCAAATATGCATAAACATGTGAAATACCACATGAAGGTTGCCGATAGCGTGTGCATCGTCATAGGCTTACAGCAGCCTGTAGCATGGAGATGAAGAGTCCCCACCTGTACATGATGTAGGCCAGTCTGTCCACGTTAACAGGGTCAGTGGCAAACAGGGATGGGTAAAAGACTCCAGGTGGAGGCATCACCACGAGGGGCAGCCCATACTTCAGAAACATGTCACACACCTGGGGGAGGAGAGAAATATGTGATAAAGAGTGACAGAGCTCACAGTGAAAAGTAGATACTCAAACATACAGTATATCTCACTGCTGAAATATTTATCACAGCTCTGCTTTGTTAGAACACGCTGTTCTGTGAAGCTGTTCCTGGCATCTTATCTCCATATTTATGCAGTCTTGTTGCTCCAAATTAAACTGAGAATTACCATTTAAGCTCCTGAATTAACATGTGCCTTTCCTCTGTTCCTAAGGTGTGTACTGAGCAAAGGGTTAAAAAAAACATGCATGTGTCATGATTGCAACATATTTCAATCTGACATAACTTCATCTCCTTGCACTCATTTAAAACCTCTCTCTCAAACCTGGAGGCAAACTCCAGTCAGTGTTTGTTTGTAAAATCTTTATCTGGTTGGAATATTAGGATAGCTTTCATTTATTCATCATATGTATTCATTTTTAAGAATTTCTAGTCTACTGTATACTTTCTATATTTCAATTATTTTTTCAAATGTGTAACAAAAAAATGTTTTAAAAGTACAGTATGTATCCTCTACTCCCACTGAAAATTCCACAATTGATGAATATTCGAATATTGTTCCCTTAAAAGGTTTAATAGTTAGCACATGCACATGATGTCAAACTCTGAATCATTGTGCACATTAAGGTCAAACATCCAAGTAAAGCTACAGTACAACAAGCAAAACGTTATGTCATTTGGAAGCAAAGGCCAGGCACAGGTTTGCATTTTGCATCACAAAGCCACAAAGCAGAGTCAATCATTACCGTGTCGTAGAAGTCCAGGATGAAGCTGAGGAAGAGAGAGTTGCAGCCTTCAAGCTGAAGGCCCACAGAGGCCAGCCGACCCACAAAGTGAACCAGCTCCAACACTGAATCCTTGAACCCTGACAGAGTCATGTTTCTGACAGAGAGGGTAAAGCAGAGCTTCAGACACACATTTTAACCAGAACACCAGCACACAGGAATGGTGCTAAGTGAAAGCTGTAGATAGAAGAAAACTGCCATATCAAGCCGTTCATTACAATACAAAGCACAAACACTAAATGAAGAGTGTCAGGAAAGTGTGCAAAACCAATGATTTCAAGATCTAATCTCTGAGGTGTACTCTGGCTAAATACCAGAGGTGAATTTGAAAATGTTTGGCAGTGAATAAAAATGGATCTCTCACTGACTGAATCATTTATTGTGGGATTACACATGTGAGAACTCAATGCTGATGAAACCCCAGGTATTAAAATGTAAATGACACCAACTCCACCCCATAATTTGGAAGCTAGAAAATCATTTAACTGGATATTAGGGTTGTTTTTGTCTCAAAACAAGTTTCAATTAAAGGATTCAATTGATAAATGGGCTCAAAACCAACAGGGAAAAACATGTCATTATACACTTCTGCTTTAGTGGCTCGGGCTGCTGGTGGATAATGGATGGCTTAAATTAAAACTGAAAGGTTACTGTATAGACCAGAGTGGGGTTTCAGTCAAGATTTTATCTAATAGAATAAAAAAAAGTCCAAAATGTTTTGACAATATTGCAACTCAAAATTAACAGAACTTAATAGAGGCCTCATATTTGGAACAACAGTGGCTTAGCCAACTGGGACACCTATAACAGGGAACGATTTTTTTTCATTGCACTAACCCACAGTAAATAAAACTGAGGCAACACCTCAGCACTTTTATTACACCTGTAAGAACTGATTAGGTGTGAGAAGACATCTTGGCATTTCTTGGCTCGAAAGTAAAAGCTAAACGAGCTATAACCCTTATGCTCTCAAGTAAATTCACAAAGTGTTTCAGGTCTATTGCTTGTTTATGCTCAGGGCGTAAACAAGTAGCAGGAAGTAGATGTGAGACTCACATGGAGGTGTGGCTGTTGAGGCTGATGTCCAAGTCGTTTTCCAGAGCATATACTGAGTGCCAGGTCAGCCACTTTAACAGCATATTGTTTAGACACTCCATCAGACCACACTGCACGCACACACACGACAGAGAGGAAAAGCACTAAGCATACAGTAGTACGCCAGGCCAATACAGAATCCATTATGATTGCGTTAGCCTACCTTGAAAAATACCGAGGATGTGAAAAAGAGCTGCATGAGAGGCTCAAACAGAAGACGTCCGATTTCTGAAGTGGGATTGACAGAAGTTTGCAGAATAGATTATTACAGAATGTAATTCAATGCACCATAATGCAGTGGCTAAGATATGGCACGGTGTGGGAGGCCTTGCTAACATGAGAACGATCGAGTGGAGAGCAAGCTTGCGGAGGAAAACAGTTGCGTATGTTTGACAGAGACAGACACAAAGGCAGAAGACTAAATATGGAGAAATACACAGTTCTGAAGCAAAACTCACGGGAACTAGGCACAACGGGAATGTTGCTCAGCAGGCCGAGGATCTGTGGGCGGAGGAGGGAGCCATCCCAAACGTTGAGGAATTTGTAGAGAAAAGCCTCTGAACTAGAAAACCCCTCCTGGTGGAGAAACATGACAAATGAAAACATTATGAAATCACTGTTAGAGTGTTCATTATAGCCTGGCCCGGAGTGTGAGGCACACCTGGAGGAAGTGCTGTGTGGACAGCAACGTGTTCAAGAACTGCAGAACTTCTTCTGAATTCTGAGAGGCTCCTCCATCACTGCAGAACAAAAATTCTAAAGAAAAAACAGCAAAAGGGGTATTTAGTAAGTGAAAAAGTCACGAGAATAATCCAAAAAGCAGTCAGTCAACCCTTCTCTGAAAGAATCCCTTTGATATGCCAAGTAGGTGATGTGTTAGGGTTCAACCCAAGGTCTCTGCTTCGGATGAATCTTCCTGACAGAAGATGTCACAGCAGTTTGGTAGCTGCTTCTCCCCCTCCCTTACCTTCATGGAGAGCATAGCCTAGCCAGAAGTTGAGGCGTAGGAGGGCAGACTCATCCTGTACACAGTCCAGGTACTGCAGTGCCAGACTGGAGCCCAGCAATGAGCCCATCTGAGCGGGCAGCTGGTGGAGGTAAAATGAAGAAACAGGAAACACACGCAAGGCCGTATGATTTAGAGGCTAAAAAAATCTATTAGTAAAAGCAAAGAACAACAGTGAGCAGGTGAAAAACAACAGTCACAATGCTATGTAACTATACTCAGAGTTAAACTTCACATAAAACACACCCTCAAGCCAATTGCAAGTCAGTCTGTTTACCTGCTACAGAATAAACCGATGCTCATGTCCTTGTTTTCATTGAGTGGGCCAGCATTTCGCTACTGGGCTAATTCTTCCACTAATCCCCATAATGCCAGCACTGGGACATTTCTTCCATCACGCTGGGTAGTTTATACAGTCCCTTATTGTGTGTGAACAGCTGCCTCCCAATATGGCTACTTTGTCAGTATAATAAATAAATTAGAATGAGGAGAAGACAGACTGTGAATGGACACAGCTCAGTTCTGTGATAATTACGGAGCAACTGTATCATTAAGCCGAGAAAGCGCCATTCCGCTTTTGACAACAGAAGTGCAGGCAATGAGGGAAATAATCAATGATCCTTTGTCAATGCCTTTGCTGAATAGCTTTATGAGTGTGATTGACTGTTCTCATCTGTCTTTCCTAGAACGTGGCAAAGTAGAGTGAAAGGCTTACTGCTCACAGTGGCTTTGTGGGCAACGAAAGGGGTGAATTTATGCAACATGACATATAAAAGTCTGCGAGCCATTTAAAATGTCTTATATTAGTTTATCGGGATGCTGAATCTGCAGGCCAAACAGACATTTATGGAGGGGCCTCTTTATATGACCAGTTATGAAACTTTATCCAGTGCATTACTCAGATACATCTCATTTCAGGTCTTTTGCTTTCATTACTCATATAGGATAGATAAACCACCGGCGATATTTGTAAAATGAACAATAGCTCGTTGAACAAACAAGTCAAACAACTCATGAAGCTGGTTTATGCTCTAATCTAATGAACAAATTACAGACACAGGCCACCTCTGCTGAGGTTTCCCTAAGATAAAGTTGCTAGTGGGCTAATTTAAAGTACAGACAGAATTATAACAGTGACACAGCACCACCCTGTGGCTGTAACGATATATCACAATATTATAATATATAATATAATATAATATAATAATCCTCATGCCATGGAGAAACTGGCATACACTTTGTTCTACTGCTTTAATTATTAATGATCTTCACGCTTAACACTTAAATTATATTCCATCTCTTCTCAGTCCAGGTGTGCTGGAGCTTCAGGACTAACAGCTGAACTGTAGGCGCTGAGATAGATGGGAGCAGAAAGAGTGAAAGACTGAGAACAGAGACGGTGAAGGGGCAGGGATCCTGGGAGAAATTACCTCTATACGATGCATATTTTCCAGCAGCTGAGCAAAGGAGTGGAGCTGCACCAGAGGGACCACCTTTCTGCTGCAGGACAACGCAGTCTGAGCCTGTTTATTGACTACAGAAGTCAATGCTGGCAGTTCCAGGTGGCCATGTTTCTGCAAAATAAGTAAAATAAGAAAATAAATAAAAGCAAGCCTATCCTAACATATACTTGAATATGAATATAGTTTTTCATTTTCTGAAATGAATAAAAACTAAAATCCTAATAAGCAAATTAACTATAAATATATAATTTATAGATCTGGTCCTTGATCTGGTCCAAACCAACATATTAAGCAGCACATTTGACAACTTAAACAGACTTTCATACCCTTTTCCTAGAGCCGGTCTTATCTTTAGTCGTGAGGGCCACACTGATCCTGGAGGCAACCTGGGAATTGTTCCTCTTCTGGACACCAATCAGTGCTGATTTCCAAGGGGAATTGTGGTTCCTAAACCCACTCTGTAAGAAGAGAGAAAATAACCAATTCCTTTGGTGCTTCAGAGATGATGGTCATATGGTATCATGACAGCAGAATGAGCATTAGCTGCACCATCCATCTACAAACCCTCATTCTTGATGGAATGGAGAGCGTCACCAGCTCAGGACAAAACACTTTGTAAAGTGACAGTAGGTGCAGGAGAAACGGCTGCCTTCCCTGAGGAAACAATAGCAAATATCAACACGGTCAATATGACTCTCTATTTTTATTGATATTTAATAATGCAGAAAATAACAAAACCAGTGGTATTGAAAGGGTTTATTAGAATAGCAAAAAGAAAAACAAACCCTCCTGTGATTTATAGATTTTCATACCGAGTAGGGAAATAATGTAGTGGCATTGATAAATGGCTCTGGAGGGCATCAAATCAGCAGGATGCTTACCAGTTTAGACTGTAGCTCGAGTAACTTCCTGACTCTGAAGACACGCACTACAATGAGGGGAAAAAAATGAAGCAGTCAATAATTCTTACGGAGCTGATGAGAATACTAAAAAGAGGAAATAATGGGAGTACACTAGGAAAAAGGGGGGAAATAGCAGTACAAATGTGGATCATATATCAGGTGTGAAAATGTTCGACATACCACTTTCCTTTCTGGTCAAAAGGTATAACAGATGACAGATGAAGGGGCACTGTAAACATGTGACAAAAGATAATGACTTTGTATCTCAGCACTTCAATGGATCCAAAATCACATTACAGTGTTGCAGTCATTTAGTTTCACTGGTAAGCAGCCAATCATTCACACAAGTGAACAAAAACCAGCTGTAGAGAAATGAGACCTGTTACAATAAGCCACTTTATGTGGATGACTTAGCTGAAGAAAATGCAGAATATACCTGTTAGCTTTCAGTTTCAGGCATGAGGGGATTTTTCATTTTAGCAGCAGTTACACTCTGAGTTCCTCCTCTGAGTTAAGAGGTATTTCACACCTTAACAGGTCAACTTCAGCCAAACAGGATAGCACAAACTTCTTTTGTGATGTATGAATTATAGGCACAAACCAGATAAACACATCTGTCTTTCCAGTAAAGCAGAAACAAATCTTTATTTATCACACCAACTCTGAGTCTCAAACAAGGCACAGCATCAATAAACAGTGAGGGATTTGTCATGTCAATCTTGTTTTAACAAGAGCTCTGGCATAGAAATATACATGTAATTTAGATGACAAACAAGCTTAGTGAACCCTACATTTGTTTCTCTATAAATGTGAAACAATTTTGACACCAATGCAAAGCTCATCTGAACACATACCAGATTTTCGTCCGTGACGAAGCTGAAGATGAAGCCGTAGATTGCTCGAAGCTGGTCCTTTGCGTCAATCATGTCAAACATGGTCAACACCCACTTTATGAAAAGAACCTGAAAATTGTACATTCACAGAAAAATAACAATTGATTAATTATGGTACAATCTTAGCAGAACTTAACTGAATTATTATAGTCATGACAAAAGATCAGAGAGCAAAAAATGTTTAAAAATGGTGAATGTTCTCAACTTAGTCACTGGATTAATGTCATTATTCTTTAAGGGTAATTGTGCGTCTCTTCCAACCACTCCAAATCACTCAAAACAGATGAAAAGAACTTGGACAAGTCAAATCTAGATTTACCGTCCAACAACATGTAGTACAAAAAGTAAAAACCCATTTAAATCAAAGTTTAATTTCAAATTGCAAATAAAATAATTTGCACTTACTTGTGTGCTGATAGGTATTTTGCCAACACCCAGCCAAACCACTGCTCGAACAACAGCCTCCTGCGGCACCACAGTGGCAGGAATCAGACACTTCAGCACCCGGGCACACAGAGTGGTCCCTACACAGAGAAATTCATCGAAACAAAATCAGTTAAAGGTAGCAAATATTAAGATTGACTGTAAAAGTGCCAGCTGTCCAAGGTATTTACAAACACTTTCTTTTTTGCATGTGTTCCTACATGTCTGGGAAGGATAAAATACATTTTGGGCAATGTGCTTAAACTGTGTAAAAAATATGTGCTCACATCACACTGGCCGACATAACACTGTGAAAACATTATTTACTCAATATCTACAACATAAGTGATATTTGGCTCCATCATTTTTGCTGGTTGAACTGCACTAAAACAAAACTACCAGATGGTATTACATTTCATACAGAGGCTCAGTAGATAACACTGCCACATTTAAATTGACTAAGGTGTGAACAAGAGTGTGACAGTTGTTAGCCCTGTGATAAACTGCCAACCTGTCCAAGGTGTACACTTGCTTGGTGTGTGATGGGACAGATTCCAGCCCCATACAACTCTGTACAGGTTAAGTGCCAAACAGGATGGATGGTACCATGGCCTACACATACAAGCCCATTCCTTCTACTAGAAATTATTAATTAATACTCAGTCCACAGCTGCTGCTAAGTGACTGGCTTACCCATACGGAGGCTCATTGCAAACTCGAGCATAATAGAGATGGCTTCTGGAAGAAGTCCTTTACTGAAGGCCACCTTCTCCACCTGCACCAGGTTCCTCTCCAGCTCATCATTCCCCTGCACAGGAGTACCTGCTTCAACTACAGGAGGGAGAGGTAACATCAGGGCGTGTATGTGCTTTTGAAAAATGTTCAAGTACTCACATACTTTGACAGATACTAGAGGTAGTGTCAACAAGTTCAGATGTTTTTCCTGCTAATGTTGATGTTGGGTGACATGACAACAGCAGAGGATCTGTTACTCTAAAAACTGCATTTTCTCCAGAAAATCTTTTGCATTTGTTTACAAACGAGCACATGAAAACTGTGTAAAATCTGCCACAAAGCCACACTGAGCTTCAGAGAAACACAGTGCAGTGTTGAGACAAATCCTGGAACTGCTCCATATATAGTTAATAGTCCCAATGAAGCATTTTTGGTTACAGGGCAGGAAATGCAATTTAGGATAAATTGTGTAAGGATATAGGTGTACGCTGTACTGTTAAACATTGAGTACTGAGTACATTTAACAGTATTTAGAGTGTGTGTGGTGGATTTAACAAACACTAACCTTTATAGATAGAAATAGAGTAATTGAAATGCTGCTGAAATAATTATCATATGTAACCTGACTACACATTAATGTGAGGAAATCAAATCCCCAAAATTGCTTCACCAAAATGTGTGACACTAGAGCCCCACCGAAGAAAAAAGAATGATTTGTTTTCAGATGAGGCGTTTCGTAATGTGAAGACAGATCTCCACACAACTCGGCACCAAGGTCTTTTATAATAGCTGCTGTATCACAACTTGTGACCTTGTTTCCAGCATGTAGAGACAATTACTATGAAAATATTTTATGTTGCTACAGAAAAAAATTACAATGGCAGTATAGCTGTCACAGAATATTACAGGGAGGACAATATTAGGACAATACAATATTACACCTATGATATTAATAAATAAGCATCTTCTGATTCAAGTGTGTTAACAGCATACCAAGCACAAAAATAAACCTCATTTGAATGGAAAATAAGGCTGCAATTAATGATTATTTTCATTTGCAATTAATAAATTAACACATTTAAAAGAACATTGATGTAAAGCACTTAAAAGTACAATGAGCTGGATGAATGACAATCTTCACAAATCCTTTGATTATTTTCTTACTTAGTTGTTTGTGATAAGTCAGAAAATAGTGAAAAATATCAATCACTGTTTCCCAACACCCAAGATGATGTCCTCAAATATTTTGATGAATTGTTTACTCATTGCAGCTCTAATTTGAGGCTACAAGACCAAATCTTGATCCTCCAGTATCTTGCTTTTAATAACATGTTAGTACCACGACTCCAAAAAAGGGGGATGCTGTATAAAACATACAACAGAATGTGATCATTTGCTTTCCTTTTTGACATATACTCAATTGAAAACAGTACAAAGACAATGTATTTAAAGTTTGTCCTCATCTTCATTGTTTTTTGTAAATATATGCTGATTCTGAATTTGATGCAGCAACAGTTTTAAAACACATTGGGACAGGAGCAACTAAAGATTTAGAAAGTTCTGGAATGCTCCAAAAACACCTGGTTGGAAAAATCCACAGGTAAACAGGTTAACTGGTATCAGGTCATAGTATCATGACTGGGTATGAAAGGGGCATCCTGGAAAGGCTCCAGCAAGGATGGGGCGAGGTTCACCCCTTTGTGAACACATGACTGAATAAAGGATATTACTACATGAGCTCTGGTACACTTCGTAAAACCGTTGTCAGTAAACACAGTTAGTTTGCAAATGGGTGTTTTCAGTTTCTATAAACATTTTAAACAGCGTACCGATTGTTTGGGATCGGAGTTGTACGTAACGTCACTTAGCCAACACGTAAGCTAGCTGTTTGAGACTCTCATCCAATGAGTTCAGAGCTAACGTTAGGAAATAACTGCAACATATCTATAACTAATCCTAAATTACACCTTAAATTAAATAAGAAAGTAAAGTTAACTTCAATTAAATGTATTTTCCCATCCGGTAACAACCAGTTACGGTTGGTAATAGCGACGCCACCAGCTGCTATCGCCCTGCGGGACGTTGAGACTAGTCTTACCCTCAGAGAAGTACTTCAGGCCCAGAACAAACGGGTCCTCCGCCTCGCCTTTCCTTCTCTCCTTTTCTGCGACTCTCAGACTTCGGTTGCCGTTCAAGCTGGACAAAGTGTGGTCGTTTGGAGACGACGTGTCTGAGTCAGACGGCCCCGAAAGGTTTAGCTTTGCTGCCATTTCTACATTGCTAAAACTTCAAAACACTGTGGCGTATCCTGTCTTCAGCCATTCAAACAAAACTCAAATCCTCCGCGCGACCGTTTGCTCTGCGCTTGCGCAGTATGGTCCATCCGCTCGGCTGCTTGTCGGGAGTTGTAGTCCGTTTGCCTTCACCCGTTTCCCACACCCACTCCACTACATGAAACTAGAATCAACTCACTTGAACTACATGCGGCTGTATATGCGTCTAAATGTAGGTGTTCGTGACAGGAGGCAACACTTAACAACGTCGGAAGATGGTACTTGCTAAAAAACAAAAACAAAAAAAACAAAAAAAAACAAAACAATAACTGCTACTGGTACGCACTGGTAAATTAATATTTGGTAAATTAATATTTACCAGTGTGCACAATTTTAATTGTGGCGTTCATACAACACTGAATTATGACATTTAAATGTATCAACTTTCCAGAAACACTGTCCCCACAGCTGTGGATAATCCACAGAACTCACCAGCAGTTTTCTTAGAGAGTGTGGGTTTAGTAGAAAGTAGTTGCAGGGAAAACTGTTCAGGGAGGTCTGTGAGTAACTGCAACACTGTCTGAAATTTAATTAGTTCAGATTTTTTAATGTTATTATTCAAACACCAAAAGTGAAAGTCCTTTCACTGCTATTTCACTTGTTCAAAAGAAATCGCTTTGGTCAACAAAACGTCTGAAAATAGCATCAATCACAAGTTTCAAGACCTCCTCTTAACATATTCAGATGTCTTGTTTTGTCTGACTAATGGCCCAAAACCCCAAGACATTAATGATAAATGAATTATCAAAATTCTTGCCAATGAATTTTCTGTTGACTGACTAATCAAGATATCCAATCTCAGAACTTGGTCAAATAAAACCAAAATAGCATAAATTATCTGAACCCTACAAAACCAAATGACATAACGATGGACATGGGAACGGATGGAGAATGTGTTCTCTGTAAAAATGTACTTGTTGCTGTACTTAGTCATATGTTTTCATGCTGTTCTGCAAACACCAGTAATAATTTGTTCTTTGGGGAGCAAGTTACATAACTCTCCCAACTTCCCCCCAAACTGTAAGCTGTGACTGACGTCCAGTCCAGCTTTCATGCTTCAGGGGAGAAGAAGAGCCAAAATCACTCCATTTTGTCCTGAGGGCTGAACACATAACAGAAAGACCCTTGTGTCTGAGCTACACTTCTTCTACTGTCACTCCCAGTATTCGATCTATCATTGGCCTGGTTCTTTTCTGTCCATGTAGGGTTTGGGATGGTTTGCTGTGTCAAACGTGGCTCTAGAATAAAGCACAGTTTCAGCCCATTCACTTAACATGTTAGCCAAATTCTGCAGTCAGAAATGGTCTGAAAAAAGCATATTTACACAGAATGACTTCATCAAGGTTCTTCCCCTATGACCTTCATTCATGTCATGCTAAACCTGATAAACTTACAATTTCTATTATATGTCAGCATTTAAAAAAGATTTAAATTCTTGGCTTGAATTAAGCAGAAATAACTGTAATGCATGGAATAAAATAAGCAACAAATCCTTTACAGGGTATGATGACAGGCACTGTGTATGTGGGCCTATAACACTTCATGTGTAGCTCCTGCTGATATGAAGGAATTTCCCTGACAGGGACTGACTGACGTTATGTAACAACTTCACAGCACACACAACAGCACCCTCTGCTGCAATTTTAAGGGACCATTATTAACTTTGACTTTGAGAAACACAAATGTGCAAAAAAAATAGATATGTATTTAGTCATTCTCACCTCCAATGTTTATTTTAAGTTTATCATTTACAGAAATATTGTGAATCTCAAAACTTACAATTTTCAACTTAGATTTCATCCCCTAACAAAACTGTAAAAGGAATGCTTTTCACATCTTTAGAGAGAAAAATCCAAACAGATGAGCAGAATCTTTAAGAGACAGTGAATAAGTTTAAGACTTCAACTGTGAATTACAAAAGGTAAAATTCCAGTTTTGACAGGCAAAAAGACTTTTTGGATTTGGTTATGTTCTGCTGTACAAGCTTGCAGCAGACACCTGAGGCAGCAACTGCTGTCTCTACCAGCTTAACAACTTCACTGTGGTAACTGAACTGAAAGGAGACAGAAAATATTCAGCTTATTTCACTTTGGGAGAAAGGATTTCATGCGTACTTCTGCAAAAATTAACCAGGATTTATATATATTTTTCTTTCTAAAATAGCCTTTTGGTAACACTGCACTAAAAGAACATGTGGATATGGAATACCGCTTGATGCATAATTAGTACAAAATTCTTTCAAAAGTGCTCATTTTGGTTGATGTTCTGCACTCATAACCAAATGAAACATGCTTGAACTATTGAAATTCGTAAATTATCAGTTTCTCCTACCTACAGTATAAAAACAAATTAGAAAAACAAGCTACAAAGATTCTTTCATGAAAAACAGCATTCTCAAATCAACTTGTAACATGAATGAAATTCATACTTGACTGCAAAGAAGAACACAAACACTTTCAACACAGTGATGAACTAAAATAAATAGGGAAATTACTATTGTGACAGTGAGCTGAGCTCATGAGAGTTTCCACATGTATGATTGTCCATGGCTATGTAGAGGATGTATGGTTCAGAAGTTCTCAGTTTCACATTAAGAGGGCAGGGGAGTAGATGAGAGTCATCACTCAGCCAGCTGGATGGGACACGATATGTGTGTGAGGGGTATTATTACTGGGAGTGACTGTTTCCTTCAAAATTTGAATTCCTACAATCCATAGAGGCGCACCAGGTTCCCATGTTGTAGCTTGGAGGACAGTAGAAGAGGATCTTAAGACTGCTTGACCTTGTTCTTTTCCTGGTCATTGATGTGCTGTTCTTCTCTGCTGTCCTCTCTCTCTGGCCGGTCATCGCTCTGACGGGCAATAAGCAGTCGGCAGGTGAGCAGAATACCAAAGACTAGAGCGTGGGCGTACCGTTTCAGGGGGTCTCCTACTAGCTGGTGGAAGAACAGGACAGCCAGCATGACCAGCAGCAGCAAGAAGTTGGCCACATCCTTCGGTCTGCCCGGCACAAGGGTGAGCACAACGCCGCAGCCCACCTCCAGAGAGCCAATGATCTTACGAAGCAGGACTGAGCTGATCCCAATCTTTTTCAGGCCTGGCAATGCTTTGGCATAGCTCTTGTATGCCCTTTTCTGAAAGGAGGAAGATGAGAGATCATTTTAAATATCTCTAACACTGAACTAAGGTCATACAAACTCCTGCAGGGGTCTTTTAGTGAGGTAATTTAAGGACCATGTAAGGTCATTCTCAAGTCAAGAGTTTAACCTTATATTTCATCACTATGGCTGTACAATTTATCTTCAGCTTATTGCTCCCAAGCTCAAAAAATCCCATAAACATATGCAATTGTGATAAAACAGGATCCCCTGACCACATTCATTTGGATCCTGCATGAAGCCTTCAGGCATGCCAGCTATCATCTTCCACTCAGGACGTTTCAACATCAGCACCGACAGGTGCACCTCACAGAATTTGCTCGAATGCGCCGCCATTGCTCTTCAGCTGTCAAACTGCTCTTCATATTAAACGACAAGCTTAGTAGTTAGTACATATTTAATGAGCAATATAGACGCTATAATTTACAAATCTATTGATTATCCACGTGTGCATCTTTAGGCTAAATTATAGCCTGTATTAAGAAAGTAAGGTGCCTTCAATCGTTTGGCTACCATTCATCCCTGTTTCAGCGTTTCCTAGCCTTTGGCAGACGCGATTCGTATTGTTTTAACGACATGTATCTATGCTGATTCATGGCTGTCACCAGTGCTAACAACGAAATATTTCAACGTTTAGCCTTATCTTAAAACATATAGGACTAGCATGTGTGCTAACTGTGATGGTACAGGCAAGTCTTCACATTGGTTATACAGAAATGTCCTCTGGCAAATTAACTAATGCTTCACAGAGGCAGATTAAAAGAGAATATATCGAAAGCATCCATTTCCCGTATCTTTTACTATTTAGGTCAGCATCTCCTCGCATTATTCGAGCCTGACAGCCTTTTCGCGTCTGGAGCCGATACCGAACAATGGCCTTTATCGACACAGATGCGGGCAGTTTATCATTAGGATTTACTCACCATTTCACTGTATGCATCTTTGCTTAGCCTCGGAGTGAGCTTAATGGTCCCCATAAACACGAAAAATAAACCCAAAGCAAAAGAAAGGGCCACAATAGTAATTGTCCTTGGTGAGGCCATCTTTCGCCACCGTGCGCGCAGCAGCTTCCCACTGAATTGAAATGAAATTCGGACGGTTTCCCGGTGAAAATGCACCGGGGGGATGGGCTTCTGGATAAACGAGAAAAAAAAATGGCGACGCACTGTACCCCTCTGTGCGCGAGCAGGAGACTCAACATTAGCCTCATCCACGATACAAACACAGCTACACGCTCTGTTTACACTGCATTTACTGATGACATGAACCTGCCTGTTCCAGCTTCTAAACAACTGAAAATCTCTCTAAACTCTCAATAATATTTCGACATTTTGGAAATACACTTATTTGCTTTCCTGTGCGTTTGTATTAGTAGATCACTTGAGGTTGCTAGGCAACCAGGAAAGACTACAGGAAGTCACTGCGCCAGGAAAAGAAATAGTCCCACAAACAACTCCCCTAAAATCACAAGCAGACGTTTTTACTTGTCCCTTTTTTGGATGGGTTAAACTAAGTACGTATAACAAATTTATTGGAGAGTTTTAAAGGCACTTTTAGATGTATTTCTTTACCTTTAGGCTGAGCTGAGTGTTTGCCCTTTGTTTCAAGTCTTAGTTAACCATTTGCTGCAATGGATTGGCAAGGAAAACTTAATATAATCGCCAAACAGGTTTTGCCTGTCTTTAGTTTTTAAACAATTTAAACAATTAAACAATTTTTGTCATTGCATAAGTCAAGTACTGTCAATACTGGAGAAAGTGCCAAAGCTGTAGCACTAGGACTCATATCTTTGGTGCCGTCTGGTGAATAGAGTTTCTGCAGATGTAGGAAGTGAATGGTGGATTGTAGAAGATGGTAAAGATGGGGGCACAGAGCCCAGCTCATTAGGATATACAGTCAGATAAACAATCTTATTCTTCGTTCAGTCTCGCTGCTTTGTATTCAATCTAAATAACTTCTTGTTGTTGCTGCTGCTGTAGTGTAAACACATAAGCCATGCAAGTCGTGACAAAATGTTTATTGTACAGTTTCACAGAGTTGTTCATCACTTCAACATTGTCCCATACTCTGCCCAGAGCACTGTTCATTGCTGAAAAATGTTAATAATAAAATAACCATATAAGAGTCAAATATTCTTTTAAAAAAGGATATAGATAACAAAAATCATGTTTCGCATAGTCAAAATTGCATAAATTCATACAAACAAAACCTCCTTTCACATTTTGGCCAGGTCACAACCACATTTTGAAATGCATACAATATTTATTTATTTATATTTTTTATATATTTTTTCTATCATTACGTGATTAACCAGACCTGCCCTTCACTACACATTGAAATTTAAAGTTTCACCCCAAAGGTTCAGGGATCAGGTCTGAAGCGATCATCTATAGAAAGTGATGAAGACACAGCAGTCAGAAAGAAGGCTGTGAGAGTTTGTGAAGTGGTGCAGTGTGACCGTGTGCTGCTGCTGTGGACCACATCCTTCACTCAGGTCCCAGGACACAACCAGGACTCACTCTCACTGTCCCTGATCCTGACGTTCCTTCAGAGCCTGTATTGCTTTTCGGTAAAGATCTATCGGGAGACAGGGTCATCTTTTTTTAAAATTAAAGCCGTGATTTCTTCATTTCAGAGTCCAAAGTGTTACTGTATGTGATTTGGAGAAGGAAGAAGTGGGTGAGGCTCACCAAAGGTTGCAGACAGGTCCACAGGTTGAGAGTAAGCTCCGGGCATCTCCTCTGTGTTGATCTTGTTCTTTCTTTTTACTTTCACAACTTTCTTCTTCTTCCTCTTTTCCCCTTTAACTGGACGGAAGATAAAAGAAATGTTAGATTTCCAGTCTCAAACAGCTAATATCCAAGAAATACAGGCCATTAATAACTGGTTTCAACCTTTGAGCGCCTTCTCGTCATTGTCAGCTGATTCTGGCTCATCCACAGTCTCTCCTTTCACCTTTGTTTTGCGTTTCGGTTTGCCTTTTTTCGGGGGGATGAGGGCACTGCTGGCTTTCTCTCTATGACCAGAGTTTTCTTGCTCTCCTTCATTACCGTCACCCTCCTCGTCCTCCTCCTGATCATTCGCTTCTTCTCGATCCTTTTCGCCTTCCTTGACCTTAACCGGCTTCTTCTTCTTCTTCGTCTTCAGCTTCTTTTTCAGAGAAGTGTCCTGTGAATGAAAGACTGCATTTAATTCACCACTTATTGAGTGTAACATTCATTTTATGTCACATTATTATGGAGGGCTTCACAATTACAGACAAAATGCAAAAATAAGGTAGCAAAAGGGCAGCAACATAGAATATAGACCCGGTTAGGAAAAGGCTGTGGATGTGGGATGTGAGATATTTCCCTCACCTTTTGCAGCATGTTGCGAATGGGCTGCAGCTTTCCTTCACCCTTCGACTTTTTCTCCTTGTCTTTTGGCCGATGAACCTGGCGAAGATCTGACTTGCTGGATCGCAGTCTGAGGTGAAAAAACATTTAACATGAAAGGTGAGTGTGCAGCTCAGATTGATTGATAGCTCACGTTTAATTTCATGTTGATTTGTACAAAGAAAGCTATGAAGGTGAAGGCCTCTCTTACCGTTCCCCCTTGGTTTTCCTGCGTACTTTCTCTGTTTTCCAGTTCTTTTCCTTCTCCTTTGGTTGCAGAGGCCTCTTGCTGTCCTGGGCTACGCGAGTACACAGCTCAGGATAATCCAGACAAACAGCCCGCAGCAACCAGCGAAGGCCTCGTTGAGTCTTCCTGTCTGACCAGCGTCGCAGGTCCATTAAGGCTGAACAAGGCTCCTGAGAGGCAAAGGCCAAAGGTCTGTTACTGTCTGCCTTCATCACTACAGGTGACAAGAGATTTTTCAGCTTGCATCAGTGAATTTTAGGACCACACTTACTATGTGGCAAAGAGAGCGACTCTGGTTGACCAGTTTCTCCAGTGACAGAATCTCAATCAGCTCACTTCCCAGCAAAGCGTTCATTTTGTCCTGTTTGTTAGCCAACCTAAGAAGAGGAAGCCAAAGTGACTCAGCTTTACATTTACCCAGTGATTAGTTCTTTCAGTGTGCCCTCTCATCAGCCACTAAGGGGCGCTGTTTACCCCACATGTGACGTTAGATTGTACTTGTATGTAGAACATTGAATGTAATTACACTAATATGGGTTTTCCTGCCACTCTTGGTTGCTTCAGCAGGTCAGCAAGAACCTCCTTGACCTCCTTTATCCTCTGCCTGTCACTGGAGTCCACCACAAAGATGATCCCATGGGCCTCCCCATAGAGTTCCCTCCAGGCTCCTCTCGACTCTGCTGATCCTCCCACATCCAGCAAGGTGACCAGGTAGTTCTCCACGCGCAGCTCATTTCGGACGCAGCCCTGGGTGGGTCCTGCTTCCACACCATGGGGGACTGAGAAGGACAGGAAGTAAAACACAGGGGGATCATTGTTTGTGTTCCTGCTTTGAGCACTTTAAACAATAAGTCACTTTTAAGGTTGCTGTTGAATTACCTCTTAACATCCCTCTGATAGAGGATGTTTTTCCTGCTTTGTCAAGACCAACCGCCAGAATGGTCACTTTCCTGCAAAGAAGTATGCACAGTAAAGTGTGAGTGAAGTGTGCATGACATGCAAATATATATTACAACCGCGATGCCAAAAAAAGGTGGTATGCTGTATGAAACATTTATTTAAAAAAAAAGGGGGAAGCACTCATTCGCAAATTAACGAAGTGTTCCTGAGCCCATGTAGTAAGATCCTTTATACAGTCACAAAGTGGGGAAGTAAAACATAAACACAGAGGCTTTATTTGGTCAAATATAGTGAATCTAGGAGATCTGGAGACTGATTATGTTGGCCTAATCCTGTGTTTTTTGCATCACTCATCTTTCCTTAGACTCGTTATTTTCTCATTTTTGAAGGAATGCGTTATTTTTACCTGATTGGTTCCTGTATTTTGGAGACCCAGGTGCAGCAGTTGCTCATCAGGTTGAACATGTTTAGCTGAGGTGAGAAAGGTGTGCACAGTGGCCACCATCTTCTCTGGAACTGGTACCTGCCAACAGATGGTCAACCTTAGTGTGACTCACATACACACACACACACACACATAAATAGGGCTGTTGGGTTGAGTCACTGCGGGTTCATGGCCAAGTCCAACACAAAGATGTTTTGTGTCTCCTGTGGGCTTAAGAGACTTTTACAGATGGTCCAAAATCCAGCCAAGTGTCTCGCTCTAAATCCACAGAAATTAGCTGTAATCTAGCTCTCTTAAACTCACTTTAATTTCAAATCTCATTTCATTTCACAGCTACTGTATTCCCAGTATCATCTCGTGTCATACTGATCATGTGTGAGCCAGTAAAAGCTTCTGCCAAGTCTTGGGAATTATGAGTCTTGTAATACACATGCAACAGGTGTGTCTGAGACCATGTGCTAAAAAAAACACCAGCAGATCTTTCAGTCCTTTGTCCAGTGCATCTGCTGAGGTTCCATAATCTGCTAAATCCAGTTTAGAGAGGCCTGTTTTTACAGTGTTGTTAACAACCTGACCCATATTTGTTTTGACTGTAGAAGACAGTGAGGTCATCACTGTTTACATTACAGTTTACATTTTCCATGTTTGAGAAGAATATTTTGCACAAGCATCTGAAATCTCAATGTTTTAGGCATTTAGAGTAAGTTTGTATAAAACTGTTATCAGTTCACAATGTTTTTAAAATACAGCGACACACTTTGAATGTCAGATATTTATGTGTTTGCTCTGTGTGCAGATTTAAAAAAGAGCATGGATGTATGCTAAAAAATATGTATTTTAGGTTTCATCATTTAAAGCGATTTGTTTATTTTGACCAATGCTGCTTTCTGAGATTTTTGTTCCAATTGAATGTTACTTTGTACATATAAAGTAAACATGTTAATATACATGCTGATTTTAGTGATGTCAGAAAGCCTAAATAAAATAAGAAACTGGAATACTTAGCATGAAAAATACCCAGTAAAATTGTGCAAGGGTTTATAGTGTAATAAAAAATCTCAATAAGCAGCAGTAATAAATAAATAAACCTACAGCAGACCTACTGTAGATTGCTTTGTGTTTATCACTGATTGAAAAATAGTGTTTTTATTCATATTGCCATAATAACCTCTAAGAAAAACACTATGCACAACACTGCACCAGTTTCAATCCACACAGTGTGCAAACGGTGCACATGGGTGATGAATCAGTGGATTAAAACAAAGCATCTTTAACTCAGTAGACACTAAACTGCTCGTCCCTGATACCACTGAATGACTAAATCAACAACAAGTAGGAGAGAAACAATAAACTAGGAGAAATGTAAAGAATACTTACAGAAGTAGTTCTATGTCCATGCATTTGTTTGGGTGCTCGTCTCTACTAACATCTTGTACTCAGCAGCTATAAAACCAATCAGGCTCACACTAAGCCTTTGGTCACCCCATGTGGGAGGTTCAACCTGGGAAATGTTGTGTTGGTGTTTCAGCCAATCCCAGAGCTGACTGAGTCATTCGCTAATCCCATTGGATGGCGTGTTTGTCTATAATTGTACCAAACAAAGGTGCATATTGGTCCAGGAGACCTAAATGCGTCTCATGGTGTGATCTGTGACCTGCAGTGATCGCCTGTTCCTGAAGTCTGAAAGTGGTACCACGCAGAGCGTCTGGACAGATTTAGGCTGAATAATTTAGGGAGCTAATGACATCATAACTGTGATGATGACCAGGTGGTGTCACAGTTCAGTGCACATGCAACAAGTTTACAGCTATAATTAGAAATAAAGCCCACCATAGACCTGCTCATGGGATGGATTGCAGCTAACTAACATGTTAATGTTTATACTCGTTACTGGTGAGTGTGTCTTGTGCTATTATGTGCTTATTTATGATATTGTATGTATTAATTTTTAAAGATATGTCATTTTATTCTCTTATTATGGTGCCTTTTAAACATCTGGCCAGAGACAAAACATGAAAATTAAATTAATTTATAGTGTTTTCCACATTTGACAGGTTTATTTATAACAGGACGTTTCATGCACACAACCTTTTTTTTTAGTAGAGATCATTATAATCATCTGACTGCAAATATTCATATTCAGGTGCAACATTGGTTCACTTAAACATTTACAGAGGATCAGCATGTTGCATAATGGTATTAATACTATAATTAAGCCAGTCAGTTTTGTATTACAGCATGAGCCACTAGATGGCCTCATACTAACAGGATCTATTTTCTCTGTCAGAGGCGGATGTGCATCTTGAAATCTCAGTTACTAATATAATGGCTCTGTTTTATAGTCCCCTGACAAGCTAACATGGAGTTCCACTGCAGTTAAATCCCAAACTACTGCAGCTGAATATATATTTATCTTGGATTTGTAGTCACTAGACAAATAACCCTCAGCACTTTTATCTCATACCTTATTGTTTATGTAGGTAAATCTAGTGGAAAATGAACAGTAGCCTGAGGAGCAGAGCTTCTGCTGCCATAAAGAAATGAATGTTGATGACAGCTTTCAGAGGCCTGGGCAGTGGTTTGTGCACAGGCCTTATCTCATTATGTCATTAAACCAACGTCAAATCAGGCGCTGCTGTCCTCTGCTGAGTAGACTCTTCCCAGACTCTGACCACAGCCCAGTGTCAGCTGACACACACACATACACACACAGTGCAAAAACAGCAGCAGCTGAGGACCACACCCCCATCTGCTCCGGTTCTCCACATTGCAAACATGCTTCAGAGACCTCCGACTGCTGATTTTGCAATTTGTCTTTTATTGAGAGTACTTTACAGCATCTGCAATAAAATATTAACACAAGTAAATTATACTAATAAACAGTTCAGCACAGCCTAGACTTAGATGAGAAGATCTAAGGGGCCAGCCCATCAGCACCTAAAGATCAACAATTTATGCCTGAAGTGTATGTGGTTTAACAAATGGTCATATGTCACATCAACCAGTGGAAACTTAAGGAAGTGACAGCACCTGACTAATACACAGTCCAACACATAACCCATCACATCACACTTCCTTTTTTATTCAGAGTAAACAACTGAGGTAAAATGTGTGAATTGGAGATCTTTACAGGTGCTTGTACGTGAATATTCTTACTGTCTGACAGAGCCAAGCTACTGTAGCAGTTTCCCTCTGTTTCAAGTCTTTAAGCTAAGCTAAGCTAAGCTAAGCTAACTATCTCGTGGGATGTAGCTTCATATTTAGCGTACAGACAAACATGCCTGTGGTATTAATCTTCTCATCTAACTCTCTGCAACAAAGTTAAGGCATATTTCCCAACATGTCAAATGTTTGAAGACAGTTCAAAACAAAGGTGGGATAGTTTATTTCAGGCTCTGGTAAAGAATTTTAAACATAGATAACCTCTGTCCACCCTTCCACTGACTTGATTGGCTGGTCACACTGTACTCAGGGCATATCTGGTGATGAGGTTTCCATCTTCCTCTTCCCCTCGACTCCACAGAGCACGCAGCCTCTGCAGTCTGAAGTCACTGACCCACTCCACTGCTTCACCAAACACATGCATTAGTAATGACAAGCCTTCATACGCTGCATTGAACCTCTCCCCAATGCAATGCTGACGTATGAGATTCAGATTAGATCTGATTAGACAAGGAGAGGTCAGCATGTTTGGGATGAGCTGTGTCAAAACTGTCTTTTTATGGTGAAATGTACACAGAACAGTTACATCTGGTTGAACGTACTGGTTGTTACATCTACTGCACTGGAAATTAATGCTCTTAATTTCTTTTTTAAGAAATAGATAAGATAATCTCTGTTTGCATCAGAAGTAGAGCAAATAAACTATTTCTGTTCACCTGGGTCACAACATGTTAATGCTGTCCAATGGGCATGCAGGCTCAACAATTACTAATATAATGTGGAAATGTCTGCGTAAAATGTAAATGTTTTAGTAGCTGAGTCAGTCTGCGTATGTGAGTGTGTGTCACTGCACCTGTTCACTCGCAGGCCTGCAGGTCACCATAACAAGGCCATGTCCGCCCTGTTGGTGCAAACTAAAAATGGAAGTGCAGAGAAACTGATCTCTATGCTCACCCTCCACAGTGCTTCCAATTACTGTATGTAGTAAAACTACACTGCATTTCTCATTGTATCAGCAGCAATTAGTTGAGCAAAAGTAATGCAGAGAGAGTAAAATGTAGTACCAGCAGTAGTACTCAAAGCCATGGTGACCTGTACAAGATGCCACATGCATGAGACAAGTGTACACATTTGTCACTATTCTGATATACCTCAAACTCAATCCACTGCTTCTATTCCTATTTCCACTGGTTTTTAGACCCTTTTCTACATGCAGCACGATCACCCATTACACACTTCATTCAGTGTATTCCTTTAGTATTTTCCATTCACACTGAATTTAATCCTGAAATTTGTACCACTGCTGTTTTGTTTACATAAACGTTAGTGTTTTGTTTTGTTTTTTTTACCCTATTTTACTTCACTGATTTAGTGATATATATTCTCTCTTTTTTTTTTTGCATTTTGCATCCTTTCTTGACGATTTATTTACGTGTGTATATTTATTTTTACAGAACATTGCGAGCACGTGTCTTCAGATATAGCAGTTTTATCTTATCTGTAATCTCTTATTTTGACGGCGTCCGCCCATCATTTCCGGTATCGCCCCGCGTGTTTCTCGCTGACTTGACGCAGCCGTTGGGTTGACAGCGCATCAAAAGCCTGGAAACCCGACCTGCCAACGGCCGCAGAAATATGCCGACACGGAGGTATCAAAACCTCCAACAGCCTGCAGTCAGACTCTGGGGGAAACGGTGTGCGTTTAAGCAGCAACAAGACGCTGATTTAAACTTGAAGCTACAGATAACCTCGGAGTTGGGACGGTGAGTTTGTGCTCTGGACGGACTGTATGAAAAAGCTCAACTTCGCCGATCTTGCTAACAGCGCTGACACCACGGCGGACAGTGTGGCGCTTTCGTCTGGATCTAACAGGGTGGTAACGCCACGGACGACGATATACAGGCAATAAAACAAAAGCTCTGGCGGCTGAAACAGTAACCGGACAAGCCGAGTTGTAAAGTCAAACACAATGTGTAACCAGAGATGATCAACTTGGTGGAAAGTTGGGAGAGACGACGCATCAAAGGACGAAATTATAAAAACTGATGTTTTTTTAAACACAGTTTGGCAAGACGAAGTCAGGTCGTCCGTTAACAACCTCGAGCTCGTTCCTCACGTACAAAACTCAAAACTAACGATATGTGCGAAGTGGCCATGGAGGAGCAGGAGAGGGACATCTCGGACATAGACCCGCAGGAGTGCCCCTCGGTGGTGGAGAACGGAGTCATGCTGGTGGTCAATCACAGCCGGGTCCACCCCCCCTTCAGCATCGTGCTGGCCACCGTGCTCTACTGCGCAGAGTTCGTCACCGCCGCCGTGCTCTGCAGCATGTACCACAAGACCGACGATGTCATCTGGATGGGCCTCACCATCACCTTCATGCTGGTGCCCGCTGTGCTCATTCAACTGGCGCTGACCTTCATCCACAGAGATCTGGGTCGAGACCGGCCTCTGGTCCTCTTCCTGCACTTGCTGCTGCTGGGCCCTGTCATCAGGTGGGAGAGGGTCAGGTGGTGCGACACGCAGGCATGGTCATGGTCAGGGGGTGGGGGTGGGGGTGGCATGTTAACGGAGAGTTCACTACAAATCATACCTTGCATTACTCTTGTTCCACATCTTGTTTTAGACATGTGAGGTTGTTTCCAGGCAGACGGTGGTAGATGCAAAACATGCAAAAACACCAATATGTTTGTTAAAAAGTCACGTCTGCACAAAGTGGCAACGTCGTTAAAGAAAAGTTTGGAATATTTTTAGAGCTGCAATGATTCATCACTTAGTTTGTTAACTGTCTTGATAATCGATTAATTGGTTTAAGAAAAAAGTCTAAATTCTCTGATCCCAGCTTGTTAAATGTGACTCTTTCCTGGTTTCTTCACTCCTCTGTGACAGTAAACTGAAAATCTTTGAGTTTGAGGACGTCATCTTGGGCTTTGTGAAACGCTGATGGATGTTTTTCACCTGTCATCTGACATTTTATGGGCCAAACCAAAAAATACTCATAACTAATGCGTCCACAGCTGCAGTTGCCAGCGTGTTATTGATTAGTTAACTGACTGAATCTGCAGCAATTTAGATAATCAAGTTATTTAAGAAAATGTAGGACGCTGACTAGAGCTTAAACAATGAATCCATTAGCCTGTCAGCAGAAAAACAACAACAAAAGACAAGACATTTGGCTGTGTGATGCTGTGTCGGGCTCGTTTCTCTTCTGCTGATTTCATAGACGAAACAGTGAATCTGAGTGAATGCTTGTTAGCTGCAGCCCTAATGCTGACTCACTCTGCTGCAGTTAATCAACTGCATTTGATGAACCACGTTCATTAGCTGCTGCATCATGATTTCCAGATGGAAAGCCTGTCCGGTTAGAAGAACAGGAGGGATGATGGGAACATAACAACCTCCCACATCACCTAAAATTCTGAATATGAGGCCTGTAACGTCTCCAGAAAGGTCACGTTAACCACAGCGCTGTTTCACCTTTTCTTTTGACAACACTCAGCTTGGAGACATGATTCAATGACATCACTGAAGTTTTGAATGTGAGACAGCATCCAGCCCTGTTTGGAGTGGGCTTTGTGGCTTGAAGTCTTCTCTTGGTGGTGTGTCCTCGGTTGAACCCCCTGCAGTCAAAACAAAAACTAAAGACCAGTCCGTCAAATGCCTCTGCAGAGCTGGCAACCCTAATAACACATCCGTCACATTTATCACCCGTATGCCACTCAGCGGTATGACCTCATCTCAGGATAATGGCACCCAGAGGCCTCGGTGCTGCAGGCCAGTCAGACCGCTGATCAGGCCCGGCTGGAGGAGAGAGGGGTCGGGCTGGGGATGTCGCCGAAAAGACTTCTAGAAATAATGCAGCTTGATTTTATTGGAAACCAGAGAAAGCAGGCCAGCAGGTATTTAGGGAAAGCAGCAGACAAGTGTTCTTTAAAGGGTTCAGCGTTTAAAAAGTTCAGAGGTGCGATTACACCGTGCTTGGAGAGGGAGGTGTTCTGTTTGTACACAGCCATTCACTTTGTCTTAGCTGAGAAACCTGTTTGACGAACTGTGACTCATGCAGGAAGATGTAGGCGGAGGCGTCCTGTGAAATTCAAATCCACACTTGATACCCTCTCTTAGCCTCCCTCTGAACTTTGATTTGTCAACAGTGAGCCCTGACGGGCTGCAGTCCTATTAGAGTTTAATTGAAGGGAGTGTTTCTTTCATGGGGCAGGACGTTCAGCCTTCTCCTCAGCTGCGTTGCCACAGGTTGAATGCTTTGCACGAGAAAGCGTCGCTGAAAGGAATATAAATAACTTGATATGTGGCTTTCAGTTGCAGGCGAAAACAGTCCAACATATTCAGAACAGTTCTAAGAAAAAGTACACAGAGATGATATATAAATAAAGATCTAGGAGAGCTGCAGAGGAAACACAGACAGTCTTAGTTTTACTGCCATTCAGGAGACAGGAAATGATGTTATCTTCAATGCTGAGCTGGTTTTGATTTGAGCAGGTTTGCTGTATAATGCGGTGCATCAAAACGGATAAAACTCAGTCTCTTTTCAGAATGCAGAACAAAGACTTGCATAATTCCTGCTTTAGCACTTGTGATGAATGCCATTTGAGCCAAAGCGCTTGACAAATGAGGACACTGTAACACAAGCACAGAGGCCAGACCTCTCCATTATTGCAGCAGTGCTTCATGCAGATTTTCAGTTCCCACAGTTAACTGGACCAAGGTCAGGCTCAGGT
Source organism: Chaetodon trifascialis (assembly GCF_039877785.1). Taxonomy (NCBI): domain Eukaryota; kingdom Metazoa; phylum Chordata; class Actinopteri; order Chaetodontiformes; family Chaetodontidae; genus Chaetodon; species Chaetodon trifascialis. Next base: position 20,936,929 of record NC_092060.1, read on the forward strand.
CTATTATTATCTACTAACAGGCTGCAGATAAGGCCACACATGTTGGTGCAGGACTCCACCTGCAGCTGCAGAGTCTGTTCACAGTGAAGCGGCCTGAAGCTTAGAAGTACTAAGAATGCATTACGTGACATTTTGGCTGTTCCTGAGCTTGTATAGTAGCATCCTTTATGCAATTGTGTTCATTTGTTTACCTGTGGAGTGTTCCAAACAGGTGTTTTTGGAGCATTCCACATCTTTCCCAGTCTTTCGTTGCTCCTGTCCCAACTTGTTTGAAACATGTTGCTGCATCAGATTCAGAATAAGCAGATATTTACAAAAATCAATGAAGCTGTGCAATAATATTATCCATATTGGCAACAGTATTTCTATAATCTGTACATAATGCAGGTACACACAGCTGATTTTTTGTTCTACATCCTGTATACTTTTTACCTTGACCCTTTCGTGCCACTGTTTTTGCTTTTTGTAATACCCGCAGGCTTAATTTCCCCAGTGTGGGATCAATAAAGTCTTATCTTATATGAGTACAAACTTTGATCACAATCCAGCCAGCAGTAAAGACTTCTCAGTGTGGACAGAGGAGCTTCCAGACTGACCCTGCCATCCACAGAGCTGCTACAGCAGCACGACCAAAAAAAACATCCAGGAAAAAAGTAAGCCACCAAAACGGAAAGCAGCTGTTATCTGTCAGCTACACACTCATTTATGATCCCGAACACGTAGTAGCCAATGCAACCGTGCGGGCTGCATCTCTAATGTGAGCTTGGAGAACGCTTAGCGCAGCTATCATCTGTTACACTGAGCTGTAGCCTCTCTGCTGCTTTCAATGCGGCGGCGAGGCCAGAAAACAAATGCTGGGGTTGTTATTGCCGAGCGTTTCGCTCTGTTCTGTCCTGCGTTGGTCTGTTTTGTTTCGAGCTGTCCTTATTCCTGCTCTGCTGCAGTGAGCAGGCTCCTCTCGGCTCAGATGGGAGGTTTCCTGTGTGATTCAGGGATGGTGTAATTGCTGATTGCGTGGCTGCGTGGTCAAACATAACATATCATGTCATGTCTGTCAAGATAACCGCAAATAAGTCTATTTCAGTTGTTTTGGAGTTCAGCAGAAGATAGTGAGACACAGTATCCACACAGCAACTTTAAGGAGGGAGGTCTGGTTAACTAGTGCAGGGGGGGCCTTGTCTTGACTTGTCTCCTTAAGTATGTGATCCTGCTCCTGAAGCAGGGACAGAAAGTACACAATTACTCTGTCATGTTGAGCCAGCCTCAGCACGCAGAGCTCTTTGTTTGTGTCTCTTTGTCTTTGACACACTCCACAGTCCGATTAGGGGGTAATCCCAAGTGACCACATCTTGCTAAAGAGCTGTTGAAAGAATTTCCTGAATGCGCTCGTCCTGTTTAGTCAGAGAATATCAGTATTTCAGATGTAACAGGAGCCTCTTTTTCGAGGCAGTTCCTCTTCTTTCATGTGGGTTTTTGTCTCACTGTACTGCTGCGTTCACACACTGCGGGAACAGATTGCATGTTTAGACTGCAAATACAGAGCAGTGGCCTGTGTTTCCTTTTAGAAATCCATAAGACGCTGCCTTGGAAGTCAGCATATTGATTCTCCTGGCTAATGCATTCACCAGTAAGGCTGTTTTTTTCCCCCCCTAAGTGAAATTCAGTCTGCCTCTTAGTGGCTTTGCAGAATCCTAAGTGCATGCTGGCTGGAGTTCAGTACCCTCATCCTGCGTCCTCAGCCCATTGAGCTGCCAGATTTCCAGGGAAAGGATGTCAGTAAATCAGGTTTTTGTGCCTCCACTGTGACTCTAACATAACCTTGTACACTACCGCTGAATGACCCTCATCTGCCTGCGGCTATCAGCCTGGCAGTGAATACGCCGGTGTGGGTGCTGGTTTAGAGATAAGTGTGTTTCCAAATAACAACAAGATTTCCCCTGCCAGCCTCGAAGGTTTGGGTCAAGCACAGTTCAGGGATATGTGTGGAGGCTTGGCGCTGTGCCCTGTTTGAAAGTCAGGAGTTCATATGAGCAGCAGCTGAAGCAACAGCCTCTGAAAATGTCCTGCTGCTGACTGCGGAGGGTCAGGACGGCACATAGCTGAACCACGGAGAAGCAGACTCATGTGAGATTCTGATGTCCAACATTGGAGGCTTTGGAGCAAAAGATAACATTCCAGCACGGTGATGCGAGCTTTGCTGCTGCGGTGGGAATCATCAGAGGGCTGGGTTTGTCTGTGGAGCGCAGATGTGCAGCACTGTGAGCCTTCAGCTCATTTTTATTCAGGGATTATAACGCTCACATGTTGTTGTTGGCAGGTGGAAACCTTGCACTTCCAGTTTAGGCAGGTTCCCTGTTTTGGTTTCAACATGCGACTGTGTAATAATTGACTTTTGTGTCATTTTGGGCCTCCAAAAAAACAAAACCAGCCTTCAAATTCTGCTTAGAAACACACATTTTGCCATAAACCCCTCAGTATTTGCTGAATATCAAAACTCAAAAGGCCTCTTATAAGGCAGCAGTCTGCACTTCCTGCACAGAAACCTCTTGCAGCTAAAACTACATTTCCCTCTTCATGAGCTCTTCTTTCTTTCCATGCTGCAGCCAAACACAGGGAGCATTTACCTTGCAAACGTTAAGAGTGCCACACCCGGATATTTCCAGCGCATACATTCAGCCCACAGGGAACTGTCTTTTCTGTCCTCTGGCCGCCCTCTGGTGGATTCTCAGTGTTGTGCTTGTGTTTTTTTTAGCTCTGATTTACAAAGAAAACACTGTCAATGAGGGATCGCTTGCGTGAAATAGTACTTCTGAGATCAATGCTGTGGCTGTGACAAGTACTTAAATATCTAATTATGAATTCCTGAACTGAAGCTGTGACTGCAAACTGCTGAAGATTTCCTCTGATGCTTTATTCTGCTCATGATTTTTCCTTACATATTCACTCTGTGATGATTAAATGATAAATGATGTTCAAACACAAGACACCATAACATCCAGCTGTGGTGTCCTGTAACTTAAACACAACGCTGCACTGCCCTCTGTTGGTGTGACAGTGTTGCTCCACTCACAGTCACTGTTCTTATGTCCTCAGGTGTTTCCAGGCTCTGGTGGTCTATTTCAAGGCGGGTAAAAAAGAGGAGCCTTACGTCACCATTTCCAGGAAGATCAGTCTGAAGAAGGGAAAGGGGACGCCCATGGAGTGGGAAATCGGCCAATCGGAGCGCATCCTCGCCTCTCACAGAAACGCTTTCAAACGCACAGCGGTCATCCAGGCTTTTCTGGGCTCCACGCCTCAGCTGACGCTCCAGCTGTACGCCACCATCCAGGAGAAATACCTCCTCCCGACAAGATGTAAGAGTGATTGAGGGGTTAGGGTTCATGCAGCTTTCCATGATGTGGATATCTTAAAAACTTTACAGTGTTGCATCCTGGTCTGTATTCATGGTCAAGTTGGAAACACCTCTAAAAATGGTGAAAGTCTTTTGAGGTGGTGTAAATCAGTCTATATAACGCCAGTCCACTCATATGGAGCAGGTATAATGTTGACCGTGTTGACAAACATTGTTTAGCGTGTTAGCATGCTAATATTTGCTCATCAACAAGAAACACAGCACATCTGAGGCTGATGGGAGCGTTGTTAGTTTTGCAGGTATTTACTCACAGAATGAAGTGAATAGATTTGAATATTTGGCTGTATTGAATCATGGTGACTTTATGTTGGTAATATAAGGATTTCTCTGTGCTGGAGACCATTAATAATGAGTCATCGTCACAAAGTATAACAGATGACTTCTGCTTGTTTTCGCAGGTGCTCTGATGGTCATCACCCTGATCTCCATCACATATGGGGCTCTTGTGTGCAGTGTTCTGGCCATCCAGATCAGGTATGACGACTACAAGGTGCGGCTGCGCCCTGCGGCCTACCTGTGCATGATCCTGTGGAGAGGCTTGGAGATTGCCACCCGGATCACCGCTCTGGTCCTCTTCAGCACGGCGCTCACACAGTGGGTGATCCTCGTCGGCATGGTTAACCTGCTCTTCTTCTTCTTCCTCCCCTGGGCCGAGTTCTGGGCCAGGAAAGGCTCGCTGACCCAGGACGTGGAGAAGAACTTCTCGAAGCTCGGCACCGTAGTGGTGCTGAGCATGTTCACGTTGCTCTACGCCTGCATCAACGTCTTCTGCTGGTCGGCGGTGCAGCTGGACTTCACCCATCGAGAGCTCATCGAGAGGAAGCAGCACTGGGGCCGCCTGGCCATGTACTACTGCGGACGCTTCGTCGAGAACTTTGTCCTCATCGCGTTCTGGTACTTCTTCAAGTCGGACTTTTACGAGTATGTGTGCGCTCCGCTGCTGGCTGTCCAGCTGCTGATCTGCTACAGCCTGGCCGTGCTCTTCATGCTGCTCTTCTACCAGTTCTGCCACCCCTGCAGACGCCTCTTCAAGTACAACGTCCACGACTGCCTGCACTGCGTCTGCTGCCTTAAAGGAACCACGGGAGCAAGAGGAGGACGACGGAAGCCGGCGCCCTCGTACTCCACCGCTGGCACCATGGTGCTGGTGCCGGAGGAGCCGCTGGAGCCGCTGGACCCCCAAAACTCAGAACCCCCCGACCTCACCAGTCAGCTGGGAGAGGGTGACACAGCTATTGTTGAGGACATGATGGAAGCAGCCTGAGGGGCTTTGTGACGAATTCAGTGAACAAATTTAACTTCTCTAATGTAGAAATGCAGCTGGTGCTGCAGGGTGCACTGCTGAACGAGACCTCAAACACAAAAACCTGAATGAATTTGTGTTTTTGAGTGATGTGTTAGAGAACAAACTTCTGCCTTTTTCTCTTAAGTGCACAGAACTTTACTCGTTCATGGTCCTGAGAAGGATTTAGGTTAGCACCTGGTGTCTGTCTCGGGGGTGATTACGTACACTTAGGGCACCACAAGGCCCCAGTATACCAAAGAATGTAGCAGGCCGAGATATGCAGCGATGCACAAAGGCTGCGTTGAGAGAGCAGCAGTGGGTCATGTGCAGGACTGAGCCAGGTGTGTAGGAAACGTGCCAAGTGTGTCTGAAGCGGGAACACCCCCAGTTTACTTCCTCTCAGGGTTATCACACCATGAACGCCCCCTTTGCACACGTTTGCAGCTGCACTAAAACAAACTAAAAAAAAAAAAATTAGCAGGAGTGCAAGAAAAGGTCAGAGGAGGAATTTTTCTTCCTCATACCCGACTGCATGAACCTGCTGTGATGAATGCCTTGTGTTGTTCACGGTCCAGCCAGGTTGCCTTGATTAAAGAAAAAAAAAAAACTTTGGCAAGTGAAAGGTGGAAATATGTGAGAGACGGATGAAAGATTCCTCTTAAGGGAAAATCAGACGTGTGTCTTTCAGAAATAACCTTACATTTGCATTAACAATACTGACACTGAATTAGCTTCTACTTTATTGAAGTGCTTCCACGGTTTGCCTGTTTTTTTATGTTTGGTGTTGTTTGTTCGTTTGGTGCCTTGACTGTTTTACTTGAAACTTAAATAAAAGAATCTGTCTGCACACTCGCTCCTGCCTTGATTTGTTCTATAAATAAAATCCAGTCACTCATTCTTGTCACAAACACAATAAAACTTTATTTGTCCATAAATCTTATAGCGTCACAGTCAAGCGCAGAGTAAAATTTCCTGGATGGTGCAACGGTCACTTCCTCATGCCGACAGTGCGCTCTTGTTTTACCAACCTGAGTTTCCAGCCGGCAGGAATGTGGTCCTTCTGCAGGAGGAAAGCAACAATTAACTCGCTTCAGCCTCCATGTGTCGCATCACCTGCGCACCTGAGGAGGAGGGAGGAGTCCAGGTAGGAGGGTGTAAGATAAAAAGAGCGAGACGGCAGAGGATGCAGGGAAACGGCTGCGAGGCGAGACCAAGCGCTCATCATGGGTAACTGGATTATCAACCATGGGCTTACATCCTTCATACTGGTGAGTTCTCCATAGGTACACATGAGGAATTCAATTTGTCAAATTGCGGAGGACTGAAAGGTGACAAGAGCGCGAGTTTACGCACAGCTTTTGCGCGCAAAAGCGTCCAAATTCCCGCAACTTTTTAAGAAAATAGACTGATTAGGATTAAGATCCCTTAAAAAAGAGGTTTTTTTTGTAAGGGGAACGTGATCCTGGCTGTGTTTGCAGGTGGTCTGGATGGGCATCAACATCTTCCTCTTCGTCTGGTTTTACCTCTTCTACGATTTGGGGGATCAGTTTTTCTACACGCGCCATCTTTTAGGGGTGAGTAGAGAGAATCGCTCATATGCCTTTTTAATCTTTCTAATCACACTCAGACTCATATGAACACACATGTATTATTTCAGTCTGCCTTGGCCTGGGCCAGAGCTCCCGCAGCAGTCCTCAACTTTAACTGCATGCTGATCCTCCTCCCGGTGTGCAGGAACCTGCTGTCTCTGCTGCGAGGCTCCTTCGTGGTAAGACTTATAGTTTTCACAGCAGGGCGAGGCGCAGTGTCGCTGAGGATAATGTTATTATATTCTAACAGTGGAAAAATTTCATTCATGTCACACAAACTCGTTTGACTGCTGCACGTCTGAGAAACATAGGCGAACCTTTTCTTTTAAATGCAAACATATTTTAGTCCCTTAATTGGATAGTGTAAGGTTAATTTTAATGTTTAATGTTGTTTTAGTAATGTTAGTAACGCAGATAATGTTATTATTTCCAATATTCACTAAGAAAAAACAGAGAGGAGCCGTGGCCTCACCTTCCTCAGTAGACACAGGTCAGGCAGGTTTCAGTAACAGCTTTGGAAAATTGGTCTTTTGCTCCTTTTTTACTTCCTTTATCTTTTCAGTGTTGCGGCAGAACGATGAGGAAACAACTGGACAAAAATCTGAGTTTCCATAAGCTGGTGGCGTATATGATCGCTCTGATGACAGGTGAGCTTCTTTCTTTGAGGCTGCACTTTTGGTTAAATGCTGAAAACTAGAGATTGGTTAAGTCAGAGCGATAGAAATAGCTACTTATACCATCATGTATGTGTGGATTGTGTATGCAGCCACTTTTACCAGTGCCACAGTCGTAGATTTGGGTGGAGCAATACTTTTTTCAGGGAAAAAGAGAAAAAAAAGAGAAACAAACCACAAATCAAAGAAGTGCATTCACATTCAGACTTAGGTTTTTCTTTCTGCCCTGATGCCAGTACGCTTTTGTGCACGCTTTAGGTGCAGTGTTTACAATTTCCCACACAGTGCAAACGTGTCTGACCTGAAGCTTATCAGTCTTTATCAGAAAATTTACGCAGAAGTGACACAGAATGGTAAAGAAGAAAAAAAGGTTTGAGTCCTTCCTGATGGTGTAGAGAAACGGAAATGGGCGCAAATAAAATAATGAGAAAAACTGTATACAGAAACAGATGTCTTTTCTCAGATATGACACAAATTGTGGATTGTCTTTTCCCGCCATACTTCCTCGTCACCACACGGACAGACAAACTGTGCTGTCTTTGAAGTTAGATAAATAAATTGATAAGTTAAATAAGTTAGTTAAAATGATTTAAAATGTTAAAAAGCTATTGCCAGTTGGATTTGAAAACAGCGTCGGAGTGAGCGCTCTGTTTTGTTGTTTGGTTTTCGGAATTAGCCACAGAGTGAGCGCTCTTACCTCACAACCTATCTTTGACGTTACCGTGTTTCTCGCTAGCTAGCTTCATCTCTCACGTCGAGCAGACAGCCAAGTCGGTCAGAGCCGAATTCACGATGTTGCAAATGTTTTTATGATACGCTTCTGCCTTGGAGATCATTAGTCTGTAAGTAAAATGTGTACATAAACACAATGTTTTGATAAGTAGTGAAGTTGTGTTTTATGTAGTATATTGCAGATTTGTATGTCAGTAAAAACTTTATGCTCGGTTGCCATAGTTACGTGTGTATACTTACCGTCAATGTGAATATGTCAGTGCTTATATACTGATCCTTTTTTATTTTCTCTGTAATGTTTCAGTTTTACATGAAAGAAAGAGGTAAAGACTCAAGTAAAATACGGGAAAAGCAAGCCCTGTGTGTTTATTTGAAGACCCTTTTTGGACGTTAACTAGCTGTCTAGCTACGCACAAGAGCACGCGCTGCGAGGGCAGCATAGTAAAAAGACTAATCTACGGCGGGCTCAAGCACTACAAAACATTATTCAGCAAGCATGAGTCTACGCTCAGGGAAAAGTTACCATAAGGAGCACACCACTGTGCAGCAAAATGAAGCTAGTGGAGGTGAAGCAACCGAAGAGCAGATGCTTCCTCAGTCATTCGATGCTAAGTCACAGTCATCCAGAGCATCCACTAGACTCTCTCAGCGTTCATCATCAACAGCCACAAAAGCTTATGCTAAGGCAAAAGCTGCCCGAGCACAATTAGTTTACGCCGAAAGAGAAGCTAACATGATGAAACAGAGAGCAGAACTGGATGCAAATCTCCATCTTCTGAAGTGTGAAAGAGCTGTTGCTGCAGCTGAAGCTGAAATGGAAGCCTATGAGGAAGCTGAAGTGGAAAGCGGGGAGCTCACACAAGAACCCTGTGACACAGACAAGCCCATCAGTCCTGTACAACGCACATGTGAGTATATCCAGCAGCATTTTGCAGAACTGCCCTCAAAACGTGTAACAGTGGAGTCTGATGAGAGTAAAGTAAACACACAGGCTGTGAACAAAGACATAAAGAAAGAGCCTACAATGAACACAGACAATATTCAGCCTCACAGTACTCCAAAATACACAACCAATCCAGAAAGAGAATACTTACCTGAGCCAAAAGGTGCTCATGAGGACTTTGCAAGATATCTCATTCGGAGAGAAATGATAAGCACTGGGCTTCTGCAATTTGATGATAAACCTGAAAATTATTGGTCATGGAAGGCCTCTTTTCTAAGTGCAACAAAGGATTTGAATCTCTCTGCCAGGGAGGAGCTAGACCTGTTAATAAGATGGTTGGGAACCGACTCATCAGAGCAGGCAAAGAGAATTCGTGCGGTGCATGCCCTCAATCCTGCAGCAGGTGTCAATATGGTGTGGCAACGTCTCGAGGAGAGTTATGGAACACCTGAGGTCATCGAGGACGCACTGCTAAAAAAGATTGAACACTTTCCAAGGTTGACTAACAAAGACAATGTCAAGCTGAGAGAGCTAGGTGACATCCTCCTCGAACTGGAGTGTGCTAAGCAGGACGGCACCCTACCAGGGCTCGCATATCTGGATACACCTCGTGGGATAAAACAAATAGTAGAAAAACTCCCCTTTAACCTCCAAGAAAAGTGGACAGCCGTTGGAAGCAACTACAAAGAGGATTACAGAGTGGCTTTTCCTCCCTTTTGTGTCTTCTCCAATTTCATTCAACGGCAAGCAAAAATAAGAAATGACCCAAGCTTCTTTCTATCCACCCCCAGCAGTCATGTGTCTTGTAGACCAGAAAAGCTTGTACAGCCTCATCGTAAAACCTCTGTGACTGTACACAAAGTAGACATCCCTGCAGAGCAATCAAGCATCCAAACCGATCCTGTTCTGAAGAAATTAGAGGAGCCCGATCGTCAGTGTCCAATACACAAAAAACCGCACCCATTGAAAAAGTGCAAGCTCTTCAGAGGCAAACCCCTGGAAGAGCGCAAAGCCTACCTAAAAGAGAATCGCATCTGTTATAGATGTTGTGGTTCTGTTCAACACATGGCAAGAGACTGTAAGGTAACCATCAAGTGTTTAGAGTGCAACAGTGAGAAGCACATCGCCGCACTGCATCCAGATCCCCCTCTCACACCCACACAGAGTGCTGTAGCTGAAGGAAGCAACAGCGGGGAGCACGGTGAATGCTCATCTTCAGTAACCTCTAAGTGTACAGAGATTTGTGGCCAGGCCGACAGTCTACGCTCGTGTTCCAAAATCTGTTTAGTGAGAGCTTTTCCAACAGGGAAAAAAGAGAAGGCAATTAGAATGTATGCGGTGCTGGATGAACAAAGTAACAAGTCCCTCGCCAAAACAGAATTCTTTGACCTTTTCAAAGTAAAAGCCAGCCACACCCCATACACCCTAAAAACATGTTCTGGGAAAATGGAGACTTCAGGAAGGAGAGCCGTTAATTTCTCTATCGAGTCCACTGATGGGAAACTCCAGCTTCCCTTACCCCCCTTGATAGAGTGTGACATGGTGCCGGATGACAGGTCAGAAATTCCCTCTCCAGAGGTCGCACGCCACCACCCCCACCTGCTCTCAGTTGCTGATAAGATTCAACCTGTAGACCTAGATGCTCCGATCCTTCTGCTCTTAGGGAGAGACATCCTACGGGTGCATAAAGTGCGTGAGCAAATAAATGGGCCCCATAATGCACCTTACGCTCAGCGGCTAGACCTCGGCTGGGTCATCGTTGGAGAAGTGTGCTTGGGAACAGTTCACAAGCCATCAGAGGTCAGTGTTTACAAGACTAACATGCTGAACAATGGTCGTACATCCTTTCTAAAACCATGTCCAAACAGCATCCATGTGAAAGATGACTACGGGTGCATAACACAATATCATGGTTCAGTCTTTCCTGCTTGTGACAAGAATACAAGGCCCACCCTCAGTGCAGACAATCTGGGGTGTTCAGTGTTTGACAGGTCTAAAGATGACAACAAACCAGCACTGTCCATGGATGACAAACATTTCCTTACCATCATGGATGCAAAGGTCCATCAAAACGAAGGGAACAGCTGGGTGGCTCCTTTACCCTTTCGCTGTCCAAGAAGACAGCTTCCGAGCAACAGGGAGCAAGCTTTAAAACGTCTCTGTTCACTACGGAGGACTTTGGTGAAAAACCCAGAGATGAAAGATCATTACATTAAGTTCATGCAGAAGATGTTGGACAGTGATCAAGCTGAGTCTGCTCCACCTTTGGACAAAGACAAAGAACATTGGTACTTGCCCACATTCGGTGTGTACCACCCGCAAAAGCCAAACCAGATACGGGTCGTGTTCGACTCGAGTGCTGCATGTGATGGGACGTCTCTTAATGATGTTCTCCTTAGTGGGCCAGATTTGAACAACACTCTGTTGGGCGTCCTCTTGCGGTTCAGGAAAGAACCTGTGGCTTTTACAACAGATGTCGAGCAAATGTTCTATTGTTTTGTTGTCCAAGAAGACCATAGAGATTTCCTTCGGTACCTCTGGTATGAGGACAACGACATCAATAAAGCAGTGGTAGAATACAGGATGAAGGTCCATGTGTTTGGAAATAGCCCCTCACCTGCCGTTGCTATCTACTGCATGAGACGAGCAGCTCAAGAGGGTGAACGAGAACATGGTTGTGATGCAAGACAATTTGTTGAAAGACAGTTTTACGTTGATGACGGTCTCATGTCAGTTGCCACACCTGAAGAGGCAATAGATCTTCTCACACGGACCAGACAGATGTTAGCAGAATCCAACCTGCGACTTCACAAAGTGGCATCAAACAGCAGCCAGGTAATGGAAGCCTTCCCAGCAGAGGACCGAGCAAAGGATCTAAAGGATCTCGACCTTGGAATGGATCCTCTCCCTCTTCAGAGGAGCTTGGGGCTTTCCTGGAACCTAGAGACTGACAGCTTTACTTACCTGGTGTCCCAGGAAAAGAAGCCATTCACACGAAGAGGTGTGTTGTCGACAGTTAACAGTTTGTACGACCCCTTGGGCTTTGTAGCTCCAATAATAATGCAAGGGAAAGCCCTGGTCCGCGAACTGTCATCTGAACAAAGAGAGTGGGATGATCCTCTCCCCCCAGAAAAGGAAGCAGAGTGGATCCTATGGAAGGACTCTCTGAAGGCTCTTGAAGATCTGCAGATCCAGCGGTGCTACATTCCAATCTCACTGTCTTTAACACAAGAGAAAGAACTGTGCATCTTTTCAGATGCCTCCACAGTAGCTATTGGAGCTGTAGCCTACTTGAGAGCTGCTGACATTGGAGGACAGTATCATGTCGGATTTGTCATCGGGAAGTCAAAACTGGCTCCTCGTCCTGCCCACACCGTTCCACGTTTGGAACTCTGCGCGGCTGTTCTTGCTGTTGAGGTATTTGAGCTGATCAGAGATGAGATGGACATTAAAGTGAGTACTGTAAAGTTTTTCACGGACAGTAGAATTGTGCTTGGGTACATACACAACTCCACAAGAAGGTTCTATATGTATGTTTCCAATCGGGTAACACGGATTAGAGGATCCACACACCCAAACCAATGGTATTACGTGCCTACAAACCTGAACCCGGCAGACCATGCTACCAGGTTTACATCAGCAGCTCAACTCCAACACAGTAACTGGTTCACAGGCCCTGCCTTCTTGTTTTCCAACAAAGCAGCAGAGACACCTGAAGCAAGTCTTTACGACCTCATCGAGCCTGAAGCTGACGACGAGGTTCGTCCTGAGGTTGTTACTCTGGCAACCAATGTGTCAGAGCCCCTATTGAACTCACAACACCTTGAGCAGTGCTCGAGGTGGAGCACACTCTGTCGTACCTTAGCCAGGCTCATTCACGTTGCAGCATCCTTCAAAGGAAAAACAGATGACGGAGAAATGAAAGGATGGAAATGTTTCAAAGAAATGCCCAGCATATGTGAACTTTCACGAGCCAAGGTGCTAATCATTCAGTCTGTCCAGCACACAGCCTTTAAGGAGGAATTCAAATGTCTTAAAGAAGGCAGACAGACAATTATGAAGCGAAGCACACTCAAGAAGCTCAATCCAGCAGTGGATAAAGATGGCCTGTTGCGTGTCGGAGGTCGTCTCTCCTCTGCCGAGCTGACAGAAGAGGAAAAGCACCCATTGATCATTCCACACGGCCATCATATTGCTACGTTGCTTATCAGGCATTTCCATGAACAAGTGGCTCACCAAGGGCGACACGTTACTGAAGGAGCTATCCGAGGTGCTGGATACTGGATAATTGGAGGTAAGCGCTTGGTGTCTTCTGTCATACACAAGTGTGTTACCTGCCGCAAATTGAGAGGGAGATTGGAGGACCAAAAAATGGCAGATCTGCCCACAGACAGACTCGCTCCTGAACCACCGTTCACTTCGGTAGGCCTTGATGTCTTCGGGCCATGGACCATCATGACACGCCGCACAAGAGGAGGAAGTGCGGAGAGCAAGCGATGGGCTGTGCTCTTTACGTGCATGTCAACCAGAGCAGTGCACATTGAACTGATTGAAACCATGTCAACTGACAGTTTTATCAATGCTCTGAGGAGGTTCTTCTCAATTCGGGGTCCAGCAAAACTTCTGCGTTCCGACAGAGGGACAAACTTTGTAGGAGCTTGCAAGGATTTAGGTATGAACACAGATGGCACAGTAATCAAGAACTACCTACAAGAGAAAGGATGCTCCTGGGTGTTTAGTCCTCCTCACGCGTCCCACATGGGTGGCTCCTGGGAGCGGCTTATTGGGGTTGCCAGGCGCATTCTGGACGCAATGCTGCTTCAAACAGGACCAACACGACTCACACATGAAGTCCTGAGCACCTTCATGGCGGAGGTGACAGCGATCATGAACTCAAGACCCCTTGTGCCCATATCCACTGACCCAGACAATCCTGCAATACTCACCCCAGCTATGCTTCTTACTCAGAAGATGAGTGCTATTTCAGCCCCAGCTGGAAACTTTGACTCGACGCAGTTGTATGGAAAGCAGTGGAAGCGAGTGCAGTGTCTTGCCGACACATTCTGGAAGAGATGGAAAGGAGAGTATCTGTCTACTCTACAGAGCCGCAGGAAGTGGACGACAGATAAGCCAAATGTAAAAGAAGGAGATGTTGTCTTATTGAAAGACAGCCAGGCCCACAGGAACGAATGGCCAATGGGACTGGTTGTTAAGACCTTGCCAAGCAGTGACGAGAGGGTCCGCAAGGTGGAGGTGCGGACTGTGAAGGATGGGACAGCCAAGTTGTTTCTAAGGCCGGTGTCCGAGATTGTAGTCCTTCTTTCTGAGTCTCAACAAAAAGACTTGTGTTGATGTTATTGCCAAAGAACATTCCCCCTTAAATTTGATTGTATCTGTATTGACATTTATTTGTAGTGATATAATGCTATTATATCAAGCGGGGAGTGTGCTGTCTTTGAAGTTAGATAAATAAATTGATAAGTTAAATAAGTTAGTTAAAATGATTTAAAATGTTAAAAAGCTATTGCCAGTTGGATTTGAAAACAGCGTCGGAGTGAGCGCTCTGTTTTGTTGTTTGGTTTTCGGAATTAGCCACAGAGTGAGCGCTCTTACCTCACAACCTATCTTTGACGTTACCGTGTTTCTCGCTAGCTAGCTTCATCTCTCACGTCGAGCAGACAGCCAAGTCGGTCAGAGCCGAATTCACGATGTTGCAAATGTTTTTATGATACGCTTCTGCCTTGGAGATCATTAGTCTGTAAGTAAAATGTGTACATAAACACAATGTTTTGATAAGTAGTGAAGTTGTGTTTTATGTAGTATATTGCAGATTTGTATGTCAGTAAAAACTTTATGCTCGGTTGCCATAGTTACGTGTGTATACTTACCGTCAATGTGAATATGTCAGTGCTTATATACTGATCCTTTTTTATTTTCTCTGTAATGTTTCAGTTTTACATGAAAGAAAGAGGTAAAGACTCAAGTAAAATACGGGAAAAGCAAGCCCTGTGTGTTTATTTGAAGACCCTTTTTGGACGTTAACTAGCTGTCTAGCTACGCACAAGAGCACGCGCTGCGAGGGCAGCATACAAACACTTACACAGGTCAAAATTTTCTCAAATGGGTCATTTGTGAAGGGGAGTTGGAGGCAAACAAATTCTAAACAAATATTGACTGAAGGTGTAAGATTTCCTCTTATCTTGTCAAACATAAGGCGAGTGCAGCCAGTGCCAACGTTTTAAATCCAGTGTTTTTTAAAACTGAAATGATTGAACTGTTGAGATTTTTGTTCGTGCAGCTGGCTAAAATACAGCAGGAATAACGTGTCTCCTCTTCATCCTGACAGCTGTCCACATGATCGCCCATTTGTTGAACGTGGAGTGGTACAACAACAGCAGACAAGGAGTTTATGACAAACTCAGCACTGCTCTGTCCGACCTGGAGGACACAGAAAACACCACCTACCTGAACCCAATCCGCACAACAGACATCGTAAGTTATCAGAACTAACATTAATGAAACTACCATGATGAAATGAGACAAATGTGGTCATGCAAAGTCCCTAAAACTTTCCTTTTTTCCTCTAAAATGTGGCCTATTTCAAGTAGAAAGTCTTCCAAAGTGGAATTACTCCAATGAACTAGTACTTGAAAACTGCTGGCCTCTCTGTGAGGCTGTAACATGGTCACACTTTAATAAGGTACTCATGTTCACTAGTAACTGGTTGCTTTTTAGCATGCATATCAGCACATATTACAAAGCACTTATTAAAGCCTTATTCTGGGGGTTAGGGTCATTAACGAGAGGTTATTAACATCATAATTCATGTACAAAAAACTTCCTTCATTACTATCAGTAAGCAGTAATTAGGACCTTATTGACTCTTAGTTAATGTAGAATATGCCCATGCAGAATAATGCATTAATAAGTGCTTTATAATGAGTAATAACGAGCCAGTATGCTGCTAAAGAGCATGCTAGTAAGCAGCTAGTCAGTGGTGAGTATGTGGACTTTGATATAATGTGGTACTAACATGTTTAGCAGGCGTAATGTTTTCCGTGTTCACCATCATAGTTTAGTGTTAGCATGCTAACATTTGCTGGTTAGCAATAAACACTAAGTACAGCTGCTGATGCTGATGGGACTGTCATTAGTTTTGCAGGCGTTTGGTCCCATCCATCATCTTCATCACTTCTTCTTCTTGTGTCTCAGGACTCGCAGCAGATTCCCACCTACTTTGTGTTCACCACCATCGCTGGCCTCACAGGGGTCATCATCACTCTGGCCCTCATCCTCATCATCACCTCCTCCATGGAGGTCATCAGGCGCAGCTACTTTGAAGTCTTCTGGTACACCCACCACCTCTTCATCATCTTCTTCGCTGGTCTCGTCTTTCACGGAGCCGGGTGAGGGAAAGGTTTCAGCTTCCTTTTCTTTCAATGCAACGTTGTTGTTATTACAAAAAGGTTTCATTCGTCTGTCTCATCTGCAGGCGCATTGTGAGGAGTCAGCAGAAAACCGATCCACCTCACAACTTGACCTATTGTAAAGACCGCAGTGACGAGTGGGGACGGATTCCCGATTGTCCCATCCCTCAGTTTGCAGGAGGATTCCCGCAGGTTTGTCTTTCAAAATGCTCAGAAGCTGCACAAGTCAAGGCCTTGTTCCTGTTCATCCTCTGAAACAGTGTTTACAGCCAACACCTTAAAATTACTACCAGTGTAAATTAAAGTGTCATTTAGCATCTTCTCGTCTTTTTTCAGACCTGGATGTGGGTGATCGGGCCAATGATTCTGTATCTTTGTGAACGTCTGCTGCGTTTCATTCGTTACATGCAGAGAGTCCAATACAGGAGGGTACGTTTGATTCACGATTCATCTGTGCCCTCTGAGTCGTCCCGCAGGCTGAGTCACGGTGACTTTAATCCGTTTGCTTTGCCTTCAGATTGTGATGCATCCGTCCAAGGTGCTCGAGCTGCAGCTGTTGAAGAACGGTTTCAAAATGGAGGTGGGTCAGTACGTCTTCCTCAACTGCCCGGCCATCTCCCAGCTGGAGTGGCACCCGTTCACCATGACCTCCGCCCCCGAGGAGGACTTCTTCAGCGTCCACATCCGTTCGGCCGGGGACTGGACCGACAAACTCATCGACATCATGCAGCAGCTTCCGGAGGGAGCACAGGGACCCAAGTGAGCACTTCTGATTTCATGCTGTTGACACTGTGATGTTTTATGATGCGTGTTCTTACCGACTGATCTGAGACCAGTGCCAATCGAAGCAAACGTTTTCTCCTGTTTCCACTTCTTTTCTTTCAAACTGTCAAAAGCTCCAACACATATCCTCCAGTGGAAACTGACATACATACATTAATGAAATAAAACCAGACAAGGTTAAGTCACACTTATTATTTAATTAATATATGTACACAAAGACATAACCATACATGAAAGAACCAAAAAAGATCAAATTTAACCTTCAACTTTCAGCTCTCTACATATCAGTTTTTCCGATGACATTTCCATGAATGCAGCATTTTGAAATGAAGCCACAGAGCAACATTACACTCAGTGGCCCAGCCATCATATTTTTTAATTTCGAGTCATTTTGTGAACTTTGAAGGCAACTCAACCAAAAAAAAAAAGCTTAATGTATGACCTGTCTTAATTAGGCCACTGAGTGTAAGGCCCTGCACAGATTTATTTTCAACCAGAACTATATAAAGGAAAATGTTCAAGAAAATAGATACAAATGATGTTAATACCTTAATTCTATTTAAATTTGGACCATATTAGGTCGAATACTAATTAGCAGCACTCATCAGATTGAGTTTTGCTGGCTATCGTGGAATTTTAGAAGTTCGTATTTGCACTGAAAGGTTCTCAGTGTCGTTCTGAAAGCTGAGTTCAAACTGTGTTGTGAGGCAGAGTTTTGTGTATCAAAGGTTGGGCATCGCCAATCCCGCCCAGGCTATTGACAGTATGTTGTGGTATGTGGCACTGGTCCACATTGCACAATTGTTCCCATAAAAAGAAACATTAGGTTGAGAACTTTTTATACACAGCTGCTGTTTTCAGCTCAACCTGGAAGCTCAGATGAGACAGCTGGTAGAATGACAGTGTGAATAAACCGGCTAAGATATGACTGACACGCAGCGTATTTAAGGGGCTGCATTGTAATGCTAATGGCCATAAAAGCTTGTGTGACCCACCTTTTCTATGAGCGTTTTCAAGAGTTATAGGCTGTGTGGGCTATTCAACCTCACCAGAGTCAAAACCAGCATTAGCATTAGATAGTGTCTATAGAGTTTTTCACTGAGGTCGCCAATTTGCCAGTTGCCCATAAAAGGCTTGTTTCCTGTTTTGGTTGTCACCTGTATTTTATTTGTCCTGCGTGTTTATTGTCCTTCCTCAGAATGGGTGTGGACGGACCCTTTGGCACAGCCAGTGAGGACGTATTCGACTATGAGGTCAGCATGCTGGTCGGTGCTGGCATCGGAGTCACTCCCTTTGCCTCCATCCTCAAGTCCATCTGGTACAAGTTCAAAGACTCCGACCCGAAGCTGCGCACCAGAAAGGTGAACGGCCGCATTGTGTCCCTCTCAGTCTGCTTTTGACATTTAAACCTGTATATCCATTTCATCGTGCTGACACACTGCTGCACATGAGTAATGCGAGACAGGAGCTGTTATTGTCTTTTAAATAAAGAACAGCGCTTTTACAATGCACTCAGGCATGACCAACAGCAAGGCCAGCTGTTTTGCAAGAGGATCATTACTTAACGAGCCTGCGTCTGCTTCCTGCTTTCAGATCTACTTCTATTGGCTCTGCCGGGAAACGCACGCCTTTGAGTGGTTTGCTGACCTCCTCCAGGTGCTGGAGAAGGAGATGGAGGAGAGGGGCATGGGGGATTTCCTCACCTATAAACTCTATCTGACCAAATGGGATCAAAACCATGTATGTGTTCCAGTCACAGACCAAAATCCAGATAATTAGCGTGAGGTCAACTCAGTGTAAACTCAGCTGTGTTATGTCATGTCTTGTAACAGGCTCTTTTTATGCGGGTCCACTCTGATGAGGACACAGACATAATCACTGGGCTCAAACAGAAGATCTACTACGGCAGACCCGCCTGGGACAAGGAGTTTGAACAAGTCCGCAAAGAGAACCCAACGTAAGATAAAATCCCTTATTTAGCCCTTCATGTGATCCGACTGAAATATTTGTATTTTTCAGTGGATTATCATGAAAGTTCATACAGACATTCATGGTCCCTGGAGGACTTTGATGACCCCTGACCTCTCCTCTAGTGCCACCATAAGGCTGACATTTGTGGCAACTGCTGGACTGTTATAAATTCAGTTCAGACTTTTATGTCCTCCAGCTATGCTTTGCACTTATTGCTTATTAGCAAATGTTAGCATGCTCACAAGCTAGATTAAGATTGTGGTTGTGAGCGTATTAGCATGCTGGCGTTAGCGTGTAGCTCAAAGTATCTAAGTATAGAATCTTAAAATGTTTTTACTTCCTTGCTAAATTATAGTAGATTGAACTGAATTACCTCTATTAAAACTTGAACCCTTGACCTCCAACACCTCTTTCTAACCTCGTTTTTAACCTCCGCAGGTCTGTGGTGGGAACTTTCTTATGTGGCCCAGAAGCTCTGGGAAAAGTCTTGGAGAAGAAATGTGTCAAATACTCTGACGTGGATCCTCGGAAAACCAAATTTTACTTCAACAAGGAGAACTTCTGAGTAAAAAACAACAGGATTGCAACATTCAGGCTTTATGAAGGACTACTGGGGGGATAATTTTCAAACAATTGATGATGACGGAGCTGCCTGACGACCTGCGACACTCGCTGGGTCTGTTTTGACACACTAAATTGCACAGTGATAAAGAGGCAGAACATGTTTTTATCAGCACTACTCAGAGCCCGACGTTCTTTCTTCTTTGATGAAAGCATGAATCATCATAGCGTCATAATCCGCTATGACTCATGATCTGTACGGTCCATTACACTCGACGATTCTGTACTCGTTCTATCATTAACTTTAAACTGCATTTGTGGTGAAGCCCTCGTTGTTCTTTATGGCCTGAGACTTGAACAACCTTATAAGGAAGAATTTGACTGTTACAGAGAGAGGAGGACCTCGAGGATTTTGTCTCTATTGTACATTTGTAAAAAAACAACAACAAAAAAAACTTATTTGCTTATTTGCATAGACAGTAGACAACTGAATCTCTTCTACTTCTTTCAGTTACACATGGTAGTTCACAAGTCACTACTACAGCAGTTCAGCTAGAGATGCAGCTATCGATTACTTCTATTATCAAGAAATTTTATTTTCTTCTTGTTTGGTCTTTAAATTGTGTGAATGTCAGAAAAAAGGGAAAAAATTGCAATCATAGTTTCTCAGAGCCCAAGTTAACCTGTTCATGTTTGTCATTTTTATCCAACAAATAGTCCCCAAAAGATTGTTGATTATCACATAAGACAATAAAAGGCTCCAAATCATCACAGAAGAGGTGAATTTTAGCATTTTTCTAGAAAGATTGTTGATTAATTTTCAGCCGATCAACTGATTGTTTTAGCTCTCAAGCATGTAATTTCCTCTCAAGAAGTAATTAACCAATGATCAGGTACTGTACGTTATAAATACTGTAAAAAAATATTTTGTATTCTTGTAAACAATTCTTAATTGTTTTAAAGGTTTATTGGTTAAGATATTGGTTTCTGGGAAACAGACAATGGTTTATTACAACCTGTCAAACCACAGGTATTTCCTTATCAGTGATAAGAGGACTGAAAAGCAAGACGTTAGTCATTCTCTGAAGACGTGGAAGGACGGCTTATCACTATTTCACAATTGGCTCTTTTGCATCCCATTTCTTGTATACAATTACAACTCCTTTTGAGTAAATGAATAAAGGCAGTTCACGTCTTCTTTTGTTGTATTTACTTTATTGACAAAACAACATCCAGACAAACGGTTTCCACAGCCGATGACATGAAAACAGTCGGCTTTGGCTGAACAGGATGAAACCTCCTGACGCTCCAGCCCTGGCCTTTTTTTATCTGTTCAGCATTCACCACCATCATCCTCTCAAAGGTTTCACTTAGTTTTAAATCCACAAGCACCAACAGAACTCTTCCATACAGAAAACAGACAAGATGCTTAAAAAAAGACTATACAATATCCCAAACTAATGAGATGGCTTCAGAGTTCGCGCTGAAGGTGACGGAGTGGAGCAGTTTGTGAGTCCTGCAGAAGGAAGGAAACAGAGTCACGATTCAGAAATCGCAGTTGCTCCATGATGATGAAAGAGTGCATTTATTTCCTGCAGGGATGGAAAACACAGTGACGTGAAGGAAATAAAGAAACGTAATCTGGGCCCGACCTGACACCTGTTGAGGTTTGTCTCAGTCGGACCGTCAAGGCGCCCCTCCTGCAGTCTTCTGAATCTGCTCTTTGAGGATGAGGATGCTCTGCCGCTGCTCCGGGGGCAACATGGCGATCTGTTCTGGGGTCAGCTGGAGGACCTGCATGATCAGGGCGGCCTAGAGAGGGACAAAAAAAGGGCATATATTACATTTAACTGTCATACAGGAGGTTAAATGTGTTTCAGAGTTAACAAAAGCGACGAGGAGTGCTTCTTGGGTGTCTTAAGTAATCTTCACTGTCATTCTTGAGCAACAAGGGAAATTAAAGGCCTCCTTAAAACACCACCAGCCAGTGTTTAAATCCTTAATTGCTGCTGCATTTACATAAGCCCTGCTTTTCCTCCTCAGGTGTATCACACAGAATGACTTGCAATCAATGAAAGAGAACACAAAAAATTAATCAGCATGTTGCTTAGAGGCACCTCAACCAGACAGAGCTGCTGTGCGTCTAACCCTGAGACCCACCTTCTCCTGGTCCTGTGTGGAGACCTGGCTCTGCCCCGGGCTGAAGCCTCCTCCCGATGGAGGAACACCAGAGATACCAGGACCCTGCAGGACAAACATGCTGTTAGTTTGCACTGTATATCAGACGGGATGTGATAATGCAATTTGACTTTTCTTTACAGTTTTGTGCACATAGAGACTCTGGGTGGATGACTGCAAAAAAACAACCAAAACAAACAGCAAACACAGATAAAAACATTAGAAGCAGCTGTTACCGGTCTTGCAGGTGGAGGAGCGTTAGGGCCCATGTTATGAGGAACGGGGCCTGGCATCCCTGCCGCCATGGGAACCCTCTGGCCCGTCACTGGGCCGCGAGCGTCCATCGCCCTCGGGTCACGACCTGCAGAGGAAAACAAAGCCGCACTTTCACTTAGAGTGCTGACTGTAAATCACATGATCAGACATTTCTGTTTACACATGACTCACCTTTATCATAACACAAAGCTTATCAAAACATAAAACATTAGTAATAAAATCCACAGAGGTTAAAAGGAGTACTTTGTTGTCGGCTTCTGAAACATTTGTTGTGACAGTAATGACCTCAGAAAATACATTAAGGTATCAAATATAAGGAAACAGGAACTGTAAGTGGAATCATAGCAGCAGGATAAAACTGTTCTCATCTTCTAAAATCCTCTTGCGAGGACAAGAGGCTTTTGATTGATTTAGTGGCATTTGTCTGTCAGCTGAGACTGAAACTGAACTGAGATCTGTTCCAAACAAAACATTGGACTACGTGCACATACGCACTAACTAATGCGAACTTCTACAAGCTCCGCCATGAAGCGCCATGAGAGCAGCTACCTCTGGTTTCCATTGGCGGTGCCCGTGACTCCATCATCGGGGGCCCTCTGGGGTCACCCATCATGTTTCGTGGTTCGCCCATGGCCGGGCCTCTCATGTCCATTGGAGGTCCTCTCATATCCGGTGGGGGTCCGCTTGCCATTTGGGCCATGTGTACAGGAGGGGCTTGGTGGGGAGGTGGAGCTCCCATGTAACCTCGGCTAAACAGAGCAATTAAATATTATATTAAGCTGGGACCTCATTCTTGATACTATTCAGTGTTTCCTGTGGATTGAGAAGTTAATGTCCCGTCTCTGTCTATCAAGGTACACAAGCACTTACTAATAACAGTTATTTTTCAGTGAAAGTAATAACTGTTTTTTTTTTTGTTTTTTTTGTTTTTTTTTTTTAAACAGGCTATGTTAGCACACCCATGGCCAAAAACTGTACCAATGTGTTAGCGGCCGGACCTCTCCCGTCAAAAAAAGAGGCCTTGTGGGTAACCAGCGTATGTGGTGTAGTCTAGCAGGTTTACTTAAGGTAGTGACTCCCTCCAGTGTGTGAGAGCACCCTGTCGCAATTAGACCTGCTAAGGTGTAATTAAGTTACTTAAGGCAGTCACTTAGTGTCGAGGCTCAGGTGTCAGCATGAATTACTGAAAGGTCATGTATTGTGGTTGAGGCCAAAGAAGAGAAATAAAAAGTCTCTGTTTATGCAACTTTATGCTTCTTCCTGCATTCTTCACAGCAGGGTTGATCTGGACTGTGAAAAGCAGCTGTGAGCCAGGCTCAGCTAAAACCAGAGGTCTCCCAACTACAACTCAGAGCTGCAGATCTGGAAAGGTAACATACGCAACTACATTATGACAGAGTTGGGCTTCCTGGGTAGACTGACAAACGTGCACAGCAACAACAAGCACATATCCATTGAGTGAGAAAGCGAGAGCTAGTGAGAGCCATTTGACGTATTCACATTCAAGAGGAGCTTCAGGTGACACGCAGCATTACCAGCTCGTTTACTTTGACCTGCTGCTGTGTGGAACTCCACTCATGCCGTGTGCAGCGTGACTGACTCCTGAATTAAGACAACAAAAGTTTGCTGAAAATGGATACACTTGTTTCTTGGGGTATGCAGTATTAGAATCACACCCGTTATTACCGCAGTGACCACATGCGTCACAAGATAAACCAGGATTATAACTTGAGGATTATAATGTAAATGGCTTTGAGTTGATACTTTAAATCCACATAACCTGTTCTATTATTACAGTAATGTGATATGGATGAACATCGTACTTGGGGTCTATGACTTCTCCAGTGACAGACAGCAGAGTTCCCCCTCTGGGGTCATTGGGACCATCTCCCAGCAGGCCTCGGGGGGGTATACCGCCTGGTCCTGAGGGGAGAAAAATCACACATTCAACCACATGGAAGCACTACATCCTCAAATGTTTTTCTGTTCAGTGATCAGGAAATTACTTATCTGTTAAAAAAAGGCTGTAACTCTGCATAGAGTCCAAATTCCAGGTAAGAGAAAGCACACACATACACACACAAACACACATCTATAAACAGATGAGTGTTTGCTCAGGACGGATCAGGAAACAACCAGAGCTGCTTGGAATTGATAAAATACACGGTGACCACGTCAAACTGCCACAATGTGATATCACAGCACACAGGGAGATACCAACAGTGTGATCAGGAAATGCAGGAACATGAAAAAACATGGTCGTCCAGGAACATGAAGAGGAAGCGGAAAGGTTCGAAACACATGAAAACCATTTGTTCAAACACACGCAAGGCCTGACGTGAGAATATTTTCCTACTTGTGTCTTGCAACTCTGGTGTTATTTGGCCATGAGAACATCATGATGGGAGGCATGCAGAGATAAGGTCAAGTATAATGGGGGTGTCAGCAGGGCTGAATAATTCATTGAAATATTATTGGAATGGTAATATGGCCAAGTGCAATATCCAGGTCGCAGGAGCTGCAATATTTGATAAAAGGTGAAATGAGCCAAACATACCATAATAAATAAAACAGCCCAGTGCTACAGAGGAGCCCCGGCCTACAAATCATACTCCTCAGACAAAAGGAGAACATGCCTGTTTGGTGCAGACCCCAGCAAAAATCCCATCATTGTTTTTAGATCTACTTTCAGTGAAAATTAAATGGAAAAACAACCAATAAGAACACGGATTCTTCAGCGATACTACCCAGAGCAAACAACAGGGCAGAATATTTGAATGAAGCTCAATGATGCACACTCAGATCTATACGTGACAGAGACTGGAAGACGTTGACTGTCAAATCTCCTGTCAGGTGAGCAATGAAATACCTTCATGCTATATTACGGCTAGAAAGGAGACTCCCTGTGCAGTTTTACCTCTATGAAATCAAAGCTAGTGTAAATGTGGCTCATTTAACATGTTATTAGGATGTAATGTTAGGGAAATATTTCTTTAAAATGTCCTCATGGTTTGGTTGGTTTAAGGCTTTACAGATTTAAGGGAAAAGGCAGCGCTCGTGATCAAAATCTGCATTACATGGCATAATTTTTCTTTCTGCCATGCTGAGAACAGCTGCAGGAGGAGGAGAGCCCAGAGCTGGTGTTTAAAAAAAAAGTGGCAGCTACAAGAATTTGATAGGGTAAGGGACATGTGGACTGCTGTTCGTCCTGTTGTCAGTGGCACTACAGCGTGGAAAACTGGCGAGAAAGCGGACAGATTTTTGACTGATGCTGACAAGCACAAACGATAGCGCAGCAAAATCCGAGAAGCTTCTCTTTCCAAGATTCCTTGAAAGTAACATGCTGCTTGAAAGCATACTCAGCAATTTGAAGTCATTATGAAAAGACTGTCGCTATTTTCATCTCTACCCCGGCAGCACAGACGTGGATTGAAAAGACAGAAAGTCTTTACAATCAAAACCTGCTTGTTAAAATAAAAAGCAGGTCAGATTTGAACTGAATGCCTTCATGTGAATGTCTAGAGATCCAGAAAAGGAGTGGGAGGTATGAGCTGCCAGTTGCATTTTCTAAATAGCATATCTAGCATATATTTTAATTAGTTGCTAAACACAAAGCATACTTCATGTCAGGTGCAGTAAACCGTGATGTCACACAGGTATGGAGGAGAAGCGTGACAGACAGCGCACGCCAACATCTGTAACGTGGCCTCAGCATCTACGCGACGTCAAGCCTCCTGTGAGGATTCAACGCAATTTGTCCTCAGTCCTACGAGATGAGGCCAGAGAGCATCACACGAAAAGAAGCAAAAGGTGATCTTAACAACACAGAAACAAAACCTGTCATACTGGAAAACATTTTCTTTCCCTTCAATTCAAACGCTTTGGAGACTCGTTCGCTACCGCACAGCTTGACGAGACCATCAACTAGCCGACGGGTAGTTGTCGCTAGCATCTAAAAGTGAACCATGGAGCTGTGCAATGCAGTCAAACTGGAAGAGTGCTGAAGGCACAAAGACTGTACTGTCTGCACGAACTGCCCTCAAATGCACCTGTACTTGTGTTACCTGGAGTAGGCCAACATGCATGTATGTATGCATGTAATGCATGTTCTTCCACAAATCCAAAATGTTCTGACACCAGCACCGTCAAAATGAGACACCAATGTACATGTTGCACATGTATCATTCTGCGAAACATGTGGAGTACTACAGCATCACCTGTAATACGCTGCACGTGCAGGATAATGAGCCAATTTATTTTCATCCCGAGCAGCTGCCCCTTCTTTATGTTCTTTCTGTGCACAGCAGTGCCATTGTTTCGTGTTCTTTTTTGGTATTTGTTCAGATGTACGGTGTATTCTGCATTAATTATGTCTCATTTCAGTTTTACTACTGCTGTTCTTAAGCAAGCATTTTACATTGATATAATTACTGTAATGTTTCCAGTAGGGCTTACCAATTAATCAAATTATTATGGTATATAGGTAAAAGGGGCTGTATAATGTAGTACTGTAGTGCTGCAGAGATGGCCTGCCTACATATCTTGCTCTCCAGGTGTAAGAAAACAAGTTCATTTGGTGCAGACCCAAACAAATGCCACATCATCACGATTAGGTTTTCCAATGAATACGAAAGCTGTGATGCAAAAATGATGATTCCCACTAAATGCAACTCATATTGCAATCGTAATATCTAATCAATAAATATGTAATGTGATTATTTGACCAGATCCTAATTTCACAGCGTTGCTGCATTATGTTATATTTTTTACTGACACTTTCACTCCCGGCACCTGCCCCAAACCCTTATCTGTTCGCATGCAGCGTCGCTGCCTCCCCCCCGGCCTCATGACATGGCACATTCTGCTTTAGTTATGATAACGCTCAGAGATGGTAATCTTTGAACGGGCTAAGTAGCTACTTCAAGGCCTGAACGTGGGAAAGTAAAAGGCTTCATTTTTGATTACGGTGGACATGCAGTGTAGCAAACTGTAGAAAGCTAACACTAAAATCCCACAGGTGTTGTGTATTTGGACAGTGGCCTCTCCGTAACAGTCCTATGATCAGACTGGAGAACTGAAGGAGTACCTTGAGGCCGCTCGATAGCAGCTTGCCCAGACGATCCTGTGGGAGAATGCTGAAGGTTTCCTGAGCCAGCATTAAAGTAAAAAAGAACAGGAGACAAAGACTCAAGAGAGCAAAGCAGCACTTTGAGCATTCTGAAGCATGCTCATGACTGACACACACACACACACACACACACACACACACACACACACACACACACACACACACACACACACACACACACACACACACACACACACACACACACACACACAGAGGAGTGAAGAATTTTAAGAAACTTAACATTGGTAAATATGCTTCATGAAGGCTCCACAGACACACAGAGACAACAGATGCCAAACATTTGCAGAGAATAAAGATCCTCACGAGCCAAGTTGGTCACGCTGTAGCGCTCGTGAAGCACCTGGACGTATTACAAGGCTCTGGTGACACCTAGTGATCCCAGATAGCCATGACACGTGTCAAGCTTCAGCAAATGACATGAAAGGGTTCAATCCACTGATTTATTTTTTATTTTTTTTGTATTTTACCAAAGTCATTGGTAATGGGGGCACTGCAGTCATGCACACATATAATGGCTAAAATAGCTTTGAAGAACAGCTTAAACCATTGTGTTACACTGTACTGAATAAAATGTATGTATAAGACAGTTTAACGTCACTTTGACGTTTGAATACTTTTGAATGGAATACTTAAAAAATAAAAAACGATGTTTTTGTTTGGCCAAATCTATTTCGATGACCTGTTTAAATAAACTGTGCGTAAAAAAAAACTGCACTGACCCTGTTTTTGGTGCAACCTACAGACTATGTGCATGTGAATTTAACCTGCTGATACGAAGCCTGACTAAATAATTCAATCTTTCAGTTTCCTCTTCAGAGTAGGCCAGACTGATGCATGTAATCAGTAAAATTGTCATATTACCAAACACTCTTAATTTGACATTTACAGATTACTGAGTGTTTAACGACATCTTGAAAATGTCTTAAATTGGTCTTAAATTGACTTAAATATATGGCTTTTCTTGAATAGTATCATTAAAAGACCAGTATGTAGGATTTAGTAGGATCTAACGGTGAGGTTGCAGATTCCAAATTACGTGTGCTCCTGGCTCCCCCTCCCCTACGAAGAACGGCCCTCTCTAGAACCAGTGTTTGGTTTGTCTGTTCTGTTTGTGCAAAAAAACAAGCCGACAGAATTCCAGACACAGAAAAGACACTGCTGGCAAAAAAGAGGGTTTTCTTTTTTCGTGGCTGACTTAAGAGTGAGAGCACACGTTTCTCTGCATGAGGGACGGACGCCATGAAACAGTCACACCTCACACATTAACCAGAACATAAAGGTGATGCTACCACAGCCAGTTCAGTGGGTGATGCAAGTACGCATGCAGTTTTATAGTTACCTGGAGGTCCCACTGGAACTGGGCCAGGTCCCGGTCCTGGTCCTGGTACAGACATTTGTCCAGGGACAACACCCATGTTGGGGGGCTGCATCATTTGAGGGGCTCCATTAACATGCATTCCAGGCTGATAATAAAAAATATGAGAAAACATCAAATCCTGAGAGCAATTTTTTATAGAATATAACAGTACTGAGGTGTAATCAGGAAAAACACCTTTTGCTATCCCGTCTTTCTTGACTTATAAGTTTGACTGACTGAATAAAACTTAATGCCAACGTGTTACTTCTATCAAGCTGTAACCTTTCATCACTTACAGATTTCAATGATTAAACTTACTTAAGTATGATCAGGGAAAAGCAGATTAAAGAGAGGAGACAGACTGCATGATGGAATATAAACAATGGAACTTCACTATATTTTGTTCCTACATTGAGTGTATAACATAAACGTGTTTAGGTTCGGTCACATTTTGCTTCCATCCACTGAATAATCGCTCATTCACTTCGACTGAAGCCCCTAAAACTGACCAATTCAAGCTTATGCTTCATGTTTCAGTGAGTGAGAATACAAACGGCAGCGCTGCTCTCAAACACTGTTCTCATCGATTTTATTTCCACCAGCATCGGAGCTGTGACATCACATCATTTTTCAGGATGGAGCAGGGGGCCTGTTTTGTTGAAGAGAAGTGTAGCGTGACCATTACTTTACAGAACGAAAGGCTGTTCTACTTACCACAGGCTGCGGCTGAGATGCTGGCACGCTGGGCTGTGCAGGAGGTGGATTGACTTGTGGTGCTCCTCCACCCTGCCCGCTGGGAATCAGAGGCGGAACCGAAGTTTGACGGTGGAGCATTTTCTGTACATGGAGTATGTGGAAAAGCAGCTCTCAAAATGTTGCACTGATTCCAAAGCACAGACTAGTTTTCTCCTCCTTTGACTAATGACAGCGAGGTGAACTTCTGATTTCGACCTTGTTTTTAATAAACTTATGATCACGTAAGATCTGACTCATCTCTTCATTCTGAAAATCTCTCACCAAGGCTATCTCGGGGTCAACAATCCGCATGACCACTTGGGCCTGCAGCAGAGCATAGGCCAGCTGGGGGTTCTGCAGCAGCATGTTCCTCGCCTCCTGAGGACTGTTCTGCACACACAGCTGGAGAGAGAAATCAGAAACATGATATTACAGACTGCACGAAAAATCACGACTGGGAAGAGTAAAAAGCAAAACTTTGGACCCATCCCGTTCGTGTGAAAGAGCTCCTCATTCATTAAAAAAAGAAAAAAAAGCTTTGTGTGCTTTTACTTCCTGACAGGTTAGACATATCCCTGTAGTTTTTGCTACCACTTATGATTCAGAGACATGTCCATAAGCAACCAAAGTGGCTTCATCAGCACAAAACATTAAAGAAAGATGTGCAACAAGATCTGTGCTATCAGGATCTGAGCCCTCGTGCTGATCAGCATATGGAGCTGTCTATGGAGCTACTGACACAAGCTTTGGTGCAACAGAACACTTCTCCAGTGGAGGAAAAATGTCTGCAGCGTGGTGTTTCTTTGAGCTTAATGAAGCAGACTGCCAGATGTGCAAAGATAAGGCTCCTCTGGCAGAGCTGGGAGAGACAGACTGTAGAGTGCAGCCTCTCTTAATGAAAGGGATGAAGAGCATCTGCATACAGTTGTCATCCTGGAGGCGACTCAAGCTGAGAGCAACAATCGTCCAACATCTTTTTTTTTTGGAGACCAAAGAGAGTAAACAGCATAAAAACCACAGTCTGAGAACATCACTTTTGCGGAAACTATAATACTCTGAAATCTATTTGAATCAAACATCTCACATTGCTTTCTTTAATTTCAACTTTGGTACTTTGTCATATTTATAAACCTCTGCTACTTTTATTATGGCTGCCTAAACAGCAGTTCCCAAGGCCAGTTAGCACCAAAAAGACTGAAACTTCAATTAGTGCCAGGCACTTTGTATTCAGCCACTTTTTAGAGAGACCATACTGTTATACGGGGATGTGAGCATACATCCAACACAATACATGAATGCCATTAATCCACCAGTTCCAGAGATCAAGAGAATGACTCATAATACTAGAGACTAAGCATTATAACTACCCATCAATCTTTTCAGTCCCAGGCCAAAAACTGAACCACTTAGATTCATAAGCCTCTCAAAGTCTTGCATTAGCTTCAAATCTGGATGTACTACTTTTTCAGAATAAGCAGGACTATTTGAAAATGAAGAAACATTTGATGTGCAAAGTTGCTTTCATGATTCATGATGAATTATATCCACGTAGACTTTAGGTTTGCCCAGAAGTTGTCAAACTTTGACAGCTCATTACAGAACTGTAATCCAACTGATCCTGACACTTGTGACATTTCTGGTGAAAGTGACAGAACAGTCTCATAATTTATAAATAAAACAGCAAACACGCATGTATAAAGTAGAACAAGATCTAGTCAAAACAACTTTTACTCAGGTTTAACTCTCATCAAAACATGCACACTGAGCTGACTTTTATAGGTCAAGGGTCAACTACCAGAATGAGAATTATATATAAAAACCATCATAATCAATCACATAACAGAGGCACCAAGTTAGTGCTCTGTTTACAGCATTTTCCACCATTAAGTAGAATGGGACACAACCTCTCTGGAAGAGCTATATTAGTCAGTTTAAAATGTTAAGGTTAATTAGACCTGTAGCATGCTTGAAAATCTGAGTCCCTCACAGTAAAAAGCTGAGGCAGTAAACCAGCCTACCTTCATCTGTTTCATAAGTTCAAACATCTGCTCAGGTGGCAGACTGGCCACAGCTCTGCTAATGGACTCTGGGGCTTCCTGTGGCTGGATGCTGTCTCCATAAGGAGACTCGATGATGGGGGCTCCTGTTCCTAAGCCTGTGCCAGAACAGACAGAAACAGCAGACAACTGTAGCTTTTCACAACAGTCTCTCAATTAAATTGAATACTCAGGGAAAAATAAACTCTTACTTTTGAGCTCTTCCTTGTTTTTCTCACTGGCGGCGTTGTCAACACGGAGAGCCCGACCGCTGAACTCTCTCCCGTTCAGGTTCCGCATGGCACTGAGGGCCGTCTCCTGGTCTTGATATTCACAGAAGCCATATCCCTTTGGCTTTCCTGTTTCCCTGTCATAGACTAACCTGAAAACAGCAAGACGCATATGTCTAAATGCCTAGAATTGACTACGGCCAACTGTGAGATTCCATTCAAAGATTGTACGTGAACAATAACATGCACGACCGCACAGCTAGGTGTACACAGTTGGATTGTTCATTTGACCCAGGAAAGTCTGTTTAACAGGACAAAAAATGACTTATGTATCTGAGGGTCGTAGCACATGATAATAGCTAACTTAACGGTACAAGAAAGCGAATGGCACCTTCTTTCACTCACCTGAAGCTGACAACAAGTCCGACTTCAGAAAAGATGTCTTTCAGCTGCTCTTCAGTGGCTTCATACGGAATGTTCCCCACTAAAATAAATATAAAATATCAGCAACATCCATGTGGCAATTAAAATAAATTCACTTTTTCATTTTAAAAGTTACTTTCTCGTTCTTGAGGTAGCTAGTGGAAAGTTCGCTCCCTTGTTGCCAAGCTAACGGTTACATTAGCAAGCTATCAGCGTTAGCAAGCTTTAATTCAATGGCTGTTGCTCATCGACTTACTGTGCACCCAATGGATAAAACGGCAAATAGTCGGACGAGTAACAGCTACAAACTTACCAAACACTGAGCGTAATGAACGGTCAACAGCTGGGTCTCTGCTCGCGGCAGCGGCAGCAGCGGCGGCGGCAGCAGCAGTTACATTCGCCATTTTGGGAACACAAATGAATGTGACACCAGGAAATGACGCAATATCCGTTGCTTGGGAGAAGGCCACATTCAAATACGAACGATGTGACCTTTCCTAACCTCTTGATGGCTGACAGTTTCCGATTTAATCTTTTTTTTTTTCTCTTTTTAATAATTAGCTAGCAATTAATAATAATTAACGCTATTTGAAAGCGGGCTCCGCTGACCATCAGAGAGTGTCAAAGTGGTCAGCACAAACTGGAAGGAAAAATAGATGGCGCTGTTGTCCGCGGTTAAGTTAGCTACTTGTTTGGACCGCCTTCCAGCACTGAGAGGGACACAAATATGAGATGCTATAAACTGGTAATTCCGACAGTTAAACGAAAGAGTGAGTGGACGCGTCCGATATGCTCCCGAAGATGATATTTCTCTACAACATCTGATCTGGTGAGTAATTAGTTGGGGATTAAGAAGCTAACTCATGTTTAAGTTGCTTATTAGCTAATGTTCTTAACTCAAAATTTAGTTAGCTGTTGGGATACAGAAGTTTGGATCGATAGTGAGACCAGACAGGTGGAAATGAGGTCATTAATATCTATCAGAAACTTAATTTATTTACTGGTCATCCATACATTGGTATGGATTAGACTGTCCTTGATGGTTAGCTAAATGTCTCCATGTACTGCATGTAGTGAAGCTGTAGTAAAGGTACAGTGGCTGGTGCACCTGGATAATCACATACACCTGTTCCCATGGTTAATAATAACGAATTACTTAATGGGTACATTCAGAGTATGCTTCATACAATAGAAAATGTGTCCTAAAATATGGATTAATCAATTCTATTTCTAAGATACAAACTAAATATTGTTTTAAAGCTGTTGAATCTTTCATTTTCCATCTCGCAATTTGTCTCCTGTTTTAACATAAGCACTGTTTTTATTTGATCCAAACTTACATTTACAGGAACCGTTGTATAATACATAATACAGACACGTCCTTCATTTAAAGTCATTAGGTCAGTATTTTACGCTTTAAAAAATAACAGAAGCTCTTTCAATGGCCAGTAGATTTTTTCCATCTTCTCTTCAGCTCTGCGTCAGGGTTTTTTTTTTTGTGTGAAATTATTTAAACATGGTTTTGCACAGTTTTATGTAGACCTATTGCTTGGTTGACCCTACAAACTGCATTATCTTTACTGGCACATGTATAACCATCATTAGTGTGTGTATATATATATATATAGACATATATATGCTCTGGGTACCCTCTCTGTTCTTAAATGCCATTAGTTGTTTCTTCTGCTAAGGTCACTGATGAGTTGGTTGTTTGTCTTTATCTGGAAACCGATTTTTTTATGAAAGTCTGTGGGCATTGTAGGCCTTGGGCCATAAAATAACTGATCAGACTTTGCTGGTTTGAGCATAACATGGATATCAACAGATCCATATAGCAGTCTGAATGCTAGGTGGTATGTTTGCAGAATCACAAAGTCGATATACCTTAATATTTAATTGATATAAATGATGGATTTGGACGTACTCGCAGGTTGGAGAAGTGTGAGGATTTGCACCATGCCAGATAAGGATCTTTACCCCAACCAGTGGAGTTATTGTATGGTTTTATATCATTTTTCTTCATTCACAAACTACATAAAATATGAATTGCTTCATATTTTATGGATCCCTTTCGTTGTTAATGTAAACTGTGAAAACACCAGTCACACAGAGAGAGCAGCAGCAGCAAAAGTTGACTGACCACAGATTATATTCTGGATTAGTAGTTTGGCCTATAAAATGTCAGGAAATTGTGAAAAATGCCAAGGAGATGTATCCAAATGTCTTGTTTTAGTCAACCAACCGTCCAAAACCAAAAGATATCCAGCATTATGAGTCAGATATGACAAAGACAAACAGTGAATCCTCACAGCGAATGTTTGGCAGTTTTCCCTGAAATACTACTCTGTTGAGGGTTTTAAATAAATCTCATCTCCAAACACATTTAATCTCAAAGACATTTCTGATGTTTCTTTGCCCCAATTTGCTCTTATTTGTTAAATAATTCTCACATGTGTTTGCTGCATTCATTCAAATGCTTTTGTCGTCTTTTTTGAAACACTTTGTAATAATGGGCTCACTATGCAAATAAAGCCTTGATTACCAAAACGATTCATTGACTATCAAAATAGTTGATTAGTTTTCTGAGTAATCGGCTACTAAATTACAGATGGGCAATCCTACATTTAGGAGTAGATGGTAAATATTAGGCACAGGTCAAAAAGCACAGAGACCGTGTTTTTTTTAAATAAAAGAATAAAACTCTTGTAAAAAAATAAACATGGTATACAGTTTATATGAACATACAGTGTGTATTGCTGTTGTTCCTTACATTGTCATGAACACATACCTCTCACTTTGTATATAAAATGTCATATTCTTGTGCAGTGGTAAATGCTGTTTATTGAATGTACAAGTGTGTAAGGAGGCATTCAACACACAGTAGTTACACACAATAGTTATAATCATGTAAGACAAAATACAGCTTTTATGTCAACATATCATTTCATACAAGTCACAAATAAATATACACTCCCTGGTTTCTTTATTACAATAGGTAATAAAAGTAATGAATTATAAATAATACATTTTTGGCAATCCAATAGAGCAAATCTGGCACAAATTCTGCATTGAGGAAGATTATAATGTTCAGTTTTTGTTGCCACTGTCTGAGGTGTTACAACGACAGTGTTTACTATATGTCAATTATTGAGGTCATAGTTAGGGGTGATGTTGTACTGCACTGCATTATATTGTAATGTGTTTCTAATATTCAGCCTCCCTCTTGTTTGTAAATAGGTTTTGCAAAACACTTTTCAAAAAAAATATGTAATCCAGTTCAACATCACTGCAAACCGCAACTCCAGTAATAAACATATAGAGAAAATATGACCCCTCTGGCAGCGTCAACCAAAGCTGGTGTCTGTGCTCTTGTGTTGCAGTGGGTTAGAGTGCATATTTGCAAGTTGGCGAAACTGATGCAATCTGCGTTGTGTGCGGACATTGAAGTCATTTTGAGAGGCTTTGATTTAAGGGTAGGTGGTCATTTAGTGGCGGAAACATGTTCAGGACTGAAAAGATTTCCTGGTTCCACTGGGGCTCGAACCCAGGACCTTCTGCGTGTAAAGCAGACGTGATAACCGCTACACTATGGAACCAGCTGGCGGGGTTTCACGGAAAACTGGTACATAATGGTAATCAGACACGTGATGCGCTCTGGATATGACGTCCGGTATAATCTTGGCTTTGCGATATCACAAAATAATGCAAATATCGTCAGTCCCCGACGGCCACTGAGCCTTCCTGTGAGGATGAGCCCGCTGCGTCGTCGCTGCACGCGGCGAAACAAAATATCGGTCAGGTCGAGTCTCCTCAGTGGGTCACCTCGCCTGGACACGCACGTAGCTTCACGTCTTTAGCTGCTGGTCTATCGGTACAGGAGTCGGGTCCTCCTGGGACGTCTTGCTTTTGCGGCCGAGCACACGGAAACGTTACGGCCGCTAACACCCAGCAACGAGCCGCCTGCGCGTGTCCGTCTTCCCAGCCTGCAGTCTGCACGTCCTGAAGTCACATATCGGAGTAAGGATTTCCGTTTGGGTGTTTTAAAAGCTGACATGTCTTATCCGCGTTGCATGAAGCAATGTGCGTTTTCAAACTTGAGATTTAAACAATAAAAACTTGAACGTGAACAGGACACTGTGAGATGCAGCAGCTCAGGTCAGCTGCAGTAAATATGACAGTGCTCAGCTGTCATGAAGTTAAAGTTGAGGCTGACCATGCTGAAACGACAGTACACAGCAAATGGACATTGTGCACAATACGATTTAAAGTAAAATGTTCTGTTCATTTTTAATATTTTCCAGCTGACACACAGCCCACCTCAGCTACACATCACTGTGTGTTAATACGAGATGGCCGTAGTTAAGAGTTTATCAAAGCCATTTCTGAAGGCGATCAACAGTTGCCATAAGCCCGTTCAGTAGTTTTCTGACCTACAGGTGATGCACCAGCTGCTCCTCACCTTTTTAATGCAAGGTCATCATTAAGGTCAGCGTAGAATAAGGGCTGTAAACTGGAAAGTCAGTGTATTTGACCTATTCATAGATTCACATCTTGAGCACCACCCCACCCCACTCCTCATCCAGATTTTTTGTTTCCAGGCTGCTGTGTGCATGAAAAGGTGCACATTCACTGCTCTCACTCGTTCCTCAGAGTGCTCCGGCGCTGTGATGCTATCAGTCATATCCGCGAGTGTTTCCGCCGTGGTCTCTGCATCAAATGTAAATGGATCTGTTAAGAGTTCAAAACTGAATTTCTAAGCTTCACACTCGCAATTCTCCCGCTAACTTCTGCTTTGAGATATTCAGGCTGTGTGTATATATACCTCTGTCTCTCAAGTTGTGGGCTGTGAGTGTGTTTGTTGCTGTTTGAGGAGCCTTGAGGTGCATCAGTCAAGCAGCTTTCTTATTCAAAGTCTCTTTAAATGTCCATCTCGCCGTAGTTCACTGGCACAGGGTGTGAAATCAGTGGAGGCCCATTGTGTCATACAATTTAGCACCAGCGAGTTTCCTTCCTCTCTTGAAATTGTCTGCCCTCAGCGCAGTCCTTACATTTTTAGTCGTTTTGACTGTAGCTCTCCAGTTTCCTTAGGTGCGAGTGAGGGAAGGGCACAAAGGCTGCATTGGAAAATGTGGGGATGACAGCTGCATCTATTTATCATGTGGGGTACAATAGCACACCTTGAGAGGCAGCCAGAGCTTGTATTCTCACTGATCCTGGCTCCAATACAGCCGGCCAGAATTAATAGACAAGCCAGATTCATATGTGGGCAGGATCAGAATTCAGGAGGGCCTAGATGTATTCCACAAGCTCTGAATTTGACTGACATGCAATACAGTACATGCATGTGATACCAGACAGCAATTATTCACTGGTGTCCAATATCATATCTGGAATGTGAAATGATTATTAAAAAAAAAAATGAATAGCTGAGCAAACATGAAAGATCCACGTGAAGCTCTAACTGTTAATTTCATTCATGATTAATCTGAGTATCTGCGTATTTCCTCCCTTGATCAATTAATTACCTGGTCCATAAAATATCAGCAAAATGTAACAGTGAAATGTGCCCATCACGATTTTCTAAAGCCCAATGTGACATTTTCAAATAGCTTTTTTTTGTCCGACCAACAGACCAAAAGCTAAAGGTACCCACATTTGATAAGATGCAGCCAGAGAATAATTAGCATTTTATCTTGACGAATGATTGAGAGATTAATCAATGAGAAAAAATGGTTGCTGTGTGATTAACCCATCAATTAATTGACAAATTGTTGAAGATCTAAATCTGTTAAAACATGTTTCCAGAAAAAACACATCATGCGTCAGCTGAAGCGGTTTCTAAATAGTCCTTAATGATTGTATTTTTGGTGTTTCAATGAAATCAGAGCCACATGGTGTGGAAGTAATAGCGTATGTTTGGCTGCGAATCTGTTGCCGAGGTCCTGTTTCAGTTATTTCTTACAATTTCATCATTAAAAACTGTAGTGGATCTTGACAGACGCCTGACCTGCCTTCCATCACAGCTCAACCAGATGGCCTTCAAGGTGCCCCGCGGAGTTTTCTTATGTTTACATTCAGTATTTCTCAGCAAAAACAATTTTGTTGTCCTCGAGGTCTAAAGAACTTACATCTGTATTCGCCTCCCATCTACCTTTGATAGCGTGTTAGTAGTGTGAAACCAACCAGGATGTTAAAGGTTCCCTGTAGAAGTGTGTCGCGCATGACAGCGAACATGCAAACAGAGGGTGTTGTGCTTTTGTGTCTTTTGGGCATTACAGGCGTAGACAAGCACAGTGAATTTAGATTTTTGTGGTAAACCACCTGAAAGTACAGGACCACATTCACACTCGTCCATTTTCCGGTCATAAAAGTCTAATGTGTTTGAATTAATCATGACTGCTTTGAATAATCTGAGCTTCAATTGGCGAAGGATGCCCGCTGTCGGTGCTAACCTTCCTTATTTTGTGCAGAGCAGTGCAGACTCTCCACAATCAGACATCGTGACTAAATTAGTGCTACAGTGGGACTTTCTACCGTGCAGTGTGTTCCCAGTTTAACAGGGAACACCAGTTGCTGTTTCAC
Organism: Chaetodon trifascialis; assembly: GCF_039877785.1. Classification (NCBI taxonomy): domain Eukaryota; kingdom Metazoa; phylum Chordata; class Actinopteri; order Chaetodontiformes; family Chaetodontidae; genus Chaetodon; species Chaetodon trifascialis. The sequence continues at coordinate 20,975,272 of NC_092060.1, forward strand.
ACCCGTGGCTGTTTTGATGGCCCTCTTCTTGCACACACTTGTGATTCCAATAACTCTGCAGACCCTGCAGAGCCCCTGTGGACGGCCTCAGTCAGCACAGACAGCACATGCTACCTCTATCAGGAGCATCCACCTCCTGAGTGTCCATCATCATAGTCGGTTTACGAGGAATACTGAAACATTTTATCAGTAAGTCCTAGTCTGGCCTTGTAGGTAATTTCAGTTTTATGTGTCAAATACCCACCTTTGAAACTTCTGACACCACCCAAACAGAATCAGGGTGGATACAGTTTGATCTGTGCTGCTTAGGAAGTTTGTGAATTACATTTGAGAAACTCAGCTGCAGTGTCCCAGTTACTCGAGATAATCCACAGACCTCACTGTCAACAGTCTCCATAGGGTCTGTTTCCTCTCTAGAAACTTCAGTGTTTCCAGTGAAGATTGCTCACAGTGAGGTCTGAAGATTACCCAGAGTAACCTGGCTACCGTTTGGGCAAATACCTGCAGATTCCACTCGTGCACTCTCCTCAATGGGCGATGGCTTCGAAGCCACTTCACTGAAAGCAATGTCCATTTATGGCAGCTGAAACTCAGATAATGCCCTGTATCTGTGGCTGTTGTCAGCAGAGGCCTTTAGTTTGCTGTGGTGCCTCTGACAGCGCTGCTTTGTGGGAATATCTCCGGCGCTGCTCTAGTATCGCCTCTTTAGGCGCAGGGAACATGGCTCAACCTCAACGGTGCAGATGAGCTTCACAAGGCTTCAAAAGCTTCACTGAGACTGGACCTCCTCGGCTTCAGACCACTGCCTGATTCCTTCTTGTGTATTCTCATATCCCACCAGTTAAGTCTTGACCCTTTTAGCTGGGCCTTTACCTCACTAACAGCAGCCCTGATTTGTTCACTGACTTAAGCTACTTTTACAAGCCTCTAATAAGTTGCCAGGATGTCCTGACCTCAAGTGTCCAGCCCAGGTATCTCTGTAAGAGGTCTGTGTGTAATTATGGAAAAAGAGTTAAACAAAACAAATGACCAGAAAATTCAGAAGAGCTTCATGCGCATCGATGTCACTGATGATTATTAGACTTGTTTGTGCTCCAGTGTTTTTGCCCGACTTCTATATTTGTATTTTTGGAACATTTAGTTTGTGTCATCTAGTCTGTCTGTGTCATGTTGCCAAGAGAACAAGGACTAGCTGTTTCTGATCTGTTCACCATATATGAGGTCCCCTCAGACACCTTTACAATCGAGGATTCATTAGTGCCACAGGTTTCGCTGGCATTTAGAGGCTAAAATCTCTGCTGTTAAAGACGCTCTGCATGTATTGGGTGTCATATCTGCAGGTGATGGCAGACACCGCGTATGCGATTCGATTATGTTACACACAGACTGACTATGAGACGACTGTCCCAACGTCTAACGACGCTTGTGCTCATTTTGCATCTCTTTCAGCGACGCTTTGCAGTTTGGTCATCGGTATTTTATTCACGCGGGCAATGAAGAGAGGCTGTGTAACTTCTGTCCAAAGCTTCCCATCACAGCAAATCCATTCATTTTAAACTCAGTTCACTAAGTTAAAAAATGAATTAGTTCATGTTAACTTCTTCTATTTATTTAAAATGAGCTGCAAAGGCTGCAGATCTCCTACAGTGGATAAGTCTGTCTACTTGTTGTTTGGAAACGAAGGTAACCGGTCCTTTACAAAATGCTGTGAGTTTGACTTCAGAGGAACTTTGCAGCTGTAGGCCCGTGGTCTTAATGCTGGTGGTCTTGATGAATGATTTCCAATGATCTGCACTTGGACGCGATGTGTCCGTTGCCGGTGTAGATGACGTTCTGACTTGTTTTTCAGAGCCGACAGGCACAATTTGCAAGAAAATGTGAGACTTCTTCCACTGGAATCTGTACAGATTTGTCCACAGACCTCCTTCAGATATTCGTTGCTGCGTCTGAATTGCCAGTTGCACTAGCCAAGCCGGCATGACAGGTTTTTTCCATAGACCCCCATTTTGAAGTGGCCAACAGAAATAAGCCTGTTCACAACCTGGTGCAAAAATCAGTTTTGGTCTCTATCGCTAATTTTCCATCATGACATCTGTACGGGTGAACTCGTTTGAATTCTATTAAAGCCTTAAGTTATGCATAATTGTGGGCATGGCAGCTTTGAGTGACAGCTGGCCGCTAGGTTTCAACAACTAGGCCTGCCTCAGCTCCACCCACGCTCCACCCCTTTGCCCATTTTTGGATTAGCCAGGATTTTGGTGGAGTTAGGCACTGCCAAGATGGCGACAGCCAGAGCCAGTCACTGAGCTTCACAGAGGCTCTTCAGGAACCTGCGGGTGATGTCACGGAGACCACGTCCAGGTTTTGGACGGCCTGTGGTTGCAGACAGATACTTTCAGCTCACCGTTCACCGAAAACATGAACACGTTCAGTGACCACACAACACTGCCAGAACCGATGGTGCAGGTTATATTTTCTTGTTAAAGCACAGTAATTCAGCCGTCAGACATACTGTATGTAAACCGCCTGGTCGCTTATAATGTAGGTTTACTGTAACCTATTTCTGAAGGGTGCAGCTCTCTCCTGGAGCAATAAATAAATAAAAACCATATCAGCAGTATCAGAGCTAACATTCTCTTCAAACAGGTGCTCGGTTGCCCCCCCCTCAGTTCCTGGGCCCCTGAATCTGTGCCCAGCAGGTCCATCCAGCCATTGTTATCAAATATTAAACGCTTGACTTAACTGTTGCCTAAGTTTGTCTTAAATAAGCTCCTGGTTGTACTTTCCAATTGTTGGACTCTTCGATTTTAAACACTTATATTATCTCTTGTTTAAAACATGGATGGCCCCATTATAATTTGTGGTGTGCTGTGATTGACAGGATTTTGTAGAAGTCTAAAAAGCAAAATAAGTGCTTTTGATATTGTGCTGTTGATATTGTGGCATTTAAGCAGTTTGCAAATGATCATTTTCAGCGTGACTGCAGACCATCATCATATCGTTCAAGTAATGTGTCCTCCGTGTAAATGGACTTGACACCTTTTTTTAAAATGTCATCCGAGCGGAAGATCTAAATCTTTGTTTAATCTTTGATAAAAGAAAGGCGAGACAACGCGCCCTTAGAAGGACTATTTATCAGACTCCAGCGAAGTCCCCCGCAATTAAAGATTCAAACCCACCGAGCACCAGTCTGTTTGTTATTCACCTGTAGGGCTTTACCCGGCGCTAGGACCCAGGGTGCGCGATTTTCATCTCCAGCTGCTGCAGACCGAAAACTGGCAATAAGGGAAGATCGCGAGGACAAGCCAAAATTGCATACTGTATTCATTCTACTTCAAAATCACATCCCTGGCCCCGCACGGACGCCCCTGTGGAGACAACAATAGCTTGTTGCGCTGTGTGCAGGCTTTGTGGCTGTAGACAGCTCGGAGCGCAAGGTAAGACGGTGCAATACCATGCGATTACTAATAACAAAGGCGTTACGGGCGAGCAGGGGGCATTAAAGGGGGCATTGCACAACGCTATTGAGGGCGAGTAAAACTCTGCCAAACTTTGACCTGGATATCTGTATTTTCGAGTTGTCGGTGTGTTGCAGGAGCCACAGTAGTTGCGGTGATGTCTCGCTGTTATCCCACGGCATTATGTAGGATCGTGTCACATGTATGGACAGCCAAGTTGTGTATCGAGATGACATACTTGAGTCTGCTGTCCATGCGTGTCGGCTGTGGATGCAGCAGGCTACCCAGCCGCGGACACGGTAACTGTATTTGAAGTGATGCATTTCAATTTCGGACAGATATTTAACATCAGCTGGACGGCGCATCGGGCCATCCATTAACCTGGCAAATAAGAACATCACCCTTCACTGTTTCTGTGATCGGCTGCCATCCTCCCTCCGTTTTATTGTAGAATAATTCATCACTTGTACCAAGATGGAAGAATAATGCGCTTGATTTTTACTCAGCGTTCACCCCCCGCCGCCTTCCCCAGCCTCGACATTCAATATTGACCAGGTGAACCACGAACTTAGACGGGACATCCTCGTCGCCGTAAACCACGGCGGCCTAAATAGGGTCGATAATCTTCAATATGACTCACGGATAGATGACCATGTATGCCCACTTTGAAGACGACATTCTTCAAAAACCAGGCCTTCGGAATAAACAACGTGCCTTCATCTGCGCTCGATCGCAGTTGTCATAGTGCATGTACCACATCCCTGCTCGAGAGATTTATAATTGCATGCATAACAAGTTTTTTTTAACCCCCACAGCTTCAGACATCCGATGTGGAGCCTGTGAACCAAACTCGTCTATAATTGGTGAAGCCCCGAGCAGCCGGTCACTACCGGGATAGCTCTTGCGCGGTCGTTGAGGTCTCCGGGTTACCCCGGCTCAGACACAATGCGATGTGTCAGCTGCCGACTTTGTGACACTCCTGCTTTATGCCGACGCGTTTCTCTACGGCGCTCCTCTTTTTGCAAAACCTGATCGGCGTTTCTGGTTTCCCAATTTCACGTTTGGCCATCTGTCAACGATTTGGCTGCTTGCGCGCAGCCATTACTGAGCGAATGGCGAAGGGCATGTTAGAAGCTCTCACACGGCGATCCGCTCCGCGATAGGAAGGCAGCGAAATAGTTTGAGCTCGCTGTGCTCTCGGCGGACGGACGGGATCGTTTGCCCTGCACCGCCTTTAGTGGTCAGGGACGGCACGGATCGTGCATGGTAGTAAACAAACTCTTCGAGTCACACGACGATGTCAGCCTCGCTGCGTGTGCACGGTCATTTCCTCACCAGCACAAGTGTTGAGAAAAGTAGGAAATTTGTTGGCCTAAAGGAGCGGATACCCTTGTAAACAGCAGGCCTGCACTGCTTTCAGGATTCAGGTAAGACAAGTGGCCTAATTACAGCAGAGTAACCTGTGCTGCTTAACTCCCGTGCCAAAATGTGATTATGGAATAGGAGAGCTAAATATCCTGTGGGTGTTTATCTTTGGGGGAGAAACAGACTTAAGTGCAAATCCTCTGCAGACTGAACAGACTGATTTCATGCTCCAAACTTTTATCTGTTCGACTGTGTGTGACTGGGAGTAACAGATGTGTTGTCAGTCATGTCATCACTGCAGGGATGAGTTGTTGGTCCTCGTGTGTTCCTCTCAGCTCCTTTGTGCTTTCCAGCACTCAGTCAGGCTTAAATTAAGGAAAGCCTGACCTCATGTTTCGCTGTGTGCACGCTCTAAGGGAAAATATTGACACAGCTGTAAGAAAAAGTGGATTTTATTCTATTACAAATGATGTAAATATGATATTACCTCCACGAGAGGCTCCTTCATATTTGAGCTGTTTCATCTCCATATTGGCTCATTTTTATAGAATAACCTGTCTGTCCTCCGCCGGGTTGCACTCACACATTGTTGCTGTGTGAAGCATGTGTGGATGTTTTCAATATGGATGAAAAGCTATTGTCTTCATTTGCTGTAAAGTCTGAACTGAGAAGTAAAGACTGAAATTAAAATAAGAAATCTAAGCTTTGTCTGGATTGTAGTTTTGCTTGGCACTCAGGTCAAGCCCGCCTCTCTGCTGTGTATGAATCCAGTAAAAACCTGATCTGACCTGGTGACAGGAAATGTGATTTTGACACTCTGCGCTGCAAGACGTGGATGGCAGCGAACTGAACATGTGCTGCCGAGTGAGTGGCACTCTTTTTGCTCTTATTGATAATCAGTGATTATCAGTGGCCTTGCAGACAGTATGCCAGCATGTCTTCACACCCACTAAACCTTGGCCTGGGCAAACCAAGGAACATGACAGTTTTAATGTTTGGCATTGACCGAAAGGGGTAAAGTTGTCACATCGGTGCCCAAGTTGTCCTTTTAGTTATTTTGGATTAAATGTGTGTTTTAATCTTTTCGGTGAAGGACTGTAAGAATCTGAGGGGACTTTGCAGATGACACAGATAATATTGGCTCCACAAAATCCTCATATGACTTTTGGTTTGCAGAGGAATGTGGAAATGGTCATGCAGCTCGCGTCATGTAAGCCAGTGCAAGATAAGTGTTTAGAACAACAGCCTTCTGTCACCTTGGAGCAAATGTTTTGTGTTTCCAAAGCTTTTTTCTATTGAACTGAAGCCCAACATCGTGAGGCACCAGTGAAGTCAATGGCATCAACACAAATACATCAAAACTTATGGAGGGACATCACATGGTCCTGGGTTTTGAAATCCTACACAGGATCAGAATTAGGAGGAACGGGCTGTGGTGTGTCCCCCTCCACCCCCCAGTCTTCTCTAAGCTACATCAGCCTGCAGCCTACAGCATGCAACTGGAGTGCCTCCAGCTCCCAGAGTCTTGCTTCCCGTCTTAATTCCCCTGCAACAGACCCAAACCTCTCCCACTCTTTTTTTTAATACATCTTGGCAATTCCGTTCAGCAGCCATCACCCACTGCCCTGACTCTGTTAATTGACCTGACTGTCAGTGAAACGCAAACACCCGCTGAGTGATATTCCGAATCTGCTTTGGTTAAAAGAAAAAAAAAAAAAACAGTTTATTACTTCGTTACCCCGATAAGCCTTTTCAGTTTAGCGCACCGTTACACTCTTTGGTCGCGATCCCCCCCATTCCCCTTGAGCGGCTGGAGTCCGCGTTGCATGCCGGTACCTGCAGTCCTCACCCCTCCCAGCCTCTCCAGCGTCTAATCCTGGGCGTGGATAGCCGAGCACTACATCTCCCATGCTGTCACCGAGCACCCCTCTGCCCCTCGCTCTCCCTCTCTCTCTCTCTCTCCCACCAGACTGGAGACTGGCGATACGAAACGGACTGTCTTGACGACCCCCCCCTCCCTCCCCCTCCCTCCCCATCTCCCTCCCGCCCCCCCACCCCCACCCCCCCCGGACTTTTAGAAGCGAAAACCGTCGAGATTAGTGAGCAGCCGCGGACGGCGGAGGCGAAAGGCTGGACGCGGCCGTATCCGAGTCGTGCCTGTTCGTCGGTCTCATGCCATCTGGACGAGCGGGTTCGTAACTGTTTGTGTCATCAGACATCTTTTATCTCGCCTGCTCATTAGCCGGGGAATTATTGAATATGTCAGAGAGAGACAAGAGAGAGTCTTAAACAGGAGAGGGGGAGGTGGGGGGACGGGGAGGAGAGGCTCGGTGGGTCGGCGGGGGCTCTGCGAACGCCTTTCAACGCCGGAGTGGTTCAGTCCAGTCCGCCGAAGGGCCGATACCGGAGGCTGGGGCACTTCAGGTCGGCCGGGGATACAGAGCAGGAGCCCGCCTCAGCGTGGAAGCCACCGGGAGCAGCGCGGTGGAGTCTCCGCTGCGCAGGGAGCCGGTAAACCTACCCGAGCTGGAGGTGGTGGTCAGTGGACTCAAATATATGGTTTGCCCCCTTTTTGCGGTCACTCCGGCAGCACAAGCCTGGGTCATAAGTTGTGTCACGCAGCTCTGTGTCAGCTGTCCAGCTGGCTACTTTCTTTATATTTGTGAGTAACTCAATGCGGCCAGTTCGTCTTATCACCGGGTGAAATTGGCTGTTTAGAAAAAAACAAACTGTTACTTTGTCTGCTGTTGATGGAGTTTTGTCCTCCTTTGTGTTTCCCGTGTGGCTTCGCATTGATGTTGACTTACCCTATCAGGCGGAGATGTGACACATTGTGCCCCTACGACGCAGCCGCTCGCTGGGGGCTGGGGCTGGGGCTGGGGCGCGGGGGTATCTCCTGTCACTTGCTGTAATACACCCAAACATTCGCCCTTCATCCGCACACAGCTCGGTGTAGCAGGACGGCTGAGCTCGTGCTCGTCTGTGGATGGGGCGATCACCTGAGAGCCGACAGCCTTTCTCCTCATTATGGTGACTGCTCGCCATCTCCAGCCAGAGAGAGAGAGAGAGAGAGAGAGAGAGAGAGAGAGAGAGAGAGAGAGAGAGAAGCTCAACAGAGTTTATTTTATATTTATGACAGAGCAAAAGCACATTGTTTGCAGAGTGCCCCCCCATGCCACAGCCTGCATGCGGTCTTCATTGTGCACTTTTCGGATATGACATTGGGACGTGTGGGCTTTTGTGCCGGACAGTGAACCGGCGGGTGAAAGTAGGCTTTGGCAGAATAATGTGGTGTCTTCGAGGCTACCCCCCCTCCCCTCTCTCAAAGGTAACGTCAGGCTGGACTTTGTTTTGTCTCAGCGCTGTTGCCCTCGGCGTGTTTGCGGACTGCTGCATACATTTATTGGCCTACATCAGAGCGGATGGATTCAAATGTTGTGGCGGAGCAGACCGCGTACGATCGCGGCACAAAGACAAACTAGCTGTAAGCAACTGTTGTTCGGTGATGAATGCGGACCCTCCTTGCACTAAGCGGTATCTGCATCGCTGGATCCCTTTCAGTCCGTGTTTGCAGATCCCAGCAGAGATTGGCGTGTCAGTCATTATGTGCATCATAGTCGTTATGTTTCACTGACTCCCGGGTGAAACATTTTTCCGTTTCCCCAAAGCCTTTTTTTTTTTTGCCTCGTCCCTTTTTTGTAGTCGTCTCATTTACTTGCAGATGCGCTCGCCTGCGCTCACCTCTACCTGCTGTACGTAGCAGTTGTGGCGTGTGTGTATGAGTATTTGAAATGGTTGTTTTCAGACTGCATCCACATAGATTGACTGTTTGTGTATAAGTGTTCATAATTATGTGTATGGTTGGCATTGTTTAGTGATGGACGGTGTTCTCTTGTGGAAATGAGTGTCTATAGGGAAGCTATGGGTGGAGTTTTATATCCAATTTTAGATAAGACTGATGAGCACTTAACACTGCCTGACCCTTACGTTAAAACTGCATTTAACTGCTGCTTTATCAGCTATCAGTGATAGCCAGTAGCAAAACTTTCACTCACTTCCAGTCGTGCACTTTTCGCCGGTGCGCTTGGCTCGACCGGCTCACCGAGGCTGCAGCTCACTAATAAAAGATCATTTGAGCAGTCACAGCTGATTGCCTCATGGATGGATTACTGAACGGGCCTACCAGGCGCAGGCCCAGGGGCCCGAGGGGTCACAGGGCGTAAGCAAGACTAACTGTTTTTGTGAGTTATGTATAAGCGTTTGCTGTCGGACAGCCATAGGGCTCAGGCAAAACATCTCATCTGGTGTTTTTGCTTTTTTTTTGTTCATTTTCAGTGCAGACTTGGGCTTCAATGCACCATGTTAAAAATAGTAAGCACATTAAATATGTTTGACAGCAGAATATCCCTGCTTGATAAAAGAGAAGCTGCTCACTGATTTGTTTTTTAACGTTTTCCTATAATATCTCATATTGCATGCGTTAGTATATTCTATGATTATCGGCAGAGAGGAGAGTCAGCGTGTGTCCGATGTGGCGTGAAGGTTTGAAGGGGATTCAGACAGCCTCTCCTCAGCTCCTGTGTGAACAAAGTTGTTTCAACCAGCAGCAGAACTTTAGAGTTAACCTGCAAAGTAAACACAAGCGAAATGGCTGCAAACAATGTGACGGGGGTGATCTGGTTTGTAAGAGTGGTGGCCTTTTGTGTGTCTCTGCTGGGGGCCGTTGGCTCATAATCCGTCCATGTTGCAACTGATGCATTAGGTCTCATTTCCCTCACTGAATATCCCAGTTTTATTAAAGATAATTTACTCTGTGGATCGATCAGCGCTGATAAATTGTTCGTAATCTCCTCTTGCACACAAATGAAACCAAAGGGAAGAACAAAGCAACAACGTTCTTTAAGTCTGCTACCTGAAATTGTCTCCCTGCTCTGAGGAAATTGTAACATATCTGGCCTCCAAGTCTGTCTCAAAGAAAGGAAGTTTTCAATTTCCCAATGTTGGTTACTCTGAATCATTCGCTGTTGCATAGAATAGGTTTTATTTCTTCACAAAGGATAAAATCAAGGTATGAACAGCACTGACAGCAATCATATTAAGTGCTCTTTTTCTTGTGTATCCTGCAGCATATCGCTGTATTTCAAGGAAAGCCCTCACCTGACTGACTCAGCTACCCCAGAGGCATGTTGTGATAAAGAAACACCTATGCAGGTAATTGTTTTTGTTTGTTTTTTTCATTGCAGTTAGATTACTAGATTAGTGCATCTTTCTTCGCATCTAATTAACACTGGTCTCATGAACTTATCTTATTACTCAGGTGGATCCTACACTAATGAATGTAGGGGATGGAGGCACGGTGAGCAGAGAGATCAGTGCTCCAAATAAAGCGTCTGCTAGTATGGTGGGAAATCCCCCCCAGACGCTACCCCCTGAGTTTAGAGGAGATGTTACCCTCAGTCAGCAAAACAAGACCACTCCAACAACAGACTGTAAGACAGCGAAAGCCTGCCTGGACGCTAGCAATTACAACCACAGCCCTGAGCTTTCTCCACCTCAACAGCTCAACAATGCACCAATGTCCGGCTCAGGCCTCACCGGCTCAGAGAAGAGAGCAGACAAAAGGGCTGAGGCCCCTAAACCCAAGGCTGACAGTGCTGGGGTCTTCCCCTCTCCTCAGTGGTCAAGCGGTGTAAAAGTCAGTCGGGACGACTCACTCAAGCCCTGTCACAGCAATGTGACAAGCAGTAAGAAATCACACCCGCAAACGCAATCTGTGCAAAGTGTCCCACCTGGGTTTCAGTGCTCCGCCATGTTTAAACCAGTCCAGCCTGTTGCCTTCCTTCCTTCCACTAATTTTTCCTCTCCACTTTGTAAAATCACTATCCCACCAGCATTGGGTCAGATTGCAGCGTTGAGAGAAGCCACATCCAGTCAGTTTCAGAAAGACATTCAGCCTCAAAGCTCAGGTGTCGGAGGGACACCTCTCATGCGGACCTACCCCTATCCGTTCTCCGTGGGCCGGACTCCAGCTGCAGAGAAAAAAGCCGGCACGCTGACGTCGAAACTTAAATCGAACCATTCATCTAATAAGAATGCCAAATCTGTGGGAGAGCATAAATCTTTAGCCTCCGTGGTAGCCTCACCAGCTATTGCCCTACCATTGCAGCACCCGTCATTAACTTCTGCTGCGCCCACCTGCTATACGCTGTCTCCCACTGCTGCCATTTGCTGTGGCTCTGCACTGGCCAGCATCACCTCTCAGAGCAGACTGCTGAACCATGTGGAGAAAGGCAACAGCATAGACAAGACAGCCATGGGGTCGCTTAAAACGACACCTCCCTCTGCTTCAGAGGACCACACGGCTTGCTCAGCCGAATCAAGAGATGTACCTCTTGATTTGTCTGCTAAATCGAAACGTCCAAAATGCATAAGTGACCCTCCGGTTACAATGAGTGAGCCTCATAATAACGAGTTGAATCAGAGAGATTTTCTGAACTCAAAGAGGACTCATTCTACCGCTTATAGCTCAGCTGTGCAGTACCCTGTCTTACCCAACACCCATAGAAATGGATCCCATCAAAAGCAAATAAATAGGCCTCAGAATCACCAGGTCCCAGAGGCCAAACCAGCCTGGGGTAAGGGATCTTCACAAGACCCAATAAAAAACATCCCTGGAACTTATGTAGGCGTGGCTAGCCCCATATTGGCCTCTACTCTACGGGGCAAAGATGGAAAAGGGACATTTGCAGATGAATTTCAGAGTTTTGCAAAGCAGGAGTTTATATCTATAATTGACCAAGGAGAACATCTGGCCTCAGGAGGAAAGAAGCCATCCTGTCTGATGAAGGGCAACCAACATGCTCACAGCGTCAAGCATGTTAAAAACACCAGCACAGCCATAACTAAGAACTGTCCCTCTAAAGGAGCCCTAACGACGGCACTGTCGAGCTCTGCCAATGCTCAGATTCATCAGAAATCTGGACCTGGCAAAACAGCTGTGCCATACTCTACCACCGTTGTCAATCCAGCTTGGCAGCCAGCGTCTCATCTTCCGCACCAGACGTTGTCTGTTCAGAGAAAAATCCCGCAAGGATCTGCAAAGACAAAGGGCGCCACAGTGATGGAAGGATCTAAATTTCAGAGTGCGCATCACAGCCCGTCCAAACCTGAGGATGACAAGTGGGAGAGAGTCAAGTCTCCCCTGTCCAACCTCGCGTCCATTGTAAAGCAGCAAGCTCTCGAAACAACGGCACTGACTGGGGAGGGTAATGCTCAAGCCTCACCTGTTGCATCAAGAAAAGCTGACGTTGTGCATCCCCTCACTGGGAGCCAAGACACCCAACCGAAGCAAACACCTGCTTTTGAATACCCACCATACTGGTCTGTGGAAAAATGGGCTGGTGTGCCATCTCAAGGGGATTCAACTCAAGCGATGAAGAGACACGAGAGGGCCAGCGCCACGGAGCCTTTGGAGAATAACATCGAGTTAAGCACCAGTCCGGGAGAACACGTGGGGCTACAAGCGAAGCAGGGCTCCTCCAAGCCTGCTGGCCAGTCTCATCTCCTCGTGAGCAATGCATCAACAAACGGGAACAGGATGGAGAGCAAACTAGCCCAGGTGTTGGAGGGGGAGATACTGAAGAAAGAAAGTGGGGCGTCAGACAGCCCTCCCAGTGACAAATTGGAGGGCATGGTTGCGTCTATTCTCACCGGCCAGTGCGCGGGGGGAGGCGACAAGTTTGAGAAGAAAACAAACGGAACCAAAGAGGAGTCGCCAACCAAAGCGAAAGCTGGCGCCATCAGACAAAAGAAATCCAGCCTGAAGAAGCCGGCGAAGGAGAAGTCACCACCAGCCCCATCAAAGAAGGCTACGGGAAAGAAAAAGAAAGACGCAGAACACACCCCACCCAAAGTGTCTTGCCAAAATAAGGTAAATTATCTGTGTGTGTGGTTATACATCCTTTTAATGTCTAAAATATCATTGTTCATTTCTTATTATCTCCCTTTTGCTGAATTTTAGAGATATCTTTAAGGTGATAATGACCCTTTTTTAAGATTTTAACTGTTCAAGTGGCCATACAGAGCTTCCTTTCATAATATTAAAGTAAGACTGATGATTTAACTTCCAGGGGCTTATTGTGAGTCTGCTACACGGTCTCCATCACCATGAAAGCTTTGCGATCAATAGCATCTGATACAGCGTCCTCACTCCGTCCCCTGTGTATTTCAGCAGAAGAAGCAATGTGCACCTGTGCTGGAGCAGAGTCTCTCAGCGGGAAAAGTTTCTCCGCCGAGTAAAGAGCCGCTTCCAAGGGACAAGATCAGTCCCAGCAAGGCTGAGCAACCAACCCGGAACAAACCAGGTACAGTCTTTGTTTTGTGTAATCCTGTGTCTTTTACTACCCTGCAGAGTCCTCACAGTGTGGACGAATTTCTGATATTTATCACAAATGTAGCGATGCTTTCGGCTGTGTAGCCTTTTATGGCGCTTACAGTCAGATGAGGTTTCTCATAGCTTTGGATCTGCAGACAAATATCCTGCAGTTCGCCTCAGTAGGGTGGCACTTTGTGAATTAAGCAGGCAGAAAATGTCACACGTATTGTCTGAATGGCATTTTTGGATGTCTCAGTCATACTTCTATGCATAGAAGCTGGTGTGAGTATAACAATCAAATGTGATTTAATCAGTTACAGATAGCGGCAGCGGTCCTCAGAGAGACGACGCTCCAGCGTCTCTCAGTAGCTCCGCTGTATCAAGGAAAGAGGCCAACACGGCTGAGTCCTCCTTTCCAAGACTGAGGAGAGGACGACGGCGAGCTGATGAGGCTCGACTCGACCTCTGGGGCTTTGCAACGCCTTCCCCTCCACCTCCGCCGATGCCTCCTCCCCCGGCCTCCCTGCCGCCCGCTGTGCCTCCCGCCCAACCCGCCCGTCGTCCGAGAGGGAGGCCCCGCTCAAACCCCCTGCCAGAGCGAGCGTTTCAGGGCAAGGGCAAGACAGCCAGCGCAGACAGTGAGACGCCCAGCCATAAGAAACGCCGGCGGTGTCGTAACAAAAAGTATCAGACTGGAGAATACATCACCGAGAAAGACAAGCTGGAAGATGGAGAGCACCTCGAGGAATCTGACTCCCTGAGACAGGACAGTGGAATTCCAGCAGGTACGCAGTTTGTCCCCAGAGATCAGTCACGTCTTCAATTAACTGTTTCCAGCCCAAGTTTTAATCAAAAGGCAGCGGTTAGTTACAGATACGATGAAGACAATTTAAGTTATGGTATAAAAACATTTGATTGGAGCAGCTTCGTAGTGTTTTTATACACCCAGGCCTGGAATGGAAGGTTTATTGAAGAGGTGATTGACACAAAACTTTGGCGTGCAACAATTAGTCAGTTAGTTAATTGACAGAAAATCAATCAGAGCACTATTTTGTAATTGATTAATCATTTAATTAATTTGTTCTGCAACAAAATCGCCAGCTTCTTCAGTGTGAGGAGTTGTTGCTGTTCTCTGCTTCATGTCAATGTGACCTGAATGTTGTTGACTTGTGGACAAAATAAGGCTTGTGAAGATGTGAACTTGGACATTTAAAAGTATTTTCTGACATTTCATAGACCAAACATTCATCAATGAATTGTGAAAATGATCAGCAGATTAAATTATAATGAATGTCTTTTTTAGTTGCAGCTTTTAATAATCAAGTAATTGTTTTAGTCCTTGAACTCCACCAACCATTAGTTTGTAGCAGCCTCACAAATGAGCCCGAATTGTTCTGTTTTAATACCATTATATATTAATCCTTTTTTTGGCTGCTAACCAGACTAAGTGACAAAACATTTGGCGATGCTGGCTTGTGATGGCCATTTGTCATTATTTCTGACGCTTCGTAGACTAAATGATTATTCATTCTCTGAAAAGAAAAGAATCTGATGAATGAATTTGTACTGAAAACAGTGACTGGGCTTTTAGGAATTGGTGACTGTAAGATAGACTACAGACATCAAGATTAAATTTTATGTTTTTATGTTTTCACCCTACATAGTTTACCTAAATATATTGTTTTTAGAAGCTTCTGCGGGTAGGCGAAGGTGGTCAGATTAGGTCAGATCTGTGAGAGTGTCTATATGAATTATCTGTTTATGAATTAAGGATAAATGATTCAGAAGTGATCATAAGGAAGCTGAAGTGGAGGCAAATACATTTTATGAGGATGTACATCATGTGAAAGCAGTGATAACACATGAAGGGACTACAGAAAATAGAGATATATTCAACATCTGAGCAAAGACTTTGAACACGTCATATATATGCAATTAGCAGCTTATATCCCTGTGTTATGTCCACATCAGCTGTCTGGATAAGACGCATGTCATAAGGCTGTACAGATGTATGGCAAAGCTGAGCACAGGGTTGCACAAAGCAGAGCAAAGTGTCTCATAGACAGCAGTTACCCTGTTACAGTAGATAAGACGGCTAAGCCAAGGGCCATTGGTTCAGGCAGTACCACTCTGTCTGATGCTGGCACAAAACAGCGTCTAAAATATATCATGCTCTATGTTCTCGGCGGACCTATAGCGGCTTCAGCTCATCATAGATAAAATGTTTGATGTTGAAATATTAAGATTGTTTGTGGATTTTTCAACTCTAGCGCCGCTCTGCATTACCTCCAGTCCAATTTGTCATTGCAGAGCCACAGGCGGATCGGTGTCCGAGTCCCACTGCCTCCAGTCCGGATCCTCCTCCGCGGAGACCCTCGTTCACTCGCTCGGGGTCGGTCCGCTACCAGGAGAGCGAGGTATCTCCAGAGTGCAATGACAAGCCCTCAGGGAAGAGAAAGTTCAAAAGCAAGCATTTAAGTGACAACGACGATCAGAAGGTAAGTCTCACGCTTGTGGAGTACATTTCAAACCATACAGGCCTGATAAGGTACGCGGTGCCATGAATATATTAGCTTACAGTGCCCTCCTGTGGCTAGATAAATGCTATGTTTGTCACATTTACGATGGCAGCAGGTTTTATACTGCACAGGTCCTTGATAAGTGGAACCCATTGCCTTAACTTGGCAATGCATTACAAGAGATTCCATTTCACACAGCGCTCTAATCAATAAATCTGTGTTTTAGATTAAGACCAAACGCAGCAGCTTGGGCAAGCGCGGTGCCTCACTTGCTCTGGAGGATGATGGCGCTGATGTAAAAAGAACAGCCAGCCCCCCACCCACCCCGAAAAGTTTACCATCATCTCCATCCAATAAGAAAGGCTCATCGGGAAGAAGCAGCGGTTCAGAGTCTCCCCCCAAAAGGCCCGTTCCCCCAGAGGTTCGCCGCCTGATTGTCAATAAGAATGCCGGGGAGACCTTGTTGCAGCGTGCTGCACGCTTGGGCTATCAGGTAGGATTCCCATATTTTGTATTGTTAACACAAATTAACTCCGGTAAACCTTGCACCTCTCTGAGCCTTGTTGTCTGTTCTGTCTCTGTTCTGCAGGATGTTGTTCAGTACTGTCTCGAAAAGGACATCAGGGAGGTGAATCGGCGCGATAATGCCGGTTACACAGCTCTCCACGAGGCGTCCTCTCGAGGCTGGACTCAGATCGTCCAGATGCTGCTGAAACACGGCGCTGACGTCAACTGTAGTGCCCAGGATGGAACACGGTGAGGCCTCGTGGTGCATGATTTAGAGTCGCGGCTCTGCTTGGTTTCTCATGTAAGGACTGTCATGGGTGTAAACTTTGTGACATATCTGAAGGTTATTTCTTGACTTTCACAAACAGCGCTAGTAACAAAAAAAAAAACCTCCGCTTAAAGGTCGACTTGCTAACCATCTGTCGTATCTCACAGTCTTTGTTGAGCAAACAGAGCTGGCTAAGACGTCAAGTGGATGTATGTGGTCATATATTGTTTGTTATAAATGATTTTTAATGGAGTGATTTCTATTTTGTTGTTAAGAACATCAAAATGTTGTCTGGGTGAGATGTTTTTGTTTTTTTTAAATGGTAATACCTCCTGTTGCCTCTTTGAGCCTGTTTACTTTTCCAGTTGAATGGTTACACAAATTCTAATTAATCACAGGAAAGTATTGGAAAGTTAGTCTCACGTTGGCCTCACTCCATTTCGTTTCTCCCATCTGACCGTATACAGCATGTTTGTAAGCAAATTCAGATGTGGTCTAAAGTTGTACAATCCCTTAAAGGTGTTTGTGTTTTGTTGGTTCTGTCTTTAGGCCCCTTCATGATGCGGTAGCGAGCGATAACCTCCCAATAGTCTGGCTGCTTCTGAACCACGGTGCAGACCCGACTCTGGCCACCTACTCCGGACACACGCCGGTCAAACTGGCTCACAGTCCGAGCATGAAGACCTTCCTCACAGGTAGTTGGCCTTTTTTATCATCCTCCTTTTCCATCAGTGGACCTAGTCTCGGATAAACAGACGCATTTCTGTTTTACTCAGGGCGAAATTCATTTCTCACATCATCAAAAAACACTTCAGACACAATAAACAACACAGCAGAAAAGCTATAATAAAGCTAATTGAAATGAGACATGGAAATAAATAATAAAACTTGTATTGCCAACGTTACAGTCACTCAAGCAGTGTGTCGACACATTAATACGCTCTGTGCCCACTCCCACTACATCACATTTGGCACAGTGAGCAATTAATAGTACAGGCTGCATGCAGCATACTGTGAGAGATAAACTGAAAAGTCTGACATCCACATGGCATTAACTGTTCGAGGTGCTTGATTTCAGACCTGTGACTCAGATTGTCTATCTGTCTTACTGCTGAATTTGGTTGTCCGAAAGTTAAAGGAAAGTTTTAGCTGCTGGACTCGAGTTCCACACACCTGAGACACCTTCAAGGGGTTTTCTTATAGGACAAGAGCAGCACAGTGAAAGCTAACCCTGACGACGTGTTTGGAGGTTCAGATGCGAAATTACTGCAGGTCTTCATCCAATCAGATCACCGTGGATTCTCCTCCTTTAACCATTTCTCCCCTGCAGTTTTCCCCTGATCTGCTTTTATTTGCAGAAAGCTGCAGGTTCTTGGTTTTCGTCATGGGAGTTTAAATAAAGCTTTCATTGAGGCACAACACGTGCTGTGTGTTGCGAAAGCTTCTAATGATTTCTCAGGTATTTATCATTAGAAAGGACCATGATTGGTTCAGGAAAATGCTTTAAATTTCCTTCCCCGCGGTCAAGCTCTCTTGCTCGTCACTGTGCAGCAGAGGGAAATCCTCCTGCAACTTGTTCATAGCTTTGTAGTTTATTTTCACAGCACTGTTAACGGTGTTGACCAGTTTTCGGCCAGGTTGTGGAGAGCGAGGAAACAGCCAACGCTTCACTGCCACTGGTGTTTCTTTTACTGTCAACTTGGCTGCAGTATCAGTGTTTACTGGAGTGTATTCGTCTCACACATTGCATCTCAGGTAAATAGAGAGATGAGGGCTCAGCAGCTAATACAGCCACACACGCGCACAGCTCCGATGCCCAGTTTTCTTTTTGCATTGGAAGCCACAGACAGCCGCAAAACGGTGTTTGACAAAGACAAACTGCTGCTTCAGTAAAGCTTCTGATGCCCAGCGCTGATTTTTACATTGTTTATTATTTTGTTTAGACAACGGCAAAAGCTGTCGGACCTTTTGCTCGGTCCTGACGAGGGGACAAGCATTAAAGTCAAGCCCTGTCTTCACATTTTCAGAGATTTGCACATCAAGAA
This sequence comes from Chaetodon trifascialis, assembly GCF_039877785.1. Taxonomy (NCBI): domain Eukaryota; kingdom Metazoa; phylum Chordata; class Actinopteri; order Chaetodontiformes; family Chaetodontidae; genus Chaetodon; species Chaetodon trifascialis. The sequence continues at coordinate 20,993,808 of NC_092060.1, forward strand.
GTCGTGACATGCAAACTCAATTCTAAATATAACACAAGACTCTGTTTTTTTCACAGAATATTTCACAGACCTGGAGGGCCGCAAGGACCAGGATCCCAGTCTGCCCTGGGATTTCTACAGCAGCTCCCTGTTTGGTAAGAAGCCTTCGAATTGTAGCCCGATCTGTCTTTATGTCAGTCCATTGATCGCGCAAGTCTTCCATTCCACCTAAACTTGGTGGTGGAAAAAGTGTCTGGAACGCCCATTCCTCCTCCGAGGAAGATGAGTTGGGGCTTGTTGGAGCAGTGACCAGGTTACTGCAGGGAGATTATTCTAGTTTGTCGGCTGAGCTCAGGCTCGGCCGTCAGGACGTGGAGGGATGTGTTCGCCTTGTGTACCGGCGTCAGCGTTGTGTTGTAAACAGCCACGGGGAGCCAGTTATCCAGTGGAGGGAGAACAGGATTAGAGTTGCATGGAAGGACTAAAGAGAAAGTGGACTGCAGCTCTCTGGATAAGAGAGACAAAAAAAATGACTGAAGAAACTTTTATTCGCCCCCCACCGAGGATACATATATTCTTCTTTATTACATTTTAAAATATATTGTCCTCCTCCAACTGCTCTCATCCTAAAGCTACACCTAGAATGATTTGACTAATTAAAATTTAATGCTTTCGTAGTAATGAAGAAAAGCAAAACAAATTTCCACAATTTGCATTCAATTATGTCTATTTTTTTAATTTATCACATCAGTTTATCTCCACTCTGCTAATCTAGGTTTTTTCCCATCTAGCTGCGTGTATTTTACGCTTGTCATCGGTTTTATGTCCTCGCTGTTCCTCGTTTAAGTCATTCAACTTGCAAATGATTCTCTTTTTGTGTTGAAAATATAAATCTTTTCGTGGAGGATAATCACGCTCGCTACCGGTGGGTTTGCACATTTTAAATCACCCATAATACGGCCTGCACAAACAGCTTTTTTCTAAATATATTAGCAGCCCTGATGCCAGTCTTTGTGTCACGTGTTAATGTTGCACGTTTCTGTAAAATATGAATGATTTCATAGTTTGAATGATTTGATCCTTCTCCTTTATGTTGTTTCTGGTGATGCCTTCTCACAGAGGGTCTGGACATAAGGATAAGTTATCTGGCCCATCACAGAAAACATGAAGCTTTAAAGTATCTGTTTCATTGTGGCTAAGATTTCATATCGTCAGATGCATTGAATTACGCCCTGCTTACTGTCTCATCACCTTACACTTAAACGAAAAAAAGAAGGATTCAAGATTTGTGGCCATGTGTCTCTGCGCAGGGTGTGATTAACTTCAAGCTGCGACTGACATCTTAAAGTTTGTACTCCTTTAACTGATCACAGGCTCACCAGCAGTCAGTCGAATACGTATTATGGTTGCTGTGAATGCTGTCCACTAGAGGGCGTCCGAACCCTGTGCGCTGAGGCAGCTCGGTCTGTCCGCCCATCTTCTTCTCACCTCTGTGAACTTCCCTTCACAGAGACTGACCAGGAGCCATGCTGGGACTTCTTGCTGTCCGAGCAGAATCAGGAGCTGGAGGAGAGCGCGACGGGGAAGACTGAGCCGGACTCGGACAAAGATTGCCTCTTGTTCGAGTTCTCCTCGGAGCCTCTCTTACCCTGCTATCATGTTCAGGTGTCATTAACCCAGGGGTGAGTCCACAAAGATGAACACTGTTCACAAGAATCAATAGAAAGCAATGAATACCCCCACCAAGGCTGCACAATCCTCTAATTAAACAAGAAGTTTTAATCCAAAGATTTCACATGAATGGCTGATTTTTAGAGAACACCATAACCTGATAATAATGATATCAAGCTTTTGAACGAGGATTAATTGTGCAGAACTGTGCTTGAGTAATGGCTGCTTAAATGAATTCATTGATTCGGCACTGCCACCTATAAACAAAACACTACTGAATTAAATTTAATGTGCGTCTTCTCAGATTGGATGCATTTTCACTTTTCTTTGAACACTTTTTGTGAATTTATGTCAAATAACTGATGATGATAGTAGATATGGATCTGACAGATGATGGGAAAGGTTGGTTGGTATTTACTTTAAGCACAGATGTAGACAGTGTGTTGCAACTCCTGCATATGATTTCTAACATGCACCTGGTGTGATCCAGATTGAGATGGATTTAAAGTGATGTAGTGTGCTGCTTTTATAAAGCTGGGGAACCTGTGAGCACAGAGGCTGAGATATCATGATGTTTTGCACCTAGTGTGGATCAAGCTCCAAAAAAGATGGATTCTACAATCCCCATATTGTCTTTGTGCGACCCTGCCTGCCTGGACACCAGCCACAGCTTTCAAAGTCCACGTTTTGTTGTACATGTTTAGGTCTCCAGCTGATTTCATCGCCGGCTTTCTTTCCTCATGCTCTTGAGGTGTAAAATCTGTGGAGTGCCCCCTTAAAGGACCTTACTCTTTTTTAACATGTTAAGCTGTAACCCAGATTGAGATTGTTTCCCTCTCCTTTGAGGCAGCCATCATGATGAGGGATGTCCCAGTCAGGTTTTTTGGCTGATTAAACACTAAAGTTCAGTGAAGGCTTTATTTTAGCCAATACAATCCATTAAAATTTGCTCAGATCAGCCCCTGATACCAATCACTATAATCGGCTCTGGACATCCCTAATTATGATTACCGTGCAGCTGTGCGTGCGTGGACTTGGCGAGTGTTTTTGTGGGGAAACTCAAGAATTAAACATCACCTGCCAATGTTTTCAAAGCAAGAAACACTAAAAGCGACAGCCTGTTTGCTTTTCTCTGTGTCCATATTGACTTCCTGTTTGCCCTGCGTTTCATTTCCTGACGCCGTCGCTCCGGGCCGCTTTTGTAGCTGTTAACTCTCAGGCTTGATTTCAGGGTTTGATCTCAGCAGCAGGGAGAAATGTTTTTGAAGTGTTTTATCATAAAACTATGACTTGTTCTGGAGAAAATTAGCAGACTACGAGCTCACTGAGCTGGATCACCAGTCTGAAGGAAGCTTCAAGCCTCTGCTAGGTGCTTTTTGTATTATATTATTAGCAGCGGCTGTCTGGAAGGCTGAAAATCAATCTAAAGACGTAATTTAAAGTTCTTAATGGGCTAAAATGTGTAAAACCTTTAAATTATATTTGGTCCCACATTGTGTGATGAGATCATGAATGTGTAGTTTTAATGACTGCTGCGCATCAATGCTGCCTTCATCAGTTATTGCCTCATACAGAGAGGTGTTTCTGCTGTTTAGCCCACCCTCACTGATGTAAATACGGTGGACAAAATAATAGAAACACCCGTCAGTATAATGCAACGCAGTTCAACAGCACCACAAGCTGCAGCCTCCAACAAAACTGAACATCATAACCTTCATGAGGGTTTTATTTATTAATGTATTGTCTGTTGTATTAGACTGCTTTAGCTTTTGATCGGTCGACCTAATAAACTGGCAACTGGGTGCAGTTTCCTTTGCAAACGAGATCCTGATCTCAGTGAGATGGCGTTAAAAGTTTTGCAACAAACTTTAAAGTTACTTAACTGCAAACAAAAACAAAGATAATTTTTATTGTAATCCTTAATAGAAATGCATAGACTTCAACTCAATTCTCCAAAGAATCATCACTGACAGCAAAAGTTAAAGAAGGATTAATGTGCTGATTTGAGGATACTGCAAATCTTAATTTTTTAACTAATAGTTAATATCAGACTTCTTCCTCTTTTGCAGTTTTTGCAACTGGTTCCTCCTGACTGACGTCCTGAAGCGCCTGAAGATGTCGGCGCGGATCTTCCGGGCGCGCTATCCGCACTTGGAGGTGGTGAGCTTGTCGAGCGCTGAGTTCTGGAGGCAGGTATCGGTCAGCCAGGTGAGCTCCGCTTTGGCTTCACCCTACAGAGGCAAAAACAAGGAGGAGGAGGAAGAAGAGGAGGAGGGACTTGTGGATCTGGTGCGATGTGTGCCAGAGCTCCAGAGACTACTGGGGTCCTCCATTCACATCCTACAGGAGGACGAGGAGGAGGAGGACGAGGACGAGGAGGAGGAGGAGGAGACGCTGACAAACACAGGGAAAGCTCGCAGCCGATAGCCTCTCTTTCGCTGCACACCTCCACCGTGCAAACTGTTCCGAGCGCGTCGGCCCAGCAGCTCGAAGGAAACCTCTCCGTCCATTGTAACGAGGGTTTTGACTCCAGCTACAGTACAGACTTGACACTCCACCTCTAACCTTTGACCTCAGACACAAGGTGATTAAGTGATCACAAGGACCTGCACATGCGAGTGGTCGGTGCTGGAAAGCAGCTTTCAGGTTCCTATCTATAGGTATATTTGAATACACGAGAACTATTGAGCAAACCTTTTTTAAATCGATTATGTATGTACATGGTAGTGTATATGTATATCTTGCCATCAGGGTTAACACATTTGGTTATATAAATGTATTGTTGCGGCATAGGACGGATTATATTCAGGACTGTTTGTTTGAGTTTGTTCCTGAGGGAAAGCGATATTTTTCGACAGGAGATAATCCAAGGCTTTTATCTTGGTGAACTCTTGCGTAAAGCTAAGACGCTTAAGTCAGGGAGGCCACTGGCCCAGATGGTTTCTCTGTCAACCTGGGAGACCTGGAGACCTGCAGAGGAGAGACCACGGCACATAATACACCAACATAATCTCCCGCTCACATCAGAGCCTCATCTCCTCTTCCTCCTGAGTTTCATTTTTCACTTTATCGCCCTCGAGAGATCGTCGCCGGACGGACCGAATAGCTCACGATGTTTATTCCTCCTCCGCATTTCACAGAGTAAGCCCGGGCAGCGGCGAGCGGTCCAAGTCCCTGCTCGCAGTGTGAAATAATGTCTTTGTGGACCTCGAGAATGAGAGTTTGTTTACAGAACTGGACAGATAGTAGTGTTCTCCGCTCCCCAGGTTGCACTCCTGACTGATACAGAATCCTGTGGATCTCGCTCAGAGGAAAAGTCGGACCGTCTCTGGAGTCCAGAGCCTGCTCCTGTGTCCCAGGAGCTGAGACGCCCTCTTAACTGCAGCCACGACTGTCCCCCCTCTCCCCCCTTCCCACCCAACGTCCCAATATGGTGTTTCCAGATCCCAGAGTGCTTTGTGTTGCAGTGTTTTATTTACACTGTTTGTTGTGCTTAATTTAATAGTCATTAATATATTTGACCTCTTGTGTATCTGACGAGCCTATCTATGAAAAAAATGCTTTGTATGGTTGGTGCTTCATTTTGAAATGTACTTATTAGGATCCCTTTATTCTGAGATTCTCCTCCCTCGTTCAAAAAACAGTATTTCAAACAAGCTAAAGTACAGTTTTATTGTACTGGTGCTAAGACAGATTTTGTGTTGACAATCAATGATGTTTTGGTTTGAAGTCACAAACTAATAAAAGATATTTAAGAAGAAGAGACTTAAGGTGTAAAGAAAAGTATAGTTTAGTTAAAGAACATGGGATACAGCAAGACTGAAAGACTGAGCAGTGTGTGAGATCTTGAAGAGCCTTTTATTTGATTCTTTTATAAGAAATCAACAAGAATAAAGCATGATTGTGAATCATAGTTTTTATCTCTCTGCTTTGTCAGTTGGATCATCAATAGAATGGATGATTGCTCGTCTCTTCTGCCTCAGACTGACTGACCTGAAAAGCCATTGGCTTCATGTCCGTGTATATACACACATACACTGTGTGTGTACATATATAATGTGACTGTTGTTGCTGTTTGTGCCTGAAGAAGATCCGATTGGTCGAAACGTTAAACAGGAAACGTAAAAAAAAACATCAGAGAGCAGCGTGTGGATTCTGCTCTTTGACGTGATATTTCCTGTTTGGTGTGGCAGCTGTTGAAGATGTTTTCCCTTTTTAGGGGGAGTGTTTTGGATGTGTGTATTTTTTCCTCTGTGATAATTACCCTTCCCAAAAAACGAAAAGCAGATTGAAATCTTGACCTGACAATCTCATTTCAAGGTTCACGCGCTCACTTGTTCTGGAGCTTTCAACCATCTCAGTCTGTATCAGCGGACTGACCTTTTCAGATTGTTTTGTCCTCTGCTGATTCCAAATGAAAGCTGAATTCATTACCAATAAAGGCAGACCTGCTCACTCCAGTGCGCCCACTGACTTTACTGCTACAGTCTTACATGAATGAGACATTTCTTCAGACAACTGAACAAACTCAGCCTGCTGATAAAGATGGTGTGATGTGGTGGAGATCTGCAGAACAAAGCTGTGGACCTTGAGTTGAGATTGTTTTTTCAACTGCTTTTTCCAAGGTCAGTAAACTAACAGGAGGCCCAGGGCTGCAAATGTTTAAGCGACTTAACGTGTGGTCTGACTTTATCCACTAGAGGGAACCAATGACAGTGACTTAAGTTAATACTTAAACTAAAAGGAGCAATCTGCTGCATGTGTCTCTGAGTGCATCTGATCTCTTTGAGCTGAGTTACTAGTGACTTCAAAAAAATCTGGAAACTCCAAGGATAACTCAGCTCTAACCATATGAGAGCATCCTCACACCAAGCGTCAGTAGCAGTTTGTGAGGGTCAAAGGAGCATCCAAGAATACAAAGAAAAGCTATCACAACCTCTGAGTTTCCACAAATTCTGCCGTCTGCATCCTCTCAATGTTCTGACATTGCTGATCAAGACATGGAGGCGCCTCATTAAGTAAAGGAGCAGCAGATATCAGGAGGCGGCATCATGTGAAACATGTTGTGACTTCTGTCTGGCCTGGAGGCAGCTGTCCAAGTCGGGAAAGTCTCAGACTAACCAACCAAAAATGCCACTGAAAATTCTCACGTTCATTTCTCTGAATTTCTTTACCCGGAACAATAAAAGCGCATTCATCGGTTTAAGTAACGGTATCAGTTGTCTACAAGGATGGCACTTTAAAAAGCAGCATTAATGGTTGAAACTGACCTAAAAGTGCCATCGGATCACACCTATTGATCAGTAATCACCTTCCATTTTGGAGCTATGAAAAAAAAACCCACTGCTGATAAAAGCTGTTCTCTATCTACAGTACAATTATTCTTTTATGATACCACTAATATCTGAGCCTTAATTCCCTGTGATTCAACATTTGCCTGGGAGCATATGGGTCTCTGTTTGACGTCTCAGTGTGACTGTGAAGTGCAGAGATGTATAGTGGTACTGAGGCGTAGTCGTAGCCCCTCTTCAGGGCCCCATGGGACAGATGGTCCCTAACCACAGTGTAACCTGTGCAGTCCCCATGAGGTTACTAGAGTTCAGCTACTGCAGCGACTGGGCGTTAACTCCTAGCAGTACAGCATGTGGCTGCTGCCAGATTTGAGACTCTTTACATCTTTATTTAGGCCACTTAAATCTCTACAGGAAGAAGGTGGGAAACTTTATCCGGACAGTTCAAGCTGTTCCAAGTGTGGAGATCATGTTTCAGGGGGGAAATTTTGACTCTCCTGTAAATCAAGTCTCATTACATCATACGTGAAGTTCAGCTCTCAGGGCCGCCCCTTCACCAAGCCCCTGCCATGCCTCGCTGCTCATTGGACCCCCGTTGTGGGGCAGAAGCGTCTGATTGGATGAAAATGAGGGCAAGTCTGTATGAGACCTACTGACAGACTGACATGGAAAGAGGAAGGGAGGCCTGCCTGTTGGAGCTTTGCATCGTCCTTACATGGAGACACAAAGGGACACAACAGCACATTGTATGTGTATGTGTGTGTGTGTGTGTGTGTGTGTGTGTTTGTGTGTGTAAGTGGCAGCGATGGACGGTCTTTGTATTTCAGCTAACATGAACTTCCAATATGTTAAAATGAACACTAGTGAACACCAAAAATCTTCACTTTTTTCCAAATCTTTCAATAAGAGTAAATCTTTCCTTTCCAATCCAATCCGAGCAACACACACCAACACGTTTCAAAAGCCTTTCAGGTTGTTGGTGATTATCTTGTGCCCATCTGTACGTTATTTGTTATGAAAATTTGTTCCTCTAAATGCCTCTTGTGTTGCCTTGGGTTCACCGAGGACATCCGTTGTCTCTGTTGACGGCGCTGGGTTTGGGTTATGTAACAGACCTCTTTGAAAAAAACAAAACAAAAAAACACTGAAGGGGAAGTCCTGCTCGCTTAACTTGCATCTAAAGCTCAGCCTGGATACTTCATTTCCCCTCAGTCCCCATTGAAAACAGCTTGCTGTATTGCCCTGTCAACTGCTGACCAGAATCTTAAACATGCAGGAAGAAACGCTGTAATCTGTCTGAATTGTCCTTTGGATGTTTGGGGGATGTTTTAGAGTTTGAAGCAGATCAAACGTGCTTTCATCCCATGAGACTGCACAGTGCTCCTCTGTTATGATCAGCAGGATTTAGATGAATGTGTGCAAAGTCTGCTGGACTCTGCTGTATGTCTGTCTGTGGCTCGACATTAAAACAGTGATAAAGGATAGACGCTACAGCACTGCCTCGAAATAACACAAACTAGTGTGCTAGATATCCTTTGTTCATGTTATTTCCAAGACATCTAATGATGTTTAATCCATTGTTATCTGTGGCTCGGTGGTTTCGCCCCTACGGCTCTAAATATAACCCAGAGGGAAAATAACACTGTCATGCTTCGTGCCTCGCTATGTTGTAAGGGAGCTGACCTTGTCCAGAAATCTGAGTTAGCTTGTGTGTGCAGCCAACATTTCAGAAAGCTTGCACGTGCCTAAGAAACCCAGTCACCCAGACAAAGTCATGAAGTCTGGTTAAAATGAGGACATTTTGCACTTTGTATTCAAAGCTACACAGAGGTTAGATAAACTAGAAAAGGCTGAAAATTGCAGGTGCAGAGAGTGTAAAAATATTGGGGTTTTTTGCATGTGAAATAGTTGCAGCTTAAGTTGGAGCTCCTGCAGGAGTTAAAGTGTAAGTTCAAGGTGAAGCACTGAAAAGAGTTGAGGTGTCGCAGCTGACAGTTTGCTTTCTTCTTTTATTTTTTCCAGCTTGTAGGTACGCAACGAAACAATGAGCTGAAAGCAGTTCAAGTGTCAGCTGACGTGTAAGAGGTGAAACCATCTAAGATGTCAGTCGATGTCTACATTAGCGGACATGAAAGCACTGAAAACAGGTGAGTAGTCAGTTGAATGACAAACATTTTATTGTAGTTGCAGTTTAAGTTGTGCTTGCAGGAGATGAGCGGTCAGTTTAAGCTGAAGCACTGAAATAATTTGAAGTGTTAACTGATGTTGAAGCACTGGAAGGAGCTGAGGTGTCAAGTTAGAGCATTAAAGTTTAAAAACTAAAAGCGTGAGAGCACTTAAACACCATGAAAAGTAAGCGCTGAAAGCAGTTAAACTGTCAGCTCAGGAGTAAGAGCTTAAAGTAGATCAGCCGTCAGCTGAAGTGCAAGAATGAAAGTAGCTGAAATGTCAGTCAGTATGTCAGCCATTAAAGCAAGTGTAATGTCAGCTGATGCAACACCTGAAAGCAGTTGAATCGTGAGTTGAAGCATAAGAGTTAATAAATGCTGAAATGAGTTGAAGTGCAGTTGTAAGCACTGAGAGGACTTGAGTCAACTGAAATGTTAGAGTGAAAGCAGTTGAAGTGCAGTTGCCACAGGCATGTTAAAGAGCTTTCAGACGTTCAGTTGGAAGCTTGAAAGTAGTTGAATTTACAGTAGATAAGTGAGAGCTGAAGGCAGTTAAACTGTCAGCTGAAGGTGATAGTTTCAGTTTAAGGTGAAGCACTTAAAGCGGGTGAGTATGGAACAAAACTATTGAAGCATAAGAGCTACTGCTGCCTGTGTGCCAACGTTTCTGCCAGCCTGCACACGCCTCTAAAAACTCCATCGCCCAGACATGAAATCTTGTCAAATTCGAGACACACTTCACTTTGTATGTGCAGCTACATGAAGGTTAGTACATTCATCAAGCAAATATTCAAAGCAACATCACATGGCCTTTCTCTTCACATCTGAGCTCATGTCGGTTTCCTACCAGCAAAAACTCAACAAAACTCTCGATAACCAAAAGCTTCTGGTTAAAAGATAAAGCTCGAGCTTCATGCTGTAAACAAACACTCTCATGTTGCTCACTGTGTTTTGTGTGGATCGTATGGGTTTCCAATAGCTCCACTGACAATAGAGGGCTTCATGTTAGCGAGCACACTCAACACACACAGCCACGCCATTGTCTGGCCCCTTGTCTTGCAGATTAGATTAAATGCAGCAGCGACGGGAGTTGGACACAGGCACTGACCTGCAGAGAACTCTTCTCTTTATCTCACAGTGGAACCCGCTGACCGCGTCACTGACAGCGGCGAGAGATCACCCCGATGGTTATCACCCACCGACCTGATAATCACAGTAAACCGAGGACCTGAGGAACACAGTGGCACAAGGCCAGTGGTGGAAAGTAACTAAGTACATTTACTGTCAGTACAATTTTGAGAAACTTGAGTATTTCCATTTTAGTCTACTTAATACATCTACTTTATTATATTTCAGAGGTAAATATAGTTTTTAATCAGCGCTACATTAATAGCTCTAGTTACATGCTAGTGCAGAATAGCATCAGAAAAACAAACCATACAAAGTTCTAAAATGTGATGCATAATGTAATAAACAGCTGACAGAAAGGCTGTTTTTTACTTCACTGCATTTATCTTGTAACTTCAGTTACTCATTACTTCACAGGTCCAGATTGCTAATGCAAAATATAATCAACAACTTAATGATGATGTATAATTATAGGTTAAGATAAGATAAGATTTGACCTGATTCTGGGGGAAACTGACAAGCTAGCATTAGCCCCATCTACACTAGCTGCACAATTAATGTACACATGAATTCATCAGTAATTCTCATCCATTAGATTTATAAAGATTAATCTGCATGATGATACATTTTGATGCTAATGCTTTTACTTTTACTGAAGCTAAATTTTGAATGCCTGACTTTAACTTGTATCTAAGTTTTCCTACAATGTGTGTTTGCTGTTTTTAATTGAAGAAAAGCTCTGTGGGCTTCTACCGCTTTTACAAGGGCTCACAGAGATCATCTCTGGAAGAATACGAGGCATACGTGTCAAAACTGCTGTGGCACAAAGACCAAATTAACATCGAAAGCATCTTAAAACCCCACCCTGACTCCATATGCATGTGTACATTGTGTACATGACAGGAGGTTGTATCGACCTACATAAGCAGCGCATAAAGGGATAGAGTCAGTATGTGAGCAGCAGAGAAGGGGTGGGCTGAGGGGATTGTTCGTTCTCAGAGACGCTCCGTGTCAGGCTGTAAACTGCTCCAGCTGGACTGCACACCCACCCGCCTCTTACATAACCTCTTACATTCCTCCTCTACATGTACAGAGCATGCACATACTGGTCGTGGTGTGACATTTAGTGGCATGCTCTCCGAGGTTTGCAAGTCTAACACAGTGGGTAGATTAACATTTTCCTCTGTGCAACAAATAAAATAGGCCTTATTGTGCTCCAAGTGAAGCCACTATTTTCTCCTCCCATCTCAGAAGACTAAGTTTCACCAGCAAGGAAGCCCTTTGTAACCCAAACAGCACACATATTGATTCTTTCCCCCAAAACAGTGAACACAGAGCTATCAGTCAGGACCAGGTCTTATCATGAAGTCGAGGAGAAAAGCATGGGGGTGGTGCTTCCGTGTTCTGGGGGTTCAGTGGGAAAGCCTCCGCCCAAAAGAGAACATGGTGTTCCCGACTTCACATCTGAGTCTCAATGCTGATTCAAGAAAAAAAAAAAAAAAAAAAAAAGGAGCTGAAGCTGATCTGAGGCTTTGAGTCTGGACAGCAGCTTTTATCTAAAACCAGACTTCATACACAGCATTTAAAGCTTTAATGTTGGCCTGCTGTGCCAGTGGTGAAGGCAGTATTCAGATATTTAAACCATTTACTTCAGTCAAAGTACTAATACCGCAGTGTAATAATGCTCCATTAAAAGACAAGTTCTGCTTCCTACTTAAGTTAAAGTTTTATAAGCGACATGTACTGAAAGTATCAAAAGTAAAAGTACTCGTCACACAGAAAGGTTCCTTTTCAGGTGTTTTATTTTTACATATCTTTCATTGTTGTATTATTATTCATGCATTAGTATGGGAGCAACTTTGCAAAGCTATTTTACCTGCTTTACATAAAATTGTATAGTTTACTCAATAACAATACATCATTTTGTTAATATACAACATCTTAATTTGTGAATTAACTAGTAATTACAGCTGTCAGATAAATGTAGGGGAGTAAAAAGTACAATATTTCACTCTGACATGTGGTTGAGAAGAAGCACCAAGTAGAATAAAGTACTGCAAAATACACGACAGTAATGTTAATGTACTTTCCACCACTGTATCATTATTATCATTCTGCAGTCACCTAATCTAATCTCAGGGCAACATGGATAAGATAAACTGATAAATAACCATGTGATTCTGCTTAATTCAGTGACTTAAATTGCAAATTAAAGTATTTAATCACAACACTGTAACGTGTAACACACGAGACGTATTAAAGGGATTGATACAATCTAAATGCTGTGGTCAACAAAGTTACAGTATATGTAGTCATGTAGTGTTTATCACCATATTGCTCAAGTCTAACCTGCTCTAACCTGCTAGCTGGGGAACCCCATCACAGGAATTTTGTTGGATTAGTCCCACAGGAGGATTGGTTTAGGTTCTTGGTTTCCCCCAAACAGGATCAGAAAGTGAGAGGTGGTTGTCTTCTTAGCGTCATGGATGCATTACTGAACGGGTCTGCAGGGTACAGGCCCAGGACCCCTCGACCAAACCTCTGCATGAAACATTTCCTGATGCAAAACAAGCAGCAAGAGTTGAAAAATAACACCAAATAGATGAAAAAGACCTCAGAGACATAGATTTAGACATAGAGTTTACCACTGCCAAGAACCAGAGATTTAGTTACCTTATTTTTAGTCATTTGACAAATGTGCTCCTCCTCTCCTCCTCCCAGAATGCCTCAGTTCCTGATTTAAGTGCCACATACAACTAAGTCAATTCCTCTATTCTAGACCTACACTTCAGACCTTATTGAGAACAGTACAAGCTACTGATTGAAGCTAAAGCCTCAGACACTGGTAACACATTCATATCCTAACTGATCCCAGTGCAAAGTGCACATGAAGATAAACAGAAACCACTTCCTTGTATGTGACTGATCTGTTTCTACTTGTTTACACCTGCACATATTCTTTTCTTATCATGCTGAATCATGCGAGATACTTCATTAGTTATGGATACAAATCTCACAGAAATGACTTTATGAAGAAGTGTGTCTTCTTCGTGGATGTTTTCTACACCCACTGCTGCTCTTGTGAGGTTTTGGAGATGTCAAACACACACAAATCTTAATGGCATCAGTGAGCATGCTGGTTCTCATTACTTCTGCAGGACAAGGCAGCATATTGTACGTCTGAGCCGCAGGCTTCGCCGTCGTTCACATGAGACAATTTTAGCAATGCCTAGCAACGCATGTGAGCCACATCACATTATACAACAACAAATGTGTTTTAATGACGAGCAGCAGTTACCTCGGAAGCATGTTAGACACCTACTGGAGGTCCCCTTCAAGTATGTTGGTGGAATATAACTAAGTACATTTAATCAAGTACTGCACTTAAGAATAATTTTGAGGCACTTGTACTTTGGTTTAGTGCTTATGCTACTTCATTCTTCTGCTGTACTACATTTTATCATGTTATTGTTAATTCACCTCTTTTTTTTTGGCATTTATAGTTACAGGTTACTTTGAAGAGTAATAATTTTTAATGCAAATCCTGCACTCAGTGGCCACTTTATTAGGCACACCTGTACAATCAAAAACAATCCAATACAACAGTTCTATCATAAAACTAAAATATAAAAATATAATAATAAAAAAGAGTTTAGCAGTTAATGATGTTGATCAAAACAAGGTTGATACTGGATGATTCTGCAAAAACACAGACTTTATTAACTAATGTGTTTTTGTCTTTTTTTCATGTAATGCCAGTGTGTTGTACAACATCTACACATGGGAACTATTTTGTTATGGGGTAAAAATTATGGCAATGGCAAATGAACTATGGTTAAGGTGTCTAAAACACATCAGGGTTACAGTTAATTGCTCATGAGCTGGATGTAAATTATGAGGTGTGGAATTGTCCAATAATAATAATAATTTGAAAATGATCTGGTCTGGAGGTTCAATCTTTACCCTGTGAATACATGAATGATAAAATATAATAAACTCAAGGTTCACGCACTTGCTTTTTCTGGAGCTTTCGACTAGATCCAACAGCAACCTGACCTAATTCAGTAGGATATGCTAATAAGCTTTAGAAAACCCTGTAGGTGAACCTTGAGTTTGCAATATTTGATGACATGTTTACGTGTTGTGCTGGACTACATCACGTTGAGAGAGGTGTTCGATTGTACCTTGAACAGGCGTACGTGGTTACTGAGTGTAGAATCAAGTGATAAAATATGACACACTGTTAAAAATTAAGCCACCCAGCAAGAAATTAAGTATTTAAATTTTTATGTTGGATGTGGTCATTCTACTTTTACTCAAGTGAGGATTTAAAGGATTTAAAGCGGCTGTCTTCTGTGCTATAACCAAAGGTGAACACAGAGGCTTTGTTCAAATGTTAAATAATAATGTGGGACCACTGAGTGAAACATTACTGTAGACAACAGCCTATGAATGCAGATCTGCTGGACCAGTGGTGGAAGAAGTGTTTTGATAAAGATACATTAAAGTCCTGCATTAAAAATCTTACTTAAGTGAAAGCATTACTGTATATACTTGAAAAATTAAGTGACTTCTTTTTGAGGCAATCGCAATAGTTCTTCCACCAATGCTGGTAAGTTAAAAGCCTGCTGTCTCTTTAAGTTTTGAAAGCATTTTCTCAATTCTGCACTTAAAGTCAACACATGTTTGGCCTCTGTTTGATTTCATAGTTAATTCAAACATGCAATGAAACGTGCCTGGATATTAAAGCAAACAGCACAGTGAATGCATCCACGTGTTTACTCAGGGAGCAGCAATGTTACCATAGAAAAATGCAGAATAAAGGTGACCAGGTAATAAGAGCCAGCAGGCTATAGGTGTGGCGGCCAGGTATACTGTACATTGCTGCTGAAAGTGCAGTTGTATGGCTAAAAAGATATGAATCTTTATTTAGAATCACTTTATTGACTCTGAGACATCACCTTCCAGCAGCTGTGTCAGCCTGCCCCATAAAGCAGTAATCTCTGTGCTGTCTGGGTGTCTGGAGTTTTATCCCTGCCAGGTAGGACTTTTACAGCCGTTGAGCAACAGATACCTCGCTGGAACTGCCAGAGAAGGCACAGCAGACACTGCCATTGTCTGCCAAGTCTGTGATCACGCAGCCTCATGCTGGCAGGCCGAGTGGGGCAAAAACCTGCCAACCACACAGTTTCAAGAGGCCTTTCAACACCAAATGTCTCCCAAGTCCCAAGATATGTCGCTCTCATTGCACTGCACTCAAAACCCCTTGCAACATCCCAGCCCTGACAAAAATATCAGACACATGAACAACTGTCTACTTAAAGGTTCTGGTTTTTAAAAAGCCATGAGCGTCTTGCATAAGCAGGCTTCTTGTTGCGTATAAAGTGTAATTTACCATTTCAGAATATGAACTTAGGAAAATTTCCAAATACTGCCGTGCGTGATGAAACAGCACATCCTTCTCACAACTTGGAGGCATTTCAAATCTGCAGTGCATGGAGATTTGCTCTCAGGTTTCTCAAGACATCAATGTGACTTGGGAGACAGCAGTCGGAGCTGCGTTACAGAATATCAATGTCACGGTTCAAGCTCTTTGAGATTTGCTTTAAAGCATATGTTTGAGGAGATATTGCTAATTTACTGCAAGAAATATCATTTTCTGTCATATACAAGTAGCTTTGATAGTATATTGTTCTTAAAACCACAATAATATTACTAGCTGTTGAGACAGGTCCTCGCATTCAACAATCAGTTGTCTTAGCTTAGCATAAAGACAGGAACTGGGCAAAGCACTAGCCTGTCTGTTACTTGTTAGCTTTGGGCAGATCCAGGCTCACTGTTTTGCCTTGTTTGAAGTTTTTATGTGAAGCTAAGCTAACCAGCTGCTCGCTGTTGCCTCAGACTTTAATGAGAGTAGTGTAAATCTCCTCAGCTAAGAAAGTGAATACACAAAATTTTTCAAAATGTCAGACATTTGCTTCAATTTAGGCCTCAGTAATAAATGAAAGTAAATACTGCAAAGTCAGTAAATTGTAGACTTCTGTTTGAAACCCCGTTTCTGTTCACATTCGCGGTCTGGCCAGCTGTCACCAGTTTGGTTGACCCAGTTTATCTGAGTGGGCTCAGACACACTGACCAGCACAGCCATTTTGATCTGCAGCCATTTGGATGGCCCTTTGTGAATGGAAAAAGAGGACTGCAGCCTCGCACCGCAGGGCTCACACAGCACTTTTTATGCAAACTCTCATGCCCAGTGTCCTCTCTGCTGCTGGTCAGAGGAGCACCAGTTTGTTTGACCATGTCTGCCCTCCACTCGCTTCCTGGATGCCCTTCATCACACTACAATCTATTAATCACCGCTGTGCCTTAGAGAAGAAAAAAGCCCTTTGCCACCGGATTGGCTGCTCTTGGTGGAGCTGTTACTAAGGGGAGGGTTTCTCTCAGCTGGTGGGAGCAACCAGACTGAGCAACATATATATCAGTGTAATGTTTCATTTATACTCTGCTGCCATCATGTTCAACGTGACAAAGCTGAAGAAATATGTCATTGATGTCCTCTAAATCTCCTACAGAGGTTTTAAAGATCACGTTCCCTGTGCCATGAGGGTGCCATCTTTTTTTTTTTTTAATCAAGTTTATTGTCTCAGCCAAATAAAGTCTTATCACTTCTGATGGGTCAGTGCATTTTACAGCTTTTTACAGCCCTCTTTCAGCTGTTCTTCCCACTGTCTGATCTGATAAGTGACTGTTTAAATGGCAGCAAAATTATTACTTTAGGTGGGAAATAACCACAAAAACAGGTCACAGACTGCCTGGGTTTGTCACATGACAATGACTCATAATGCATGACAACTGATTATTTAATCTTCCGAAGAAAAAAGCTGATCTGTGAGGACATAGATCCACTGTTGGCGTTCAACTTTCGAGTTTTAACATTTCAGTTCTGAAGCACTTGTTGATAACCAAATTATTACTATTGACTTAACTGTAATATTACATACAGGTAAATGTTAATAAGGTTATTGGTGGTGCTAAATTACATTTGGGAGGTGGAAAAGTTGATTTACTGCACCCATCAAGGCTGAACAAGCTGCAGGATATTTTATGGAAATGCTACAAAAAGACTGCCGGTGATTTCCTTATGTGCATAACCATCTATTTGCATTAAACAGCAAGGACATGAAATGGTATGGAGTTAAAGTTCAGCATGACAGCCATGAGCTCTTTTTCAGCACTAGCTTACATCCTCTTAAGTAAATCCTCAGTAAAGCACTTACACCAACCTTACACAAAGCTGTGAACTACATAAAGTGAGTCAGGTAACGTTCCACGCATGTGGAAATGCACCACTACCTGCACAGCTTTAAGCACTTCACACAACCTGTAATAGGAGTTTAAATTCATATGTTTCTAACAGAGCTACTATGAGAAAGAGTCATCAACACTGCTAACATCATTCCTGTTCAGGAACAAAAAATAAAATGAAGCCAACATTAAGTTTCCAATTATTTATTTCAGCTTTACTGCATTTCTGCTTCAATATAAAATTGGTTTGAAATATCCAAGGACAGACAAATGAATCATGAACATCTTGAACCATTTAAGCAGTCAGACAATGGAGAGGTAACTGAACAGGGCATGAGTGTATACAAAAAGTCAAGGCACGCCATGTTACAGTAATACCAAGTGGAAAGATTTAAAACCTTTGCAGGTCAGAGCCCTTCAGCTCAGCGTTAAAATCATTTCTATGTTTTACAGGAGGGACAGAATAACCAGCATTCAATTTCTCCTACAGTCAGAAACCTTCTTTTATTCACAATCTGGTGACAAATTCATGTTCAAACTTGAAAATGAAATGACAAAAGGAAAAAAAAGGGAGGGAAAGTTTCTGCATAAACCAGAGCTGTGCTTCATCTGGACTTGGTTATGGATTCAATAAACCTCCACCGAGCACGACGTGTCGACCTCTGAGCTGAAGCAGGCAGAGGGATGGGCGCAGGTGTCACCGGTTTAAGGTACGTTTGGTGGAGTTGGGAGGGGGCGGGGAGGAGTTGGAGTGTTGCTACTCAGGAGTGAAGTCACAAAGTGGTTACCCTGGTCAGTTCACTGTCCATTGAGATCTATTAGGAAGAGATGGGGCCCTTCGCAACAAATCCCACTGTGCAAGTCAAGCAGTCCGAGGGGGGACGAAGAGAACAAATCAGTGATTTCTATCTCATGAAGTTTCCACCTCCGATTTCTCTCTTGTACCTGTTGGTGAGGTGGTCGGCTTGCAGCGTGAGCTTGGACAGAACTCCAAACAGTCCTCTGAGGTGATAATGAAACTGATGCTCCAGGTCCGAGTTGTCTTCCAGGAGCAGGTCCCCGGTGACAGGCTGCTGCTCCTCCTGCTTCACCGCCATCTCCAGGAAGCTGGCGCCGCTGCTCATCTCCCTCTTCAGCAGACCCCACTCCATGTCGTTCTTTATGGACTTGAGGAGCAGGTAGTGCTCGTACATGTCCCTCTGCTTGTTGGGACAAGGCGGCTCGTTGTTATTATTGGGCTCCACCTCACTGGCCGCCTGCTCCTCCAGCGGCACGTCTCGCAGCAGGCTGGGCACCATGATGGTCTCGTCCATGTTGTTGGCAGCTGCTATGAAGCGGTGCATGACGTTGATGAGGGAGTGCTTGTTGCTGGCGGAGTCGCTGCTGATCTGCATCATTTTGAAGGCTTTCGGTTGGCTTTTTTTACAGTGCTGAACGGGCAGGTGGGTTTGTTAAGGCAGACTTGCTCGGTGGTTTAGAGGTGGCTGATCTGCAAGGGGAGAGGAAACATGAGTGCAGGAAGGGTGCACAAAAGATTACTGCAAAAACGCAACACAGCAGAAGCCAAACGCACTGTAAAACACAGGTTTGCACATTCAGCATGAACACAAAGGCAACCAATTCATTACACACTACAAGTTTCGCAGCTGTCCCTATGAGGACGCTGCATTGACTTCCTTTCCTTATGAACACTAACCTTAACCTCAGAGATCACGTTTTGCCTCATTAGAGCTGGGCCTTTGTCCCCATAAAGACTACTGGTCCTGATAAGGTCAGTGTTTATACCGGAAAAGGTCCCCATGAGGTAGCAAAAACGCACGTACATTAGAGCACAGCTCGGCTGCAGGAAATAGATCAAACAGAGCAGCTTGTTCCTCATCTCACCCACCGAGCATAAGCCGACCTCCAGCACCAGAAAACACCCACAGTACATTTCTACTACCACATAAGCACTCATCTTCATTCTGCCGCATTGTACTGCAGATTCCCATCAATACGACCTTGACTTCCTGATAATAAAACCCTGCGCAGTCTTCGCTTCAGACGGCTGCAAAAAAACAAAAAACAAGGATGGAGACTAACCTGAACCACGAAGTGACCTGAGGAAAAGCTGACTTGGCGTCCTGGTTAGATAACCCAAGTCCTCTCAGGCTCAACACACCACCCGCCGGGAAGAAAAGTGAAAATTTCTCCAACTGACTGGCAGCTGAATCCTAGCTTTATACCGCGCAAGCCGGGTCGGGCTGGAAGGGAAACCTTGAAGTCCGCCCCCTTTGGACTGTATGACGTAGTCGATTGGACAGCCTGGGGGATGGAGGCGGACTCTCAGAGCATCTGATCCAAAACGGACCAATAAGACATCGGATCACAGCTGCCAATCAAATATATTTGTCGAGGGCCTGTCAGCAATTAACTGCACCCTATTTACCTCTCATCTTTTCCAGGCCGTTTGTGGCCTGAAGGTAACGCCGATACAAGTCTGCACAGCTTCAGCGCGCTTTGTGTGCCACTCGTCTGGTTTGTCAGGTGTGTGGTTCACCTGGTGGTTGTGTTAAAATAAATTATGAAAGATCCCGGGTTTAAGTGAAATTCGGAAGCACGGTTTGAGCTTGTATTTTCGCCTTTATCTCCAGTCGCGCAACTGCCGCTGTTTATTATGTTGCGCTGCACTGCCACCTAGTGGTTACATCTATATCCAGAGACTCATAATCACTGACACCATGCGTTGTTTGACAAAATGAACCTGTCAGTCAGAGGACGTGTATAGTGCTCAGTGTTGACTGAAGGAGATGTTCATCTTACCAGCTGGTTTTCGTTTGAAGATGCTCCACCTTGCACCTGAAACACTGACACTGATCCTTCATGCAGAGGCATCGACCGCTCAGGTTTGTCAGTGCTGAGAGGAGCAGACATTTTTCACCTGTCACGGCAGGAGCGGCACAGGTGTGTTTAATACAGCTAAATAATGCTGAGGCGTTGCAGTGTGCTTGTTGGCCTGTTGAGGTTATTGGGTACACCTGGGATCTCCTGAGCCAATATGGAGTGGACTAGACCAGTGCTTCACTAACACATTATAAAACTCCCCTGAAGACCATTAATGCAAAGTCTAAAAATCTGACTGACTTTTTCAGAGGAGTCAGTGCTAAAAACGTCTCAGTAACTAGACTCCTACTCTGTTCTTTAAAATCAACGCCCTGCATTGTGGCCAAGACAGTCTGTAGATGGGAAATCAATAATTACCCAAGCGTTCAAAATACCTTACCAACCACAAAGTTTCAGGTCTATCCACATGCTGTTCACAGTGAGGTGTACTTGTGAGGTGCATGCACGGTGGAGGGCCACAGCATGACAGTAGCAACGTGCCTGTCGGCGTACAGACAGAATGCATGACTATTTTAGACTTCATTATGCAACGTTCACTGTCAGACAACTTTAACACACGAGCAAATGAGCAACGTGTCTCTGAGACCCGGAGGAGCTTATGAGTTCATTTAGCAGTGTTGAAACATAAGCATGGAGACACCACCATGTTACCAAATGACTGAGTATTAAAGGGAAATAGAACACACGGGCCATGTGAACAAGACGTGGAAGTCTGTGTTACTGACTGTAGCCTGAAATCAAAGGGTGATGGAGTGATTTCTAGACAGAAAACTTTACTTTTTGTTCCTAAAAACCTAAAACACATCAGCTCTTTGACCTGCAAACTACAGGACTGTTAGTCTTCTGTCCAGTTTTAGCAGAATTTAACAGTTAAAGCTGCACAATGTGTAGAAACATAAATATTGTGATAGACGTGTTTTTGTGTGAATTCTGGTTGACTTGTCCTGCTGTAGATCAGTATAATCTTCAGCTGTCTTAAAGTCTTTCATTACCAAAAAGTGACTGTTTCTAAGCTCAGAAGACAGTTGTATCTGTGTGATGATACAGTTTACAGACATCATTGTCTGCCTTTAAGGTTTTAGGGTATAAACATCTTCTGAATGCATGTTCACATACAATTATTTGCTCAAATAGATCACAATATTTGACAGAGGAGCCAAATCTCATAATCAAACACCGACAAGTACCAACAGGCCGTGCTAAGGCATCAAAACCTCGATAAAATGTTAATCCTGAAATGCTGTTAAAAGTTGGCCTGCGCATTGAAAAACTGAAAGCTTTCCACATCTTGTATTTTCTATGAATCCCTCAAAAGGCCCCAAATAACAGAGTCATGTTTGTCTGCCAAAATATCTGCTTCTGATTTTTTTTTTTCTTTTTTGTTGTTGCATGTTTTCAGATGGACGCAGAAGCAAACAGCTGTGGGACAGACACATCCTGAGCGTCATGCAAATCCCAGAGTCACACACTGCTAAAGACACTTTCATCTTTATTTTTTTTTTTTTCAAGTATTTCACATGCATCCACAAAAGAATAACAACTTAACACTGAAAACTGTGATGTTGAAGTTGGCTGGGCGACTGTAATTGGCACACGAGTGCAGGCTTTCAACAATACTGGCCTACAGAATGAGGTCCTTACTGCAAATCACACATACTTGATTTCAGGGTGGCGACCTCTGGTCCAACTCTCAGGCTCATGTTTCGCACACAGAAATTCCCTTAGTGTTGTCGAGAAGTTTAACATTTGTCAGCTTATTGTCTAGATTTCATCTGCTCAGCTAAAGTCTAATTTTAGCAAAATTACAAAACAAGGCAGCTGCATTTTACGATGACACAAGGAACAGAAACATTGACATTTGGCGGAGTTAATTAACTCAGACGAAAGCGACGACATCTATGTAACAACATCTAGGCTTAATGGAAATCCCTAATTAAATTCAAAGAGTAACACATGTTCTCCGAAGTGTCCCGGTCCCTTTTTATTTTTGGTCAAACTACACTGTAGATAACGTCCCTCGTTGGTCATCGGTGAGACTGAATAAAAGAAGCAGCGGGTGTTTTCCCCTCCCTAAAACAACAACATCTAACACAAGCACAAAAATAAAAATCACAGGAGATTCTTTCGACTCGATTAGCATCAGGAGCTGCCCGTCAGTAACCTGCAACGACACGGCGAGAACACATCGGACAGGCGGTCGGACGCCGGCACTGGACACTGGATGATTAATGACAAAGTCTTCCAGAAAGGAAGTGCAGTGTCTCACCTGTGGAGGGTCACTGTTAGACCATCTCGTACTGGTTGTTGGTTATGTATCGAGACAAGCAGCAGGACAGGAAGATCCCGATGAGCTGAGACACAACAGACAAAAAACAGACACAATTCCATAAAAGAGGACAAAATCATCTTTGTTCTTCCTGTATGAAAGGAAACGTATTTGTCTGCAGCCTGGATCGTTCAGTCCTGCTTTTTTTCTATCAGTAATAAAAACACTTCGCTGTGCAAACGGGTGCGTTGAGCAACCACGTTAGTGCTCAGACAGGCTATAAATAACTGTACGCACACACTATATGGCGTAAACAATGTTCTCAAAGCGAAAGCGATGGTAGAAGTTCAAGTGGTTCCACTGTGTACTTCAACTTTGTCCTGCTGTACTTAGTTTTACAATGTGATGGCTGATTCTAATCCACATACCAGCGCGGTCACGCTTGTTTCACGGTCACATTATCTCGCCCGTGACAACAACTCCCTATATAATGTACATTTAGTGCCCTACGGTGAGCATCACAGGGAGATTATGGACACCTATGGAACAAGGGGACACCGTGTATTGCGCACATTTCACACGTGTGAAATGTTAATACACGTCTGGTCTCCTGGTCTTACTCTTTGTTTCATTTATTCAATGGTTTGTTTGCAACACTGACAGCGCACATGAGTAAATATTGCTCCACAGTTAGCCGAAAGATTAATTAGCAGATGTTGCGAAATCCTCTGCGCAGATGTTGCCCTGCTAGACTCTCTTGGTGCTCGTGTCTCTGCGTCCCTTGATCTAGCAGTTTGCTTGTAGTTCAGTGAAAAAGCTACAGGAAGTGCAGCATCGGAAAGAGCGACATGTGACGTACCTGGAAGAACGCAATCCCAAAAGAGATCCCAGCGATGATTCCCAGGTTGGCCTCCATCACGTTGGTCACCAGTGTGAAGCAGCCCTGCGGCAGAGAAATTAAGATTTACAGAGAGGCTTTAAGGCTTGTTCCCATCTCGTGGTGGCGAAGGTGGCGAACTCACCGTCGTGTACACCTCTTTCTGAGCCTGGTCGAGGTCTTTCAGGGTCTCCTCTGAGCACTTGCTGCTGTCTTTGCAGCAGCTGGCAGGGATGCCCTTCTCTTTAAAGTACGCAGTCTCATTCCAGTCAGTGAAGTTTTTCACCCCGCAGCAATGCAACTATGAGGAAAAAGGTCAGCAGAAATGTCTTGAGAAGCAGGTGAAAATGTGTTTTTAACAGTGAGCAAAGCAGCCAGATGTTGGTTTTCTCCCCACAACACAGCGAGTGACGTCACCGCACATGTTTTCGGATCGACCTATCGGGGAAACGTGTGTCCGAGTTCAAGCCCGCAGAGAGCGGAGCTGAAACTTTCGGCGTGTCTCGTTGCCCTTTTAAGACGTTTTTATGTAAACGGGAGTTATTTGGTTTGCACAGTGAGACACAAACAGTGTCAGATAAGAGCGACGGCATTAGTGTAATGGAAACCTCCCACTCACAGTCCTCTGGATGGCGTCGACCGCAGAGCTGCTGCTGCTGCTGTCTGTGCTATTGTAGGACTTCACTGCGTTCTTATAGGCGACGCCCAGCTTGGCCTTGATCTGGTGGATTCAAAGCAGATTATTTACTGTAGTGAGCTGACGTGATTGACCTTTTTTTTTTTTAAATCTTAATGTTTTGGACGAGGAACTCACCTCATGTCTGAAGATGAAGCCTGAGATGCCGGCCACGAGCTCCGCCAGGAACACCAGGGTCAGGAACATGGCATACTGAAGGAAGCGTGCAAAGAAAACAATTACACAGGCTCACGTGTGGAGGGGGACATTTCAGGGAACTCACCGCTTGCCCTCACTGACCAGTTTGAGCATCCACGGGCTGCCGCGGCACGTCGCGAAGCAGCCGAACAGTCCGAAAATAACGATGGTGGCTCCGGTCCCGATGAGGACATATGGCGCGTTGGTGCTCTCCTCGGAGGCCAGGGTGAAGTAGGCCTCCAGGCTCACCTTCCCCCACACCCCGACGGCCAGCAGGATCACGCCTGTGAACTGGAGACGACAGCAGGCCGAGTCAGCTCCAGCATCAAAGAGCCACAGAGAGATGAGCAGGTTTTTTTGTTTTTTTTCCCCAGGGCCGCCTCTTTGACACAAAACCCAAGATTAAAGGCTCGAAAAGCACTTTGTCAGTCACACCGGAGCAGTTAGAGTGAGGCAGCATTTCACCAGATCCCAGTCTGCGTGAATCTTCGTCAAATCGACCGTGTCTGGGTTTTACTTTCAATGATTTTAATGAAGATTTACATTCCGGGGAGGAAAACTTAGAAATGTATCATTTAGAGAAATCACCACCTGAATGTTCAGTGTATTTTTCTGCAATAAAAAAAGGACATAAGATTTGATAAGATTAGCTAGATTTTGATTTTTTACACACTCAGAGCTGCTTCAAAAAGGAAAGGACAAGCCAAAAATGTCCTGATTTCAGCTCTTAAATGTGAAGATTTTCCTGCCTTTGATGTTAAAATTGTACTATGTGATATTTTGGTCAAACGAAAGAAGCAACGAGAACCAGAAAAGCACATTTTTCATTATTGTCTGATGTTGTTAGATGTGAAATGTTCAAGTGAGAAAATCTGCAGAGGAATTAATTCTCTGAAACGACACCAAATGTCAGTTTTCCAAGCAAAAATTACAAAAAATATTTGCTTATTCCAGTTTGTCAAATGTGAGACTTTTCTTTCTCGTGTATGAGCGAACATTTGATATCTTTGGATTTTGGACTAAAAGCGAGTGTGAAGACGTCGCTTTGGTCTGCGGGAGCTCGAGATGACCATGTTACACTCTTTTCCTCCAGTTTTTAGGCCGGTTGAAACTCTCCCAGCTCTCAGGATATCAAGTTCTGCTGTGGACTGAGCTGTGATCTGCACCGAATCAGCCAAAGACCAGGGGATACTTTTAATTAAGATCCAAGATGGGCTGAATCCAGCAAAAACACATTTTCACTTATTGATTTCCTTTATTAAATCTTCACTCCTCGGGGGAGGAAATGCAGATGAAACGGAGCAGATGAGCTCCGGCAGGCGACGCGCTCCGACTCAAACAGGACATCGCCTCTAATGCTGCTCACGCTCACGACGTATTTGATCAACTCTCATCCCCCCTCGAGTCAGTCATGAGATACGCGACTCACACGCCGCAGATGATTCATTTACCTGTCAACGTTTTAGGAAAAACACAGACGGGAAACCCCGCTGGCCTCAGCCTGAGGTTTAATCAGCTCAGCATCTTTTGCTTTAAGGCTGCCCACACAAGTCATTAGCCCGAGGAAGGCATCAGCTCAACCAGCTGGGAGCAATAAATTGCTTGATAAAAGCACTGACCTGAACTTTGTGTTAGCAGCAGCAGCCTGAGATGGATGTTTGCTCGGTACAAAGATTAACAGGGGTGGAGGTGGAGGTGGGGGGGGGCATGATAACTGCTCATTTTCTCCTGTAGACAAACTTACAGTAGTTCCCTTACATGCAAACACTTCCTGTTATTTTCAGTATCGATTATTCTGCCGATTTTGTCTCGATTCCTCGAGGTCGCGCATTCAATGTGTTTGTTTCTATTATAATTGACAAAGAAAACGTCAAATTAAAGCTGCAGTGATTCATCGATTGACTGACAAGTCGATCCACAGAAAACGAATCAGCAGCTATTATGATCAGCGACTAATCTTTAAATCATTTTCCAAGTGAAAATATCCAACGTTCCCTCGTCCTCGCTTCTCAAAGATGAGAATTATCATCTTTTCTTTGTCTTACGTGACAATAAACATGAATATCTTCCTGTTTTTTGGACCGTTCGTCAGACAGATCAAGACATTTGAAGGTGTGGCCTCATGCTGCAGGAAACTGAACTTCCACTCCAGCGTTTTAAGACCAAACAATTGATCGACTACGTGCTGCCTACAGCAAATCCTCAAATGACGAAATGTGCAGCGTTTTCAGCAAAATATGCTCTAATTTCACTGAAGGTTCCAGGAAACTGACAACTTTGTACTGATATTAGAAGAAACAGTGTTGATGCGTCCAAATCACTTAATTCCCATTAACAGCGAGTTTCTTTCCCAATGAACCTGTTTACCTGTGGGATGATCCAAACAGGTGTTTTTGGAGCATTCCTCATCTTTACCGACGTTTGTTGCTCCTGTCCCAACTTGTTTGAAACATGTCACTGCATCACATTCAGAATAAGCAGATATTTACAAAAATCAATGAAGTTCATGAATGTCTTCGAGCTGTTTTCACTTGAGTATGTGTCAAAAATGATCGGCACATTTGTTTTATTTTTGTTTTGTGTCCCATCTGTACTGGAATCAGGTCAGAATATGGAGAATAAAGTTTCCAATAATAAAAACTTAATCAATGAATGAGTAAATAATGACTTAAATCAAACATTTCATCAATAGAAACCTCTGTTTTTCACTAAAATCGGAACCGAATGACATAGTCTGTTAGATCATCTGCAAAAATGAGTCGATCAACAGAAAATTAATCAGCAGCTACTTTCACTATTGAGTCATTTTAAATAAAGTTTCTATTTAAATCTTCACAAATTAATAGCCTCTATTTTCTGGTTTCCATAGTCTTTTGTGATGCAAACTTTGACTATTTCTCACATTTTATTAATCTAACGATTAATCAGGAAACAATGTCATCAGATTAAATAGTGATAATAATCTCTCATAAACTCTTCACAGGGATTTCTTAGGAAATTATAAAGTGGGAATTTTAAGTCTTAACGTGACTTTAATAAATGGCTAAAACATAGGATGGATTATCAAAACAACTGCAGGTTCATTTCATTGTCCCTCCGATTCTTCACGTCAATCGATTGATCGACAAATCGCCACCGTAGTGATGAAGTTGGACTTCAGAACAAGAATAACTGAGTTAAATCCACCTTTCGATGGATAAAATCATCTTAAATCACTTCTAATCCCCAAAGTTGCAGTTTGTTTTAGTGTTTTGTCTCAGTGACACAACGGAGCCAGCAGCGGTTTTTTTTTAGGGATAAATGTGTCCGAACCCGAACATCTGCTGCAGCTGTGGGTCCATTTTCAACAAGTGGTTCTTTAAGCGGACATTAAACCGACAGCGCTTCTTGTTTATTCATCGTACTGGACTCGCTGCGTGTCCGTGTCGTGATTAGAGGACACGGTGCTGCTTTAGTTGGCCTTGTTGGCACCGCCGCAGCTTTTAGCCCATTGTTGCTCCTTTAGCTTGTTGTCCCCCGATACATGTCAGCCAAACTCACCCAGAATATGAGGCTGTAGGAGATGAGGAAAGTCTTCAGGCAGGTAATCACTGGCTTCGTCTGAAGCCGTCGAGACGGCGGCGACATGGCGGCCTTTTTAGACTTTAAGCAGACAAAGAGGGAGAAAAGTTCACTTCACAGCGACTTGAAGGCGAGAGAGGAGGAAAAAACTTCAGGGATAAATGCAGAGACAGAGGGGGAAGTGTCGTCACTAACACATATTCACACTGCTGGATAAAGAAACGGCTTTCCGCCATCCAGACCAGCATCAAGTTAGCAGCAATGTCAACACGTCGCCCACACGTATGGCCTTCAAAATAAGATATTACCGGCTTCAGTATAAACACGGCTGATGACTAATGACTACTACAAGTCAAAATGTGTCCGTAAATTGAAAACAAATGCAAATTGTGAAAAGGAATAAATATTGAATGGGATAAGTATTTTATTATATCGATGAAGTACATTATCATGTACAGTATATGCATGTACAAATCAAATGTCTATATACAGTATATCCAGCAAGAAGGATTTATAGCTGACATTGATGGATAAATTATGAGATACAGCCATCTCACAACAAAATGTTAACTTCATCTCAAAATTCTGACATAAATTTGGTTTAGTAAATCTGATCATTTTGCTGAGTCGAATTGTGAGATGTTAAATTATGTTATGTGGTTCACTACTAGCTCATAATTTTGATTCAGGTCAAGTTTTTTGACTTTCTATCGTACGTACATTTGACTTTGAATGCAACTTATTAATGCAAGTGATCTTGACCTTGGGGCTGCACGGTGGCGCAGCAGGTAGTGCACGTGCCTCACAGCAAGAAGGTTGCCGGTTCGATCCCCGGGTCAGACGGGGCCTTTCTGTGTGAAGTTTGCATGTTCTTCCCGTGCATGCGTGGGTTCTCTCCGGGCTCTCCAAAAACATGCTCATTAGGTTAATTGATGACTCTAAATTGTGGGTGTGAGTGTGAATGTTTGTCTGTCTTTGCATGTGGCCCTGCAATCGACTGGCGACTGGTTCAGGGTGTACCCCGCCTCTCGCCCATTGTAGCTGGGATAGGCTCCAGCCCCCCGCAACCCCGAAAGGGATAGGCGGTATAGATAATGGATGGATGGATGGATCTTGACCTTGTAGACCAAAATTATGAGAGTGTAAGTCATCACATTGATGCTGTATCTCATCACTCCTAAATTAAGTTGGCTTCCATATGTATGGCAGATTTTTTCCCCACCAATCCAGATATAATGCCATTCAACAGTTAACTCAAATGCAGCGCTTGGCTTTGTCTTTTGGAGTCACAGTCGCCAGTATTTTTTTTTTTTTTAAACTTCTAACTATAATGCATGCTTTTATGTTGAAAGCAGTAGCGCTATTTCCTGTCACACTTCATCTGACTTCATAATTATTATGTCTTACACTTGCGTGAGCTGAACCACATTAGCGGCGTAAATAAAAGCATAATAACATAACGCTCATAGAATAAGCATGAAAATTTTAATTTAACCTCTTTCAAATTTCATTTCTGCTCACAAACTGTTCTCCTCTGGCAGTTTATTATGTTTTTATGTTTTTTTATTTATTCTTTTATTTCTTATTTTCTTATCTCTTAGTCTTCCTGTGGGACATGATCTAATTAAATTACAGCTGATGACACTTGTCAAAACAACAGTAGATTATTCTGCAGCATGTGAGAAGACACTGGAGATATTACAACAAACCTGTGAGGAGGAGTTTCTGCTTTATGTCTGTGCAACACTTTTTAAACAGGTGCTCAATAAATAATGGATATTATACATTATTTACGGGGTAATAGCATAACTAGGACAACACCATTGACTATAGGATTATGTGAATATCATAATCAGGCGAAATTAAAAATGGATAATCACTGTGAGTCAATGCAAGTCACCACTGATCTCATTAGTTACACTATGATATTAGAGAGAGCCGTTTTTCTCAGTGGGTTTGTATGTTTTCATTTACAGCCTATAATAACCTTCACTCTCTGAGCCGATGAGCTGTTGAAGGGGTGGGCTTTTTAAAAATGCCTCAGTCATCATGTTTAATGCAGCGGTGGGTGGAAACACACAAACCCGAGGAGTCCGATAGCGCCACCAAGTGGTTTTTGACTTTGTTGATGAACTATAAGGAGCCAGATTTTACAAAAACTGCGGAGACTCTGACATGACGGGAGCGCGTCTTCTCCTCAGCGGGATAATTACGTTTTTCGACAAGCTGTGAAACTTTCCCTGGATTATAACTTTGTCCTTTTTGTTGGACTCTGGGATCTGATCCAACCTGCGGAGAAAACTTTTCCACAAGTGTCATCTTTGCGTTTCAAACATGCGCCTCAGCCGCTTTGTTGCTGTGTTCACTTTGTGCTTCACAGGTGAGTTCGTGACTTTTGACAGTAAAGGCAGGAAATAGCCAATCAAAGCATTTCGTCAGTTATGCGTCCGGAATATTTTGTTTCAGTCAGGCAATTGCCTCCAAAGCGTCTTTTAATTAATTCTAAATCTTCACTAAAAAGCTGTAAAAATAAAGAAGTAATATGCAATATTACTTCTATGTCACTCAAACATCCAAATCCCGTCCTTGCAGTTGGGAAATACCTTCGTCTCAGCAGTAATAACAGTTATATTAGATACAGATGTGCTGAATGTTTGAGGTAACTGGGTGAATGCAAATGGAGCCCACTCCTCCCTGCACGAATGAAGAGCCTCCACGACATCTCCACACATCTGGCCGGGATCCAGTCAAACTGATCGGAAAATACGGTGCAGTTGAGCTGCCCTCCTCTTCAGGTGCCCCTCTGCTTGCTGACCAGTCAGTTAAATTACAGCTGGGCCGCAATCACTGCCTGTTAATTACTGAGGAGGCTCCCTCTGGGACCAAGCGTGCTAAAGCCTTCATCTCATCCTGCAGGATAATCAGAGATCCAGGCAGGAGCACCCAGGAGCTCAGGTGATAATGCAGAGAGATTGAAAGGATGCGGCCCGTTATCTCACCTTTGTCTTTAGAGGTGTATGAATCCTTTTACATGGAAACTCAGACATGTTTCACACCTTCCTCTGGCGTGACTCATCTCTGCTACAGGGTGCAAGTCTCTCTGTGGTAGAGTCAGTCCTGTGAGTGGTGCCTGATGCACAGTGTGTGTCAGTGTGTTGGTATTCTGCACCCTCTGTGGTCACATGGCAGAAGAAGAACTCACATTCTTGAGTAAAAGTACTAGTGCAACAATGTAAAAATACTAGTCGCACAGTACAAGTCCTGTATGCAATATCTGTATATTTTGTATTAGCAGCTAAATGTACAACTACTTTACATGGAGTTTGGTAGTTTAGTCCAGCGGTTGGCATCTTAAGGGTCCATTAACAAATGTCTGACACACAAATTTATATTCATTTCATGGATTTTTCTCAATTTCTTTTGCTACTTTTGTGAAAGATTTGATTATTCGACCTCTTTGAGCCTTGAACTGCTAATGAAATGGAACAATGTGAGAAGTTTCCCTTTGAAATAGTGACATAGAAGTTTAAAGTAGCGTAAAAAGTGCAGTACTTGAGTAAATACACATGTTGCTTTTCAGCACTGCAGTACTTTTAGCTGCATGTCATTACAGATTTTAATTGCCAAATGCATGATGGTGCATGTCACCACGAGTAATGTCTGTCTCTCCTTGAGCCCTGCAGTGCAGAAAATCAGACTGATGATCTTAGCTTGTTTATTTCCTCTGTGAGTAATTCTCTGTAAGGGGGACTTGGGAAATATTAGTCTGGGGAAGTGTTACTTAGTGGAACATCTGGCTCATTATGAGAAGAACGCTGACGATAGGTTTAATCCACACATCGCTGGAACAGTGTGAAGCAGCTGCCAGAGAGGGCAAGTACGAATGTGGTGCATCATTATTATTAGAAACTGTGCTAAAGTGAACTTTATGTGGTTGAAAGCAGTTTGTGCCATAAAACAGAAAGGAAGCAGGACAGGAACTGGACTTGAGACGGGGGAGGAGGTTGACACACTGGAAAGTTTGGCACTCGGTTCTAAACATGGAGCCACTTTTGGGATTTCATAAAGGGATAATGTGACTGAACCACAACTGCAGAGAAAAGAGGATAGCAGTGAAAGGAATTATTGTGCAGAAAGGCTGATTCATCGACGAGAATTCAGAATGAGAGCCATCGTAGAGTACGCAAGCCCGTCTGCTCAGTGCATGAGAGGGACAGCCTCCAAAGTGAGTAATGAAAACATGCTGTTTGTCCTAATTTGCCATGAGGCCATTGTTAATTTGAGAGCTGCAATGCAAGATAAATGACTTTCTCTGCATTCATATCTACATTCATTTCTGTCCCTTCAAGATATCAACATATGATTGAGCTTTTTGCAGGATTTCCATGTTTTCCGACGCTGCTCTTGGGATTAAAAGGATTTTCCATCAGCGTCACTGATTGCACATGCAGGTGTCTGTAGTCAGGAATGTTACTGCGCTTCTGTTAAAGGAAACCTGAAAGGAAGTTAAGGGAAAGAGATTATGTGTGTGTGCGGGGGGGTTGTTTGTATGCCAGACTGCCTCTGTGTGACCTATATATACTGTAACAGTCCTGATGCAGGAGCTTGATGAATCTTAATGTCCAGAGAATCACTTTTGGCATCTTACATCTTTCTGTTTCCACATGTCTGACTGTCGTTTTGTTTTCTCAGCTGGCTCTGGGACCACAGTTCCTGACACCTACAGTGACTTTGCAGAAGAAGACCACACTCCTCAACTAGACCACAAAGGTAGATGTGGAAAAAGACACACTCATCAGCAGTGGGCGATACGACAGTGTATACCATCAGACAGCTATGACATAAATACCATAAAACAGTATACAGTACTATTGTCTACTGTTGGAGATTTTGCTGTTCGTGTTACAGTGTGGCAGCTATCCCTCCAACACATCTATATTTTATTAATGCATATGAAATCAAACCTGGTTTGCTCAGTAAACTTATAATATATTATGAGAAAAACTCAGGATATGATGGCAAGTCTGAGCCTGAAGTATTCATGTGCTGCACATTTTTGCGCCAGTGTGAAGAAGTCAGGTACTTTATCTGCTGGATGAGCCAACAGATTATGTATTAATTCAAAGTAAATACAGATATTGTGATATTAGATTACTTACACCATGACCGAGGATTTTATCAGTGTCGCCCAGTTCAGTGCTCACATATCCACTAACAAACACAACATCAGATGACACTTCAGGTGCTCTGTTTTCATCAGTGCTTCACACAGATTTGGGTTTGGTTATTCTTTAAAAGCAGACCCACACTGGTGTCATTCTCCGGGTCTGATCAATGGGGAGGTGACCTGCTACTCTCCTCGAGGCGGGGCCTACCGGAGCACACTGGGCACCCGCTGCGAGATGAGCTGCGATCGAGGATACCGACTGCTGGGGAAGAGCTCGATCAACTGCCTTCCCAGCCGACGCTGGTCTGGGACTGCTTACTGCCGCAGTATGTGCAAATTGAGATTTTAAAGTCCAAGATGAGGATGTTAGAATCTATTAAAAACACAGAAATGATTCCTAATTCATAGCATGTTCATTGGTTATCATAAACATGGGCACTGTGGATACTGCATACACCGTGCTGCTGCTGTAAAATCACAGTAGCACTCACAATGTGTATTAATCCACAGCCTTTTTTAGGGAGTGAGAGCAAAACATAGGCTTGGGAAGTTGCTCTTTCATTGGATTTATACTGAACAAACTGTGTCTGTGTGGTCATGTTCCTTCAGGAATGCGTTGCCATGTGCTGCCCCTCATTCAACACGGCAGATACACCTGCACTCAAGGCTTTGTGGTGGACTCCAGGTGTGACTTCGCCTGCAACCCCGGCTATCGTGTTGAGGGGGAGCACTCACGCATCTGCCTGCACGGGGGGTCATGGAGCGGAGCACAGCCAGTTTGCTCGGGTGCGTACAAAGTGGATCCATGCACAGGTTTAAAGTCACGCGTCTTGTGCATGATTTGTTGAACTGTCAACTAGAGGTTTAACCCACTGCCATAACACGGACCTGAATTCAGGCCATCTGTGTTGCGGTCTGGTTTTTCATTATCCTTTCATAAGCCAGGATCCTCATGTTTCTGCTTTCACAGTCACACAAAAACACGCGTATATCCTGCTCCTCTGGTCTTTGGACTGAATCCAGAACTGCTGTCACTGTTACTGTCAGATTATCCAAAAACAGTGTTGCCTTTTTTAAATGGATTTCCTTCCTGAAAAATCTCCATTGTTGTTGTAATTTTCCAACTGTTTATTTCAGATACTGATCCTCCAAAGATCAAATGCCCTCCCTCCAGACTCAAGGTCGCCGAGCCTGGAAAACTCACTGCTGTGGTGACCTGGGATTCCCCCACTGCGACAGATACTGCTGATAAATCTCTCAAGTATGTCGCTCCTTTCCTTTGCCTCCCTTTCCTGTCTACTTTACAAGAAACACTTGGCCTTTACTGTGCTTGTCTCTCTGCAGTGTCATATTAGTAGGCCAGGAACCAGGCACAGACTTTAAAGAAGGAGCACACATCATCCGATACAAAGTCTACGATCAAGCCAGGAACAGAGCTGCCTGCAAGTTCATTGTACGTGTTGAGGGTAAGCTGCCAAACCTTCCTCTTCTGACTTACTAACTTGTGGACAGCATTATAACTTACAGGACTGTGTTTCTGATTTTCACTGTCTTCTCCTTCCAGTGAGGAGATGTCCAGATCTATATCCGCCTCTGCACGGCTACCTCACCTGCTCCTCTGATGGGAACAACTATGGTGCAACATGTGAATATCACTGTGACGGAGGATATGAACTGAGGGGCATATCCAGTCGTGTCTGCCAGTTCAACCGCAACTGGGGCGGAAGCCCTGCTGAGTGTGTTCGTGAGTCTGCATGAAAGTGGCAATCATGCTCATGAATTTGCCTCATTTACATAACAGCACACATGTGTGCCGTAAGGGGTTGTAAATGCAGGATTGTGACTTTGTGTGTTTGCAGCAATCGAGATTAAATCAGATGTAAAGACAGTCTCCGCTCTGCTGGATCAGTTCTACGAAAAGAGGAGGCTGCTGATCATGTCTGCGCCCAACATATCCGACCCAGACTACCAACTGCAGAACATCATGATACAAGTGAGGAAACTGTTTGCTGCCACTGACTTACTCAGAAGGTTTGATACGAAAACAAGAAGCTCAAACTCTTCCTCATTTCAACCAGAAATCAGACTGTGGATTAGACCTGCGACATGTAACCGTGATCGAGCTCCTGGGCTCCCCGCCTCGCGAGACGGGTCGCATTAAAGAAAGTCTGCTCAGCCCTGAAGTCATCGAGGGTTTGAGGTGAGAGTGAGACACTTCATCACTTAGTCACTCAGCAGCTTTACGGTTCATTTTGTTGAAAAATTCCTTGCTGAAATGGCTTTATATAACTCCAATCCTCATTAACAGTCAGTAGTTGTTTCTCCTCACTCTATTTAAATGTCAGGAGCCTCCTAATAAAAGAGAGCCTCTGTGAGTTTGACTTTAAAAGGAAAGAAAATGCCCTAGAAAGATTAACAC
The DNA here is from genome assembly GCF_039877785.1 of Chaetodon trifascialis. Classification (NCBI taxonomy): domain Eukaryota; kingdom Metazoa; phylum Chordata; class Actinopteri; order Chaetodontiformes; family Chaetodontidae; genus Chaetodon; species Chaetodon trifascialis. The sequence continues at coordinate 21,029,397 of NC_092060.1, forward strand.
GCTTAAAAATATCAACATAATTCCAGGGTGGCAGTAATGGGATTTTGACAGAACATCAATGGTAAACATCTGGCTTTGGATCTTATGAGAATCACTAGGACATTTTTTTAAAGTCCATTTTGCACCACACATATGCACAAGCATGTAGGGACAAATTCACCTCAGAGCAGGCAAAGATATAGATTTTTCCACCAACTGTGCAATTTGAGTAAGGGGCAGTGCTCACTTTTTCCAGACTGGAAAAACTTTCCTTCTTCTCACCACTGACACACAAATCCCACGGCTGAGTGAGGGCAGACGACTGAGACGCATTCTTTGAGTGTAGTTCAAAGCACTCTGGGAAACGTAGTCAATCAGACAAGATAGGCGCAGATGAGGGAAGTGTTCACATAATCCTGCAATCAGATTTTTTTGGCTGGCCGTGTTACAGCGTAACACAACGCCACCATATGATCATCTCAAGCTGATGTGGCACACTCGTTACCTTTAACAGATATGGAACAACATATCATTCATTTACAGTCATTTTTCTGGAATGAATTAAATCCAATAATCCCTTGTCTTGGCGGCACAGTGGCGCAGCAGGTAGTGCGTGTGCCTCACAGCAAGAAGGTCGCCGGTTCGAACCCCAGGTCGGGCCTCCCTGTGCGAAGTTTGCATGTTCTTCCCGTGCTTGCGTGGGTTCTCTCCGGGTACTCCGGCTTCCTCCCACAGACCAAAAACATGCTCATTAGATTAACTGGTTACTCTAAGATTGCCCGTAGGTGTGAGCGTGAGCGTGAATGGTTGTTTGTCTGTATATGTTGCCCTGCAATCGACTGGCAACCGGTCCAGGATGTACTCTGTCTCTCGCCCGTTGACAGCTGGGATAGGCTCCAGCCCCCCCCCCAACCCCGAAAGGGATAGTCGGGTATAGAAAATGAATGAATCCCTCATCTTTTAGCTCTGTTTTGGGTCACCACCAACTCTTAAGAGAACTACCTGACTTCGAGCTGCCAAACGCTCCCCTATGTCCACCAGCTCACTGTAACTTGGCCCTTTGCTGGTGGAGAGGCAACACACAGTGGGTTTGACTGAGCTTTATTGCAGAAAACAGCTGCCAGCTGTGTCTGTAAACTATGAGAAATTTCCAACAGGAAAACCAAAACATTAAGCTGACAGACTATAAAGCTCCACACACCAGAGTGGAAGCCCAGAGTCAGATGATAATAAAATGTGGATTCGTCATTACGAGCGACCCCCTTCACATGATGGTCATTTCATGCGTTGTTATTTTGATTACAGCCGCTTTAATAACATTCACTTATGAGGTGGTGGAGTGTTCCCTGAATAACCTACTTGCTTCCATGCGTCTCTCCACAGACAAGTATTCAGAATCTCCAGATATTACTTCAGCATGGTGCTACTGGATGAGCTTGGACTGGACCGTGAGCGCTTCATTACCCCGATGGCATCAGAGGAGCTGTTCTCCTACATCGATAGCTTCCTCCTGGACGAAGAAGAACGAGAGAGGCTGGAGCTCCACAGAGACTTCTGCGACTAATTTCATAAAGCTCTCTGGTTACTACAGAGATAAACTCATCAGTAATAAGAACACAAGGAACCAACCAGAAATCAGGTCTGGATGGACATTAGGAGAGAAAAGAGGACAAGACAGCAGTTCTCATGTTCAAATGTGATCGCAGTACAACACTGAAGTGCTGGCACTGTTTTCTATATATCAAAGAATCACCTGAAAAGGTGTGGAGGCCTGCAAATAGACATCACAGCTACAGAAAATATAGCAGAAGCTTCAATAAACGCACATTAGTAAACACAGACACACACATTTTGAACCACATGTGATACGGATTCATATTTTTGTGCAGGGGCCCGTTAGTAAATCTGACATTCAGTAGGAACTAAAACCAGCAGTCACTTCCACAGCACAGGAACACCCGAGTGGAGGGATGATTTTCTAATGCAGCTGATGTTTGAGTGTAATACAGAGCTGAAACAGTCCTCCACGTCTCGGGTTTAGTCAGCTTTTATTGGGTGAAGAGAATATTCAAGGCAAACTTGACGCTGAACAATCACTCTGATGACGAGTTAAAAATCTACATTTATATCTGAAGAGGGACATTTAAACATTTCAAATAAGGTTTTTAAGCAACTTATCTGGATATATATTTACATGATAGTATTAAAATAAAATTCAATGGTATAGATGAAACTAAACAAAATTTGTTGGATGCAACACAGCAAATTTTGTGTAATACCATTTTATAATGAATTGTTTCCCACCTATCAGTGTAATTCTGTACAAAATTATAAAGTGACACATTGTGACAACGTTGCTGTGCTAAGTGCTGTGCATGATTCAGAATTGCTAATATATACAGCCTGATTTTAAAAACCTAAAATGACCGTGTCAGTGCTCTTAAAATAAATCCAGGGTTAAGCGTGATGCTTTGGCACATTTTTAGCAGCTACACCAGTTTTCCGCAGTCGGTGGGGGGTGGGGGGTTGCTAATAATGAACCACATGCAGGGAGGCAGGTGTGAGTAGCTGTTAAGTGTTCAGCAGGCCAATGAACTGTGTCTCTGCTTACAGCTAATCAGCTGTGTGTTGGTTCACTTCAGTAGACAAGCTTCTGGTCTGATAAGGCTTCGAAGTGAAGTTAATCCACAATCTCATATTTGTCTCAGGCCTCCATAGCATCTCCCCATTTTCAGTCTCAGGATCTTTTCCAAGGGTCTGGGCCTGTGCTGTCCTCATTTGGCCTTGGGCTTCTCCATAGTGGAACGCAGTGGAAGAGTGCCCTCTGCCCACGAGTCGGGGTACTGCATCATCTTCCGCCACAGACTGACTTCCTCTCCAACGGAGTCCTTTTCCACTTCCTCCTTTCCTATTTTTACTGTATCTGCAGGGGTGAAAATTACACAGTGAATGCAAAATTAGTGGAGTTTGTTCCTAACACAAGCAAATACCTTTAGCTCAGTCTTTGCACAGGGTAAAGAACATGGAAGCCTTGTGGGTGCTGCAGCAGTAATCTAAAATTAAGCTCATCTTTCTCACAAGGGCGGTTATGCTTTGACAAAACAGAAGTGTTTCAACTAGAAAAGGGTGGATCTGGTCTTACTTTATCTTTTTATTAAGACTGATTTAATTCACTTTCACTTCAGTTTTACGCCCACATAAAAAGATAAAAAGGATGTTTGTTCCCCAGCCCTGCTGGGAGATCCACACACTGAATTTCAATTAAAGTCAAAGAATTACTAAAACAAAAAGATAAAACTGAAGCAGTATAATTCAGGGTGAACCAAGGCAAAAACAACAAACCAAAGAATCTACTGCCGCAAAAATGGCGACTGACAGGTGAAACAAACAAAACAAATAGACACTCATTGGACTCAACTTCCTAAAATTAAGCAAAAGCAGGAGAAAGTAGCAGCTCACCCCCACACCTTCAGTTCCATCTAGAAAATCTACATTACTTACTTACATTACTACATTAGTGATACTCAGTTTGAGGGCAAAAAGCCAAACAAGATCTGACATAATTGCAGTTGTTTATCACACATGCAAGAAGAAAAAAGGAGAAAATATCACATCATGGACAGAATAATTTTACCACTTCCAGAGCTGAGACGGACACCTCCCAGGAATTCATTGCTCAACAAGGCCTCTCTGTCCCACACAGTCAGCTCCAGACACATGTCCTTCAGCTGCTCCAGAGCCAGCGCTTTGTACACGAATGTGTGGTCGTAGTGGGGGTTCAGGTTCTTCTTCACAACTGGAGTCTTCCTCTTTGTGGTCTTCGACTTCATTGGGAACAAGTACCTGCGGAAGCACAAACGCAGAGTTAGTTTAAGAAGACGAATGCTTGTATGGAAATCAGGCAAGTCAACAGATTTTCACTAACCCTTTCACAAAGCTGTCTGATGTTTCTCCTGATTTCAATGCCGTCAGATTCTTGGCCTCTTTAATTAGGACGTGCAGTTCTCCCCCTTCCTCAGTCGCAGCCTTTTTTCCTGCAGGGAAGATGATGGTCACACTTGGAAAATTGAGACACACACAACACAGCCAGAGCAGTTTTCTTAGCATAGTCGTACCTTTGATATTCTCAGTTGTTGCCTTTTTAGGTGTGATGTACTTCAAGGAGATCACCAACTCTCCTTTGTACTGAGCAAAAGCTGAGGCCGGAACAGCAGACGCTGCCTGTTAAAGATATTTAGGGAGCATGAGAATCCCAAACACCAACACAGTCAAGATGTTATATCCCTACTAACATGCAGCCCTCTTCACTAAGACCTGACTAATACTGATAAAGATGTCGATGTTTGAGTGAGAAAACGAATCCCATTAACAACAGAACAACGATTAAACATAGACAGCTGTATGTAATGAGGGCTCCTTTGAATTTGACAAGGTGAAAAAAAAATATAATTTTAAAGACTATATATACAATTTTGAAGACTGTACTAAGTACACTTTAGGCTATTTTTGTCCCCTTCAAGTATACTTAAGTGTACTCAAATAGTCCTTGAATACCACTGAAGTAATACTGGAGTATATTTGAAGCGTAAACAGTATTACAGTGAAAATCAGGATTTCCAAGCTTTCAAAACACACTTGCAGGACAATTGTATTATATCACCAGAAATGTACTTAAATACACTTAAAATGAAGTGAAATTAAAGCACACTTTAATTAAGCGTGCTAATAGTGTATTACAAGTTCATTGTACAATGGTAAAAGAAAATAAATCCAGCGTCTCTCTACCTTCGCCATGAGAGCCATGCGGTCCATGTGCGAGGAGCTGAGGTCCCGGCAGTCCAGAGGGATCTCCACCTCTCCCAGGAAGGTGTTGCGGCTGAGACGACCATGATGCCAGACTGATATCAACAGGGAGCGGGTTAACAGCTGAGAGCGACTGATAGAGTACTGTTGGTGGAAGATGAGGAAGAGAAGACAGGCTGGATCAAAGGCCTGTCTCAATACTGTGGTGGAGAAGTCTTATATAATTTTAATGCTGTGGTGCTGAGGGAAGTTTAAATAAATCATGAAACAGATCAAAGCAGACCGTGGATTCAGATTTTATTGGAAGTTGCATCTAAAATCTTCAATGATTACCTTCTTCCTAACCTTTAAAGAGCAAATGTACAGAGCATTCATTGTCACAAATTGATTCATAGGGCTAATTTCCTTTGCAGCATTTTGGTTTGTCACTGTATTTAAGGTGACTCAACATTGAAGCCCAGGACCAATATCAATATTTGAAGACAGCTATTCTAATCTGCAATGTCAATATCAATCTTAAGGTCTTTGGAGGTGTGGTCATTATTTGCAGCAGGCATGGCGCAAGGTCACTAATCAGGGAGTGTCACTGAGTCAACAGGATGAGGTCGAGAGCTGTGGCACAGTTAGAGATGAGCCAGTTGTTAACCATCACCTTCAGTGTTTCTTTGTAGACAGGGTTGATTGTGTTCCTCTTAATGCTGGTCTTCCTTTTGCTCAGGCGCGATTTGTCAGGGAGCAGATAAGACTTGACATAACTGCAACACAAAAACAGAAGGATGTGTCACACAGTGTTTCTCCCAGGCAGGGCTACTGCTAACTGCTACGAAAAATATGTGTTGACATTCAGTTTCCTGTGAAGCTCAAGTAATCACCTCTGGGATGCGATTACCAAGACTGTGTAAACATAGCAACCTCTTATCTACACTGATCAAAGCTGTGTTAACATCACTGAGGGGAGTGTGTGTGCGGTAGAAAAATGTGTTGCTTTCAGGGCCACAATTGGCTCCAAAGTTTGACAGAAGTTGCTTCAAATATGTGCTTTCAGTGGAGCTTCACTTTTACAGCTACGCTGGTTTTTACTACTTACGGGTTGGAGAGGTGTCGTGAAGTATCGGCGCAGGCCAGCCCGTGGCACTCCTTGATGAAGACGTGGAGGCTCTGGGTCTCTTCGTCATAGCTCAGAGAGAAGACGATGTCTCCGCTCACCTCCACGCTGGCGAAGTCTCCTGCTTCACTGTAAATACTCATCAGGCTGCCCAGTGTGCTCTGGAGGAAAATACATACACCTGACCTGAATAAATAACCATGAACAATTCCTGTTTGTTTCGTTAATCAATACCAAATATTGACTTTTAGATAGTGTTTGGATGGACATGCTCTATGCCGCAGATCAGTTTAAAAAAAAAAAAACAAAAAAAAAAAACAGAAGTAAAAGATAGACACAATAAATTTATACTGGAGGGTTCACAGAAAGTGAGTCAGAGACAAAACAAATTAGCAGAGGGCAGTTTCTGTCCATCTAAATCCAGAGTGACAGCATGACTATTTGCTTTCTCTGAGACTTTGGTAACTACAGAAACATGCTGTTAGAATTAACACATCAGTTTTACACGTCCTAACCTGCTGGAGGATATCCTGAGGTTACAGATGCTCGTTCAGATTATCTAACATCAGTTCCGCTCTGAGACGTAATGAGCTGTTCTCCAAAGAGCTTTTAGAGGGCTAATGCAAGCTTGTCAATACTCTACCTTTGAGCTAGACAGGCTGGAGGAGCTCGAAACCATTGTCCTTTTATGAAAGTTCACCAAGCTGTCAATATCTTCCTCCTCCTCCTCCTCATCTTCCTGCTGCATCAACAAAAACATTTAGAGGGCTGACTGTAGACACAGTGGGGGCTTTTGTTGTCAGCCATAATGAGGAGTGTGTGATAAATAATAAACAAGTCTGGTTTCCCAGAGATGTTTGTGTCATAGATACTGTGATTGGATAAATCTCTCCTAAAACAGCAAGTTTTAAAAAGGCCATTGAGGACAGGCCTTGAACCTTTGTACACATAACTAACCAATACAATTACAGTCAATCTACGACAACAATCTACTAACAATCTACTCACCTGTACGTCTAGGCCTGGTACAGAATGGCTCCTGTTGCCCATTGTGGCCTCTGATGTGTCACGTTCATCATGCAGATCCAGTGTTGAAACATACTCTGCTGTAAAAAAAAAAAAAACGCTAGTAATTAAAATATATTTTCATTCGATGCTGGAAGAACAGCATTGTGCATGCCAGTATAAAGATGCTGACCTGCAGGCCGTGGGTCTCGTCTGATGCTCTTCTTGAAGAGCCTATCAACATCTGAATCCGGGCTCGGATTGACTGGTTGTACTTCTGAAGTCTAGAGTGACAGAGAGGAGGAGTGACATTCAGAGAGCAGAGGGCAGACTGAGAGACAGAAACATGACCATGTCACTTCAAAGCATCATACAGTGTGAACTTCTGTGTTGGCGCCACCAACGCTAACAAACGCTGCTTTGACTGAGACGGTCATGCTGGAAACACTGGATCCTGCTCGGCTGGACTGGACTGAGCTGTTCTCTCTCCTGTGTGATGATACAAATCATTGGTTACACCTGCAACTTAATACAGTCAAATACATACAAAATAACCTACTGTCTACATGTCTACACCCACACCCCCACTGGCCTGAAACTGGCAACTGAGACATCTGCACACATTTTTCACTAATTATACTCTCAATCATTACTGGTGTAGGATATATGTGTGGAATAGGCATTTCCACATGTATTTTGGTTTTATAATAGCAAAAACTCCATATTTTAATCACACTATTCATGTAAAAGCCAAACTAGAGTTTAAAATTAGCATTAGCTATAAACTCGTGCAGCACATCGGTTTCATACTCTTTACTGGAACTATGTGAAATTGCGTCGTCTGCATCAAAGAAATTTGAATAAAAATCTTCCTCAGGCAGGCGGCAGTCTTACAACCAAGCCTGAAACATCACGAGTACATAATTTAACTGGAGTGCTGTCCTGTTGATGATCTGGAATTTTTTTGCCCCTGAGGATTCAGCATCCATCTCCATATAATGAAGCTGATTGCACAGATTCATTGTTCTTCTCTATTTTAACAGCACAATCACAAAGTGTAAGTGTTATTTGACAAATCTTTGTTACAGGCCTGGCTGTCTCAACTCAGACTCAGACCAAACTAGTCCAGCTTCCTGACCAGCTGTGGGGTAGGACAGCCTCAAATGTTGCTTTGAAGTCAGTGGGTTGTGTTTGCACCTTCGAGGATAACTACAGGTGAGTTTACCTTGGTTGCTCGGGGGTCACGTGGCCAGAGTCGCTCTCAGTCTTACAGCTCATTACACTGGCGTTTTCTGCAGACTCTGTGTCACTGTGTGTCGGCTTTGACCAGCTGCCCTTTGATTCAAATGATTCCCTTGAAGCAATTGATCCTGAATTCTCACTTGAATGACTGTAAAAGACAAAAGGTTGAGATACTCTCAATGTGCTCATAAAATCCAAACAGTAACATTTCTAAAACTGACAAAACTGAAGATTGACGACGCACCCTTTGTTATTTTCTGTCTGACTTTTCTGCTTGGTCCGAGGTACAGGAACGGGAAAATCTGAGTGTATTTCAGTACTTCTCAATAGCACTTCTCCTGTTGTCTCACGCTTCTTCGCTGTAACACAGAACAAAGTTAAACAACACTTTAATTCCAGTTAAACAAAATGCTTTCAGGTTACTGCAGTTTTTAACCTAACTCTGATCCTACTGCTGAACTGGGACAACATTCCTGTGACTGTGGGCATTTCTTTCAGCCCAGGCTCAGAGCTGTTGACATTCCTGCTTGAACAGTCCATACCCACTTCCTCTTCCTGTACTCACAATGAGGCTTCTTTTTCAGGGAGACTCTCACGAGGACATGTCCAGGCGTTGTGGAGAAACGGTTGACCCTTTGATCATAGAACCAGTCACCTGTCATTTTCTTTAGATCCCTAGAATCCAGTATATGCACAGCTGTTACAGTTATTGTATACATTGTTTAAATACACAGATAAATAAATCTATGACAGTCAGTAACACATGCTATGGCTGGTCATTGTGAGGGACGTTAAATGTATTGACAGATCCATTTCATCACATATCCAATACTGTCCTGTCACGTGTCATGTTGCTTGTCCCTGCAAATGCGCATACAACCCCTTTTAAAATAGCCAAATGTCTTAAAAGGATGAGGATTTTATCTATATTTTATTATCAACAAATCCCATGAAGAGACCAAAACTAACAACAAATGGATTCTACTAACAAGCAGGGTGTGAATTCATGCTACAGTACTGTTACAGTGCCCATGACAACGATAGAATCACGATACAGTGATTCTGCAATATCTGACACACTGCGAGACAATCATGTACGATACATCCCAATGTCTGTGGAACAGTTACAACTAAAGATGAAAAACTACCCCTAAAAACTCTGGTACACTGCAAAATACAGAGAGATTTAGCAGGTGGCAATAGACTTCATCAGCATTGTATAAACTCGTTTGGCACTGACTTGAATGGAGTCCCAAACTCCAGCTTTAATCTACCACTGAAAAGTCTCCAATAAATGAACTGTTCACTCTAGTTTCAGTGACTGTTGCCTCAGTGTCCAGCTGTTTTAGGAAATTACTTGGCCTTCTTAAAATGACAATAAACTCTATTTGAAACTTTTGCATGCTGGTTCAGAATGGGCTTGGGATTTTCATGGGATTTTTTCTGGCAGTCTGAGAAACTATAAATCCAAAAGAAAAATTACTTTGATCCAGACGCAGTATTTGCTCAAATACAATTATTAGCATGAAAGTCAAAGGAGAGGATAAACAAAACAATCCCTTACAACTCTTTGGCACAGACGCTGCACAGCCACGATCCTTCGGGGAGGACTGTCCGGCAGCTGCGGCACACGTGGTGATTGCACATCTTACACTGGCTGGAGAAAAGAGTCAGTCGACTCAGAGGCTCCTGGCATCTGCCACAACTGCGTTGACTGTATCTTCCACTGCCACGTTTGGCCCCTTTCCGCTTCACATCCAGCAACTCTGTCTTCAACTTCCTGAGACAAACAGAGTTAAAAAGTGAGAGGCTGTCGTTTGAAAAGCTACTTCAGTGGTGTGGTGTTTTTTTGTATTTTGTTTTATAATAGCTGACACAATTAGTTGAATAATCATTAACATCTAGAAAATGCCAGAAAGTTTCAGCTTCTGTTCTGGTTCCAAATGGGAATATGTGCTGCTTTTCGTGGTCTGCGTTGATAAGAAATTTTGTCAGTAACTTTTAAGGTGTCACTTTGGGTTTTGGGACACAACACTGCACAGGCATGGAGCAGAGCAGAGACAGGGAAGTTACTCAAGTCAACAACAGGGTGTATTGTTATTATAGATCTGCTGCACCTTTTATTGTTTTGGGAAGGTAAAACATGTTAGATATATACTGCAGTTCATTTTCACTCAGACTGTCCAGTAAACTATAGCAGTTTATTTTGAGATTTGTTTGAGTGAGGGAAGGTCCTGTAATCTGTGAGGTTTTGAGAGTTGCAAAGATGTGCGTGTGTGTCGTTTAGTATAGTTTATAAAGAAAGAAAATTGGGATCAGTCCAAAATTGGAATCAGCACGTCAGGCTGTTGAAAAAAAATCAGAACTTGGGATCGGCCAAGAAAACTGCAATCTGCATCTGTGAATGATTTAGTCTGAATCGATAATGCTTGAACTGAACAAATTAGAAAAAAACCTTACATACATACATTTTAAAAACTAAAGGATATAACCTTTTAGTACAGTTCACAGGAGGTTGCTTTGCTCACCGCACACGCTGGTCCTCAGCCTGTCTCAGGTCCTCGTCCCGCCGCAGCACCTCCAGAATCAGCTCCTGCTCGGACGCAGTGAGGAAGCCCAGGTTGATCATGTCCACCACCTCCGGCATGGTGTTTAGAGCCCTTAGCGCAGGTTAACTGGCTGAGCTCAGTCACTGTTGCATGAAGAAAACCTCCTGAAAACAAAACAGAAAGCCAGGAATTCAACAAAACGGTAATAAACACTGTGCTGAGTTACAGCAAACGCTTCATCAAATACTCATAAAACCTGTATTTTAAAGACAGATTTAACACTGAAAACGCCTGTAGAGACGAGCAGCACTCTTCACTACTGGAGAGCCAGTTTTTCTACGATCTTATGTAAAGCAACTTCAGCAAAAAGAGGAACTTTGTGGCTTGATGCCCTGCAGTGATAAAGATACAGACACAAAGTGATCCTAAACAAATGACTTACAGAGGACTGAGTGATGCGTCTCTCCTCCTTTGGCCTCCATGCAGCGAAGCCTCAGCACTGCAACTCTGTGATGGATAGTTTTGGAGCACAAGTGTCGTAGCCTCGTTCCCGTATGTCAGTCAAAAAGGATGGCCTGTGGGAATCTAGATAACCGCAAAGCAAACAGAGACTGGCCCTCAGGCATGTTTTTCAGCCAAACCTAACATTGGCAAAAATGATAAATGACTAATAGGAACAAGGATGCCAGAGGATTTGAAATTCCCACAGAAAGCCACCGGCCGGGTGACAGGTTGTTTTGAATCGGACGGGTAAAAGCAACATGACCTTGGCTATCATGCAGGGTTCCCACCCTCTAAGGATACAGAGAACCGGGTGGAGTTTAGCAGCTTAACCATTTGTTTAAGCCCAACATCAAGCTTGTCATCTGACTTGTTCCCATCCAAAACTTTATGCTCCAGTTGAATTGCCACAAAGGAATTTAAAGTGGGTGGAAACGTGCCTGGGAAAGCTGCAATTCTAACCTGCATGCAAATACTAACACCTTTTTTCCTCATTGTTCGAATGCCTGGGGCCAAGCGCCTGCAACAGGAGTCTGATAATACCTGCAAGGCAACTTGTTCTTGTAAAATTTAACCTTCAAGGAAATGGCGCATGCGTCTGCACCAGATGACAGAGAAACTGCACAAAACACCGAACAGGTGCCATGAAAGAGGGAATTCTGTGGATAAAAACTCAGCCAGCCGAAAAAGTTCAGAAGCATAATTCAAACATGGAGGCTTTTGTAAACTGCGAATGAGATTAACAGAACTAATTTGAAATGAACCAACGTTTGCTGAAATTCAGATTTCTGGGGCTGAAGATGAGCCGCTAACGGCTCCATCGGTCGAACGCGGCGTTACGTCACCAACGGAAAACTAAATTAACGTTAATCAACTTTCCCTTTTCTGACAAACTTTGCTTTTATGCGACAGCACAGGGGGAAGATTTGGGAAGATGATTCAGCTTTTTCACTGCGTGTAAACGCGTGAAATCAGGCGGCGAACAATACAAAACACGGCTAATTGAAGAAAAGCGCACACACCTGCTGTTCAAGCGGACTTGTCTCCACAACACGGCGGCTAGCGTCACCACGGGCGACGGCGAGACACTCCGGACAGAAAACACTACAGAAACGGTGAAAAGCAGCAGCCGAGCTAACAGCGACTGTAAGATAATTCACTTGACGTGTACCTATGAACTGGTCTACTCACTTTTCCTGTCGGCTATGGACATACTCCTGCACGTCTTCTTGCCTCCCTCCTCAAAACTGTTGACTTTGCGCTCCTTGCTAGGGGAGTCGCGAGGACCGGAAGATAAGGAAAGTTTGCAGCAGACAGACAGACAGACGGACACAGACAGGGAGACAGGTAGGCAGGCAGGCAGGGGCGCCTCTCCGTATTTTCCATGACAGGTGCATTTCCTCAGCTCTGCTTGCCACAGCAGGGCTGCTTGTGGAAAATTTGGCCTTTTAAAGCAGCCCGATAAGTAGCTCAGTTCCCTTTTTCTCCCACATTAACAGTTAAAGGGTCAGTTTGTTTTAATGGAATGAAAAACTTGGAATCACGGGAAGTGCGCGGCTTTTACTTTGCAATGTATAAAAATACACACTGAGCATTGACACACTATGCCATTATTTATTGTCAGGGCGTATGCAAAGTGATGGAGGAACCACACACTGTTAAACAAATGATCACCTATAAAAAGTGCCTGCAAGTCACACAGGGTGGTGCTCATTTCCATTTCCATTTCATCTTGTTTTTCTCCTAAACAGCATAAATTAGTAACTTTAGTAACTTCTGCCCATTTTAAACCTGGTAATCTCTTCTGTTTTTAGTCCAGACAATTTAAATGCATGTAGCCAAAAGCTATAGCCAGGTGTCTCCATGTGTTTATAGACATAGGTGCCAAGCTTGACTGGGAATGGACAGGAGGTGGCCTTGGATATTTCTGCTGACTTTGTATTTCAGATGATTAATACTACACTTAAGAGGAAACTCATATGGGCCATCACTCACGAAAAAAATCTAACCGTGTCCGTTGAAAATGGCTCTTTTGGCAGGTGGTGCAAAGACGCATTTTGTGCTTTCACCACCTCCTCAGCAGACACAGATGGGTGACAAAGGGGAAAAGGCAAACACATTAACTGTCTTAGTAAAGCGTTAGTCTACCATAAGGCGCGAGAACAGCTTCAGTGCTCCTTAGCATAGATTTGTCCTGGAAGGATAAACACTGTTCATCCAGAAGATATCCCCTTATTTGGATCCAAAGTCTTAGCATAGCTGTTCAGTTGGGTTCAGACCTGATGACCGTGAAGGCCATATCATATGATTCACATAATTTCCACACTCATGAGACCAGTCAGTCAGTCCCTTGTATGGAAGCAGCTGCATTCTCCTTCTCCTCTCATTAATTTTTTCTTTGTCAACTGTCTATAGCTCAGAAGTGAAGCTGCCCTGTAGTGTTTTTGCAAAAAATTAACTGTTGCCTTCTGAAGGTCAAAAGATATATTGAAAAGGCAGGGTAGTATTACATGTTTATATGACACCTTTACAACTGTGTCAAATATTTGAATCCTGTGGTTTAACAAGTCGAGATACTGCTTTGATAAGTTTGGGTGTTCCTGTAATTACAGCACACTGATGTGAGAATAAGGAACAGTGAATGTGAGTCATGTCTCAGTCTTCAGCTTTTCATTGCAGCCAACTACAAAGGGTTTAGGGGTCAAACACTGGAGGGAAAAATCAATGTATAGAGTATAATGCCGCATGAGGCACCTAAACCACAGCTGTCCAGTGGCCAACAGATAAGCCTGTGGTTGAGGCATGGCTTGGCAGGTTCCACCATGTGATAAAAAAACAGTATGAGTGTGATGCAGGGTGCTTCTAAAAACACAGCACTTGTGCTCAGTGAACCTGCGTTGGATAAATGAAGGTTTATAAAAACACTGCAGCAGTTGACAAATGAAACAAGCATAGAAACCAGCTGGTGTAGCTTTTGGTTGTATTGAAAACTTATGGACAACACAATTGCCCATTTCTTCCTCTAGAAACATAAAAATGGTGAATTCCATAGTGTCCACTCAGTATCTGTGCTCATGTCTTCAGCTCAGGATGGTCTGCACTCCAAGTCCAGCACAATGTGGTGAACATGAGGTGCATATGACTTAACATGTTCAATGTGCTGGATGTTTGTTATCCACAGCGCACCAGTGATGTCCTTTAAAAGAGAGGTGATGCGGTTTGCTGTGTCATCGGCCCAGGCCTGCCACACCTCTCTGTCAGCCGTCTTCCCAGAAACCCTCTGGGTGGCATCATCGATTGCTGGAATGGCTGCCCTGTCCGGTAATGGTGAGGTAACGTTCTGGTGAATGTGCAAAATGCCACCAGTTGCTCTCTTCAGCAGTCGACAGGCAACAGGCCAGCCGTCTTCAGAGCTCGGAATGAGACCCAGGTTCACTCTGTCAGCAATGTCACCCAGCTGGAGCTGAAAAACATTTAAATCAAAAAACTCTTCAACACTGTTAATTAAATACTGTGATATTAGCTAAGAAATTCCACTTATATTTGAGTGAACTTTCTTTAGTTCTCTTTTGTGCAAATGCAGATAGCGTGGAAAAACCTTGGGGATGTTCCAATTACTGCTGGCATGATTTTCAGTGGAGATGGGAACTAATCTAACCACTAGAGGGCATAAGTAAACACTTTCATCCTTGTGGTGAAGTACTCAATTAAGACAGACCCAATATTGTAATTGTGTTTGAACAACACATGTCCCATCAGCAGTATGGGATGGATATGAAAACACATTACTTGTCGGTTGTCTCCTCGGTGAACAGTGCAGCGGTCAGACATCCCGTTTGCCACAAGGCTTTTCTGTAAAGCTTCAAGCGCGTCAGGGTTCCACTCACAGGCGTGAACATGGCTGGCCCCTGCATGTACCAGATATGGGAGAGTGAAGTATCCAATACCTGAAACAAGATGCAGTTGAGATCATTAGTTACACACCAACATCCATGGCATGATTCAATGTAAACTTGGTCTACAACCAAGATTCATCAGAGATATTCACTCTAACATCCTCAGTGTGGATTGATGTTTTATTCTCGTTATACTCGTTTGGTGATGTTTAAGTAAAAAAAAAAAAAAAAAAAAAAAAAAAAGTACTCTATCTTCATCTATGTAAAAGCCTGTAAAAGTTATCCCACCTGCATACAGATCCACAACAGTCTCCCCTCTGCAGTCAAATCCAGCCACTCGGAGCTTCTCTGTTATGTTTCCAGCTGAGAACATGCATTTGGTAACATCAAACTCATACCTAAAACAAAGGTGAAGACAGAATTTCAGACTTGCTCACACTTAAATTCATTCATTAATGTGCCCAAGACCTATTCAGTGAGTAAATCAACAACAAACAAATGTGTGATTGATGAGGACTGAGGCTAACCTGATCCTATTGTCCATATGTTTGACCCAGCTGTGCTCTCCCACCAGCATCGTCACCATGGGAGACCTAAATCCATTCCTGGATATTCGACTCATCTTTGCCAGCCGTTTTGCCCCCAGTCCTTTGGCCACTGCACTCCACAGCTGTTTATCTGAAAAAGTAAAAAGCTATCAATAAATGTCCTTGTTAATTGTGCCGTATACCTAGAACCATAGAAAAGTGGGGCTAACTTTGAGAGCAGTACCCATTTTCTTCCATAGTGGCAGGGAGAAACAGCAGTCTCCCAGCAGGACTAGATCTCCATGCCTCTGGAAGCTGCGAGGGAGGTCCCCCCTCAGCTCCTCCGTCCATCTTTCACCATGAGATTCCAACAGCTCCCGAAGGATTTTCTCCAATTTATTACCTTGCGTCCGTCGTGTCTCCTTCTTTGACTGCAGAGGAGACTGTGGTGAAAACAAACCAGAGATGTATATAAAAACTTTAAAGCTGCAGTATAGTGCTGTCTGTAGCTAATAGTATTTAAGTGAAACTCAGCTTTAATTACCTGACTCCAAACTATTTCACAAACACCGCCTGAAGCTACAATTGTTCTAAGAGACTGGAGATCAAGTTGTGACAGACAGGATGGCAAGATGGGTAGGAGGACTGTCCCATTTGAGTCTTTCAGTAAACACAAACTCAGGTCAAGAGCTCCTCCGGACTCTAGACATCTCCTGTAAGATAATACCTAAATAATTAGAGGCAGGCAGCGACAGAAAATATATAAAAGTTGTTAATCGAACAGTGTTTCTGTGGACACTGCTTGGCTCCCCACAACGTCCAATGTTCACATGCTAACTGCTAGCTAACTAGCTAGCTAGTCACTCACTTAGACGGCCTATTACCTGAACTGCTGTGCATGGCACTGGGACACACGAAGGCAGGGCACGCCGTCCATTTACAAGCGAACAAACAAATCCACTCTTCTTATGTTTGACGGTTCCAGAACGCTAATTTAGAACTAGAACAAAAATTACAGGTAACCGGTAACTGCTCCACAGCAGCACACAACGCGTGTTTCTAGTCGGATCATACTGAAGGACGGACGTTTGAAAATACAAAACTTTATTGTAAAGACAAACTGCTGCGTCTTAAATAAAACCACCACAGTTTAAGCTTTTCTGTCGCCGAAGCAGAGTCGTTTGGTATCACAATGTGATAGCTATAGTTTTATTCATGTTATATATTTGTTAAGACCGACAGCTTTCGCTAAACTTCAAGAAGGCATAAATCCGTTTGAACAAGTTACGCGCCAATGTCGACAGATGGAGACAAACAGCTCAAAAGTCATGAAGGTGAGTTATGCTAGCTACGTGTGTTAGAAATAGTGAAGTAACATTAATATACAGTTAAGAAAATGTTATTCTCGTTCATTTAGATGTGTCAATTGAACTACTTCATAAAACAGAATAAAAAAAGTCCCAGTCAATTGTGTCACGTCAATGCGTTAAAATGGCGCATGCGCCTACGTGCAGTGACAGATATTCTGTGGTAAACAAAGGTACAAGAAAACGATTTGAATAAGCATAGTCTCGAATGGGAAAACATTTTAATGACTTTAATTACTTTAATTCTAATTTTAGATATTTCAGGATTTTCTGTTCTTTTGTTTTAAAACTGCTTGTCCCAAATCACTATTGTGCCATAAAGTGGATCTAAAATACACACAGTTCAGTATGATTATAACTCTCACGGCGCAGGTTGTACTGCTGATTAAATACATGTTTTACTGAGATGCTGGTGCATGAGATTTCCAGTTCTATTGGAAAATGTTGGTGGTTTCATATTGATAGAAATATAAGCAGGATAAACTAGTAGACTTGTTAACTTGCCCTCTGTGATACTGGATGTGTTTGCACTGATGCCCCTTTGGAATATGTGTTTGTTAGGGTGATTGAGGTGCCATTGTTGTGTCATACCATTTTCGCTATTGGACATAAAGCTATCCATTTATCTGCTGCACATTAAATCAGTCATAAGCTTTCTGTTGGCAGTATGATCAAAGTACCTCATTCTCCCTGATCTCTCCTTATGTAATGAAAAATGGCACCCTATTTTGAATTCTGCCTTTTAGCTGTCATGCAGTCATGAGTACATTTGAACCTGAGTTGGCAGGTTGGTCAAAGAAACATCTGACAGGTCATGTATTAATAATATCCTGCTCTGGGGTGGATATAAAACAGCGGAGATCCTGACTGATGGAGACGTACAGGAGCTTTTCTGCCTCTGGTCTATAACTTCAGCACAGGCTGAGAGTGAAGGACGTTTGGTTTGCTCTCTGGGTCGTTTATGGTTTGGTCGTCCCCTGTGCGTCCGATAAAGTACCATTTCCTTTCCTCTGTGTAGCAACAAGGAGGCTGTAATGGCTGACTGTGCTGAGCCAATATTGAACCATCATAATCATCTTTTATGTCTTTACCCATAGAGACTTAACTAGGACTATTATGTGGCTTGTGTGGCCAGTGCAGATGTTATTATTATTACAAGCCATGAACATGTAACCACACAGATTTTAAATTATAAGCTCAAAAAAAGTGAAGACTGAGATAAATACAAAATCGTCACTGGCTGCAGTGTGGCACCCTAAGAGACTGGTACCGTCATGAGACACAACACAAGTGGCTTACTGTCATAATGGAAGAAAGTTTCCTGACTCCTTTTGACAACATAATTCAGACTAGAACCAAATTGGTTTTGAACCAACTGATGATGAACACAGTACAGTAACCACACCTGTTAAAACAACAAAAGAACTAATGTGCACATTGCATTTAAGTAAAAAAACACAATGATTTAACTCCAGATGTGGAAGTTTGACTCTTGAATAAAGCATAATAGTTATATATGGATATGAAATTAAATGCATAAATCAATAAACTATAAATAGCATGAAACACAAGAAAATGTTATGAAATTGAAGGTTGATACCGAATAAAAACAGTGAAAGTGAACATATCTTATTCCCCTGGTTTCCAGGGGTGGAATGTACCCAAGTACATTTACTTAAGGGCTGTACTTAAATTAAACATTTTGGACACAAAACATATAAAGAGCTGATAAAATATGATGTTTTGTTAGAAATTAAAGTACCCAGTTTAGTAAAGTACCCACACATTAACAAGTACAGTAATTAATTGTGACAGCTTTTCTCACAATTTTCAGAAC
Source organism: Chaetodon trifascialis (assembly GCF_039877785.1). NCBI lineage: Eukaryota > Metazoa > Chordata > Actinopteri > Chaetodontiformes > Chaetodontidae > Chaetodon > Chaetodon trifascialis. The sequence continues at coordinate 21,048,208 of NC_092060.1, forward strand.
TTTTGCAAACCAAACAATCAATTTATTAATCTGGGAAAATAACCAACAGATTAATCCAGAATGAAAATAATAATTACCACCTCAACCAACTACAACAATAAAATCCCACTTTTGTATTAATGCCTGAGTCCTAACACACAAGGGGCCATGCATTACTTCTATTTTTAATAATTTTAAGTACATGAATCCTCATTGTACTTGCATATTTTTACTTAAGTAACAGTATTTCTACAGTGTGGTATTAGTCCTTTAAATACTTACCTCTAGCACTTCTCTCAGGACCTCTGCAGTGTTTACCTGTGCTCTCTGGAGCCTTTAAACTGCACATGGAGCAACACCTGAGGGATAAATGCGTCTGGGGTCTGTAACCAATTATCTCTACTGATACACTTCACAGTCCCCTCCCTTGGGCAATACCACAGGCGAGCGAAGGAGCATATTAATATGATCTGAAGAGGACCTTCATCTGTGTCCTTTGTTCCCTCTTCTTTTACCTGCCCTGCCCCTTTAAGATTAGACATTTCAATCTAGGCGTGTTTCCTTCTGCCATTGACTAAAACCGAGAGCTGCATCCTGCGGGGGAAAAAAGCACATCAAACCTGTACATGCGTGCTGCCACACAGACGGCTATTTTCTTATTTTTTGGAGGATTTCTGCTTTTTACATGAAGGCACACTGGCCGTGTCCAGCAGCACGGTCGCAGCCTGTGGACACGGAGCAGCTCGCCTGTGCGATCATTTATGGTTTATCGAGATGATATGAATGTCAATCGGTCAAGGTCCGCTCTCCCGATGCAACAGCCGCGGCTGGATTGTGCAGCTTGTGGTGGGAAACATCTGCCGCAAGCATTCGGGTGAATTTGTGATAATTTGCCAATATTGAGTGGACGGTGAAAGGGTTGAGACTGAGCAGCGTGGGAGCCTCACTGTGGGAATGACATGCTGCAGCAAAGACGGGAAACTGGGAATAATATGGATTAGAAAGCATCGATGATGTGACTGCGACGCTTTTAAACGAAAATGCTTCACGGTCGTGTCCATGTGCTGAAATCTTTAACATTACTGAGTAAGTCGTTTGTTTTTAGTCCGAGGACTGTGTCCCATTGACTGAACTGTGTTTGTGAGAATACCTGAGCGCAGGAACCATCGGCTTGTTGTCTGAATCGTTTTACAGTATAACAACTGACATTAACCCAGAGGAGGACCGAGGACTGAACGGAGGACACCATGTCGGCGGTGATGATCACACGAAAGGTGCGGAAATGGGAGAAGCTCCCGGGGAAAAACACTTTCTGCTGCGACGGACGGGTGATGATGGCCCGGCAGAAAGGAGTCTTCTACCTGACCCTGTTCCTCATCGTCGGGACCTGCGCCCTCTTCTTCGCCTTCGAGTAAGTTATTTCCTCTCTGGCTCCTGCCGACCCATGGGAGGCAAAGACATGATTTGCTCCAGAAATGTCTGAAAGTCACTTCAGGGCTCTTGTTCTAACTCCAAAATTAGTATGTCCACTTAACCTTATCCAACATTAACCAAGTTTAAAGCTGCAGCAATTAGTCCATTAGTTGATTGACAGATAAGTCTTTGGTTCCAGTTTGTCTCATGTGAATATTTTCTGGTTCGCTTTGTGTTCTGTGATACTAAACCAAATATCTTTGGGTATCTTTGGACTGTTTTGAAGACGTCACCTTGTCCTCTGGGGACTTGTCATGCTATTTTTCATCACCTTCTGACATTTTATTGCATCCAGGCTGCTGCTTAGAAACTTCTGAGTCATCTCACTCAGTTAGGAACCTTCAGAAGCAAAAAAATTCGACCGCAGCCCATTGCTGCGGACACTGGGCCATCCTTCATGAAAGGAAAGGAGATAGTGCCGTCCCACAATTCCTTGCAATATTTAAAGCTAACTATTGTTGAACATCTGCGTCACATAACCACGTAGCCGAGCGTAACTGCGTTTGTGTTGCCTAAGTCCTCATGAATTCTCCTGAAGAGCTTTCCTTGACCTCAGCAGAAAACTTCATGAGGTGCCCTGATGATGAGTGAGGAAGGAAGTTGGTGAACGTGACTCAACCTAACATGAATCAATCTTCAATACGTTCCCTCATTGTGAACATTTCTGCCACATCAGATTTTCATTTTCGGCAATAGCGGTTGTTTAACAGTGAAACCACATCTACGTTTTCATTGTTTTGATTGAGAGACCCCTAGTGGCAGACATTAGTGCGCGTTTAACGATTGATCGCTTTGTCAATGAAATGTTAGAAAGCAGTGAAATATGCCTATTATGCCAAACCCAACTAACCATCATAAATCCAAATATGTTCAGGCTACTGTCGTACATGGCAAAGAAATTTGTGAAATTGTCACATTTTTGCGAGAAAAATTCCCGAAATGATAAATCAGTAATCAGAATAGTTGCCAGGAGTTGCTAGTAGTTGTTCAAACCTCAATTTTTACTCTCATCTCAACCATTTCTCTTGTTGCATTTGATCTACCTGATGTGTCCACAGTAGTTTTCAATCAGCACTCGACCTTTGTAAGCTTCTGAAATGGACTTAATGGTTTTGTTGTGACTTTCTGTATTGCCTTCATTTGCAACAACCAAGAAATTGTGTTTTGCTAAGCCCTCAGACACACTGTGGATCCAAGTTTTGTTGCTCCCTGTCAGAGAAAAGGTTTATGATTGACCACATACTGGGGTGTTAAATATTTAATAACCCACACTGTCCAGCTTTTCCCCTGGTTTAAGAAAGGAAAGCTGCTGTTTTCTGTCGTCTCAGCACATCTGTCTCAACCTGCTACTCGCACAACCCAGTGGACTCATTAACACTGCAAAGAGTGCCAGTCGGCTCGGATGCAGCATGTAAACCCAAATCCTGTCAGTGTAAGCTGCACAGAGGATTGTTTTTCAAACGACGAACATGAGTTTGAGTGATAATCATAAAACAGTGCTGCTTCTCATGTAGATCGCACTCGTTTTCTGTCTTTGTCCCACTTGTGTTGCTTATCTTTTCTTTTAGCCTGAGAAATCAGGCACAATGATTTAGCACAAAATGCTGCCCTGTAACACAGTAACCCCTCTTGACTTTGGGTGTGTATGCAGCTACCGGGCCAAATGGATCTGAAGTATATAGCACAGAAGAGAAGTAGCTGCTCTCACATCGTGCCAGGCCCGTCCCATCGCTCTCTCTGGCCTCCGGCTTTCGCTGGCGTCCGGACAGAAGGAGCTGTTGTCCGGCTCAGAGCAAAGAGGGAGAGATGATACTGCTCACGCTGAACATCCAGAGCCCAGAGGAGGCATTGCGGTGACTAATGGCTGGAGGGTTGTTAGCATACTATGTTCATATTACAGCGGAACATAATTATCTCTCGTGGGGGGATGGATATTAACGTGGAGATTGGACCCAGACAACATGGGGTAATTTTCAAACTCCCCATTACCACGGCATGTTCATATTGTACATATCTGATTTGAACGTCTTGACAGACTAATTGCCTTCTGCAAAAAGACTCTGAGGTTTAATGCGTTCACATACTGCAGCTACATTTAATAGAAACCTTAAAACAATAAAACCAGTGTTTCCTGGTATGAAGATTGTAGAATGAAACCTCTTCACTTAGTGTTAGTGCTGCAACTAACAATTATTTTTATAACTGATTAATCTATGATACTGAATATCTTAAGTATTTTCTGATTCAGTTGCTTTTAGTGAAACACTATTAAATAATTACTATTACATTTTATATTATGATAATTTCCCAGAGCTTAAGGTAACATATTCGTATTGCTTATATTGTCCAATCAACAGTCTAAAACCCAAAGATATTCAGGGATGTCCACCACTTTGGTCCAGAAATAGATATCTGCAGTGAAATGGACTGCCTTGAAGTGTTGATACAGACATTCAGACCCCCCTCACTTTGGTGAACCTCTGACTTATAATGCAACACACCTGTCAGGTCATTATTGTCCTGTACTTTGGTTTGTGATTACATACCTGCAAAATTCCCATCAGCCTCAGCTGCACTGTGTTTAGTGCTGATCAGCAAATCTTAGCATGCTAACACTAAACCAAGATACTGAACGTTGTAAACATACCTCTTCAACATCAGCATTTTGGCATCGTCACTGTGAATATGTTAGCATCCTGTCGTTAGCATTGAGCTCACGGCACTACTGTGCTAAATGGAGCCTCACAGAGCTGTTAGCATGGCTACAGACTTACATTAGTTGGCCTTAATCAGTTATCAGAGTAGTAGACTGATTTTCTGTCAATCAACTAATCAATAAATTGACTAACTGTTATAACTCTAGCTAATATGATTTATAATATTGGAAAACACAGTGCAGTGGCCATAATATATCAAAAACTCAATTAGTAAAAGGCTTGGGATTGATTAGAAACTGAGTTAAAGTCTATTGTGTGCACAACATGTGCATGACACTGCATCATTACAATCTAATTTTAAAGAAGAAAAGTCTCTCTGTGGGATAATTCTGCCGCATTTTGCTGTAGTGCATACTCGACCATAGACCATTCTGCTGTCCCTCACATTTTGTCTTGAGGTTGAGCCGTGAGCTGCACTGTGGCATTGACGTGAGAACAGAGAGGGCAGTGTCCTGGCTGGCTCGTATCCAACGGCAGCCAAGCAGACATCTCACTTTTATCACCAGCCACTGGCACCCCGTGCAGGGAGACCTCTCTGCACTTTAATTTGTGCTAAATTGCGGAAACGAGCAGTCAAATACACAAATGGAAAAACCCATTAGGGACAGCTAAACAAATTATTCACTGAAGAGGTGGGCCCCGCCTTTTTTTTCGTGTGCAGGCAGAATCAATTTTAGGACTCTATGTCCTTACCCTGTCAGTTTTGTGCCCATTTAATATCCACTGATCTCATGTTTTCTATTATTTTACATAATTACATCTACTTGTGATGTATAAAAGGCTTTGGTGGTCGTTTGCCAAATGTGTATATGTCCGCAAAAGGCCTCCTCACAGTTGGATGAGCACTTGTTTGGTTCCCTTTTGTATGTTCGTGTAAATGTGTATGTGTTGTGCGTACATGCATGCATATGTGCATGCGGGTAGCCACCTATGGAGCTTGGATGAAGGAACAAGAAACTGGAACACAGGGACAGTGTGTCATCTGTCTGTCCACCCCAGGACGCTGAGCTACGAGGCCAGAGAAGCATATGTGCATGTACCAAGACTGACTCTCGCTTTTTGCCCGTGCATGTGTATTTGTCTTCATCCTGCCGTACGCTGCAAGGTAGAGGCATCCAGTGTGTCCGGTTGACCCACCCTTCCTCCAGTCGGCTTCATAATATGTGATGATGTGCTGAGGAGAAGTGCAGGGCTCAGCCTGCAGAGTGAGCAGGTGCAGTCAGAGGAGATCTTGTAACTGACCCCTGAGCCTCCCTCAGCATCTAACCCCACCCTGCCTCCCTGTTAGCCAATCACAAAGCACTGCTGGGCTTGGCTAAATGATAAATAACACGATTTATGCCCTATTCAGAGTGCACGCTCCATTTACAGTAACAGTGATCTGCAGGCTTTGTTCTCTGGAAGCTTCCCTGGCAGAAGGAGAGGGCTGCCTTTCCTTGGACGGTGAAGTGATATTTTTTCCCACATCCTGTGCCTTGTAGGGAGGCACATTTTATATGTTCACTTTGTCTTCATCTGCTTGGTTTGAAATATGTGCTCTGCCAGAAGAAATAGCCACCTGTTTTGCCATGCTGTTGTGGCTGAAATCAAATCATCAGGTTTATCATTATTCTTAATTTCACTTAGTGAATATTCTATGACGCAACCTCTGTAATCCTAGCTCTAATCCCAGTAAAAGGAGCATGACCCTGGCTCTCATGTTTCATCTCCCTCATATGGTATTTAAATGTTGCATAACAAGGAAGACTGATTTAAACCGGACAACAGATTGCACCCTCTGGAGCTTTAGTGTAACTGCTTTTAAACTCACTCATATTTGTAGTCCAATGAGAGGTCTTAGGTAGCCTCTGTTAATGAGTCTTGTGTATTACCGCTACATTCGAAATACCTTGACATCTTTGAAAACTGTTTAACAACACTTACTGCTGTAGGTATTTCCAGATTACTCAAATACGCTTTTAACCATCTGGATGAAAAAATACTTAATCCACTAAAATGGAAAATGGTTTTTCAACCTGTGGCTGTGTTTCCTCATCCTGGTACCAAAACTGACATACTTAAAAAATCGGTTGATGTTGTAGTATTTGGTGTTTAACCTGTTTTACAAGTTGCACCTCCAAACCAGTGGTGCAAGAACCACTTAAATCCTTTACTTAAGTAAAAGCACCAAATACAGCGTTGTAGAAATACTCCATAATAAGTAAAGGCCGTCGTTCAAACTCCTATTTAAATAGAAGTACAGAAATGTACTATTTCATTAAAATGTAAAATTGTCTTGTTTTATATGTGACACTTTTGGTTAGCTAATACTGATGCATAAGCAGCTTTTTACTGTTGTAGCTGCTGAAGGTGAAGCTAGTTTTAAGTGACAGTGATATACTGAGGGGTCCTGAGATGATTAATGGGAGAGGAAATGGAGAGGAATATTCTATAATCTTTGCTGTTTTTGTGACTTATTGAGTAATTTTTGTACTTAAGTAACAGCCATCTAACTGAAACCACTGAAGAAGTTTAGAGGTGAAGTCTCTCTGTGGTGAAACTGCAAACAAGACATCTGAAACATGACAAGAGGCCTCAAGTGGACACAGATGTCCTGTAAGAGACCACAAGCCAAAAATGTTAGCAACCACAGGTTTAATCTCTAACAGTGTTTAAACATCATCACATGTTTTCTAAAAAAGGGAGGAGGAACTGCTGCTGTTTAATAAATGTACTCTGCATTGTAATTGGTTAGAAGTTGAAGATAGAAATTGGCAACTAAATACATGTACCTAAAAACGATACTTACCTGAGCTGCTGTACTTAGCTAGTTTTCACCACAGCTACAGTGAAAGCTGGTAGACAGATCTGACATATCTCTTTGTTCAAAAGGACGTTTGTCAGTTTTGGCTACCTGGATTTGGAAACACACTCACAACTGACTGAATATTTTCTTCATCCAGATGGTTAGAACAACTTGAAGGTTTCTGGAAATACCTTCAGAGCAGTGCTAAGTGTTATTAAACGACCTTCTGGGTTTGTCAAAGAGGGTCGCGTATTCATTTTTCAGAGGGAGGATGCTTGCCTCTGTGACTCAGATGTAATGGTGATACATGAGAGGCACAAACTGGAGAAGCATGATTACATCTGCAGAAAAGGCCAAAAGTTTCTGAGATTTGTGCTGCAGAAGGACTGCAGAGGAATGAAATCCCCCTCGAATCAGAATATTTACTGAGTTCAGTAAAGGAGTGGTTTTCTGTCTGTATATGAAAACACAAGAGAGGGCAAGTACAGTGTGTTAGCTTTTGTTTTTTTCTACTGCGCCCCAGAAACAGGGAGAACAAACTACAGATGTTTGTGTGACAGAAGGCTGTTACTGAGGCTCGCCGTGCATCTGCCTGCACAGCAAGTGCATAATTCATTTGTAGTATGATTCATGCAGATCGGCAACAGCTTACAACTGTTAAGTATTCATAAAGGAAGGGCTTGAAACGTTCAAAAAAGGCGAAATGTCATGACTCACGAAGGCGTGACTTGGTGACATAAATCCTGGGTTCAGTGGTTGTTGCTGCTGACGGCTTGTAGTGATTTTAATTCAGTGATACCCCTACTTCAGAAGCTTCTCATCTTTGAGCTCATGTCATCCTGAGTTAAGAGGGGGAATCCTCTGGATCAAAGTCTGCAGTAGACACACCCTAATGCATCTAATGCCCACCCACCCCATACACACACACACACACGCACACACACACAGAGCTAAGTGAACCTAACACGTTCCATGCAGAATGAGCAGTAATGGAGGTGGCTCGTCTCTGTGTCCTGTGTTATTGTTTTATAATCCTGATTGACAAATGACAGCTTTATGAAACAATCATAAGTGTGGTGACCACCTGTAATCCATAGCAGAGCCCTGTCCACTTTACCTGAACAGAGGTCTAATTATTAAACAATAAACCGTCTTTTGGCCCTCGAATGATTTTCTGACAGTTGTGGAGGGGCAGCACATGGCAGAAACACTTACTGTGCATTGTGAGTAAACTGAAGTATGATTAAAATATATTTTTGAAGTGTGTTTTTGAAGGATTAGGTTACAATGAATATGTAATCCCTAAAATATGATGTAGGCCTGCTCTGGGCCAATCACCAGACCCTAACCAATATGGCCTGCAGTTGTTGTACTAATCAGGGTGATTTAGACAAATGTGGTACATGCAATTTTCTAGGATTTCACCAAAATCCAATTAAACAGATTCGCTCCAGATTTGTGGATGTGAGGGTGTTGATCTGTAGCTCCCACCAGTCAGTGATGGAAGAAATGTTCAGATCCTTTACTTAAAGTGGCAGTCTTAAGGATTTCAGTCGTGGTTGATTTGGTGACACCTACATTTCCCAGAATTCTTGAGGCAGCAAAACAAACTGTTGTTTTAATAAGGAAGTCGTGCAGTCATTGGCCTTTGTCAATCATTTTGTGAACAACATTAATCTGCTGCACATGGCATCAGTCAGGATGCGGTGAAGCTGGAAGTGTTTTACCTCACTGAGTACTTTGCATCTTGTCACCTGCAGCTCCTCATTCGCCAGCACAGTGTGGCTGCTCCTGCAGGTCGGCAGGGAGTTTCCATTACTTGCTGCAATATTTCAAGCTGTCAGAAAAACCGCTGAGAATCACTTTTGTTTTGTTGGTGTATTTTGGATGAACGATTGCAGTCAGTGCTAACCTCACTGACAAAACACTTTGCATTTACAACTTCATAATAAAAGTCATCTCCTGTTTTGCCAGATAAATGCTTTTAATGTGGAGTTGCAGTAGTAGGAAATGTTTGGTTTGCATTAGCTGTAACTTAATGCAGCATTTTTTCCAGTAATGTTGAGGCTGATACCCACTTATAGAAATATTGCAATACTTTCATCAGCTGGCTATAGGCTCAATTACCACTGTGGCAATAGATATTGATTTCGAGATTATAATTTTAAGTTAAAGTAGCAAAAAGACAATGTAAAAATACTCCCTTACAAGTTAAGTCCTGCATTCAGAAACTACAAGTATAAAGTAGCATATAGGTGAAACACTCACATGAAGTTCAGTACTTGAGTAAATGTATTCTTCATCAGTAGTTTATCGTGAGCCTTGATGGAGAGACGGAGAGTTGGGTTTGAGAGGGAACATATAAGTGGTATGTGAGTGTCATTTGGCGGCCTGATTGATTGCCTCACTGATGAAAAGGTCTTCCACACGTGGACACAGGACCTGATTAAGTCCAGTTTTCCTGCTGTCTCTGTGGTGACTGATGAACACACAGTGTCACTGTGCCAGCACCACCCCGCTCCTCAGCGGCAGAGGAAACGGTCTCATCCAGGAAGGACGTGAAGGCTTGATGGGAAGCAATGATATAGTGTGCCTTGAATACCTACCAGTCATCATTACGGGAATTACATTTCATCGACAGACTGCCTCCCCTCAGTCTGAATCCACTGGCTGCTCTCTGCTGTCTCTGCACTAACAAATGGGCCAAACATACTTCACAGGCTTGGTCCAGTGGAAATTTCTATTGATTTGATCTGTGCTCCTAGTTTCCATTAGTGTGGGAAAAAAAGGCACTGCAGGGAAACCACTCAGACCAGTCCAGCAGGTGTTGTGTGTATGTGTGTATTGTCGTTACGTCAGTGCTCAGGTATGCTAAGGACTTTGGTCTGTACCATGTTGTTCTGACTGACAGTGTTTTTTATTTATTTATTTTTTTTACTCAGCTACATCCCTTTCCTTCTAAACTTCCTGCCAGCTGTGTGTGTGTGTGTGTGTGTGTGTGTGTGTGTGTGTGTGTGTGTGTGTGTGTGTGTGTGTGTGTGTGTGTGTGTGTGTGTGTGTGTGTGTGTGTGTGTGTGTGAACAGGTATTTATCACATTGTGGGGACAAAAATCTGTTTACACAGTCACATTGTGGGGACTGACCTCCCTTATGGGGACAAAATGCAGGTCCCCTTAAAGTAAATCATTAAATTTCAGGGTGCAGACTGAGGATAGGGTTACGGGTTAGGTAAGGTTAGGTTAGGTACAGGGTTAGGAATAGGCAGATAGTGGTTATGGTTAGGGTTAGGGTAAGGGTAAGGCTCCAGGAAATGAATGTAAGTCTATGTAATGTCCCCACAAGTGATATAAACACAACGTGTGTGTGTGTGTGTGTGTGTGTGTGTGTGTGTGTGTGTGTGTGTGTGTGTGTGTGTGTGTGTGTGTGTGTGTGTGTGTGTGTGTGTGTGTGTGTGTGTGTGTGTGTGTGTGTGTGTGTGTGTGTGTGTGTGTGAGAGAGAGAGAATGAAATGCCAACCAGAGAAGACATTATGGATGGCGCTGTAAATGATGAAATCGCTTGAATCACTTCAAAGATATTCCCTTTCAGGGCGCAGTCCATAAATATTTGGGCAGATAAACATCTTTTTGTTAGCTCTGCACTCCACCACATTGGTATTGAAATAAAAAAGTGCTTTGAGGGTAAAAGTGCAAGTCTGATGAAACAAATAACAGCTAAACTAGAAGCAGTTGCAGAACATTACAAATGTCATCATGCATTAGAGCTACTTTCGAGCAGTTTTGGCTGCCTAAAATAAATTATAGCTCATACTCAGTTATGTAACTGTGCATGCAGTGTTTTGGGTGATAAGTGATACAGATAAATGAGTTTTGTTCATAGGGGATATTATGTTTCACACAAATGCACCTTGTCAGTGTTATGTAGATAAACACTTAAAATCTTCATTACATAAGGTATTCTGTTTATCATAATTTAAAACATGTTTGAGGCGTTGGAACCACAGAAGTAGGGGATTTTCGCTTATTGAAATACAGCATGTATATAATTGATTAATCTACTTATACTGAATTTGCACATTTCACTTCAACAACAGTTGTGAAAATGTTTCTTTCCGAGTTTCAGTGCTCCAAATCTCAATCTCCTATGTAATGAAGCGGAGAGTGTGTCGCCTGTGTGGGCAGACTTTGTGCATGACATACAGCACAAAAGTACGTCCTGCGCAGTATACAGTCCTGTAGTACCACATCAGTGTTGCTTTATGAATATATGATCCCGGCCACATGGGAGAGAGATGAGGCCGTACAGTTTAACTATTAATAACTGCATGTAGAAGCCTTTGCTGCCGCCGCTCCTCTGTTCTGTCGCAGCACTTTGCACTGCAGCCCACATCTGTTATCACACTGAGCAGCAGGCCTTTTCGGTGGAGAGGCCCTGCTGGCTCTAATCTCAATGCCCTGGCAAAAGGAGTTATGCTAATGTGTCTCCGCTCCTCCAGAAGGTGAGGCTGGTGTAGCATGGTGTTGTTTATTCACGGCCGTGACTTCGGCATGGTCCAGAGAAAGGGCGGCCCTCGCAGTTCCTGACCTTATGCTCAGAACACCGGTTCAGAATATGTACGCTGTCAGGTCACGGCCTCTCTGCACACGCTCTTTTGGAGAGGGCTCTCCCGTTTTTGTCTGGGTCGTTCTGTTGCATTTGTCATTTGTAGCCCTGATGCAAAGATATGAAATATCTCAATTCAGAGTGTTTTTTTTTTCTGCTTCAACAGTCTTATAAATGCTTTTCAGAAAATAATCATCACAGTTTGCCAGATCCTCGTCCTCTAAATGTCTTGTTTTGTCCAACCACCAGTCCAAAATTTCAGGTTCTGTTTACAGTGATATAAAACAAGCAAAAACAAGGAAGCTGCAACCACAAAATATCATCAAAATAATTGCTGATTAATTTTCTGGTGACCATCTAATCAGTCAATTAATCAACTAAACCAGGCAGCTGGAATGAAGTAATGACAAAGTCAGACATAAAAATTAAAAAAAGAAACATTTCCCATCCTCCCTGCTTTTAGACTCTATCTTTATCTTCTTTAATCTCTTTGTTTTCCCACAGATGTCCGTACCTAGCTGTCCATCTGTCTCCTGCCATCCCAGTTTTCGCTGTCCTGCTCTTCCTCTTCGTCATTGCCATGTTACTGAGGACCAGCTTCAGTGACCCCGGGGTGCTGCCACGGGCCCTCCCAGAGGAGGCCACATTCATTGAGATGGAAATCGGTGAGTTGCACGAGTGGTTTGCACAAAAGTTTTGAAATGTTTTATCTTTATTTTCAGGGTACTTTAAAGTTTTTCCAACGCCCACTTCAAAGCAGTCAGAGGAGCACAGAGAAAAAGACAAATACAGAAATCTCTTATGTGAAAACGGCAAAAATAATGTGTACATATAGAACCTCCTCACTCACAGTAAGAAAACGATTGAAAAAATAAGTGTTCTGGCATTTTAAATATCCACTTAACAAGTTTTCCATACGTTTCCACACTGTTTAGCAGGATCACATGTACATCCTGCTCTGTGGTAGTGTTAGTGCTTTGTTGAAGACGTATCTTAAAGCTGCTATCATGATTTTTATTATTATTGTTATTATGACATATCAAATGACAGTGTGACAATGTGAAAGGGGTCCCTGCCTACAGAGAATTATCACCTGACTCTGCAGCTGCCCTTGGCTTTATGGAGCTTTATTATGACATTCAGCTCATTGTTTAGCTTTCTGGCCTGCAACTTTCCCGTTTTGGTTCACTCCCATCACTCTCATAGTGTAGTTTTTGGCAACAGCAGGCAGCTGTTTTCAGAGAAAAAGCTCTAAAAATTCACTGTACACCAGCTCAGGAGTTGGTAGAGACCAAAAACAGAGCTAAAAAGAGTGAATATTGGCCAGAAAGACCTTGCTGTGTGCACAACTTGTCTTTGCCGTCACCAAGAGGACAAAAAATCTGTTTCAAGAGTGGATTTAGTCTAACGTTGAGATTACGTATAAAAACATCCATGTGAGTTTACATGGAATGTTCTGTGTCTTTAGAGTTTCAATGGAATTAGAAATATTCACAGTAGTGTGAATGTAAAGTAGTCTCACCTCTTCCAGTGTGATTGCAGTCCAGCGCCTCACCTTGACATGTGCATAGTGAATATATGCAATCAGCACTGATAATGCCACCAGGCGCAAATCTCTTATCTACACTCATTCAAATGTTAAGTCAACAAGAGGACGGATGGTTACCGGAGTTCATGTGCTGTTACACTCACGTCATCATCATCTAGGTTGTTGTTGTTGTTGTTTTTGTATAGAATGATGTCCAAAGACAGATGAAAATGTAGTATTTGGAGGACATAAATACTTCAGCTAAGCAGTGGGCACACAGCCGCTGTTCTGTTGGTTTATTCATGTTTGTTGTGCTTTATGTTGCTGAAGGTTGGGTGTGCTCGTCTGTGGATATAGAGCTCAGTCTAACATTCATTACAAGGGATCCTGTTGTCTTATTACACAGAACAAACTATGCACTGTATAATGATGACAACAAAGCCTTTGCCAACAAAAAACAAACAAGCGCCAAGCAGTGTATTTTTGTATTTTTCATGTCCTCTCCCTGGGTTGTCCAGACTCACTTTGTATTTGGAGGAATGACCTTTTATTCTGCAATATATCTGCACCAAGCCCTCCCTGCATCCTCCCTGCATCCTTACCTAACTCCCTCCCTGTCTGGCTGCTCAGTGTTCACCCTGTGTCTCAGTTAAAGATTTGCGGTGTCCTTCAGCCATCACTTGCGCTCTTTCTCCTCCAGTCGAGAGGCACCGGTGGAGACTGGTCTCAGTTCTTGACAGAGGAGGGCTGTAATAGCAAGGCGGAGGCACGCGGTCCTTTGAGAATGGGTCAGCTAGCAGCGAGCGCTTCTCTCATCATGACTGTGACTCATATCACTCACTGGATGACAGTGGCTGGGTGGTCTCACTGGCTTCGGCCATGATGACACAGGAGCACAATGTACAGCTGCTGCATTTAGTTCATATGAGGAAATCTCATTGGAAATTATTTATGTGAATAGATCTGCAAGCAATGGTTATTTTCATAACAGATGAATGTGTCGATCATTTCTTCCATTGATTGTTTTGTTTTTTAATTAGCAGAAAATCACAAGTTCCCAGAGCCCAATGTGATGCCTTCAAATGTACTTGTTTTGTCAGACCAACAGTCTAAAACCCAGATATTTCATTTACAGTCATCTCAAACTTAGTAAAAAGAAGGAGAAGGGGAAAAGTGAGAGTTTAATGCTAATGTGAAGGTGTGGAGTTATAAATTTGGCCTTAAATGCAGCTTTAGCTGAAGGCACAATCTGTGATCTAGATCCCTCAACATTAAAATTTAAAATGCAGAATTTAAGCTCATGCTCATTCCCAAATTGATTTAGAGGGTGTTTAACACATACACGAACACTAAAGAACTAGTAAGTCTAATTTATTCATGTTTTCAGGTGCTGTTAAGTTTTGTTTGCACCAGTAATGTAACAGGCCTGTGATGTTTTTAGTCCATCACACTCAATCTCTAAATTAAGATGTGTTGTGAATATATAACTCATATGGGGGGAAAAAGAGCATTGGCAAGCTGTTTCCCCTTATTTCCAGTCTTTATGCTAAGCTAAGCTAACTGGCAGCTAGCTTTGGGTTCGTATTTACCGTACAGATGTGAGAGTGGTATCAATCTTCCTCATCTAATTCTTGATTAAAAAAAATAATATAAGTGTATTTCCCCAAATGCCAAGCTGTTCCTTTAAATCACGTCATGCTACCTTCTCTCCAAGTCTTTTAATCTCAGGAGTTTTTAGGTCCTGGTTCCACGTGCGAACATAAAAAACAGCTCATCTTTAGCAGTACATTGGTTTTCATGTCTCCTTTGACCTTGTTCGGCATGTAGCCTTCCAAACCCTTCACTGATCGTCTACTTTCAGTTTTATACCCTCATTTTTTTGGTTTATTTATTTTACATTCCACATCTCAGCAAATCTCCCAGAATAGCAGGACATGCAAATGCTGGGCAGCACGGCCATGTAAAGGATATGCACTGCAACAGCTTAGATAAAGCACTTAGTTCACAGCCTCCATTCAACACAGCTCTTATGCAGTATGTTTTTTAATGTGTTAGTGTAGTTGTTTGCTGAGTCTGGGCCCTCGAACAGATAACAGCCAGTGGAGGAGGCAGGTGTGGATGTTTGATCTCATTCTGAGGCTGAGGCAGGCATTTTGATGAAGCCACCGCTGCCTCCATGCTCTTTCCCCTCAGCCTGTTAGTGACTAGTCCCAAGGGGGAATGCTAATACGAGGAGAGGCATCCTCTTGGAATATATAATGCCACTAGCAGACAGAGCTTTGCTACCCGAGGGAGTGGCATCACGCCCCGTGAGTGATGACTCATTAATTTATTCTCCGTCGGTTTACCCTGAAAGCCACTAATCCTACATCCTGTAGATTCATAATGCAGAGCGCTTTGTGCCGCCAGATTAAATAAATTTCACAGTGTTCATGTCTGTGGATGTATTTTGGATCGTTTTGACACAAGCTTGTAAACGTCCTACTTTGTCTGATTTATTTATGAAGAAACGGTTTTGTTTTGCATAACAGAAAATGATCATTGAGAGCTTTATACAGATTATAAACATCCAGCTTAGTTTATGCTAAACTGTTTCTCTGCTCGTCTCTGAAAGCTCTCTCCAGCCCAGATAATTAAATTTCCACAAATGCTACATTTTTAATCTTAATTTAAGAGCATGCCTGCTCTTTACCATTAACTCCACATTCATGCCTTCCCCCTGCAGCATGTTAATGGTAGATTTCTCCCGAACAGTTTCTCTCCTGAACGATTCCAGCCAGCAGCCCTCTGGTCATTAGCCAGCCTCTCAAACCTCTCAGCTCCTGCAGTGCTGCATAATAAGAAAGATCTGGATTGCCAAGAAAAGCAAATGCATGAGAATTTCATTTGGGTGGTGACTGCTGCTACAAAAGATTGGAGTGTGAAATACGGTCCTTTCAGCATTAGGAAGGTTAGTTGATGCCCCAGTAGAGAAAGACACGGCGTTATAGTGCTGCTGGTAAGTAATATTAACAGCTCAGCAATAATTACACATAAATCCACCATCATCAATACCGTATCGAGTCAATGTCGTCACTCACCGACGTCCTCAAGGCTCACCTGTCAAGATTTATGTCTTATTTTTCCTTGTCCTTGTCACTGAATCTCACATTCTTCATTGCCTATTTAAGAAATATACAGCCAGTGAACACAATGTAGGGAGCACCTTTACTAGTAATGCAATCCAGTGCAACAAGGCTGCAAGAAACTGCACGTTTTATGAAGCTTACGATACTCGTTATTTGTGAAAACACTGTCAGAAGGTTTAATTTGTGCTTTTTGAGGACTTGAGTTTGTGATGTTGTTACATTAGTTTGAGGTTAGATGACAGCCAACATCTACTAATGACTGATGTGGTTGTTGTTTCCACAGAGGCCGCCAATGGGAACGTCCCTGCAGGGCAGCGACCCCCACCTCGAATCCGCAACGTTCAGATCAACAACCAGATCGTCAAGCTCAAGTACTGCTACACCTGCAAGATCTTCCGGCCACCTCGAGCATCTCACTGCAGCATCTGTGACAACTGCGTCGGTAAGAAATCTCTTCTGATCTGCCGTCAGTTCTTCCGTTGTTCGAACAAAGGCTCTACAAAGTGAGAAGACGGCCCATTGAAGGTGGTTTATTTCAGTTTTTCAGAAATAGAAAGGTGAGCAGTGTCGTCTCGTGGGGAAAAATAGCTTGCTGACATGATGATTATCACTGAAGCCTCAATCTTAATTACCTCTCTGCATTCATTCATTGGGCGTTGGTAAATAATTAAAAAATTGTAGCTTTAGAATAAATGTTGGACTAAGAAGAGAGGATGCAAAAGTTTTTGAAAACTCAAACAAACGAGCCAAAAACTTCACAGGGAGTGTTTTTGTGGAATGTGCTTTGAATTCTGAAGCCGGTTTGAACTCTGTGTGTGTGTGCGCGAGTGTGTGTGTGTTTTGCTGTGTCATCTCTCAACCCTGCAGAATAGCACTGATTTGGTTTCTAATGGTTGAGGAATGCGTCTGAGGGGAGCGCAGACTCATAGGCGATGTGAGAGGAGACAGTGGAGGCTCAGTGAGGGAATAAGCGCTCAGTCATTGTGAACACTGGTTCATCTGTGTCCACCTGCTGTAGAAACACACACACATACACACATACATAGTCCAAGCATGACGCGGCAGCACGCCTCAGTCCCTCTTTTACTGCAGTCATATCTTTTCATCTTCGACTCAGCGTTGTTTATAGCGGTTAAAGTCTCTCACAGAATAAACAGCATTATAAAAAACAGAAAAACAGAAGAAAGAAACAAACCATTTCACTAATTATATTTGTTTATCCGCAGGCCTCCTCTGGTTAATGTATTATGAGATGTCTGATGTACAATTTAGTCTGAGAGTATCTGGACAGTTGTTTTAGCTGTGTGTGTGTAGCACATGGGAGTTGAATTAAAACAATTGCTATGGGGGTAAAGTGCTATTCTGGTTCCAGACCTCTGAATTACTGCACACATCTTTCCTTTTAGTGAATGAAATGGACAAAATGGCATTTTAGTTTGATTATCAAGCTAGTAAAGTGCTTTCAGCTTTAATTTGAGGGTTTTTACGTCCATATTCAATGAACAGTGTACAGGATTATTGTCCTGCTCTACACCATGCGCGTGGGGGTGGGGGTAGGGGGACTATGTATTATAAGACAAAGTCTACAGCCATGCTAGCAGCTCTGTGTCATTGTGCTTTGGGCTAAATGCTAACATCAGCGTTCTAATATTCTCACAGTGATAATGCTGATGTTTAGCTGGTGTAATGTTCACCATCGTAGTTCAGTGTGTTAGCATGCTAACATTTGTTAGGTAGTGCTGAACAGTGCCTGTAGTTTCTCAGGTGTAAGTATTGGACACACTGATGTGTTGTCCTTGTGGTGGCGCTAGAAAGAAAGTCAAAGGATCATCAAAGTTATTGCAATTCAGTGAATGTCTACATACAATATCATGGCACTTGTTAGATATTGTTTTATGACCTACACAGGGAGCAATCGAGATGTTTTGGCTTCGCTTTTGGGGAGTCTGTCTTTCTGTACAGTTAATGGTGTGAATGATAGTGATGGACCAACAGCTTGACCGACAGACATGGCCATCTGTAGAGCCATGTGGCTAAAAAAATATTGGAAGGACTTATAAAAAGGTTCCTTTTGTACTCTAAATATAAATGTGATCCATTTATTTTGACCTTATATCTACAAGCTGCTTCACGCCTTGAGTGTCTGCTGCGATGTTTACAGTGTATTATTGTGAGAGTCCATCCAGGGAGTGCGACGGTGTGTCTGCTGCAGAGAAAAGTTTAAAGGAACATGTTTACTTCTGCCGTCCGTTCGACCCTCCCCTGTTTTCATCCGGCTCTCCTCCAAATTACAGAAAAAGAGGGGCCAAGCGGAAGTGATCACTATATTTAGACTGCAGGTTTACAGAAGCTGATGCACAAAGCTGTCTTTGATGAAAAGACTGCAGTTGATATTGGTGTATTTTTAACGCTTGATTGATTTCCTAAAGCGTCTGTTTTCTCAGAAAGTTGGTGTGGTACATCTGGTTTTATTTGCATACTGACACGGTGACCTTTATCTCTTTATCGCAGACCGTTTTGATCACCACTGTCCGTGGGTCGGCAACTGTGTGGGCAAGAGGAACTACAGATACTTCTACCTGTTCACCATGTCCCTCTCCCTGCTCACCATTTACATCTTCACCTTCGACATCGTTCACGTGGTCATGCGTGAGTATCCCGTCAGTCATTTGTCCGATGAGAAGGAACAGACAGGACATGTAAAAGAATGCGGCAAAACAGGAAGCACAACTTGTGACACAAGCTCACCAGCAGCTTCTAGTGTAAATGCAAATGTATGCCCGTGTGCTCAAACTATGACCTAATTCAGACCAGGCTTTTCCTGGAGCGTGACATGACAGGAAACAGCAACTGACAGCTTGACATGATTCCTCTTTCATCCCCTTCCTCCTGCTTCCTTGTTCTACCCAATGCAGATGGCAAGAAGACAGGGAGACACAGGAAACAGGAGTGTTTCTAGTCAGGATAATTAGCTCTGGGCTTGTTATCTTAATGCTGGTGTAATATGTAAGGATTCTGCCTTTTCAGTAGAGGAAAGAATTAATAATGTATCTTCTTTCTGTGTTTCTCTGTTCACAGGTTCAGTAGATAATGGCTTTTTGAACACTTTGAAGGAAACACCTGGAACATATCCTTTAAAGCTCTGACCACAGTATATACCACAAAACAGCTGCTGTGTGCGTCATGTCTGCCAGATTTCCCAGAATAGAAAATGAAAAACATCAAGGTACTTTTAAAGTACATCACCCCAACAATGACCGTTCCCTAAACCTGTCCCCAAACACCGATTGTCTAATTATAGCTTAGCGTCCGTAACTAACATGATGAAGTGGCGTCCTTTTTAACCTTTTTAAACACAAAAGCTGAAGTGTAAAGGATGGATTGAACAAAGTGTTCATCTGCTCAATGTAGCTGCAGCCGTTAGCATGTTCAGCCAATAGGCCAGTGAGCTCAGCTAACTACATTAGTTTGTGGGGTAATAACAAGAAAATCCCAGTTCATGGTAAGATGATACACGGTGTAGTGTTTCATCACTGTGTGGAAGCTGATCCTGAAAGCTAGGAGAGTTCCTGAATTTGGGGAAAATTATCAATCCCTTAGCCGAGATATCATTACATATGCCTAAAACCTAACTTAGTCTTCTTCTTTTTGTTTTGTAGTAATTCAGCTGCACAGATTGAAAAGTCAGCTTGAGATATCGCTGTGACTCATGAAGCTACCGTTAGCTTAATTAGCTTGCTAGCGACAGCTGATAAAATACGCCTCTATTGTTTCAGCTAGCGAAACCAACAGTTTACCAAAAATAAATGAAAAGCTGCTTTCGTATAAGAAACTCAATGGTGAATCTGCCACAGTTCTTCCCCTACTTCCCCTTCTACCACAGAAGGGGAAGTTTGACCGGCATAGCAATAATGACTAAGAGGGCAAGGGGCTGGATGACTGAACTTAGTGAAACTGCAGCTGGTCACTTCTTTCTTTTTTGTAAGTTAAAGGGTAAAAACCTCCTGCTTTTGACCCCACACATATTTTTAGACTTTGGTTCCTTTCGCCGACTGTCACCGGCATTAATCGTGTTATATAATTTTCTGACATTTTGCCGTCACCTGCTGTTTAATCAGTGACCACGCGTCAGGCCGGAAACATCTGCTGCTGTTTTCTTAACTCCACTGCACTGTGCTGGAGGTGCTGGTGTGCTTCTTCACCCTGTGGTCAGTGGTGGGACTGACCGGCTTCCACACCTACCTGATCTCTCTCAACCAGACCACCAATGAGGACGTGAGTGCATCTTACTGCATGTTCAGTTAGACATGTTCTGTGCCATTAAAGCTTTTTATCCGTGCATCCATTTAAACTGCACATATCTACAGACTAATGCTTCTGTCATATCTATACGGTGATCTGAATCATGCTGGGAGGCACAGTGCTGTACTTTTAGTATTTCTTGGATTTCACACTGTCTTTATTCAGATGAACCGTGACTTTTGAGGGTGTAAAGTAACAGGATTGACTGTGGTTAAACTGCACTACACAGGATTTCTCACCAACTAAAACTCCTAAGTTAAGATTCCAAGCTGACTTTGTATGCTGAGATCGGACCATGCAAACTGAAGCTTGTTAGCTAACAGCGATCTATAAAGAGAGACACATGCATTTACATCCAGTCAGAAGCTCTGAAATGCTTCTTGGTTACATGAGTTTTTTTGATAATCCAGTATTGTAAAGTGTGACCCACACATTCAGGCCCTGCTGATTGGCTCTCACCTGAGTTTTCACCATTATTTTCATCCAAACAGCAAACTCCAGGAGAGTGTTTCAGTCTCGAACTAAACAGACCACTTGTGAATGTACAGTTCACGTCATCTTTGAACAAAGTCCAACCGCTCTGATCAGTCACAGATAAGATAAAAGATGAAGATATTTTTCTAGTTTTCACAGATTTAGTTTAGATGAAGGGTCAGACTTGTGTGTGAGATCGTCTGTTTTAAAATTAGATTAATCGTCAGTGAAGATTAATTGTAGTTTTAACAGTGTGTCTGCAAATGTTGGCTTCACACTGCTGGAAAGATAAACATACATCACAGAGGCGTAAACGTGACAATTTCTAAGACTACGGAGCCGTTTCCTTGACGATGCCACCGCTTCGTTCAGCACTGAAGGACAGAGAGCTGGTAAACTGCAGCTTGTTAAACAAGACCATCCTAGTAAACTAAAGCAAAGCAAATGCACAAAATAAGAAAACAGGATCTTAACTGAGGCTACAAAGTCTATTTATAACTGCAGCTAAAACCAAAACATGCAGCATCTTTTTATTCAGACTTCACGTGAGATAAAATATAATAAACAAATCTTTCTGCTTGTGTTATAAAGTTTTATTATTCCGTCTTTTCATCCAGTTCAGCCGCACTGAGACCAAAAATCTCTTTACAAGGGAACTGTGGCCAATACAGCGGGAGCACTTTTCCTCTGCTCAGCCTGAGCCATATGACAAATTGGCTGGTAAATGCTTTGAATGCTAAAAGCAGCAGTCACACTCCTCTCTGCTCACCAAGGCGACAGGCTAATGATCTAAAAATATGCATGAATCGCTGCTATTCTTAATAAAACCAATGATAGAATGGAGCTGGAATAGGAACAAAGCAGGCCCGCTGGTTTCTGATTCTCAACTTGTCAGCCACCTTTAGAAGAAGCTTGTGAGGCTAAATGAGGGAAAAAATATTGATTGCTTGATCTCATTACCATCCAGTCATTATTTAGTCATCACACGCACACACACACATTCAGGCTGATCTAAAGCAGATGATGAGTAGTGGTGACGCAGGTGGATGAATCCACCGAGGGAGTAATTTATGTTGTCTGTGTATAGTAGTGTTAACAGTGTGTATACTTTATTGGAGGCTTTGTTAGCCCAGATCTGACTGCAGAGGCTCTGACGGGAAGCAGAGTGCAGCAGCAGCGGCAGTGGCAGCGGCGGCGGTGGTGGGAGGTTCTAGATGGCTGAAAGCAAGAGAGTGCACTCATACTTTGTTGTAATGATTAATTTATAATTCCCCCTTTTCCTTCCTGTGGGATGCCTGCCCTCATTTTTTTTTCAGTTAATCAGTAATGAAGCTCTGCAATGTGCACCTACAGTGTAATGTTGCTCCAGGATTGAAACAATGGCTGTCAGCCTGGCCGTTTCAATATCTGTGATTGGCCTAATAATAGATGCATCGATACCTGCAGGGGCTGGGCACGCAGCCAGAAAAACTGCTGGGGGGTGGAGGAGAGAGAGGGAGTGAGGGAGGAGGAGGAGAGGAAGATGGAAATGGTGAAATAAGGGCGAACAAGAGAAGGCACCTTGAGTGTTGTAGCTGCTCTGGTCTCCCAGAGGATGATACATGCTCTGTCAACTGTGTCTCCTACACACACACACACACACACACACACACACACACACGCGCGCATACACACACGCGCGCATACACACACGCGCGCATACACACACGCACACACAGTACACGTGGGCCTGCAGAACAGCAGTGCCTAATGGGCAGACTGTTGACCTATATCTACTGCAACTAAAAAAAAAAGGCTGTTGTGTGTCAGTACAAACTCACGCTGTGCAGCCAAACTTTGTTTAGTTTTGGGGTCAGTTATATAAGTCGATCTATCAGTTTGCTTTCTCTTCTTCTTCTGCATGTTTTTCAGTTAATATTATCCAACCTGTATTGTAGCTATAGTTACACTTAGATCAGTCTAGCACTCATGAAATTCTGATTAAATAACTGGGTGTTGTGTTTTCTGTATGAGTGGTAATATAACAAAATAAAAGTCAATATAAAAATAAAAACTCTGGTACCCTCTAATATATTGTTAATACAATCAAAATCATGTGTAGTTTTCTGGATAGAAATAAAGTTGTAGCTATCAAACGTGTTCTCTTCTCTGGGAGAATATTAACTGATGAAAAATTTTTTTTAATTGAAAATCATGCAGAAGAGGGGAAAGTGTGCTCTCCGCCCTGAGTGGTATCAGCAGGTCTAACTTTCAGGCTGCATAAAAGGTGGGGCAGCCTGTATGTAACCTGAGAGACGAAGCCCAGGGGCAAAAAAAACAAGCAGGATTATGGTGGCTGCACATTAGGACAACAAACACTCAGAGACTTTAGAAAGAAAATCAATATGAACAAAAAAAACGTGTCTCCACCCATCCCCAGCTGGAGCGGAGGTCTCAAAGTTTCCAAAGATACCAGATAAGTCAGGCTGAAGTTTATGGAAATGTGTATCAAGTGGTGCTTAAGATAAGATAAGATAAGATAAGATAAGATAAGATAAGATAAGATAAGACTATTAATCCCACACCGGGGAAATTTAGTCGTTACAGCAAGCGCATTACAAAAAGCAGGCACAGTGGCATAAAGAGGTCAAATAAAAATATAGAAGTAGTAGTAGTAAGATACAGAGTAGAAAAAACAACTATGTCTGGGTACATTTGTACAGATTATTAAAAATTAAATAAAAAAAATAAAAAGAGACACACAATTTTCCCATTTGATGTAATTGTGTAGCCGTAAAATGTATGAAAGTGTGAATGTTTCACTCACTGTGAGCATCATGTGAATATGAAACAAGTCAATATGGAGTATGTGTGTGTGATACAGTCGGTGTGGAAAATAAGGATTTTCCACCTTTAAAGGAAACAAAATGTTTAAGGGTTAAAATGTGCCTCCTGTTAGCTGCTAAATAATACATCAGACTGAGAGTTTCTGTACAGTACAGTACAGAAGGACTTTATTTCTGGGGGAATCCTTTATATGAATTCTCAGATTTTTCAATGAATTATTAAAGTGGTGGTAGTTAGTAGGTGTGGCGCCCGCCGGCACCCGTAGGCACACAGAGTTCCCATTAAACCAGGAATCATGAAATCCCTGATAAGATCTTAGTAGGTCAAAGCCGAGCCTGTGGGAGCAACATCTAAAAATGGAACCCTGCTTTTGAATAAGGTATAAAGCCAAAGCGAAATCTTTCTGAAAGAGAACTGAGCAGGACTGCGATCAGGTCGGGGTGTGTTTGGGATGGTTTGCTGCTCCAATGATGAGTGTGGTGCACATTTTTGTTTTGTCCAGATTAAAGGATCCTGGTCGGGAAAGAACAGAGTCCAAAACCCATACAGCCACAAGAACATCATCAAAAACTGCTGCGAGGTGCTCTGCGGGCCAACGTACCCGAGGTAACCTCCGCCCTCTGTTATCGGTTCTGTATCGGAGCCTGTGGTGGATCAGACTCTCAGATTAGCCGCTCACCTGCACCTCGCTCTGCCGAGTAACGAGCAGGATGCAGTTAGTGACTGACTGTCTTGTGTCGCTCTCCAGCGTCTTGGACAGAAGAGGACTGATGTCAGAGGATTCGTCTGTTTCTGCAACGCCTGCTGTACCCTCCTCCTCCTCCTCCTCCTCCTCCTCCTCCTCTAGCAGCAACAGCAGCAGCAGCAACCCAGTGCCACAAACCACGGTGAGCATACACACACACACACACACACACACACACACACACACACACACACACACACACACACACACACTGCACCCTCCCCCTTCACACAGTCCCTCTAAAGTGGATCGAGGCTGCAAAGAACAGAATAGCGAATAGAGAGCAGACGTGAAACAGTCTAAACCAATTACAGGGAGTGTTTGAGAGCGGCAGGAGCAGTGTGCTCTAAGTGGAGAGCACTCTTCCTATTGACGATCCATCCTGTGACACATGGATGTGCAGCCATGTGGAGGCTCTTAACATGCTTACATGTTGATCTGTTTCTAATCGCTCAATTGTTGTGTTTTCTGCTATTAGCTAAACATGGATAAAAAAACATGGAGTCTGTCTGTCCAGTGTTGCTAAGGATCATGCTGACACTGAAATGCTTCACAGAAATCATCATTTTAAACATGTTACAGCTCCAGAATGGTTTTAGGAAAATCCATCTGATTTACCAAAGGATGGAAACAGCAGTCGACCTTCTTACTACAGTTAATTAGTCTTTGTTCACGCTAGTCTTTTGTTCTACTTTCATTATTTGTTAAAACCAGTTGTTTTGCTTTTAGGGCCTTATTAAATGAGACCATTCTGCAGTACTTTATTTCACTGCATTGGAAATCTCTTCAGACCAAAACAGCCCTGTGTGACCACAGGGGGCGCTTTACATGCTATTAAATAGTCGAGAACGTGCCTCAAATTCACAATTTCTGATGCAGATCGTCAGAAAATGACCCTGCTTCACCTGGAAGGCACCTGGCCTTTCTCTCTCACCCTTTAAAGACAGAAAATAGCATTAATAAGAACCACAGCTTGTAGACGTGTGACAGCATCCATGCAACAGCATCCCCAGTGATCGCGCATTAAGGTGTCACGTTACAAAGTAGCCTACCGGAAACATGTGCTAGCACGTGTTTGATTAGCTGACACAGCAGAGAAGAGATGTAACTGTGACTTTGACTCTTCATATAAAACTGTCTGTTCTGTCTGTGCTGTTGCTGTTTGGCCTCACATCTAAGAATTCTAGTAATCATTGAGAATTATCATCTTCTGTTGTTACGTGTGTTTTGCATACACATCCAGGGTCAGCAGATGGACATTAGCATTCTGCTCTGTTCGACGTGTGTTATGATGATGTGATGCTTTGCTGCGGCTCACTTTGTTATCACTGGCTCTGACTACGCTTGCGTCTTTTCAGCACGGTGTCCTCTGCCTACAGAAAACCACGGCCCCGCTCATCCCCAACGAGCACACACCCGACGACGCCAAGCCGAGCATCGCCGCCTCAGCAGAGAGGAGCTCCTCCCGCAAAGAGGAGCACCCTCCCGCTTCAAAGGTCCCACCCCTGGCTTCGCCCGAGACCGATGCAGAGGCGTCCCTCGCCAAGGACAAATCCCATTAGCTGAGGGAGGCGCGGCGCTCGCCGTAGCCACGCCCCCAGCAATCCTGCCTGGTCAGGAACTGAAACATTAACAATCAACGTCTGATTATTGTGCGGGTGGCTCAGTTACTCTCCCGCCCTACATTCCACCAGAAGAACGGAGCTTCTGCTGCAGCTCCTCCTCTTCCCTCCTCTCCTCAACAGTAGCTGCAGAGCTCTTTGACTGACACTTACTCCTGCAGGAGGGGGAGTGATTTAATGGAAAGTCAGCAGCTTCCTCTGTCTCCTGAACACTGCATGGAAAAAACACGCAGGGGGAGAAGCTGCCGGGAGAGCTGCAGATAAAAAAATCTCTCCGAGCGTGTGACATCCCCGCCGGTCACCTGTTGGCTGCTCCGATTGTCAGTACTGCTTCAGTTCTTCATTTAAAATCGCATAATGACATTTATTGTGAGAGGCCAGTTCAAATATACTCCTTGCAAGTGTCTGGCAAAGACGATATTACTTCTGGACATGTATAAAACTTCATACATACAGTCAGTTTTCTGTTGTGTGCACATTACATGCCCTATGCAAACCGTGAGAGGGCTGGACATGCAGCTTTGATCAGAGTGCAGAGAAGGGTTACAGCTGTAAGAGTGTGAGCACACCTGGTGTCCAGGCAGGGGGAGGATGTGCAAATCCTTAGCTGAGATATCCTTAAAGGCTACTTCCAGGCAAGTCAATCTACCTTGTATTCTGAAATTGCTGCATCCAGTACTGTTGCATCTTTTTTTTAAAGTGATCTGATCCAGACCAACGCCTGTCCTTCCATTTTTATATAATCCAGGATGTAGTGTGACGTCGGTGCTCTAAAATAGATGAAATTGCTTCACGCACAGTTAATGTCTTGTATCCAGGAGACGCTTTGCCAGAGTCCCGGTGTGTGTGTGTGAGAAAAGGCCTGACTTCTGATGATAGTAGACACTAGTAGTAACAGTGCCTTATCGTAACAGCTGCACTATCAAATGCAACTGAGGTCGACCAACAGAGAAGCCCGTGAAATCCGTTCTAACCACTGATTCAGTGTTAAATGAGAAATGCCAACGTTTGTACACTAATTAGTCCAGTGGATCCCAACCTGGGCTTTGGGACCCCTGCAAGGGGCCGCAAGACAGTTCTAAGGGGTCGCAACTCATTCGCTTTCTTGCTGAGAAACAGATGAGAAGATTGATACCAGTTTCATGTGTCTGCTGTCAATATGAAGCTACAGGAAGCAGGTGGTTAGCTTAGCTTAGCTTAGCTTAGCATGAAGACTGGAAACAGAGGGAAACAGCTAGCCTGGCTCTGTCCAGAGATGACAAAATCAAGCTGCCAGCAGCTCTAAAGCTCACAAACGTTTGTGTTCAAAGAACAAAATGTTTTGTTGCTTTTCGGGTGGAACTCTTCCTTCCTGTCATTTTTACTGTTTGTATTTACAGAATAAACACAATAATTAGTGAGCTTCAGAGATGCTCGTAGATGGATCTTTGGAGAGGATCGGGCTGATTGTTTCCCTGTCTCCAGTCTTTATGCTAAGCTAAACTTCATATTTACTGTACAGTCACGAGTCGTGTCAATCGTCTCATCAGCAAGAGGAAATAAACATTTGCTGAAATGTCCTTTTAAAAGGAAAGTAGAAAAAACACATTTCTGCTGAATAACCCTAAAAATGTGCTTTTTTTCTTTTTTCTTATGAAATACTATAAATTGTCTCCTACAAATTCTGAAGTATATTAAATGTGATAAGGAAAAACTCCTCTGGTGGAACAGCTGGTAAACGTCTGCGGTCTGTGAGTGACGGTGTGTTCAGGGGTCGTAGGTCTGAAAGGTTGGGAACCGCTGAATGAGACCTTCTGAAGCAAAAACTAAGCAAAGCCATTGTTGCACTGTACATAGTTTAACAGGTAAAGGTGTCCTGGAAAGCTCTCATCTGATTGGTGAGGATTGCAGCAAGGTTTTGTTTTGGTTTTGGCTTTTCCTTTTTTTGTGTGTCCAAATGCGGCCAGTGTTAATTCTGCTGCCTGTGAGCTTGAGCGCCTCCTCCTGTAAATCACACCAGAGCCGATCTTCCCCCGACTCCTCTCTCTTCCCGCCTCCTTCCTCTGTAAAAACCGGCTCTCGTATTTAACTCCTGCTCTCCTCCTCCTCCTCGCGTCTTTGCTGTGACAGTTACTCCTCCAGTACGCCCAAGGCCGAGGCCGCTTCCGCTGCAGCTGTCTCGTTATCGCAGAGGGAGAACGGCGCTCAGTCCTTTCTTTTCACACATCTGTGTATTTCAGACGGAGCACAGCCTGTAATGTGGCCCGAGAATTTATTTTGTTCACAGAGCGCTCGAGGGGACGGCGCCCACACAAAGAAAAATGAGAGTAAAGCTTATTCTTAGTATTTAAATGATGTTAGCTGATAGCGAGAGTTTGTAATAGTGGTTGTGTTGTATGCAAGACAGACTTAGTGTTTGTGAAATATACTTGTGTAGAAAATCTAGTGTGTCAACAGCTTTGTATCAGACTGAAATCTGCCCGGATGATTATTTCCTTTGCACCCTGAAGCAGTTTAAAGCTCTGAAGACTGATTATAGACACTTTTAGGTGATAAAAGATTAATACAGGCTTGCAACTAACAACTTTAATTATTGATTAATCTGTGGGCAGTTTTAGGGATTAACTACTTGATTGTTTGGCCTATATAATGTTAAAAATAGTGAGAAAAACCCAAATATTCAATTTACTATCAGGAAATCAGCAAATATTTAGATTTAAAAAGCTGGAACAAGCAAATTTTGGGCATTTTTGCTTCACAGATTGTAAAGTTTTTCTGGTTTTTCTCAACTGATCGATGAATACTTTCAGCTCAGGGTGAATCCTTTATGTGAGGAAAAGGAGAGCTGACGGTCTCCTGTCCGTTGGATGAAGCTGTAAAGTGTGTGGCAGTATTGTTCCTGTGAAGTAAAAAAGCCTACCGGCCGAGTGTTTGTTCGGAAAACCTTCCAGTCAGAAGTAGAAACCGAGGCCAGAGCGGGCTTTCTGTGTGGAAAGCACTCGAAGGCAGTTTGTGTTTGATTTGCTTTGCATTGCTGTCACCGAGAAGCAAGAATGTATGATTGATATTCAGTAGGAGAAGAGACAGTTTCAAAGCGGGTTTTTAAGGGACGGATGAACTTGAAGTTTTAGCTCCAAAGGTTTGCAGACAAGCTGAGCTCTTGTGTGTATGATTCCTGTGTTAAAACGCCATGACGCGGTCAGATCCGAATGCTCTGATCATTCTATTACATTGCATTATGTATACAGATACAGTAATATACCATTGATGGAACTCTTTATTTATGTTCACTTTGTTTGGTATCAACACTGTGATTATATGTGTTTCATTCAATTTACTTCACTTCTTTTTACATGATCAATGTGTCTGGTAAATAAACAATATTGTCTTATTATTGTTGTCTCAACTGTAGCATCAATGGCATTATGCATGGCAGCTTTCTTATTGTGGTTCAGTACTTTGCCTCAAGGTGAAATTTAATTTAACTATCTGAATTGTCAGTTCAGCCGTGCTTCTTTGGTCCAGGCCTAAATATCTCCTTCTTGCAGGATACTGGTGATCCCTTCACTGTCCATCTAGCACCACCATCAGGTCAGACTTTAAACTTTTCCAGTACAAAGATGGTTTTCATGGTAAACAAGTCACTTAAAATCAGCACTGAAAGCTGTGGAAAGACCTGGAGTTAAGATCATTTAGTCAAAATATTGACTTATATACTGTACATTTAGAATAACCTTAAGTTAAAGCATTTAAAACTAATAATTCATAAGTTACATCATCACCAACAGCTCACTGAATATTGTTTTATTCAAGTTCTATTTACAACAGGGTTATCAACTTCATGATAACGTGACATAAATCAGTGTGATGCACCTCATAACAAGAGAAACTGCTGAGAGCTACATTTGAATTCAAGTTGCATGAAAAACATCCGAGAGTATTTTACATTCATTTTTTGTATCAGAGTGCACAACATGAAAACGTTTAAGACAGAGATAACAAAGAAAAACACCTTTAAATTCTCAGCAGAAAACAAGAGCACACTTCAGACTTCAGGCTACGTAACAGGTTCGTTCTGCGGCAGATGATGAGAAATTGTGCTGTTTGCTCAACCATCAGGTTCACACAGTATTTCAGTCTTAAATTGTGTCACCAGTCCGCTCGCTTTAATGAAGAGGCATGTTTAACGGCACCAGACCTCCATCCACAGAGTCCACGACAACCACGATCAAAACAGTATTTTTTTCCTCCACTTCTCAAGACCCCTCGTCCACCGTCAGCTCCTGCAGCTGCTCCTGCACGGCATCCAGCTGCTCTGTTTGCTTCTCCTGCTCGTGTTTCTCCGCCTCCTGCTTTGTCTGCTCCTCAGATGCTTCATCCTGGTGGGCTTCCTCTGTCTTTGGCTCCTCGCGTCCGCTCTCCAGGTTCTCAGAGCTTTCGAAACAGCCCGAGTCCCTCGGCTCCTTGACTTTCTCCCCAGATCTGTCCTTCTGATCTTCTGGCTCGGACTCGTCGTCAGCTAGATGGGGCAAAGAGAGTCACTTTTTAGTACAGAAAAGCTTGACTCAGATCCTTTGTGTATTAATCCTGGACTGTAAGAGGCCTTTACATCATGTTCAGCTTCAGAGAAAAACTTAAAAATCAGGTTTTTTTTGTTTGTTGATGGTCTTAATGAGACTGAGTGACTACAGGTGTCATTGTTTACAACGTCACTAGGGGGCACTGTAACATGATCTTCCAATCAAATGTGCACTCTTAAGTTTTGAGCCTCCCCTTGTGGTTAATCTTTCTGTTTTTCATAAATTAACCTGTGCTCTCATCTTTGAGGGATTTTCACAATAAAAGCAGTGTTAAGTGATTTGGGGTTTTTTTCTGTTCAACAATGGTTAACTGCACTCTCTCTCTGCTTGGTTTCATATGTCAGGAGATGTGGTAGTTGGTACAAAGCTGGCTGAACAGGTTGGACTGATTCGGCCTCCTCGGTGTTCTTGAGGGCAGATTGACTCACTGCAAAAACCAACACTGCAGAAGAAAAATCTCACATTGAAAATTCAGCACTGCAGTGACAGTGAGTGAAGCATTACTGCTCTTTGAATGTAATATTTCAGAATAAATAGTCAATCTGTAAAATCTCACAGTCAGAAAGTATTGGATGGGCTTCATAAAACCATATTAATACAATAATATTAATAATAGATAGAAGCAGATAATGAATATTAGAATAAATGAGGGTTGTTGGTATATCTAAAATTGTAATGAGAAAAATGGTCAAACAGTCTCGTCCCACGTGCCAGTCTGGATTAACCTCTCTCTTTTCCTGATACTAATCTCACCACAGTGGATATGTGAAATTTGGGGACATCAAAAACAAAGTACAGAACGCTAATGTGAGTCCATAAACTGCCTCGCTGTCATTCCTGGTGTTCAGATCACGTAGAATGATTCGTCTGGAGCGCAGACAAGCTGAGACGTCGGGAGAAAGGAGGATTTCTTACGAGCGACTGAGCCTAACTGCAAACTCAGTGTAATGCTGTGCAACTGAGCCATAAAATGCGCCCAATTATGTAGCTGAGGCAGAAAAAATATGATGGCGGCATAATGTATTCCCGCCTCAGCCCGACGTCTGAGTGCCAGCGGCGCCTAGCTGTCTTTTAGTGGGGAAAAAAAGTCCAGAAATTCTGGACTGGGGCTTTTCTATTATTGCGAGCCAGCAGAGCAGCATGGTTAGGAAAGATTTCCACAGCTCCTCAGTGGGTAAACTTACAGTCTCTCAGCAGCTCAGAGGCACTCAGGATCTTGGAGCGCTGCTCTGGGTCGGTGATGTTCAGCTCGTTGAGGTGAGACTCCTTCAGTCCTGCAAAGTCCTCCAGGCTCTGAAAGCCATGCATGGACAGCAAAGAGCTCAGCTCCTGCAACACAAAAGAACACGTTATCTGAATATCCACAATTATAATGGAAACAACAACAACAAGTCCAGCTGCAGTGCAACAAACTGTCATCAGAGAGTGTCTCACAGTGAGGCCGATGCTGTCCAGCACCTCCTCCAGGGTTTTGGGCTTGGATTTGTCTCGGAGCGTCTTGCTGCTGCGGTGTCTCCTCCTGGCCGGGGGGCTCTCTTCAGGCAGCAGATTGACGTAGATGAACTTGAAGGAGCCCACTTTGTTGTTGAGCTTCCCTGTCCAGGTTCCCACAGGAGGCTTCTCGATGATGTAGATGATGTCTCCTTTCTGTGAGAGAGGACACGTGAATGTCAGGCTTAGTCAGGATGATGTGTTGATTATTATTACAGATGAATGAATGAAAGATCATTTATCACTATGAATATAACTTTGTCCATGTTCCTCTGAGTTGACTGCTAAGAAAATGAAAAGCTGAATGACACCAGACGTTTCATTTAACAGATCTCTCTTCCTGCACAGTTGTATAATCTACAACGCGGTGGCATGACCACGACTGAAATGATATTTTGTCCAACAGGCAGTCAGTGATGGGTCATGCAGTTTAAACTCTGCCTTGAAGACTAATTATCAAAAGGGCCAGTCTTATTTCACTCCGTTAACAAGCTCCCTGGAGGACGACTTGTCCAGACAGCGGAAGAGGTCGAGGGCCAGATCAGAGACGGCGAGGAAGACGTCCCCCCCTGAAGACTCACTTGGAGTTTGAGCGACTCCACGTCGTAGGGGCTGGGAGTGAAGTCCGTGTGGACCAGAGCGCGGCCGCAGAAGGGTCCGTTGTAAGAGACGCCGTTCTCCTCCAGCCGCATGCTGTCCCTCTGGCAGTACCCGCTGTCCAGGCTCTGTCTGTCGCTGCCTGAGATAAGAGACAAGAAGCAGGGTCAGACTCATCCTTCAGCTACAAACAGGAAAAACTGTGGACATCAGAAATGTGATATCCTCAGGAAGCTGTTATCATACTGAATCTAACAACGAGCGAATCGTGTCTCTGTTCAGATTTAACTTGATTTGATTTGAATCATGACTCCCAGATGGATGGTATCTTTGCCTCCCTCCTCCCTTCACCTGTCAATCACAGTTTGGAAAGCTCTGGTTTACAGGGACACAGGTGTACTTACTGCCTGACAGCTGGCGGGTGATGGGGCTGGGCATGGCGTCCTCTGAGCCTGTGGAGCACACAGACGTCCTCTGTCCTGCACTCAGATCTGGAGTCCAATCAGAGGAGACGGGGGACAGCTCCTCACCGCTCTCACCCTGCAGACGAAGAGGACGACAGTGCAGGTCAGAGGTCAAGTCACCTTCAGTTCACTGAGTTAATAATGCTGAGCTGAATCTGAAGTTCACAGAATGACGTCGCTTTAATTCACTGTGTTGACCAACAGGCAGTAAAGGTCCTCATTGCAGGACATCTGGCCTGCGAGGGACATACTAACACTGAACTGTTGCAGTGGGTTGAGGTGGAG
The DNA here is from genome assembly GCF_039877785.1 of Chaetodon trifascialis. Classification (NCBI taxonomy): domain Eukaryota; kingdom Metazoa; phylum Chordata; class Actinopteri; order Chaetodontiformes; family Chaetodontidae; genus Chaetodon; species Chaetodon trifascialis. The sequence continues at coordinate 21,081,785 of NC_092060.1, forward strand.
CCAACTTTAATTTCTATTGGTGAGTTTATTCTTAGACAGTCCGTCATATTTTCATCAAATGATGAAGCTATGACGCAGGTGTGAGAAAGCAGAAGCAACCCAAAGGACAGCTGTCGGGTAAACACAGTGAAGTAAAAAGACCAATACTTGCCTCTGAACTATAGTATTACAACCTACAAATTGTACTTTAGTACAGTGCTTGAGTAAACGTACTGAGTTACTTTGCACCACTGAAAATCAAACATCAGTACATACATTTGTCCACTAGATGGAGACAATTTCAATCTTTTTGGACAGCTTCGTACTCAGATGTCCGGGTGTGTTTTTGGAGCATTGATGCTCCACAGTCCAATTAAATATTCCAGATACAGTTTTCACCTTTTTAACTATATTAACTGCGACTGCTTACATACTGCGATCTTCATATGTTAGTCAGCTGACTGACACCGTAAACTGGATTTACCCCCTCCTCAGCCAGAGCCTTCTGCACCATCTTGGATGTTTTGCGGGTCATGGTGCGGGAGATGACGTTGCGCCATTTCTTTCCCAGTTTGCTGCCACTTTTCACAGCTTCCTCTGCTGTCACACCCTCAGCCACCTGACGTGAGAGCAAAAAAAAAAAAAAAATCAACTACTTCCATCGACTTCAATCGATGAGTGGAGACGAGAGGATATGTGGTACAAACTTATTTAATCATGTGAAGTAGGTTTAAGAGCCAAAACTTTGCCGCTGATATAAACAAACTCTGGCAGTGGTTCACAGTGGCGTGCATCGCCCCCAAGACACACAAGCATTCGCTTCTCACAAATTAGAAAGCCTACGGACGTTGTGGTGATGGGGTTTGCATACGCCCATAGCGCTGATGCCACAAGGTCACATGCATAACACCAAAACACCTGCGCCTTATCTGCAGCCTACCGCTGCTGCAGGGCTGTGGGCTCAGTAATGAAAGCTAATGATGTTTTCAGTATTTTTACGAGGCACTTCATTATAACAAATGTACTGCGAGACGCTTTGCATTGGTTGAGGACACAGAGGTCGAGTCCCTTCCAATTTGCAAAGGAAAATAAAGCAGAAATGCAGGGAAGTGCTGTTAGATTTAGAGAAAATAGAGAAATTAATTCAGAATAATGGTCTGCGGTGGCTGTATGAGACTTTAATCACTGAACATTATTCTGTGGCGACTTCAAACGAGCAGCCAGTGGTTTATTTTATGATAACGAATGTGGAAATGACGGAAAATCTATCTATCTATCATCATTAGCATCGCTATATTTTCAAGGTTTTCACATACTTGTGGACTGTGATCATAAATTCTTCTCTCAAACCTAAATTGTGTTCAGACTTTCTCCGTTCAGCACAACACTGAAGAGAGATGACTGTCAAGCTGAAGCATGAAACATGCTGTAAATAACCACAAAAACACACCGCCTACACAGAGACAGAGAGGAAAGTAGTTGAATATAGAAATAAAAATGCATAACGCTGAATAGAGAATGTATAAATTCTCTGGGGGAGGACGATCAGACTCCTGATTAAATGCTCGCTGCCTCTGTCTGACAGAGGCTCTGTGCTTGGCTGCCTCACACCGGAGGACATCCTGTCTGCACGCTGCTGTCATCTGAGCTCTGTGCAACAGTTCTCGTTCTTACTTCCTCTCTTCTTCTGCACTTCTACACTTGTCCTCCAACTTCCACTAACAATACGAAGGCTCTTACTGGGAAGTTATTAAAGTTCTGTGAATTTTAAAGCGTTAACATCTCCCCAAATGTGCAGCAGCGTTAAATCAGGAAGCACAAACGGCGCTTCTGTAACAGCCGTAACTGATAACGGCTTCTGCTTGGCCTTTGTGCACTCTGGACGTCTCTGGACGCAGCGCCATTCGGGGGCTGGAGGTCACAGCATGACAAATGAGGAACAGCGTGATAAAATATCTGCAGAACTGCCATTTAGGAACTTAAAACACAAAGAGTTCAGAAAACATCTCCTTCGATGCATTGTGTGCGTGTGACGACGCGTTTGTGTGTTTGAGAGGAACAGTCCAACTTACATTCTCCTCTAAGGTGAACTCTTTGTCTGACGTGACAGGCGAGGTCGGCTTGTGCTTCATGAAATCCTTGAAACTGCTTGACCTCTGCAGAGTGAGCTGTGAACACACAAAGAGCTGCAGTTTAGTTAGCCATAATGAGAAACACCCAGAGTGTGAAACCACGTTAGAATTAACAGCAAAGGGAAAGTAATAACTCTTTCACCACAAAGCAAACGGTGTAAACACGTCGGTCCGTTAGTTTTGTGGTTTATAATGCTGATGACAAACAACGTGTTTTATCTCCTCTGAGATGCAAACAGACGGGATCTGCAGGACTTCTCAGGAGGAAAAACAGCACGCCTCTCCTCACAAAGTCTTCAAAGATAAAGTCGTGAATCTGGGTCATTAAAAGTCTGCATGTTGCAGATGGTGCTGTGGCTGCTTCTCAAACATTTTCTAAATGTAGCATTTAACATTTAGACACAGAGGAAACGACGTGTGGTGACTTATGATGGCCCCTGTAATAAATAGTTTGTATTCAGAACACTTTAAACTTAGCAAAGGTTCACAGGACCAGGTCAGAGAGTCTAATGTGTACAACAACACACATTCCTCATTTAAAACCTCCCAACTGAGGTGGTGGAACTGTGGGATTTTCAGCGTTGTGCTTAAAAAATGACTTAAATGATTAATTAGTTATTTTCTGTCAATCAGCTAATCAATTAACTGATCCGTCACCTGCATATGCTCAAAATTAAGCCTCATTCTGAAGCAAAAAAGCCAAAGCTTTTACTCTGTTGCTTATTTTTTTCTTCTATCTCTTGTGGAAATTCTTCATCTGAGTTTCCATATAACAACATGACACGGCGCCCTGCTTATCGCGGCGTATCCCTCTCGAGTGTTTGTTAAAACCACAGGAAACGGGCAAAGCTTGAGCAACTGCTGGCAGCCAATCATTGCAGACATCCAGTCAGAGTTGGTGGCTGATGGTCTCTGTCTGCGTCTAACCTGAAGAACCAAACCACCAGCGCAGTTAAGAGCACAAATGACCTTTATTATGAGGCTACTACGAGTTGTGCTGGGAAACGTCTGATCTTCCTGCCGCCGTTCTTCACCTTAAAAAGCCACAAAGCTTTCAGATAAATCAATCTTCTATTACAGCTGCTAGAGGCAGAGCAGTGACTCATGGCGCGAAGCAATGATGTTCTCCAGCCGCGATTACTGCCGGTGACAATTATGTGTTAGCAGCAGAAAACAAAGACAAAGAGATGCAATGGCGAGGCGTGAATTAGACCACAGGAGGGAAGATGTGGATGGAAAACAAGGGCACTGGTGTCGAGTGTAGGCGGCTCGATCTCATGGTGGCAGCTGGAGACGAAAGCACCAGAAGCCACAAAGCCTGCTGTGACTCAAACTACATCTGCAGCAATGATTCACCCTGCCAGAATAGAGGAACTTCGCTTTTCTAAAAAAGTACAAAGAATTTGCTGAGGCCAGGGAGCAGCTAGGCGCTTACAAACTGTTCCGTTTTAAACATGAAGATGAGCTTTAAGTTTTGTTGATTGTTCAGCTCCACCACAAAGGCTTGTGCTAACTTGAGCAGACATCCGGTGTGAAAAAGATGCACAAAGACAGCTCAGACGGAAAGCTGCAGCAAAAACTTGCAGTGTTTCAAGGACGTGACAAAGACTTCTTCACAATCACATTCTGGATTATTTACATTTCTGAAAGCGCAGTTTGAGCACGCTAACGCTCTGCCTCGCTGTCCAAAACAAACTAAAAGCCAAAACCTCGGCTCACCTTCCTCTTCTGCACCTGCTCCTTCTCCGAGGCGTTGGAGGGCCTTCGCCTCAGCATCTTCTCCTTCAGTGGTCCTGAGATCTCTCTGGACAAGAAGCCGTGAGAGCGCGACACCGGTTCCTATCAGCGCGGGTTTTCTGTCACTGTGCTGTCACTGCCAGAGCTGTCTGATGAAAACACACAGAGGAAGGTAGAGCTTCAGCGAACAGGGTGCAGAGGCTGAGAGGAAGTCACGTGGTCACACAGAAACCGAAGAGGCAAACCCTGTTTCTGGTGCCGGCTTACACGCAAGCTACTGAGCTTGTTACATGTACTTCTCAGCCTTGTGTGCAAAAGTTCTCTGCGGCTCTCAACTGAAATGACACAAGAAACAGTTCATGAAAGTGTCATCACAACTCAGTTCTGACTGTTAAGGTTTCTGTGAGTCTTGATTAATACAGATCATTTATTTATGATGGGATCAAATAATCATAATAATTGTTTAAACATGTTTAATCAGATAAAAGCTCTCTAAAAGGAGGATCAGGAGCAAGAAAACATCCTGTGTTTTTTCCACTGTGTTTTTTCACTCCCACAGACATTTTCAACTCCAGCAGGGTGGTGAATAAGTGATTTGCAGGAGGGATTTTTATTATGCGACACCACGGCTCTTGAGCTGTGTCTGTGACGTCCAGGCAGGTGTTTTGGGATTTTTCAGCTCCTTGTCCTCGTCATTCTCAAATGAGCACATGTTTGTTATTGCGCCCAAAGTGTGGAAGTGAAAGAAATCTAAAGATGTCATATTTAGAAACTCGGTTACGGCTTTGCAGCTGCAGTGGCAGCCTACAGGAGCCTACGGCTCATCCGACAGAGGACACTTATGCAAAAAGGAGTTTAAGAGACAAATGAGTTGCAAAACTCTAAAAACATCAAAACTGACAATTAAGTCAAAAACAACTTGAGTGAGTCACAGAAATGTGCGTGCTTCTGAATGTACACTCAGCCTGCAGGACAAACACTGGTAGTAAGGGAAGTACAATGCAAGTCAAGTTTAGCTGGGTATTTTGGTGGGGCAGCAAACCACATGATACGAGAATGCCCTATTTTAGTTTCCTGTCACTCGACGAAAGGTTGCCAGCAAATGTATGTCTGCAGAGCTTAAAGGGACGAAAAGAGTCTGAAAACAGCTGAGCGAGATTCTGATTCCACTGGATGCTTCCTGAAATTAAAGCATTCAGTAGCAACAATACACTAAAAATGCTCCATTATGAATAAAAGTGATGCATTAAAATGTTATTCGAGCAAATGTATTATCAGAAAGATATGCTTAAAGTATCAAATGGTCTCTTTCAGAAATATTAATACATGCTACTTGATATCCTGTTGGTAATTTCATCAATAACAAATTAGATTTTATGAACTGATCATATGATTTAAAGGTAAAATCTTTATCTGCAAAGTAACAAGTAGCTACAGCGGCCACATAAATGTAGTGGAGTCAAGAGTACAATATACATACAGAGTACAATAATCGACGAGTGGGGCCCTGTTTTGGTTATACTTGCACACATATGGAAACAGGTGATGCTATTCATATCATGGCACTTGTTTCATTAATTGACAGGTGGTGGAGCAAACAAGCAAAGAAACAATGTGCCAGCAAAGGCATTGAATGTTTTTTTAATTAATATTGGTTTTGGATTAAGGACATTTTTTAGACACTACTTTTGTTTGTTTTAAAGTCCACAGCGCACCTTTAAGTAAATGTACTCAGTTAATTTCCACCACTGCTGGGACATGAATCACCAGAGAGGACTACATGTATAGAGGTTGAAATTTAACAGTAACTTCGTCAGAAAAGGCAAAGCTGAAGAGACTTTTGTCCACACAGAACAATGACCTCATCCCATTGGTTCCCCTTTTTCAGGGCCTCTTTACCACAAACACAGAGCGGATATGGATGAGTAGGCCTTTTCTGAGAGCTGACCGACTCTGTCTGCAATGTTTCTCCATCCGCTTTTAGTCGTGCACGCGTTTGTCAAGAGCATGCAGATGCAAGGTGTGGTGTGACGGCGGCACATTCACACCTTCATCAAGTGCCCACAGAATAGTTGCCAGGCAACCGGCCGTCTATGAGCATGAGCTCGTCACGTGTAGAGGAAGAAAACTGATGATGAATATGATTTGTCACTTAATGTCTTTGTAGAAAAACAGAATTATGATATATTCAAAAACATGTCAAGTAAATTGAGTGGCTTTTGTAAACGAAATGCTACTGCTGGCCATCCATCAGCGAGAGGAAGCTAATGCCAGAAATATGTTCAGATAGATGAGGAGACTTAGACCATTTTCAAGTCTTTACGATAAATATGAGGCTACCACTAGCAGAGGGCTATCTTAGCTAACTTGAAACCGGGACAGCCCATCGTTCTGGTGCCATGTCGCCATTGGTCAGATTCCCTGCATTTGTCCCCCCAGCTATTCTGAAGCCCCAGTAGTCTGAAAAATGTCAACAAAAACCCACCCAATGCACCTCTGATTGGCTAGTGTATGTAGCTTGGTCAGGGTGAGGAATAAATGGTTGGTTAGATGGCCAGGATTAGAAAAGATGTGATAATTCCCATTGGTAAGCGAAGGTTTACAAAGTTGCAACACTTTAATGTGTTCAACTAATGTGTTGAACTGAGAAACTAGAGATGTAATTGATTGCTGCCTGCTGCCTCAATCTGTTACTGTCTAACAGAACAAATGATATTATTTAGACTTAGATTTTATTGATCCCAATTTGGGAAATTATTCTGTTGCAGGAGCAATTTAAACATACAGACAAACACAAAATATACAACAATTGTTTTAAAATGTACCACAATATATAAACGAGAATTTACCTCTATTAATTTGAGAAAATGTTACCTCTGGATATGACGACCAAACATCATCATATGAGACGTTCGTGCTCTACAGAGAAAAATATACAATAAAGTTTTCGCTATCAAACCTTTCCTAACTAATTTAAGTCACAAATCTGGCCCACTTTCAGACCGTCTTTTCAAACTTCCTGGAATCTCCGTATGTTACCTGGCAACCAGAACAAGTCTCTTGCTAATGTTAGCTGTTAGCTAGCTTAGGCTACAGCTAGCCAAAAAATATTAACGTTAGTGTCAACTTACCGCTTTTTGTGCAACCTCAAATGTCAGACGAAGTTGGAAGTTGAGAGTCTCTATGTGGGATCTTTCAGCCACATGTTTTTTCACGTTGCCGTCCGTCAGTTACCACGGCGTGGTCTTTAAAGTCAAACTAAACGTGATGTCGGACGTGTGTGTCCGCTGAGCGTCGCCAAACACGCCTCTGCCTGCTGTCCACACCTGATGATTGACTGCTATCAGATCGATTCACAGTGCAGGCAGCTTAAAGAGTTGATTCATTATAACATCATTTTTAGTGTTGTTGTAGTTTGTTAGCGTGGAGCTCATTTTAAATACTTTAAACACTACCCACCAAGTTAAATATATGAGAATGCATCACATTTACCTGGACCGTTGGTGGCGCTAATGAGCAAAGAAGTGTGGCAGTGAGCTGACAAAGGCAGCAAAGAAGAAAAGCATCCAAGTAAACAAGAGGATTTTGACTGCAAATGTTCAGCGAAGGAAACACATTCAATATGGCTATCTATCTATCTATCTATCTATCTATCTATCTATCTATCTATCTATCTATCTATCTATCTATCTATCTATCTATCTATCTATCTCAAGTTCTATGTGAAAAAGTTAACGTCCAAGTGAAGTCACAAGTCAGTGGTGTTAAAGTCAAGTTTCAAGTCTTTTATGATGTTGCAAGTCAAAACAAGTCATTGGATTTATGACTCGAGTCCACACCTTAGTTTTAGTGTTACTTTAATAAAATAGAAATTATATCAGCTGGTCATAGAAATGTCCAGATTAAAAACCAGAAAGCGAGAACATCAAAAATCACACAAGATAATTTTTCAAAGTTTAAACACCACAACATCAGCCATTAAATCATTAAACAAATATATCCTTCAATTAAAAAAATGCTAAATTGCAGTGCATCCCTCAGTGTGGTATAGCTGCTCAATAGAGACTGCATAGGGGTAACGTTAGTGTGCAAGTCTGCAGTGAATGGAGTGAGTGCAAGAAAGATGAAGACGGTCAGATGATGCTCTGGAGGAGAGTGACGGCCAGAGCGAGGAGGGTCAGCGAGGAGGTACAGACAGAAGCAGACGATCCATTCGCTGGGAAGGGCTCTGTGTTTTTGAGCATCCACTCCTTCTCCTCATGCAGTCCCTGTTTGTCCAGCTCAGGACCCATCAGCCTCCGGATGGTCTCATAGTATTTATTCAGCCACTGAAGCTGTAGGGCGAGAACACCAGTCTCAATGAAAGTCATAAATGAGCCACTGCTGATATGAAAAAACAATTGTCTTTGTTTATTATTCCAAATAATGTGGATGGGCTTCATTTTAAAGTAAGAGTAAGCAGTAGATAATGCACACAAATAAACAGACTATATTGTAATACTTTATCCGCCTGGTCTAAAGTCAAAAACTGTGTTCCACAGGGATCAACTCTAAATCTGAAAAATAACTACAGTTATCAAGGACATTATTGAACTGAAAAGTACAATATTTCGCTTTAAAATGTGATGGAGTACAAGTATAAAATAGCATTAAGTGGACATACTCAAGTAAAGTACAAATACCTCACAATTGAACTTAAGTACCGTAGTTTTTACCACAAATCTAATTCTGTTATTGTTTTATTCACTATTCTTAATTCCCCAAACCTGTTGCATTAGAAATAAACTGAAGTGGGTCAAATTTTGCAGGGAAAGAAAAGTTAACATTTTGTAAACAAAGAGTTCTTTTTTTTACACAATGATGGTACAAAAAAAAAAAAAAGATCTTGTGTTTCCCCTGCAGATGAAAAGACACAAAACAGAGAAGTTGAATTCACACGTGGTTGTGTTTTTTCAAACGCTGTTTTGATCTCTGAGCTGCAGAGGATCTTGAGCTGGAGGTGTTTTGAGGGGATTTTGAGAGGAAACCAGTGCTCTTAAAGCAGGAAAACGAAAGACTCAGTTGATGTGAAACTCTCTTAAACGGAAAGGTATTTACAAATTAAAAGAGGAAACTGATCATGTCTTTGGGGAAGTAAACTTACATTATAGCTTGTTGCAAGGTATTTATTTAATGCTGGGTAAGCAATTTTTATTGCCTCCCATTTGAAGAAACATGATAGTGAACTTTTCAGTTTATTATGCAGTTATGTGATTATGCAGTTAAACACTGTTTCTCACCTGTTCTGAGGTGAGGATAGAGGTGTCAATCAGCTTTCTGTCATATGGAACCAGCGACACAGTGTCAAAAGTCAGGTAGTTATTACCATGCTGAGGGAAAGAAAAGTACGTTTACACATTTACAAAGAAATGACTTTGACAGTTCTTATATCATGTAATAAAAAAATCATTGACCTGATTCTAGATGATCAATAAATCTGTTTGAGTCCACCACTCTGTATCTACCTTTGTCTGTGCAGGTACAATCACAGCAATATCTTCGATCCGGATCCCAAAATCATTATCCTTGTAATATCCAGGTTCTTTAAGAAAATCATAATCAGTTTGGTCATGTTTGGTAACCTTTGAGCCATGAAATGCAAAGTTTGTTGTGTTTCATTTCCTTAAAATGATCATTATCTATATTGGATGTGAATTTCTATTGAAAGACAAAAAAAAAAATCTCACCTATAGATGTGAACATGCCGGACCTGAAGGGAATGTTGTTGGTCTGAAAACCAACTGGCCCTGCAAAACATTCCAATATTACATGATTAAATACAGATTGCAAACCTCTGTACACATCCATTTGAAGTTTTTGGATATATTTTGTGTGATTGTTATGACTGTTTTCAGTGACTTTCTCAGGCACTGATTGTATTTTATCTTTTTTATATGTTGAATTGTTGCTTTATTCAGTCAAAACAAAATGATTACGCATACAGTTAGAGCTGCAACAATTAGTCGATTAATCAGAAACTATTTAGATGATCTATTGATCACTGCAGTCGTTCTCTGATCACAGCTTCTCCACTGCGAGGATTTGCTGCTTCTCTCTGTTTTATATGATTGTGATCTGACTCTCAGACAAATCAAGACCTTTAAAGGTGTCACTTTGGGCTCTGTGAAACTGTGATGGACTTTATTCATTATTTCCTGATATTTTATAGGCTGAAGGGTTGATTGAGGAAACAATCTGCAGCTTAATCTGTAGTGTAATAACCCTTTGTTGCAGAAGGATTACAGGGGTCATCAGAGTGTAACAAACTAATATTGTCTGTTCAAGATTCAAGTAGCCGGTTTTCTCATCTGGGTGTCATCATTGCTCAGTATACGACTTTGACCAACATGTTACTAAACTCGTTCAGTCCTGATTTCAAAAATTAGATGTTCTACCAATCTTGAACTACTGATTCACACTTTCATTTTCCTCTCACCTTGATGATTGTAATTCCCGTCACACGTGTCTCAGTCAAGCTGCTCTAAACCATTTACTGTTAATTCAGATTACAGCTGCCAGACTGTACACTAGAACCAGCTGACAGTCCCACAACAGCCCTGTTCTTGCTTTCCTCCATCGGCTTTCTGTAAAATTCAGAATGAACTACCAGTTTCTGTTGATTGCATATACTGTAAGGCTCTGCATGGCCTCCCCTCCCCAGTTACATTTCTGATCTCCTCATACTGTATTCGACCTCTCCGATCCTTTTATCTCAGCCTTTCATCCATCCACCGTACCAGCTGCAAAACAAAAGGCGATCATGCCTTTGCTGTTTTAGCGCCAGCCCTCTGGAATCATCTTCAACCATCTGTCAGACTTGCTGAACACATTTTTATAGAGAACGGTTTTTATAAATGTCCACACTGGGCTTTGTTTTTGGTTATTTTTGTTGTCTGGTCTGTCTCTCACTGTGCTGTATTTTATATTGTGTTTTTTATTCATTTTTATCTTTCCATGTGTTTGAAGCACTTTGTAACTCTGTATTTTAAAATGTGTAATATAAATAAATCTTTACTTCCTTCCTTACTTTTCAGCTCCTTTTGTTCCAGGGTAGTTGGTCACGTTAGAAGTGATTGCTTTGCCAAATGAAATGTGTGCTCAAACATGCAAATTGGGTGCCATCTTATTAATTTTATCACTCCCACTTACTGTATTAGCACCACAGCGTAATGAAGTCAATTTTATGTAAAACAGCCTCTTGTGCATCGTAATCATGATGCTTTTAGACATCATGGATCACTGAAATCTGCCTTTGAATATTGTTTTACAAACTTCTGCTTTAAAATGTGCTTTTAGGGGTAATGAAAATGTCACTGTACTGAATAAAATTATCAGTTTGGAAAATAAAGAGAGAACATACACTCATGAACTCCAAAGTAGTTTCCAACACCATGACCTGTGCCGTGGCCATAGTTCAGGCCCAACTCCCACAATGCCCGGCGACCCAGCATCTCCATGTTTGCGCCTGTTGATAAAAAACCACACAAAGAGCTTGAATCAAACAGTGCTGCATATATATTATTGAAACACACAGAATGTTGGCAAATGGGGAAACGGAGGTCTCTAGTGGTGAAACTGTGAAAGGTCTCAGAGTAGAATAATTTGAAATCTCGCTTTAATCAAACATGAATGTTACTCATTCTCACCTCTGGTCCCTGACGGAAAGATGGTTCGAGATATCTCAATGCATCCCATCAGCACTCGAGTGAAGGCTTCCTGTAACGCAAGACGTGGTTAATGAGAGGGAAGCGCTATTTTTAAGGAGTATTGTGAATTATGTGGCAAATGTTGTGTGAAAGAACATTAGACTAGACTTAAGACTGAAATCGTAATGTCAAAAAAGAAAAATTCCAATGGTGCAAATTTTCCACAGCAGCAGAAAGATAAAGAAAAACTTCCCTGATTGACTGCCATGTGGATGATTGTGGAGAAAATGCAAATATCCCTTTAAACATTCACCCTTTCATTAATATATGTAGCCTTACCCTTTGCAGTGCTGTGGGCGTTCCCCAGTGAACAGTCCGAGTGATGTCAGTGGTCCCATCTCTGATAGTAGTGAGAGACAGGATGAGTCATTTCACATGCAAGTGATGTGAAGTGAAACTGGAGAGTCTGTAACATCTTACGAGTGTGTTTTTACTCACAGATACTGGCCACCAGAGTCCACCAGGTACATCTCATCAACTGACAACGTTCGGCATGTTTCTTTTGTTGGGCTGCAACACAGAAAAACAGGAAACGATAACAATCCTGCAGCTGCAGAGCTCTCAATCCACCGTACCAGTGGTTCTAAAGGCTAAGTCCAAGAACAACCAATAATTTACTTTCCTGCTGACCGGCATGCCTTACTGTACATGTAAGGCATTTTTTAAAAACGTTATTAGATAGAATCCATAGCATCTTATATAGTCACCAAATATTCCCTCATCTCAATGATTTTTGGCTTCCCTACCCGAGTCTGTGGGACTCAGCACCAAGCCCACTCATCCCTGCTGAAAATCTAACTCTTAAAGAGCTCACAAATATAAAGTTTCATTAAAAAAGACTCAGTAATTTCCAAAAACAGCTTGGAAGACACTGTAGTATTCATCAAGTGTTTTGCAAACAGGATTAATTAGTGTGGTTGTTGGAGACCACTTTCAACAGCAGATCAGCACACATTTGGTATGCTAGAGGGTGTTTATACAGCAGCACAATGCATGTGAGAATGACTCAAAAAATATACAAAGAGCAAACTGTTGTTTTTTTTGACTTTTCATAAGATTTATTGCCAATAAGAGAAATAGATCTAATAGCTTTCTTAACTAAATTATTATTTCCAGGCTTCTTTGGATAGTGACAGTTAAAGACAGAAGGAAAAGAGGGACTGAATGCAACGAGTGGCTGGAGCTGGACCTGAACCCTGGCTGCTGTGGTCAGGACTCTCTACCAGATGAGCTACCAGGGCAGCCGCTGAACCTTTTAAGTCTTTTTATCAATGTCCATATTTTTCTTATTGTTGGTGGACATGAATGCAATGATCGTCAGCAGCCGACTCTCCAGTCTCGGATGTTTGAGCATCCTTGAAACACAATTACAAGAAGAGGTAGAAAATCACTTTAAAACTTCTGGTATGCTGTGAAAAAGGTTCGGCAGTGATGTTTGGAGTCACATTCAAAAACATGCCTAGAGCTATACAGAAGTTCTTTAAGAAAGAAGAAATGAACACAGAAAAAGAAAAAGTAAGAGGAGGAAGCTCATGAATAAATCTTACCTGTAATGGGCAAGTGCAGCGTTGGGTCCGCTTGCAGAGATAGTCTCAAAGCTTGGGCCTCTGCTGTCTTTCTGTTTGCTGTAATGATGTTTATATTAGCTGTGAAAGCCAACTATGAAGTGAATGTAATATAACTACTGTAATATCTGCTGTCCTTTCAAATCAATCAACATTTCTGAGTTTGAAATTGTTACTTTACCGCACATTTTCCAGGCTCTTGAGCACTCGCATCTGACTTGGTTATCTCATTTCTCCTTCACCTTGAGTATTTACATGCACGCTCACCTGCGACGCTCATTGACGTATTCTGCAGCCGTCAGCTCGGTCTCTTTCCCCTGTGGCACTGCCTTCTCCAGCCACATCAGCAGCTGGATGACTGCGACCGCATCCCTCACCTACACAGAGCCACAACGACATACTGACCAGGAGAGCCTCAGCATCAATCACAACACAAAACACACAGGCTGACAATTTACATGACATTTTGCAAGGCCGTTCAGGCATCTTTGGACAGGGTAACAGATGCATCAGGGTGTGTGTTCACTGAAGTGTTGAAGCTCTCAATGAAAACGATTCGTAAATGTCCCACCAGTCAGTCAGATGGTGAAGACTGACTCATTCATTCCTGAAATGATAATGTCTCATCTTTTACAGGCTCATATCTGGTTTTGCAAATTCAGCTTCATAAATAACAAGAGTTTTCTTTAGAAGTTTGAGCTTCTGTGTGCTTGTGCACGGCGGTGTGCTTTTGTGTGTTCTGGCAATTTTGTTTTTGAGTCGTTCGTTGTCTTTCTGCGAGTTTACTCTGACGCCTGCAGACGGACTCCCTTCTTGCTGTCTCGAGTTTGAGATGACAAGAAAGAGCCCGGAGCAGGAGAAGTTGATAGATTATATACAATACATTGTCTTTGTAGGCAGGATGACTTTGTTCTATCATCAGAACAATGTCAGGACACAAGGCTCACTTAATCAGTGCATAATAACATACTGTACGTGGTTACATGGTCATCAGATTGACACACACACACACACACACACACACACACACACACACACACACACACACACACACACACACACACACACACACACACACACACACACCCCAATCATATGACATGGTTATTCATTTGTCTTTAAGACAGTGAATACTTATGATTGAGTAAAAGAGAAGATGAATAATAAGAATTCCCATTACATTCCCCCATTTGAGCATATTACACTCACAAATTAACATTAATCAAACTAAATTAATCATTAAAACCCACAATTTATGAAAACTAAAAAAATAAAGTAAATAAAGTATGACATACGTGAGCATCCCTCAAGATTCGCTGCTCAGTCTCATCTTTCACTGCTTTAGTCGTCAGCACAGGGGAGTAAGAGCTTGTCAGCAGCTTGTCCTATATGATGCAACAAAAAATAAGAAGTTACTGGAAACTGTGATTCTATGAAAAATGTCTGCATAGCTTAGTGATCTACAAAAACACGGCCTTGTCCTGTTAATTCATTCACAAATGGACTCTCTGGCTGCTTGGGGGCAGCGAAACAAGCTGTAAACACAACACTGACATAGCATCACTCTATGAAGTTCTACAGTGAATGTGTCAGCAAACAGTTTACACATCCAGCAGACACAGAGAAACACTGGCATTCATTTGAAATGGTGTGGTGTCTAATATTCACTCTCCTTCAAGTACTGTTTTTGGTGTCCACCAGCCCCTGAGGGAAATATCTGTCTCTTTAGCTGCTAAATGCTCCACTATGTTCACCACCAGTGTGTTTCAGCTGTTTATTGCTGAACAGGTGGAGGACAGTAAGCTGAAAACAGCTTGTTAGACTGTCCTTAGTATTACAGAACAAAAACATGTGGGTGGGTTTTGTTACTAGATGGATTTAAATCAGATCATTAACATGCGAGTGGATCTCTCAAAAGTGGGCGAAAGCTCACAGAGCTGACGAGAGGTATGAGGCTGCAGAGGACTGTTGGCCTCCACACACACCTCCCACACCTACGTTATTGGACCAGGAGGAGAGGAGTAAGAGATGAATGAACAAGTCAGACCTCAACCTCATTCTTTGTTTTCACAGGTTAAGCAGATGAAATCCACGCACACACCTCTTATTGTATATTGCTCTGCTAGCTCCCCACACTAGCTACCAGGCAAGTGTGGTTTTACAGTATATGATGGGTGGGGTTAGTCAGTCGCCCTTACCGACGCTTGAGATCAGTCATATTTTGACACATATTTAGAGTTTAACAAGAGATAAATGAACACTTAACACAGGAACACAAGATCAGAACTTGTAAAAAGCACTTCTGATTTCATTTTGTGTTAAAATGGCTGAAACGCTCTGCAGTGCTGTGGAGAACCGGTGATAGCTTTGTGGGTTCTTCAGCACGAGTGACCTCTTTCACATTACACAATGTCGTTTGATCCCTTGTTTATATAAAAATATTGATTAGTGCATCTTTAAAAACTTGGATTCTTTCTACAACACACGTCAGAAATATTTATCTCAGAAGCAGCCAACAAGTGGTGACTCACTACAGCTGCCTTCATGCTAAAAGTAAAGTACAGCCATACAAACAGATTATTATGTACACAGCGCATTTCATTTAAAATTTAAAAATCATAACAATAACAAAATATGCATACCTCTGTAATGAGCTCATAAAGTGCGTAGTTTGTGTACTCTGTGCCGATCCACACTTTAATTCCAGGCCGGGCTACGTACTTCTTCACTTCATCTACGACAGTGTCGTAGCTTTTCAGCTGCACACAGAGTGGCCCATCACAGGAGCTGTTCAGGTACGCCCTCAGATCATCTGGCACTCTCTCCATGTGGACAAAGAGCCTGGGCGGTGTGGAAGAAGGGACGGTACAAGAAGTGGTTTATAGAGGACAATGCTTATTTCCCAGGTTTATGTGATTGGATTAGCAAGAACAGAGACATAAGAAATGAATCCCACGAGTTTGCACATGTAATCCCTGATGGACTCACCAGATCTCATCCATTGTGAGAAGTGTGTAGGAGTAGAAGAAGGGATTGTAAGGAATGTCATTGCCTCGCAGATTAAACAGCCCTAGAAATAAAAAACACACACCACCCCTGACTGTCAGCGGCTAGCACATTCATTTACAGCATCTGCTGGATCCACCTGAGCTAAGACTGCTGTTTACATCTAATGTTTGTGTCGGACGTACGTGACTTTTTCTGTGTTGGTGTCGGTGAAACCAGACTCACTAAATCTGAAATCAGAAACCAGGAAAGGTCTGAAGCCCAGCAGTCCTCTTGTATGGATTGATTGGCTTTCGAATAAACAACCGCTTGCTGGCAAAGTGCAGAGCTGAACGTCCAGTGTTCATACAGGAAATCAAATTAGGTAAACAACATGATTTGTGCTGATAAATACGATGGGATTCTAAACTCCAGACGATTCTAAGTAACTATCAACCTTTATTTGAAAGTGTTTAACTCTGTCTTTGTATGTTGAAAAGAGTTTTTTTTTTAAAGTGTGTCATCTGTTTGCTGTTTTGTCATGCAAAAATCTATTTACCGCATTTCTGTCATAATCCTGTCATAATCCTTCACATCAGACTGCAACACCTCAGGCTACAGCTCTATCCTGAAAGCCTTGGCTGTATTTGTGCTTTGTTGGTCTCTATTATTTTATTTTGCTGCAGACTGTATTTCCAGAGATAGCACATGCGAACTATTACGGGCCCTGCAGCCAAATGAGAATCAAAGAGTAAATAAACCCTCTGTGATTACTTTTTTAGCCATTTTGAGCATTTTATACTTTGCACTTCTTGTTTAAGAAAACTGTATCTGTCTTAGTATTTTATCTGAAACCAATATTAATGTTCATTTTTCCAAATCAGCAACATGATTTTTTGAAACATGTGTGAACAGGTTCATGGACAATGTTTGGTTTACTTACAGGCTGTTTCATCCAGAGCTGACAGCAGGAGAGCTGTTGGTTCATATGGATTGTCCCTGATCTGACTCCGTATGTGGTCCACCTTCATCTGCCAGGACCTCTCTGCAAACACACACATTTTACATCTATTTGCATCCACATGGCAATAAACACTGTGTTCTTGCTATCGTTACCATAATTCGTATCAAACATGTGTTCATTTTAATTTTTTTTTTGGCCATTAGGGGGCAGTGCAGCAGAGAGAGAGAAGCATCATCAATCATCACCAGCTAGTTATTCTAATTTTTGCTCTGTTTTGGTCTCCACCAACTCTTGAGGGAAATATTTGGCTCTTAAGCTGCTGAGGTTCCACTGTGTTCGCCAGCAAGTTGTGTCTGTCTGGTGCTGAGCAGTGTACAGTGGGTTTATTGGAGTGTTTTTTTTTTAGAAAACAAAGTCAAAGAGAGATGTGAGAGTGAAACAAAACAGAAGTGGTTGTTTAGCTGAAAGACGCTGAATTGCTCCTTAGAGCTGATGGAGACCGCGGAGTCAGGTAATAACTTTAAGGTAATAACTCTGTGAGTTTGTCACTAAGAGCAACAGCTTTCACATTACACACAGTTATTTTACCTGTCTCAGCTTTTAAAAATTTCTCTTCCAACCTCCACAAGCACATTGAATTAGCTGACACATATTGTCGGTGAAAATGCAGCTGCTGTTAGGGTTAAGGTTAATGCCATTAACCATCTTGAAGCTCGCGGCCTGTTGGCTTGAAAACAGTTACCTTGACGTAACACCAGCTTAAATGTTAGCTTTACTTTAGGTTTCATAAGTTTTAACAAGTGCTCTTTTTTTCATTGTTTTGTTCTGCACACCTCAATAAATATTCAAATGGAAAGTAATGTGTACTTTTGTGTAATTTATAAACCAAACACTTTTTTTTTACTTTTGTTTGAGCAGGTTTCTAAACTAGAACTTTAACCTAAGTCTTTTTTTATGGGAGTAATTGTATGTGAGATTTTCAGTGCTCTACCCACCACTGCCAATTATTCACATAAAATATTGATTAGTACCTTTTGTAAATGTGATGCTTCCTACTTAGTGCAGAGACACATCAGTGCTTTTCCACTAACTTGTCATTCTGCATCACTTTATGGACATGCACTCAGACTGCCAAATATGACTATGAGACAGCATTTATAAAAGACTTCGAACACTGTATGGGATGTTTTTCTCCAGATTGCAGTCAAATGCATACAGATCATTAGGTTTATGATGCCCTCCATTTTTTTTTCCATTTGTCTGTTCTCTGACCATAAAGACCAATAAGGCCCATGGGAGTGCAGACAATTTCCTTTTCCTTAGGCTTTTCCAGTCTCTTAAAGTTAGTGTTTGATCAGCCAGCCAGCCATAAAAACATGAACAGGCTGTTTATGGCTGTGTTTGCGGAGCCGTTTATTGCTGTCTGTTTGCAGGTATTTATCAGGATGTAGGTAAAGCACACCGTACAGGCAGACGAGCAGACTGCAGTGCATGTGTGTGCAGGACAGACACAAACACACATGTGAGGAACCCACGTATGACTCTGCTGGGCAGGTGGGTGAGACTGTCAGGCGGGATGGGCGGTCTTTCCTTCCACACTTGGTCGACCAGGTTGGCAGGGATGGACTTGAGGCTGCGATTGCTCGAATCCAGATTGATGCTGTAGCTGTCCTGCGTTTCTAATGGAGGAAATTGCAGATGATTACACACACTGAAGCGAATCAATCACAAGTAAACAGTCTGCATGGCGTCTGGAGGCTCCATCAATAATTTTCCATCTAGTTGGGCAAGCAGTTTATTGATGTTAACCTGGACTGACAGGAGGGATGGAGAACAGGGACTTACCGAGGGAGAAGAGGAAGGGATCAAAGCCGATCTCGCCGCCTGGTGGAACCTCAGAGATGAGCCACTCTGCTATACTGCTGATGGACACTGGAGAACATCACACATGACACACTGTGGTCACATTATCTTTGACTTTACAGGATGTGACAGTAAGTAAATCCAGTTGGAAACCTGTGGGGAAAACTTGGTGCATCATTGTAATATGCAAAATGTTTGTTTCTGCAAATTAGATCTGTATAAAAATCAAATTAGAACAAACTGCTTTGTCTTAAAATGTGGAATATTAAGCACATCAGCTTCACTGAACTACAAGAAAAAACTGTTTTATCAATGTAATTATAATGTAATTCCAATAACATAAGCAGTTTTTGATTCAACTAATCACAATGTGAAGGTTTCAAGGTGCAATAAGAAACCTTTTATATTGTCTTAGGGCAATAAGATACATGCAAAGATATAAATGATGATATTTACAAGCAGCTAAAGGTCACTTTGTTTTCTGTAGTCTGTTACAAGATGGTACAAATGAGTGACAGAGAATGTTTGATAAGATAATAAAATAACTAATGTTGCGTAAATGTTACAGTGATGAATGTACATGATACCTCATCGTATAAAGTAAATTAAACGTGGTGTGTGATACGTTGTGTAATCACTGTAAAGGCTAAAGTTGTGTCAGAGCTCAGATCTCACTGCAGTGCGACTTAAAGAATAAGGAGGCTGTTATTCTTTGTATTTGTTATTGTTCACAAATCCCATGACAAGACCAAAACCAACAATGTGTTAGTTCATCTCTCAATACCTTGACTCTGCTACCCTGTCTGTGCCACTCAGCCTCATTTGTTCCCACTGCATGTCTAAATCTTTAAAAAATGGTCAAAAATATACATTTTAACTTCTTAAAGGGGCTACATAATTTCCTAACATAGCTGGGCACTGTGGTTTTTAGCAAATATCAATCAAACACAGGTAAAAAGTGCACTGAATGAGTGAGTATTTACGGCAGCTGGACAGCATATATGGGATCGACTCAGAATAAACTACAGTGGCGTTGTTCATAATGAATCGTAATGAAGGAACATGTGCAGCTGTGTGGATCATTTTTGTCTTTTTGGAAAACAGTGGAGTTCTACGGCACAGAAGAATAAGACCTGGCAGACTTCATCAACACATGATACATGATACTGACATCGTTTCATTGTTGAATTTGGTCTTTTGAGGAGATTTCTTGACAGTTAGAAAAACATGGATTTTCAAAAACTGCTAAACATGCTGGTCATTTGTAAAAGGCTAAAGGTGCAGCCAGGATGTCCAACAGTATCCCACCACACAGCCAGAATGCTAAAGCTAAAGTGAATCCTGCTGGCTCATTTAAAAATCATCGTGGTGCCGTGGCCTCGGGGGTTAAGGGACCAGCCAACCACGAACCGCATCATCACCACTTCATGTCAAGCAAGGGGCCGCTGTCCCCAACACCACCCATTTATCTCTCCCCTCCTTCCTGTCATGCCTCTACTGCAGCATATGTTTTGCAGCTCCCTTTATCATGATGATAGGCCTCACTATAAGCCATAAATTGTGAGGTGCCCAACAACAAAAGCTGCTATGTATTATTGATGTCAACATGATACGTTCAGTGTTAGAAGTGCTACCTTGCTTTAGTTTGTTCGTGAGCTGTTTTTATCATGTAAATCCTGTAATTATAGGTGCAGCATTTGTCAGGATATTTCTAGACTGGATCATCAAAACCACAACCATTTGATTGGAATCCACGTGTCCTGTGTTGTCATGACACATAATCACAATATGATCACCCCTACCATCTTTTTCCAGCTCCCAGTTGCAGTCCATCTGTCTCTCAGCTTGAACCCAGTAGCGGCTGTCTGTCCACAGAGCGGCCTTGGTCTGAGTAACTACGGCAGTGCCTGGGGAGAGGCAGGACAGCTGCTGTGTTATGGAGAGGCAGCGGTGCCAGTGAATTACAAACAACTATAAATGTCAGAGTTGACTGAGAACAATGCGTGATGGGCCAGCTAATCTTGAAAAATGTATGTATGCGTGTGTTGAGGAACAGGAAGGTTAAGAAGAAAGCAACCCAGTGATGTGTGGTGGATATATAATCAGGGCTTGCATTGCTATTCCACTGTTGTACCCTCACATGAGACACTTAAGTAGCAACAGCTGAGTAGATCCCTGAATGTGAACTTGTTTCTTAATGGAGGCTCAGAAAATGTGACTTTTCTTTATAGAGTTTGGCACAGGTTCGACCTGGTGGAAACAGCACTTTACTGAAATGCCATCTGTCTTCTTATCCTTTCATCTGCACGACAGAAATATGTCTGATCGTTAATTCTGTTCCGTATCGCCGTTGCGTGAAAACAGATCTCGTGATTTAATGGTCAAGTTGCTCTGCGAAGGAGAATGGTGATGAATGAGAGGATGCAATGATGCAGTGAGTGAAAGCGATGAAACTAAATGAACGAGGAGCAGGCTGCATGGGGAGGATGTGGGATGGAAGTAGAGGAGATGCATGACAGCGGCACTCAGACGTGGGGAGTTGAGTCATTGGGAGGAGGATGGAGAAGACGGGGAGCCAGAAAAAGATTCTACCTGCTGAGCCTGTAAAGCCGGTCATGAAGGCCACCCTGGCATCACGTGGTGCGATATACTCACTCTGACAGAGAAACAGAATAGGTTAGCATCTCACACACACATATACACACGAGGTTTAAAGATAGATGAATTAATTTTGATAGACAGGAGATGTACCAGGTGAGCGTCGGTGCCAGGGATAATGTAGGCAGAGATATTCAGGGGAAGCATTCGCTCTCGTAACTCCTGCAGCCGGAGAGCTGTATTTACTGCTGTGCTGGGGAGGTGCTGTAACACACACACACACACACACACATACACACACACACACACACACACACAAAGGGAGAGAGAGACAGACAGATAGTGTGAAAAGCTGTCGGATTTAATTAAAACTTGAAGAGCTGCTGATTCATCCCTTTCTCTATCTCCCACTGCAATCATTAACTGCAGTGCATGTGCAGTAATCATTAACTGTACCTGCATAACACTCGTGTAACATGTTTCAAGCGATTTCTTTGACTTCTGTAAATTTCATGACTTAACTTTTAATAATAAAATAATAAAAAATAAATAAACTTAAATAACAGAACAGTGCTTCCATTCACTGACTGATCTTACCGGTGGGGACAGAGAGCAGTTCCTCTCAGTCATCTCGAATGCAACAGCACCGATACTGTGTCCTGAAATGAAAGCGCACGGTGACAAGAGACCTTGGAAAGAGAGACACTCGGAAGTGACCGGGTTGAGCTATGTAAGCACAATTTCAGGTCAGCATGCAGCTCTTTTTTTGGCAACTTATTATGTTGAATCTTTTCAGACACAGTGACCGTCAGGCAATCGGTGGAATCAATGCAACTCAAAGCTCAGGACAAAAACTCAGTCAAAGCAAAGGACACCGGACGAGCTCACAGACAGAACAATGATATCAATCACAGTAATGACAACATGTCCAATAAGAGCAATGCAATCAGTCAAGACAGTGTAGTTCACTCATGTTCATGTTCAGAGATGAGACAGAGCTGTTTCCTTCTTCTAAGGCTGATTTTATGCAAAGAAATCCTGATGAGCAAACCAACAGGCTCAGAAAGAGCAGATGGCAATTTCTTCTGTGCAAGCTCGGAGTGTTTTTACTCCGTGATGTCATCAAACTTACTGCATATAACAGCAAACCGTTAAATCTGTTGTTACATTTTATACCACAGCAAAGTTCCTGTCATCATCGGAAACAAACAGAAGCATTGATCATCACAGCCGCCCGGTGAAAGTCTTCACACAGAGTACAGACTGCACACTTACAGGAAGATCAGTGAGGATAAAAAAGAACTTTTTACCTGTTAGTGCCGCCAAAGACAGAGCCAACAACCAGCCAAAGGAAGGCATCTCGGCACTGCGAGCCCGTCACCAACAGATCCACACACAGAGTGGCTACAAAGCAGGTGCTCCGATGTGCATGCGGCGTATGTGAGAAAGTGTGTGTGGGTGTCTGGTGAGAAATTGCATGTGGGTGTCTGCATGACTGTCCTCTCTCTCTATCTCTCTCCCTCTCTCTTCCTATCTCTCTCTCTCCTCCTCCTCTGCCACCGCTCACTATCTCCTCTCCCTACAGTCCTCTGATAGGAATCACGTGCAGTGGCTTTGGGGTACATTGGAGGCGGCTGTTGCTTCTCAGAAACCTTTCTTTTGCTTCTTGACCTTAAATACAGTGTGGTATGCCACAATGACCACCCACCTGTTTTCCCCCATGCATCTCACTTAGTTGCGCAATGTTTTTCATTGCATCATGATGCAACTCTGAGGCCGAGGGTTTGGAATTCCCACTAAGATGCACCGTCATGTAGCACATGTGTTTTCGATCAAATAAAAGCACGCTGCTTTGATCTTAATTATTCGTACCAATAAGATGCGTAATGTCAGCGCTGCAGCCAAAAAAAGAGGCATTATGCTGAACCACATGGACAAGCACTTATCTGTTGACATGTAGATGGAGATTTTCATGTTTGTGAATTTTCATGTTTTACACATGAATGCATGTACGAGTATCTGTGTCTGCAGATCCACACATTATAGGCAAGCCTTTGTAATCCTGCAGAGATTTCCATGAACAATGTTCGTGCTTTGGGTATTTTTAAATCCTTGTACACAAGCCAAGTGTATAATGCCACTTAGCTAAAACAAGGAGGAGGAAAGAGGAGGGGGGAGCGTGTACGACCAGGAGATTTATCACAGCAGCAATATATTAGTATTCAAACATCTTTGTGTGTCTTATTTTACTGGAATTTGCTTGATGTCATTTTACTCTGGCTCGGTTAAACAGACATTTAGGCTAATATCATTATTTGTTTTTGAGTTTGTTGAGAGTTCGCTACAGAGCAAGGCAAGCTGTTTTCTCCTGCTTCCACTCAGCTAAGCTAACCATCTGATGGCTGTAGCTTCCATTTACATACAGACACAAGAATGGTGTCAATCTGCTCAGTTAATTATTCCTTTAATGCTTTTGATAAGTTTTTACATGTGCTTTGTTGGTGTCTACTTCGCTGCCTTCTGTGAAGCACTTTGTAACTTGTTTTTTGGAAAGTGCTCAACAAACAAGATTATTATTATCATTATATGAACAGACAGGACTCTCACATGATCATTAGGCCAATGAGTCAGTGTACAGCAAATGCAACACCTCTGTGGAGCCTCAGAGTGATCTGTTATTTCCGGTTTCTTAATCTAGTGTGCCAGATTTATGCATATACAGCTCAGAATTCACAGACATTGCAACTTCCTGATGTGAATATGTTCCTATTAGGTAACACCTCCATGGTGCACTGGGATCCAATGGCTTTGATCATGACTTCAAAACCTGGCAGACCTTCAGACAACGGTGGTGTCGTGCTGAACTAAGACAGGGATAATATACAGTGATAGAGAGCTGTGTCTCTTAAATGTCTCTTTTTTCATTAGTGGTAGCTCAGTAAGTCATAAAGGTGTCTGTGGGCTTTAAGATCTATGAATATGAAAGGTAATGGTTAGGTCAGACTGGTCTGACTTCATTCAAATTTCTCCCCTTCAATTTAAAAATGTCCCTTTTTTCACCCTGTGAGATGTGCTGGGACTAACCTTTAAATTAAAAAGGGCCTAACAGATTCCCGTACTTAATGAAGAGTTAAATGAGTTTGATGTAATACTGGTTATAATTTCCCTCTATTAATAAGAAATACCTAAAATACAGTGCCATAGCCAGACTAAGAGAGTACAACCACTGAGATGTACAATGGTGCTTTGAGCTAAATGCTAACATCAGCATGTTTAACAGATATTATGTGTAGCAGGTTCACCATCTTAAAACACAAAGTATAAGAGATTTCTGTGTTTGAAAAAGAAAAAAGAGTCATTCAGGACCATAAAATGTTGCTCATGTGTGACCTAAAATCATGTGAAGCGCATGAAGAGGTGCTTTTTAATAGCGAGACAATGCTATAAATCTGCCATGACTCAATGTAATTGTGCATAACCATCAAAGCTCAACCTGCTTTCTGCTCACAACAGTGTTTTAGTCATAAAGTGACCCAGATATGAGGATGGACATTTTATTATCACACTGAGTGAGAGGCCATGGATACACTCTGCAAACCATCTGATGAGTTCTAATCACTGTGAAAGCCACGTGGTAAAACACACACACACACACACACACACACACACACACACACACACACACACACACACACACTTATCATCTGTAAGGCTTTTGAATCCAAATTATACGGCTCAGTGAGGCTCATATTTGAGAAATCCCAACAGCCTTATAAGAAAAATACAAAGCACTGACTCTTTCATCTTAAGAAGGTAGAGGAAAATAATGCCGGAGGTGCACTGTGACCTGCTGTTTACTGCATTTTAGATTTTGACACAAGCCTGATTGACTTTGACGGTGACCTGAGAGAGATTTCAGCTGCTTTGAAAAGGAGGAATCCTGGACTGTTCACTGAGGAGCAGAGGAAGACGAGGAAAGGAAAGGTGTGGGGCAGCTTCATCCGTCCATGACAAATTTGCAAACACCTGTAGTCTGTTTGTATGTTGTAAATCATTTCTACAAATGTCTAATGTGCAGCAGTGGTTGTGGATTGACAGAATGAGCTGCTGACATGAGAAAGAGGAGCTGACAGATTTGCTTTCGGTTCACCTTACTGCGTTTTACATTTGACACAAGCCTGACTGACTTGAGACAACTCTAAGAATAATCTGCTATGACCGATCCATCTGTCAAAAAAACAAACTGTGGCCAGCATAGATCACTGACGGACTCAAGCACAACCATGTCATATTTCTCAAGCAGAAACCAAAGATACGTCAGTGCACATCATCAGTACTGTATATAATGAATACAGTTTTTTACCCATTCATCTGCAACTGTACGTCAATAATGAGCAGACAGTTCAAAGGCGGGTCTTTCATCCCTGAGCCAAGCAGAGCTGTGATGAAAGGGGCAGGTGATGAACATGACACCCCCGCGTAAATCTCATCCACACATGTTCCACTGAACAAGGCTGGTGACCCCACAAGATTTGAAGTGCACGCCTGAACATACCGCTGTGATATGATTGGAGCTGAGTCCCTGCTCAGACAGGAGCTTGTGAAACAACCCTAAAATCATCCTGGACCTACATGAACTATGGCTTAAGGCATGGAGGACTTACTAAAACCTTACTAATAATATCTAGGATTGTTAAGTAGTGTGTCTAGATGTATAATGACTGCTTTGTGTGATCTGCTTGTGCCACTATTACTGTATGTATGTAATTTGTTCTCTGGTCTCTTGTGCAAAAGAGAATGTGATCTCTGTGAAATGTCCTGAATAAATAAAGCTAAACTAACAAACCCCAGACTTTCTTAGGGTGGGGCTGAGGAGACACACAAAAGATGGCATGTTAGCAAGCACCTGTGGTCGGTTTGTAGCATTCTAGGTCCAACTGCATTATTGGATTTCCATAAAATTTGGTACAGACATTCACAGTCTCCACAGGGTGATTTGCAACAGCCAGACCATCAATAAAGGACACATGTTCCACCTCCAGGAGCCTGCAGAGTGATGCTGAGAGCCCGTATCATAAAGCAAAGTTAAAGCAACTGGAAATAATAAATGAATGAGCAGTGAGCACATGAGTGTGGTGAGTTTTAAATGTTCTTGTACTGATGAAATTAGTGCACTGGAAATGCACACTATACTGAAAGTATTAAGATAAAAAAACATGGAGGAAAATTTGAGTTTGCATCAACAGCAGCAGGGAGACTTATTACTGAAATATGGTATATATATATGGCTATAAAACTGGGTAAGCTATAAATAAAGGCTTGCCACTTACATAAACCTGTTTCAAATGAAAGCTCTGCAGTTGGAGTAAATTAAGGTCACAGCCAGCATTTGAGAATTTATGGTATCCATTGACACTTGGCTTGTCTCTCATCCTTATCACACACTTTGAGTTGGTTTGCACCCAGCATAACTCTAAAATAGGCCTCAGGCTCTTGTCTTGTTTTGCAACCAGACGCAACTTAACAGTGAGTTCAGCAAAGCCTCTCTATTGCTTTGACCTTGGACCAAAAGCTGCGTTACAGAGGGGACAGAAAGCTACAATATACAGCTGTTAATGTTTGGCCACCATCTGTTATTGTGGATTGAAATGAGAGACTGCACAATAAAACTCAGTATTGGTCATAAAGCTGCTTCAGTTTGCACAATTCCTTGATAACAAAAAGAGCAAAGCGCGGCAGATGGACAAGCAGTAAAAGTGATTATGCAACTTCAACTTCAAAGTTGTAAACTGTTGATGGGAAATGGTTGTTGTCTGGGGATCCTCAAGGGTCCTTCAGGAAACAAAGAGTCCTCTGAAAGAAGGAGTCACGGTTTTATTGAATTTAACGCAGGGAAGTCGGAGAACATCCACAGGCCTGATCTCACTGTCACATTCACACACGACATACGCAACATTAATTAATCAACATTCATTTGACAATGTTCTGCAGTCCACAGCTTGGTTTTCCATCATGTTTGGTTTGCTCTGATTACTGGTCTTGCACTTTTTTATTAGCCTTGGTTAGGGAAAGCAGTGCGGGGGGAAGAGAGTGGGGGCGACATGCAGCAAACAGCCTTGGTGCATGGTACGTACAGTATACCCCACCAGATGAGCTTCCTTTGCAGTGCGCTGTTAAGTTCTTGTCACCAACAGACGTGGTTCAAGGTTGTGAATCCAGGCTGACTTTAGTGGAGCGATCCTGCATCTGGCAATCTGAGACCATGGTGACTCCTGAAGTATCTAAAGTACACGTAGACCGTAAATCGCTGTCAGCTCTGTTTTCACTTGTTCACTCACTGTATGCACATCTACTTAAGAGTGATGTCTTAACTTCAGCTGCCTGCTAATATAATATGTCATTGTAAATGAATTTCCTGTATTTATCTTTTAAAGTTTGGCATGTGTGTGAAACTATCAAGTGCTTAACTAACATGCAAGCCTGTGAGTTATGCAGACAGCTGTTATAGTGTTACGCTCACGCACAACATACTCTATTCATTGCAACATGCTGTATATTTATGGCACCCATTCCAGTAATGCAGCCAGTTTAAGCCGTCAATTTGATATGCTGCTGCCACAATACTCATTTGATGCTGTAACACTTGCTGCTACCACGACCACTTCATAAAAGTTTCATGAACCCAACATCCACCTGCGGGCTGAGAATCAATACATCTGTAAATCTTGACAAAGAGGGAAGTTTAATATTGACACTCGTCAAAAATTTAGGCAATACAGTGTAATTGTGTACTAGAAATCACTCTGACAGTCCAGTACAGTGATAAAAGAGCTCTGTGGTGAAGAGTTTAACAGGATCCTTGGCATAAAAAGTGTGAGAACTCTTGCTTTAACAACAAAGTGCTCACACAGTTTCTGCATTGAAATTCAGTAACACCAAGTGACCAGCTGGGGGTGGACATGCTCTATTATTATTGCTTGCATCTAGAGAGAAATTCATACGGTTAGGAAATTTGACTCTAATGAGACAACTAGAGGATTCTGCAGCAGTTACATTTAGCAGAACACAGAACGTGTATCTCACTGTAAAATTCATCAAAATGACAAAGATGGGTATCATAGTGGGGCAGTGATAGAAGTCATCACTGTTAAACTAAAAATATCAGGTATATATTATTCCTCTGAGTGTAAAAATGCAAGTATTAAAACAACTTAGATAAAAACATGCTTTTGTTTCTTGGTAACTGCTCTGAGTCACAATTCCACACCACATACTAACAGTAGTAGAAGGCCACTGGTAATAACATAAATACAACAGAATGTCATCATCTGCTAATCTTTTTAGTCATATGCTCAATTGAAAACAATACAAAGACAATATTTTTATCGTTTTACCTCACCAACTTCACTGATTTTTGTAAATATCTGCTTATTCTGAATTTGATGCAGCAGCACCTTTCAAACACGTTGGGTCAGGAGCACTAAAGACTGGGAAAGATGTGGAATGCTGCAAAAACACCTGTTTGGAACATTTCACAGGTAAACAGGTTCATTGGTATCAGGTGACAGTATCATGATTGGGTATGAAAGGGGGACATCCTGGAAAGGCTCAAGCAAGGAAGGAGCAGGGTTCACCACTTTGTGAACACATGACTGCACAAAGGATATTGCGACATGGGCTCAGAAACACTTTGTAAAACTGTTGTCAGTGAACACAGTTAATCTGGGGGTTGTATACTGTCATTTAATGGTGAACTATTTTTGCAGTTAATATACAACAAAACAATCCATGTATGTGCCCATTTTGACTTGAACTAATTAAACTTGAACTAAAACAAATTGTAGTTTTTTTAAGATTGAAAGTACCCCACAGATGTTTAAAATATTTGGCTGATTGGACCTCTGCTCAGGTGAAGGTGGGCAGAGCTATGCTGTGAACTACATGAGGTCACCAAACTCATTATACCAATAATTTGTCAATAAAACAAACAGCAGAGTGAGGGAGGTGCCAGTCAAGCACAGCCCTGAGAAAAGGTCTAATCAACCAGAATAAGTGAAATGACCTGTGTGGGTTTACACGTGCAGAGCCTTGAATGGTTTTTCTATATATTCTGATGCTACAGAACAGACAGACATATGACTTTGAATATGAACATATACAAGGTCTGAATATGATTAACAGATTTTTTTTTGGTGGATCCTGCTGTCTCTGGTTTGTTATTCAGGAGCTCATTTTGTAGATTATTAGAGTTAGTCAGGAAAGACTCATCAATCAGTACATCAATTTAAAGATATCTGTGATAATCGTTATGATCACGTATGGTTCATTAATACAGTATCTCAAAGTCTGTTCTCCAGTAAAGAGTCATTGTCAGCTATAAAGACCCTTCATAGTTCCCTTCATCTTCAGCTAATCAGGAACTACTTGTCATTAAGCATGTGATGAGGGTTTAGGACACAGGACAAACAGAGAGATGAACCCGGTCGCAGGCAAATAAGAGAAAAAGTGACCACTTCACCAAACATGACCACAAGGGGTCGCTAGTGTCCAACGTATTCCTCTTCCAATTCTCTCTCCAGTCTCAGTGAACACCCTGTTTTTCAAAAGCCTCTCTCCATTATAGGTGTTCTCATTCATGGCATACATCAACTGGACACAAAGCCACGTGCATGCATGCACTTACATGCATGTGTATCTGTTTTTCTATCCGTTTTGGGATTCAGTGATTGTGTAAGCCACTGGCCATGCTGTAGCCTGGTGATGAGGCTCAAAGTTATGGACCAATATTAATAAATGGTAGCCCTGGCAACAGTGTTCAGTATGTGAGTCAGAGGAGCTCAGGCAGAGGGGAAGGCAGGGCACTGTGGCCCAACATGGATGCTCTCTGAAAACCACCTCCAAGGCTGGCTGCGAACCAGTGTCACATCTGTGCTGAACACGAGACGGGCTGAGTTATAAACAAATCAACATGAAATAATTGCATTAGTGAGCTCTTACAGTGGAGGAATAATTTTTGGGTTTTGGCACAGGGATTTGGAGATTTGTTTGATTTGTGTCATTTATGTCAACACACAGCACTGTAAACCAAAGCAATTACATTTAATGACTTATGCGGCAGTGTTTGAATGCTTTGCACAACATGAGGGATTACAGTATAACAAACAGTTGGGGGAATACCGCATGGGTGTTCCCCCTGCTGACCAGGGACTGTTGGGATGTACGTACTGTGGTCGTGATGCACATTCTACTGTATCTCTGAGGACTGGATGATATTTTTAAAGTGACCATAATAGTTGTTGTGGATTTGTAGGGTTGTAAACGAGGTATAAATCAGTTAAACTGCCGCAGACAGTGGACGCCAGCCCCCAGAGCCCTACTAGTCCTTCTAATGTGGTCTACAGAGGGACAAAAGGTTGTATAGAGTGAGAGATAATGAGGAAACTTGGAGAGAAATTGAGAAGGAGAAAGGCCATAAATATGCAGAAGAAAAAACTGTTAATCAGTTGCAGTCCTGTTATGCAGTAGTATTGAGGGTTTTGTGACTTCAGTCACGTATACACAGTGCAGTACTGTATGCGGCCGTCATTCCCTGTACAAAGTAAACAACAACTGGCCATGTTGGGGTCACTCACTTCCAATCTTTGAGCTGCCTTTGTTTGCTGTGCCACTGCAGAGGCCGAGGGAAGCTGATTACAAATCTTGCCACTTCCCCAGATTACAGCTACATAACAGAAATACTTTTTCACTGCTTCAGGCAGATTTTCTAACTTCATATTTGCTCAAAGAGATTGGGAGAGTTTTATTTTTTAATGACAAATAAGTACAAAGTGACTTTTTAGACTTTATCGTTAGCCCACAATGAGCCCTCAGGGAGGTGTGTGGACATGATTACAACTGGAAACAAATAAGGAGGAAAAAGAAACAGAAATAAAGCAAACATGAACACTTGTTCCCAAGTAAAAAGCCAATACATGACGATAAAGATGACAATGATAACTGATGAATAACTAATACACAAATGAGAAAAAAGCATGTTCTGACAAATATTTAATAATCATTAAGAGTGACTTTTATTATTTTTGTAATAAAGATGGTGCTTAATAAGTGCTGAAATGGAACAACACTTGGATTCCATCCATCCATCCATTTTCCATCCATCCATTTTCTATGCCGCTTATCCCTTTCAGGGTCGCGGGGGGGCCGGAGCCTATCTCGGCTGGACCGGTCGCCAGCCGATCGCAGGGCACAACACTTGGATTCATTTTATAATATTGTTTAAACCTGCAATTCCTGATTTTTTGGCCATCTTGGGGCAGAGGAAATATGCTATTATATCAACACTCCCATCCTTTCACCTTACAAAGTGGCCTATTTCTGTTGGTTTCCTATGTATTCAAATATCCAGTTCCATAGAGAAACATGCATGTGGAGTCATGTTTGTGGCCGCCCGAAGAATGAAAGCCAAATATTTCCCCTCATTTTTGCTCTGTTTTGGTCACCACCAACTCCAGACGGAAATACCGGGCTTTTTAGCTGCCAATCGCTCCGCTCTGTTCACCAGCTAGTTGCAAACCGTGTTTGTTTTTCTGTGACATGCTGTGCAGGTACTGTACTCTGGGTTTGTCAGAGCTATTGTGCTGAAACCAGCTGTCTGCCGAAAACGACACTCATGAGGGCAGTGAGAGTGAACCAAGACAATGAAGAAAACAAACAAAAAAAGAAACGAAAAACACAATGAAACTGTGAGACCCCGTTCACATACAAGCCGTCATCCACTGTTAATAAAAAAACTGTTCATAGACTAATTTGATTCTCTCATCATGAAAGCTGGGACAAACTAATACACAACAATACTCGTCTCCTCGGTGTGCTGTCAAAGTACTGGAATAAAGCAACAGATTATGAATAACGTGCCAAAAGTTTGACAGACTAGTTCACAGGGTTAAGAAATGAAAGTCTTATTCTAAATATATACATAATCTGAATGTGATGAAGTTGAGACAGGAGCAACTAAAGACTGGGAAAGTTGTGGAATGTTCCAAAAACACCTGTTTGGAACATTCCGCAGGTAAACAGGTTGATTGGTAACAGGTGATAGTATCATAACTGGGTATGAAAGAGGCATCCTGGAAAAGCTCAGTCGTTCACAAGGAAGGATGGAGGGAGGTTCACCACTTTGTGAACACATGATTGGATAAAGGATACTACTGCATGAGCTCAGGAACACCGCTGTCAATAATCAGAACTTGTTTTTATGTATGATTTACACAGCGTACCAACATTTTTGGAGTCTGGATTGTAGGGTTCATTAAACCACTCCTGAAGATCCAGATCTTTGAGTCCAAGAGTAACCTGACACTTAATGTTTCCTGGATTCTCCACAATCAAATTTCAAAAGCCAAACTTTGTGAAGAATATGTTTAACCTTAGACATCTATTCTGACTGATTTTTACTATTGTCAGTGTACAGTTCCTGTATCAAGTTAAACACAGTGCATGAAATCTATTTTGAGCAGATTCCATCTGAGATGAGCACTGATCACAGATATAAGCTGCAGTTGGAAAATGTAGCCTCTTTTCATGTCTTCTATAAAAAAATCCCAACATCTTGAAGAAATTAGGATTTCAGCACCAGCCATACAAAATAGGTCTTCTCTTTTTTTCTTTACGACACAATACATAATTTGGGGTGCTTTGGCAGGGAGGAATATTTCCTCCTCTCATTGTGATGACAAAGTGCTCTTAAATAGAGCTGGGAACCCAAGTGAAACCAGATTGTGCAGCGAGATAGAGGAAGCCGAAGATAACAGGCGGTAAATCAGATGCATTTGGGAGACAAAGGATTGCAGCCACAGATTCACATACAGAACAGGAGTAACACCTTTCTGCAGTAGCAACAACCAGGAGAGTTATAGCTTCTGTAAAAAATCTGCCCTGTATAATGTTGTGCTGACGTTTTCATTGCACTGCCATTTACCACTTCCAGGACGGTTTCTGAATGTAAGCTACAGTGATCATGACATTCACAGCCAATGAACAAGACGAGAGTCTACAGCCATGCTCGTAGCTCTGTGAGGCTGTACTTCGAAACAGAGGTGCTCTGAGCTGCATGCTTACATCAGTATGCGAACATGCTCTTGGTGGAAATAATAACATGGTGATGTTTAGCAGATTTAAAGGTCTGGTGTGTAGGGTTTAAGGGGGTTTATTGGGAGAAATGTAATATTCATAGTTACATTTTCATTAGAACACAATCACCTGAAAGTAACAACAGTTGTGTTTTCATTAGCTTAAAATGAGGTCTTTATATCTACAGAGGGATCCTCTTCCACAGTCTGGCATGTTGCACCACCATGATTCTACAGTAGCCCAGAAAGGACAAACAAAACACTGGCTCAAAAGAGGGCCTTTCACATGGCCACTGTGGGGGAGGGTGAGGCGAGGGGTACCCAGTTGGCCGCAATCTACATCTTTATCACCAGATGCCAATAAATTCTACACACTGTTCCTTCAATGGTTACCAAGTTCACCGTCCTACCACTTTTACACCCAAATGAGCTCATATACACAGGTTTTTTAACTGTGGGTCGCTAAAAATAGAGACCTCTTTGCCAGTAGACAAGTCCTCCTTTTTGTTTTGTTTTTTTCTGGTGTGTCACGTTCGATGTCACAAATGTGCTGGAAATGAGATGACAGTAGAAAGCAGCATGGAAGCCAGTGGCGATGTTACAATGTTACGGTGGTTACCTTTTTATACTTTTTGCATCTTTACTTTCAGTCTCTCTTTCAAACCAAACACTGACTGAACAATTTCCCTTGAATTAGGAGAAGCTCTCTTACCATCATTACTCGCCCTGCGCTGCCTCTGAGTGGCTAGTACTCGTTGCATTCGTTGATTGGGTTGGTTAGGTTTAGGCATGAGAAGTGAGATAGGGTTAGGCTAAGAATATCAGGCTAAACCAATCAGAGGCAGAGTAGGGTGTGTCGTGCCTTTGCCATCCTGGGAAAAGAAATACCGCAACCAGGTTTTCCATCACAATTTGTCAGTACACTTTACTATTACCCTTTAGCTATTTGTCATTCATTCCTCCTGAGGCAAAAATGAATGTGACATTTCATAGCAATTCATCCAAAAGTTGTCATGACATTTCACTTAAAACCACCAATGCCAACCTCTCAGTGGTGCTAAATCAAAAGTTAAATGATCACCAAAGTCATCAGGTTACATGGTCTGGAAACCAGAAATATCTATACAAAATTTAAAGCCAATCGAAGTGGTAGATATTGAGATATTTCATGGAATAAGTGGAAACTTTGACCTGCTGGTAGTGCTAGAATAAAAGTCATTAGGATTTAACTTCTGGGAACCATATCTGTACAAAATATCATGATAATCCTTCCAATATTTATTGAGATAGTCAGTCTGGAACAACGTGGTGGACTGACAGACAAAAAGACCCACATTGTCATTCCAACAGCTACACTGCTACCATGGCTAATGAAAAGGAAAATGACTGTAGCGCTTCTTCCTAACAAAATGCAATCATAATGAAGTCTCTCATTTCACCAGTGATTGAAGAATGAAATTCTACACCAAATCAGGCTGCAGAGATGATATAACACGGGCTGGAGGACTTTAAAGCAGGAATGCAGATAGAATGACAAGAGATTTTGTCCAGTAGCTGATGATGGAGTCCTGAGTGCGATTGCCTGTCGATTGAGCTGCAGATGAATGAGCTGGCTGGCTTTGATGCTGCAGCAGGTCACATGCCTGCTGTCCCTGTGTATGTGTATGTATGTGTGAGGTAATGGGGAGTGAGATAGTGAGAAATACAGGGATTACTGGAAGGTCGGGGGCTGTCAGATGAGATGGATGCAAGACTTCTCCTTCGGCGCTCAAATCACACACACATATACTCACTCAGAGGTGGAGGGGTTTGAGTCCCGAGGCGCCAATGCTTCACTTGCGATGCACAGGCACACACATGTGTTTAGATGTAAATGCACATGCACACTTTATCACAATAAAACAGATGTGTGCGTACGAGCGTGCCTGCCCACACACACAAACTTCAGCCATGCAGTCGGCCCTCAAACTGTATATATCCTACTGGGCTGCGCTCCAATCAGCAGGATTAATGAAGAGGTATCGCATTTTACAGTACAGCAGCGTGTGGGGCTCTGGGGAACAAATGGCTGGAGTCTGCAATTCCTCAAATCTGTCTTCAATAATGTAATCGACTTTTAGGTTATGAGATAGCATGGTTAAGGCAATTTGCAGAACTTCGTGGCACGGCTGAGTTATGTTCCTTAACAAGACCATCACATGCAATCTGCTATGTTCCACAGACCATAGGCCCTCATGAATACCTACTGTGTAAATACTGTACTGTTGAGAAGAAGCATGATGGTGTATTATGTCACAGGGTATTTGGTGAAAGAATGCATGATCCTTTAGGAGATTTAGTGAAAGGAATTATTCAGTTAAGAGTGTTTCATTTGGTAAAACCATCTCAAACCACTGATGAGCTTGATAAACTAAAACAACCTTGGAATTACCCCAAAATTGCTTCCCACTAACAGTTGAGATTCAGAGATGAAATGTCAAAGAAACACTGACCACAGACACCATTTCAGCTCATGGCTTGCTCTGTGGTAAATCACATGATTAAATGAGGTTGAAAAAACAGTATTTTAAGTTTGTTTGACAGTAATCATGTCCACATTCAAAGACTGATTTTGGGAAATGAGGTCGGCTGGTTTGAATGAAACTGAGGTCAGTGTACAATTACCAGTGCAACTCAGAAAGTAACTGCAAACTTTTGACACGCTCGTGGCTCATTCTGTGGTTCTGTCAAGGGCACAGGCTGCTGTCTGTCTGGGAGGCTAGAAAATTCTGGCTGCTTCTTGTGCAGCTGGTGAGGTGGTGGCATGTTTGGCAGAGTGCAGGATGATAACAGTGTGTGCTTGGTGTGAGGTGACAGAGTCTTGTTCCAGTACTCCGGGGCTCTGGACCCTCACCAGGGAGACTAGTTTCGCTTCCATTTGTCTGTCAGAGTGTCAAATTCCAAACTGCTGAGGGAATAACCCGACTTGTTGCAGGCGAGAGGAGGAACATATCAGTGGAGAGTACAGTAGATGAGTGTTTGAGTTGCAGGTTTCAATTGATAAAGGCCTGATAAATGCTGGAGTGAGTGTGTGAGATGTTAAGAGTCTGCAGAGCAGTTCTGAACAAGTCCCACTAATCCTTCGTTATCAGAGTGTTTGTTTTGGGTCGGGATGAAAGCAGTGAAGCTTTGGGGTGTGTAAGCAAACACAGGCCGAGTTGTGTGTATTTGCATGTGGGCATGTGATTTGTGCAGTCTGGGGTCTATGGTCTGTCTGATAACAAAAACAAAGGTCACAATAGGAAGGCCCAATCAGTGACGCAGATACTGAGTGCGAGAGAGCCAAATCTGAGCGATATCACAGCCTGAGGTCAAGAAAGCCACCGGGAATCTGAATATTTGGGGGAATTAATTGTGTTGCAAAGATGACAAAGGGTGGACATATCAGAACAAGATTAAAACGGCATTGCACTGTGTTAAAACAACACAGGCGCCCCAACATTGGCTGGGGTGCGTTGCTTCAGGTACCAGTGAGATATGAAATACAATGCAGGAAGTCCAGTTTGAATAACAGATCAATGAATTTAAAGGCAACAGATTGTAAAACTGTGACACAGGATTTTACAACTGTGGAAAGCCATCACAGTGGGAATCTGTTTACTTTGGATGTGAAGGATACCAGGGTAGATGGTAGAAATACAGCCTTCTCATTACAAAGTAATCTACGAACATTTTGTGAATGAGAGGGCTGCGTATTTTCACACAGGGCGGAAGTTGTTTAGAGTCTACTGCTATGCTAGCAACTTTATGAGGATGCACTTACACACAGCGGTGCTTTGTGCTAATTGTAACAGCATGCTAACATGCTCACAAGGACAATGCTAATATGCTGATGTTCAACCTCATGGTGGCGCAAACTTCATGGTTGTAAGCTTCAGGGCATTCGATCACAACTGGACTTTGTCAGATTGTCAGACAATCTGACAAAGTCCAGTTGTGATCGATTGAATGCCCTGAAGCTTACAATGACCTGGATGAATGAGAATATTCACAGGCATGTTCATGGTTGTACAAAATTGCATAGCAATGCTTCCAGTAGTTGTTGATATTTATTTCGCTCTTCTTGCACTGATAGAATTTTATCAGAATCAAACATGAAACGTATCAGTTATTCTGATAACCAACAAATGAAAACATGCTTTTGCTGATGGCCAACTACCTCACACAACACTAAGGAAAAACATTCCAGCATTTGAGCCACTGATAAAGTTGTCACTCCGGGGAGAGGAAATAAATTCATACTTGGAGGAAGTCCTTGGAAATGGCATTGTTTTATTTGGCAATGAAGGTGTAGGTGGAAAATAACTACTTCTTGCAGTTGAATACAGTTGATGTGCAGGAGGCAGCTCTGGGGCTCCAGAAATAGCTAAAGCCCAAACCAGCATGGATTCAAAACAATGCACCGCACACTGGACTCCATCAGACTTCCCTTGGCCGATATTCTCAGCCTTGTTAATGACGTCCGGTGGCCAGAAAAGAGCAATGAAGTCAGGCAAGAGCTACACGGTCCACAGGAAGGTATTGACTTTAGGGACCAAAAGAAAACACCCAAACAAGCCAGTAGGCGAGTCAGTAAACAGGAAAATACACAAAGGAAGGCACCTGGTTCAAGTGCACGGTGCCTTCAGGGACATGGGACACACTCCGGCTCATGCTGTGTTGTTTCCTATTGACATACGGTGTTTCCTTACTTTCGGATATCCTGTGTGTGTGTGTGTGTGTGTGTGTGTGTGTGTGTGTGTGTGTGTGAATCAGTTTATCTGTCATTATGTCAGGTTGTTTGTTCAACGGTATCTATAATTGGTATCATTAATTGCACTTTGGAATTTGCTCCATTTTAATTATGTAGGATGTTACTGTATGTGGAGGAATGTCATTGTGTTCGCTAATCTCCACGGATGACCAAGTGATCATACACAGGCACGTGTGCTCCTGGAGCCCTCACAGACATTATGTGGCTCAACTCCTGCAGCTTGATTAGAAGTGGATATTCTTCTTTTCCACTAATCCCTAATCATGGATAAGTTTTAAGTAAATTAGGGACAGCAGGTTGGAAGCAAATGAGGAAAAATCTAATGAAAAATCATTGGAAGCATTTACTGATTGCAAGGTTAATGAGCCACAATTCCGTGTAAGGCGGCTATAATCAATATTTTTATAATAACAATGGATCAAATGACTGTATGTAATGTTAAAGTGCCCTCATAGTGATCCTCCCACAGAGAGCTGACCAGACTCTGCTGCTCCTCTCAGCTTTATGGAGCTTTTCCTTGTCTTTCAGCTCATTGTTTTGGTTTTGCTGCCTATAGCTTTACTTTTTTGGTTCACGTCATTCTGACCCTAGCAGGCAGATGTTTTCAGTAAAAAAAACTTGGTTACCTGGTGACCATTTAGCAGCCAAAGAGGTTGATATTTCCCTCTGGAGTGAAGATGCTAGCAGTTCCGTGAAGCTAAATGCAAACATCAGAACACGATAACATACATTCAACGATGCTGCTTATATGTTTAGCAGGGATTACTTTTACTGTGTTTACCCTCTTAGTTTAACATGCTAGCATGCTAACATTGGCTAATTAGTGCCTAAGTAGCAATATTGAACAATTTTGTTCAGTTTCATTTTATTAAACAAATGACAATTTGTTATTACAATTCATTTTTGTGGACCATGACTATCTCTAGCCATGCAGCTTTCTAGGCTTCTGTTGGAATCAATTATTGCTGGTTAGAGTAGAAAAAGTAGAAACAGTCAACGTTTCAATCTCCCCTAGTGTTTCCAACTGGCATTATTGTTAGCGCCGGTAACAAAAACACAGGATACACTGCATTTGTTTCCAAATTTCCCAGAAGAACTGATCAACAACACTTTGGAAATTGTACCAGGTGGCTGACAAAACTGTATAGTGAACTCGAGGCTTATAGGAAACCAATCTAAACGCAGATGGTGTCATTATTCTACGGCCCTTACGTCGTGTCCATCAACATTTACTCCATAATGATACACTGAACGTCCATTGCCTAAACAAACAGAAAACAGGGGTTCTCCATTTTTCATGTATGGATGGCGAAACAGTATACAGCATCTTGCATATATCAATTCCCTTGGTTCGACTCATGACTTAAAGTATTGAACTGCTCATGTCCAAACATTCAGGAGCTCATAATAAGCTTGTGAGGGGATTAGCGCTGTGCCTAACTTGACCTCCTGACCCTTGAGAGTAAGGCATTTGCGAACAGACAGCAGCTGTAGAAGAAAAGACAGCCACCTCTCAGTTGCAGGAGCTTTTGTCTTGTCCCCACAAATTCATTTCCCCCTCTACTCCTTGTAAACTGCTCCACCATAACATTCTCTGACCCCCATTACAAAGGGAGGACTACATG
This sequence comes from Chaetodon trifascialis, assembly GCF_039877785.1. NCBI lineage: Eukaryota > Metazoa > Chordata > Actinopteri > Chaetodontiformes > Chaetodontidae > Chaetodon > Chaetodon trifascialis. Next base: position 21,121,898 of record NC_092060.1, read on the forward strand.
TCAAACTTGGCCAGTCAAGTTGGCCCTTTATATGCATTGGTTGGGGGTTAAGCTGTGCTCCAGCTAACACTGAAACAGAGCTGAGGCTGCTGTCACAGGGAGCTTTAAGCCCATCAGCGGCTTTTTTGATGCAGATACGGTATATTTAGAAAGCAGGGGAAGACTTGAGGAGGAAAAACATTGTAAATCCTTATTTTTTGCTTGTTAGAGTGTTAAATCTCATCATTATCCTTCGTGGAAACTGCCATGGAACAAGAGGACGATAATGAGGGAACTTGGAGACAAACTTTGTGTGGAAGCCACAACACCTCACAGTATGAGGATGAAATCTTAATATTAGTGATGAGTCATTGTTTTGCAGGCAAAGAAAGTGCCTCTATTATTTATTTATGAATAAAACAGAGACAGAAAATAACAAAATACGCATGTGTTGCATGTTTAATATGAATTTGAATGCTATAAATCATTCCACCATCCACAAATCTGATACTGAATGTCATAGACTCTACACTATTAAAAACTGCCATCAAAAAGAACACTTTCAGTTGGCTAAAACTGTCACTTCAGTCTGAAAGAACAATGCAATTTATGTGAAATTCAGCTTGAGGCAATGATTTTAAAGCCTCTCTTGGAAGGAGACTAAAAACAAACCTCTGGGCGATGAGACCCTGCTGCTGCAACCCTGCCATGTGCAGGACTTTTATTGGTGTCAGCAGTGACCAATGGAAAAATGGAGCTGCTGCAGTCGGCACGCACACGCTGACCTCAGTCGGCATATCATCCAGTCAGCCTGTTAGCTGAAACACCTTCTTCTCCCAGCTCTGATGACAACTGCTATTTATAGCACATTTTAGCTGTGTTATTACTGAGCTATACCTTTCACTGCACCCTTATCTGCAATCTAAAGTGATTAAACCAGCCCCCATTTCCAGCCTCTATCACTGTGAACAAATGTTATTCTAGCCTTTAAAAACTGTCAAGCCCTGACAGACTGACAAACCAAGCATATCATTGAATATATCATTGACAAAGAAAGAACAGGGAAAGCATTGTGGTCATGATACATTTCACTGATGCTGCAGCAACAGGATTTCAGAGGTGGAGGTGAGAAACAGGCAGATATAATGGTGCATTGTACTGGCTGTAATTGTGCTGTATTTTCAGTCAGTGTCCTTTTGATTAAGCAAGACTGCCTTTGCATGGTGGACATAAGCAGTGCAATTGAGCAAATCCCAGACAGTATATAAGTTATGTGTGTGTATCGGTTTGGCAATATGTAATTAATGTCCAAGTCGGCTGTGTTACCTGTTACAACCTGATATGGTATGGCTCTGTTAACTGATGGGCTGTTATGTTGTGTTAAGTTTTAGGCTTCAGTAAGGTTCCTTATTCATGAAATGTGTCGCTTTCTGTCTGCCTCACTCATCAGCATCCATGCATGTCATGTGCTGTAGGTGCCCAGTGACATGAGCAAAATGTAACGTAATACAAAAATGAAGCTTCACGTCTTGAGTTGGCTCTCAAATTTGGCAATTTGCTTTTAGCCATAGAATCAAGACCAAGAGTGTGTTGTGCTTAGTATGAATGCTGAGTGGTGCTTTGAGCTAAATGCTAATGTCAGCATGCTGATTTTTACATGTATAGTGTTTACCATGTTTACCATCTTAGTTTAGCATGTTTGCATGCTAACATTTGCTATGGGGGAGGTGAATGTTTGAGGCAGGATTGAGGGCAGACCATGCAGTAGTTGTCCAGACACTCTACTCAAAATAAACCTGCCTTTGGCTTCACAGAAAAAGCCCAGGAGTTACGACCAACAGACACACCAACACTGCCATCCCTAACAGCATGAAGCTAGCTTGGCTGAAAACTGAGACAACCTTGATTAAATATAGCAAATTATGGAGATGAAACAAATGACACTGACTCCAACCACTGATTACATTTGTTTCAGTTATTACTCTGAATGCACAAGTAGTCATTTCTAAAGTGAGTGTATGAACATGAATAAATCAAGAGGTGCTGCTGGATCCAGACAGATATTCTCCATTTACAGTATTAGTGTACTACCAAAATACTAAATCATGCAATAAGTTTATGGATACAGTCTCATAAGCCATTTGGATGTATTCAGAGTTGAGTATTTGATCTAAACAACATTCTCTCTAAATTAAAATGAAATGACAACAACTCTAACCGAACAAAATGGTCAAACCAGGCGATCAGTGAGGACCAGCTCTCTGTGGATCCACAACCTCAAGTCCTGTCTGTTGATTCATTATCTCAACCTGTACTCTCTAACAGTGAAGCAAAAATAAGCAGGACAACTTGGCTAAACAAAAGCACTGTGCTCATAAATCTACCAGAGGCCCCTCTGAAATCCTGCAGGCCATCACTGCAGCACAGCAGTGTGGTACCTACTGGGTTAGGGGGTCATAGAGGAAAGGGAAAGGCACGACACACAGTAACAGCAGGGAATCTGAACTCCTGCTGAGCTGCTGCAAACCATCATGGAGAATTTCCTGATTGTATGTCTAACCTTTCAGCAATTTTGGTGACAGCCTGCAGTGCGTAACATGCGTTTTACCTGAGGAGTGCGTGTTTGCCATGTCACAGTGCACTTCAAAGTGAAAGAAAGACATATTCTGATAGAAAGGGATATCTTTTTATTTCCAACAACCTATGACCTTAACAAATCAGCTATGTGCATCTGGTGTATGCAGTGAAAATACTTCTGTCTGTCTATTCAAGGGCACTGTTTTCAGGAAACAGCCTTGTCCTGAGCTTTGCAGTGCTGTCATAGAGAAGCTTATGTGTCTGTTAGGACTCGTAACATAAACCGGGTCCAGACACACAGAACACAAAAGGGCTGTTACAGCTTTTTAAACCCTATTGCTATTTTTTATACATTGATGTAGGGACCTCCAGTTAAACAGGTAGTGAGTCCTGTACATTTGTCATATTAAATAACTCTCCAGACAGATTTAAGTGCTGCGAGCTCTAAATCTGATGCTTCACGTTACCTCAATAGAGGGTGTTTGACTTTGTTTTTCTGAGCTAGTTCCACTGGGACAAAGCAGATCAGTAACAGAGGTGATCAGATGTACAGTAGAAGCTTTTACGGCTGGGATAAAATACTAGCTGTGGTGCGGGGCTCAGGAAAGGTGCCATCACAAAGATCAAAGTCAAATACAGTTGGTATCATCTGGCTTTCATCATCACAGATGCTCAAACGCATTTTGACAGGGCTGAAGCGGTACAGCTCTATTTGAGGCACAGGTGAGGCCTCTGATACAACCAATTGTGTTTGATTGTTTATCAGCAGCCATTCAAACAGCCTCAGTGACTTTTCTCCTTTTCTCTGGAGTGTTATTACACTGTGTGCTAATTTTGATTTGTGAGATGAACCCAAACATTGCATCGTGAAAATGCCAACGTAGAAAAATCAGAATATATCTGCTGCCTCTGCTGCTTTGATTCAGGCCATTTTTCAACCATTCTCCTGTGAGTCGCCCAACTTTATGAATGTGCAATACTAAATATTTATGGAGTAAGCCTTTAAGCATGTAAAACAACTTAAATTATGTGTGCATGCAAGTTCAATCTTGGCCTACGGGAACAAAATACTGCATGGTGAAGCTGTCATCTTAATGAGAGACGTGACAGAGCTCTGAATCATGAGTGAGTGGACCTTTGAGCTCAGGTTCAACTCCAACATTTTTAGCTATGCTTATTGACTGAGTTTGGATTACGTTTAGGGAAAATAACACTTTTGTTAACTTTTGGATGACGGCTTGATAGTGCTTAGAAAGAAAAGTTAACATAAAAACTTGCAGCCAAAACTGAAAATAAATCTGCATGCTCATCCATCACTCTGACTTCCATCTTCTTATGTTCCACTACATTATCTCAGTTCCTTTATCGGCCTCATTCTCTATTAAATGACTAGTTTGACTTTTTGGGAAATGCGCTTTCTTGCCAAGAACGGGATGAAAGATCACTATCACTTTCATGTCTGTACTGTAAAGCTGCAACCAGCAGCCTGTTAGCTTAGCTTAGCACACAGACAAGAACCCGAACAGAACAGTAACGAAATCCATCTAACAGCAAATTAACACATTGTTTGTTGAATCTGCAGAAAACTGAAGTGTAAGAAACAGCAAATTGTGGTTGAATGGAGGGTTATGTGCTGTGACACTGTGTTATTGTTTGTGTTGGTTGTTGTTTAGCACTCTGCTGTTAAATGTCTGTCTGTCTGACAGTTGCCACAGACGCACAGAGAATTCCCAGAAGGATGATAAACTATGTGCGCTTGTTGTTTTCAGCCATTGTGCACATCTCAACCTCTTCTCTGCTTGTCACCTCTGTAGATTGAATGTTTGTGTTGGCAAACCAACACGTACCACATTATGAACACATCATTTTTCATTGTGTTAATAAACAACCGCAATCGATCACACTTCTGCCATCGCACAGCTTCTTCACCTTTGCCTCTACAGTGCAGCCAAAACAAAGACGACAACAACACAATAGGGCTTGAAAGTATATTAAGTCTACAGGTGCTCAATATCAATGATGAAGAGGCTGTTTTCTTTGAAACAATGGCAGCATTCTTGGCTGTCCTGGTGGACGTGGAGGCGATGGCCAGGTTGACATTCTTCACCGTTTCCTCGACGCACGCTGCGCTACCTTGAGGGCCTTGAGCCGCCCGCATATTTTCCAGGCGGCACATCCTCAACAGTGATGGTGCAGAGATTCTAGCGGCTTATAGGCAGCAGGTGTGAGGCCAAGGCGGACTTTCCAAGGATGTTAAGTCAATGGAAGACTCATTAATGTCCTTCCCCTACCTCTGCAAACAAAAGAACTGGAATGCAGGAGGATGCCTGCCGACATGCCGCAGATGGAGGAGATACGGCCGTCTGAATAGGATCCTGATCACTGGTCAAAGATAGTTTACACACTGGGGGCTTGCTGGGACTTTTTCAGCCGGGCTCTAACACAAATAAAAACTGAAGACTGCAGGAATAACACCCCTCTACAGGGCTTCAGGGATTCAGTGTTTGTCCCAAGCAGACAATGCCATAATTTAAACCATCCGGTCGTAACTGTTTTTCAATTTGTTTATGTGGTAAAAAATTCATTTAGTGGAAAGGATTTGAGGAAGGATGTATTTGTTTATAAATTGCTTAAACTTCAAGAGAACAAAGAGCAGTCAGCAGAAAAGGGAACATATTACTTTCTGCGTCTGCCGTCTGACTCTAACCACATTTTAAATATCTCCATGGTGATTGCTGGAGATGGGCTTAAGAGCTGAAATTACACATAATTGCTCTATCTCAGCTTGAGTGAATTTTCAGAGGAGTTAAAGTGGAGGGAACAAACAACGAAGCTCTTTAACTGCAAAACAAGGACAGAGAAAAAAGCCATTTTGGCCAACAGCACGTGAGTTCATAAAATATAATCATTTGATTTATAGTTTTATTTTTCTTCATAAGACGGATTGTTGACCCGCTGGGCTGCAACGAAAGACTAAATAAATAAGAAATAAAAAGAGACAGTTTATCAGAATTCCTTAAAAAAGGATTTCGTTGGATAATAATTGGATAAACATGCAGACTGATTCTCAAAATCAAAATTTTGGATGGACTGCACTTTTTAATGCTGCACCCTCAAACCATAACAATGTTAGTTCATATAAAACCATGAACAGCTGCTCCCAACACACAAGTTAATACAAGCTGATTATAGTGCCATTCATTACCGTCCCCTTTGCAAACTGGACGAGAGACAAAGTAAATAAGTTGGTGTAGAAAGCAGAACATTTAGCAAACTGAAAGACCAAGACATTTTTCAGTTAGAGTCGACCAAACCACAGCTAAAAGGGGAATGGATATTGGACTGACATTCAGCGAGGAGGAGGACTCGAAGGGACTACAGTTTTAGTCCCATCGTTTATCAACAGTCAACATTAGTCTCTTCTAACCAATGTCAATATTTCCAAACTTTAACCACTACCTTTCTCTAACTAAAACCGACTAGTATTAGTTGCCAAAACTCAACCAGACCTCATCAGCTAAGATGGTAGATCAGTCATGTCATGAGTCATGTCTGGTATGATGAAGAGAAACATGGTTACACCTGCGGATCAAATTCAATCAACCAGAACACTGATCCAACCCTCCCATTCATTATACTTACTTTTCTCTGTAGACAGGATTAATCAATAATAATCAGCCTGTTCTCACTCTCAACTTGTCACAGAGAGATACTCAGTCAGGACCCTGGGGGTCATCTTTTAAGACACTGAAGTCTTAGCTTAATGTTGGTAATAAAGTCATTTCTGTTTGAAAATGTGAAATTATCTGAAAGCTCTCACGATAATATACTTTACACTCCTCACTTGCTTATACGGTATCTGCTCATGATACGAATTCAAATATAAAGACAATGATAAACACAGCAAACAAATTAGCAGTGGTGTCGCCTTCACGCTGAGTATTTCTGCTGCCACTGTTTGAGAACAAATGTCAACCTTTAGACTGGTCACCATGGCCACTCGAGTTGCCTCAGCTGGCTTGTCAAGGTGTTTTAATGGGACTCGTTGATGGATGACTCCATTACTGTACCACAGCATGCTGTGTCACCTCCAGCTGCACGCAGCACTGGCACTCCCCTCCCCATCCGAGGACCTTGTCGTATTGTTTGGACTGGAGGAAATGAATATGCTTAAAAACAACAAACAAACAAAAAATATCTCCAGCAGAAATACTTCCTTATGACAAGAGAAGGGCTTGATTGTAGCAAGTGGCCGGGGGATGAGGCAAGTGTTGTTGACCGCAGTGATGATGAAGCCTACATCCTGTTGGAGATGGCCTCGACATGACGCTCTGTCCTGAGGATCCAGACCACAGCAACAAGGCTGAAAAGAGGTCAGGCAGCTGTTCTTTCATTTGACTGAATCGCTGAAGCAGAGCGGCGGTGAGGAGTGAAAAAAGGAGAGTAGAATCGACTCAAATAAAGCCGCCACAACAAACAAGGTATGGCCCAGATCGAGGTGCTCCCCCATCGTCATCCTGCACGCTATCTGAACCACATTAGTCAAGCTTGAAAAGACCCCCCCCCCCTTCTTCCCACAAGACCACTGAAGATGGACGAGCGGCAGGGAGGCAGATGAAATGCAGGTAAAGCAGAAAAAAGGGAAACAGACTGAAAGTTACAAGTTTCTGCTCTGTTCGAGACAAAGGCCAAGACTCTTTGTCTGCATGCAGCCACATGGGCTCAATCACTAATAAATCCCAGGTGTTCGTGTCTGTGAGGTGTTAAATCTGAAGGGTCCTGCCCTCTGTGGCCTTGGGGCAGCGCTGGGCTGCACAGGGTGGAGGACCCCAGAGACCTGACCACGCTGTCACACAAGATCAGATGTTGCATTTATTCTGTAACTTGAAATTCAAAGTATAGGGCTCATTTGTTTTGCTAAAAGATACGTTTCAGTGGTATACAAGATGCTGGGCTTTGTAGTTCCTTGAATCTCGTGAAGTGTGTAAATTCAGTGTTAGTGTGTGTGCATGAGATGCATGCCCATGAAAGTGCTGAGGGGCATTCACTCTGAGATTGATACAGCTCTACAGCCTACCATCAGGGGTCCTGTGAAAAGAGGTGATAAAAAATTTACTGCTTTACAATAAATTTTTCACTGACCAAAAACTTGGGCTGTGCCAGTTAGTAAGGGCGAGCACAGGAGAAGATGTTTGGGCCGGACGGATTCATAAAACCTCACAAACAATCGCCTCAAAAAAAGAAAAAACAAACTTGTAGATGTGTAATTGAATATTATCTGCTACCTAAATTGTTTATCTCACATTTTTGATGAAAGAGCTCCGACTGTTTGCATACGTGGCCATTTTTAGAGTGAGAACAAAACAGAAGATGACTGGAGGGAGCAAATACTGTATCATTCAACTTGCTGATTAGATCTGCAGTGAACCAGGATATGAAGCTTGAATGAATGTGGTCAGGAGACTCCTAAATTAGCTCGCCGTTCAACTCCGAGTCTTACAATAACACACTTTAAATTTGTTCCTTTAGGCGAATTCAACAATGCAAACATGTAAATTGAGATGAGAAGCCAATTTCCTTTTCCAATTATGCCTTTCATTTAGTCTTATTGCAGGTTGCCAAAAAACTGCCGCTGCAATCCAAACAGAAATCAAACAGAAATAAATCAAATGTATCTCGGTGACTGCAGAGCAGGAAACACACATTTGCTGTAGACTACAAACTGTTTAAATCTCACGGCGAAGGAATGTGTCGCTTACATTCACAGTTTGTTGCAGGCTGATGTGAAACAAAGAAGTAGAAGCGTTGCAGGTTCAGTCGTGTATAGGGTATTTGTTGCAGGTAGAAACGTGAGCCCGATTAAACCCTGCTGAACCCCACTGAGCTGACGGGCACCTGTTTTCTGCAAATGCCAGCGAGCTTTTTCACCTCAGAAAAACACCCTGCACTCACAGCCCATCCCTCCCCTCCCCCAACACTGAAATCTTGTCCTCAAGGGATTCAGACTCCTCTTATCACAATTCCTCTGTCCTGGATTATTCCCATCCTACGCAGTGACTAGTGGGTGCCAGCAGGCCACGACTGCCGACACAGATGGGAGTCCAGGCCTGTGATGGCTTCCATATGTCACATCGCTCTTGCGAGTCTGTGCTTTTTTTTAATGTTTTTCTTTCCATCTCTCATCTCTTTCTCTGTTTTGCTCTTCAAAATGGCCTGTGCAAGGAGGGAGAGGTGAGTGCCGTGGAAGGTGGAGAGGGTCAAACGTGATGCCCATTAATACATTTCAGCACAGAGCGGGGATTCGGTCCCAGCTTGAGGTTTACCTTTCACTGAATGATTATTGAGAGGTTAAAGACTGCAAGGTTAAAACGAGCACATTTTACTGCCAAAAAAGCCGACAGGAGATAATTTGTACGTTTTGGAGTGCCCTCAGTGTCCACTGGGGCCTTGGAATTGGACCCATGCTGAGAATTCCCACCATAACTCCTTCTCCCATTAACTGTCACGGGCTTGAGACGTCTTAAAGCCGCCCAGGGGACACCGTGACATGGCTCCGTGTTGCTGTATGGTAAACATGAACCAATCGGAAGCTGAAACGGCCAGTCTGACATTGCAACACTGGGAGGTTTTCCCAGCTTGACTGACACATGAGAACGCTAATATTCCCTGTCTGATTATAATCCCTGTAGTCGACCTCATTAGCCAGGCATCCGCATTGAACCCTGGCTGAGTAGGGTCCAGGAGCTCAGCTGTCAGTCAACACCTTTTTCTTCAAACAAAGGGCATCAGGGAGAAATAATCCAGCTCTCTCTCTCCGGAGCTTATGAACAGCCTGTTTTGGGATTTGTGCAGCCTTATGCATGCAAGCATGAACGCAGTTATGACACGTCACCTTGGTGTCTAAATGTTTTGGGACAAAATCAAATGGAAAAGCTTAACATGCACATGTGAAAGAAATAGAGAAAACCAATATGGGTGTCTGGGGTTGGAAATCTTGCTTTACTTGAAGTGAGGTAAGTCAGTTTCTTTATCATTGCACTTTGACACCAAGAACATGACCCAGATCACTGCAGGAATAGTCCAAACCAAAACCCTCCATGCTTTCCACTCTAAACCTCTCCCATGAGCCCTCACACAAAGTAATTCATTGTATATAAAGCGCACATGTTAATACACGTTAACACTGATACGTTCAGGTTCACATCCTCAAAGAATGCAATAAAGCCTCCACTTTCCATACTAAAAGAATTAGCTGAATTCCTTGAGGTTCAGATTGTGGACAAAGGGTGGATTGAGGTTCCCCTGCGAACTTTGGGCCGTCTTTCTGATGTCCCCCCATTCATCCCCACTTTGATTCACCACTTCGCAAGCAAACACATCAGCATTTAAAGCAACATGATTTCAGAGGCCTGCTCTCTACAACACAGAATGAAATAACAACCTATAAAATGACACTGGCTACGGGCAGTCTGCTGCTTCAAAACACAGAGCTGCCAAGGTGATTTACGGCGTTCTCACTTTTCCTGAGGGTGACAGCAGAGACAGAGAGGAAGAGTGATTCAGGCCTTTGTGAGTTCTTCTCATAAAAGGTTGAGCGATGAGACCCCACTGCTCTCATAACATTCCTTTGTTGTTTGGGTAACATAGCCAAATAGAAAATGATATGCCATTCACGGTATTTGTTGTGTCACCGAACACTGACGCCGCTTGCCATCCGGCTCGTCTTCATAAAGGAGAGTAGAAGTGGCTTTTCGTGGGAAATTCACATGGATTGGCAGCTTTAAGATGAAATTCAGAGAGAAAACAAACACTTGTACTTGCACTAATTCAATAATCTCCCTTTTCTGCATTCTTTGTCTGCATTTTGTAACTTTATAGCCTCACAATGTGGAGAAAATTGTGACTGTGCCAGTCCTTTTCTTTGATTTGAGAGAGTGCCACAGACATGAAAAACAGACAGACGATAGACAGATGGGCAGTCTGAGTGTAAGAGAGCTTTTTTTATGTATCTGTGTGTAGCCTGAACCGAACCCATAGCGCCCCTACAAACAGGCACGGGAGACCGGCCATGCTGCTATGTTAATATGAAATGCTGCAATGCCAATAGTGTGGCATGGTGGGCTGCTCCTTACTCCCTCATCCCGGTGCATTCAACGTAGCACTGCTGGACCGCCGCCTGGGAAACAGATGGCAGGGAATAACACTGTCACCCACCCTGAACACTGACATCCTTGGCCAGGCCTCCGCCATGTACTTTGCTATCTGTCTGTTTGTATCTCCTCTGAAATCCCCCCTTATCCTCACAGAGCCACTACCAGATTAGGAGACATACATGAGTGAAACTGACTGGACAGCTGAGCCCCATTAGCCAAACATACGCTTCCATTTTGTAATGATTCTGTTTGCTTGAGGTTGTTTAAGTGGTCCAGGCGGGTCTGATGGGTGGGCGTTGTTTTGGGTGTAGGACAACGGGACAGATGACCTGTGAGCCAGCCCCCACATGAGCTCTTGGAGAGCTGGAATCGGAAGACAGGTCCCGTTATTTGGTGTCTGGACTTAAACAATTAGACAATTAACGAGTTAAGAGGGATAAATTGGTCCTAGGATTAAGACCAATTGGAAATGCTGAGATACTTTAGATTAGAAAAAGATTACAGATGGAACATAATGTTCTAATACTGATTTAAGACAGAATAAGCCTCCTCACACCAACACAAAGCTAACATTTGATAATGAAGCTACAGGTCAGGGTCAGGTTTCCCAAAACAGTAGCAAAGGCTCGGACATATGGCATGTGACAAAATGCATTTTTGCATATGATATGTTGTATTATTATGTATAAATACATTTAATTCATGTGTTAGATTTTTGTATTGATGCAATAAAACATTTACAGTGCTACCAGCTGATTAAACCTGACTGCTCATGACATCACAATTTTTCGTAAAAGTTGCAATGTAAAAGAGATCCTAGCGATGAACCCACAGAGAATTATCACCTGGCTCTCAGCCTATAGAGCATTGTGGCGTCTTTCAGCTGATTGTTTTGGTTTTTACCAACTTCACTGTTTCATTCATCAGTAGTTATCATCAGCTTGCAGTTGAATACAATGATAAAAATGAAACTTAATATTGGACTTTCATTCAACATGTAACCATCACAGCCACAAATGAATGCTAATGTCTGCTGAATGGTTAATGGTATTCTATGCTGGATTTTCTAAGCTTGACTGTCTAAGATTTTCCTCTGCCTGTATTGTCTTTTTTTCTTATTATTATGCAAATAACACCACACGGGGAGGTCAGGACTTTATAAACAGAATGCATTCAAAAGGAAACTATGAAAATGAGGGACACAGCTCTGACAAATTGCGAATATATCGAGTTGTAACGCCAAAGAGGACAAAGCTTGTTCCAAAATGAGAGTATCTGGGCTGGCTTTCACTTGCTGGTGAGCACTATAGGAGAGGATGGGGATGAAGAGCGACACAGACTTGGCTTGTTTTCTTCCTGCAGATAGGTGCCAATGGTTAGCTTAGTTAGCATGCTAAAGTATCAGCTTTCCATTACAGCAAATGTAATGTTCCTACAGTGGCTTCGGGAGAAACATTTTTAGCAGCTGCGATTAATGACTCGCTGCACTTCTGTAGGACTTCTCACACTAGGAAATAAAATGTGGCATGAGTTCCCTAAATGAAAGAAACTGAGATAAATCTGGATAGACAGCATTAAACTATCAACCCAGGCTCTGATTCATGTATTTTCCAGTGAATTGAGCGTCATTTTAAGCCAGCCCTCTCTAAAGCTCCCCCGTTTGTGCTCATACAAAAACATTTTTCAATAGTTACAAACCGCTCAGCAAGAGTCAAAACTTTCATTTAAACTGCAGACTGAGGCTAGCTACAGCATAGTTATATTCAGGGTTAAACTTTGGTAGTTATTGGCTGTAAGACAGCACTGCAGCTTTTCCTAATGTGACGACAAAAGTTGAAGCTGCATGTGGGACCACAGCGTTTCAATGACCTCAGACATGCACACACCAATCAAAAAAGAAGAAGAAGCAACACAGACTTCAGCAGAAGTGACGAGGACAATTTCTCTGTCAGATTTTCTTCAGAGTGGGTTTTCGGGAACAATCTCCTGAATGTGTAGCTCGCTTCTGTTCAAAGACTTGTCAGCAGCATGGGTCCTTTTTAATATCAGCCCGCTAGCCCTCTCCTCACCCCCCACCAGCACTTCTAATCTGGTTGGCAGGAAGCGATTTGATCTCGGTGAAAAGCGGAGCATCTGAAAATCTAATAGATTGGGACATGAAGTGCTGCTATTTGACCTTGTGTGTTCATGCTGGTTTCGAGAGTGGGAGATGGTGACAGCAGGTGTTTTGCCTCCTGGCCCTCTTGATGTCCTATGGCAGCACTTTCATCTGTGATTTTTGTCTGAGGCCACAGCAGCCACAGGCAAAACACAGAACATTTTGAAGAAGAAAGTGACAGGATGTTGTCCTGGAAGTCAGGTTTATTGGCAGGAAAGCCTCAAGCTGTAGCTAAAAGGTTCATTTAGGGATAGCTCCAGTTGTCTAGGCTCATAATTTTGTAATTCTGGACATCATTTCTATCGATTATGATAACATTGTGTTTAGTAACATAATTCCTCAGATTTGGAATCGTCACAACAAAGATAAGGCAAGAAACACGAGCAAGCAGAAGATCAAACAGGCTGTAAAGAAGCTAACATTATAGCCAGATTACCTGAAACACTATTTGGAGATAAAACTGAGAGGGAGCACATCTGAACTTATTGGTTATAATCTGTCATTACAAAGGGGGCACACAGAGCTACAGCAAGCACAGGTCAAAGCTGAACGAGGAGCTCAGTCTGAAAATTTAATGGATGTCTACGGTCTGATTTCCTTTAAGTGATTTTTACTGCATTTCCAGATTTCAGCAATTATCTTAAAATGTTATAATTACCCATTGCTGGTCAGCAGAACCACAATGGGGGTTAGACGTCCATAAACAGCCAGTAAGTGGACTTTGACTTCACTCACTTTTCAGTCTCGGAAACAAAGCTATCAGCATGAGTACATACCACGATGAGTAGGTAGGAGCATTTGTTTTTAGTGATTTGGTGGAACTGACCTTTTAAATAAAACACAAAGAATATAAAGTATTGCTGAGAAGCTCTCTGATTAATGACTAGATACTGTAAACGCAATGTGGGCACAATGACTCACACTATGAAATGAGGGACTCTAAAAGTTGCTCACTTCATTTTTGGTTAAAATCAGTCAAAACACATAAGGTAGCAACAAAAGACCATTTTATTCCTCCAGTTAAAATATTTCTGGCAACACTCAAAGTTGTAAAATGTCAGATGCCTCTTCAATTAGTTTCCATGTATATATTAACACCTCTGAAGTAGACGGGGTAAGAGGAGTGTAACATGTCTTCTCATGCAGGTGACTCATTTCATAGCTGCCGCTCTCACTTCTCAGTTGGTGTTTGAACCTTTTCAGACTTGCTCAAAGTGCAAAATGTCAGAACACCCCAGTGACATTTTCCATGTTTCACTTTCCTCTGGACCTTGACTGGAGTCCCTGCAGTGTCTTATATCTCTCGCCTCCCCAGCTGCAGTGTAAACTGTCACGCCACCGGTGACGCCGCCCTCACCTGAAAACCATCACCAACTCAGACCACCAAAGGTGCCCTTGACTCAAAAATGTTGTTCCCTGTACGCAAAACATCGGGGGAGTGGACATGATTATTTTCTGAGGAATCTTCTCTGTTTATGTGCAGGAAACCACTGTCCCTCTTTCCACAGGTGGCTCCACATCTGGGAGCTCCAGCTGCAGGAGAGCGTGGATCCGGAAAGGCAGATGGATGGATGCACTGTGGCTGGTGGAAGTCCTTATAACCTGTCTACATCCTCCTGGAGGAGCTTGCCTATTGAGGCCATTAATCCTTGGCTGCTTCAGGGGTCATATGTCACTTCTAGTCCATCGCTCCCTCATCTGCCACACCATCTCACACACATCAACACACACGCTCACAATGTCTGGCAGGCCCAGAGAGACAGATTTGTTGTGATGGGTCTGAGTTAGCCATGCGTGAGGAGCCAATAGGATGTTTTCATCTCTCTGAGAGGTGCACTGACAACAGACAGAGTGGTAACCTCAACAGGTCAGTCAAACTCATCTGCTATACCTGCAGTGTCTCCTCAAATCAGCCACTGAATATGTTACAAACCCCGGAGAGATTTTCTTTTAATGCCTACAGTGTATTCTCAACACATAACTGGCTCGCAGCAAGAATTTCATTTCCAAGTTGCAGGCATCCAGGAAAATATCTCCATTTATTTTTACTCTTTTAACCTCATAAAAGCAAAGATGCTCTTCCCAATTTTTCATTCCCAAGAAAAAGACATGGGAATTGTTGAACTCTCTGCAACAGAAAAGGTAAAAATCAGTTTGAACCTTTTAAGGAGAGCGAAACATATATGGCCAGACAACAAATGCTTCATCAAAGTGTCACCAAATCAGGTGGGAGTGAAAAACTACAGCTCTCATATTGTGCAAAGTGCGGATGTGGACCAAGAAAAGATAAGAAAGAAAGGATCCAGTCTCAACAAGAGAAAGTGTGTCATCCTTCCCACAAATACCTCATAGACTCACTACTTTTCTTGAGAAAACATTGCTTGTTTGAAACTTTATCTGCTGATTAATCAGATGTAAATGCCAATGCCGGAAGTAAAAGCTGAAATGATGTAACATTATGAGCTTTTAGCCAAATTTATATCCACAGAACAAAATACCAATTATGGTGTTTATACATTATTCTATTAATCCTCAGAGACCCGCAGGGGTGCATGTGTCATCATTTTATTAAATCTGTAAAACAGGTGTTCTCAAACTTATTTCTCCACATCTGACTTTCATTCAAGGATGAAAGGTCCAGAATGTTTGGCGATAACAAAATAACATTTAATCAATTAATTAATGTCACATGTCTTGTGATTGGGCCAGCACAAAACAAATACAGACAAGGTTCAGACAGACATATTCTTCCAACTACATTTACACAGTTTGTAGAAACTGTGTATCAGATAAAAGGACACATTCTGTAGCTGCAATTTTGGAGCTAAAATCAAATTCTCTGGTGTAACGTTAATGTGTCAACTCGGCAACAACAACACACAACACTCTGCGGCGCTTAATGTCGCCATGACAACAATGTCAGTGATAGGGATCGCGGAAAATGATCTCCAGCTATTTTCAATTTCATACAAAATTAATGTTATTTTTATCATCTATGTAAGTGTGAAAACGTAAAATCCATAATGATAACAGAATCCCTAACGCTCCTGGACCTCCACCAAAGAGGCAGTCAGTGCTCAATGTACAGCCCAGTTCAGCCAACAATGAATTATCTCAACAAAAAAAACTCCTCTTTGGGATCCCAGGAAACGAAGAAAAATACTAAGTTTGAGACTCAGTGAAACAGGTGGCCAACGACAATAAAACCACTATGGGCTCCGTGATTCTCAGACAACACCGGAGTTAACTCTTGTAGTCTGCTGTCAGCTCCAAGGATTGGCCAGCCTGGGAACCAAGCGTCTGATGGTGGGTCCATGGAGTACAGAACATGGAGTTGGAGAAAAACCAGATTCTGTAGAATGAGTAAACTATGAATTATGACCTTTTTGGCTCTTTGCCAGCAGTTGGCAAGCTAATCGACTCTCAGGTCAGACTGTGCATCTTCTACTGGCAAACAACAGTAGATGCACATATTTTCTGAATTGATCAATATTCTGCGGTCCAGAAGGGTTATGTTATGGTTTTTGTATTGTAAGGGTGTAATTAACAGTTTGTTAAATCTGCCCCCTGTACAATGATTGTCCAGTTATAGCTTAGCAACCATAAAAAGGCTTGCCACGCCATTCAAGCTTACTGCCCAAAGCAGTAACCTAACCCAGTGATGCCTCCAAAGCAAAGGCCTATATAATTTGACTGACGTAATTTTCAACATTAAAAGTGAAAACATCCTGTTTTAAAAATATGATCAAGTTTGAGTTGTATGAGCTCTGCACCCCAACAGGGTTGTGGCACTGAAAATAGCAAGACTAAGTAGCTTCAGATGTTATGTTGTGTCTTTATTTCCATGTCTTCCATATGGATCATCAACTGATGGAGATACTGAATATTTGCCTCGAACATGCAGCGTTATCCTCAGTCTTTTACCATGAACATATTTTAAAACCCCTTTACGAGATTCTAATTTTAAAACAAGTGAGCTGTAAACATTAAAAAGTCAACTGCAGACAGCATTTTCAGCCAACGTTAGCTTAACTGGCTGGCTAGCTACAACTAATAAAACCTGCCAGCAAGTTACAAAAGCAACAACCCACTGCAAAATTATCATCTTTTCAATAAGATATAATAAACAAATACGAATAGCCCAAAGAGTACAACATGGCCAAATACCGAGCTCCACAAATTAAGTATCAACATTTTATTGATCAGGCTAATGCCATGTTTTTAATTACACCATTATGTTACACAACTAGAAAACATCTAAAGCAACTCTACAAAATCGTGTTGCTTATTTTTAACCACTTACTGCACAGTGCACATCAGCTCTGCAGCAGAAACAATCTTTCTCTGGGGATTTGAAAGCCCAGGACACAGCAAAGTAGTGATGAGTGAACCAGCTGTCCTTTCTGCCTCTTAAGCCCCATGTGGAAGTGCACACACGCACAGCTACCTCTCATCTGCCTTTCTGCTTCCCTGATCTCCCACTTGTGTGTCTGCTTGGAGGGAACAGAGTAATCTTACTTCAATGTCAAAGTGTGGCACATCCACTCTTATCCGTCTCCCCTCGCCAGTGTACAAGCTCCTGCCTTGGGAAACACGATATCACGTCAAAACACTAGAAGAACAGAAATAAGTTATGGGCTGAAAGTGCCTGGGATCCCTTGAAAGTGCCCAGTGACACAAAAAAGATGACGGTCCTCTGTTTTCTTTTACAACAAGCAGCTGCTCTTGGCCCGTGACCCTTGAGATAATTGGTTTTGTTTGCAGGCGCTGAATCATTTTTTCATCCAACTTTTCATCACAGCTGTGGTGTAATGCCTTACTACAACGCTGGGATTCCTACATGTTGCAAACATATGAAGCATTTCAAAGACGGGAAGCATTATCTCTCAGCATAACTCCTCATTTTTGGCCCAACACCACGCCATGCACTTATCTGCACGTATTCCATGAGTGAAATCTTACACTGACCTCCTGCCATTACTACTACTGCAGGCAGTCATAGTCACTTTAACCTCAAAGTTCTTCTTTTCAGTAATCACAATTACCAGTGCAAATGCAAAAGCCAAAACAAACACTGTGGATACATCTACAGATGTCTTATGAAAAGTTTGGCTTTGGTGCCACAGGTGTTATTAAACATGCTCAAATGACATCTATTTTTGTTACATGTTATTTTTCCTCCTCTACATGTGGTTTGGTTAAAGTTAAGGATTCTGTTCAGGAAGTTCAGTCAGAACATTAATGCAGGTCATAAATCAGCCGCTCACTGCTGGATTATCGAGGAACATCCTATGAAGCAGGCATTTGGAGCGTGTCCAACTCGTGAACAAAGAGCTGCCTATCCCTCCCTCTGCTCAGGCAATGCACTTGTTAAACTCTGCTTGACGTTTGTCTTTTTTGGCTTCCTGTAGGCCAGTATCGCACTGCAACCAAAACTTTCGTCTTGCCTTTTAAATGCTTTTTCTGCCCCCCTCTCTCTCTCTCCCTCAACTCCCTCTCTTTCTAATTTGCTGGTCACAGTTAGAAGCCAGTCAAGTGGGACTTGGTCAGTAATTGGAGTCTCTGCAGTGACTGCCTACAGCACAGCTCCAAACGATGCACTGGGGAGACCTCCTAAGGAAAACTCAATAAGCTCTTCACACTTAAGTGTAGTCATCATTAGGATTTTTCCACTGTAGTGAATGGTACACTACTTGTTGGCAACACCTTTACGTAGATAAAAGTACGAAAATACAACGATTGTTCGCTTTTGGGTGTATTTCTTTCAAATCACCTCTATTTTAAATTATCCTTCATTCATTTCCCACGGCATGGCTTTGTTGTTTAAAGTGGGTCAAGGTCCTTTCCATTCACAACATTGTCTTTTCCCAGTCTACCAGCAGTTACAGGCATTCAAAGCACATCACAGAATAGGACACAATCTTTGCAACACAAAACACATTTGATTCCTGCTGTTCTATTTAATTCCACTTTTCTGGCAATAACAAGGCAGCCATGCTACTTCATAGTAATTAATCGTAGCAGCATGGGAGGATGGGTGTGAAGATAAAACAATAAGTACTGGAAAACTGCTTCAGGAGTAAGGGATTCAGCACTGATACACAACCCGATAATCCAAATTCTGCATGAAATTCTGATCCTTCCATGTCACTCTGTCTCTCTCTGCAGTCCTGTGCCTCCGTGTGTGTGTGTTGCAGCATGCTCACTGCCTTCCTGCTTGCTATCATCCCCAATCCCATAACTGCTTGCAGCCATTTACAACATGCACACACTGAAAGAGATTTCAGACAATCAGGTGCAATGCTTGCAGTCCTCAAAAGTCAAAATCATATGATAAAATATGCCAGTGGCAAAGTGCGAAATGTATGCCGACAGCAAAGTTATCCAGGAAGAGTAGTCAATACAAGGCATGTAACGCCAGCAGCTGATGCTATCTATAACTGGACCAATCTCCCTGTGACTGAAGACATGTGCTGTTTATTTACATGCTCCAAAACACTGTTCCTGAAAGAAACAAATCACTGAAACCACGAACCAATTTCATAAACCCTGAAGAAACGTGCCTGGAAACCACTGTTTAGTAATTATTCTCCTCAAAGCATAAAATGTTTGGTTTTATATGAGGATGTTGTTGCCAGCAATTGAAACTACATTATGAACTACAACTACATCGCAATTCTGTCGGTTTCAGTGGTAACAGCCTATGGTTGACATTACGTTAAGCCTGGAATCTATTTAATGCGTTTGCATATCTGTCTGGCATCCTCTGCTTTGACAGAGATATTGACTGAGCTGCACTTGAGTAATAAAGGGCATTAAATGGTGATGCCCCCTCCCACTTTAAAGATTATGTACTTATCTCAGAGCCCACTGGGCACCAAAGTGGGAGCATAAACAAAGTGTTAATTGCAAAAAAATGGATTCACTGCCAAGTCAGCGGTATGGAAGTGCTGCTGCTACTCCACAAAGGTCTAACCCCCTCTGGCTGACACAGAACACAGTCTGCAGATTTTCGTGTGAAGGAAAAAAAGATGAAAGGGAACTGAGTCCAAACTGCCTTTCAAACATTTATATTGTTCTGCCTCTTGAGATCTGTCAAAACTCTGGAAAGAGAGCTCAAGCCTCCACTCTGCAGAGGAAACAGATCCCATAGGTGCAGGCATAGCTCTCAGGAGTGGGAGTATAAATTTCATCTCTAAGATGCTGCTTCTGGTGCTCAACATATATAGTATGACAACCAGACCACAACATGAATCATGGCTGGTTGCGATCATTTCCTGATTAAGAGCCACGAAAATTCAGACCCCTCTCACACCTGGTAAAGCACAGAGAGTCCTGACATGCAGGCACTTGGGTGACATTGTGATGAATGGGTAAGTGATGAAACACAGAGGGTCCGTGACCCCCCCAACAAACAGTACCGCCACCCCTCAAGAGGACAGAATGCATTACATTCAGCGCCTCCAGCCTTGGAAAGATGACAATATGATATAGCAAAACTGCAGAGAGCGCTGCACATTGTTCGATTAAGTCTTGCTGGCTTCACCAGTGCTGACAGTTTCATGTTCGTTATTAAGCAAGGCAGGTTAAATATGATATTGAAACCTCCTGCAAGACAATGCAATTGATCTGCTGAAATTCAAGACGCTTTCACCGTCTAACTAACACAACTCCCAGTCTGTAGTGACTGGAGGGAAGGAAGCAGAGGAGATGATTGGCTGCTGAAGGGCCCATGTTGCCTAATTAAAACAGGAAGAGTGATGACTCGGCTCATCCTCAGCTGAATTATCATTTTCTGGGCGTCTCACTACGCTGTGACTCAGCTCTCTGTGTCTTCCTCTAGATAGTGAGCTCGTGGCTCCGGCTTCCTGACAGGACAGTTCCTGCCACCTCTACAATGCACGCCGCCCACCCCGCATCATCAAGACACTGTGGAGCACAACTTGTTATGAAACAGCCGTGATGATGCAACACTGGGAGCAATGCTGCCTTAAAGAGTATAAACAAAACATTTGGCTGTGGAATGGCAGATAACTCCCCTCAGCTGAAGATTTAGTGCTCTGTGATTGAATCTTAGCCTGTGCAGGAAGTGGTGGGCGATTTTTGAGATTTTTGAGGTGTAAAAAGAATGCTGCTTGTACAAAATGTCCATAATTCACGGGCTATTTAAGGGCTGCTCTTGGTCTACATAATGCTTAATGAGTTGGGGTGTATTTAAACAAGAGGGTCAACCCAGTCACATTAATGCAGTCCACTGCTGGTAGCATTGAACCGCGAAACCTGACATTAATCCTGAGGGTAATGTGGCCCTTCCTGTGGCTAATGAAATCTGAAGCTTTTAAATGGCTGCACCTAATGACACTCCCTGACAGTTTTTGAATTAAGCAGCCATGACTGCTGGGACTGGACTAAATAGCACACAGATGGCCCACACCAAAGTTTTGTCCACCCACCCCCATCACCATTTGCCCTTGGGCTGTTGCATGCGATGCCGTACCTGCGTGAGCATTAAAGCAGCTGAAGCTTTAGAATCAGGCAACAGGAACCTCTAATTAGCTTTGATCAATGGTAACTGTTATTTATGGCTAATCATGTACTTGTTTACATCCTCTTGGGTGTGTAGAAGTATTTCTCTTCCCTTCCTCGCCTGACACATTGCTACTTTTCTTGGCAACTGTCGAACTGTTGAATAGTGTGACGCTGTTGTTGTGTATCGAGTTGCTTACAACTTGCATGCATGCATGTGCATCCTCATGCATGTGATAAAGTCATCAAAACATTGCTTCCTAGCATTACTGCTGTTTAAAAACTCCACAGGGTGCCTTTAAGTTGCACATAAACTGGTAAACAGGTGAAACTAAAAGCTTAAAATAATAAATAGTTAAAAATAATAGAGATTTTTTTGAGGTAGTTGAACCTTACAAAATCTAAATGTTACCTGTGAGGTTTTGTTGTTGGCAGCTTTGTTCATATGTAGTATCTCTCAGTATGTGTGTCCTTGAGGAAAAAACAAACATGTTGAAAGCATTTATTTCCTTGCAAAGTGTTTTTTTTATACATATATATCTTGAAACTGGCAACTCTCACACACAGGTTTGCATTGGCTGGCAGTCTGCTTCTTCTTCTCTGCCTTTTGCTGGCACATTGCAATGCTTCCTGGCACATTAGCCCAACCAGCTGTCAATACATGAAGTAGCTTGAAACTTATCACATAACGCCCTTTACATTTGATAGAAATGGCCAGTCTTTGAGGTAAATGGCAGATTTATTTACCACTACAGTGGGTGATGGGACGTTCAGGCATAGCAGGTTACAGCAAGTTTCAAGGTAAGAGGTTCTAAAAACATTAGCTAACTGCACTCTGAATCGTGTTCATAGATATATTACAAGAGTTGGAAACAGATCTCCAATATGGCATCGCTTCCTTCCAATGAAAACTACTCACCCAGCATGTATGCCAAAATGTTTTCTCCACTAGTCTATCCTTACATTGAGATGATGTCAGGCTCACAAATAGCTTTGTGTTTGTAGTTTGAGATGTCCTGTCAACAGTTTCGCAGATGTCCATAGAGATATGCTTTTTGGGGCCACTGAGTTTTTCTAATTTATAACACTGTGCTTGGCCACTGTACTATCCAGCATTCCTACATGCATGCATCTTGTTTCCCCTTTCTGCCCTGTTCTGTTTTCTTTTTCTTTTTGGCGTTTCATGCACATCATAATTGTATTACTATCCTGTGAGTACACGTGCATCCTTTTGCATGTGCTAGTGTAGCATGAGGGCACGATGGGCAGCTGATCATCAAAAAATTGCTCCATGGCACCATTAGTGGTCAAAAATTCCCAAAGTTACCTTTAGTATTAAATACATAAAACTCCCAGTCTTCCCACCAGTAAAAATAGACACCAGAGAAGAGGGATTCTTTTTCATCTATTTCATCATTTCTCTTCTCAGCAAGCTTTCGTGTGTCTGAGTGTTTATAATGAAAAAACTGACATGTAATAGAGTAAAGAAAATATACAGTACATGCCCTACTGTACATGTAATCTGATACAGAATATATTACATTTCCTGCTATTTGGTTGATTTGCTCGCCATTTGTGCGCCAAAGTTCTCCCAAAAGTGTACATTCTTGACTCCAGTTGGAGAGCTGCAAGAAGTATGAGACATTCTCCACTTAACTGCCAAAGATATCCAGTAAAGACATGGTCATGACATTAACTGATGGAAGATGTGAATTTTACCCTGAAACATGTGAAAGTTTATAATGTATTTTGATAATAATTGCATGGGTTTCTTTCTGTGTTGTCAACAAATTACTGTTTTGCATTGTCTTTAGTCACAATGCCACGAAATCAGGCCTTTTCAACAGACATTAAATCCAGCCAGACTTCTGTTGAGGACAGTCGAGCTTGTCACAGCTGGGCGCGAACATGAAAATTGAAACGACATAATTGCTGATTTGATTGCTCCAAATATGTGACGCGTGCAATCTTCCCAAACCAAATAAATCAATTAATTTACAAACTGCCAGCCGCAGAGAGAGAGCGGTCTCTCTTGGACATTTTCTGAGGGAGTGCCATGGTGAATAAACATCTGCAGAAAACAGCTCAGACCCATTTTTTTCATGTGCAACAAACAAACATTCCAGCAACCCACAGAGGCACAGTGCAACCGCTGCCAAGGGAGACGGAGTGTGAAAACGACTTTATATGGGTTGAAAACGCGTCACAAAACCAGAAAATAGAGCTTATTTCACACACTTGAATAATATTGAATAGGGACATTTTTCCATAAATTGAGATGGTGCCTTTTATTCTTTTCCTCTGAAAGCTGTTTCTCTTCAATATTAATCTTTACAGAGAAGAAATAACTCAAAGATATGGAAACTTTTCACCCAGGGGAAAGAATGTATCTCCTACACTCCTACTACATCACTAAAATTTGGAGAAACAAGATTTTCAAACAACAGTGGCATTACTTTCATAGTGCTGTATGCTTTAAAGTCACACCAAACACGAAGCATACCAGTCTTATCTGAGCTGAGGAACCTCCCACAGCACAGACCCAGTGACCAGATAATGAGCGCGCAATGAGGGACCACTGACCACTCATTTGATCACAAACACATCAGGACATGCAGGACAAAATTCTTCAGCCGCCTGCACTCATTTAAACCACTTGGACTGGTGATCAGAGAGGGTTATGTGCTGCTATGTTGGATAACGTGGGCCACCGGGCATCCTCCTCTGTTTTCCCAGGGTCACCTCACCATCTCCTCTGGAGAGCTCTGATTGTTCAGGCGGAGCTGTCAGAAAGCTTTGGTGCCAGTGCTGAAATCCAGACATGAAGATACTGAACCACTCAGCAGTGCTCCAAAGGAAATAAGTTACAGAATGAGAGCAGACATATTGTTGGAGGATCATATTGCAATCAACCCAAACATTTCAGGATTTTTGTGCGAGTTCGTTTGTCTTTTTACAAGAGAATTGTTCTACTGCAAATCAAAGTGTTTACTTAATGTATGCCACAAGATCTGGTGCTGCATGTGTGCTAGTTTCTTCTGGAGTGAGCACAACATTTAAATGGAAACAGACAAATGGTTGGATGATAATATAATTTTATGATATCATGTTAATTTGTCAGCCCTACTCTATCTACCCTTATCACTAAACAAGAACATCACTGTGAAACCATTCTACAAATCCATAACAATATCTTTCTCACATCCATCCATCCATCCATCCATCCATCCATCCATCCATCCATCCATCCATCCATCCATCCATCCATCCATCCATCCATCCAGCCAATGTTATTAAAATTCTTACTTTGTATTACAGTATGCCTAAGGTCAGGATTAGGCAAGTAAAGACTGGCTCTAGTTTTAGCTCTAGCAGCAACTATTTTTTAAGTTGGATGCAATTTGCAACTTCACCACTAGATGCCACAAAATCTTACACACCGGTCCTTTAAAACGAGTGCGCAGTGCTCATATAAACACTGAAACAGATTTTGTTTAATACGAAGAAGGCATTATTGCAGGTCTGTAATCACATGCAAACACCCATCTGCTGAACAAAAGTCAGAAGTGCTACACGCCACACCAACACAGCCTCCACACCATTACTTTCCACCTTGCTACATATGGGGTACATTGCTTCCAGTATTGGCGCTGAATGTTGACAGTGGACCTAAATTGTAGAGTGCAGGAACATCAAATATAGACGTAATTCCTAGGTACATGGCTGCCCAGCAGACTGCACACCCAAATGACTGTGTTCAGGGTGGTGTGATTGGTGCCTTTGGGTTCATCTGTCGAGTTCGTAATGTGCTTTAATGGTTTGATAGGAATGTTAAATGTTTCCAACAGCTGAAACCTGAAGCAGGAGGAACAGAAACCAGCATACAGTACAGCCAGATCCATAGCGGAGAAGTATGAATACCAGCCTGGTCATCGGTGTCAGATTCATAACTTTCTAACATCAAAGAGCCAAATGACCAACTTAGAAGTGGTGTGCTTTTAATTTGAGCACACTGATTTCTTTTCATTCTAGACCTCTCACCACCAAATATGACTGAACAACTTTAATGTGCTTTTAGAAAAAGTTCATTCCTCATGCCTTTTTGTGTGCACTTTTTCTCATCAACGTTTTCCTTGTGAAACTGATTTCGAAGCTGTTTAGAGTGGAGAGAGCTTGATTACTGTACTACAAAATTACTCAACACAGGGAATCCAAAGCTGGTCGAATCTGTGGGGAGGCAGAAATGTGCTGCACAACAACCACAGAACATTTTCTCATAATTACTTTCGAAGTCTCCCTGAAGCAACTTAATCAAAGTCAGTGATTTGAAAAAACCTGAAATTTATCTACAGGCATTTGTAGACTTTTTAGGCGTCCTCTCAAATGAAAGCATCGACCAATGCTTTGGTGATTTGTTGCAGTGAAAATGTGTTCATTGTATGTAGCAACGTGTTGACATCACAGCACTAAAAGGCTTGGCTCGGGTGTGAAAGACTCGAGCCTCTAAGTGTTGATATGCCAGAGTGCTTGTGTGTGTGCATACATGTGTTTTGTGGGTTGGTGGGGAGAGTTTATACCGAGGAATTCGCCATTTGTTGGGTTGTGACAGATCTAATGCCAGAAAAACAAAGTGTGGCAGTTAGTGAAACCAAATAGCAGGAACTGTTCAATTGACCCCAAACATAAGCCAAAGAATTAAGAGAGAAAGAGTTAAGAAAACGTTATCCTTCTTCTTTAATGGAACACACGTCTGCTTTAGATTTATGACTGTGTGCATTCATAGATAAAAATGATGTGAAATACAATTCCTAACACCAAACGTCTAGTTGCTACGTAACTGAGAGAGGTCAGGCGTTCCCTGCGAGGAGACGCGGTTCCTTCAGAGACGTCCATTCATCAAGTGCTGCCAACACGGCAAAAGTACAAAGGGCAGCATATCCTTCGCCGGCTCCATTTCCCTTTTTGTTCGTCTTTCTTGTCTTTTTCTTCTTTTACACTCTTTTCACAGTCGTATTTAACTTCTTTCAAACGGTCACAGCACAAAGGAACGACCATATTTCTTTTTTCTTTTTTTTTGAATGGCAAATAGACTTTGTTGGAGGAGAAGCATCGCTCACTTTTACTTTTCCAATCTACTTTTCGATGCCACTCATAAATACTGTGTCCTACTATTTGTCAAGTAAGCAAACTTAATAGCAGAGGAAAGAATTGGAGGAATATGAGCTTTCATTCAACTGTCAGGTGCTCTCCTTCTGCATTTCATTGAGGTGCATATAAAAGCCTGTTTAATGGGTCTCAAAGCTCATGTCGAGAAATGCCCTTCATCTACCCTAACCGGGGCAGGTGGGGAACGGGGTGGCTCACATTAAACAGAAACAAATTATGCTCAGGATACTTGAAGTTCCAAGTACACCATAAAACATAATGTGTCATTAATGAAGTTGCCTTTTCTTGCCCTTTTCCTCTTTTTGTTCATAACAATAGCAGCTGGGGAAACAGTCACCAGATCTGCTTAAACTTTACAGTCTGTGCGACCATGAATAATTTACTTTGATTGCACGTATCGGAAAAATAAAAAGGGAAATTTTGAAATGGAAGATTGTCGAGTTTTTCTTCTCGGAAAGAGCAAAGGGAATTCATAATGGGGGAAGGTGACAAGACATCAAAGAGAAATTTTACAGACAGATAAGACACAAAAGAACCATGACTTCAAAACATTGCCAGAGTTTCCCCACTTTGTTCTTTAAGTAACCCTCGCTTTTCTTTACTTGCTCACGTTCAACTGAGTCAGTTGTAAAGAAGTTCTTTTTCCTTCATTTATTTAAAGTGGCATTTCAAAGTCTTCCAGCCTTAAGAAGCCGTAAACCACCACGCTGTCTACGAGTATGAAAAAAAAAATCAATCGCAGTAGGATCAAGAGGCATTTGAGATGCTTAATGTCCCACCATAATCACCATAATATATTGATCTGTTATACTAATGATACCAATAATTAAGCAGTTTCATGCATTAATCAGACATTCCCATACCGGCATGCTATAATCATCCTCTCTGAGCATATGGGTGGTATCATGATTAATTCTCTTTCTTATCACATGAGAGAATAAAGGCCCAGTCACACAAGGAAGGGGCACGGTGAAATTCATCCATGTAAAATATGGGATTTTACAAGTTTGGTGATGTAGTAACTACTCACAGGATTAGTTGGTCAGTTACTGGAGCTGAAGTGAGTTTAACCGCTGACACACTCTCCTGAGCTTCTTTCTAATGCCTGTCTACTGGCCTGTTTTCTCCCTCTGCCAGAGGACAAAATGATGTTTTGTGAAGACTTATCAAAAAAGGGACAGTTCTGTCAAACAATATTCAAAATGTAATATCATAAATAGATTTAAATAAAAGTGGATGGTGCAACACAGCCAATAGGCTTCCTTCATTTTGGAGAGCACTGACAAGATGGCTCGTTATTGGTCAATTTTGCATATCAAAATTCACCAAAATGCAAGTCAAGGTAAAGAAAAGTCGCAGATTTCATTGTAATAATTTGGTTTTATAGTAGAATTTTGCTGTATTACATGCTGGTGTGACAAAAAAAAGACTAAAACCAACAATGAGTGATCCTACTACACTAAAGTCTATTTCCTGTGTAGCCAAAGCCTGATACAGACCTCCTTTATTGTCCAAAAACACTTGGTTTCTTTATAATGACCATGGGCATTAGTGGTTTGTTTTAAATCAATCCCACATAAACAGTTTGGCTGCCATAAATATTCATTTGTGCACCAAATGTGCATTAATCCACCACTGAAAATAATCCCCAACAAATGCACCATTTACTCATATTTGACAAACATTTACTAAAAACTACACTGCCCAGCTTTTTTATGAATTTACTAAGCCTTTTGCAAAAATGGAAATTATAACCCGTCCTTAAAGATTTACCTCTTCAGTAAAAACAAACAAGCTTGGGGCTGAGAACCGGAGATAAGCTGGAGAAGCTGGAAAGCTTGCCAAATAATGTACTGCTCATTTTGGTCATTTCACAGGATTTGTTAGTAATAACAAAAATATACGTGTTCCCCATTAACATGCAAAGTGCAACATTGTGCTCCAAGATGTAATCAGATCACGTTCTCTATAGGTGGAAGTTATGGTCTGAGTGCGAGATTTGTTTTGAGTTATTATGTTGTAAGAAAAGCGTCGACATATGCACATAGAACGATCAAGAGGAAAGTTAAATGGCGAGGTGAGCAAATTAAAACATACTTCTATAGAAAAGGGGTTTAAGAGTTCAGGTTCTCCTTCTATAGGTAAAAAAAAATAATGCTTCTATAACAACTGTGAACCTGTTTTCAAAGGAGCACTTCTGCTGCTCCTTAAAACATCCCACAGTTTACATCAAGGCGGAAGAAATTTGTGAATTTAGTGAAAGGTTCAGCGCGCCGGGTTCCGGGCAGACATTGATCTTCAGCTCCTGCACTTGGCAGTACAGACTCACGCTTTGTGAGCTTTCAAAG
This sequence comes from Chaetodon trifascialis, assembly GCF_039877785.1. Taxonomy (NCBI): domain Eukaryota; kingdom Metazoa; phylum Chordata; class Actinopteri; order Chaetodontiformes; family Chaetodontidae; genus Chaetodon; species Chaetodon trifascialis. The sequence goes on from NC_092060.1 coordinate 21,150,805, forward strand.
ACACCTCATGTCTGTTTTCAGAGTCTGTCTTCTCCCTACACAAAAACATTTCCTTATCTCTCATCTGTCAAGTCACATTTCTCTGTCTCACTGTATTTCAGCGAGACCAAGCCACGGCATGCTGGGACCCAAGCACTTTAAAAAAAAAACCAATGTCTATAAGAAACAAATCAGCCATTTCCAAACTACATGCCACTGTTCAGACAGATTCAACCTTTGATAACTGCAACAATTTTGGAGGGGAAGAGAGCAGTTACCCACTTTGGATACAACGCCTCCTCGATGTTGCATGTTTTGACTCTGTTTGATCCTCTGTTACAATAAAGGAAGGGTGGATGATCATCCTATCTTCTGCGTAAGGAGAAAAAACACTCCTGAAGAATGGTGCACTCAGGGACAAGAAGATTAGTATTTTTAAGTGCACGGGAGCGTGTGAAAAGCTGGCACGCCGCCATCAGTTCCCCTCTCTGCAGCACATACCAATACACATCAACGAGGACGGCAAAGTTAAAGGTGAGGAGTCAAACTGAAGAAAGTTTCTGGGTATTGAAGAGGCATTCAACACTAGCAGTGAAACATAGAGCTCTGAGGGTGATGTCAGAAGCCGGCTTGGTATCACCTGCCACCTGGAGAAAACCCTCAGTAGATTTTTATTGCTGATTAGACGACTGAGAGCGCGCAGACAGATTCAAAAGACTTCCCTTATTTGTTGTTGTAGAGTATCTGTGGAGAATCTAGGTTTGACAGGCTTATGAGGGTGCGAAGCGTGTTTTGTACACGGTCTTTGAGTCTGATCCTGCTCTTGCTTCAACCCCAATTGATAAACGTACAGTAAAATATAAGACCATTTCATGATTTGGAGACGTATTCTGCAATGTGCATAGATTTTAAAAATGTCCTGCAGGTGCAAAATCACTGGGTAAAAATCTGCCCAGATGGAAGTCACCTAACAGAGATATTATGATTAATAAAAGTGCTGGGGAAAAGAGCTGCCTGGAAACAAAAAGTTGCCTTTTTATCTAGGCGGTTGCAGTAAATTGTCATCTCACAACGCATCTTTCCCACATCTGCGGGCTCCTTTGTTTCCAAGGACCGATGAGCCATGTTGGACTGATTATAGAGACAACTGTATGAGAGTCACGCAACACCGCAGCATATGGTCTCAGGGGATAATTTATCTGTTCAGTTCAGGAAACGCAGCAGAGAAAACGATTTGGAAGCTCATGATGAAAAATGTAATAATTTCTATTTGGTTATTTTGGATTGAAAATTACACTACTGAGGATGAATCTGTCAGAGTAGGAAGAAGAAGATGTGCAAGATAAGAAGTTAATTTGTATTTATATGATTACTGTTGTGTAAATTGCTTTCCTCGCCGGACCGGCAGCACTCAATGCTTTGTGATTATTCTCAGTTCACGACTGAGTTCAGAGCCTGTCCAACACGGGGGAGATAAACTCCAGCTGGTGTTCAAAATTAGGGATAAACAGACCTCCTGTCTGTCATAATTTCTTCCCAAAAAGACAGCAACGTAATAAGTCACTATACCTTATCTGAATGAAAAAAAATGTTTTGGAGAAACTGTTTAAGATAATTGTTAACTGCTGCATTTCATGGCAACAGCAGTTCTTTACAGTCTTTTAATGATTACTAGAAACTCATGTCAGTATGAAATTACAGAAAATGTGCATATGCGTGTGGTTGTTCTGAGGCAACATGACAGAATGAGAAGCACAGACTGGCAGAAATTGCTGCTCTATCTTCCAGGGGGCTTTGGCGAGCCGGGAACATTTCTCAGCTGAATTTGCAGCGCTGCTGATAATGTCACGATTAAAGGCAGATAAGTTAATCCACCAAGCCTCTGATTCTTGACATTTCATGATATGAAGCGCAGGCCGCCTGAGGGGAAAATCACATTTGTTTAAAGCCTCAGACGAGCAAAACACTCAGATTCTCTCATATCTTCAGAAAAACACCGACTTTGAAATGTCCTAATGAAGATGTCACACTTTCTTCTCTCAATGCTGATCTCTCCGGAGAAGCTAATTAGGAACCACGACCTGATCTCACATTGATATTATGCATTCACTCAAGCTGTTGACACTTATCCTGCTGGAGGTTTTGATTTGTTTTCCATTTTAATAAAGGTGTGCTGTATCTGATGGAAGCTCTGGAAATGGAAGCGGACGCGGAAGTGTGGAGTTCACTTTTGCACAACAATAACAACAACCCGAGTGGCCTGCCACCGTTCATTCAGCCATCAAAACAACAATACAAACAAACATCCGCGCACTTCATTAGCATTTCAGAAATCAGGAGCTTTATATAGAAGCGGATGATAAACAGGAAACACATTAATTGTGAATACAGTAAATAATGCAGCAAATCTTTCCTGAGATCAGGGGACTAATTTAGCCACAGCTGAGAGGCCACCTGTTGACAATTTCTGCAGCACAGTCTGACTGATATTTGAAGAGAAAACGTGGCTCAGAGGAAACGCAAAGGTACCATTTCCATCATCTGTATGACACGTATCTGCGGAATGTCTGCCTGTTATTAAAAACTCAGGAATCAGGAAAAGTCGTCATCGGTGACCAAATCCAAACAAACGGCACATTCCTTCATCAAACACTTCCTGTAAACAGCCAAGTGTTTCCTGTGTTGAGGTGCATGTGGCTGTATTGCTGCCCTCTAACTGTTGTTGCCCCTGTCGTGTTGCCAGGTCTCGCTCCACATCCCTGGATATGAAAAGGCAATCCTCCACTGGCTTACACTCACGTCATGGCACACAGTCCACTGACACACTCTGAGGAAACACCATCTGTTACATTTTCATTGCAGGCTTTGCTTCAAGCTAAGACAATTAAAGCTAATAGAGTGCAAATGTTTGAGCCTGTACTGCCAACTTTACAATGTCTCACACATTTGTATCCATATCCATAGGACATTTTAATGACTGGTAAATCCACAGTCATAAATTATCATTGGTAGCACCTGGATTCAGCACATTCTGGACATTCGCCTCAGTTTCAGTTTTGATACCCACATTAACTGTTAATTTGAAATAACTCTGCAGGCAGTTATCCCACATTGCTTTGAAATTATTCCTGAGTGTTGAATTAAATTGAATTTTGAATTACTCCTAACTACTAAGTGGGCTGGTAATGGCACTATAATCCCCTCTATCTCTCATTATGTACAATTGGAAAGAATTGGCCATGCTTTCTGTCAGTAATCAGTGAGCACCTTTGAGAAAATGCTGTGAACAGATTCTTTTAAAGGCACTTGGGAGAATTATCTTTCAGCTAAAAAAAGGACAGGCTTGGATAAGCATCTTTAGCCCCCGGGGCTTGGCCACCCCTGAGGTGAGAGGATTGCTTCACATGAACTGAAGGCTTCAAGTGCTGCATGTAAAAATGGAAGGTGCTCTTGTTGTTGGATCTCAAGTGGGTGGCACAGACATGTTGCCCTCTGGGACCCAAGGCCTTAGGGACACAATGGACGGGCTGTGTGAAGCGGGAGCTGCACAGTTGAGGGTCACAGGGCCCCTCTTCTCAGGTCTACACCACTAAAGTGACTGTTTAGTGACAACACATAGAAAAAGGGTTGTGTGGAAGACTATGGTGAAGGGGGGTTGCGTCTGGAGGTTGTAACCAAAGGCGGTCCATCCATCATTTGTCACTTCAGCCCTTTATGGACCCAAAGTGAACTGAATATTTCATTAAATACCTATATCTAAGATAATTAAATCCATAGTTTCACTCACACACGTTTCACCATTGTGGTGCTTAGTTTTCTTTACATTTATTGGTTCTACTGAAGGTTGTTGGACCAGATCTGCAGGCTCCTTGTAATAGGGCGGATTATAGACTGTCGTAATAGGGTGGAGCTCAGTGTTTCTTTGTCATATTCTGTATGCATAGTTTAAAACATGCAAAATTTATGGCCCATCCAGAACGATTTTCTTCTCAAGTGGGGATGTAGAAACTTGTAGCATTGATGTTGCTCTATGGCTAAACGCGATAAGAAAACTTGTTGTACTTCTAGTGCCTGCTTGCAGTTCTCACAATTCACAGCAAGAAATGCAACATTTCCTGTTTATTGTGTGATAAACAAATGAAAAAAAAAGTAAGTTGATTTATTTTATAGCCATGCAGGGTGGTGGTTTTCTTGTCGCTTTTGTTCACAAAAAGAATATAATCTGTTTAACAAAATAAAACAAATGACTTCAGGGGCTGTGGAACAAATAGTGCGAGCGATGGGATCAGGCAGAGTCTGATAAGTTTTTTCCTGTGGTTACTCCCAGTGTCATGGACGCTAACTTCAAACAGCGTGAATGATTTAAGTCATACCTTCCTTCGAGACGGGGCTGCCAGCGCCACCGTGGGTAAAGAATAGTGTGAGGAAGAAACGTCCATACAGCTGGCGTAGATACAAAAGCAGGAAAGCATGAACCTCATCTCACACCTTCCCTTCTTTCATCTACTTCCCCTAATAAGCTGGTATTTTGATTCCTGGATTCCTGGCAAGCTGCCCTCTTTGCAATTCAAAGAGTTTTCAACAAGAGCATCTGTTTGGGTATTATCATAAACCTGCATGCACCCCCACCCTTCACCTCACGCCTCCCCCTCTCCTCCCTCCCCTCGCTCCTTCTCTTTCCTTGGTGCATGTGCACTTGCATGTTTGTGGAAAAGGGGTGGAGAGGGTGGCTGATGGAGGGGAAGGAGGGGGGCGGGGGTCTTTTCCGTGACCCACAGAGTCAATGATACATAAGCCACATGACCAACTAGACTCATACACACACAGAGACACACACGCCGACAGACAGACCTTCAAGCGGACTTCCAGCACATTCACAGCTCCACTGAACTTGGCTCATGCTGTCGTTTCTCTGACAGAAGAAAAGAAGAGACACGCACACACACTCACTCACTCACTCACTCTCACACACACACACACCTCCGTGGGAGAGCTCAGATAAAGACGTGCCTTCAGTCTTGGAGTGGCGCTGTCACACACTGATATACAAATACGCATTTAGGCAAATACACAGGCACAGTCAGGGAGCCACCACACACACTCACACACATTCCCACAAATTGACACACTCACTTCTCACACACACACACACACACACATACACACACACACACACACACACACACAGGGGAGCAAACAGTCTCTCTCTCTTCCTTGCTCGCTCAGCTGCTCTCTCTCTCCTCTCTCTCTCTCCCCTTCTCCCTCTCTCACTCCCTCCCTTCCACACACACACACACACACACACACACACACACACACACACACACACACACACACACACACACACACGCACACAGACACACACACACACACACACACACACACACACACACACACACACACACACACACCACTACAGTATATCAGCGAGTGACTAGCGGAGAGCCAGAGGGGAGTGCAGAAATGAATGTGAAGATCCTGACGCTGGTGATTGTGCTCTTGGTGTCTCTGCTGTGTTCTGCCAGTGCTGGTGAGTACAGGAGCGGCCAGCCTCGTCGCCGGTCGTCTCCCTCTGCTTTCTATTTCTCTCTCTGTTTGCCTTTGGCTCGTGCAGGCAGCTGTAGTTGATCAGTTACCCAGCATGGTTAGCCTTGTGTGGGCTCTAAAAGGCAGGAATATCAGCACCTGGCTGTATACAGTACTGCAGTGCAGTGGTTATACAGTCTGCTATTGTACTGCCATGGCTTTTATGGTAAACTTGAATGTGGTTTTCTAGCTTAGATTGATCATTTTCCTCGCTGCCTCACCTTGATGTAAGCTTGTACGACTTGGAGATAAAATATTAAGAGGTTTTTGTTGATGGATCTTCATGTGTGGAGCTATGTATGGGTGACTGTTGTGGCTGTTATGAAATGTAAGATATGCATGGCACATGTTCTGTAAGGTGGAGTGCTTCAGATTCATTTATGGCTTGATGTATTCCATCTGACCCAAGAGCTATATGATTATTACATGACTGTGATTGTGCAGCGGGGCAACACAGCACCTATATATGCGTGCATGCCTCCTGTGGTGATGATAATGAGGACTATAATTGTTGTACGCATCGATGAGAGGAACACGGATCCCAGATGCATGGATCGTCTCCTGAGGGGCTCAGTCTTGATGCCTTGTCACAGTAAATTTCCGTAAAGTGCTGCTGCGTCTCTGGAGCCATTGTTGGACTAGATATCAATTCCTGTGTGGATCTAAAATGTCTAACATTTGGAACAAAAACACTGACTTGGGACATTATACAGGGGCAGGGCATATTCGCTCTGATGGCTCGAGGGAGTAAACGGATTGTGAGAAATGTGGTTGGGGGGTTAGTTTGGGGACCGATGGGCAGTCTGCAGATGTGATGCAGGTAACATTGTGGTGTGAAAAAACAACAGTTAGGCCTGTGTAAATGTCTGGACTACTCTTGGGATTATCACCTACCTACCAACTACTGTAGCTTGGAAGACACACAGACAGAAGCTGTGTTTATATTTAATACATGTGGAAGATGTTGTGTACACTACACAAGATATAGAGGCTATTACATGTAGCACAGCCTATGATTACAACAGGATTTATACAACACATTTTGGGAGATAACAGGCCTAAGAATATATATATATAGTAAGATACTGTACAGCTATATGTTGCTAGGTGCTGTACAGACTGTGGTTGTAAGATGCTGTGTAGACCTAATGCTCACAAGCTGCTGTCCACTCTGTGTATCAATCTATGGCCACAGCACTCACAGTTCCCATGCTTCCCAGCACATTCGTTACAGCGACATGCTATTTTTGTCTGAGGCTCTCAGCACATGAGTAAATGGGAAGCAATTATCTAGCATCATGGTCAGTGTCGTTTTTCACGCCCTGCGTGTGGCTAAGCATGTTCCACGCCTGAGAGCCCACCATGCTACACCAGCGACGGGGAAAAACAAGGCTGCTGTGCCTCGGGCTTTCATGGGAGCTTATCCTTCTCAACGTTGTTCGAGTCATGCCGCTTATGTGCCTCTCTGTCCCCTGGCTGCTACTGTAGTATCAGAGCTCCATTGACAGAGAGGAAGAGAGAGAAAGGGAGCGAAAGAGAGGAGGAGATGCAAGTGTGTTGCGGCGTTGATGGGTGTGGGGAGGGATGCTAGCTGGAGTGTGTCTGCGTAGCACAAGCCTCTGCTACAGTATGCGCTGTCGCGGGAAGGTGTCGGAAGAGGCTCTGCATGTAGGCAGTGGGTGTGAAGCCTTTCATCTTGAGACAAACGCTTTTCCAGTTCAGTGGGCTTTCTCTCTCTCAGGCATCTGTGTGTGTACATGTGTGTCTGAGAAAGAGGAGAGAGATGCACAGAGAGTGAGACAGCATGTGTGCGTGCACTTGCAGAAAGCATTGAATATAGAAGTGAATCTGCCTGATATACAGCAGGGTGTGGAAGTGTGCATGAGTCTTGATTGTATTTTATGAATGTATTTGCATATTAGCAAGAACTCCTAGTGCAACAGGCAATTCACCTCAACAGCCTAATGCTGCTTACAATATTTATTCAGTACACTAAAAGAGCTGCTGTGGCTTTCTCTATGTAATATTAGCATCCTTTAGCAGCACACTTCAATTACCCATCCTTGAAAAGCACTCTGGCTCAAGAGTGGGCACCAGCTTTAGACATGTGGTATCCATAATTCATCCCGAGGCCAATCACGCTTCCTCACTGTGTAACTCTTAAGACTGGTATATAAAGAGTCCTTATTCTCAAAACATTCTCTTCATAGCCTGTTAAAGGATATCAAAGCTTCATTCTTCTCCACCATGGAAACACCCTGCCAGTCCTCACCTGGGGACGCACAGGATAAAAACAATAGCAACTGGCTCAGACATGCACATACACCTACCCACATAGACACAGAGGGTGCAGTTGTAAGGCCTGTGTTGAACAGGTGAGCCAGTCGTGTGTGTGAGTGTGACATGAGGCCCAGATCAGAGCCATTATCTGGTAGAGAAATCGTCTGCTTGGGAAGGGGGTGATTTTATGGGAGCTGTCAGCAGTGCTATTATTCCATATTAAACTTTGATGTATTGTTGGGGCTGGCTGTGGCACCATCAGGCATACATACTGTACTGTGGCCCACCTCGTTCAGATGCTCAACCAAGTGTTACGGGTCAAAGTACAGCCAAAAGAAGGAGGGTTTCAGTACATGCAACCACTCATTAAGGCACCTAGAGGCATAAAACGCTGCCTAACTAGGCCTGATTATTTTGTTAACAACATCTATAGACCCAAATCAAGCGTAACCAGGAAGCTTTAAATCATAATCCTGGTTTTTCTAATGTGTAGAAGGTGTTTGTGCCTGTGGACGTGATTAAGGTGGCCGTGGAGAGAACAAAAGCAGCTAAACTTTTCCAGATGTTCAGGCATAACATACTAACAGTGGACAAACATTTGTGTCAAAGGGGGAGCAGTGGAAAGGTTATTACGGGATTATGGGGAATCGCAGGGCTTTTTCCCTTTTTTTTTTTCTTTTCTTGTTGAGGCACAGGAGCTTGTGAGCACCAGCTGGGTTTATGTCACACACACACACCACAAAACACACGAACACACACACACACACACACACACACACACACACACACACACACACACACACACACACACACACACATACACACACACACAGACAGACAGGGTCAGATGAAATCCGTTTCACGAAGAACCTGGATTTCCTCTTCATGCAGCATTACGAGGAAATAGAGCCAGCAGCCTGCAGCATCAGTGTAGTTTATCTGCTGCAGACAACACACACACACACACACACACACACACACACACACACACACTAGCCACTCCATGAGTTTGGGATGTGAGTAAAGAGTGATTTGTTGTCCTCTTGTTGATTTGTCTCTTTAGCCTCTGTGAGCTTAAACAGTAGCATTAGAACAACGTTGTTATGATCCAGACAGAACATATTCTTGTGGCTTGGGTTTAGCAGTGGGTGTCTGACAGTATATAATGTGAGATAATATGAATGTGTCAGCTTACCATACCATTTATACTGTGGTCGCTTCCCTTCGTTATTTCTGGGTGTACTATATCATATTCAGCTAAGTGAGAATTATATTGGAAATTTATGCCAGTGACGATATCTCTAACTTGGTAAAAAGAAGCCTCAACAAACCATTGGCAAAGCAGCTGTAACTGGCAGTACATCTCAATAATGACACTAATACAATCAATTTAGCTCATTGAAAAGGAACGAATGGCCACAAATACAAACCACTGTTGCAAATTAAGGCTGTTTAAATGGCGTGACTACCGGTAACCAAGTCGGAATAATGGGAGGTTTTCCAGTTCTTGCCATTCTGCTGCCATTAGACAATTGTGGTGAGCACTGCAAATCAACAACCAGAAATCCTTTATGGTAATCTGATTTTTGCATCAATGTCATGAAGTACTTTGATTTGACAGGTATTTAGATTGTGGAATGATCCCAAAACAGACCCTCCCGTGCAGCTATATCATCTACAAACACTTTCTCGATGTCATTTTCATGATATAAAGCTACATATACTGTGACAGATGCTTTAATCTATATCAGCCACTCACACAGGGTTCATATTATGCAACTCTGTTTAGCTGTGTTTTGTGATAAACCACTTTGCATCTGTATAATATCACCCAACATGAGCTCGGTGAATGGCACTCACAATTGCTCTGGACTGGGTGGGAGTTGAGGAAGAGATTTAGTGAAAAATCATAACTCATTTGGTAGGGATATAAGGCTAACCTTTGGGCTAACACTCCCCAGAGAGCTCAGCTGTTGAAGACTTTGGCATATGTGTCTGCTGGCCTGCTGTAATGTAATTCAGAACTCTTTGAATGAATAAATCTACTCACTTAGATCTTCCCTTGAGAGCAAATCCAGTGAAGGGAAAAAAGCAAAGGGGGAGTTAAAGTCGGGCCAAGGGACAGAAAAACAAAGGGGTGGACAGGAAGAGAGGCTATCTGGGAGCTGAGAGGTTGTGTAAGCTTTCCATGGTGTAGGAAGTCACAACTACATTTAAAAACTCACAGCTGGTGATGTAGTCCACCTTAACAAATTTCACATGTGGTATAATGACACTTCTTGGCTGTAAAGAGGATGTCTCCTCAGCTAAATGTGCTAAGTTAGTTGTAAATTAATCTCCATTCTGATTCCTTATGTATTTGTCTGTTGCAGTCCAGACCCCCCTTTGAGTTTTGGGGGCATAACCTGGAGGTTTGAGCAAGGGGCGGTGGGGGTGTGGAAAAGGGGTCCCGTGTTAACCAGACCTCATGTGATCACCAGACCCTATCCTAAGGCCTGGGGCGCTCCTTACAACTTAATTAGAGCCAGATATTTTCAAAAACCACTCTGTTTTCCACCAGTGTCCAATATTTAAGTGATTTATGACTCTCTTTTTGAACATTAAGTGTTACATTTATAGTGGTAGTCCAGGCAGATCAGATTCCTGATCAAGATCTGAGTGGACATTTTTATTAACGGGCTGCCAGACCGCAGAATAAATATTGTGGTCTTTAGGTATGCAGGTGCTTTAATTACTTTCATGCTCAATTTGTAGGAACCCTGAATGGAAAAATATGACTTCTGTATATTGCTTTAGAGATGCCATTTGTGGTAGAAATTCTTACTTCAGCAGCTAAAAGGGTACGTAGGAGTAGAAGTGAAGTACTGTGGAGAATCAAATAAATATGGTTTAGGGTATTGTCACCATTAACGTCAAACCTCTATAGGCGCCATCATGGATCAGTGAGATTTCGTATAATGTACAGTTAAAAGTGCTGCACAGCTGGCTGTTAGGCTGTTCTTAGTCAGACAAGGGATTTCATTGCTGTGAAGATGCAGTGTAGATTGGGGCTATGAGTGGTGAATGGGGATTTAGTAGATTTTGGGTGCATTTGGTGACACCCCCACTGCAATCTGCCTTAAATCCAAGCCTCAGGCAAAAGGATGTGCATGCCACTTTATTCTCAGAGAATTGTAGGATGTTGTGGTGCACCTCATGTGGTTTCAAACTGTCATGGACCTTATGTCTTGCCTTAGATTAAATGCTTGAAAATTAAAATGATAAATTCTCTTCCACCTTCCACAGACATGGGGCCCTTCTGTGACAACACAGAAATCATTCATTTATGAAATCATGCATTATTCATCACAATACCTCTGTCTTTGATCACAAATGTTATATTCCCTGGGAGACTATTTCACACATACGGATTTACACTTAAGCATCGGTCAATCAAATGATCTGCCACTGGCTAATAGCATGGATCTCCCCATAGACAGTTTCCTGGATCAGGACAGGGCCCCTCGCTGTGTCCCTGTGTCTCAAACACGGTTCAGCAGAGGAAGCCCTGCTCTCAGGACCCCTGAACATGAGTAGATGTTTGTAAAAATAGAAGAGCAAAGAATATATGGATTTCATATACATGCATCCACATCAGGAAACTAGCTCATCCTTAAACCTGATGAAAACCTCGTAAACACAGAGGGCCAATAAATTCTAAACTTTAGTTCACCTGCAGCACGTATCAGCTGAACCTGTCAGTAAAACTCCTCATGAATTTTATTTCCTCTCTAAATATCAATGACAGACTTGCTTACTAGGTTTCATTATATAACCTTCAGCCAAAGCTACTTCTTTCCTGCACACCACATGCTCAATATATTAATAATAAAACAGTTTTAGCAGACATTTTCCATTAGACATCGCTTAAATGTGCTGAATGTTAAAGCAGAACAAGCGTACCACCCAAACAGCGTGAATTAGTGGCAATTAAAACAAATCACACTTTGCACATGGTAAAAAAATAGCCAAATTCAACATGATCATTATAGATATTTTATGTGCTACAGTATTGTTCTTTGTGCTGCAAAGCGTTTAAACCTTCTAGCATTAGTTTCCCCTTCCTTACTTACAGAATAGAAATGGGCCATAATTGAACTATTACTTTCAGAGGAATCATGATGTGGTCATTTTGTGTTGCGTTGTACAATAAGAAAATTAGTTACTGAGGTTTTGTCTCACATATTTTTTCTGATGGTTTTGTGTGATGCATTTCTGAACAGTGGAACAAAACTTACTGCAGCAAACATCAGATTTGTTTTTCTACATGTGATTTTTGTATATATGTAAAGAGTGAGTGCAGGTGGTGGAACCTTGTTATTAGTTAATCTGTCCAGTTACAAACCTATTGTTTCGTATTCTTCAGTGTGGTTGAGACACAACACATTCTGATGCAATCTTGCTGCTATTTTCCTTTCATAGCACTGTATGTGCTATGGGAAGAAGCCATGGTCCCCCCAGGCTTTAAAAGCTGCAGTGAACCCTGTGCAGTGATGTTTCTCTCCCTCTTTCTGTCTCTCTCTTTCTCCCACATCTCAAATGGGAGAAGGCACGCAGGTTCACAGCATGGGGGGAGTGATGACACAGGAGAGGGAGGGGCTGTGTTTCACATTTGATTAGCGTGCCCATGGAAACGGATGGTTGGAGGATCCCTTTGCCCTTGACATGCAATCTCTGGAGATTAGGGCAACGGTTGGTAGCCTTACCTACCTACTGTACCTGCCATGCGCAAAGATTTAGCCCACTGCTGTTAACGGAAACAGCAACACCAGCATCCATCCTCCCCCTGCTCTTAGCCGTTTTGACACTCCTTGAGGAAAGTTGCGAGAAAAGAAAATCTTCCCTCAGAGTTATTTTATGTTCGCTGCTCCGACTGCTCATGTTCACTAGGCCCCAACCTGTAGTAACCTTGTAGCCACAAATTCACCCCTTCAACTGGAGTGGGATTGTGAATAAACCAACAGGCAGTCAAGTGTTGAGGGGAGTCAGTGGCTTCATTAGCTGGCTCAATGCTGCTGCCGGCCCTTTGAACTCGCAGTGCTCTGATCATAGCAGAGTACGCAGTCTCACACCTCATCATTTCATACACTCTCTAATTCAGGAGCATATATAGCACCACACTTCACAGACGGCTGACTGACTCAAAGGGACATCTGCAGAAAGCCAGAAACTAGTGGGTTGCACAGTTTGTTTTTAATTTGTCCTGAACCTTCAGTGAGGCTGGGGACTGCATTCAGAGCAGGGTGGACAAGGGGTTAAGTTTAAAAGCTGCAGTAATGGGAGCAACTTTTCATGCACTTTGGTTTCCTCACTGGAGTTTGCATAGACAAAGCCAGCCTTCAGCTCAGCCACAAGCCTAGCATTATCACAGAACAACAATGCTGCATATCAAACAGTCCCCGACAGAAATAAAAGAAAGTGCTCACAACCAAAACAAACCCCCCTTGAGAGGAACACTCAGAGGCCAAGTGCAGTGGTCCACAGAGGAGGTTAAAAACATCGCAGACACAGTGAGAGGGCTGACCGTGGATTCTAGACTGTGCAGTAAAATTTGTAAATTGAGAACCTGGTCGATTTCAGTTGACAATGTCATTCTTTTTGCTCTAAACTGAGCGCCTTTCATGGTGGCTGCCATGGTAACGTGGTCTGAAAGTCGGCAAGCAATTGGTACCAGTTTCTGCCAAGGCCCAGACTTACTGGTAGGCATGCGATAAGCAGCATTTCCGACACTAAATGTTGGATTGTGAAAGCTGAGCAACAAGGGACTGCCTCCTTAGTCAGGCACAATTCCATATGTGCAGGATGAATGTGTGGAGAGGCTTTTAGGCAGCTAGCAAATCACCAGTGTGATGCTGTCGGAGCGCTGGGGTTTATTCTCGGGTAAAATAATGTTTGGAATGTATCTGGCACAATTAACACATCTCATCCTTGGCTAAATAATCCTGATCCCCTAATGTGCTTATGCAGTGGAAGCATCTCTGCCCATGACATGTTTCTGTCTGGCTGTGTGGGTTAGTATGTCTGTGGTAATGGCATGCTATAGAGGGATTCATTAGCTAAAGCTACTTTTAGTGAATGAAGGAGGAAGGCACACGATGGAGACAGCAGGCCTGCTCCTCCGACGTCATGGTAATAACCATGACTACACACACCAGGGTATTTATTCTTCCTCTCTCCCACTAACACAAATATTGTTCTGTTACCCATAAGGATTACACACACATGTAACACGCCAAAACGACCTCACATGCAGACACAGATTACGTTGTTATCTTTATATTACTGTGCATGTCTATCAAATACTGCAATGTATTTTTTCTGCAACAGATAGCCAATCCAGCATTATATTGGAATATGTTGTTAAGGGAGGCGTCAGTGTTAATCATGGTCATTGAATGTGAATATGACATAAAATTGTGAAAAGAGGGCAAGCTTTAAGTGGGTCTCAGATTTAGTGCATTCATAGTTTTAATTGGGAGGGAATTTCAGTTCAGACACAAACAGCACTAAGAACCCACTGATATTAAAATGTGATCTGCATCTTAACATGTATTTCAGATAAGGTGAAACACATGTTAAGACATGAATGCGTTGTGATCGGAGTATGATCAGATCTACCCGACCACATCTGCAGGTTTCCTGGCTCCCACTGTGTTTGGATCTTAGGTAGGTGTAAATACTATCCATATAACACGCTAGTATCTATACACTACATGTCAGTGATACAGATACCTGTTTTTTCTACTATTAAATATAGGTTGTTCAAAAGCAAGAAGGCTGAAAGTGACATCCCTCTAATTACTGATTATACATCGATTCTGTGCCATGAAGGCACCAAAAGATGTGTTATTCAACAGAACAGCAGAACTGCTGTTAAAAAGGCATTTATCTAGTCAGAGAGTAGCCTGTTGTAGTAGCCTATTATCTAGATAATGCACATATCTGGATACAGATCCTATTTTAATACCAGGTGTAAATGGGGTGTAAGAGTCTACAGTTATGCTAGCAGCTCTGTGAGGCTATGCTCTGGCGCAGTGGTTTTTTGAGCTAAATGCTAATGTCAGCATGGTAACAAGTGCAAAATAACAATGCTAACATGCTAATGTTTAGCACATATAATCATTATCACTGTTTAGCATAGTGTTTTAGCAAGCTAACATTTGCTAATAAGAACTCAACACAAAGTACAGCTGAAGCTGTAAATATCATGAGTATTCATTCATAAGGCAACTTTTGAGCTGATGATGGCGCTAGATTAAATGTTAAGGAATCACCATTATTAAAATTCAGTGCAAAAATTTCGTGTCAATCCATCTTATAGCTGTTGAGGCAGCATAGGGTTAACTCCTCATTACTGTACCAACCTGTTCCCATTCTCCCAGCTGTTTGTGTACACAACAAGATGCATCTGTACCAACTGCAGTGGGCAAGATTTATGGTGCAGAGGTGTCAGAGAAGTGATGTAGGGACAGTAAAGAAACAGGAGAGATTAAATGTTTTTGAGACGCTCAGCCAACCGAGAAAATGGATCAATGAAATTGCACGCAATTGATCCATAATCAGTGTGACTGTGAGTGATGAGCAAGAAGAGTAAACAAACAGATAAGACTCAAGAGGACAGCAAATCAATTTGCAGTGACACAGAGAAAATTAAACACAGCGAGGATTAAATTTTGGTGGCCATGCTTGACAGTGCTTGTTTACATTTGATGCAACAGTTTCTAAAACACAAACACAACCCTGTGCTAACTTGTTGCTGCAGTTTGACTCACAGGCTGCTATAGTTTAATCTCTTATGTCCTAGTGGCAGAAAAACCATTATGCTGTGGCAACATTCACAAGTGCAAACATTTGTTATGTGGTCATTTTGGCAGGCGATACACACAAATCAGCTTTACAACTATTAATAAGCAGCTCTGGCCCATTTGCTGTGCTGTCTGTGTTCCTGCATTGACACACAGCGCTGTGATATACAGTTCATGCTTGCCAGCCATGAGGGCAGTTGATGAACTTGGCATTAAATCAGAGGACAGCCATTTCTCTTCTCTGACTGGATGGACAAGAGCTGGAAGATGTATATCTCTCCAGGCTCCACTGATGGACGTTTGCAGAATCAACAGGGATAAGCTGTCAGTATTCCACTTTCCGCCTGGCCATAATAAGATGGAGAGCTGGCTATTTGAAAAAGACCACATAACAAATATCATCTTACGACATGGTGGTGAAACTGGGGCGGGGAATTAGGGAGCAGTCAACTTCACTATTCATCATTAGTCTGGAGACTGGCCAGTTTGTGACACTGTCAACTGTTCTCTTCTGTGCCTGACCACTTCTACCTCTCCTTTAAAGGAGGCGCCAGCAACACAAGCAGCAGTAGGAGCAGTAACCAAGCATTCCTGAAATTCCCCTTTTATTAAACTTTAATTACGGAATTACCAAGTGGGGGAAGAAGTGTTGAAATTTGGCAGGAAGAGGGCAAATCCAGGGCTCCAAGGTCATCAGAACTCAAGATAAGAAGGTTATTGTTGTGAGACATATGTTATCCTGCCATTTTACCAGCTGAACATAGACATGGGAATCTCTCATGGGAAAAGCTCACATGGAATACCACACAGGCTGGATCCAATTTCAGAGCAATAAGATAGCTGAGATATCTTTGTTTATGAAGATGAAATGTGCATTATCCAATGACAAACCTAGCACGGAAACAATCAAAAGGTCTTATCCAGATGCAACAGATGCTGCCGCATTCAATCTATCCGAGTTCCTCTACAGATGGATCGAGATATCAAGCTTGCTGTTGCCATATGTCATATCTATCACACAGAGATACTTTCCCTACAGGCTGCAAGAGTTAATCTATACTGCCAGTGTTATCACTGCGGCTCATCTTATTTTTAGCAGCTTTCATTACAATTTTCTATCCTGTAGCCAGATTGGATGGGTTGAGATTTGTCAGGAGAATCATGAGATGTTCTCCCTTCAAACCCCAGTGCAGAGCACTGGCTGACAGCTTGCTGTGGCAGGAGACATCTAAATTGTCTCATTATGGACCTGGGTTATGACAGCCTGAGCCACCCAGAGAGGAACAGCAGATGAGTTGTGAGCCAAGGTACAATTACTTTACCATCTTGCATTGCAGTGTGTATCTGTGTGTACATGACGAGTGAGTTCTTCTCCATACATGTGTTTGCACCTTTTAAACTGGCCCATTGCTCAAGCATCCCCTGCAGTCAGCCGTTGTGTAGCACTGAAGCAATGTCAGGTATCGCTGTGAGACATTTAAGGTGTCAGTATGCTTTAACGGAAGTTCTTGAAGGGCTCAGCGAGAGTTCAGTGTCTGAAACCCCCATGCCCACACCCACACCTTTCCAACGTTAGAGTTGAGCAGGGGGTTTGCATATGACAATTTACGTAACCGACAATCACGCTTACTTTATGTAGCAATTCGATGTGTGTGCAGAAATGAGACCGTAGGTAGGATTTTACCTTCTCTCTGAACCTCTTTTTTCCATTTTTCACCCAATTATTTCTGACACATTTCCATGTATACAACCGAGTGCAGCACTAACAATGTCTTCTCGAAGATTCTGCCTGTAAGTGAGCACCATTGTCCTGTTTGAACAATTAATGCATCTCACCCCTCTCTATGATGTCAGACTTTTCACTTCACCTTCGACTATCTCCAGTCGAAACAGCTAAAATCACCTCTGCCTTCAGATGTCATTAGACGAAACACTGTACATACTAGTCAGTTTCAACCATACTGACACCCAAAATAGCAAAGACTGCAGCTTTTGCATGTCTGTGTGTGGCATCTAACACGGTTTTTCTACTCAAACGCAGAGTGTTTCAACATTCAACCCCATGGATTTGAAAGAAATGAACTGACTGCCTCCAGAATGTGTCAATGTCCCTCATTCACTGTGTATCTGGAACAATAACAAAAGGATAATGCGCAGATTAGTGCTCCTGGGGGCAAAGATGGGCTTTAGATGCGGAAATATGCAACACAGACTTTCCCTGCTGCAAATGAATTAGCCCACTGTTCACCCACAAATATAGTGTGTAATGTGCTTGTGGAAGAAGATTAGTGTGGAAATGAAACTTGAGACGTCTGGCATTTCAGGGATATACATCGAAAACATTCAACAAGCTGTCTAGCTCAATGGTGCAATTCTCCATTCTTCAAAGCTGAAGGGTAGAGACCCTTCTATTTGTCCTCTTTTTCTATGGAAAGCTGTTCTTTTGAAAATGTCTTCAATATACCACAGCTGAAGGTCAACAATTAAGAAAGGCTGCAGAGAGACTTTGCCTCCCTAAATGGCGTTTTAAATTCTGCTCTTGAAGAAAGCTGCGCTCCATTCAACAAATTGATCTTGGCTATTAGAGAAGTCTGAGTGCTTTGAACATCGGTCGAGAGACAGTTTTTACCGTTTCAATCAGACGGCATCCTTGGGGGCACAGCTGTGTCTTGTTCAGATAACAGCCTGTGGTATCACCACTCTGCCACAACTAAACACACTGAGTGATGAAAAGAATCTTAAGGAACCAGGAAACCTTGCATCATCTCAGGTTCTGTAAGCTGCTCAACTGCTGTCCTCAGTATACTTGCTGCTATTCTAAACCTCTGCAGTCAACTGGTTGACTTATCTTAAGCTGTGTCCCCACCCAAGCCCTCATAAACTGAAGGAAGGTCATTCTCTTGGGAATTCTAAAAATGGTGCCGCTGTCTCTGAGGAGAGGAGACAGGAATGTCATGACCCAATGTGAGTAATATCGATCAACGTTTTGACTGGGTATACCCAATGGGGATTTGCAGTTTCTTCTGAGAAAAGAGGTTAGTTTGGCTCTCAAGAAGTCTCAGAAATGCAGAAGGGATCACAGAACAAAACACTGATATTAAAACAAGAGAAAGGTTGACTGTCACTCAACCTGTGAGATCAGGTGAAGCTCTGGAAGAAGCTTTCTAAAGTTTGAAACAAACAATGATGATAATGTCGTCAGGGTTATCTCGACTTGGTCCTTAGACTTAACACATTTAACAAAAAGCCTACATTACAAACTACAGGTGTGTAAAATAATGTCGCAGCCTCTGCTACTTTAATTTTTTAATCTATTTCATGGGAGTCCTCCAGACAAACAGAGTCAACTTCTAAATCTGCTTTAATCCCATGCCCAAATAAAAAATCCTGCTCTGCTCTTACTCAAATTCTATCGTACTTAACATCTGGCCATAGTGCGAAAGATCACCCACCTTTAATATCCCATTACAGGTAAAAATATTACTTCAAAATATTTTGAAAAAACTCTCTGAGAGGAGGTCTTTCAGTTTGTGATAGGTTGAAAGGTCATAGAGACACTTGAGGTGGACCAAACTATTTGGGAAAAGAGGGGCTTAAGGGGATCAGGCCACACTTATTGAGAGATGACTGAGAACATCTGGCATCACTCTCAAACACACATGTACTCACACACAAGCAAGAAATACACACACATCCTCTGAGAGCTATTACACTCATCTCTAGTCTTGGATCAAACACTGCGAGGATGCACCTCCGCAAGGTCTGGTGCTGCGCGGTGTTTGTAATCTTGAAGGAGAGTGACAAAGACATGAGACATGAGGGTTAGGGTTTCTCGCTTCAGCCAGGACTCGGTCTATCTGCTGTGCTTTGGTTCCACCACACTGACTTGATGAACTGTAATGCTGGGTGGGCTAAAAGAAGCCCACACACACACTTATCTATACACGTCTCTTGTTTCCTCATCCATTTCCACTGTGATCCCTCTTTGGATCTCGCGACACATTTTCCATCAGCACTGATGGACTTAGCTCCCAATCAAAATGTGATACTCTGGGTGAGACGAGGCTGTGAAATACCATTTACTGGAGAGGTCAGTTCTGGGGATGTAACTGGTCTCTGCTCTATGTGTGTCCTTCAGGTCCCATGGCCTCCACGGAGCATGGCAGAGAGCTGGAAGAGGCGGCTACGGTGAGAAAAATGGTCCAGCAAAACCCTGCGAGGGGCGGTCAGACCCACAGACCAGCCGGCTGGAAGAGGAGACGCCCACGGCCACGTCTTTCCCACAAGGGGCCCATGCCGTTCTAGAGCAAGGTGAGTTGGTAGCAGTAAGGGGTGAAAGTAAGGGGTTTGTTAGGTTTTGTTTGGCAAAGCGTACCATCACACCTGTAATAACAGTCAGTGTCACGCAGTAAAAGGCCTCTACCCTCGGTGGATTCTCGTGAAAAACTAGGTGCCTGTCTTTGCTGCATTCTCCTATCAGACCAACTTTCTGTCCAACTTCCTGTCAAGTCAGTGCTACTTGTTTTCTCAAGAGAATATCTACTAAAGCACTTCCCGATATATTCGATCATAACTGCTGACGAGAGAGGAAACACAATTTCATAGAGGAATTTCTAAAAGGAATAGATGTTGAGTAAAATACTTTGTTGGCAGAATTAGTTCGGATGTTTTCGATGACGAAAGGGAAACTCAAACTCTTACAGGAACACTGGAAACTCTGTTAATGTCTACCGCAGCCACACTCAACTCCAACACAAGGATGTTATTGTTGGCACTGAAAAAAAAGTGCATGTCTTAACAGATTACTGGACCTTAGCTTACCACCTTGCATGTCTTCGTAGTATGACAGAGGTTGTTTTAAGGTTACATCATTTATTTCTTCACATGGGAGACTTAGGAACCCAACCTTTGAGTCAATTCAGCTAGCATACATCTTTTCTCTCCATCTGATAAAGTCAATTAAAAACCTTTTTCCAAAGATAATACTTTGTAGATTTGGGTTACCTAGTGGCACCACTTTTTTCCTGAAGGAATGTTTAACTTTTTATCAAGTAAAACCGGAATGTGTGAAAGCTCTTTCATCCAAAATCAGAAATAATATTTTACTTATCACCTTTTCACAGTTTGGTTTTCGATTCTGAACTAAAATAAACTCTCTGTGCCTCAATAAAAACATATCAAGCTTCACCGAGAAACTAAAACATTACAACAAATGAAACAACATGATCAATTTACAGTATACACAGATTAAAACTCTATTTGCGTTTGCTAATGTTAGCAAGGGAATGAAACAGCAGTGCAATTATGTCCACTAAGAAGCGCGGGACCCATTCACATGTCTCTCCCAGACGCTTTGAAAGACAGGGAAACTCGACAAGACACAATATCCCCACAGGAGGTGTCGACCATACAACGCTGACCTGCAGAGGGCCGCCATAAATTAAAGCCATAGTGAGAGAAGGCTGCGGCCAGAGAGTGTCAAAGCATGGTTAATCAGTTTTAAGGAAAGGGGATCAAAGCTATAAAAATTTGGAAGCTCTTTTCACTAAAACAGCCAGAATGGTTTTACAATCTATAGCAAATTACTGATCATAGATTTTTTAAGGGGTTAGACTTCTTTTGAACTCACCCCGGCTTTCAATATGGGACACTAGAGGCTCAACACAAAGGTGAAAAGAATGACTAAAGACCACGTCAGGGCAGTCTACACTTGAAGGACAACACTTTCCTTGGCCTGCCAATAAAATGTGAGAATCCTCTCTGCGAGTTGAGCGATCAGAGCTTGTGCTCAGTGCCAGAATGCTGGCCACACAATACGGAGAGCTTCAGGAAGTTGTGAAGCTCTGTAAAAGTGAACGGCTCAGTGAGTCACAATGCTGTTTCTGCAAACAGCACTTAAACCACAACACGCTGCAGATTTCCTTTTTTTGTTCACTTCCCACTCAGGTTCCTCTCATTCTTGTTAAGTTCATAGTTCATCTCATTCAAGGGTTTCTTCACATACCATGCCAAGTTACCCCAACCTGACCACAGTGGGAATCAGGCTGTGCATTAGCAGCATTTTAGTGATAATGCTACCAATCTTCACCGAGTAAATTATCCAGGGAATTAAAACAGTGAAGTTCTTTGCATTTCAGTCCCAGTTCGTTCTTTCTGCCTCAGCATGATGTATTCTGACTGGAGGAGTTAAGTCTTCACAAGACCCGATATCTGGCATCAATCCATCCTACAGCCTTCTAGCAGCCTTGAAAGGCTCTGTTCTTCCTCACGTGTCTTGCCTTTTTCTTCAGTTGATGATGGGAAAAACACTTCTGGATACAGCTGGAGATGCATTTTGTTTGATCAAAGCTAGAGTTCAATGGAGACATCCAGCTGAGGACTGGTGAGAGTTGTAGGCAGATGTGGATATGTCATTATGAGCCTAAACTTAATTGCTGCGCTGTTAAAGAGAGATTAAGAACAATAATTGACTTGACAGTGTCCATTCACCAACTCCATGCTATTTAGCGACATCTCCCCATTTCAGTGTCAAAAGCAGCTCATCTATTATTCCCTGAGACACCTGAGGCAAAGATTGAGTTTTCATCATTACACATTCCAGATGTGAGAGACTCTGAGAAGAAACATGGTGACCTGGGTCATCCTCTTTGAGCATCTGAACAGACTCAGATCCAAATGTGCTATTACAACTCTTGGATCACAGCCATGCCAGTGACAGTCTAAGAGATGACAGGATATTACAGATTTAAAGCCACAGGCAATTTCTGAAAACCCCTTGAGACCCTGAGTGTGAGTAAGCTCAGTGAATGAGTGTTCCAATGGCTTTTTTCATCAAAACAATGTAGAGCAGCTCTGCAACTCCTCCCATACACTCACTCTGTGATGTAGTATGACTTTAAGGGGCTGCTGCACTGACATCATCCCATGGACCCAAAAACACAAAGGATGACAACAAACAACAATACAACTCAATGGAGATTAGATCTACCCTATATCAGTTCTCGGGGAATTACATGAACATAGAAATATGCCATCTTGAAACAAGAGCGGGCTCTGATCAGTGAACGAACCCTGTTGTCATGCAACAAAGCTTAGTGCACAGCTCATCTGAAATCTTGGGAAATTATCACAGAACAGGAGGAGATAAAAGGAGAGGGAAGATAAAAGATTTCCTCATTGTTAAGGAGAGCTACAGTGCCCCGAGCGGAGTATAATGCTGGACTTGTATTTCCCAGACGCACTTTTCTATCTAAGACCATGAAATCTGGTTGGCACATGTCCGGGATAACCTTTTCTTCACTCTTACTTCTGGTTGTTCAAATGCAAGATAACATAGGGTATATCACAGAGGCCACTCTAGTAGAAACTGCCTGAGGGGCAGACTTATTGGAAAGGAAATTGAAACGTCTGCTAGACTCATGAAATGATTTTTTGGGACCCAAAAAATACACTGATGGCAGTTTTTCTGTTATTTTCTTGTTTTTCAGGCACTGCTTTGAGCGCCCTCCCCCAGGTTCTGATTTCTATGCTCTTCCTTTGCCTTGGGGGGCCTTGCAACGAAGGGCCTACGCTTGCCCAGCCTGAAGAGTGATGTCCATAGCACCTGCTGGTTCTTCAAGCAACTCTGTCCACAAAAAATCAGGACAAGCCGCTCACCCTCAGCTCTAAGAGGAATTGGGGGCAGGGAAGGGGGGTGGGGGGTATGGAGCCCGAGCTATCAGACTCTGTTTCTCTGTCTCTCTTTCTCTTTCTCTCACTCCCTCACTACTTATCTATCTCTGTCTTTTCCCAAGTGTTTTTTTTTTTTTTCCAATTTTCCTATCATTTGCTTAATAGAGCCCAAACATAGCGATCTCCCTGAGTGTCTCACACACTTTGCATGACATGTGGTGGAGAGGGAGCCCGGTCAAAACAATCTGAGTCTTAAAGCATCTGTCACTTGTCCACGGTGTGGTATTCCCATCTCTCAGATCCAAGGTTACTGCAGCCGCTGATTTCATTGCTGTGTAGCTACTTAACGGCTTTGCTAGTGGGAGAGGGCGTTGATTATGTGGAAGGGCAGTGTCAGTTTCAATAGTTGACAATAGCAAATATTAAGTTCTCTTATGATACTCTGGAGGTCTGCTGTGAAAAGGAGTTCAAGGTTTCTTGTTTCAAATGGTAGAGCAACAGCATCACATTTGAATGACATTATAACCATCACTTAATTATCATTATTAATGGTGCTTTGTACCTCCTGATGACAGTATGTCCACATGCAAAGTAAAGTTGGACTGAAAGAGAGCACATATCGTCAAAACAATCGATTTAAGTGACAGAATAATTCCCTCATTTAGGAGATTCTTTAATCCAAAGCTATTTTCTGAACTCATTAACACCTTGGGGAGGGGAGAGGGGGGGTTTACTGACACGCTCAAGGTTACTGTAACATGTCCCACCTTGGATGAGTCCTTTGACCCCAAATCCCAATCCCAATCCTGTTCCCAATCCCCAGCCTTCTCACCACACTGCTGCCCTGTGCAGCTGCTCTACACGACTGTTAACTGGCAGGGGCAGTCTGCTCCACCGACAGGCTGCCTTGCCTTTTAATGAAGTGCCAAATAATAACCTTCTCCACAATGCTGCCAGGAATGAGGGAATGAAAGGTTAGGGAGAAACACATTACCTCTTGTTTGAAGTCTTGATACACTGACACATTATGCATTTTAAATTTCTGCGAACAGAAATCCCACGTGAAACAATTTTAGCAAGGACAGTTAAATTAGACCAAAAAAAAGAAAAGAAACAAAAAGAACAAAGGAAATATAAGCTCAGTTAATATGCCACCATGATCAGCCTATCACTAGTGCTCTGGCTGTGCATAAGGCTGGTGTGACCCTTTGACCGATATCTTTCACTAACAAGATGCTATGCCTTTCCATCATACTGGAATATATTACTGTTTCTGTTTATTCTGTGTTTCAGTAGTTTTATTTCTTTTTTCTCAGGGTGCTGTAATAGAGGCTTGTACTAGAGCAGTCTATTTTGTCCATTTATTTAACAAAACACAAACATTCAGTACATTTAAAGCTTATATGAGCATATTTTCGTATACTGTATCATTACTCTCCCTCTATGTATTCACCAATATAGCCATGTATCTAGATTCAGTCCTTTCTAGTCATGATCCTTTCCCTACATTATGTTGGGTACAGTTGCCTTTCTAGTCCGCCCTTCCACAGCACAGGTGGTCGTGGCTTTGATCATTATGCTCATTAAATCCTGGAGTTAATCTTTCTCAGATGGATCTCCCCAAGGCTGGCCGAGGCCACTTAGTCTGAGCTCATTGTTAAATTGGCTTAGACTGAGACCACACCCTTCCCCCTTTCCAATCCTCAAACCCCTACTGATTCAGTATGTAACCATGTAACATATTAGGACTGTGACCTGTAGAGCAGCCAGCTTGCAGTCGTTCGTTGTGTATTAGGTGTGCGGAGCAACTTCCTAGGTGATTTGTTTCATTCAGATTTTAGGTGAAAATCTGATTTCAATCCACTGCGATTCAATCAGCAAACATTGTTTTTCCAAGTCCGTTTTGAGCACATAAGCAACTGGCAGGTTAACCTAGATTTCCAACACCTTTTCCCTCTCGCCATGTCTCATGCAAATATTATAATAAAATGCAGAAGCTTCTCAGTCCCAGCATGAGAAGCTTTTATTAAGAGAGCATCTGAAATCACAGTGGTAATCCACCCAACCAAGATCACCTTGATTAAAAATGTATTAAATCCTAGGGCACTGTGAAGAGTAATAATTTCAGTTCCACCATTATTTTTTCATACCCTCTCAGACAGAGATGTAGATTTCATTAATGCTCCTCGGGAGTGAGACAGCTTTGCTCAGGATGTCTCATGTATTATTGGGGAAGGTAGTAGGAAGATATGAGCTGGGGATAGAAGTTCAAAGCCGCAGGAGTTGGGATGCTGGAAGAAGACTGGGTCATGACAATGGGTTCAAATCAATATTTCCCCATCTCAGAAGTTATTGTTACGGAGCCGAGCAACGTCTGTATCCGCACTGTTCTTCATGAATGTATCCTCACCATCTGCACCAGCCATGCTTCCCTTTCAGAGACCAGAGCAAACCAATGTTTATGTAAAGTACTCTTTTTAATCTTGGTCTGGTTATCAGTTGAATCCAAAAATCAAAAGCCAAATATCCCACTGATCCAAAGCCTCCGGTGTCAACTAGTCCCAACAAATAGACGTGGCTTTGCTCCAAGACTTCTCTGTATGGGTTTGCAAGGCTGCACTTTTGCAATTCCATTATGCTGCTGGAAAAATACACCCTGAAAACAAGACTCTCTTGATATGGAATGGTTTTCCAGTGTATTGTGACAATTTTTTTGTCTAATTCTTGTCTAGCTGGTTGTCCAAAGCTTACTTTTTGAATACAGTGTGAAAAGCTGTATCTTTTGTGGATGTAACAAAATAGAAAAGTAGTCTGCAGCACAATATGTCGTGGACACGTGAAAGCTTTCAGGCGTTCTTTTCTTGTAGATGATAGCCCACAGTCCTCCCCTGCACATCAGGTTAATGGGCCTTGTGGTGTGGAAGGACAAGCACGTCCAGGCTCAAACTGAAATGGTAAACCAATACATTATGCTCGGGGAGCAAAACCATTTTCCTTAATGGTCTTTTCCAGCAAGGCTTACACAAGAGAAACGATTCCTATCCTCTCAATGTTTCCTCTCCAGTTCCTCTTCTCTGTGACCATCACAAGGCCTGAGTAATGTTCCTATGCACTTGTTAGCATGTTTTCCTGGTAGAAAAATGTTTGTTCTGAGAACTTGCCCCTTTGTGTTTAGTTCTTTTTGTCCAAATGCATTTGGCTGGGAGTGTGTAAGGATTGGAGATGAGCAGAGAGACAGATTTGTGTTACTGGTGGAGACGAGAATAAGCTAGCAGCAGGTTTTAAAATATTAGCTTAGCCATTGATCTCTGTTTCCCATTAGCTATAGACACAACCCCCCACCCAAAAAGATGACAAAAAAAACCCACAAGGTTTTTTATGTTGTTGTATCTTTTATCCTATTGTCATTCTATACTCAGTTATCTACCAGATAAAATTCCTTTAAAATTACACTGAACCAAACATTTCACTCATTGTGGAAATGGAAACAGAGTTGGCACGCAACGCATTCCATGATTTTACCTTGTGAATCTCAAAGCCCATCAAACTGTATCATGTTGGCCTTCAGAGTGGGTGTCTGCAAGATCAAGTGGCTGATATTCAATCCAATGCATTCACACATATTCACCGGCTGGGCAATCCAAAGGATAACTAGATTTTATCTCCCATGGGAAATGACTAAGATCTGTCATTATCTTATCCTCAAAATGAGACTTCCTACACCCAGAATAGCACAGGCCCCTCCTGCCTTGATTGCGACACATTCTCCATCTATATAACCACTGTGTCCAAGATCAGCGACATTCAGAACAATCTGAGGAGAGATGCAGTCTGTAGGTTTACATACCATCGCAACAGTGTTACTAGGTCTCAAGCAGATACCATTTAAAAGACAATGTATTACTCCTGAACTTATATTCTGTTTATGGTGTGTGCTCATATTACTCACCAGGCCAAATGTACAGTCCCTGTCTCTGTTTTGATGTTGAACTGGGCAAAAATAAATGACATAAATAAATAAATAAAACAAGTGTATCAGAAATGGTTGAAATACTGTGTACATATTTGAACTTTTGGTTTCTAATTTATAAAAGATAAGCTTTAGCTCTTGGAGTACTTATTTTATTTTTTTCCTTTCATGCGTAGCTTTGTGTTTTTATTTTCTATTTCTGTAAAGTGTGTAAATATATCTTTATGATAATAAGTAATATTAAAAATCTTATTTTAAGAAAAGACTGTGTCATGTCTTTTTTGGCAAATGAAATCATTTTGATTAATGAAAATTAGCCATGTTAGAAGCTGTTAGGTATAAGTGCTTTGTGCTAAATGCTAATGTCATTGACAGTGCTAACATGCTGACTTTAGCGGGTAATGTTTACAGATCCCCATCTCAATTTAACATGGAGAAATGCTAATATTTGCCTCTGAGCACTAAAAACAATGTAATTAATTTTCTATTAATTTTCTTAATAGAAAATTAAGCAGCCACCAAAGTTATGAGATTTCATCCAGGGACATGAGTGTCTGCATCAAATAAACAAAAACACATTTTGCAGAGGTGAAGATGTTTAACTACATAGATGAAATCTTTGACCCGCTAGAGACACTAAATGAAAAGCCAGATGATCACCAAACCCATCAGGATTCATGGTCTGGGCATCTGTACCAAATTTCACAGAAATCCTTCCGATCCTTCTGATTTCACGAAGAACCAAAAAAAAAAAAAAAAAACCTGCTGATGATGCTGGAGGCAAAGTCAGGGGATCACAAAGAGTGTAATGTAAGGTTGGCAGTGAAACATTTGTCATTCTCTCTGTTCAGTGCAGAGAGTGACACAGCCGAGTGAAATCAACAAGCCGACACACAATATTCCATTCAAATCTGATGCTCTAATCAGAAAAAAATCAGCCTCCTCATTACTCAACAGAGGTGCTCAGCTAATGAAGAATTACTTGCATTGTTTTAAATACTTCACTTCAAGTCAACCCAGTTGTTTGTGTGTTTTACCTTTGAGCAGCAGACCCTGGCCTGAAACTCTCCCAAAGATGAACATAAACAGCAACATGTTTACCTGACTGCCATGGCAAAGTCATGCAGTATGCACATGCCTTTGGAAATGTAAATCAACTCCTCTTCCATTAAGGAACACTTCACCAGTGACAGGCAGCCTTTCGAGAGCTTATAGTGCATACTAAGCATGCTGCACATTAATGCATCACAGCTGCTGAGCATGCATGGAGACTATGGATATGTCTAGATGGACTGAGATTCAGCATGCATACATGTCATATTTACATACAGTGGAGGCTCCTCCAGATCTTACTGCTAGATAATCAGAAAAGAATTCTGCAGAGGTAAACGCAACGTGTCTGCATTTAGATTTCAGACTTTTGCAAGAACTGTCGGAGTAAACTTAAGAAAAATCTCTCGTCTTTTGAGTAAAGAAGTGTAGATTCCAGTGTTTACCTTTAGCAATGGTACATATGATGTGATGGCTTATATAAAGAAACATTTTACAAAAGTTATATCAGAAATTATACATTTGACAACATCACACATGGTACTTTCTTATGATACTGTTCATCTAAAAGGACAGCTTTAGTGAGGCAATGTGTTGAAATGTACTGGTCCTTGCATGGGAGTCACTCTTCCTCCCAAACCCCCATTGGGACCACTCAGGGAAGTGTCTGGTTAACGCATAGAGCTGACATGTCATGATAGACAAGAGGTGCACCCCTGAGCCTCAGCAGCCCCCAAAAGACGCCCAAGGTTATATCATCAAGCCTGGGTCAGCTGTATAATTAGGCTTGGGGTCACCGGGAGGATATGGAGCGTGACAATGAGGCTATAGAGTTACAGTTTGTAGCTGGGCAGTGAGGGCTGCCAGTGGGGCATTACTGCAAAGCCAGACGCCCCTTTAAAGAGTTCAAGGTCCATCTGTGAGAGCGGCTCCAGTCCTGTTCACTGTCACTGCTGGAATGTGTGTCACTGTCTGCCAGCCACCAGTACACTGCTGGGAGAGTGGGGGTGGGTGAAGGAGATGTTGGGTATGTTGGATTTATTGGGATACAAAATTTCAGGATGATGAGTGAGATACTGAGGGAAATGAGTGTCAGACAAAAACTCTCATGAGGTTCTTTAAATTACTGACAACAACCCCTCAGCTAAAGAAAGAGGAAAAGGTACTCTGTGCCTTCAGTACTTCAATTTATGTATATATGTATGTGCACCAAAGAAACAGACCATAGTAGTAACATCTGGATTGCTCTTGGCACAGAGTCCCAGAATCAACTTCTGCCACATCATAAAAACCTTAACTGCATTTGGCTCTCCCACAATACCACCAACAAAGCCAACAGAACCGCTGACAAACCCACAATGATGGATATTACCCAGCTCACTGCTGTCGCTCAACCACCTGGTCTCCATGGACTCAAATTATACACAACGTCCAAACTGTGATTGCAAATTACGCACACGTGTAAAGAGCAGGTGTTGCCGAAGTTTTGATTACATTTTTATTATTTCTATTGATGTTATTCTGTAGTTTTGTAGCAACAAGCAGATGATTCGATTGGGTGTGTGCATGCAGTGTTTGAGCCCAGACTGTCTGAGATTATTTCTTTGGTGGCTCACTCCTCTTTCCAAACATTTTATATATTCAGTATGTTGCTTGGGGCTGCATCTAATGATCATATTCAATATCAATTAATCTACTGATTATTGTCTTAATTAATTATTTTGCCAATAAAGTGTCAGCAAATATTAAAAAATACCCACCTCAAGTCCAAGGTGACATCTTACAATGTATGCTTTTGTCCAATTAATAATCAGAAAAAATCCTTGTTTAATATCAAATTGGTGATATAAAAGTCAAAAAACGACTTTTACTTCAATTAATGGATTATTAGAATATTTTCCAATCAACAAATTAATTAGCCAAGTAATTGTTTCACTTTTAAGTTGATCTCAGATTGAAGAACTTGAAAACCAGAAGTATGTTTAATGCTGGCTATGTTTAATTTGCTCTCTCGCTCAAAAACCCAGTGTGAGAGGAAGCGCATACTTAATTCTGCATCCGCTTCTGAAGTGAAAGCAAAAAAAACCCCTCCTGACTGCAAACAACGCCTGGAGCCAGGTAAGAGGCAGGAGCAACAGTCTATAATGTACCTCAGCTGTGTTAACACCAGCAGCTCTGCAGTGGCAACGGATCACTGGAGTGGTCATGAAAACAAAGCCAGCACAAACATGTGACCGGGGGTACAGAGATGCAAAACTGGGATGGGGGTGACATATAGAAAAAGGAACTATAGCCGCATGAGTTGCCAAGAGCATCCTCTCTTTATATCTTTTTAAAAACTTCAAAAGGAAAAGGGTGTCTTGTGTATTTGCACCTTTCTCTGAACTCAAGTCCCTTGTCAATGAGCCAAGACTTCCTTGAGGATTATTCTGTACACTGTGAAGCTTAGCCACATTAGCTTTAGCTCACAGGCCAGGAACAAAGTGAGTGCACCGGCCCGTAGGCTAATATAATCAGGGTCATAACTTTCCCATCATTAGAACGTTACACATTGATGATGGATGGACTTAGGATATGAACTGTTTACTTCCTTAAACCCTCCCTCAAGTGTCCTCTTTATGGGCCAAGAGGACACTTTCTTTCCTATTACACAAAGAAATGTTGGCACCTGCCTCCCTGCCATTATTTCTCAGTCATGGTTACACAAGCATGAAGGTGTTTTGTCTATGCAGAGGTATGGGGACACAACCTAAGTGAAATCTTTACAGTCATATATGGGGTGGCAAACAAGGAATCCTCTGGGAGTTTATGTGACATTGTAAAGCTGTGCATTGTGTTGTGCTGTCATGTTGTAAAGAGCCAAAGCCTTCTATTGAGCAGTGACTCTGGAGGAATGCTTTCTATTGTTTGGTTGCTTGTAACATTACAACATCCTCAATGCTTCCTTCAAGTTATATTTTTAACAAGATGAGACGTAAACAGCTTCAAACAAAAATCTGAAGTGTCCAGTTGTCCTTGAGGTTTTCTTCGATAGCCCTATCTCTAACCACAATACATGCACATGTATACGCAGCGTGCTCAGAGTCAGGAAGTGAGTGAACAGATCATATGGGTGTCACCCAAAACGACATGTTTATCAACTGTGGGCATGGCACAGATTATCTAATAACACATCCTGGGCTTTACAGAGATTGCTGATGAGATCCATTCAAGGTCACGCCAGTACAGCTCCTACCCCCCAAGCTCCTCTCCCCTACCCGAAAGCACTTAAAGAAACAATTTGCTGCTGATCTGGGGAACAGTGGAGTGTTATTATCGTGTTAGAGTCAGTTAAGAGGCCATGTCTCTAAGGGCTGATCCGATCCTGTCAGGAAGGCGTCACTTTGCTCCGTGGGCTGCCATGCGACCACAAAGGCGTTAACGGCCAAAACCTCTTTGCCACATGGACACTCAAGGAGACAAACACACACACACACGCAAAGACAGACAACAACATGAGTCACTTTAGTGCCCTCAAGGTATTTCCCTGATCTATCAAGAGGCTCCACAAGAGTCAAGTCTGCTGAGAGGTGCTGAATGTTTTTGTCGGAGCCTGCTGACAAAATTTAGAAAGCTATCATTCAGTAACCAATATTTATATAAATAACACAGTTCCCAAATCAATGTTTCTAAATTATTTAGAGGCCGAAATTAGATGCACAAGTGCAGACATGGCAGGCAGTGAACTATATCCATACAGCAGGCTGCTGTACAAGCTATGTGTAAGTTAAAATGTAGCTTAGGTTAAACAAAGTAGGGGAGTTACAATATAACCTGGTAATAATGCACCATACAAGTTATTTTTTAAAAATTACACCTCCCCCAAAGAGTCAGTCCTTATTAACTGTTGTACTGGGGGTAAAGGATGAGAGAGGCTAAGAAGACAGAGGAAGACATTTAATCTTTAAACTAGGAGCACAGTGCCAAAAAAACTACAATGGAAGTGATCAATACATGAATGTTGAATTACTGATGATGGACAAACATGCATTGTTAGCTAGCACACATATTCTCCATTTTAATAAAACCATTCATCTATTGTACTGTGGGTCTCCTATTTTCCATCACTAGTTAGCGGTGGCTTTCACTGCCATTTTATTCAAGTGATGCACTAGGTGACACTTCACAGTCTGTGATTTGATTGCAACCTCCTTAACTAAATGATGACTCAGAATAGTTGATGCAAATGAACAAAATGGTGAGTTCAGTGTGAAATTAAGTAGATACAAGATAGCGCTTAGTGTTAACTTAACACTCCAACTTATGTTCAGCTGATGCCAACAGGTCTCAGGTCTTTCCCGCTTAACAATTTTCAAGTTAATCAAGGTGAAGATGCATTTGACTAATGTTAAGAGGCTTCAGACTGGAAAAATGTGTGATGTTTTAAAAGCAGAAAATGAGAAAGGTTCATTATTGCCTTCACTCTCATTTGTCTGGAATGTAGTAAACAACTCAAAAAAACAATGATTCAGAAAACAGTGATTGTTACTGGATTTCTGTTCCGCTTAAAATAGCAAAGAGGAAAACATAACTGATTGCAGTGGGAGCTGGTACTGAGCCATTCAAAGGGAAGACAATGATGTCGTGACACACACTGACCTATAATTGCCAACAGCAGAGTGCTGAGGGGCAGTGATTGGCTGGCTCTTAGGGCCCTGTGGCCTTAGAGGATGAGAGCCATCATGCAATTGCACAGGATCAGCAAATCACTGTCAGATGCCCACTGGCTAATCCACTCCAAACCAAAGCTATTTTCCCATCAGAATCAGAGGGTTTATGGAAAATAATAAAAGCAAAATGGCTGAAATAAAAGAGAAAGAATACTTAGAATACAAAAAGTGCAAAAGCCAAAGGAACTTTTGGGAGATTTTTTTTTTTTTTTTTTAATCTTTCCGATAATGACAGTCTTGAGTCTTGCGTTGAAAAGTAACACATTGCATAACAAGTAATATGACTTAAGAAATGTTGGCTCATGAGTTTGATTCATTCAACGACACAGAAAAAGGCTGTGTTCGTACATGCCTAATAAATACATTAGAGCGGACACAGAGACATCAGTCAGTGAGGAAGCATTTGGGCGATGTCCACGCATTTCTAATCTGCCAGCATAGATTAGGTGAACTCCATTTAAACCATAATAGCAGATTTCCTTAAATCACTGCCAAAACTCCACAGTTTAACAAGCTTTTGAAGATGTTCTAGAAAACTGGCCCTATTAGCCCGTCAGGCAGTTTCTGATGTCTTAATGCAGGTCAGCTCCCAGACCTGCAGCTGTATAGAGAAAGACAGACCAGGAGAAAGCGGGGTGGGGGTGGGGGGTTTGTGGAATAAACCCAGAATCAGCAGCTCTCCCTCTGCCTCCTTTCTTATCTGCTCACACAGCCAGTTGAGCAGCACACAGACACAGCACTCTCAGACACAGCCAAGCTTTCCTGGCATCTCTCCCCCCACTACGGAGAGACGAGTTTGTCCTCCCATCTATACCTCTGTGTGATGCCCAACACACATCAAGCAGCAGCAGCAGTCACGAGCACATTTAATTGGCCAGCTGTCTGAGTGGTCAGAGCTACTAATTACTTCAGAAGCAGCAGACAGCAGTTTTTCGACAGTTGCTCAAGCCATATAGGAGCACACATTAGAGCGGTGCACGAGAATGCAAGCATGAGCCATATGCAAATATCAGAGAATTGTCCTTGCCCTTACATTCCCACTGGAGCAAATCTGCACTTTCCCCATCTCTCCTTCAGGACGTTAATTGATTAAAAATTCAACATATGGTAATACAAAGCTTGTGAGTTAGGCTCTGCTTGCAGGCAATAGATGCAGTCGAGTCCCCACAGTAAATCAGACTGATGTCTTATCAACTAATTATCTCCACTGAATTGTTTATCAAACACAAACCCTGAAGACTTTTCTCTCCTTTCCGGGCAAATCTCTGTGTGAATTATTTGTGCATGCGTGCACTCATGCACTTTATGTACATATGTGTTGGTAGGTGACATCTCTGGCTAGCATTGCGTGTAAGGCCAGTAAACACAGACATCAGCAATATACAAAGCACACTAACCGTGGGTGCCACAGGGAGACACAGTGGAGATGAGTCAGGAGGGCCGGAGGGTGGAGAAGATGATCAAGAGCCAGAAGGTTAATGCTGAAAAGAGCACAGATTGCTTTTAGATGAGATGCAATTACAATTTTTGATGGTGGCTGAATGCACTTCCTGTAAGTTGTGCCTGCTAAATGAAGGTACACTGTATAACATCAATATACACGAATACCACTTGTAAGAATTTAACCTATCAAACTTTCAATAAGTATGTTTTTTTTCTGTGCAGCAGTAATAGTTCAAGGAGTTTTGAGTATCCTAAGCAGCCTTTAGGTTTTTCCAAAATTATCATGGTTATCCTTTAGAAAAGCAAATGCTAAACATTTAGCTCTTTGACTCCTGCTGCGACTGTCGGTCCTAACTTTTCAATGACAAAAGACACCTTTTATAACCTAATAAAGTAACGTTTCCTCATTTTTAAGTACTGTCTGGTTACCCCCACCCAATCTAAAATAACAACCCCAATATTAGCGAGGCTAATATTGAAGTGAGCTAACATCGTTCAACCTTGTTATTTCGGGCTTTCTACTTACATTGCTGGCAAATAAACAAACAATATGTCCTTCAGTTTTAATTCACAGCAGCCAAACAAATTTCCCTTTTGTTCGGAAGGTTTACTTAAAAAAAAAGGGGGGGGGGGGGGGGGGGGCACATCCTCACTAGCAAAAGGCACCTAGCTAAGTAGTGTTTCTAAGCCATTAGTAGCTAGCTAGTGGTTAATGTTTCGAAGCCATTAGTAGCTAGCTAGTGGTTAATTTTTCTAATATACTAATGTTTTGCTGTAACAGCTACTCTAAGTGACAGACATTGATAATACAGAGACAACACTGGATTACTGAAACACTTACTCAGTAGTTAAGTGCCCTGGTACGTTATTCCTTTTTGCCCACTCACTCTTCTGTGAACAATGCTAACGTTAGCTTCAACAGTTAGCAGGTTAACAAGATCCATTTGTCTCGGTCGTCCGAATTTACAGATGTCTGTCTTCTGAACACGCAGACTTACTAAAACTCTGGAATTGATGGCAGTAATTCAAGCAGGACCTATCCTGTATAGTTTATGACCTCTTTTACACAGCAGAGAAAGGTATTGGTGGTGAGCTCTAGAGACACAGTAGGCTAAGGGAATTTTGTGCTAACAGAACGTTAGCTTATCACAACTTCCCCTTATAAAACCTACATTCAGGGTGTAATCAGTAAAGAGGACATTTTTGTGTGAAAATGCTGCAGAACACAATATAAAAAATCACATTCAATGATTTATTTATTTACAGGTAAGTTTGTTGTTTTGTTTTCTTTTGTTTTGTTTCACTTTTTTTTTGTTTTCTTTTGTTTTGTTTTAACCAGCATTATGTAACTGGGTGATAATTCTTGCATATTCCAAAACCAAAACAGAAAATGGACATCCATCAATAATGATTTTCAGAATCAAAAGAAAAGTCACAGTCACACTGTACAATTTTATCTGCCAACATGAGCCAGTGTGGCCAGGCGTCAAAAAACAAATAATTGTACTCCAGAATAATTATTTTTTGAGGCAAGCAACACATACATACACTCAGTGATTTGCAACATTTATTATCATAGATACAGGACAGGTAATAGTTATAGATAACATTGTTATACCATAAACCATATGAAATAAATGAGTTTAACATAGCAAACTAAACTTTTACATTGTCAAAGTGTTTAGAAGAGGTTGTGTGAGTGGCTGTATCATAAGATCTCAACAGAGCTGTGGTTGGACAGATCCAGGATCACATTATTGTAGTGCAGTTTGACATAGTTAAATGATTAATAATCAGAGTGGCCCCAAACCAGCTCCAGGTCACTTCACTATAGGAAGGAAAAACTGAAATTATGGCATGTTAAATTAATCATGCACTTAAGACTAAATTATTGCACAAATATAATTATTATACACCTGGCAACACTGACAACAGCTGACTCAGAGCACACATGGATACACTCATGGTCCCCAAACCAACTGCAGTGTGGATAAGAACACGACTCCTGCATATAAATCCCCTAACCTACTAAACAACATTGAATACTCAAACTGACCAGCCCATAGGCTGACTAAACTTGCTATTGTTTACAGTTAATAATGACTTGGGTTTAGGTAGTTTAGGCAGATTTACTGTCGACTTCATGATTGGCTGTACAGAGCACTGACATCCAGCCACGCCGTGTTCCTGCTTTTCCTGGAGAATATCTGTCTGCAACAGGTAAACATTACAGACCACACAGATCAACCCACCACCAACCAATCGCACCTCAGAAAAACACCAGGGGAAAGGCACAGCGGTATCCAGAGTACACTGTAGTGCACTGATAAGAACGACACTGGATTAGGGATGATTTAACATGAGTCAGATCTCAAAAGGTCGGACGTGTGGGCGTCAACACACATTAGCTGAACACAAACCACAAACATGTACACAAGGATATTACAGGACTCTCCTTACGCATGACATCCACCCCTGATATCATGCTATATGTCAGAATGAGGTAATTTCATGGAAATCATTCAATATTATTTGAGGAGTTACATTCAATGAGCTCAGGGGGTGTGATGACAAAGAATCTAAACCAGACTTGCCGAGCAGAGTTGGCCAACACGGGGCCGTCCCTTCAACAGCTACTCCACTCATGTAAACATGACCTCCGTTAGACTAACAACAGCCTGAAAAAATTTTGAAGTAATCTCATTCCAGGGGGACTTGCTATAAAGCCAGACCAGGCACTTTGAAAATCCCCAAGTATGTGTGGACCAAACACACGGCTTAGCAGAGATAGAAGGATGAGGGGAGAAATTCAGTGGCACATTCTTAACTTAAAGATAAATTATTGGTGCGTGTGGCTCGCCGGGCTGGAGGTGAACACCATGTGTTCCTGTCATCACGAGTTCAAAACCAGCTCACGACCTCTGCTAGACATCATCTGTTTCCGACCCAAATTTCCTGTCATGTTCCGCTGAGTACTATCTAGTGAAGCAGAGGCTTCCTGAGCGGATAATGCTGATGTTTGGGCTCTCTTCACGTTATTCCTTCTGGTGTCGGCATACTTTAAAAAGAACAGATCGGCCATCATTCATTTTTGTTCCGCATGAGAAACCACAGCGACATAACTCTGACGAAATACCTCGAGCACAGTAATTCATCACAGGAAAAAAAAACAAAACATCTTAATTTTAGCTTTGTCAAAGTCTGCGTTTAATTTCATTCAACTGTGAATGAGCTGACTGTCTCCATATCAGTGTGTGTATGATACATTGTGCTGCTCTTCTCCCACTGTCAGTCACTTGAAGTAATGGAAGTTGCCTCCAGGAAATAATCCCTCAAAAACATGTCAGTTTACAAACTTTATTGTCACATTTATGTCTTCTTATTCAGGGAATTTTTGTTCTATGGCAGAGCAGTTCATTTCAAGGAAGGCTGCCACAGTAAAGCCTGGTAAAGTATTTTGTTCTTGTGTTGCACAGACATCATGGGTGAGGAAAGCAGAGGACTCTGATGGCACCATGGTACACATCCCAAATTTTAGGAACAAAAGCGCTTT
This sequence comes from Chaetodon trifascialis, assembly GCF_039877785.1. Lineage (NCBI taxonomy): Eukaryota > Metazoa > Chordata > Actinopteri > Chaetodontiformes > Chaetodontidae > Chaetodon > Chaetodon trifascialis. The sequence goes on from NC_092060.1 coordinate 21,188,890, forward strand.
GGCTCAGATTAGGCTCAGGAAAGATTACGGTTTTGGTAAATGTTAACAAAATAAACTTTTTTGTGCTTCTAGTTGTAATTTTTTTTTTTTAATTAGACCAACACCTTTATCTTTCTTTAACCTTAAACAAGTGCTTTGAGTGCCAGAACATAACCATAAACACATTAATCATTATCATCTTTGGTTACTTCAAGCAGATATTGTATTTCTAGAGCAGATATTGTATTGGATACTGGGTAAATTAAAGAGAAAGTGGTCTGTGACTGATTTCTGTACATGAACTATGCTAATGTTACCCATGCTATTCGCTCCACGAGGCTGTACTTGTAGGCACCACAGTGTTTTGAGCTAAATGCTAACGGCTTGTTACATACTCACAGTGGCAATGCTAATGTGCCGATGTTAAGCAGGTCTTATCCTTAACACACTCACCTTCTTAGTTTAACATGTTAGCATGCTAACATGTGCTAATCAAGGTTAAGGTTAATAAAGGTTATTTCTAGGAGACATGGTTGTGCTCAAAGGTGGTCAGCAGGGCACGTCTGCTGGGACAGAGCTTTAAATGCAGACTGAGATTCAAAGGACACTCTTTCTTAGCTGCTGTTCATAGCTGTGTCACAGTATTTTTAGACACACTTGTTAAGCTGCAGTAACAACTCCTGTCCAAACCACAGCAGAGGACTGGTTGCATTCCTTATTTGCTGTGTCTGATTCAGTGAAAGTAAGTTCGTGGTCGCAGCTTACTTGAAACTCAGACTATAATGACCTCAGCCACTGGCAGCTCTCCACAGACCTTTCACTGGGTGCCAGCAGCACAAGTTAAAATGCAACAAAAGGGACACCCTGGCTCGTTGACGCAGCATCTCCTGAAAAACAGTGCAGCTCTGTGCTCAACCTGGATATCTGACATGTATTATCCCGTTAGATATGCTTCATTTACAGTCCAGACAACATATGAAAGCACAAGCCAACCACAACTGAGGTTTAGAGATAGAGATCTCTACTTCTGGCTGTGGTTTTAGTCAACTAGTGTTTGTTTTTTAGCCTATTAATGCTCACTTATAACTTATCTGAATGTTTTTTTTTATTCCAACGAACATTTGAAACTATGTTTGGGGTTAGAAAAATACATCATCTACTTAGCAGAAAAATATCTTCAACTTTTACCTCAACTATGCCCGGCAGAAACAAATGACTTTAATTGTGGAAGATCATTGCTCTTCACAGCACATTTCGTATAAACAGTTAGGTTCTTCAGTATTACTCTACATTGTGAAGCACTGCTCCTCAATTGCACTACTTACATAGTTAATGGTGTTTGTCCATAAATCATATTGTCATAAATTATTTTTAAACCCCTTTTAAAATGAGGCCACTGCATGAATCTTCATCACCCTGAGGTCATTTCATTTTCAGCATGAGCAAACTGTTCCTTATGCGATGAATGTTTACAGACTCTTGTCAGCATCAAGCCATTTTCTCTGCGGTGTAATGAAAGGCATGAGGTGGGAATGTAAAACATGTTAAGGACTGTGGATGGCTGTTGGATCTCTTGTATCAACAGATCCCTGAAATGTGTTTTGACACAAGTACAAGATGAGGGCAAGACAGATCCCTGAATGTTACATGAATCTGGAAATGAGAAATGTTTAATGCCAGGTCACTGCACGAAAACATAACACAAGGAATTTTATATGAAGTCACATATATCTGATTGCTTTTAGGGTACCAGTTTCTAATAAGTCACTCTTTTTAGAGGGTTTATAAATTGTAACTGATGGCTTTAATAAATATTTCCCACTTTCTAATAACCCATCAGGTCTGGAGTTAAGTGTTAGGAAGGCATAAATAAAAGATACTAAATAACAATTCTGCATTTACTGTGAATAAACTCAGTAATAGTGATTTATTTCCCACTCTCTAACAAGCTAACGGCAAACTTAGTGAGTTATGTGCATTTATACATGTTAGTCAAACTGTCCATTCGATGGGTGTCTACATGATGCATGAAGCTAAAAAGACTAAATGTGATGGTGGAGGAGGATAAACACCAGCAGCAAGCTGGCAACCGAAAAAACTGTTTTAAAGTTGATCTATAAAGCAATAGAAATAAGCATATGTCACCACTATAACAGCACATCATGTACAGTTTCTACCTCCTGCCATCACATTTCACACATGTCCACATCACACATATTGTGCAATAACTGTGCACAGGACATACAGCACTTTATATAAATATGAAACCTAATGTCCTCATTATCACATGTAGCTCTCTCTGTCCACTAACCAGAAATATAACCATACACACAGGCTGGGTCTCTTCTTATATATTACATTAAATTGCAGCCTCTTATATTCCCTCAAGACCTTCCCTTGAATGGGGAGGCAGATGTTTATGCAGTTACCATGGCAAGGGGTGTCCTTTAGTGAGGGAGCAGCAGAGGTGTCGCACGATCCACATCACCCTTTCAGAGAGTTATTAGACAGCCCCGCTTGTGTCAACCACTGAAATACCGTCCTCTCAACAGAATGGGCGCGTGCATTTTGGAACGAGGACACGTACTGCAAAATATAGACAGATTTATTTTTACATAAATAGCCATTTCACCCCCCCAAAAACGAGGGAGTTACTGATAGCTTCTGCACATGATGAAAAGAAAATATTCCCACACATGAGAACTACATCCCACTGAAACAAATACAGTTGAACTTCAGTATTTTAAGTTCTGTGTATTATTGCTTGCGTGTTAAGGTTTCCTTCTCTGCAAGGTATTGTGTATCCTAAAACATAATATCCACCAAAATATATTTTCTCAGGGAAATAAGCATAAACATAAACTTGGACTAAAAGAAGGAAACTGGCTTGGATTTCCTTAGTGTCTAAAGTTAGCAGTGCCTGGGATACATCCATAAAAATTCACAAGGACGTTGTGTGGCCATATTTAAGGAGGCTATGGGTCTAATTATCAATTAAGTAGGTTATTACTCTCTCTTAACTCAGTCAGGCAGCACATGTGCGCTGTTATGTATGCAGGACACTCTGATTAGTTCTAATAAAAGACGGTTCTTAGTTCTACCATTCACAAGCAATTTCCTATAAAAGTTGCAATGCATCCAGGTTTATTGTTCATTTCATGGTACCACAACATATTTTTTTAGATACTCACATGGGAATCATTAAAAACATATATAATGTACACTATAATGTTAATATCACGCTCAAGGCTATTGTCAAAAGTAGAAGAACCTTTGACATGTTGTACTTGGAGTTGGCCAATAAAATCAGGGGTTTCAACACGCTGAAGTCATAGATCTGGTGCTCTGTCTGGCCCCTTCTCCAAACATTAGTCTTCATCTTCAGGATGGCTGCTGGCTCTGGCCATGCCGCCAGGTCCTCATTGCTTGTTTGATGATTAAATACATTTTTAGCTATGTTGTAAACTTCCTGTGTGGTTGCACCGTCAGGTCTGTGTTCCACACCGCCGCTCCCCAAAGGCCTTGCATGAACACCATTATTATCCCTGCAAATTAGCCCAGTTAACCCACCCCTGCTCCAGCTCACTCTTTGTTAACCCCTCATTTTTCACCGTGTCTGGACCACGGACCAAAGGGTTGTAGAAGCTGGTTCCCCCTCCCCACCATCCACCCCTGTCCCGGCAGATCCTAACCCCTGTGAATATTAAGCAGCACAGACTGCAGGAATGCCTCTGCTAAATTGGCAACAGATGTTGTTGAAGGGATTTGGTTGTGAGGTGTTTTGTCTGCAAACTGAGCTGTAAAACATTGCAGGCCTGACATGTCCTCTGGTGAGCCTCTGCGGTGAAATGGCAAAGGGGCAATACAGCCGTGTAGTAGCTCCACTGAGGCTCACTGATGGTTGAACACTCAACCATCCATTTAATGGACACTTATGAAGAAAGGTTTCAGGAGACAAGCTGAACAAAGCCTAAACTTCAGAGGTGGAGTACAACAAAGATTAGGGGTATTTGAACAGTCCTACTCATTGTAAAGCATGTAGTAGAAAATTCAAAGATTTAATTGGTGGATAGCCTTCTTAACACCACAAGACAATCTGATTTCAGTCCATATGTTGTTGTCCTTCACATGACACTGAACGGTTTTTGTCACAGATTCCAGTTCAAGATGTGGAAATCATGTCAGCTTACAAGCAGATTACATTTTAATGTATGTTAAAATACAATTTTAAAAACCTACATGTGATCCAAGAATGGAAAATGTTGCTTACCTGCCGGTCATGTCAGTTTGAGAGGAAGCAGGCCTGAGATGTCTGGGTGTCTGGGAAAAAGATGAATGACTGGTGCACTGAGAAAATGATTTCGTAGTTTCTTCCAAATTCTAAACCAGCCGTTGCTCCAGGCTACTATTGCCGACATAAACTGTGACACATGTGATTTCTTACTCCCAGCCCAAATTATGATAGTTTGGACTACTGGTGCTCTGGCCCCAAGTCCTCAGAGGCACAGGAAGAGGAATTGGTTATGGGCTCAAATAAGTCAATGAATGGTAACAGGAATAAATTAGACTTACAATTACATAAGCAGAAGTAAGCATACAATACAACTAAATGCAATACATGACCTTCTCATTGATTTAGCTATACAAATCAATATTTTTACACAAACAATGGATCAAATGACACACCTGACTACACATCACCTGACTCTGCAGTTCCCCTCAGCTCTATGGGACATTTTAGAGACTTTCAGGTGATTGTTTTGGTTTTTAAGGCCAAGCTGTTTTAGAAAATAAGCTGTAATGGTGGAAACCAAATCAGAGCTAAAAGACGAGTGAATATCAGACTTAAATCTGTCAGGTTGCCAGATACGCAACTACAAAGAATGGTAATGTTAAATCTGTTTGCTAACAAGTTCACCATATAAAAAGTACTTTTAGACAGCGACAGATGGCTGCCATTGCAGATGATGTTCTGTATTATGAATTGGCAGCAGTAATGGGTGTAATGCTGCGATGGTGACTTCCACATACATCCAATTCTACTAAATGTCTGTACCATGCAGCACAGGCTACTGCTATCTACTGGGTGTAATCTCATCAAGTAACTAAATAGAGCACGTTGGACTGTAGCTTAAAATAGAGGAAATAGTTAGCAATATAATGCAATTAATATGGTACGATTTGCTAACTAATCATATAGAAGTTGTTTATTGTTCCTCGCTGGATAATCAGACTTTGAAGCTGATATTATTCTAAGACCTTTTCTCTTCATTGATGCAGGTCAGATGTATAATTCAGAGAGCTAATACCAGTGAAATTAGCTCCTGTATGTTTCCTTCTGTGTGGTTTCTGTGGTTGCCATGGTAGTGGCGGCAGCCAAACTGAAAAAGTTGAACTATCACCAACACAGTAATGCATGTCGACAAGCGCAGCATCCGCCACCCTCTGCTTGACGTCGTGTTTACATTGAAAATAATGGAGATGACAGCAGCAACCACTCACTGTCTGAAAACACCTTTAGGTGATTATATGTCAGTGCTGTGTTCACAGGCAAAAAATCTTCTGATGCAGGTTTAATAAATCATAAAAAAATAAGCATCTTGGGACATATTTTGTATATCGTAGTACATTATGTAAAATTGAAGGCCCCTCTGGTGGTCTGCAAATGCACTTATGTGGTCCTCACTCTCTTAGAGCGATCATTGTACACAATATAATTCAGAGGAATTCATCTTGATGGTATATTTACATGTACTCACTATATATATCAAAGAACGAAATCTATCAAAGCAGAAGCGCTGCAGTAGGTGGGAGGATCTCTTGCAGCAACTACGTGATATGATTTTTTCTAACTGATAAGAAGCCATTACAACCGAGACATAAGTTCCTATATGTGAGATAAGTGCAGGGAGCAGCCCATTTACTGACAAGGTGAAGCTGAACATGAGAGCTAGATTCAAGGGTGGCCAAGATCCACGCAGGCCATCTGCCAAGAATCCAATACAGCAAATGGTCGGATCCGTGTAAGCCCTAAGCTGACAACAAAGTCACTATGCTTAAAAAGATGCTAACATCCTTTAATGGGTATGAAAGCCACTGCAGCAGAACACAAATCCTGCCTGTTTTCTCTCGTGTTCCCTGCAGCCCAGACTTTTATCCGCTTCCATCCAGCACGCCCGGTGAAGTTGATTAATTGAACACTTTAGGACAAAAGGGAAACTTTTATCAACTTTGGCTGTGACTAACCCACCGTGTGGAGTTTGGGGAAATTAAGAAAAGCTGCTTTGCTTTATCTCCTCAGCACAAGACAAGGCAGTGAAATGTTTGCCAAGAAATAAAGGTATCAGAATTTCATATATATGGCAGATCAAGATGAAGAGTCTCGTCTTGGGGGGTGTTTACAACCTGCTTTGGGGAGGTGTGAGGGCCAGTGTGGGGTAAATGTGGGGTCGCTGCTGTCAGCAGTCACTCAGTCTTACAGGCCGAGTGGGACTGCAGATATGAGGAGGGCAGAAACTACGGCGATGACGTGATGAGGGACACGGGGTTACAATGTCACACCACCACCATCTTCATTCAGCACAGCATGGCGTATAAACTGTGTGAGGAGCTGTGTGTGTGCGAAGTTTGTGTGTAAACACTCTTTTAAGGAGTTTTCTCTCAGGACTCGGGCTCTGTCATGTGTGATGCTCCCACAGTGGAAGCCTGTCCACAACCCCTATAAAAAGAGAGGGATGCCCACTTCCTGCTACCCTCAGGCGTGCCAGTCCTGCCTCAAGGGAGAGGGGCCCCATAATTTATTATTTGTTCCCCTCTTGTTAAGGAAATACTTTCTCAATAGCTCTTTCTCCTTTGTATATTTTTACTGTTCTTATTTTCTTCCTTGATTCAACCCCGTCCTCTCTTATTTATTTGCTTTCTAAACACCAGCTTGGTTCACGACGTCCAAGCTGCCATGAAGAGACTTTAAAAAATGACTTTTGTCTTCGCTGAGGACAGTGTTTATTTGTCCGGGTGAACCTGAAGGGAAAGATTTTGGGGATACCTAGGTGTAGGTGACAGCTGAGCTGAGTCATACAGGCTGACCTCGCTCACCGTTACCTCAGGCCTTAATCAGATTCCTCTGCTGGAGATTGAAGATATGTGGACTGACACAACGAGCTCAGATGTCATCATTTATCAGCCTGGCCCTGCCACTCTTAATGTAGCGACATTCCTGCACCGTGTGAAGTTAATGGGATGTTATGTCCACGGCATATGTTGTGTGAAATGGTTCCTTTCAGCACGAGCAAAGCATCGTGAAACATTCAGTCTCACCCAGAGGAGACCACTCATTTATTCCCAGCAGTGACTTCTTTGTTTGTTGGTGTTGGTCAGGTTTGCTGCTTTTTCAACACCCGCTCCCTCCCCCTCCCCCAGTCCACAGAAACCATCGATGCAAAAAAAAAAAAAAGGGATGAAAAGGCCAAGCCACTGGCTGACCACTGATCCATGACTCAGCTTTGAAAATCTGTGCCTTCAAATCAAATTGTCCGGCTTCAAGGAGCATAAGTGCCACAGTCCTGCCCCGGGCCACTCAATGTCACCGACCAGCTTTGAGGGGTTAACTCGCATTTTTCTCAGTTGTCAAGGACGTGTGATGGGGGCAAAGGAAAACAGAGGAGGACAGAGGTCACCACACTCACAAATATCACAAGTCTTTGAAACACTTAATTGGGTTACAAAGAAGCTGCAAGTGCCGGAATGACCAGATTTATAAATCCAAACACGTCATTTAGCTTTTAAGTTTTTGCTTTAGTAGAAACTCATCGAGACCTCAAAATGTTCTTGACTGGCTTGTTGATTTGCCTCAGAGGACGACGGCCTGTTTCATCATTTATTATATATGTTAGGATTTGTATAAAACGTAAAAAAGAGTCCTGTGGTTTGCTTTGTTTTCCTAGATTACTGAACTATTTGCTGTCATTATGAGAATTCATGTTTTCTTTAGATATTGTGTGGTTTCCAGTGCAACACTGGTGCTGTGTCCATTCAGCCACAGCTGTAGGGATGGCAATGTCCATCACTTTGGTACAAAGTGAGATTAATGGGTTAGCAATTGTCAAGTCGAATGAGCTTTCGGTATCTAAAAGGTGGTTCTCTTTTAACTTGGCTACATCACCATGATAACTTATGCTGCACACTTGATCAGCTCTAGAGGATGTGATGTGCAGAGAAAATTTATTAATTTATTGGTAGGCCTATTTATCCCACATAATATTCAATCAATAAAATTCATTTCACAAAATGAAAGCGGTCACCACAGGTTCTTTATTAAAGTGTCACACCTAAATGCAATTTTTGAGTGAGATGTTTAAAGATGCTGCTTCAAGCTTGAGTGCTCAAAAATGTGACTAGAAATAGAAATAAACAGTCAGCACTGAGACAAAAGATAAAGTTATATATCAAGAATTAACACTATAAGCAGTTTTCAGCCATCAGTCCTCTCTTGTCTTATTTGCAGCAACTGTGCTGCTTTTTACAGTAGTAACTTTTATATACTTCAGTATCTGCATTATAAAAACCTGTTCCTCTTGACTAAAGTTGGCGGCGTGCACCAAATGCCCCTTTATATGGGAACATGCACATAGTCTGATGAAAACTCGGGTTCACAAAGAAAGTTGATAACCGTTATCTCTGACTGGGGTATTTGGTTTTGTCGAGCCAGCTAATGCAAAGAAAGCTTGGCTGTGTCCAACTTGCTTTGTAGTATACCCCCTGCAAAATATCAAGTTAGCATGCTGATGTTAGCATTTAGCACAAAAACTGTTGCCGAGAACAGCCTCGCAGAGCTTTCCAGCGTGGCTTTTTTGAAGTTATTCTTGCATATTCATACTGCTTTTCTGCAGGGTGTGAAATAACCCCTTTATGTGTGGACAAGATGGCTTTGTCGTTTTTGGATGTTTATTGTTTAGGCTGTTGATCGTACTTTTTTCTTTTGTTGTCGTTTGTTGATTTTACCCATAATAATACACAATTAATACAATGAAAATATTTTTCTCATCCTGCACCCCTTTCCAGGTATTCTTAGGTATTTTTTCCATCTGTTTTTGATACAGGAGTTGATACTTGGACTGATCATTTATTCTCTTGAACAGCTGTCTGAACACACCGCAAACTCCCCTTCCTGTGCAGGAGCACACCTACAATAGCAGGATAGATGATGAATTTCCTGAAAAGTCGAAATTTTACTATTCTGGTCCAGTCTATTTCATGCATTTCCTTGATTTCCATACAGTCAGCCACCTTCCCCTAAGAGGCACAGCAGAGAAGATAAAAGTGGGAAAGCACAGCTTGAGGAGGAAGACAATTTTCTCAGACATTTTCATATTTACCACAAGGCAGAACACAGTCCCATGAGATGAGGAACATTTGGTGGCTCGTTGGTGTTTCATTTGAGAGATATAGAAGGAAAGCGACGCCTTCCAACTCCTCTCCTCTGAGGTCTTGATTGAGCTCTGCGGTTCTGAGAAAACAGACGCAGCGGCTTCCTCCTGAGCCGGCCATGTTTCATGTCAGGACAATTAAACAAGTCACTGCGGCCACCCAGCCCCGGCCCTTTCTCCAGACACTGAACTCAATTATTACAGAGGCTAACTCCTCATCACCACAAGTGCACTGAGTGTGGCTAATCTTATCTGATCCGTTATTAGCTGCATTTTTCATCTTTATGGCAGAGCTAACAAGCCTTTGAGATCGTTAATAGCTGGGAATGTTCAAATCTCACGTTAAGCATGAAGATGAATGAAAGCAGGTTCACAGAACATAAATCACTCTGCATAGTTTTATAGCGCAGGAAAAGTCTTAAGCCCAAGGATTCACAAGCAGTTCTTATGAAACGGATTTTCACGAAAGGAATCACACAGTATGAGGTGATCTCTCAAGCAACTAGTTTTATTTAATTTAAATCTAAAACACATTCGGACGCTTGTGCAGAAGCGGGAACCAGAAATGATTTATCACAGACAGCTCGAAAGTCATGTAGAAAATAAGGAAAAGATTACAGAGGAATGTATTACCAAATGCTTATTTCTGAAATGACAGCAAATTGGGACATTGCTTTTCAAAGGAGAAATAATGAATCACACAGACTTCTCTTGTGGAAAGAGCCAGGTGCTCATAAGAGCTGCAGGAAACTTCATGAGCCATTTGAAAAGCAAACAGCGCGCTGCGCAGTTGACTGTCAGCGTCGCATGTAAAGCCATCATGAAAGCACGACTGTAAATGTGAAGGTGAGATGCTCCCAGTTACTGCCAGTTACTGAAGGGAGAGCTGTCAATATGGTTGCCAACACCGAAGAGGTCAAAGGTTAAGAGCTGGTAATCAGACAAAGTTTGAGTGATGGACGAGGTGCAATGACTCCACGGAGCCGCACAGTTTAGCTCGTGTGCGTCGGTATCTGTGTTTCTGTGTTTGTGTGGGGCTTGTTCAACAAAGAGGGGACAAAACATTTATGAATCATATCAGTGAGCTGCTTTGAGATAAAACCCACTTAAGGAAATATCCCTGCCAGACACTGAATGGATACACACTCATCGCACAGCCCCCATCCTCCCACCCGTTTTAGACAGCTCCATCTTTCTTGGAGTCTCGGGGTCATCTGCCAGCGACCTGTTATCAATGGCCCGGCTTAGGCCTCCAGACGGCATTAATCTGTCATGATAAGTTTACATCTGCTTAAATTGCTGCAGTGGTACCTTAAGCTTCGTCCTAGTGCAGAACTGGGCGTGTTTTTCACGTTTCTCTTATGTCTATTTTCTAATCCATGTGCGGGGGAGCATCCAGCCACACTCCAGCCAACCAGTCTGACTCTCAGGCCTCCAGACACAGGTTGCACAGCCTCTCCTCCTCTTCCTCCACCAGACTCCTGAGGAACACAAAAACACACAAAGTACAAGTGACCAACTGGAAGAGCTCAGAGGTAAAGCTGCTCTTCAGTACTGTTTCAGTAAATGTGATTACTCTTTAAATCCAGTACGTTCACAACATTATAAATGCGTTGACCATGATATATTAATCGCATGCACATTTGAACCTACAATAACTGATCTTTTTTGGTCACTTGGGAGCAGCAGATACAAGCTAAAAACACAATATTGACACATCGCCTTATGAATCATACTGATGTGACCAACTTGTTAGCAAACAGTTGCCTCTTTACACACCCAGCAGACACAGAGCAACACTGTTATCCATATGAAGTCACCTTTGTGTCTACCTGATAGCTCTGTTTTTGGTCTCTACCAACTCCAGAGGGAAATATTTGTGTTTTTCAGCTCATTGCTAACAGTATCTGTCCGTCGTTTGGTGCTCAGCAGGTAGCGAGCTGTCGGTTTTTATAGCTATAGACTGAAAACAGCTGCCTGCTGCATCTGGAAATGCTCCTGGTGACAGTGGTAAGAATTAACTCACACAAAACTACAAAGCTGCGGCCGGAAAACCAAAACAACAAGCTGAAGGATCCTGTAAAGTTCAGTAGAGCTGTGGGGAGTCATTTGATTCATATAAAAGCATTGATTATAGCAGCTTTAAGATCATCCACTGCAAAATGCGCACTGAACTAAAACAGATCATGTCCTTCATGGAGTTACTTGTTGCTGTGTCGTGCAGCAGTGTGAGCACACCACAATGAACAGCAGAATGAATTACGGTGTAATATGGTTCACATTAGCAGTGAGCAAAAGCAGTGAGCATCTGCCTAAACTGCTCTGAGATGCTTTCACAGGCGATAAGCCACCCGGTAATGGCAGCCTGGGGTCATTAGGGTCTGTTGTGCAGACAGTTTGCCACGGCACGGAGAGAATAAACAACCACCATTTTCATTTCTTATTCATGGTTTTAATCACGCATGACAAAACATCCAGTAAATAAAAAAAGAGAGGAAAAAAAGTTGGCATCGACTGTGTGCCTTCCCTGTGCCTTAAATGTCTTTGGGACAGTCTGCTGGGGAAGGAGAGGGAATTAAAACTGTGGCGAATTTTGGAAATGTGTGTAAGGGGAGGGCTGACATTAACAGGCTGGCATGGAGAAGAGCTGGCAGCGGACCAGTACACAGTGCTGACAGTGTGAGGTCCTCTTTGCCCATTCTAATGAGGCATTGTGAGGGTCTGGGCTCAGGTCTGCAGCAGGGCCCCCTGGGGGTCAAATGCAGTTGGATCGGCGATGGAGAGACCAAGAGGAAGTCCGTGGCAGCAGGATGAGATGGGCTAAAGTGCGTCACTCCACATACCAGGATGGCAGATTGTTAAACAACCTCAGTGGACGGAGGGTATGACATGAAACGTCTTCAAGGTCACATACAGGAAGTTGTAGCATATTCAGGAGCTGTTTCCTGTGACCCCGGTGATGTCAGCTCTTTGTTCGCAGAAATATCTTAATATGGACAATGCGGACGCCCAGGCGACATTGTTTGAGATGTTGGAGAATATCTGACTTCACATGATCTTGCGGAAATGCTCCTTATATTATTCACGGTGACGCTCACGTAGAAACGTCTTGTCCGTGTTGAGGCAGGAATGGTGACAATGGACACGTCATTTGCCCGTGTGTTCTTGTGTGCTTTCATACACACACTCTGAGAGGATGTAAAGAATGTCAAAAGTAAACAGAGTGCTGAGTTAATTTAAAATCTAATGAAATCATCCCTGGATCGTTATGTGCTTTGCCCCAAACGCTTCATTCTCCTCGACAGGTTTAAATAACGTGTGGCGCTCTATTGAGCACCACGGGGGACGTCTGTTTTCATTTGACCCCCTGCCGCAGAGATGGGAATCTACAAGACATGTTGGGGAAGGCTGCGGATTTTAATTGCAATCAGAAAAAAACAGCAGCTGACTTTATGACTTGAACACCTTTAACAGGAGAAGGCAAACTAATCAGTGAAGCGGCCCGGTGCAGTGTTTTTGTTGGAGTGAAAAGCTCCAGCAGACACAGCTGTCCATCCCTGCCCCAGAGCGCTGTCACACCGCTGACTGACAGTCTCGCTAACAGTTGGACCGCTCTGTCCCAAAGTCTCCTGATCTTCTCTGGTATAATTGCACCATGCTGCACATGACATAAAGTGTGCATTAAAAATTTAGGGGTCTCATTTAAGAATAACAACCTGCAGCTACGAATGACCACTGTGAGTGCTGTTTTTATGGCAGCTCATCATTACAATACGGGTCAGCACTAGTACATTACGATCTGTTATAGCATATTAGGCCTTTAAGTTAAACTGTAAGTATTGCTATAAAATCAGTCCCAGGTGGAAATATCAATTATATCCACAAACCATTAAAACACATTATCTGAAAGACACTGTTGTATACAGAGCTTCTTCAGATTGTAACCTGCTACCAACTCACATCAAATAGATTACTGATAGAAAGAGGATCAAATTGCAAGTGCAAGATATTCTAGGTAATATGCTCTAATGTAGTAATCTAATTTTGTAATGGTTTGGCCCTGAGCTGTATCTATATATGGCATAAATAGTGGATGGAGCTTCCAGGTCTGAAAAGTGAAGCCAACGTCAGAAGTGCCTTCAAGCTGCATTCTCTCTCATGACCCACAGGGGGCGACTTCTCTGGATGCAAGAAGAGCTCAGATTGTTTGTGATATTATGAGACCATTACTCTTCTTCTCACTTGGCTTCTTACCTCCATAAACACTTTACCCATGAGTTTATGGTCTCAATCACTACTTTCAAGTCTTTTTCAATGCAGCATGATGTTCATTTAAATTATGGTCCCGTTTAGAGTCAAATGGACAGTAAAGCAGGGTATGCGTCAGGGCGTGGCTACCTTATGATTGACAAGTCGCTACCATGGTGACTCCTCACGTTCTCAAGCGGGTCCAATCAGGATAACGGCGACTGTGTGTCCTCCCAGCTACACCCTCTCATCCAAGAAAAACAAAGATGGCGTTTGGCCATAACGCCAAACTCGAGGCTTCCAAACGGTAGTCCACAAGCCAGAGGGTGACGTAACGGTGGGTTTACAGTTGGTTTTATCTCTTGGTTAATGAGAATCAGTTACGAGCCAAGTATGTTTGTCCATACAAGGACTCCAGTTTCTAGTCACTCTCACCTTGTACATGCAAATAGGTGACAATATAGATAACAAGAAGCTATATACACATGCATATATAAATACACCAATAGTGCAACATGCAAGAGGTGCATCCACAGCCTGCCTAGATTTATATTTGGCAGTGATTTCTGGGTTATGTACCAATTCAGTCTTTTTGTTAAGTATATTTGATCATTTTTTGTCATTCCTGCAAGATTTGTAAGACAGCTCCTTGTTTACCTGACTGTAAATGTCTTGAATTGTGAAGACTTAGAACATCTATTTCTCAGAGCAGTTTTACACCGACAGAAAAAACACCATCTGATCAGATTCATTGCAAAAGGCTGTGCTGACCTGTAGGCAGTGATTTCCATGTCTCTGGCCATCTTCTCACTCAGCAGCTCCCTGTAGTCTTCACACTGCTCCTTCATCTGCGTTTGGAAGTCGGCCTCCTGGTGCCGCATTTCGTCTATGGTACACTGAAGAACACACACACACACATGCACGTGCACACATGCATGCATGCACGTACACACACGGGTGGTGGGATTAGAGAGTGAGATTAAATGACAGAATTGGTCCAAACCACTGGTCCTTCACAGTCTATGATTGATCAGTCCACTCTCAGACCTCCAGCTCAGCGATCTCAGCCATGTATGCAGCCTTCTTCATCTCAGCCTCGTCCTCCAGCTCCTCATAACACTTCTCCAGCTCAGCAAGCTCCTTCTGCAGCTCAGAAATCTACAGAAATACAGGCGACATACAGCAATGGTTATTCATTCAAAGTACACTCACAAAACCATTTTTCTACTGAATTACCTTGATAGTAATAATAATGATGCTAGACTGTGTATTGATGCTCCCTTCATGGTCATTTTCTGTTAAAAAACAGCAGCCCTGGAGCTGGCAGGCATTCAGGGTGTTTAAGAGCACATCAACACTGTAGATGATTGTCAACAAAAGGCTTTAACTCAGGTGTTCTGGTTGAACTGATTATATACAGCTTTAACCGACAACTGAAAACCCAACATCTGAAAAACAGCATGAGCGATCTGTTTGACTTCTTCACCAGCTAGTTGTTAACGCTCTCTGCTGTGTGATGCTGGACAGTAGCGTGGCAACGTTAGTCAGTCAGTCCACCAGCTACTACCATTGCCATGGAATTTGGTTCAAACATTCATGTCTCCCTCAGGTCTGAAACTTTGATTTATGACCAAATACCTGCTAAAGTAATGATTTTCACATTTGCTTTAGCTGTGTTTTGTGGTAATCAGTAAATGTTGGCATGCTAACGAAGATAGTGAACAAACTAAACATGATGCCTGCTAAACATCGGCATGGTTGTCATTATGAGAATGGTAGCATACAGTCGTTTGTATTTAGCTCAAAGCTCCACTGTGCCTGAGTACAGCCACACAGAGACACTAGCTGCAGACTCTTGTTTGCTAACAACTCTTTCAACCGTTGCTGAAAACAGGGATGATAAGGGCAGAATTTGTGGGCTGTAAAACCAAAACAACAAGATAAAAGTCAGAGGGGAAAATTCTCTGTGGGCTGGTCACCTCAAGCATCCCCTTTTTTACACTACACATAGTCTTTGATCCATTTTTGATTTAAAATATAGAAACTGAGCTCAAACAGCCCGAAAATCTAATGCAAGCCAGATTCAAAAACAGCTGGAACACTGTGCAAAACATAAATACAACAGAAAGTGATAAGCGCCTTACCCCTTTTGACATATACTCAAAACAGCACAAAGACAATAATTTAATGTTTGAGCTCATCAACTTCATTGATTTTTGTAAATATCTGCTTATTCTGAATTTGATGCAGCAACACATTTCAAACAAGGTGGGACAGGAGCAACGAAAGATTGGGAAAATTCTGGAATGCTCCAAAAACACCTGTTTGGAACTTTCCACAGGTAATCAGGTTCATTGGGAACAGGTGATAGTATCATGATTGGGTATGAAAGGGGCATCCTGGAAAGGCTCAAGCAAAGATGGGGCGAGGTTCACCCCTCTGTGAGCACATGATTAGGATTTTACTACATGAGCTCAGGAACACTGTTTTTAGTAGCGTTTTACACAGCATCACAACTTTTTTCAGAATCGAGCTTGTATACCAATCAACCCGACCTCCACAGATAAAACAGGTTACTTCTGCGACAGACTCATGCAGGAGCGTCCCTCCCCATCCCGTCACTGAGGCTGCAGTGTCTTGCTGTGAGTAATTACAGCAATCACAGAAGTTCAACAATTAGCTGTCACAGCCAGATGGGGATCCAGGCGCCCGTGCTCGTCTTTCAGCGAGATCATGTGAGCAGAGGAAGACCCTGGTTACAACTCAGAGGCTGATGATGAGTCCGCAGCCTGGTCGACTCGCTTACTCACGCGCTCCTCCATTCTCCCTGGCATGATAAGTAAAGCCTGGCAGGCTGTGTATACGAGTAGTGGCATACAACCCCATCAGCGCCTGCTCTATAATATACATTTCTGCGTCAGGGCTGATTTCACTGCAATCTGTTTGTTTGGCCACGTTGTGTCTCAGTGAGAAACCAGACCCGAGGCATCCATCACGGGCGAGGGAGGAAACAGAGCAGATCCGGCCGTGCTGTCCATCCGTCAGGCTGGACTGGGCAGACCTGGGGACTGTGTGCTGCATATTAGAGAAAAGTAGATGATGTTGGGAGACTTCTGCTGTGTGGTTAGAGAGGCTCAGTGTTTATTTAAAGAGCTGGAGGTAGAGCTGCAGCCACAGTAATGAGAAGCAAACCACCGTGTTTGTTGCAGATGTGGTTAGGTGTCAGCTGTGGTCTGACCGCTGATGGATGTGAGAGAGACTGAACTAAGAGGAGGTAGTTTCTGTTTCCTGCAGTCACCTGGTGATTTTACCTGAGTCATAACTTCCTGCTTTGCTGTCTACTCCATTCAAAACCCCCTTTGCTTTCCTGGCATTTTTCTGCAGGCTGAGATGAGAAACATCCGATGAAGGTTTATTTCCTCTCTTCCATCTACAGAGGAAGACTCTGGGCAGTGTGTGTGTGTGTGTGAAGTTTTAAGACGTTTATGACACTGCAGCCGCTCTGAAAGACTGTTCTTAATAACTGAGGACACGGAGGGCAATAAATCCTGTCTGAGCTGAAGCCGAGCCCTTCACATCTCCTGCTGAAAGTGTCCACAGAGTAAACACTCTGGTCAGCAGGATCTCCCACACTGTTGCTCTGCTGTCACTCAGCTGCTCTCCACTCCCTTCGCCTGCTGTGGGAAACCATTCATTTTCACCATTATGTCTGATTTAGGAGCTGATGGCTAACGCAGAGCCAGTTGTGGGCTGTGAGACTCCTCTTTTCTTTGTCATTAAAGAGGTGGGAAATGTATTATGGGAAGATCTGAATCAGTGGGTAGTAACTGAAGTCTTTAAATGGTGTGTAACTGTGAGACTTAAAGGGTTCATGACCAAAAGAATATTTCTTGGGAGCCAGCCATGTAGACAGTTTTGGTTTAATTTGCAGAGGTTATAGATTTCAGTTACTGAGATTTATACATCCAGCAAATGTGGAGGCAGATCGGTGCTCACAGCATCGATAAATTCCATTGAAATAATTCAACCTTTATTTCATTACTGTGGCTCAGCCTCAGAACACAGTGAACAGTTTTCATAGGGACTATTTCTTAAAGCAATAGTTCCACGTTTGAGGAAGCGCACTTATTTGACTTCTTCCTGAGAGCTAGAGGAGAACATCAGCACCACTGACATGTCTGTACAGTAATTATGAAGCTACCACCTGCAGACGGCTAATTTAGCTTAGCATAAAGACTACAAGCCTGGCAGCCTCGCGGTGACGACTAAACACCAGAAAGTGGCTGCAACATATACGAAACGTAACCCCAAATAAAACCATGATGTACAGATTAAACAAACGTGCTTCAGAGGTGCTGGCAGGCTGATTTTGTTACCACTGAACAGAGCAAGGCTAGCTGTTTCCCCTCATTTCCAGTCATTGTGCTAAGCTACGGGCTGCTGGCTGTAGCTTCATATTTAGGTTGCAGTGATACTGTGATTTGACAGTGATATCAATCCTCGCGTCTAACTCTCAGCAGGGAAGCTGATAAGAATATTCTAAAAATGTTGCACTATCCCTTTAAGGCTGAAACAAGCTCCTGCAGGCTGCACTTACATGCACGGGGATCATTTGAAGATGTCTGTATGACAGTTTCTATTGTACTTTTTTCTTCTGTTTTTTTTTTTTT
Source organism: Chaetodon trifascialis (assembly GCF_039877785.1). NCBI lineage: Eukaryota > Metazoa > Chordata > Actinopteri > Chaetodontiformes > Chaetodontidae > Chaetodon > Chaetodon trifascialis. The sequence continues at coordinate 21,207,212 of NC_092060.1, forward strand.
TTTTTTGGTGCAATTTGTGTGAACTGACCCTTGAAAAACTGAAAAAAAAGAGTCCACTCACCAGCATCTTCATCTCACTGACGTCCTTCATCTCTGACAAGTCTTTGACTGTTGACCCTGCAGCTCTTCCCACTTCCAGTTGTTTTCCATCAGCACTGTGAACCACAGCAGAAGAGGCTGCACCGCACTCGTACTGCAAAGACAGAAGATCAGGAATAAGTGCAGTTGCGAAAGTTTGTAGGTATATATAGAAAAAAAAACTGTCTGACCTTTAAGTTTGAGTCTGCAAATGCAAAGACACAGAGGATAGTGCTTTTTTTTTTTTTTTTTTTTGGCAGTTAAGAGCACTTTGACGGGGGAGCAAAGAGCAATCAGAGCCTCTCATACCGGCTGATGGTTAAACCTCTCCTTGTGTACACCACATTCCTGATTAGATGGAACAAATGCAGCCGAAACGAGCAACACAAGGGTGCACAGGTGTGTGAGAGTCAGCCAGCAATCACCATTACTGTTCAAACCCAATAGCAATCATTTCAGCATCGAGACAATTGCGTCTCGTAATCGAGGCCAGGCACAGACAGGACGGTGTCCAGCTGGCAGGAGAAGAGACCGAATGGGAGGGAGAGAGAGTGAATAGATGGGATCTGGGGGGACAAGAAACACACCTACGCATGTAGACGGACACACAAATACATAAATACGCCAGATACTCTTCAGCCGTGCCTCTGAATGGACACACACACACACACACGCACACACCAGCTTTCAGTGCTGCTGAGGAGCCTGGGAAGGCGGCCAACAGTCTGATTACAGCCCTGACCTCTGAACTGGGCAGACATCCTCGGCCCAGAGGAGGTCAGCCCCACCGGAGCTATAATCTGACCCCAATGCAGCACCTCGTCACTTGGACGGCAAACACACACACAGGCGCACACACACACACACACACACACACACACACACACACACACACACACAGGTAGACAAAGGCATTCTGTTCGGGTCCAGAACTGCACCTCTGATTCTCAAGTTCTTCCCTGGTGTTGTGTTAAGAGGCAAAGAAAACAAGTGGGACTATCGTGTGATTTGTGAAAGCTGAGATTTACATCTGGACCTGACCGGGCTGTTTCAGAGGGAGAGAAGGTGACGTGGGGAACAAAGGAGGGATCAAGTGGTCAGTCGGAGGATGAGGATGGCAGCTGGTGTCTGGAAAGTGTGTATCGGTGGTGGCGGAAGTGCTCAGATCATTTTACTAAAATAAAAAAAAAATCCTAATTAAGTAAAATTCTTGAATTATTAGGAACAAAATGCACTTAAAGTATCAAAAGTAAAAGGATTTGTTCTGCATAGAAATGGCCCCTGTGACTGAAATACATAATGTACGACATTAATACTGATGCATCAGTGTGTTAGTGGGGTTTTACTGTTGGAGCTGCTCACGGTGGTGCTTGTGTTCCTTCTTATAGAGTTAAGCAGTTTAGTCCAGAGGTTGCCAACCTTGGAGTCGGATCCCTCCAAAGGATCACAAGATAAATTTGAGGGGTTGTAGGATGATTAATGGGGGAGGAAAAAATAAATTTGTATTCATTTTTTGGGGCTTTTCTCTATCTTTCTGCACATTTTCAAACACTGGTTTAACCTTTTACAGAGGATTTTTATTAGCTTATCGTGCTGATTAGGTGCATGACTTGAGCAACTGCGCTTAGATACCTCCCCCTGCTGTGCATGAGGTTTGTCCATTCATGTGCATGTAAGTGTAGCTCAGTCAGACTGTGAATCTAAAGATGTACGCAGACATGCTACTGTAAAGCATTTGGCACAGGAAGGCTTCCACTTCAAGACCTGGTTACGTGTTTTATGGCACACTGTCTTGTACCTGGAGGCTCTCAGCCAGCTGGCGGTAGTACTCCTTTACATCCAAGACTGGAGTGATGTCAGGGATGCCAAATCTAATCGCTGCCACCCCTCCGTTAGTCCCTTCATCCGGTTCCAGCAGACCCTCCACCGCCTGCTCGTACAATCAGCAAATACAAACAAACACATGTTCAGACCCTTTACTCAGAGGTGAACTGTAACTAAATACATTTATTCAAGTACTGGACTGTACAGATTTGAGGTACTTGCACTTTAGCTGAGTATTTCCAATTTCTGCTACTTTACTAAAACACACTACTGAACGAAGTTAAATTGAGTTCCACCTCAGCCAGCTACAACATTAAAATGCTGCTTGTAACAAATCAGCGATACATAATAATTTCACACAGAAAGGGGCCATTACTCATCATGAGTTCTTTTACTTCTGATACTTAAAGTACACGTTGTGTTAATATTGAATAATATTTTGAATGTAGGACTTTCACTTGTAATAGAGTATTCTTACAGTGTGGTATTGGTACTTTTACTTAAATAAACCATCTGAATATGTTGCTACAAAATGTACTTAAAGCATCTGAAAGTGCTTGTTATGCAGACAAATGGCCCCTGTGGCTGTGTATTATATGTATCTATTCCACACACCGCTGAGTAGTTTTATCTGTAACAATGCATCATAGTTTATTAGCTCCTGTGTTTTTTAAGTAAAATCTTAATTTGTAATGTAACTAAAGCTGTCAAATAATTTTCCTCTGAATTGTAGTACAGTGGAAGTATAAAGTGGCATGAAATGGAAACGCTCACATACAATATTATGATGCATTATTATTGATCATGTACTAACATACAGTACTTGAGTTAAGGTGCACCTCTGCAGACACATACAAAATATTTTCATGCATTTACATTCAACATGTATGTCCTCAGTTTCCAATATGTAGCCCCTTCAGTAAAAAACCCCACATCCATTACAGAGAAAATGAACTGTTACAGAGCCGCAGTGGCAGTCGAACATTTTTCTCCTGTTCCCTCCACCTAAATAACGACATGGCTGCCGATTTGTCAGGGGAACATGGGGTATCTGGAAGTGCTGATAATGACAACAGTTAATAAAACAAAGGGAACTTCTGTTTTCATTTGGTATTCAGCCGCATTTCCCGGACTGTGAGTTATCGACCGTGTCCCAGAGGGAGTGTGTTAAACGCTGGGCAGCCCGGCTTTGCAGAGAAAAACACAGTGTGATGGAGTTGGTCCTGCTTCAGCTGCCTCTCTCTCTGCCTACAGCCTCTAGATCTGATACTGGGGCGCGTCTGTCATCTCCTGGCGAGGTGAAGAATATTGTAGAAGGTGGAGAGAGCTGGGTGTGTGCGTGTGTGTGGCTGCGACATACGCAATGAGGTGCATTGGAAACATATGCCTCTTTTAAAGCAATGGTAAAGCATTTTGAGATTATTATCATTCATTATTTAATTTCTTCCGGAGAGTTACATACGAAAACTGACATTAATCTCATATCTGGTCATTAAATATGAAGGTGTTCAGACAGGATATGAAGACACTTTTCACCTTATGTGATTCGCATAAATCTGACTGCTGGACCTTTTATTTATTTGGCCCAAACAGCCGATGTATCAACTGCACAGACATAGGCTGTAAGCTAACTAGCAACAGCAGGCACACCCACCACACCTGTGTATTTGTATAAAGTTCAGCCTCTGACTTATCTCACCAATCTATTTTTCTATTATTTCCCTTCAGTCTTTCTGTCTTTTCCAATCATCTCTGTGCATTTATGACTCAGATTCACAAATTTGTTGGTCAAGTTGAAACATTTTAGCTTGTTCACGTCAGCTTACATTTTTCAGTTGATTTGCGTTCGTATGGATTTGTGCCATGTCTAAAATTTGCTTCGCTCTTAACAGAGAAACAGCGAGCCTGGATCTGTCCAAGGGTAACACCTATCAGCGCCTCTAAAACTCTCTGTTAAACATGTTATATCTCAGTTGTTCATTCCAAACAAAGTGTAAAAACTACAAATTGTGGTTTTATGTTGGGTTACTTGCCGGACTATTTCTTGGCCTGGAGCAGTGACTTCCTGGAGTTGGCAAAGAAACAGTCACACAGATAACCAATTTGATTAGACAAATTATTTCCTAAGATTTGAAGGTGCTAGTAGGCAGACAGAAGCCAGGATAGCTGTTTGTAGCCTTTGTGCTAAGCTAAGCTAGCCAGTAGCTGGCTGTAGCATCATATAGACAGAAGAGTGGCTTTGATCTTCTCATCTAACTCCTCAGTAAGAAGGGAAATGTTGGACTATTCCTTTAAGAGACTGAAATGAAGACTCAAATGAGCACAAAAAATGAAAAGGGCCAAATATTGATGAGTTGCAGAATTCACTAGATTACATATTTCATGTTTTAATCCTCTCCCCATATGCTTCTGTTGACAGGGTTGTTCTTGGCTCGTCAGCAAGGTGACTGGGGTCATCACAGCTGTGTTTGTCACCACGGGTCTGGGCATTTCTCCAACACCCCCGTCTGACCTAAGTGCTACATTTTGAGTCATTTTCGTGGCAATAAACTCTTCCTGTTTCATCGCACTGCAGCTATGTATCCTCTCTCCCCCGCCCCTCACCGTCTTGTGCTGGGCCTCCATGTTGGTCAGCTGCTCCTCATAGATAGCCACTTGCTCCCTCAACGCCAAACACCCCGCTGTCACAGCGTCCACTTCCTGCACAGAAAATCAAGTCAAAAAGAAAACAAGGCTGAAAGTAAAAGAGGTCCACTTTAATTTCTGGATGTGTCGGAGAGGAAGACTGCAGACTGTGAGCTAAATCACACCACAGGTCGAAGAAAAGTAGAGAAAGTGTTCCCTCTGTTTCCACCCTGAACAACCATTTTAAGAACCATCAGCACCGGCACATCCACCTGTTTCACTGAACAGCAAGTAGACGCCGCAATGCAGAGGAAGGGGGAGGAGGAGGAGGAGGAGGAGGAGGAGGAGGAGGAGGAGGAGGAAGATCAGAAGGAGCCTAACTAGACACAAAAGCCCTGTCCACCAATCCATTCGCCAGCAGGGGTTCTCAGCTCATCTACTCTTTTAAAAGAACCAGATTAATTGGCGTTGGATGCAATTACCGCGGGTGCCTGAATTTACATTTGGACACATGCAGAGAGGGTTTGGTGGTGAAGTTGTGGAGGCTCGCTGGGAGGGTGGCAGGGTCCTTGATGGACAGCAGTGAGTCTGGTCCTGCTGCTGCAGCTGCTGCCTGTGTTCAAACACCAGCCAGCAGCGGAAACCTGTTGTAAATCACACTCCGTGCAACTTTAAAGCAAAATGAATTGACTTTTGGGCCACGTAGGGGCAGCAGGACAAGCTGTAAACAATGACAAATTAGCACCCTATAGTTAGTCTGGCAAACACGTTGGAACAGTTGCCTATTTTTAGCATCCAGGAGAGCAACATTAGCAATTATGTGGAGTTGTGTTTCTACCCACATGACTAATGTCAGTCCAGTATTCACTCTTCTTTCAGCTCTGTTTTGGTTTGGAGGGATGTTTCTGATTCTTTTAGCTGCTAATGCTTCACTTCGTTCACCAGCTAGCTGCTAGCTTTGTCTGTGTTGTTTTGTGCTGGGCAGGTACTGTGCAGTGGGGTTGACGCAAAAATACAAGAAAAAAACATCTTCAGGTATTATTTATAAAGAATTTAACAGTCAAAATAGAGCTAATCTGCTTCATCACGATTGTTTGGTTGTGTTTGGATCAGATTTAACTGACAGCTGTGAAACATCCTGTTTTCATCAGATTCTGTTTTAAATGTTGTTAAATTCCGGCTGGTTCTGAAGAACATGACATCACCTTTTTCTATCTAACGAAAATCGTGTGTTTGTGTTGGACCCTATGGCTCACAGTAATGACCTGATTGATAAATGAAGTTTTCGGAGGCCTTTAGGTTTCCTCAGCATTTCAAAAACCAGTGTTTTTACTATTTCCACTCTAATGAGGACCCTGTAAGGTCAAAACCAGCAGGCGCTTTAACCAATAGGGCTGACTGAATAAACTAAACTGAACTTCTCTCCTTGTTTTGCCAAAGAAAGTCTGAGGAACATTTTCTGCATCTATTATTTTCATCTTCAGGAGCACATTAATGTTCCTTGCACTTACCACACATGAAACAGCCTGAGCACTTGCCCTCCTCATTCATTCGCTTCTTTGCATTTGTATTTTAATCTTGTTAATCTCATTTCACTTGTGCTACTGTGTTTTACCGCAGCCAAGTAGGTCTGGTGATGCAAGACATTGGTGAAACAAAAAAAGTCCCCTGTGAAAATAACTGAGACAATGAGGAGGAGAAACTTGTGGGCCCAGAAAATGGAGCAGAATTGGCAGGAGAGAAGCAACACAATAGCCAGTAGTATGCTTTAAAACAAACCGCACATGTCTTGTTTCATCACTGTCAGTCTACCATTATGTTGAGAGAACTGCAGCTAGTTGTGGGTTGAGCTGTGTAGTATTCGCTCCTCTCCTCCGCATCTCTGCTCTTCTTCTACCTCCCTGCCGATTTCCCACCAAGTCTCGTCGCCCTGCAGCTGCTTCCAATTCAGAACGAGAGGAGAGAGCCAGCAGGAACGTTACAGCACTGTATTAAAGCCTGAATTACATCTGTAAGGGAGAAATTAAAGCCTCCCTCGCATCTGGCAGGGCTGGGAGGGGATGGGGCTCTGGCATGTGTGAGGGAGGTGGGCGGTGGGGGGGTATAGGAAAAGTTGGTGGCTCAGGTTGCAGTGGGCCACCAGCCCAGACTGTGTGACTGCTGGTGATCAACACCCACTGGGCTGGGCTACAGAGCTGCAGCTGTGGGGAGTTTCAGCTGATGCACCAGGAGGCCGAGGGGAGAGGGAGCAGGGAGACGCTTGACAACACTGCCATCTAGTGCTGATGGTACGTTATCACAACAGAGGTCTGTCACTGTTCAGTGTAGCACAAGAATACCCAGAATGGATGGAGGGTCTACTGAAAGGAGCTCCTGGTTGCATTATGGGAAATGTAGGATCAAGTGTACGTGGCGCTAAAATCAGGCTCTCTCACCATCTGCTGCTTCAATTCTGGCCATTGTTTCCTTCCCAGCTTCATGGAAGTGTGATTATAACTTCCTGGAGTACTTCTTTAATCTAAATATAACCATTCTAAACTTGAGCACATAAAGGGTTAAACATAACTATTTCTATTCTTATGACTAAACCAGTGCTCTGGTTTGGAGACAGCACTTCTGCTATGGCACTGGTGGGATCTATTAGTCAAAGTCAAACTGTCCATAAGACATTTGATGGACAACTTATGGACAGGAACGAGTATCCAGGCCAGAAAAATGCCAACTGTGATTTACAGCCACAGGGTTAAAGTTTATTGTGTGGGGAAAATCCCATGAGCCTTTGCTGTTCACTTCACAGTAAGCAACTCTGCAGTTTGAATCTGTGGAGCTTGGCGAATTTATTGAGCTTATTTCTTTAAAATAAATATGAACACAAGCTAAGTTAGTCTGAGGACTCACTCCAACTTAAAGGATCCTTTTAATGTTTTACAGAGTTGTGCAGAGGTAGTAAATCATCTGTCAATCAAGACAGCCTTGATGGATATCACTTTAGTGTGAGAGGTAACAGTAAAGCTGGCAACTAAAACCATGTGTAACCTTAAATTACTTAAGTGCATCTGACTCAATTATTTTGCAGAATCAAGCTGTAAGATGTAAATTTTACATTTCTTTTAAGGGGGACTCAGAGTTGTGACCTCAGTATTTCTAAATTTTGGCCCTAATCCTGGTTTCCACTAGCTTGTCAGTTGCTATTGTATTTACAGCTATTACCTCTGCAACATCTTGTCGCTCCTGCTGGAGGAGGATCCTCTGCTGTGCAGCCTTCTCACATTCGTCCATCAGACGCCCGAGCTCCCTCTGCAACCCCTCGGTGTCACGCAGGATCTCATCCTGCAGGGAGATGCAGTGAAGACAGTGATGGATCTCGACAAGGTTAGAGATCAGGCCCGCCTCTCACGGTACAAACCGCAGTAAAAATGATGGGATAGGATGAGAAGTGCAATGTCTATGAGAAAACCCAATTTAGGAATGTCACACACGGAGAGAAGCACGCAGCAGACACACCCATCTGCAGCAGCACCCTACCCTCTCCCTGCGCAGTCTGTCCACCACCGCATCCAGACTGTAGTCAGGCTCAGCCACCGTGGAGGTGATGCTGGAGGGCGCCTGTCGACCGCTCAGCTCGTCCTTTATTTCAGCAATCTGACATTCAAGAGACTCGTTCTCCTCCTCAAAACAATGGGCCTAAAGGGCACAGAGAGATTACATATGGATGAAAACAGGCATGAAGTGAATGTATGTATAGATTCAATGCTTCATTTACCAAGAGCAAAGGCATGACAGAGCAGAGGGAGAAGAAAAGTGCTGATGTGTCATTGGGAGCAGTGAAAGTGTTTGTCCTCACCAGTTCAATAAGCCTGACCAGGCGGTCATTGAGGGCAGCGATGATGGCGCGGTCCTGAACAAACCGGTTCAGACCCTCCTTGTTGAGCGCCTTGGCAGCCTCGAAGTCTAACTTGTCACAGTCACACTCGTCAGCGGCTGCACCTCTGAGAGGACACAAAGCAGCGGAGACTGAGCTCTGAAGGATCCAACGGGAGAGGTAATTTAAACTGCCTTCAGGGATTTTCATGACTTTCACCAAGTATTCATATAGTAATACCATCATTTACCATATTTAGAGAAAAGAAACATAAGTTTGACTCCAGTCGCTTCAGTGCATTTAGCCCTAAATGAACATAGTCGACCATGATGTCATATTTTCCATGAGCACAGAAGGCGTTTGGCATCACTCCTCAGGAAAAAAACAACACCCAGCTTCATCATCTTAGCCCAAACATTTCCCTCTGGTTAAAAAAATATTAAAGGCAACATATTTTTAAGTGGAACGACACCCGCGTCTGTCATTAACATCTTAAAACTGGTAAACGCATCAAAGTGTCCCTCTACTCAGAGACCCACACTGACCTGACGGAGGCCCGGTACTGCCCTGCACACTGCATACTCAACCCTCCGTTTCGACTCCAGCTATCATCCTCAAACAGCTTGCGGTAAGAAGACACTCTGAGCATGGCCATGGCTTCAGATGGGATCAGAGTGGACAACGACACAACGGGCAAATGGCGGCAGCAGGTCCAAGGAGGGGTTTTATATTCACAGGGAAGGAGAATGTAGCGCTGAGGTGAAGGATCTCTCGCCGGCCACGGAGCAGACTAAGTATAACATGAACATCAGCCAGCGATGATTTCACATGTACCTGAGGAGTAAGCCCAAAACCCAGAGTGCAACTGTTGTTTTTCTTGTTCTTGATCCAAATGAGCAGCTGTCAACAACGGGAAACAAAAACCGCTTTTTACACAGTTTATTTCTGTTAAATAAATTAAAAGCACCAAAAATCTGCAAAGATGAAAACAGGTGCGAGTGTTTCCTTTAAACGTACCTTAAGTTTATGAACAGATTATGAAAAAAAAAAAAAAACAGAAGACAAAAAGCAAAATACAAATACATCAGTTGATACACTGGCAGGAAACAACACCTAAAATTAGAGGTTATTGATTATACTGATTTTGTTGCTGATGGGATGGTGGTAGTATTTCTACAGACAAAGTGAATAAATAAATGACTATTATAAAATGGTTCTCCCAAATATTTTATTCCGACCGTTCATTCGAGCCCAGGCCGCCTTTTGGCAAAGCTCGGCTCGATTACGACCAACAGAAGAATCTAGTGTATTGATGGCAATAAGGCAGAAGAAACTACACGAGGAGCAGCTTCAGCCCGACAGGCACTTCTTTCAGTGCCATGATTGTCAGTGTTGTCACATTAGATCGAGTGCTCACATTGTCCAAACATCGAATCTCTAAAATTTCTGTAATCACTACATTACTGGAGATACTGAGCACGAGAAATTAAAGTCAGAAATGTGAGTGTTTTTGTCCACTGGGAACGCTAATGCTGACATCTCTTGGGTAAATCTGTTAAAGATGAAACACTGACTATACACAGCATAGAAGTTCCTTATTTCAATAACCATAACATGTTATGCAACAGTGACTGCAGAGAAAAAAAAAACTCCTCTGTGGCACAAATGAGAAAGGCGCACAAAGACAGGCTGCATCCTGCAGAGTAGTGAACCATTAAATCTTACTAAACTTGCACCCAGAAAATTCTGCATCACTTAAAACAGGAGTATTACTCATCTGCATTTACCACGAAGAACTGTGTCTTGGCATCACACAGGCCGTAAAGCAACAAAAATAAAGAGCTTTAAGATGTGGCAGAAGTGAGGAAAGAGACATGTAAACACAGATATTAACAGTACCACCTTCATGACAAACATGACAAACCGGAGACTCATCACAGATTTGCACCACCATACCGACAGGCCCAAGAAACAGGGAAACAATCACTATTTACATGATTTAAGACATTGAGAACCGCAGAGGGTGACTCTTCACTTGAATCCGTTGCGCCAGGAAGTTAGCGTGTTAACAGACTTGTTTCGTAACTGAAGAGGAACTGGCAAAAGGAGATGTAAGGCTCGCGGCTGAAGTTACACAAAAACACAGCAAACATTCACCTTTTCGATAACAGGACGATAAAAACAAGCTGAAATATTTTACAACCAACGTGGAGCTGAAAATGAACTGTAGTGGGAACAAAAAAAAAAAACTGTTCAGATGGTGCAAATTCAGAAGAAAAAAAATATAAATAACAGGTAAAATACAATGGGTGTGGTGATGCTCACAGATGTTCCCCTCAGTTAAACTGCTGCAAAATGGATGATTGTCATGATTTAGCTTAAGCTTAAATATTCTTAGTATATAGATTTCTATGATTATCCCATTTCAATCTATTTAATGCTTTAAACCATTTACTAGTATTCAGTTCATTTCTCCAAACTTCAGGAATTTCCTTTTCTTTTGTGTACTTGAGTCTTTCGCTTGGATCCATAGTGTTTCCATTCATACCACTCACTGTTCAGGGGCTATTTTGGCATGAGCGCCTACTATACGAAGGCTCAGCTGAGGAGGAGGCACGGGGGCCTTTAGGTTATCAGAAAGTGCACAGGCATCAGTTCAAACCTCCTCCAAGTGCTTCAAAATGCAGCGAGCGGTCATTCTGTGAATGAACTGAAGATATGACACTTGATAAAATCATCCTCCTACATGAGTCTGTGAGCACTGTGGTGCCAAACACCTGCACTGGTCTCCAACAGATGACACAATACCAAGTGGATCATGTTACACAAGTCTTACAGGTCCAGATCCATTGCCAACAGTGAACCAGGTTGGGGATCAAGTCGAAACCTGACTGACGTCGTGAGGACCATCGGCCTCGGTTACTCCTCATCTCCTGACATGAGGAAACCCAGAATGAAGTCGATGGCTTTCTGCCGGTCGTGTGGGGTCTGCTTGCCCATCAGGTTGGGAGGCGGTCGAATAAGGAGGCTGGCAAAGAGTGTTGCTAGAAGACAAGAACAGGACAAGGAAATAAAGATATGGTGACATAAGACTTGTTTTTCTATGGAGTAAAATAAAACAACTTTACATGTTCTGTATTATCAGCAATGTATTCAGTTGTTTGTAATCTGCAACCTCACCACTAGATGCCACTAAATCCTGCACACTGGACCTTTAAACAAGGTGGTGGACATTAGCCCAAACTGCCTCGGTGGTGCTGTGTGGAAGAGGTTTTGGTTCTAGCCTGAATTCAATGCTGGTTAATTAATGTATTTGTGCAGGATTTGGGGTAAAAGTTTGAATGAAATCATGATAATTTTATAAACACTGTGAAGCATGATGTCATTTTGTCTCCTGACACTGTTGGTATTGTTGAATCTTGTTGTGAGGATGCAGCTCAGATGTTACATAATATGTAACATCTGAGCTGCATATTATGCTGTTTTTATAGAAGTACTGTAAAAGAGTAGCTTGTGGTTACAGTATCTTATAGGAAGTCAAATAACTGATGTTGAGAATAAACACAGAGAGCCACAAATACAACAATCCAATTTATACTACAGTGGTCTTATTTTTCTTCAGGCATGGTGCTTGAGACTGATACACTGGGGTAATAGATCACACACCAAATTAGCTCTTAAATGAACTGCAAAGCAGAGTGAACGTTAACATAGCAGGTCTCCATTTCATACCTATGAGGTTGGCTGTTAGGTTGTTGTTGTGGGAGTGCTTGAGGAGCTCCTTCAAGAAGGCCATTAGGTAGCGAAACACGTTGCGGTGAGCCCGGGGCAACTGGGAGATCAACTGTCAATCATCAATAGTACACAAAAAGTCATCAGATACATGACTGTATGTAGTATAGGGCAGAGAAGTCCTTTTCTGTACAACTGCAAGACAAACACTCCTTAAAGGAAACAACGCCTGACTGGAAATTATCACATTGTAAACTGCAGCATTAATAGATAACCACACGCTGTTTTATGGGTTGTCACTGTACCTGTTTGCACAGGCGGCTGTCGTGGGCGCAGTCTAGGCACCGCTGGTACAGTTCATAACACACCACTGGCTCCGGCAATGCCTCCAAGAAGATCAACAGAGCCTCAGCAACAGAGTGGTTACACCCAACTACACGAACAGTTAGGGAAGAACAAGCAACTCGAGTCCAAAGTGGGCCTGCTGAGTGCGTCATCCATGTGCAGAATAACATAATAAACGGGAAAAATGTTTACCTAGAAAGCTCATTTGACTTTGGAAAGCAGGAAACTAACCCTGTCCATGACCATTTTGACTTCCTAACACAACGAGGTAACGTGATTACTGTATTTACTGCTATTATCATCATGGTAGTGCTAAAACATACTTGTGGTCAAGACACAACAGAGCCCAGCTGTGAACTGAGTTAATAACTTCATGTCGCTCGTGTGTCTCTGGGACCGGCTTCATAAACAAGGATACGGACAGAGTCCGGGATGCTGGTGTCCAGGCAGTCGATGATGCTCTGCAGCTCCTCCTGCAGACCCGGTGTCTGGAACAAGTCCTCCTGGGAAGACATGCAGAGACAAATATGGAACATTTCAAACAGCTCCCAGTCCAATTAGTATCACTAGAGTCAGTCATTGTGTGGTGCACACCTTAAAATATCATCTTATTGTGCACATCAAGGTACTTTTTGGAAAAATACTCTCGTAAGCTGCAACACTACAGGCTGTTTTCCCTGAGCATTTGTGTTTATCACTCCTTTGAACAGAACATTTTAGATAAAGCACATAACACAAATACTCTGCTGCTTAACATCACAATTACAAAATTCAACAAGATGTATCCCTCACTTTCACAGTCTCAGCAGTCTTATCAGCTCTCAGTGATAAACTCTCCGTAGTAGCGAGCACTTTATCTGCTGTGGCCGTCTCACCTGATCGCAGGACTTGGTGAAGAGATGGTTGACAAGGATCCACACTTCCTTGGGGATCTTCAGAGGTTTGTCCTCAGTACTTGCTCCATCCACCATCAGGAAGCTCACCTTTGACTTTTCCTGATGAGAGATAACACAGTTACTATGTTTTACATTGACAAACTGTAGCAGAGACATTAGATTATTTCCCAGCTTAATAGACAAATATTGTCTGGAGTCTGACTGATTTTATTGGCCCATATTGGCCTATCGCAGATATATCAGTATTGGAATTTATACTTTCCGATATTTGGTGAAATAGTTTGCTGTTTCAGTGCACTTATGTCATTTTGGACAATAAAGTTTATTGTTTAACTGAACAATGACCTGCCTCCAAGAGTTTGATAACCACATTTGAGGGATCAGAGATAGAGAGAGAGATAAAGATAGATAACATCAATCCAGTGATGGAGAAGGAGCAGCACTGAAGTCAGGATTATCTCTGGGTTCTGGAGACTTGAAGGAGAGCCATTTCAGAAAGGGCTTTAGAAAGGCAGACATTCCTTTTGTTTCTGGAAATGGAGCCCCGAGACTCACGAGAGACGTCCAAAAATAGCCACAGCTAGCGAGGCTATACATAAATGCAGGGGAAACTGGAGTGGGCCTTTAATGGGGACGATGCTCAGATAGCATGCAGAACGAATGCGATATTCTGTAAAATGTTTCAACACCCACAGCTTCTACTGTGAACCTTTGGGGTATTTACAGTGAGGTGAATCTTTCAGAGGGGATTCAGATCAAGAAAGCTTTGAGATAAAATGTACAAACAGCAACACTGTACAGAAACGGGGCCTCATTTATATTCTAAGCTGACATCTGTTTACTCATGCAGCTATTCAGTTTCACTGCTCGGTAACAGGTTATGAAATGGAAGAGGAGACTTGTCGTTTGGCTTCATCAGAGTGTTTGAGCTTAGCCGAACAGACGCTAATACTTCTTCTCATTAGCTTTAATCATGTGTATGAGGGAGCTGTGCAGCAAGGGTGACCTGCTGTGAAATGAGATTTGGTGTGTTGGTGTGCGTCTAACTTTTGCTGGACTGGTGTACCCTGTCCTCAACGGGCCAGGGGAGATTTAACGGGTGACTGATCCACACACACAGATTATAACAAGACCGACCCGGCGTGGGCCGTGACCGCCTGCTTTTTGAAATGTAGCACGGGTATGCACTGATTCAATCTTCTGATTAGCCACTTTTTAATCGACCTAACAACGGCAGGCAAGTGTCAGTGCACAATACTGTAGCTGCAAAGCGCATATTACAGGAAGCACACCGTGTCACTTATTTTCTGAGAGTCAGATGAGAAGTTCGATGCCACTCTTGTGCCTGTGCATCAAATATGGAGCCAGAGCTAAGAGGCGATTAGCTTAATTTAGCATTAATACTGGAGACAGGGGTAAAGAGTGAGCCTGGCTCTCCACAAAGTTCAAAAATACATCTACCAGCACCTCTAAAGCTTAATAGTTGTTGTGGCTAAGCCTTCAAACTCATGAATCTGTTACTAAAGCTGGACATCCTGGATCAGAGTTCATGTCTCCCGATGACCTCTTGTGTTGTTTTAACACATGACCGTTTTCTGGCTGAATGCCCGTTCAGAGGTGGTTAAAACAAGCTTCCCTCTGCTTGCAGTCTTTATGCTAAGCTAGGCTAATTGCCTCCCAGCTCTAGCATTCCACACTCAACCTGCAGACACGATAGTGGTACACAGAATGTGAATCTTTAAGGTTACACATTAACAGGGTGCAGCCTGAACAGGGGCTTTTGTTGAGATCATATCCTGAATGACTAATTCTAACATTACTTAACATGACAAATTGAGGGAGGTCAATTAAGTGTCATAAAGCAGAAACATGATCACTGCAGTCTTGTCACAAAGGTGACATTGACCCGGAGCGGCCAATAGCTGATCAGTATCACTGTTAATATTTTACCTTTTCCATGAAGCTGTCCTCTCCCTGAGCAAGAAGCCAGCCCACAACCACAGTGAAGAGTTGGAAAGGAATGATCAAGGCAAGGAGAGGCGATGAAGAGAAACAAAAGGAGAAAGTGGACAGCGGCGGTATGCATAAACAGAGAATCAGAACGCAGATAGATTATGGATTGTTCTTGCATAAATCATTGATCAAGTACACCAGGCAAGTAGGAAAATTGAATAGTTTCAACAGAAATAAAGGAGCACTGAATGATAAAAGCACTATATTCCAAAGCCAAGATTAAGTCAAAAATAGCATTATGGAAACAGACAGAGGTGAATGTGTGAAGACCAGAGGAGTCTATTTATGTAAAGCACTAATAAGGGCCTAACCTGAGTCAGTTTTCCCTGTTCTTAGGAGCTCCCTTCCCATGTTTTTGCCACTTCCTCGTTCCCTTGGCCTCTCTTGGCCAGAAATATACAGGTTGAGACACTTTAGCTCTCCAAATATAGGCTCTCACTGTGTGACTGAGTCTGTCCTGAGGGATTGAACAAGCCCTCACACGTTCCTGCTCTTGGTTTCAGGTAGTGAAGAGCTACAGAGTGAGGAACAGCCATTGGATTACAATCTGACCTGAAGTGTTCTGTGCAGAGAAAGGTTTATGTTCCACAATCAACTAATCTGATAAATGTATGTCCCTGTCCACTAATCCTATAACTTTGAACTGGTCTGACTGGATTTCCCTTTGCATGGCCGCTGGACAAACTGTCCCTCACCAGGTCGATGAGTTTGGTGATGGGGATCTCTCTGATGGGCTTCTTCATGCGGCACAGAGTGTCCAGCGAGGTGCCAAAGCAGCTGGGCAGGTAGTTGCCAGAGATGGTAATGAAGTAGTCCTTGCCACGGTCCAGATGGAGCACCAGAATGTCCTCGATGGAGTCCTCTCCAGAGTTCAGCAGTGTGACAGAGTCTTTACTGACATACACCTCCAGATAGATCTCCAGGGTCTCATCTGTTCAGGAAGTTAAAGAAGAGGTTCACAGGGAAACTCTCTGAGGAAGTCTGATGAGGACATTGTCAAACTATCTGTTGTTTTTGAGCACTGATTATCTGCTTTTCTGTACAAACATAACACATCTGCTTTGCCTTGTTAAACATAACACAGGGGTCAACATACAAGGACAATATCAGCCAAAAGGTGCAACAAGCTCTGGTTTAAATGCAGCAACTAAAAAGGGGTGAATGGAATAATCCTTCACAATGACAGTATTACAGTGGCAAAGAGTACAAAGCTGTCCTGAAGGGAGAAAACTAAATCTATAATCTCCCTTTTACATTTCACCATCAATAATCAAAATACGACATGATCACAGATCTAAAAGTCGAGGTAAGAAGCCTCGGGGTAATCAAAAAAGAAAAGATTAAGATAAAAAGGACTCACTCGGCTCTAAGAATCCATCGCATGGCTCGGCGCGGAGCCAGGACTTGCAGTACTGCGTGTCATTGAGTTTGGGGATGAAGGCGAAGTGACAGGGGACCTGCCCGTCATTTGTTATTAGGAAGCGCTCCTTCTGAAGCTGCCGGAATTTCACATTCTCAAATGTAAACTGCAGGATGGAGACAGAGAGGCGGCATTAATCAAAGATTATCCTACAAATTACAACAGGCGGCTCTGTTATAAAGGTTATTAGTGATTGGTGCCTGAGTTTATATCACTGAGGAAGAAAGATAAGAGTCAGTGTGATGAGTGCACATGTATGTCAGGGCTTTATTTTTACCTCTCTTCTGCTCAGAGATAAAGATGGAAGGAAGTCATTCTCCATTCTGTCCATCGCCCGAACAATCTCCTCAAACACCTTTTTGTGGCGCTCCTCATTGACCACCTTAACCTGTTACACGGACAAAAAGGTCCTCTTTATCGATTTTAATCAATAACAGCATTTATTACATCAAAATCATCCATATTGTCAAAACCCTGCTTGTTTCAACCAAAATCAGTCAGCTTGGGTTTTTTTATTTGACACCATTGCTTCTTACCCCAACACTGAAGAGGGAGCTGACAGGCTTGTGATCACTAGTTTGCAACTCCATGTGACTCCGGTATTTGAGCTGCCTGACATTCTTGCCCCTCCACAGGATTCTGTCACACCAGGCCGGGACACGGCACTTCCCACTGCAGGAAACAGCCACAGCATCAGAGGCAGAGTGAAGGGTCAGACATCAGACACACGTACAGTACTGCTGACTCTGTATTAGTGTAATGATAAGGACAGGGAAAGTTTCAATACTGGCAAAACTTTATCAGGAATCCCAAAGAAGACAAACTGAAACTGAGGACCAGTTAGAAATAGTAATAAAGTCTTGGAATGAATCTGTGTATTCAGTCATTTTAGAAGAAGATACAGGGATATGTTTTTACCTTGAGTCCCATCGATCTGTTTTAGGGTCGTACTTATATGTGGGAATGAAGTTGATCTCTCCCTCCATGAAGTCTGTGAAGGCCCTCTTCGTCTGCCTCTGAATGTTCAGCTACACAGTGAAAAGCAGCAGCATTGCATTACTTGGTAAAAGAGTCGAAACAGAATCCTTTACTGTCCGTTATTATCATCACGCAGAGATAAAAAGGATCAGATTGCATACAACCTGTGCACCACTGGCAAAACAGCTTCAGCTATGTGTCTGTCTAACCTGTATTTATCAAGAAATCTTCACTGTTTCACTTTTTTCACCATCAGACATTTACAAAGGTTCACACACACAAGAGAGTTGCAAAACACAAGCACAGCCCACTCATACATGCAAGGGAATCTTACTAATGGCTACTGAGCCCAAGTGCGAACTTCTCTTATTTTTTTGTCAGAATGATGAAATGCTAGACAGATTATTCAAGTACAACTTTTAAAACTTCTAAGAGAAGCTGTAGCCAACTATAGAAGCAGAGGCAGTGAAAGAAGCCTGATTTCTGTACCCGCAGTAATAATTAACACAGCTATTTCTTTAAGTTGGCCTCACACTCGTCTGTGTTTTTAAAGAACAAGAAAAAGTGGAGAGGTGTTTTTCAGCTGATCATCGGTGCACAGCACTGACAGTCTCTTACCTGATCGACCTCCTGAAGCTTTTTTAGCTCGTTCTTAGCAATGTACTGTTTGACCTCTGCAGCATCGTACATGAACAGACGATAGTTTAAATCCCCAAGCCAGATTACCACACTGAAAGACGAAAAGAGACAGATATCTTAATACGACAGAACTGGAGCACTGGAGAACTGTAGGCTGAAGCTCATATTTGTAAAGCTACTAGACACAGTGACACAAGAGCTTTGTAGTATAGATTCATTTAGTTTAGCAGTTCACATGATTTCAGAGCCGCGTTCTCCATTTGGACATGAACGAGTGAGGAACTCACTCGTGCTTGACGATACTGAGTGGGGGGTGGTCCAGCAGGTGGAAGGTCATGCGGGCACATATGTCTTTATAGTCTTGGTTGCGGCGCTCAAAGTCTTCCACGTGTGCTGCTAGATGGGAGTTGACGATGCAGAAGCTAGTGTTGTGGAAAACAAACCTCACTGCCACGCCTCCTTTGTTCCCCTGGGGGAAAAAAGAATTTACATTAACAAATGAGGCTGACGATTTGGCATATAAATAGCCCCTTATTTCAATTTAGGGAAATGCATGCAGGAATAAAGCCAGCGCAAGATGATTAATATTAAATAAGTCAAACAGAAGCCAAGTGCAGTATATTGTATATACTTCATGAGAAAATGAAATGCGATTCATGCGGATCTAGATCCAGCTGCAGTTTTTGTAAGTATTTCTTCACACTGAGGGATACTGCATGGTTGAATATTTCACTAATTTGTCACGAGCTACTGCACTTGAGTGAAAAAAGTGGCTCATTTATCCCCTGACTGTACATCACTGTGTGTATTTTGAGGGATGTGGTCTGAGTTTAGTGTGAACAAACCATTTTTCCCATGATTCCCGTCCCCACATGCTCTGCAGCCACTTCTTTTATGTGATTCTTGTGCGTCTTTTTGACAAAGACCACAAGCATCATTCCAACTAGTCGTATGATCCGAACCTGTAGACATAAAAAAAAAAAAAAGAAAGACAGCAAGTTAGTCCCTTTACTGCATCAGCATGGCAGGACCCGACAGTCCAAGTCTCATTCATGGTTCGGTGTCTGGCCCCCATGTGGACAGGAGGAGCTGGGGATTGATCTGGGTGCTCTGCCTCCTTTCTCGACTCACCCTCTTGTACTTGGCTTTTGGGTGCAAGCTCCTCTCCACAGATTCCACCCACTGCTGCTCCTTGGACGAGTCCATGTAGAAGAAAGCTTCAGTGCTCAGGTCCAGCTCTTGAAAACTAAAGTCATAAACCACCATGGATGTAATTGAAGCAGGAGCGGAGGAGTATGTATGAGGTTATGGTCAAAAAAGTACTGTATGATGAATTCTCACTGACCCCAGGGCGTAAATATCAGGAGGCTCTGTGTCACAGCAGAGCCACGGCTCGAGGCTGCTGTCTGGAGACTGGCCGTTCACGTTCCACGTCCCTGTGAAAAACCTACAGAAACACAAAGCAGAGTTCATGCACAGAGTCAGGTTAACGTGTGCATTTTTGAATTGTTGTATTTCTATATCAAGGCAACCAAACTAGCAAAACACGGAATACAGAAGCTCCTCTCACCTGAAGGTCTCGATGTCCACATACTCGTTCTCCTTCTTACCCAGGCGGTGTTTGATGAGGTATTCTCTTTGTCCGGCCTGGCTGGAGAACATATCCTGTCTCATGCTGTTGGTGGTGGGGCTGTCGCACCAAGACGGTTGCCTGTCCACGCGGTCAAACCCTGACCTGAAACTACTGGGATGGAAAAAGCAGGTATTATTTAACATCAGCAGTATTTTAGATTCTAATTTCTAATTTGGGATACTAAGCGTCCTGGACTGCAGTTATAAAATCAGGCTTCCATGAAATGTCAGTTTCCAGTGTTTCCAGTAAACCCGACATCGTGTCATGAAAGGTTAACTTACTCTGTTTTGGTGCTCGTGATGAACGAGTTGTCTTTGGCCTGTAGGGAGACAGCTCTGTCTTTAGGGATGGGTGGAGGAGGCAGAGGGTTGGATGGCGTGACAGATGCTTTGCGAGGAGGTAGAGGAGGGACAGGAGGAGGCTCCCTAGAGGCTACTAAGCGGTTCTGATGGTTCTTCTTTTCCTCCACTTTGAGAGCGTGGTTGAAGTTGTCCTCAAAGCCGAAGTCTGAGGCGAGTGATTGAACTGGATCTTCAGAAAGAGTGAGTTCAAAAACAGAGGATTCAATCTAACAGCAACAGAAACAAATATAGAGGGCAGAGACTTAAGATGATCTGAAACATATCGGTGCCCTTTATACAACTTTCTTCTGATTTGCAGGATCTTTCTGGGCGTTAACACAGTGTGTCCATGTATTTATTACCTGTCCTAGTCTGATTTGTTGACATGCTGTTGTTGAGGTTGGGAGGCAGTGCACTGGTCGAGTTGGGCGGGTTGACTCCAGAGCCCACAGAGTTAGCAGTCTTGTTCCCTCTTTGCGGCGGGATTGGGACTGGTCCTCTAAGGGCTGTTGGTGCAAGGTGCTCCATCGCTTTGGTTTTCCTGAGTTTGGATTGAACTGAGAAAATTAAATGGCATTGTCAGAAGGAGGCACACCATGATCCAAGCTTACCACAGCCTTACTCAGGCACAAAGGAGCATCTTTCCAGGGATTATCTTAAGCGGTGCAAGAAAAAAAACAATGATGGAATTACAGCGTCTTCAAGATGAAAGCTAATCTGCCTTATTAAAGGTTTCCACTTTACTTAAGTAAAGTCAGAACCTCTCTGAATGTAAATATGAACATAGATGAAAATGAGCCAACACCCAGAAGAGCAACGTTGTCATAACAGCAAGTAGAGGATACCAGCTACCAAGTGGCTTATTGATAACAAGACTGAGGAAGGCATGTCACTATATGATGTTATAGGAAATGAAGGCACATGATAGTAGTAACAGTGAAACTTGATGAGCAGGTTCTGCGAAAAGAAATTATTACAACTCACTGCCCAACCAAGATCTTGCTTCAAAATCTGTCATTTCTCCAGGGTGTTGGCCAGCAAAGTGGCAACCAAAACATGACTGTATCAGCCAGAGTTTGCACACATATAAGAAATGCGATTAGGCAAAACCCACATAAAAAAAACTAACTTTTCAGTCTTTGTCTACTCTACTTGATTAAAGATAATCATAGGAACATTTGCAGATTATTACAGTTTATCACACACAAGCCAGGACACGTATGCACCTGAACATAATTTTCATATTCTGTGATCTCTGCACAGCTGACAGTGTTTGTGGAGATACAAGATAATTCACTCTGTAATGAATGAAAGGTGATTTTTTAAATCAATTTCCATCATCCACAACTGCATGTCTGATCCATTTTTGTCAATGAAACCTCCAACGCCATCTGAAGAATACAAAACAGCTACAAGCATTTCATCAGCATGCTATAATCTGAGGTGGTGAACAGCTAACAGGTTGGCTATAACTAAGTAGTCTCCATTGCTCAAAGTTTACTTTGCATTTCCATTATTACAGGAGAGCAGCAGAGATAAAGACACATGTTCTGCAGTATTTACCCTCATGATTATCTTTTCACGCAATCATCTCACTGTTCCCAGTCAAAAGGTTGCCATGGGTGCAGCAACAAAATGTGTGGTGAGCCTCTAAACATTGAGGTTCCCAACAGTAGCGCCCAAACACCGTTAAGGCCAATCAAGCTTTCCCTACAGATGTGATAAAACCATAGGAGCAGACTTATTCTTATTGCTGGTGGCACACACAGAGAGGCGACAAACATTTCTTAAATATATTGCAGGTTTACTTTAAATGCATGAATTGACATCACGATGTAACGCCTCATAGGCCGGACTGTATGTAAATTTTGTAAATCTAAGATTATATGGCAAAGAAAACATCTGCCCCTAGTTGTCCATTATTTTCATTATTTTTGTTTTCATTTGCCACAAATCTCAAAATGGCTCTTGCAGACAAACAAACTGGTGATGCATGCACACAATAGTTGAAACTCATTTCATGGAAATGTATTCAATGCTGAATGTCAAATAAAAGCATAAAAACACAAGCTCTAGCACTTTCTGGCAGCATTCACAGAGGTGGGCTGGCACCTGCAAAACCTGCAGCCAAATGAGTTTTTCCACCAGAGCTGGGTGGCAAGAACGCACAGGAAATCAGCGAGCGGTGTAATGCACCCTCACCGAATAAATGTTAGATGAGTGATTAAATAATTAATCATGCAACTGCTTTAGACTAGACAGTGGAGTCTTACCTTGTTGCTGAGCACTCTTCACCTGGGCGAGGAAAGTCTGAGTCCGCTCATCTTCCTGAAGTTCCAGCAGCAGCTCGGGGGCTTTTTCTCCTTTGATTCGTATCCTAATACGTGAGAGGGCTGGAGAGGAGCACAGAAAACACACACACTTACACACATGTTGGACACCTTTAGACTATGCAAACACATTAGAAATGCAGACTGTCTAGAAAGCAAAGCCAAGTGATTTAATAGTGAGATACTTCAGCATTCTTTCAGAGAGCCCTGGTAACTCATGACCAGCGTCTGGGGCTAAATAAAGGACAGTTGGCTGAAGGCATGCTCTAAAAATGCAGTATGGCTAGAGAGGGGTTGTGTTGCAATAAATGCCATGTTCTAGCTTTCTTTTGTTCCCACAATAAACCCTTTCTTCCGGCAGGCCTGAAGGACAAAAACAACACATTTTCTGTATCGTGTCTGTTTGAAAAGCAGAAAAAAGAGGAGACGTAAAAATGGAAAAAGTACTTACAACCTACTGTGAAGTTAATGAGAAGAGCCTCTTCAGCTTCTGAAATGAAAGAGGAAAGAGAGCTTGAACGGTGCCCATGCAGTTCAAAGGTCTGCTGTGGGAGTAATCTGGAGCGGTTGTGTATTATTTCAACAGGCTAGAGCTGTCGTGTGTTGATTTTTAAATTTTGTCCTCTAAGCGGAAAGGAAATGCTCCCTGGGCTTTCACTTTCACACCACTGTGACGTGAACCTCTGAACAGTAACACTACTATGCATAGTGGGTTAAAGAAGGTGAGGTAAGGGTCAACTTTATAAACATTCATCTATTGGACAGGAATCACAAACATCTTAGAGAAAAATACAAGGAAATGAAAAATTGTTTGCAGAAGTTTCAAATATCCTGAACATTTGATTACACTGAGTCTACCCAAAACAGTTGATACTGAGAATATGATAGGACAGAGGACAAAAAAAGGGTCACATACCTCGCACAATTTCAAAATTACCATTGATGGGTATAGACAGCTGAGCCACTGGACGAGACACGACAGCTTCAGGGGTGGCCAAAACACCCAATCTGTACGAAAACACCACAAAGTCCCAGTCCCACTTAGCATCAGCTGCGACCTTTAAATTTCACTTTAATAATAAAAATTTTCAAAACCTTAAAGCATATAGGAAAGTTCTGCAGCAGCTGTTCCTCATAACAGCTACTCTCTTGCTACTGAAATCGGGCTTCATGCACAGCATTCATTATTAGAATAAGTGAACATTTACGATGCAATATGGGTAAATGTACAATTAGGATTAGATTATAATTATAAAAGGATTAAAATGTGAATTTGGGATTTACAAAAGTCTGAAATGCACATGCACACATGCAAAAGTCTCCTTTAGCCTGATTTGCAAAGTTGCTTTAGTTCAATAAGCACATAATGACACAGGACTGACTAAAAAACATTCTGCTTCACTTTGGGTCTTTAAATGGTCAATATGAGCAGCTTCAAATCTGTGATGTGGGTTTCTGTAGGCGAGGTCATATTTCACTCTCTAACAATGGCTGACTAACAGCCAGGGTCAAAGCGGCACGCTGGGCACTGCCCACCCTTCCCCTCCACTTCACAGTAAGTCTGATTACCGTTGAAGAGGAAAATGATTCAGCACTGTGGGACGAAATGTGTCAGAGTGACTCGCGGTTCTCCTGAATCAGCAAGGGCCCCTCTGATGTCGTAAACTACATCACCAACAAAGAATAAAGACTCCTCAAGGATGTGGACAAAATAATGAAAACACCTTGCAATACAACAGCCTTGAATTAAGCACAAATGATGTGAAGATCGTGATGTCTGGTTTTAGTTGAGACTGTGAGATATGTTGCTTCAACCTTGTGCTTATTTCTGAGGTTATAGTTTTCTATTATTTATCCTCTTTGCTACATGATGCCACCTTATGTTTTTATACCCCTACTTCTGCAGGAGGCGCATCAGCAGTGAAGTCTCTGAAAGCATAAATTGTGGCAAACAGGGTAGTTTCAAAAAGCACAGGACTGCACAGGCAGAGACAACAGGCGGTCCCAAGTGCATCCTCGCCAACACTGACTAGAACACGCTTACACTGCAAAAAAAAAAAAAAAGCTCTCAAAAACAAGGAAAGAAAGCAACTAAATGGGGGAAACATTACTTAAAATAAAAACAATTATCTGCCAACAGAGCTGGAAAATTTCACCTATCAAGATTTTTAAAACGAGTAAACATATCTAGTCTCCCAGTTATCTTAAAAGAAGTGCTGCCAGACTAAAAACTAATAGATTTCTCTGGATAGACTTAAACAAAGCAGTTTTGCACTTGTCATTGTTGATCAAACGGCTTTATAGTGCTTGAAATTCTAGTTTCAAGCATTAAGTTAAATTATCTTTTTAAGATAATTAGGGACAAAAAGCTTGAAACAATTGAAATGTTCAAACATAAAAACTGCCTGGTAAGAGGATATATCTTGTCAGACAAAATTCAAGCATATATTGTTTTCTGATATTTCATCCACCTTTTGTAGTATAATGAGAGCTTTAATACTAATTTACAAGCTAATAAATGAACACTGAGCTCAAATAACACTTCAGGTTTCAACTAAAACCAAACATGGTCAGATTTATGGTCAGGAGTATAGTGTGTGTGGCTTTAACACAGTCAGCTGAGGACGGAGCTTGTGTGCCCATGTGAGTCTCATTACGGTCCAGGACTAAGACGAGGAATTCTGCGTAATGCGAAGTGAGCTGGCTGCTGGTTGGTGTAATTGCTTTCTCTTTCACATTAGTGCAAGGCACAACCTGCTACAAACACAAACTACACTGATGGTGTAACACCCACAACATCCCCTTTCACGAAACGAATGCTGAATCTGCCAAGACGGGGGTTAAAATCCTGCTCATGTAAGTCTGAAACCAAATCACTACAGCTCCACAGGCAGCAGCACTGTCCTGGAGCTGACATGCAGAGTCACTGAGCCATGCAGCAATCAACTTTTTTCCCGCTGGGCTGCGTAACACCTGACACTAAAGCTTTTTGTGACAAATACATTCAACGTTTGTTTCAGGTCCTCAGGAGGACAAAACCTTGTTCACCTGACAATGCTGAATATTGCAGTGCAGGATAATTTTCTGATGGCACATTTGACCTGTTTGATTTAGCCACACAAGCTCTCTCCAACAATACTAACACTTATGTAATTTACAATAATCTCTTCATTAGATAACAGAGGAGAACCATTTGTCTCTAATGACGCTGTCATGGCACACACCTTTTTGGTACAATGGATTGCATTTTCAACCATCTTGATGCAAGTTCATTTGCAGGTTAAAAGCTTATTTGGTCTAAAAAGCATTGCAGCTATTTAGTGCATGTCAATCACAGACAGCAGAAAATATTTAAAAAAGCTCCCAATTAAAGAGAAGAATAGGTCAGACCCTTCAGATATACCATAGCGAGTATCTCCCTTCTGAACAGAAAAAGCTGTCAGAAACTTCTGCAGATTATCATCTGGAGAGCAGCTTCAAAACTCAAACATTACCTGTGACATCTCAGTAAATTTACCTACTTGCTGCCTGACAAAAACAAACATACACATTTTCAGTCATCAGGTTCTCTGATACTTACATAAACTCTCCACTGCGCTCAATTAGTGACAGTAGTCTGGGCTCCTTCTGGCCAGCCCTCAGCTCCTGACCTCTTACAGTGTGAGCATCACAATCAAGGAATTATTGTGACTGAGGATGAGAAAGGCACTTGGACATCCCAAGTTTTTATTTCAATCAACCGCAGACAGGCCTCACTTTCATGCTAGGCTTTTAAGTTAGCATGCGTGTGGTTAAACTGAAAAGCACTGGTACGTTATGATTTTGTGTTAGAAGAAGCCGTGCTTATTAAAAAGGAGGCAAATGTGACAAATAAGAAGTCACAAGGCAGTGAAAAAAGAGAGAAATCAATTCAGTGGTTATGGTGGTGAAGTTCGTGATAGCCAGGGTCATGAACAAAATCATGGCTAACGTTATTCCGCTCAGGACCAAATGGGTTTAATTAGCTAAGTACAGATGAGATTGGTCATACTGGTATGACAAGCTTGTAGTGATCTAAATTGAAAATCAACTGAAACAGGTAAATAAACTCCCACGAGTAAAGCAGCTAACTTAGTTACTCAAAAAACAGTTAACGTCCACGTATGTTGTTACCAAATAATTTCGTCAAGTTAGCAGACTTGCTAACATTAAGAGATGTAACCTGAAGAAATGATTCAGTGAAGCTAACGTTAGCCAACGAGCTACAACAAACTGAAGAAACACATTTAAAAAAAGGTTGGAAATGAATTCAAAAAGGATATTGCCAAGCACTCCTCGCTGCATATTCCCAAAGAGGACTCCATTCTTACCGATATGTAATAAACAGCGATTTATCATTGGCTAGCGACTTTGTGTTGGTTCAGCCCGGACGCGGACAGAGAAAGTTAAATCCCCACCCGGTGCGGCGGCGACTGCGGCGGCCTTCCGGGTGACAGCTGTTCAGCGGTTGTTGCTAATGCTAACCGCTTGTTAGCTTGTTAGCCAGATGTTGTTGTTACTGCCGTTGCTGGACGGGGTCACAAATGTTCAGCGGAGCCGAGAAGTCAAAACATCCCCGTCAGTGTGCGTCATTCTGTCAAAAAACACTGAATTATTCGGCTTCCCTTCAGTTCAGTGAGCAGGCTGGTCGGGCAAGCTACATGACTGACAGTTTGGGGCAGATTTAGCTATTTTGGCTCCAGTCGGGAGTTTGCTAAGTAGACTCCCTCCTCCTTCCGTCCCTCTCCCTGGTTAGTTATTCCTGGATTTCGCGTCATCTTCTTCATTTTTAAGAGGGATTGGCATCGAGTATGAGACCCATAGCGCCACCTTATGGCTAGGAGGCTGAATGCAGCATCTCAGCACTGACGGGATCAAATAAAAACATCAAGTGGTAAAATTCATAATTATCTCCATATTGAACTTTCATTCAGTGCTGTGTCAATGCCTCTGCTTGCTGCATTGGTAAAATTATCTATTTATATTTGCTTAAGTACTATACTAAAGTACAATTTTGAAATACTTGTACTTTACTTAAGCCTGTCCAATGTCCGCTACTTTATATTTCTATTCCACTAGATTTCAGAAGGAAATATTGTACTTTTTAATTCACTACATTTACTTAACTGCTATAATTATAGTTACTTTGATTTTTACATGCAAACATACTCCTGTATGACACCATTTATGATATTATACTATAGTAATACATTTCACCAAATGCTGTGTTATATCCCTAGTTATCCTTTAAATATACTGTATTAATATACTGTATTATGTTAATATGTGGGCTGCACGGTGGCGCAGCAGGTAGTGCGCGTGCCTCACAGCACGAAGGTTGCCGGTTCGATCCCCGGGTCAGGCGGGGCCTTTCTGTGTGAAGTTTGCATGTTCTTCCCGTGCATGCGTGGGTTCTCTCCGGGTACTCCGGCTTCCTCCCACAGACCAAAAACATGCTCATTAGGTTAATTGATGACTCTAAATTGTCCGTAGGTGTGAGTGTGAGTGTGAATGGTTGTTTGTCCTTGCGTGTGGCCCTGCAATCGGCTGGCGACCGGTTCAGGGTGTACCCCGCCTCTCGCCCATTGTAGCTGGGATAGGCTCCAGCCCCCCGCAACCCCGAAAGGGATAGGCGGTATAGATAATGGATGGATGGATGTTAATATGTTAGAGTATTTTATTACATTATATTCTATAACATATCAATATTAATATAAACAGGAAGTATCACTTGTTAACCATGTTGCATATTAATCTGGTGTATGCTGTTTACATATACCAGACTGCTGCTCTTAATCACACTACTGTCACCTTTGCTTTGTACTTTTGTCTATCTTCTATCTATTTTTAGTTAAGTTTTATGTCTCTTATTATTTATATTTTATTCTTTCTCTATTCATCTGTATTTATTTCTGTCCTTATGCTGCTGCAGCAACTGAATTTGCCCCCTGGGGACTTACCTTATTTTGCCTAGTGAGTACTTTCAGTTTTGAAGGTAGTACTTTTACTCAAGAAGAATTTTGAATGCTTGACTAGTGCATTGTTATTACTTTCACTTAAGTAAAGTATCTGATTACATCTTCCACCACTTAAAGGATATGTCATGTTCACAACATTAGGGTCTTCTTCACGACATAACCCTGGGCAGTGGTCTTGTGATGCCTTAAAGTGAAGTTCCATGTGAGCCCTCTTCACAGGTTTATGAGGTTTGAGCAATTGACCTGGTATTGGGAACCACTGACTTAAGACACCATTTTTTTGTCATACATTTTGCATTTGAAGTTTAGAAAAGAGAAAGAATATATATATATATATAAATAAAGCAAGTATAAAAAACAAAATATTTGTATAAAGAATATATATATAAAACAAAATATAGCACAAAACATGAAACGCTGGCTTGCATCCCCTGTGGTTCATTGTGCATTAGTTCTTTCTTTTTATGACACATTAATCAGGGGCATCACTGTAAACAGACCACAATTATCACCCTGTTAACACAATCTTTACTTTATTTCTATTATCCAACATTTGTACATGGCATCCTATAACCAAAACAAATGTAGGCAGAGAATTAGCTAAATTAACTGAGGCTTTTCCCCTGCTGTTATTTTATAACATACTATTATATTTAAAATTAATCTAAAGAACAAGTTACCTGATGCTAATCTTAATAATGTTTGTAATTAATCTAGTACATAAGGATTTCATATATTTCACTCTTGCTGTTTAGAGTCACTTGACCATGAATGACGATACATGGGAAAAGGGAGGCACAGTTAAATAGTAATGTTGTGTAATTATACTCCACAGAGGGATGCTTTAGCAGTAGTTTCACTAATGTGACTTCTCTCAGTTGTTGTAGGTTTTAATCTTATGAATAGCATAAGGGCTGGAGTCTCGATGTGGCCAGATGTCTCCGTTGGGCAGATCTCTCGTCTGTTCCACTTCACGATCGACCATCTCTACAGTCAGAGTGGAAGGACTGAAGATGTCTGTTGTGCGGTAGGATTGTGTGAGGCGACGGAAGGACGACGTGTCTGAGACCTCGTCATCAAAGAGGTCCTCCATGAGCTCCTTCCGCTGTCTCCTAGATGCTTTCAGCTCATCGTTCAGCTCAGTAACCAGATCCTTAACATCTCTCACCAGCGTGGAGCGCAGACCGAACAAGCAGAGCAGAAAAACCAGACCAGCACAGATGCCAGAGACAAAGTACAGGGCCACTCGCTCTGGGAGACCTGGAAGAAATCAAACTAAATTCAAAATGTGCAGCTGTGAGACTCAGCATGTTTGTTCACCCTGCACCAAATCATTCCTGAAAACACTACACTGGTGTTTTTAGGTGTTTTTTTTACTACAATTCACTACAAATTGCTTATACTTTGCATTACTGTGGACAATTTACCAAAAAATTCCATAAGCTTTGTTTAATTTGGCTTTAACTTCCCAAGCAGCGACAAACTCGCTGTACTATATGAAAATCAGCTTGCAGAGGTTTTAAACTAGGCTAATGATCACTGGGAACATTAAGTCGTCTTTATTGGCTTCATTTCTTCTGTGTTACCATTGTACGGTAATGTAACCTTGACAAAATATTTCAATATATATAAACACGTTCTTTACTACATAGAAAAATGGAGAGGAGCCATTTTTATATATTTAATATGTTCAGTTTGTGCAGAAGGAGGCAAAAGAAACACAAAGAAGCACATACTTATGATTAGCAATGATGTACTGTAAATGTGATGTGACTGAGCACTACTACTAAAACACCTTTGTGGCCCTTTAAATGTTATCTACAACAATGCAAAGAAATGTACATGCTACTCTGGCCTGAGGTCTCCAGGCATCAGTGCACATACCCAATATTTTTTCAATGATCTCCAGAGAGTTGGTTAAGAGCACGTTTTGAGGCCTGTAGGTGGGGCCAGTGTACCATCCACCTGCAGGTGAGAGGGGTCTGGGCTCAGGCGCCAGTCAAAGTCTGCAGCATGCAACAAAACCTGAGGATTTTCAGCCTTACTCTCACCATGTGTGTAGTCTGAGATCATGAAAGGATCTGTTGACCCTCGGCCCACATCTTCCAGCAGATACCGGGGCACTGAAGAGAAAATGAAAGGGTTTTCTTTCTATTATTTTTTACATGATGCTGCAAACCATGTCAATCACAAGCAGCAGCATCCGGTTCGTCACGTACCACAAGTGAAGGACACTCGCAGGTGTTTCCTGGTGCCAGCGAAGCAGGGGTCCCCAAAGGTTTGAGTATCAGCCAGGACGGAGCAGTTCGCTCTGCCATGACACCTGCGTGACACCTTCCTCAGAGCCGAGGGTGACAAACACTCTGCAATAAATGAAGTTTAGTAAAATTAATAACTGGAATCAGTTTGATATTGCACAGTTATGATCTCAAATCTCATTTCTGATTAGTTACATTGGAATTGTGATTAAATAGTCTCACTGAAGATGCACCGGTGAACTGATCATTTCTTTGCAATTCAACCACTATTTATACTAACAGATGAATGAAAGCACAACAGTTATTCTCCACTGTGTCTATAAACGTGATATTTCTTCCACTGTTTAGCTACAGGATGACAGTGAAGCGCTCTGCTTCAGACCCATGTCAGCATGGGATCCAGGTTCCTGAGGACAGTAGGGACTTCCATGCAGCAGGTGTCCAAACGTGGCGGAATAGATCGCGAGGACGGTCTCATTTTTGCACATCAGCCTCAGACGCTCGTTTTCACACACCAACCTTGTCCGGTGGTGCTCTGCAAAACACACGAGACACACACACACACACACACACACACACACACACACACACACACACACACACACACACGCATGTTGTGTTTATATCACTTGTGGGGACATTACATAGACTTACATTCTTTTCCTGGAGCCTTACCCTGTACCTAACCTAACCTTACCTAACCCGTAACCCTATCCTCAGTCTGCACCCTAAAATGTAATGATTTACATTAAGGGGACCTGCATTTTGTCCCCATAAGGGAGGTCAGTCCCCACAATGTGACTGTGTAAACAGATTTTTGTCCCCACAACGTGATAAATACCTGGTCACACACACACACACACACACACACACACACACACACACACACACACACACACACACACACACACACACACACACACACACACACACACACGCACACGCACACACAGATCACTTGTGGGGACATTACATAGACTTACATTCATTTCCTAGAGCCTTACCCTAATTCTAGACATAACCACTATTTGCCTATTCCTAACCCTGTACTATAGGAGAAAGAAAACAGCAAAATAAATAGATAAATAAATACTGTGCTGTTTTTAGCTCCTTGTCATCAATGATAGATGTTATGTCACTGCTGAGCTTCATTCAGTCACTGGTTTCCCTTTAGGTACAATTTTGAGGAACTTGTTCTTTACTTCTTGTTTTATTTCTTTATACTTCAACAGTTCTCCACCACATTGTACTTTATTTAGAAGCTCTATTTACCAATAACTTTGCAGATTTTGATTATGAGTACAAAATAGACATCAGCTGATACATTTTAATATATTATTAAAGGTTAAGCTACCTAGCAATATATGAATTTACTTAAATTAGCTCCAGATGCAACATTAAGGTTTTCTGATGAATGCATCAGTGATGAGTACTTTTACTTTGGCTACTTTAAATATATTTTGATGCTCATACTTTTGTGCTTAAACTTTTGCATTTTTAAGGCAGGACTTGTAACAGAGTATTTTTACACTGTAGTATTGCTATTCTTACTACTATTTTTTATGACTTGTACCACTGCTGGTTTCATTTGTGTTTTCAAATCAAATTTAGAGAAATGAAAACGGTTGAAATGGATAATCCACCACAGCGGACATCACTGACTTTTATTACTGCTTTTTGTTTTGGATAAATACAAAAACACATCAAGTTAAGTTTGCTGAAATAATGCTTGAGTTTTTATCAAGGTGCACTTGTATACTTATCATAAATACATAAATAAATACAAAAATACAAATAAAAAATTGTATGTGATGAGCTTAAACATGCAACACACACAATTTGGTTGCTTAATACTGTCAATTTATTACATGTGCAAAGAAAGAAAAATCACCTGTTTGAAATGTTGAAACCGTGACCACTACTCCCACATGATTGTCGACATAATTAGAGTTCATACTGTATGTACAGGACCTTAGCAGCATACCTGGTCTGCACTTGTAGGCGACTAGGAGGTACTTGCTGGTGAGAGGACAGGGGTCCTGACCAAACACCGGACTATAGACGGGGATGTGACAGGAACGTCGATCCTGACACTCTGACAGCACTTTCTGCAAGAGCGAGGAAACGTGTTGCGTACAAGAATCGGCTGTGAGTCAAGAAAGCATTCAAGGAAAACAAAGTGCTTTACTAAAACACAGACTTCACATTCGTCTTACTGTGGCTTTATATACCTCAATAGCAGCTGAGGAAGAGCATTCTGTGTCCTCCTCTGCAGTTATGTTTGAGGTTGCAGAGGGGCACAAATGCTGATTAGGAACACGTCGTCCATAGAAAGCTGACAGGACGGTCACAGACGTCCTGGAGGGACACTCGATGATGAGCGTGTCCCCTTCACAAGCATGAGCCGTGTGGTTCTTCAGGATGGTGTGGAGATACACTGACAGAGGACACAAGGTGATGCTGATTATTCTGCAGGTTGTGGGAGAGTTAGTTTGCATCTACAGGTGGGAGAAAATTAATAATGCAACTTACAGCAAATCAGCAGACATGCAAACGCAGTGAATGGTCAACATGCTCATTAAAACAAAGGCTGATATCTAATCTCAAACAGCAATTTTTCACTTTCATCTCATTTAAATATATAAATAGGTATAACACCTGTTTGACTTTCAAGTTTCAGATTTGATTTCTAAGCAACAAAGCAATTATTTCTCCTTGTTGGCAAAACAGAAGTGACTGGTTGACATGGTTATTATCACCAAATAATGCGTCACTTTGAAGCCCTTCATTGTCCATGATCGGCAGGTCAATAGTGTGACTTGTTAGGTGCTTTTTTTACGCTTGCAGCTCAGCCCTGCTTGTTGACTGGGCGGTGACCCAGCCGGCGGGTGTAGCCTCCCAAGACAATATGTGTGTGTGTGTGCAGCACAGAGGCAGCCTGAAGCTTCAGGGAGCAAATGAGAGGCAGTACCAGGCATTTGTTCACAATGAACTATTCTTAGGCGCCTCAGAGCCTGCAGCCGGACAAAAAAATGGAAATATCTGCTGAGGTCAGATCGAGAGGCACACTGCAGTGCTCATAACAGAGGTGTCTGAGACAAAAGCTACCTTTGACTTTGTCTGAATATATCATTGTTAATATAATGTCATCCATCATATTTTATCTCCATGAGTCAAAACAACTCAACTGTAGGTTATTGAACGCTTTGGGAGCATCTCGTCCTCTTCTATTAAGATCTAAGCTCAGGACCCTGCTTCAGGTCTTTTAGCAGGAGTGGCATCAGCTGTTTGGAAAATAGGATGTGCAGAAAAAAATCGGGGATGCTTAAGAAGCTTCCTTTGCAAACCCTTAAAGGCTAAATAATAGCCAGTCAGCAGTTTGATTTTCTCCTGAAAAAGCAATTACTGATGCCAAAAACAAAGCACTTACTAGAGAAATCAGGAGCCGAATGTGCGGTGTGTATCTTCAGAGCCAAAAGAAGAGATAAGAAGACGAAGAAGAACTCCATGGCGCTGTCATTGTGCATATCCTGCACAGCAGACCTCAGGGTTTTGTTGTGATGTGTTGTTGCGCTATTGACTGCCTGGGAGAGAGCGGTCAGTAGGTCAATGATGCCATTGTGTTTACAAGAAACAGCCACCCCCTCTTCAGCAATAAAAAAAATCACAGTTAACTGCTTTGAACCGAGCTGACAGCCAGGCTTCAGTGTTGCTTTGGCTGAACTTGGGACCATGTTACAGTATGTGCGTGTGTGTCTCTGTGGATGGATGCGTGTACATTTAATTTCATAGTTACACTATGAAACAGCAACATCTTTATACTGGAGCCACACACTGCGAAAACCTGCGATATGGCTCTTTTGATTGGTTGTTGCAGCTCGTGGTTTGAGTATAATGGTGTTTTATATTGTGAGTTTTAAGAAATCATTTAACTTTCTGGGAGATGCACTTATTTACGGAGCCCAGAAGCTGCAGCCAAGAGGCAATTAGCTTAGCTTAGCACAGGAAAACACATAGCCTGGCTTTCTCAAAATCTCAGAGAAGCTCACTTATGTATCACATGTATTTAATTTATGCCAAAGGAGAAATTAAACATTACAATATGCCTTGTTCACATCACAATTCAAAGCACAGGTGTAAATCCCCTCTCTATAGTTTTAGCGGGCCTTATGTGTCGGAGGTATTACTTGAACAGTTTAACCCTCCACGCAGCACTTCTGTGCAGTGTCACTGGCTGTACCACAGATTGCCAGATACGACCACTGAGCAGAGGTTTTATTAAAGGAGTCTGTTTAAGTGCAACGGCACCGCAACTTGAAGACTCACTGCGACGACAAGACCACAGGAAGTCACTGCAATTGCCCATTGTTCGCTAAGAAACAGTTACAGCATCTAACACACCCTAAAAACCAATTCACAACAAATTTTTAGCCTTGAGGAGAGCCACGTTAGGCTAACCACCTCCCAGCTCCAACTTCATTGACTCACAGACATTAGAGTGGTATAGATTCTTCCATTTAACTCTCACCTCTGAAACAAAACCAACCGTGTATTGTCCAAAATGCTGAACTACTTCTTTAAAAGATCTATATTTGATAGACAACACCACTCTCAGGGAGGGATTCGCATGAACAAACATGCACGTGCAGCTGGCCCGGATATCAAAACAAAGAACAGAGAAGTTTGGATTACAGCAGAGGCCATGAGGGTGTGACCTCATTCTCTGCTGAAGAAGCCATTACTCCACTTTAGGGTTAGGGTTAGGGCAGGGGTGGGCAAATTCATTCCACAAAGGGCCGTGAGGCTGCAGGTTTTTTTCCAACCAAGCAGCAGCACACCAGACTTGACTCATTTAATCAACTGATCTCAGTCTTCAGGCAGCTCATTGGTCAAACTGTGTGCTCTTGGTTGGTTGGAACAAAAACCTGCAGCCACACGGCCCTTTGTGGAGTGAATTTGCCCACCCCTGAGTTAGGGGTTAGGGGTTAGGTGGTTTACTGCTAAATCAATGTTCAAAATCTCATATATGTGCCCTTTAATGCCTGATGAAGGCCTATGACCAAAAACTGTGGATTTGCTTTATAGAAATGTCAAAAGGCCGACCCCCCCCCCAAAAAAACTTTAGTTTATTACAGATCTACATATAACATCTTTAACATATTGACCTTGTGTGTGTGTGTGTGTGTGTGTGTGTGTGTGTGTGTGTGTGTGTGTGTGTGTGTGTGTGCGTGCGTGTGTGTGATGGCAAAGTCAAGACTCATTCTCTTCGACTGTCAACAGTGAGGGTCCTGTTTATAGAGATAAGGCACTTTTTCCAGGGTCACTTCCAGCTGCTGTGTGTGTCCGATGGAGATATGTGAGTATCTCGCTCCATGAGATCGGCCTTTCCTATCTTTTTGTCTGTGGAAGAGGAAGTGAAAGGTCAGCGGTAACTGTCTTTTCCAGGAATACTCAGGAAATCTCCCCTCTCTGTGCGGCCAGAGTCAGTTGCTTTCAGTTTACTATAAAGGCTGTGATTTTAACCTTAATTTCCTTTTTTCCACGTCGTTCTTTCTCAACCCTGTGTGACGGCTGTTGTCATACCAACTAAACACTGGCACAAAATACTTTCAAAGTGATTCATCGGTGCTGAGGGCTTTATCAGTAAGTGCCGCTATGTGTGGTGGTGAATCAAAATGAAAGTTTGAATGGCAATCCAGTCATTTATCACACAGGCTGCAAAAAACACTCCCTCCATAGCAGCAGAGTGGACGCAATAATGGAGGCTGGTAATTTAGAAGGAGAAGCCCAAGTTTTAATGAAGTGCATAAAAGTGACCCTCCCACCTTTCACTCCAGTAAAATTCCAGTCACCTCCCATAGGAGGTGTCCATAAAGTGACTAAATACTCCTTAAAATCTTCTGTTGTAGCGGAGGAGGGGTTGTACCACGCAGTGGAAAGGGAGATTGTGTTTTCAGAAAGTTGGAAAATCTCAGGCCACAACCTCTTTGACTTAACAGATATTTAAAAGTAAAGAGGAGGATGCTCTTTTCTCCCAACAACAACTTTCTCTGCCTCCGTTACAGTTCCTGTCATTTGAATGCGATGGGTTTAATTCACATGGCTTACAGAGCCAAGGAAAACAGAGCTTTTTAAATTCCTTGTAATGAATTGCATAACTTGCGCATGTTGATGATCTTATTTTTTTAGAGAAGTCGACACCACAGCATTGGGGAATTTGTCATAAAATTTCCCTTCCCCTATTTACTGTAAGTGATACCGTTTAACAAGAAACGGCAACACTGAAGCGAGCCCTCTGTCCTCAGTCCCAGAGGACCTGTGGTCCCGAGATGAAAGTGAACTGTTATATTCATTAATTTATTTTCCAAAAACACCTACGCCGATCATTACTGATTACCACTTACAAAAAGTTAAATGCCTTAACTGGAAAGCGCCAAGAAATTAAAGAGTTTTAATTTCTTCACACCTCAACTCAAGTAAAACAAGTCCATAATCAAAAGTAACCTTCATCTCCTTCCTTTTGATGCCCAAAGCACTGACGATATCCCCCTCACTGTAATGCATTTCTCAAAATATCCCTGAAATATCTTAAAATAGCTCTACCTTTGTTTGAAAGACGTGGCTACAGCTGAATGAAAACCATCATACAATTAGCAAAATATAGACTTTCCTCAGCAGTGGAAGGAATATTCAGATCTTTTGCTTGAGTAAAAGCACCAATAACAAAATGTAAAACTGCTCCATTACGAGTGGAAGTAGTGCATTTAAACTTTTACGAGGTGAAAATAGTTCCATATTATCAGTGAAATGTACTTAAAGGATTACAGGTAAAAATAATAATCACTATGCAGACTTAGTCATCTCACTGTTACAATGCTGTTCTGTTATTGGATCATTATTACTGATGCATTAACCTTTAAGCAGCATTTTAATAATAACTGCATTTACTTATTTCAAGGTCATGGCCATCATAGAATTTATTGTCATTCTCTCCGTCTACAGTGTACAGGGAAAACAAAATGCTTTGGTGGTGTACAAGTAAAGAAACAAACAAGTACAAAAAGATTTTTACATTTTCGCTTCATGATTGCAGCAAACATCTACCCATTCATTGTTATTAAGTCACAAACACTCATCAAGTAAAATCAGTGTGACTTTCAAACTGTATGTTCAGGCACTTCTTGTAAACACTGTTCAGTCAGCCAGACGTGAGGCTAAAGGCTTTCTACCTTAAATTAGATTAGGTGTCTCTAATGTATCCCAGTGAATGTCAATACACAGTGGGTTCTTTGTAGTTATTACAGCCCTCCTGTGAAAAATCCCTCTAATCTATTACTCCTTCCATATCTAAGCTTGCTGGAAAATGAGTGGCCCGAATGGATTGTCTGAATTCGTGTGAGTCACATGTTGTTATCAGTTCCTGTGTATTGCAATATGCAGAGGATCCTATTTTAGGCTCTGTTCTCATAGAGTTTGGCTGAGGGTATATAAGAGAGTGCCCCGCCCATCTCTCTGGATCCTCCCTCTCCCCTGACTGTAAAGTATGTTCAGAGCGATAGCCTCCACGGAGACCTCAGACAAAACACAACCAGCAGTGAGGTGTTACACTCTCTGCTGACATCCACAACCACGAAAACACTTGAAACCACTTCAAGGGCATCATCATCAACTTTCTCTCTTCAGCTCTGTGGATTTTTTGGGCACTGACCGCAAGGAGAAACTTTGACGAGAGCAAGTATTTGGAATTTTAAAAAGTGAATTAAACTTTGTTCGGGACGACATGGCACTTCGGCAGAACTCTGACAAGGAGCCGAGCATCGAGTTGTTCATCAAGGTGAGATATTTCTTTCAATTTCACTACTTACTGGAAAGTAGAAGTAGACTATGAGACATGAGAGAAAGCCAGTTACACCTGAATTCACTAATTCCACATGAATTTGCCTGTTTTATATCCTTTCTTTCAGGGGAAAAGTTACAGACAAAGAAAGGAGTCACTCTTTTATCAGTATTGCTGCAGGGCAGACATCTACAGCATGTTGCTCTATGAGAGCATCAATCAGAGGACAACTCTCATTTTGATTGTGGCCTTCTGTAGATACCGTCTGCTGCAGATGCTGAAGTTTTGTATCCCCCCAAGGGTCACATCACTTTTTTTTTTATCAGTGAACTCTGGCCACAGATAGACAGTCAACCTTATCATTGCACACCCAGAAGGAGCAGGGAGCATGAAGGGTGACTGGCCTCAAGCCTGAGCCGGGCACACCCACTTTACTTACGCACACATTCAGAAACACTCATCCATATCAAGAAGTCACGTAAACAAATAGACATTTTTTTCTCATTTGCAGTCAGCTTAATATCCAAACATTATTATTCATAGTGTCATACATGTACATAAACATCTTAATAGCATCTGTTTAGAGACACAGTGTCCTCTGATATAAAACAAGGTCAAGTAAGCTCAAAAACAATACAGCACAATATGCAGTAGACAGTACTGGTAGTAGTGTTATGTCTTTTTGTAAGTTAAACTCAACTTTTAGTCACCTAAAGGAACTGTTTGAAATTTTGGTTTATATGCTTATTTTTGCTGAAAGTTAGATGAGAAGATCAACACCACTTTCTTGTCTGTACATTAAATATGAAACTACAGGCAGCGGATGTTAGCTTAGCTTAGCATAAAGACTGAAAACAAGGGGAAACAGCTAGCCTGGCCCTGTCTGAAGTTGACAAAACTTGACTTCCAGCATCTCTGAAGTTCAATAATTAACACGTTATATCTTATTTGTTTAATCCATATAAAAACCAAAATGAAAAACCGCCAAGTTGAGGTGTTAGAGGTGCTATGTGCAGGTTCCTCTTGGTCTGGCACAGCCAAAACTCACAGGAACAGAAACAGGAAATCACTGCTCCCATCCAAGAGTTAGTCCACCACACAAACCCCTGTAAAAATGCAACATGTCAGGTTTTTAGAAATATTAAACAAACAAGATTTGACATGTTATTTAATGAGCGTTGGAAGGCAGATTTTGTGACCCTGCAGAGCCAAGCTAGCTGTTTCCAACCTTTACATTAGGCTAATCTAAGCAGCTGCTGGCTGTTGCTTCATTACCTTAAAGACATGAGAGCAGTACAGTATGTATCCTTTCATTTAACTACCAGCGAGAAAGTGAATGAGTGAATTTCCCAAAATGTCAAACTATTCCTTTAGCAACATATTAGCAAAAAGCTCAGAAAAATACAGCTGTCATATTGTGAGCTAGCTGAAGCACGAGATGTTAGCGACAATTGTTTTCTGCTGTAACATAATGCCTCTTTTTCCCTGCAGAGAGGAAAACACCTTCAAATGTACCAGAAATGTTGTTCGCTTGCAAAATCACTTGTTTATCAGCAGAGGAGAGGAGAAAAGATATTGAGATATTGAAAGCTTCACCGGCTGAATTGGGTCATGATATAAAGACAGAACAAAATAAAACTTTATTACTTTCTGTGTTTTTTAGGCTGGACATGATGGCGAGAACGTGGGGAACTGCCCATTCTGCCAGAGGCTCTTCATGGTTTTATGGCTGAAAGGAGTCAAGTTCACCGTGACCACTGTTGACATGAGGAAGTAAGCACCCCTCCTGCGGCAGAAACACTTCCTGAGCATCTGGTCACGGGGACTTTCACACAGAACTCTATTAAGAAGCAAAACGAGAGAGAAATTGAGACGTTTCTTTCAGTATATCCAAAACATTTCTCACTTATCAATAGGTGTGTTGCTCACTCTGTCTCCCAGAGGTCAGAGGGAGGAGCCCGTGAGGCCAAAGTGTACAAAGAGCTCTGTGTCGCTTTCAAACAAACACCTCCTTTAATTGAGGCTTTATTGTGTGAATTTCTCAGGGTCATTACCGGAGAGCAAATAAGATCAGGAAACTTTGAAAGGATGCTGATATTTGAATGATTCAGAACGCACACACAACGGACCTTTTAAACAGACGACCACTCCCAGCGCTGTGGGTTTTTTATAACTAAATCAACAGCCAGTGTTGAAATCATTAATCCACGGTGCCACATTTAATTCTGACGAGCCTTGATAACACAACGCGCTCTCAGTTTCAATGTGCTTGATAACAGCCTGATTGAATGAACTGAATTAAATCAGATGTCTCCCATCTTTCCGCGTCTTCTCCAGGAAGCCAGCTGAGCTCAAAGACCTGGCCCCCGGGACTAACCCGCCTTTCCTCCTCTACAACGGCACCCTCAAAACAGACTTCATCAAAATCGAGGAGTTTCTTGAACAAACACTGGCCCCTCCCAGGTATTGTTGCACTTGATCGTTAAACAGATATTAATGCAGAGTGATTTTCTCTCATCAAACAAGCTTACTCCCAGGCTTCTCTTTTCTTCTCTGGCCTGCAGGTATCCTCACCTCAGCCCATTAAACAAAGAGTCCTTTGACGTGGGAGCTGACATTTTTGCAAAATTCTCTGCTTTCATCAAGAACAGTCCGAACAACGCCTGTGAGTCGTGGTTGTTGTGATTGTGTTGTGACCTGCATGGATGTGACAAAAACACAGATACGTTCAAGAAAATATGCTTTTAAGGTGCCATCACAGGAAGTGCATTTACTCAAGTATTGCACTTAAATTGTGAGGTACTTCACTTGAGTGGTTCCTTCTTATGTTACTTTATACCTCTACTCTGCTACATTTCAGACAGAAATATGACAGTTTATTTGACAGCTATACTGTCAAACATGTTCAGATTTTATTTACAAAATGAGCCTCTAAAACATGATGTTTTTTTTTAATAGAATAAACTGCCAAATACATACTTACATACACATCCATTATTATAATGTAAAAACTCTAAATGGGGCCACTTTTGTGAAATGAGTACTTTCATTTTGCTGAAAATACTTCTGCACTTCTGCTTAAGAAAACCCTGAATGCAGGAGATTTACTTGTAACAGAGTAAATTTATACTATTGAACTGATACTCACTAAAGTAAAGGATCTGATCAAAAGTGTGTTCCCAGTATTTTATGTTTCACCTACTCTCCGTTCCAGTAGCCATTTGCAATCTACTGTTTCAATCCATGTTTCCAAGTTTATCTTTGTTTGTGTTTACCTACAAGCAACTACAGCTGTTAAATAAATGTAATAGAGAAAAGGTATAAAGTTGCATAAATTAAAGTACCTCAAAATTGTAGTTAAATGTACTCACAGTTTATCCGCAGTTACAATACACCTCTGGCAATTACAGACAAAAACACAACATATCTCTGTGTTTCTGATTCTCCAGTTCATGAGAAAAACCTGCTGCGAGAGTTCAAACGTCTGGATATCTACCTGAACTCTCCCCTCCCCGAGGAAATCGATCACAACTCCACAGAGACCATCACCATCTCCAAGAGGAAATACCTGGACGGCGACCGCCTCACCTTAGCTGACTGCAACCTGCTGCCCAAGCTGCACGTTATCAGGGTGAGACAGTGCGTTATCATTCTGGGGTCATCTCCGGTGCACTGTGGGTTTCTTTGCTCACTTTGTACTCTATAGAGTAAATCTTCAGCCTGGAGGCCGAGGAGGAAAGCAAGGATTTACATGTACTCAAGTTCTTTGCTAAAGTACCTGAACATTTAGATTTTATGCATCAGGATTAACAATCTAATGTTTCAGTCATGGAGGTCAAAAATTCTGCAGCACGAGTACTTTTACTTTCTATATTTTACGTTCATGTAGTTGATAATACATGCATACTTCTACTTAAGTAACAGATGTTGACCTGCATGAGTATTTTTGCAGTTTACTTGAGTAGTTTAATATTTCAGTGTTACATATTTAAATGATCTTTCACTCCTGATCTTTATGTACCTGGTGTACTCTGTGTTTCTCAGGTTAATTTCAGTCTTCCTTTCATTTTATTTCAGATTGCTGCCAAGAAGTACTGCGACTTTGACATCCCTGCACATTTCACAGGCGTGTGGCGATACCTTGAAAACGCCTACGAGAGAGAGGAGTTCAAGCAGACGTGTCCGGCCGACATTGAAATCGAGAAGGCTTACTTCAGCGTGGCCAACAATAGGAAATAAGCTTTTGATTCTCTGTCATTAAAGTCCTGTTTTCAGCTGGTGTAACTGTGCATGTAAAGAAGTTGATCTGTGGAGGGCGCTACAACCTACACAAGTAAACTGTGCCAATGAATTGGACACTATTCCACCTTAAACACCTTGACCTGTTACAGTAGACTTTTGGACACTCTAAAGCAAAATGTTTTATTGGTTGTATGTATCGACTATCTGCTGTCACTCACAGAGAAATGGTGCATTTATTCCCCATTGAAAAGGCCAAATGTGCAATTGAATGTTTGTGTTTATAGTGTAAATATATTTTTTCATGCTTTTTATAATCAAAACACCCTCATTAAAATGGAAAGATTGTGTTAGTGTGAGCAGCAGCTGCAGAAACCTTCACAAACAGTTCATCTTTATTCAAAACGTGAAA
This sequence comes from Chaetodon trifascialis, assembly GCF_039877785.1. NCBI lineage: Eukaryota > Metazoa > Chordata > Actinopteri > Chaetodontiformes > Chaetodontidae > Chaetodon > Chaetodon trifascialis. Next base: position 21,250,670 of record NC_092060.1, read on the forward strand.
TACATTTCTTCTTCTTACACTGTACAAATACAGTTTGATTAAATTGTCTCACTGTCACACTAATAAAAGTATCATACTGGTTTGTCATAATGATTTTTTTTTTGTGTGTGCTGAGTGGTGTTATAATGCTCCCTTGTGGGAATGAATGAAGAGACAATCCTGAATTTCACCGTCCGTTAGGTCTCATGCAGTAAATATCATCTTTAACTAGTATCACAACCAAAAGCAGGTCACATAAATGGCATTTCTGATATTCAAGTTTATTTTCAGCCACAAAAAAGACCGTTTTGCATTCTTCAAAAATATACTTTCTGTTGATCCAGTTTAGGCGAATATACTGTTTGGTGGGAAACAAAAATGGTGATGGAGAGCGAAGGCGTTTCAAATCAGGCTGAGCTAACGGTACACCAGACGTCCTGCTGCTGCCGGGCTCTAGTTGGTGACACAGTATTTCCAGAAACATGCTGGAAGGATATCAGAGAGAAAAATTTTAATATCTATTTACAATATCAAAAGTACATAATTACATTATTATCCCTTATTCAGTCCTGTAATGATCAGAAGTAGCAATTTAGTGTACTTGCACTTTACACACTATACTATTGGCAATATTCTATTTCAAGTCTCTGTTTTTAGCGTTTATAAGAAGGTTATAAACATTTAATAAATGGTTTGTAACACGCACAATAATGTAGCTGTAAGCAGACATAACTGTTAATTAATGTGTTGATCAAGAACTATAACTTCTAAAGCTGGTGTATAAACAGGTGACAATATCATTAATGACAATATAGTAAAATACTGTTGTAATAATACAAAATATGCCTTCATAGGGAAGTTATGATTGCTGTCAAACACCGTACATTAAAGAAAAGTTTTTACTGAGCACTTAAAATGAGTCATTGTATATTTTCACCACAGTGGAGTTATGTACTCGTGCTTGTAATATCTGTTAGTGTGTACTTGTACTTCCATCTGTTTCAGTGTAAGTTATCTCAGCTACAAGCCTTACTTAAACATCCTTTTATTAGATCATGAGTTTATCATGTTAATGTTAATCTGCTCGCATATCAGGCGAGGTATTATTATGATGATGGACTCGGGACTAAACGCTCGAGCCCATGTCACAGACTGGGTATGAGGGGCAGGTGTTGCATGTGCCTGATAGAAAATAATAAGAGTCACTCACCTCTTTTGTTTGTTTTGGGCAAGTTCTGCTCCGATCTGACAAAACCCTGAGAGCGAAGCTTGTCAGCCGCTGCCAGCTTCAAAACAGCTTCTTTGAGGTCCTCAACCTAAAAGCAAGGAAAAAACATGACGAAAGCAGAAGATGATTTGTTATAAACTCATCATCGGTGGTGCGCTACAGCCTAACTCACACAACCCTCATTTTAGCCTGCTTGCATTGACTTCTAGTTGATTTTAGAGTTGATTTTAAGGTAAACCACATACATACTTGCACTCAAACTCAGATCCTGCAACAAAACCACTGCTATTAATTCAACCCTGATCTAGACTTTAAACTAAAGGAGAGGCATTTGTCGTCAATAACCCTGAAACAGACTCCATGTTGAAGTCATCTCTCTACTTCAATGAGTTCCTTTAAATCTCTACCAAAATATAATTTCTGCGTTAATTGATCTTTCTGCACAATTTCTGCGATTTTAATGTGTTTTTTGTTTTTGTTTATTCCATAAAGCACTTTGTAACCTTGTTATGAAAAATCCTTCACTATTAAACAACACGTAGTGCTATATCATTACTTCCTTAAGACAGTGCACAGAGACATAATCAGCCTTACCATGTTCACAAACTTATCTGGTTGTCCCGCATCTTTAGCCCCTTGAAAAGTAAAAATAAAAATCATTTTATTGACCATATGTCACAGTTTTGTTTGCAAATTTCTGCATTATGTTCATATTGTTTTTACCTTTATTCCAGGAGTCTCTCCCTCCACTGTGATGCACCAGCAGAGGATACAGATTATTCATCTCTCTCTGCTCCGCCTCAGCGGTGTTGGGTTCATCCTCCACCTCTGACACTAATTTCTGAATGAAATCTGTTGAGATGAAACAGCTTCCTCTAATCATCCTGTTATCGTGACAGTAGCCCCCCCTGCAGTGAGTTCAGTGGAAGGCCATACAAAGTATTTCTGGATTTTGAACCATATCTCGAAGGGCAAAAAGCTCCACCAGCAGAGCTAATGCCTCACAACCAGCAAAGCAGGAGTGCTGCTCTGGTGTTGCTATTGGCAAAAGGTCGAATTTACCTAAAGTAATCCAACACTTTCAGTAAAATTGGAGAAAGTAATGGAGGAGTCTTACCTGCCTGTGGCTCCAGGTTGGAGTCAGGGTACAGAGGCAGAGCATGTGTCCTTCTTGCAGAACAAATCACAGCTACGAGGTAAAACAGAGCTACAGAAAGCATGGTGCCTTTATCTTCAGATGGTCAGATCTGGACTATACCTCTGCTTGGCAAAGACCTTCACTTATATATCCTCAGTGGCCATCCATCACAATCTGATCAATACATTATCATCACACCCAGTCTCCTTCTTAATGGTTTTGACGCGATGGATCAGGCGTCATAGACACCATTTAGGGGACCCTGTCAATTCAGCCTGAGCCTATCTGTGCTTGTACAGAGAGGCCTAACAAATGTTTACTCTGCAGCAGTAATCAGCGGCTGTCCGGCAGAGCTCTGATGGTTTATGTCTGACACCATTTCAGCGTGATGGGCTCTTCAAACGTATCATTGCTCATGTCTGAGATCACAGGCGCACAGCTGGTGGAACTATGTCACTGAAGGTTTCGACGTGACCAACATTTCTGAAGCGATTAATTGTGACTGTCTATCAGGGCAAACAGGTCACACTGTGGTGCACGTTGCAAATTTTGTTAATTGTGAGTTAAAGGTACAAACAGTAAGAGACTGTTTTCTTGTGCCATGTTTTTTACTGTTGCTGGAGGCCCAACTATATACAAAGTAGTGGCACAATGTGAAATTTAAACAATTAGTTACTTAATTTTAATGTGGCTTGGCATGTCTTCTTCCTTCTATTGTACTGAAAATTATAGATGAACCTACTCTTTGTCTTATTTCTGCTTGATTAGTCTCTTATGTTGAATATTTCTTTACTCTTGTAATACGCTGAATACTGTGCATTATTGACCAAGGAAGGAAACTCTGTTTAATATAGAAGATCAAAACAAGTTAGGAGTTTGGCTGTTGGAGGAGGCTGCGGGGCTGCAGGGCTTTTTGTCAAACTGAAAGGTCACTAATGCTCTTCAGATGAGCGGACGTGGTATCAAGTGATTTATAAGGCTGTCTCCACATCTGAAATTGCTGTTGAGAACAACAATATTTGATACATTTGGCTGCAGAGCCGTCAATGAGAAGAACACAGCTGAGTTTGGTTTTAAGGTCAGCAGTGAATTCAGACACATCACTCATTTGGAAAAAAGAAATAATAACTAACTAATAACTATCAATAACTGTCTTGGTTAAAATTACATACAGGATTCACATTGATGGGTTAATTGTGGACCCTGCATTCAAAATCTCATTGAAGCAAAAATATTGTCCTTCAGGAAAGTGGCCCCTGACTGTGACTAACGCATCATTACATCAATAAATTGTCAATATGGAACAATGTGCACAGTAAGTAGTATTTTATTGTTGTAACCGGTCAAGTTGGACCATATGTATTTTACTGTCAGTTAGTTTAGTTTTGTGGTTCTCAACCCAGGGGTCAGGTCCCTCCAAAGGATAAATCTGAGAGGTCATTAACTGATAAAACAGGTTTTGCTGCACAAATTTGTATCTGTTTTGTAAACTTTGGACTAAATCTTTTGTGAATTTTGTGAAATGTTGGAGAATGTTGCTTCTTTCTGCCTTGGACCGTTTAGATGAATGAAAACAACTTGTTTGAAGGGGAAATGTCTCTTTGACTGAGCTGCTAACAACCTCAGAGACATCTGAAGCAAGACAATGAACCCCAGGACACATTGCTTATTTGGAGGAAGTCAAGTTGGGAACTGCTGGCTCAATCTTTAACCATGGATTGTATTTGAAAAATATCATGTTATTAATGATGACAATAAATGAGGTTGCCCTCATTTGCACGGATATCAAGTTATAGACAGTTATAGAGTAGTAATTTTTAGCATGTGTTGAAGATCATTCTAAAAATTTGGGGCACTTCAAGAAAAGGCAGACGTTTCATATCCAGACCAGCTCGTGGGTCCTTCAGCATAAACCAGTCATATGAGCAAGTTTGATAGGGTCCAAAGTTCCAATTCAGCATCATTGAGTCATAAGGTGGTAGCTCTCCAACCAGGGCTGTAGAGATAAACAAGTAATGTTTATTTCACCTTTGTGAATTAGGGTTCAACCTGGAGGACAACTGGTGGGATGCTGCTCTTAACAAAATCCATATGAGCACAACTTTTACTCGCCTCACACTCATACAATTTAAGGTACTTTTTAGGGTTCATTTTTCCAAGGCCCGTTTGTCGCAAATTTATCCCAGTATCACTGACAGTTGTGACAAATGTCATGCTTCATCCTGCAATCTAACTCATATGTTCTATTCCTGTCCAGTATTATCTAGCTTTCGGCAGAGCTACTTTGATACTATGTATCAACATAGACATATCTATTCATGTCTCTCCCTATATTGCCATATTTGGGTATCCGAAAGATTACAATCGATACACTTCCAAGCAATTAGATGTTCTAGCTTTTACTTCCTTACTAGCAAGACGCCATCATCTTCTCCACTGGAAGTCTACTAAAGCTCCTTCATGTACTCAGTGGCTCAGGGATGTTATGTCCTTTCTAAAGCTAGAGAAGAATAAATATTCAGTGAGAGGTAATTCTGAAAAGTTTTACACTGAGTGGCAATCCTTTTTAACATTCATCAACTCTCTCCAATCTTTGTCTCCTAATTGACTGATGCCCCCTTTTTTCTTTCTACTCTTTTTTCTTTTACTTATTATTATTATTATTATTGTTTGTTTGTTTGTTTACTCTGTTCTTGTGTGTTTGACCCTCAAATAATATGGAAAACGTTGCTTGTTTCTCATTTACTTTATTGAGAAGCACAAATTATTGATAATATTACTGTTGCTTCTTGTTTAACTATGGTTCTCAATGTTTATGTGACACTGCTTTTTCTCATGTGCCATTTTTCTCGATAAAAACATTAAACAAAAAATAAATAAATAAGAAATACATCCCCACAATCAAAAACTACCTCAATAACACACTTTCTACTGATGATAGGGATAAAGAAAAATGGATAAAGTAAAGTACATGTACCTCAAAATTATGCTAACAGCACTTAGTAAAGTGTAGTAAATGTGCTTAGTTACTTTGCATCACCGGACATGAACCAACCAATCAATTATTAGGTTGAATGTAGGTAGATGTCTTCTGTATGAACCCTCACCTCAAAAACCAGATCTTGGCATCAGGTATTTTTTTGTCTGATCTCATTGTGAATTAGTCAAATACAGTTTGATGAGTATGGGCCATTTCTCTGAACAAAGGCTCTTAAAGTTGCTGCATGTTTAAGCAGGACAAGGCAGTTTGCTTTATTGAGGAACAAACAGTACATAATACAAGTTTAATTTGTTAGCTGCTAACCCTAACCTTTTTTTTTTTCTTTTTTTTTTGTCTTTCCCCACAATTGCAACACATTTCCAGTTTTATTGTTTTAAGTTCTTGTATATGTATCCAAAAAAAAAAAGTAAGAAAATAACCAACTCAGAATACAAAACACTTAAGTTCAGCCATGACTGGAGCACTACAAAGGTGCCATTTTTACAACTCACATTCAAACCAACCTGAATCACAAAGAATGAATGTGAAATATAAAAAATCATTTAAATGTGATATGAATTAAACGTGTGAATGTGAGGGGGAAATTCCACCACGTAATAAAATAACATTTAGATAAAAAATATATACGTTTTCTAATTTAATAATATACACCACAAAAAAGCAGCTGTTAAGATTATTCGAACGAGACCTCAGCTCAGTCACGTGACCTCGGAACGCGGAAGACGCTGTCGACCGTTAACACTGGCGTGAACCATGCAGTTACCTGGTTGTTAATTAACTGTCCTGACAGACGTTGGTAGTCTCACCAAACAGGAAAGGTGGGAGCTGATAGACAAGCGAAAACGTGAGCACCACCTGGAACGGTAGCATTAACCCAGCTAGGTAAAATAAATGCTCTTTATTTGTTGTATGTATGCTGCTAACAGGACTTCCGAGTTAGTCGTGTAGCGTAACCTTACGCAGATAGGATGCTAACAGTTAGCTAACAGCTGGTAATTACAGTGACTTCACCTAAACTGCCTGCTGTAACGTGAAGACGTCAGCTAATGTTAATTAGTGTCAATGCTAGCTGCACGAACTGGCAAAGAGTCCAAACAGATAGATGTCTACGAAGTTAAATCGAGTCACTGAACTGTTACATGCTTGTAGACAAGCTCAGGCATTAAGTTACTAGCTGCTGTAGCTTTCACATCGTGCCTTGTCGCGTTTCGCTAAAAACAGGATCATAATGAGAATTACTGAGTTTATTTAGACAGATAAACCAAAACCTCAAGATTATCTCAAGATGAGGCTTTTGTCATTAGAAAATTGTAAACAGTAAGTTCAGCTGTGTTTGTTTACTGTTTGGCTAGTTAGATGATTATCAAGGTGTGCCATGAATGGCTTTAAATTACATTAGGCCTGCAACTAACGATCGTTTTCAGAGGGGTAGTCTGGGCCCAGGCCATGTACTGTACCAAACTGTGTACAGCTTTCAGTGTCTCTAAAACTCTACGGAATAGATTTTTGCCATGTTTTTAAGATAATGCATGATGATTATTCTTTGCTTTACACACATCTAGTGGGTCATAAGTGATGATTGAGAGGGATTACTTTTGTATGAGTATATACATTGCTTTTCAGGAAAAAACCTGCATAGAATACCTTTAATGCATTTTCTCTCTTGTCCAGTGTCTGCTGCCAAAATGCTGTCTGAAGGAGGTTCTTTCATGAAGGGGATGGTCATGGGAGGCCTCTTCTGCTTGGTGCTGTCACTTCTAGGTAGTTTCAGCCCCAGCAAGGAGTCCAGGACAGAGGACCATCATCATCATCATCATGTCAAGGCCCCAAGTAAAGATGAGCTGACACGCCTCTCTGACAGTCAAGTGCAGGAGTTGAGCAATCAAGTCCGGGTCTCTTGCATTATCATGGTCCAGCCCAAGATGCTTGTTTATTGGGCTACTGCTGCTGACACCTGGAGCAAACACTGCGATAAGTCTGTGTTTTACACCTCTGAAACCTCTAAGGCGCTTGAAGCTGTAGACCTGAATGAAAAAGATGACTGGGCGAGGTTACGTAAAGCTCTGCAGCATGCTTATGAGAACGCTGGTGACCTGCGCTGGTTCTTTGTGGCACAACCGACCACGTTTGCCATCATCGAGAACCTCAAATACCTGGTGCTGACAAAGGATCCCAGCGAGCCCTTCTACCTGGGCAATGCTATGAAGTCAGGGGAGCTTGAGTATGTGGCCTATGATAGTGGGATTGTTCTGAGCTATGAAGCCCTGAAAAGGCTAGTGCATGTGTTCCAGGATGAGAACAAATGTCCAGAAAGAGGACGTGCCCTGTGGAAGCTGAGCGAGGACAAGCAGCTGGCCGTGTGTCTCAAATATACAGGTGTCTTCGCCGAGAATGGAGAAGATGCACACGGAAAGGGCCTGTTCAACAGCAAGAGTGTGGACAGCCTGATAACGGACAGCATGAAGGACAACCCCGCTAATGTAGTGGAGGGCTGCTGCTCCGACATGGCGGTCACATTTAACGGGATGTCACCGAATCAAATGCAGGTTATGATGTTTGGAGTTTACAGACTTCGTCCTTATGGTCACGTTTTTCACGACTCGTTAGTATTTTACCCTCCTGAAGGTTCAGACAATGACTAGAGACTCATTCCTTCAAGCTGGATGTGGCATTTTAAATTTTTTGCTTCTGTGATGGCAAACCTAACTTTTGGGAGATGGTTTTCTTATGCTGTTAGTAAAACTGGATCCTGGGTGGGAATAACACTTTTATGTGATTTGTACATTTTGCACTTGGCACAATCAGCACCCTGTTGCTTTGTGGTGTAAGCTAGCAGAGCCAATGGGTGTGCCGTTCTTTGAAGGAAGATGGAGCTGGGAAATGAAATGTGTGACATGAGACAAGACATCTGGAAGTTTCTGTTGTTGTAATATTATGTATCTTAATTATTTGTATTTCTGTGGTCTTAAAGCTGCATTAGTTACTAGATTATCCTGTTTTTGAACATGACAAGTTTCAGAAATGATTTAACTGTTTAAAAGTGCTTGGCCATCTTTACCACATAATGAACTGCTTTTTTTATCTCTGAGAATACATGACCCAAATCATCTTGGATATCTCCGCGTAGATAGAACTGGCCTTCACAGCTGAAATGGAAAATAATATACCTCAGTGTTGACTTCTGAGTTAAGTACATTTCTTCTGTCACGTATTAAAAAAGACAAAAAAAAAAAAAGGGACTTCCGGGTAATTAAAGTGAATAAAATGAATTTCTGATTAAACTTACTGGGTGGTGTTGAATGATCTAACAAAGACAGCTCAAAGGTGGGAATGAAGATGAAAGTGTGTAAGGGTGAACATCATACAGAAGAGTGCTGGTAGCTTTCCAGGTGTTTACTTTGTCCAGCACGCTGAATTTGTTTTGGTAACGATAAATTTGTGTTCACTTAAAGAACTGCTTTGTTAAGCTGAACAACTTTTATATCAAACTGTTAATCCATTCTTCTGCTATTAGTAACACTGGTGACCACTATGTTGTTGCATCTTCATGTTTTGCTGCTGTCAGGTAAGAAAAGAATAAAATATTGTAGCTCTGATTGATGCCCTGGTACTGCAGAAAATATGCTGTCAGATTATAAGAAATATTATTGACAAAGCTGAACATGAGGGACCAACTGCATCACGCTCACTGATATAAAAGAGAGTGGACAAAATATTAGAAACACCTACTGTAGGTTTAACAACACAGTTCAACACAACCACAAGCTGAATCAACATTGTAAAACAGTTTCAATAAATCTGAACATTATTGCCTTCATGAAGGTAAGAGTTTTATTGCAGGGCTGTTGTATTAGATGGTGTAATTTAGTATTTAGTATATCCCTTTTTACCTGACAGGAAGCGCACGAAGAGCTTCACCCACTAAGGTGGGGAGCAGAATAACAGGTCCAACATTGGACAGCTGTGTCACTCTGCCACTCCCTCAGTCATAATTCCAATACGCTCACATGCTTGACAGTACCAGTCAAATGTTTGAACACACCTTTTCATTCAGTGTTTATTTTATACATTGAAGGTGAATACTGAAGACAGCAAAACTATGACATAACACATATAGAATTATGTGCTAAACAAGTGTTTCATATTTTAGATTTATCAAAGTAGATAATTTCCCCTTGATGACAGCTTTGCACACTGTTGCAGTTCTCTGAACCAGCTTCATAAGGCAGTCACCTGCCTTACCCTGTGGAGGCCACATCACCTGGTGCAGCGCTCCATCTTGGTCAAACAGCTTTTCCATATCCTGGAGGTGTGTTTTGGGTTACTGTCCTGGTGAAAACCAATGGATGGTCCCACCGATCACAAACCAGATGGGATGGCATGTTGCGGCAGAATGATGTGTCTGCCATGCTGGGCACTTAAACCTTGAATTTTGAATAAATCACTGACAGTGTCCAACCAGCAAACCACCTCAACACAGTCACACCTCCTCCTCCTCCATGCTTCATGGTGGGAACCTCATATGCTTCCAGCCACCTTCTCTGCATCTCACAAAGACACAGCAGCTGGAACCAAAATGCTCAAATGCTAAAATCTGGATGCTTCAGACCAAAGTACAGTCCACTCTTCATACCAACACTACCTCTGCAGCACAACTGATGGTCTCAAACACATTAAGAAGGCAAGAAATTCCACCAACGTCTCACAAAGCACAGCTGTTCCCTGCAAACTATTCCAGGTGATCCCCTCATAGAGCTGGTTGAGAGAATGCCAATAGTGTGGAAAGATGTCATCAAGGCACACAGTGGCTATCTTTAAGAATTTAAAAGATAGAACAGATTTTGCTTTGTTTTCCACATAATACAATGTTGGAAATAATAAAGAAAAAACTTTGAATGAGACGTTGTCCAAGCATTTGACTGGTTCAGGCTACATCACTACTCAAACGCATTAAAACCAGGTAATGAAGGTTGCCCTGAAGTAATTAATACCATAATTTTGTGAGGGTTACCATTTGATCAAATTCTAAAATCATTGGCAATGCAATAATGTGGGCATATTTAATAGGATTAAATGTAAAATACCCACTGAGATTAAGGTTTAAAGCAAGAACTTTGTTTTATTTGTGCATAATGGCGATTGATTCAAAGCCTCCAGCAGGTTACACAGCTAAGTCCGTCGGTGTAAACAGTTGACTGGCAGCTCATGCCTCACTGTCAAGAGCTCCACACTCTGTGGGGGGGTAGTGGCAGGGGCAGGTGTTGCAGGTGGTGATATTGTCATTTGTACGTCTTCATGTGCCACAATCCGTCGTTCAGGTAGTGAACGTTCTCGATGCCGATTCCCTTGTTGACTTTTTCTCTGTTTACAAAAGACAGATTAAGATCAGGAACAGAATGGACGTTTTGTAAATGTAAAATGTTTTAAATGGAAAAAAAAATAAAAAAAAATCCTACATGCTTTCTGCAGACATCTTCATTACACCAACGCAAAGTGCATGTTGCTTTCCCTCTGCCATTATGGCCTGCATCCACGTGTCAAAGACAAACTCGTAGGGAGGTGATTTCAAATTTGGAAGGAAAGTAAGATTTTTTTTATTTTGAAGTAGCATAGAAGAGTTTCACAAATAATATTTTATAGTGCTACTGTCAAACAGTTTCCATGTGCAGCATCATGTATAAAAGGATACAACCACTGTGTCAGCGCCAGCCGGGTAGAGTTTAGCACCTGGTGACGTCAGACCGGGGCACATGATGTTGGCTCCACTTAAGACAAATTTAATGGCCCCTTTGTCTACTTGCTGGTGTGGAAGAATGAAAGGATCTATGAAAAGAAAAGGGCATTTCTTATCAGTATGGGAACATTCAGACATGGTCATCAACCAGCTGACATGGGATGGTCTTACATTTATGCAGCAGTCTGAGAGTTGGGTAGAATGGTCCTTCTCTCTGTCTGAAGAAGAGCAGTTCTCCATTCACAGTCAGGATTTCAATGTGTTCGTGGCTGTGGGAGGAATAACAGTAATATAACCTGCAGAAGGAAATCCACTGTACTGAAAACACATTGCATGTGAGACCCTTGAAAAGAAAAATGACATGTCATACCATCTCACTATTTTGACAGGGTCCTTTTTTGGCATTATGTGATTTAGCCATGTTTCAATGTCAGGAAACTGTTCCACCAGCTGATTTTTGATGCCTTTGATCACTGATGTTTTCAGCTGGATACAGTTGGACACATTTTCCTTCTCATCAAATCTGAAACAGGAAACAGGAAATGTTGTTGTTTTGTTTTGTTTTTCATGCACAAATACAGGTTGACTTGCAGACATTAAAATGTTTTGTTAGTATGATGTATGATTGTATGAATATAATTCTCAACTTCATCTCAACACACCCTGAACACTGAGATAATGTTTTAGCTTTGCTACCAAGAAATGTGCATTTCGATGTTGTGATTCTTAATTCAATCATATGATCCTAATTTTCAAATTGGAAACATGCTTAGCTGATGACTTGTGCCTCGATGTTGCCAGCTGTCTTAAAATGACGCGACTTGATTTTTGGATTTAAGGCAGTTTTGTCCAGAAACGTGAATGAATCATCTTTAAATCACACACCACTGACGAGATTTTTTCCATAACTAGTCGGACGTAAGCCTGATCTACAATAACAATAAATTATCTCACAATATGCCTTAAGTCATGATCTGTTAGTCTCATTGACTGAACATCAGCCTACAACAAACTCAGAGGACTCATCAGTTAGCGTTAGCCAGCTAGCTGTGGCTAGCTAAGGGTACAACATCAGCCACGTACTTCTTAAACATCCTCGTTGGTCGCTGTAACCACGTTCCTCAGCTGTGACGAAGCTTTTCCGGATTTACTGCGTCAGCTCGGCTCTGGTAAACGCAGGTAAACAACAAAATAAAATTCATCTATCAGTAATGCTATGGCAATTCCACGCCTGTTTCGCAGTGGAGGGCCAGCGGTATCAGGGTTACGTCACTTTACGACACTTACTTGCGAGACACGGCAAGGCAAGTCAGGTCGAATTCGATTATGATTGGCCCTTCCATCCTCTTCTGTCACCTAGGCAACTTCTGTAACTGAAACGTTTTGGCTTCCAGGGTTTCGCAACCAACAAATGATCGATAGTTAATGTCAAGGCTATTTTCCATGGTGAGAAAGCAGTATTCATGCCCTTTATTCGTTTCCTAATTTGAACAAACAAACAACACATCAATGAGCTGTGCCCTGAAAGATACGTGTGCAGTTTCTACATAGATGGTAACTAAATTAGTGTGTTTTTTTTTTCTTTCTTTCTTTTTGTCTCTTAAATATTGTTTTTATACAGTATTACCAGTATTGCTGTAATATGTAAATTCCTGGAATTTTCCAACAGTGAATATGATTTTTCCGATGTAAAATAACAGCTGACCCACAAATAGCGTATTTCTTTTAATTTGTACTCAGAATAAAACAAAGTTGTGCATGTCCACAACAATCATACCTGTAATCCATATTTATTTTAAATATACCTTTTTCACGGGATGGATATACTTCTTATAGGACACACATTGTATCACAGTGAGCAGCAATAGACTCCATAGACTGTTGGCAAAGCACGAAATAGAAAAAAAATATGATCATAGAGGAAAAATATATACAGAATAATAAAATAGGCAAATAAAAAACATAGGAACATTTCAAAAATCAAATTAAAGCAAGCGAAAAAATAAGAGAAAGCAAAAGCAGTAATAATGATGTGGATCTAGATGTAATGGCTATGAAACATGGGATATAAAAAAATGGAGCAATATATAAAAAAGAGAACATTGTAGAACATTGTACGTGTAATGTAGTGTAAAGCAGCTTTTTCACTGAAAGGAAAAAACCAAAAACACTATAATAATGGAAAAACAATGCGATCTTTAATAAATCTGTCATTAAAGCTACAGTGTTAAGTGTTAGAAAACGTTTATAATAGAATAAATATGCACTCACACCCAATAATTAATAATTTTAATTATATCGTTTCATTCCGTTTGGCGAAGTCTTGTCCCGAAAAATGACGTCAACTCTCGTCACCATGGCGTTGACGTGGCGCCATCTTGTGGCCAGAACAGAAACAACAGTGAAGTGGGTTAAAGAAAAAAACACGCTGGTGCAAAAAGTACTTTTGTACAAAGTACTTCCGGTGGGGTCACCGACTAGCTTTCACGAGCGAAAATTTTCTCGTATTTACCAACGTCTGTCACACTGACATGTGAGCCTGTTTTTGCTTTAGCTTCATTTCTTCTGTAAATAATTTCCCTTAACGGCCGCTTTACTTTAACCGCTTTCACTCAACGACTTCACAACGCGGCGCGACAAGCGAGGCAAAAAGAGGAAGCAATAGCCAACCATCTTTCTTCTTCTGCCAGCAATAACAAGAAAGAGACCAGGCTGGACTCAAGTGGAGCTGTGTACTTTGCAATTTATTGTGTGTTTTATACCGGATAAAGGACTTGAGCAAAAGCTCTCCGTGTGGAGATAGATAAAGGCTCTCGGACACTGAGCTCATCCCCCGGCGAGCCTGGAAGTTTCGGATCAGAAGACTGGCTGTTAAGAATTAGTATTCCCGTTTTTTCATGTTTCCAACAGGTTTATCTTCCCCTAATCCCCCACCACCGCCAACCCAGGAGGCTAGACCAGCGGCTACTGATGTCAAAAACGAAAGCGGTAGCATCACATCTCCGAAGAAGAGGAAAATAAACGGCTCCGAGAGGGACGACACCACTGACACGATCTCCTCTTCGCCCCCCAAGAATTCCTCCTCCTCCTCCTCTTCTTCCTCCTCCTGCTCTCCCACTCCGCTGCACATTCAGAAGAAGTTGAGGTTTGAGGATTCGGTGGATTTCATTGGACTGGATGTGAAAATGGCTGAGGAGGCTGCCGCCGCCGCCGCCGCTGCTGCTTCGTGCTCCAATAACAAAAGCAAAGCCGTGTTCCTGTCCGGTGGCGTGGGACACCATGCAAACGGACTGACGAAAACCGCAGGATCCGGCACCTTTTCCAACAGTAAACCCGGTGCTGCCAAGAAACTAGTCATCAAGAACTTCAAAGGTAGCAGATCCACTGGTGGATGATGTGATTCAAGCTCCACACTAGTCACTGACAGCAATATGCAACTTAAAGTCAACTGCTAACAAGCGCCCAGGCGCTGTGATGCTGTCCTACATGGCGAAATTGGGAAATCAGACTGCTAGACTGGCTCCTAAAGGCTGCATTACAGTTAAAAAGCTTATATAGTACAATCAGTGAACCGTGGGTGACTACCTGTTTGGTTATCACGTTGATATTACTGAGAAATGTGTCCTAAATGTCTCAGATCTTGTCTAAGTTATATTTCCTTGACTCGTCACCTTGGCAACAAAGATGTGCCAATGCTGGGATGCCCGTTGGTTCAGTCAGGAGACATTTATGCATAAATATACTGGATTAGTTAAGCAGAGACACTCATTGCTCATTTATCAAAGCTGAAACAAATAAATAAGTTTGCAGATAAGTTTTAAAAATCCTTTTAGGGATTCCTGATCAGACTATAGACGCACAGAGCCGTGGCAGTAAATGGTTTCATCATGTTTTTGCCATGTGATGGTTTGATCTCGTGAAATTGTCTCAAGTTTCTGTGGACCACATTAACAATTAACAAACAGAATTAGTTAATCGAGTCATTTCAAATGTAAAGAATTGGGCCCAGTTTAATGCAGAACAGTGGAGCTCGCTTTGAACGTCAATGTGATTATTTTATATGTCATTTTGCAATGTGGGATAACATCCAGATTCTTATTGTGATGATAGTTTTAAGGAGAACAAATCTCTTTATCAACAGAGAGCATTCATCATCAAACAATCACACAGCCAGCGTACAAGAACAAGACATAAGAGGCAAAACAACAAGCAATCCAACAACAAATAGATCAAATAGAAACTATTAAAGTAGTTATAAAAGCACATCAGGTCGTAAACATCTCCGAATGAAAGAAGCTCATCACTTGAGGGCAGTTTGCTCTTCATCCTACTGAAAAGCTGCACAGTACCTGCCAAGGTTAGCCTGTGTATATGTGTATGAGACCTAAGGTTTAGGAGGTATTGCATTGTGTACATCAGACTGAGGATTAGGGAGGAGAGGTATGAGGTACTTCACAAGCTTTATACATGAGTATTCTGAGATTATTGCTCATTGTTGTCAGTAATGAGCATACTGCTGAGCCCTGGTCATATCCTCATGTTTAAAAACCCAAATCTTAATTATCGCTATACTTTAAATAGAAACACAGTTGTTTAAAGTAGCGCCGGTGACAAAGCTTCAGTCCAGTGAAGTCCACTGTTTGTCGCTGAGGTCCTGCCAAAGTCGACGGTGTTATCAGAGGAGTTTGTGTTTTGTTTTGCTCGCAGAAAAGCCCAAATTGCCCGAGAACTACACGCAGGAGACCTGGCAGAAGCTGAAGGAGGCGGTGGAGGCCATACAGAACAGCACTTCAATCAAGTACAATCTAGAGGAGCTCTACCAGGTATCGCTGCAGACCGGCTGACCTCTCAGAGGAAGCTCACCGAAGCCCCTCGCTCATATAGACCTTTTTGACGCGCTGTTTTTGTCCCCCCCAGGCTGTTGAGAACCTGTGCTCCCATAAGATCTCTGCCAAGCTTTACAAACAGCTGAGGGCCGTGTGTGAAGACCACATCAAGGCACAAATCGATCAATTCAGAGAATATCCTTTACACTTTATCTTCAGTCTCTGTCACTTCTGTCTGTCAGTACTCTTGTATCGCCTTGTGTTCTTTTTCTAGTCATATTGCAGCAAAGCTCTTTTTTTGCCTTAACACTGGTCATACGGATGCCCTGGACAGTGTGCTTTTCCTCAAGAAAATTGATAAGTGCTGGCAGGATCACTGCAGACAAATGGTATGTTTTGTAACTTTAAGAAGTGAATTTGGGGGCTGCCATGTCTGTTCAAAGTCTGTTAACATAATCCCACTTTCCCTGCAGTCTGTTTATAATCAGAGGTTCATGTTTAAAGGGGTATTCCACTGATGAAGTGTTGTATTCCCATAAAGTTTTGCGACCTGTGAAAGACATTTTAAAAAAAGATGCCGGGTCCTGCTACGCTTCCAGTAATGCAACTCGACAGTGTCTGTCATTAGTGTCACCCTGCCTGATGGATAGACAGTCTTGCAAATATCACCGCCTTATGCATATGCAAGGGCTTCCCATCGGCAAACACCACAAAAGAAAACATCAAAACAAATGTCATTTTCAACAAAAAGGTCACTGTCAGTGTGAACATCTGGGCTGTAGTTCAATCTGTCAGCCTGTCACATGGGACCAACAAAGATGATGGCGATATTTGTGAAAATATATGTGGAGACGCCTTTTAAAGACCAAACCCCAGCTTGTAACACGGCATTCTGTTAGAAGAATTCAAAGCCCAACTCGCACAGGACTGTTATTACCAGGGGACCTCATGTGGTTTAGAAATTACCTCCCCATGTCTGTGGTTAATAAGCAAAGTCTGTATTTGAATCTACTGACATTATCCCCCGGATGTAATATTGAGGCTCTGCGTAAAATAAAGTCCTGGCTTCCAGAAGCGAAGCGTCTGCTCTTCAGCAACCACATTCATAATATAGTTTACAGCTGCTTTGCCCACTTTCTGCATGTGTTTCAAGCATAAATACACAGTTGCAGCTCATTTCGATCGGGTAGCAGATTGTGGCTGTATGTCAGCCTTTTGTTGCTCCTCAATGTCTCTGTCATCACTCATTCTAAACGTCATTACAGCCGCTCTCACTGCACAGCTGTTGACGGCTGTTCAACATATGAGCCGCAATCAAATTTCATATTTGTTCAGTTGTCTGATAACTGAAAACAGATGTTTAAAAAAAAAAATGCTGTTTCGCACAGGGCTGATGTTATCGCATGACCTCTGGGTTTGGTGGAATAGGGTGCAGTCACGTGGGATTAAGATTACAGATGACCTCCACAGTTATTACACATTACTAGATGTGAGGATGTTGTACAGCTGTTTTCACAGAGTGAGAAGGAATGCCCCTTTAATTTGATTAAAAAAGTCGTTAGTGCTTATTTCTAACGGTGAATGTTTGTCATTGTTTCACAGATCATGATTAGGAGTATATTTTTGTTTCTGGACCGCACCTATGTTTTACAGAATTCAATGCTGCCATCAATCTGGTGAGTGGCCGCTGTTTTTCAGCTGTTCTACAAATACTGTGAGACTGATTTCTGTTAAAAGTGGGTGTTGAGCAAGCTGCTGTGGTCTGCAGGGACATGGGTCTGGAGCTGTTCAGGTTCTACATCATCAGTGATCTGAAGGTCCAGAGTAAAACCATCGACGGGATCCTGCTGCTCATTGAGAGGGAGCGAAACGGGGAGGCGATAGACCGCAGTCTGCTGAGGAGCCTGCTGAGCATGCTGTCTGACCTGCAGGTGACCGACCATTCCTTCATTATGTTAACAGCGATCCACTCGCGAGTATCCGCTGCTGTAAATCTGCGTTTGAAATCACCTGCGTTTTCATCACGACTTTGGCGGCTGTGTTGTCTGATGATCAGTCGCGCAGGGGTGTGATGAGTTGTCGGTTTCCTGTTGACGAATGGCTTTAATGAACCTCGTGTTCTCTCCATCCCTGACAGATTTATCAAGACTCCTTTGAGCAGCGCTTTTTGGAGGAAACTAATCGACTGTACGCCGCAGAGGGACAGAGGCTGATGCAGGAGAGAGAGGTGATTTATGTGACCCTCGTTCTCGGGGCCCATTTTGTTGTTTGTTGCCGTATTTTTCTTATTTCACGGAATAACTGTCGAAACATGAACAATCCGATCACACTGTGTACGTCCAGTGTCCGTGCTGGAATTTCATAGCGCAAATATTTATTCATCTAAAACATTCGTTGCAACATCAGGTCTTAATTTTAGTCCCTCAAAATGAAACAGATTCACTGTTTTGTTTTGATGTTCAAACCTAAATAGCGATCAAACACACAGCAATTTAGACAAGCGCACAGCAAGAAATCAATCACAGAAGTCGACTTTACTGTCTCCAGAATAAGCTGGGATGCGGAGTAAAACATTAATGAAACTGATAATTTGTTAATCCTTTTTGACATACTCAACTGAAACAGTACAAAGATAAAATATTTGCTCATGATTTCATTCTGCTTTCGTTTACGTTTTAAACGGCGCCCCAGCTTTTTTAGAGTGGAGTTTCTGTGTTTGTATGAAAAGGTCTTATGGCTGGTGCTGTGGGGTGTGCTGGGGGTGGGACGGCTGAGTTACAGCCCAGACTTTTTGACGGCAGAGGGAGATATTTCAGCATCCTGGCAGCCTGATGTATAAAGCTGTCGCGCAGTCTGGTGGAGTGAGCTCGGAGGCGCCGGGTATCTTCTCCCAGATGGCAGGAAGCTGAAGAGGCCGTGTGAGGGACGGGTGGGGTCACTCGCACTGCTGGTGGCTTTGCTGGCTATGCATGGGTTCTAGATGTCCAGGCGGGAGTTGAAGTGTTGAAGCAAGGCACACATGAAATGTCCTTCTGGGTGTTCGACTCACTGCTTTTACCCTTTTTCTGTAGGTACCAGAATATCTCCATCATGTCAACAAACGTTTGGAGGAGGAGGCTGACAGAGTCATCACATATCTAGACCAGAGCACACAGTGAGTGTTAGACTGTCGCATTCAGTTTGCAGTTTAACACTGACAAAGGTGGATTTGTAACCTGAGCTTTTTCCCCCCCGCTCAGAAAACCACTCATTGCTACGGTTGAGAAGCAGTTGCTGGGTGAACATCTCACAGCTACTCTGCAAAAAGGTACAGAGCAATAAATACTTTCTATTGACGTATGCGTTTTTGAAAGAATGAAAGCAGCCAGAGCTCTGACCTCCGACTTTCTGTTGTTTGAAACTTCCAGGGTTGACTCACCTGCTGGATGAGAACAGAATTCAGGATCTGTCTCTTCTCTATCAGCTCTTCAGTCGAGTGCGAGGCGGTGTTCAGGTCCTGCTGCAACACTGGATAGAGTACATAAAGGTATGATGTAGAAGTCAGAAGATCATGCATGAGGAGTTGTTTCGCGTGTTCTGTTGCTGACTGTTTGCCATTGTCCCGAAAATCAACGTCAAGGCTTTTGGAAGCACAATCGTAATCAATCCAGAAAAAGACAAAACAATGGTGCAAGAGTTGCTGGATTTTAAGGACAAGGTGGATCACATCATCGACATCTGCTTCATGAAGAATGAGAAGTTTGTCAACGCCATGAAGGAGGCT
The DNA here is from genome assembly GCF_039877785.1 of Chaetodon trifascialis. Classification (NCBI taxonomy): domain Eukaryota; kingdom Metazoa; phylum Chordata; class Actinopteri; order Chaetodontiformes; family Chaetodontidae; genus Chaetodon; species Chaetodon trifascialis. The sequence continues at coordinate 21,270,339 of NC_092060.1, forward strand.
TTCGAAACATTCATCAACAAACGGCCAAATAAACCAGCAGAGCTCATAGGTCAGTTGGCATTTTCCCCCCATTCGTAACGGCTGCATCATCAGTAAATGAGCGAAATCACGATCGTGAAATAAATTGTGCTGTGAATCTACTTCTGTTTCCAGCAAAACACGTGGATTCAAAGCTAAGGGCAGGAAACAAAGAGGCAACAGATGAAGAGCTGGAGAAGATGCTGGATAAGATCATGATCATCTTTAGATTCATCTATGGTAATTTTACTGCATTTGTCTCAGATTATGATTGTTTCTCCGTGTGCTTGTTTTTAATGGAGTAATGTGTTTTCTTTGTAGGAAAAGATGTGTTCGAGGCATTTTACAAGAAGGATCTGGCCAAGAGGTTGCTGGTTGGAAAGAGCGCCTCTGTGGATGCTGAAAAATCAATGTTGTCAAAACTGAAACATGGTCAGTTAAATCCCTCAGTGTCACTGCTTAACACACACAAACACCCTCAATGTGAAATCGATGGCAGAATGGGAATCTTGACACACGTTGACCTGTGACCTTTTGGGCATTTCCTCAGAATGTGGAGCAGCGTTTACCAGCAAACTGGAGGGGATGTTTAAGGATATGGAGCTTTCTAAAGACATCATGGTGCAGTTCAAACAGGTACGAACAACAATAGTGGGTTCAAGACCATCCGTGTGATACGAGTATTACATATGTATTTATGTATTGACTAAATGTATGGATATGTGTGTTTGCCCGTGTATATTGTGATATGAAGTTATTGTATTTCTACAGTTGGCAATGTTTTGTGACTATTGAGCTTTACTGCCCACCAGAGCCACACACCCCTCTTAGCAATGTTAACAAAAGTGAAAAATAATTTGTGTCTCTGACTTGTGATTCGGAAATGCTCTAAAATCCAACGGGTTCTTCCTTGACCTGTGCTACAGCCATCCACCAAGTTTAATGAAAATCAGGCCCGTAGTTTTCCCATAATCCTGCTGACAGACAAACAGACTGAAGCAAAAACATAAGCTTCTTTCTGGAGGAAACAAAAGAACAGCAGCAAAATCTCACATTGGAGAAGCCGAAACAAAGGAAAATTTACGCTGATTTAAAATATTTTTTTAATGTCAGTCGAAAAAATCTCTTGAATAATTAATTTCTACTTGCAGTCACAACAAAAGAATAAGTGATTCTTACCATAATAAATTTCCATAATTGTAAAATTCCTCCTTTTATTATCTTTATCGTTATTTAAATTGTAAAACTGCAATGTTTTGGAATCCCATCAGTTCAAACTCATGTATTTATTACTCAGACTGGACGCCGTGGATCATATTTCTGCATCTCACTGGCACCTGAAACCGAATGCCCTCACCAGCACAGCCCTTTTGTTGATGACCTAAAGCGATTAGTTAGAGCAGGAGGTGGCAGGCGGGCGTCACGTGTCTCGTTTGTGTTTCTGTAGTATATGCAGTGCCAAAACATTCCTGGCAACATTGAGCTGACGGTGAACATCCTCACTATGGGTTACTGGCCGACCTATGTCCCGATGGAAGTGCACCTGCCTCCTGAGGTTAGTGCTGAGCAAACACTGAAATTTTCGGAACATGTTGTTTTTACAACCTGCCCTGCAATAAATATACTGAGTGTTGCCTTGTAACGCCTGTTATCTTTGTCCAGATGGTACGACTGCAAGAGATCTTCAAGACCTTCTACCTGGGCAAACACAGCGGGAGGAAGCTGCAGTGGCAATCGACACTCGGCCATTGTGTCTTAAAGGCAGAATTTAAAGAGGTAGATGCTGCGACAGAGTACTAAGAATGTCCTGGTGTGTTTTGCTCAGTCAGAATAAAGCTTAGTGGTATTGTTGTTCTCTTTAATTGGAGGGCAAGAAGGAGCTGCAGGTGTCACTTTTCCAAACACTTGTGCTGCTGATGTTTAACGAAGGAGAGGAGTTCACCCTGGAGGAGATCAAACTGGCAACAGGAATAGGTCTGTATGATCACATGAAAGTTTAAATGTGGCCGCACGTTGATGAAGGAGTACTGGTCTAAAACACTGCGTCTGCTGGCTTACAGAGGACAGTGAACTGCGCCGGACTCTGCAGTCGCTTGCGTGTGGAAAAGCACGCGTCCTCACCAAAATCCCAAAAAGCAAAGATGTGGAGGACGGAGACAAGTTTTCTTGCAATGATGACTTCAAACACAAGCTCTTCCGGATCAAAATAAACCAGATCCAGATGAAAGAAACGGTACAAGTATTATCTTGTATTACTCCACTGATTTCAAGGCCTTCAAGGTGAATTCTTTTAACCAGTCGTTTTCTCTCAGGTGGAGGAGCAAGCCAGCACCACAGAGAGGGTCTTTCAGGATCGTCAGTATCAGATTGACGCTGCCATTGTTCGGATCATGAAGATGAGGAAGACTCTGAGCCATAATCTCTTGATGTCTGAGGTGTACAACCAGCTCAAGTTCCCCGTCAAGGTGATTAGCACAGCACTGAAAGATGTTTCATTGACCTATGAGGGGCGTGAGCATTTAAATTCTCGACTGCAGTTTCACCCTGGAAATCTGTTGTTGTATCATCATCCATCCATTTTCTGTATGCACTTAATCCTGTGAGGTCACAGGGGTTATTTTACTTTTTATTATACCGTATTAATTATAGAAGAAACATTTCAAGATTAAAGCCCATCAGATACTGGGTATTATCCTACTGACATATCTGGTAATATTTTTCATAAATGTAATATATCCTCAATAAGGATGTCTTCATTTATTTTAATTATTATTATTATATCATATTCTAAGTATTGTGACCACAATATGTACTTTGTTTGAATTTTTTTCTACTTTCTGCAGTGTGCTAACCATGAAATGGAGACACTGTTTCTAAATGCTCTCACACATCTTTGACATTTTTGTGCCGCTACGTCGTGTTACTGACTGACCTGCAAGTACATCAATATCTGAGTTACGAGCTAATATCAAAACTTTTTTCTTTTTTGGCTTTTTCTACAATTTTAATTTGATAGCCTTTAAACCTCTAGTGGGTTGTTTAGGTGAAATCCCTTGGTTGAAATTTTGATAAGCACTGGCTGTTTTTGGGTGTTATTTTGTAGAAGCACCCTCCCTACTAACAAGCTAGCAAGGTCCACCAGGAGAAGATCTAAACTGTCTTGTACAATAAGGGTTTTTGTATAGTAAGTTACCCTGGGGAGGTGGCGTGGCTTATATGAATAAGCTTTTCACTGTCATTACTTCACACCTCCAAGCATAAAAATAACCAGAAATGCTGGCAAGTGCCCCGTGTGTTAACCTCTGCCTCCTCTCTGTGCTCTGCCCTTTCAGCCTGCTGACTTGAAGAAGAGGATAGAGTCTCTTATTGACAGGGACTATATGGAGCGTGACAAGGAGAACCCCAATCAGTACAACTACGTGGCTTAGAAAAAGTGACAGAGAAAAAGAGATGCGGATGGTCCAGTCAGGCTGAGATGATCAGTCTCTTAATCTTTTGCTCCAGGGGACGTTAACCATTATCATCTTCAACCCAGCGACCGACAAGTGAATGGATACTGCTCCACAGGATTTTTGTCAGGGGGCTTGTGATCCTGTGGACTGCATGCCCATTGAAAAGAGAATATTGTCCATGTTTCTCAGTGCCTCTGAGAGAGTTGGGCTACTGTGGACAGACAAAGAAGACACACAGTTGTTGTTCCGTTTGCTCTTTTTTTTTTATGGGGAGGAAAAATATTTATTTTCAAACTTAGATTTTTTTTGTCCAGTTTGAATCAATATGCTCTTTGTTATCAAGTCACTTTTTTTTCTTTTTGTTTACTCAGTATCCCAAGCAAACGCTGACACACTTAAGAAAGCTCTAAATGTACCACACGTCAGAGAGAAAAAGGATAAAAAGAAAATTAAACTGATGCTTGTTTCTTCAGTCAGTGTCAAATGTGGAACTATTGGAATAACATTCATAGTCGGGAACTGACAATTTGGGAAATATCTGTGTCAAATGTGTGATCCTGCAGCAAAGTTTTACAAGTTTTAAGACCGTGTAGCCATCAGATAAAGCTGTGATCCTGAACATGCAAAGCGTTCAAAGCAGAGTTTGTGCCAAAAAAAAAAAGGAGCACTTCTTTTTGTTATTCAAGCTGCTAAAACTGTTCAGTTGTACAAGTATATGCATCTAAGTTTCTCTTTGTTCTGTCTTTGTATGTTTTTGTACATACTTCACAAAAGTGACATTTTAAATGATCTCATCTGACAGTCAACTGCTTTTTAGGTTTTTGTTAACCCTTAGGAAGTATACTAAAAGCACAACAACAAAAGATCCCATCTCCCACCATCGTACCACACACATACACTATATTTTCTTTTTGTATGTCTCCCTGTGGGGCTTGCAGGCCTTGCTGAAAAGTGGGGGGAATGGGAGTGGATTGCCTCAACATGAGGAAAAATATGATTGAGTAGACATGCCCTTGTTTGTATGAGTCTGTTAGATTTATTGCTAGAGATTAAAATAACTGTTTCAATCGGGTTTTCTTTTATTAATCCTTGATTTGCTAACACATTTCACTGTATTGTGTGAAAACAGCACATAAGTAAGTATCTTTGGTCCGAAGTGAGTGAACATTCACATTGTCGTGGGCCACAAGAGAGCATACTGTACAATAATTAACTCTATAAAAGGGCCACAGAGATCTGAAGCTGGACCGCAGTACACTCATCTTCTGGTTTTACATATTGGTCCCTGTCATATGACTTCCATTTCCTGGTACAGTCGGCGGCGGCACAGCTTCATCCCAAACACCGCTGACTGAGCGTCCCTACTGGGTTTCTTTACCTCTTCTCCTCTGGCTGACACTCCAAACTACTGCGCGATCATGGGCAGATACGCCACATTTGCTTTGTTTCTCGCCTTTGGAATCGGTATGTGTTTTCAGCATTGTTGGTCTTAAAATCAACTGTAAAAAGTGAGAGAGAGAAAAAAATGCTACCCGTTTCTGCGAAGTGACGTGATTAAACTTACGGGACACCCCGGGCCTGGTGCTTCTGCTGGGCTGCTCTGGGAAAGAGATTTGAACAATATATTTACTTGTAAATTGTCTTTAATTTGTAGGCATGATTGCGCTGTTTGAGTGAATTTACTGCACAGGCCTTAAAACAAACCCATCATCGGCTGTTCATTCGAGGATCAGTGTAGTCGTGATGTTTTGCTAATGAAGCTAGCTTGATTGCTAATTGTTAACTACGTCAACAACATCAGAGTAGAGCGCCGCTAAATCACCGTATACATCTCAATAAACTATATTTTCCTTCATAAGTGCTATTTATCTTTTCTTGCCAGTATATGACAACCAAACTCTGCCCTGAAAGTAACTGTCAAGCTGTCTTTAACGTTATTGTGCCAGTCGGTAATGTGTTGGCCAGTTAACATTAGCTAGCTTAGCCGTTAGCTTACTGGTTGGATAACACTTCTTTTGAAGCTGAAGTTTGAGCTGAAGATAAAACCTTCAGACCTTCTGATTCATGTCTGCTGCTAAATAACGTCAGCCACGCACACTAAGCTTAAGAGGGTAAAAAGTGTGCCTCAAACCCTATCGACATAAAGCGCATCAACATTTATGTTGTCGGCTATTGTAGTTAGCATTGGCTACATTTTTCAGTTTACAGTTGGTTAGCACGTGATAGATCGACTATAACGTATTGCCGTAAAGCTCACGCTAATTTGATTTAGCTAACTAGCTCGCTGACAGCGGTACATACACAGATGAACTGATCATGAGTCCAGCGCAGCCGATTTGAAAAGGCAAACGGGCACCACCATAAACAAGATCACTTTTCATTTCAGATGACCGTTTTAAATGAGGAATCAGCTGCACATTCTTCTGTTGATTTCAGCTGATACTGTTGCATGTACTTGCTGTGTTTGAGCTAAGCTCAACCCGTTTGGTCACAGACGTTACAGTTTGTTTAGAGTGGATCAAGTTTGTCTCCACTGCTGACAGATTCGGTGTTACACCAAATTCTGTGACCAATAATCACATTCTATGATCCTTAAATAGAAATGCAGCATTTTTATAACAAGGTCATAAATAGAACCAATGCTGGGGCCTTTTTAAGTTCAGGGGAATGAGGCAGGTAGCTGTTGTTGAGGTGATAAGTGTGTCAAAACCATTTGTCTGAAAATCTGAAAGGACCTTGGACTCTCTTCAGTTAAATTGCACACACTTTCTCAGAGCCACTAGAAATGGCACAGGGTTTTATTGCAAATATATGACTGAAGATGTTTTATGAATAGTGCACCATCATTCTTTAAATGCTTGTTGTTGTCAACTTGGAGGTCATGCGATTCTTGTGTTCACAAGAAAATAGAATAAGAGTAATGTTTTGTCTTTGTTTTCAGCATTCCAGCTTTCATGTGGCACTGAGGTGAATGTCAAAGACAAAGATGACAAATTATGCCTCTATGCCAATCTAATGGTCAACTTCTCAGTCTCATATGAAGTAGCTGGCAATAAGGTGAGTGCATGGTCTTCGTCACACTAATCACAATGTGTTCTACGATGCCCAGCAGGGTTTGGTATATTTAGTACGTCATGCTACACATTGTCCTTATGAAATTACTTTTCCAGTAAAGCAAAACAGCTCCCCTGTTATCAGGCCACCTGAACAGGATGATTATCAGCCCCTTCTGGAGCAAATGTCATGTGGGAAAGGGGAAATGAGAGCAGTCATGACAAAGCAAAGAGATTCTTGCTACTCAGCATTTCACTCAGTGAGTTTTCCTGGCGCACATCCTGTTGTGTTCTATCTTTTCACCAGTGCGTTGATGTGCCGTAGAAAGCAGCTCACAGAAATTAACATAATTTGAAGGAATTTCCAAACCTGTATTTATTATTCTTCCTAACTCTAATGGATTTTTCTTATAAGTTGTCGATCAGACCCGAGCTGATTAGAAATTAGTGGCATGTTTACAGAGGAAATGTTTCAGGTGATAAGAAACTGTCACACTCTGCTCTCTCGTAGAGTGCAACAGCTGAGCTCGAACTTCCTCCTGAAGTCACAACAAATGGAAGTGAGTGTGATACCACAAGCTCAGTGCTGAAGCTTAATTTTGGCGAAGGACACTCCTGGAGCATCAACTTCACCGTCAATGGAAAAATGTACCAGGCAGACTACATCACCTTTTCCTACAACCTCAGCGACACTACCCGCTTCCCCGGTTCTGTATCAAATGGTAAAGTCTACACCTCACAGTGCAAAAAACAAGCAAACACATGTATGAAAGGCCGTGTGCTGATGCTGGTGTGTCTTTGAATTTCTTTTAGAGACCACCAGTGTTACTGTGAAGCCTCACATTACAGACGTGGACATGGACACCTGCTACTCGTGCAAGAGCAACGACATGATCGAAAATGATTTGGTCAATCAGACACTGTGGAACGTGCTCATACAGGCTTTTGTCAGTAATGGCAGCAAGAGTGAACAGAGTAAGTGCGGCTGCAGCGTCGCATCCCGTCCTGCTCGTAATATTTCTCTCCTGTTGACACTGATGGTCAATTCTCTCTGTTTTGTCCCCACACAGTTTCCTCTTGTGCTGCTGATCTACCCACAACTGCTGCCCCCACCACTCACTCCACCAGTACCACCCCTGCAGCCCCTGTCACAAACGCTACTGCCCCTCCTCCTACCACCACTCCGACCCCCACCCTCCCTACACCCTCCACTGGGAAGTACAGCATCAAGCCTGATGAGAACAGCACAGCCTGTCTGTTAGCCAGCTTTGGCCTGCGGATTGGTTACAAGCAAGCAGATGTATGTTTGTACACAGAGCTATAATGTCGTAATCTTGTGAAGCCCTTCCATGTGATAGACTCATGATCTCGTATCTTCTCTTCCCTCTGGTGTAGAACTATCAGGAGATGAACTTTGACCCTAATGGGACTACAGTCTCTGGATCATGTGGAGTCAACAGCAGTGAGCTGGTGCTGGTGTCTAACACAATGACCATCATGTTCACTTTCACCAATGTAAGTCCTCATCAATAGGACATTATGTCCATTTGATAAACGTCCCTGCTGACAGTTTCTCAGTGTTCAAAGAGCCTTTGAGATTATTAGGAATTTACTGTTTAATAAAACATTTTGGGCTGCATCAGACACAGTTTATCAATTAGAAATCAGTGGACTGCAACCCCGAAAGGGATAGTTGGTATAGAAAATGGGTGGATGGATTTTCCCAAGCAGAAAAGCCAAATGTTGTACAGCTCCATCTTCTTTAATGTGTGAATTTGCCAGTTTTACTTGACTTATATCATAGTGAATTGAATGTCTTTGGCTTTAAGAGAAAATAAGATGTGACGACATCAACTTTGGCTCAAGAAAAAGCGTGATGGACATTATTAACATCATATAATGTCACAGAACTAGACAGGATGCAACTAAATGGGAAATGTTCTCTGACAGTATCACTCGTCCCTGGAACAAGAGAAGGGAAATGTTTGTATCCTGGATGACCCAGATGCTGAGAGTCTGTGTTTCACCTAGTTGAGATGGGATGCGATTTTGTAACATTTGTTCAAAGTGAAAATGTTTGATGCATATTTTCTGTCTCTGAACTTGTATTTTCCTTCAACAGGACATGCAGAAATTCCGCCTGCATGCGCTCAACGTCACTGGAAGCATGAGCTCTGGTAATTGAAGAATCAAACCAGCCGCATAGACCAGGCACCACACTGAGAGAGGCAGGCTAATGTTGAGTTTTGCCTTTTCTGTCTGTGTGTTTCTTTCCAGGGGTGTCGTTTTCTGAGGCCAACACCAACCTGAGTCTGTGGGAGGCAGCTGTCAGCAGCTCCTACATGTGTAACAAAGAGCAGAACTACACCGTCGAGAGCCTGATCACCTTCTACACCTTCAACCTTCAAGTACAGCCCTTTGGAGTCAAGAAGGGTGTTTTCAGTACAGGTAGGTTTTTCTTTAATGTCTCTTGAAGTGGACTCTGCTGACCAGGCTCTGACCAAACTGTTCCATACGTAGAATCTGGAGGAAGCGGCTGTTCTAGATGATGACTTTACAGGTTGAAATAAGGAAGATAAAGGAGTTATGTTTGAAGCAGCCAAATGGATTGTGTTGTGAGGTTAGTTTGTACCAGTCGCAGGGCTGGGTGTCACTGAGTCAAAGGTCATTTTTTCATAAGAGCAGGTGTTCACTGTTTTTTTTGTAATGTTGTCATACAATGCCATTTTAATGACCACAAGTTCAAAATTTTAAAGCAAGCACAATTCAAGAAGTATTTTATTTGTTAAAATTATATTTTTGCACTATTGACAATCATTATAAGACACATTTTGATTTAATCAGATGTTCAGTATTTTATAATTTGTAGAATAGTTTCAGTAGAAATAATAGCCCTAACTTAACTCTGGTAAATTTCAAGCCACATGTATAATTCTTTGAATGTGTTTTCATGTGAATTTACATTTTTGTGAAAGCATAGTCTGAGCTTTCTTGCCTCAGGCACAGATACATTTAATTTATTAAGAGAAGTAAAGTGCAGCCAAAACCAGATGTAAAAATAAAAACCAAGCAGTACCTGGTTTTTGTGTTTCTGTCTGTGTCACGTAAGACAATAAGCAGACCCTGTAGGAAAATACCTGGTTTAGCTTTTCATAAAAGATGATACTTTCAATGGAAAGCATTTGATTATACACACTTGAAATTAGCGGTTCTCAGCCTTTTTGTCCCCTTAAACTGACACAATGTCTGAACTGCTGTTGTGCTGCTTCAGTCTCTTGTTAATCAGAAAGTCACTGTTCCACCTGTTGACTGACTCTCTTTTTATCTGCAGCCCATGAATGTTCATTGGATGACACCAGCATCTTAATCCCAATCATTGTTGGCGCTGCTCTGGCTGGCTTGATTCTCATTGTAGTGATCGCTTACGTGATTGGTCGAAGAAAGACTTATGTTGGATATCAGACCCTTTAAATCCAGTTTGCTATCGATCCTGAAATATCACGGGGTTCCCAAGCCTGGTCCTTGGGCTTTATGTTCATGTTTAATTGGCAAATAGCATAAAAATTCACAAGTCTAAATCTGGACTAAAGTCTCAGCATGCAAAAACATGCAGTTTTATAAAATGACTGCTGTCAGAAAAGTAGATTTTACTGTCTGTTAGTTTTGAATTTATTGATCATTATGCGACATGAAATGCACATAGAACATTTTTTAACTGCAGTTGCCTCAAGGGTCTTTAATGATGCTATAATAAGAGGAGTGCAATCCATGTAAGTTGGAAGGTTTGGTGTTTCTCTCAAGGACCAAACTTGCCTACCCCCAGTGTTTGTGTTTGTTTTTTGTTGTTTTCTGGATGTTGTTCCTTTTTTGTTGTTGTTGTTTTGTTTTTTTAGTTAAGGAGCAAATGCAAGATCCACATGATTTAAATTAAGCAATTACAATCATATAAAAGGTGACTTTCAATATAAATTATGCAGAATTCTGGACATCCATGATTTTCCCATTTGTTTGTGATGTGTGGCAGTTTAAGCTTCATGCTGCGGGATCCTGCACTTGCTCTGCGCACATTCCCTTCTTGTTTTGTCATTATTTAATCTTTGTGCACATTTTAGTTATTACTTCCTCTATGGTTTGACTTTTCATCTCCGTAATCATTTACATCAAGACACACAAGAATGCTAACTTCCACCGCATTTCCTTCACAAAACAAAGGAAGACGGTCAATCAGCTTTCTTCCTCTGATCGCAGAAACTCGTGAACAAGGATGAAGGTCAATTCCATTTGGAAAGTTGTCAGAGGAAATCCGCTTTAGCCCGTGTTTGCCCCTGTAGAGCAGGAGGAACATTGGAATTATTGTCCTGATTATGTGGCTCCAGTTGTATTAAGAATGTGACATCAAAGTGTTTGTTGTTTAAACAATGATAGACCTTTTTTTCATGGACGACATTTCGACATATGTGAAGCGGGAAAAGTCCAGATGGGACTCGTGACATTAATGATGACATATGAACCTAAAGGCCCTGGAACCAACTGTCGTTAGTGTTATTAATTACACCTGTGCTCTTCTGCTGCACCATGTCCAAATGTCTCCTGCTTTAAAGGTCTCTCACATTTGCACATGCTCCAGTCGATTCTCCAGAGATCAGATCTGAAAACAAAGGTCACCTGTTTTTTGTTTTTTTTTTCTCACATTATGGCATTAGGTTTAGAAAAGGGAGAATTTCGTTGTGTAGATATTCACTTTCAGCACAGACAGTTCTGAAATGAGGATATACACAAATAAATGCACTACGGCGCTCTTTTGCATTTTTGCTTTATGTTGAGACTGTTGTCACGTTGTCTCACCTGTGTATAGGTCTGGGCTTGGCCTGAGCTCTGAGGGCTGCAGCTGCATCAGGGGACATTAAAGCTCTTGAAAACTGAAGTTAAAGTTCAGGAAAAAATGTCTGAATGTATTTTTCTCATGAAGAGTTTTTAGCGAAATAGGCTCATTCGCTTTCCTGCGGAGAGCTGGCTAAGAAGAAAGACACCACTCTCATGTCTGTCTGTTAAATATACAGCTGCAGCCAAGAGACTGTTAGCTAAGCCTAGCACAGATAGTGGAAATGAGGAGGGAAGCTAGCCTGGTTCTGTCCAGACAAATCAAATAATCAGTGTTTGTACTAAGCTAAGCCAACCATCTGCTGGCTGTAGCTTTATATTTACCTTTCAGAACAGTATCAGTCTTCTCATCTAACTCTGTAAGAAAGAACAAACATGAAAAAGAGTATTTCCCAAAATGTCAAACGCATCTGGACCATATCTTTTGACTTAGTGGGTATGACTTGATCAGTTTTATTTGGCAGTGCTGACAAAGGCAAACAAACCCCACAACTGTCTTCAGACTCTAATTCAAAAGTTGCTAAATCCACCCAAAGCATGTGACATAAGGTCAGGAAAATGCCAAAACTGTTGCAGTCAAATTGTGTTCTCATGTCACGAATAGTGAGAAGCTGAAAGTGGGTTTTCAGGAGCTCATAAGTCAGGGAGTCAGTGCAGGATCAGGGGTGAAGACGAGCCTCAGAATGTGTATTTCTATGATAGAAAGCCAGTGTGACACATGGTAGTAGCTGTGTATTGTTGCTTAATTCTAGCAGGGTGCAGTGTACTGCCGGCCTTGTTCCAGCTCCTCAGGGCTGGAACGATGCAGGCTACAAAGGCACCGAATATGAGTGTGACTAGAAATTTTCCACTTCAAGGTTGCTTATAAAACGTTGCTCTCCCAGGACGTTGTATGTGTGTATGAATAATGGCTATAAATCAAATACTGGCTTTGATTTTGCTTGTGATTGTTGCTGTTCTGTGTATTTCAGCTTTGTACGGACTCCTTGCCTTAATGAAACAGATGGTTTTGCAGCACTGGTATAAATGTTTCCTCAAGGTTTATCTCCCATGTTCTCAGTAAATCATCTGACATGTTCGTCATCATGACAGCTGTGCCTTGCTTAAGGGAAACTTTGGGTTCAACAACTCACCGATAATATTAAGATGCCTTGTTTTTGGGCGACTTAGGATGATTTGGCTCACTATTTAATTTCCCTTCACGACTTGAGAACATTGCACAAACATGTTCAGCAAAGGGAATTTGTGCTGCAAGGCCGTCATTTTAGACATCAGTCAATGTGTGTTATGTGGATATAAATGACTGCTGATTTCATCTCCATTCTCTCACGCTGTTAGCTCCGATATAATTGTGTGTCAGACTGAAGTGGAGCTTTTTAGTATTTTTAGGATGTATGGAAATAAAAGTGCATTGCTGGCCTGGACACTTGAGTAATGTTTATTCTTTTGTAAAACCATAAGAAAGGTTCCATGTTGCTGTAAATACCTCTTAAAGTCAGTTCTTTCTTTCAGGAGTTCTTGCATTAACCGTCATTATTGACATTGTTTTGATTCTTCTCTTGAGCCTTTGAGACATTCACCTCTCTGCTCTCTTCACTCTTGTCTAGCTGAGGATTGCCAGCCTGATGCAGACAGCTTCCTTGTTCCCATAGCTGTCGGAGTTGCCCTGCTTGTTCTCATTCTTATCGTTCTGCTGGCCTATTTCATCGGGAGAAAGAGAAACGTGGCCACCGGCTACGAGTCCTTCTAGCTAAACTTGCCTCAGTTCGATCTTCATGCTAAACAAAGGATAGTCAGTGAATCGCTGCCTTTTTGCTTCGCTGCCTTTGACTGATTGTGAAAAATTACCAGCATGTGTTGTGTTGATGTGTCCATGTAGCGTTTAGTGCTGCAGACTTCCTGACTGCATCCGTAAAGGAGCATCTCCACATTTTGGGAAACATGCTCGGCTGTTTTCTTGCTGAGAGTTAGATGAGACCTTAAACGTTAATCAGGGAGCGTTAGAGGTGCTTTTATCGTGTGACAGAGCCGAGCTAGCTGTTTCTCTCTTGTTTTCATGCTAAGCTAACGGGCTGCTGTCTGCAGGTTCATAGAGTGGTATTGGTCTCCTCGTCTGACTCTCATTTTCAGCATTTTGCATTTCCCAAAGTGTGAGACTTCTTTTACGAATTTCTTTTCTTTGTTCTTCCTGAAATTAACACTCATCTAGAATAAATAATAACCACATGAGTGATTTCCATTCTTGCCATTGTAATATTTAATGCTCCTTTCCTCTAATCTCCTCTACAGCTCCATTGTTGATTCCACTTTTTGTAGGTTCTACTGTACTTACTTGCTGTTCTGCCTCTTTCTAATCCTTTGTGGACTGTAAATATCCTGAATCCCCTTTTTCTGCCGACTAAACCACTAACCTGCTGTCTGTCTCTCTGTCTGTCTGTCTGTCTGTCTGTCTGTCAGCTGAGGAATGCTTCCTGGACTCTGATTTGAGCTTTTTGGTGCCCATCGCAGTGGGCGTGGCGCTCAGCTTCCTAATCATCCTTGTGCTTATCTCTTACCTGATTGGCCGGAGGAAGAGTCGCACCGGCTACCAGTCTGTATAATCCAACCCAGCTGCTTCTGCCTCTGGCACCCTTTCAGCCCTCACAGCTCTTAAAAAGACCTCCCCGACCACTTCGCTGCCTGTCAGCATCCCAAACTTCCGCTTTATTCTGTCTCCCTAAAAATAACCTTAAGCTTATTTCTCGTACACAGTTTCAAATTTATCCCAGCAACCACTCCGACTGTTTCCTTGGTTTTGCTTTGATGCCAATGACTGAATCAAGTACCAAAACATTTATGATCAATATTGCATCGTTTGATTGTAGATTGCATGTTTTGAAAATTCAATTTATGGCTGTGAGTAGCCGTCCACCTCCTCCGAGAGCCGTCCCTCCTCCCACCCCAGAGAGGCTTTTTCCTCTCGGTTTCTGTGCTGTACAATAGTATATGTGTAAATTACTCTTGTATAGAATGAATGACATTGATTTTTGATGACGTGAATGTACGAGCAAGCTAATAGACACACTGTTGTTCACACCCCAGACGCCACCGTCTCCATGTTTCTGTAACCATCACTTAACATAAAGTTAACAGTTCAATGAAAACTCCCGTCGCACATGCAGTCACTGAGCTGTAGCTCAATGAAAGGGACATTAACTTATCAAGACACTTTACCTGCACTGGGACCAGTTTGTTTTTTTTCTTGATTTTGTGTGAAAATGTGTAATATTAGGTGTTTATGTTTCTATCACTCATGTTAGGAAGCTCTAAGATTATTTTCTTTAAATGTACACTTCTCTTAAAAGATGCACATTTGAGTATTTGTTGAATTATGTTTTTCTCCTTGAATCCTGCATTATTTCACAAGTCAGACAAATGGATATTTTGGCGAATGGGAGACTTGGTTTGAACTAATGCTTACGTTGGTGACCAGAATCAAGCTTGGTTGAATATACATTCATTTGCACTTGAGTTAACGATTAAACATTAGGCAGAGTGAGATTACTTCATTACCTTCCATGTGATCGTATGAGCATGAGCAGTTGGAGATCATGAGTAATACTTCACACCACTTCATTTCTATGATCGTCACTTGTGTGCATTCGTTCACTCCCCCTGACAGTTTCGTGCCTTTCTGTTGTGCACCTCTGAGTTGCTTGCTTGAAGCTTGTCTCCATCTGATGAAGAATGTGACATGATGAGCTTGTTTAACACAAGTGGGGAACAAATTAAATAAAGTTTCGTTCTTGTTTTGTATCACTGTCGTTCTTTGAACAGGCTGTGTTCTGCCGTCAGCGTGATGTTGTGTAACGGGAGCTCGGCTGTCGGGGCTGAATTCAAAGGTTAACGGTTGGAAGCTAAACATTCACGCCGCTGCGTGAAGTGGTGCGATTGCTCAGCCAGTTCGACTTTGATCAATGACCTGCTGTTTAGCACCTGTAATGGTACGCAGAGGCATGACTCCAGCTATTACTGGCACTCAGGCAGATATGAAGTTTACCCAGAGGTCACCCCAGTTGATGTAGCCTTAACTCATTGCTGTGATTAGTTTCAGTTAATCTGTGTTTTGCCGACACTGGCTTCACTTCCTAATCAGCCAAATCTGTTACTTGAAATATTATTACATTTCTTCCTCTTAAAACCCAACATGTCGACAGGCACTGAAGTGTACCCCTTCCCTTTGTCACAAGCTAAGCCTGCCCTTTGGATCAAGGTGACAAAGTACATACATGACCAGAAAGCTTTGTTAATGGCCGTGCTATTAACACGCTCTGCTGGCCGGTCCACCGCTGTGGTCCAGACTGAAATATCTCAACAGCTGCTGGATGGGTTGCCATGAAATTCAGTGGAAATATCCATGGTGCCCAGAGGATGAACCCCAATGACTTTGGAGATTCCTTGACTTTTCCTCGAGCGCCACCATGAGGTTCATCTTTGTGGTTTTGAGGCAAATATCTCCACATCTGAGGGGTGGACAATCACAACATTTGAAACAGGCGTTCATGTTCCCCTGAAGATGAATAACTGGTGATCCCTACTTTGCATCGCCATCATCATCATCAATGCTTTTTATGTCCAAATGTCTGCAAAACTGATGACGTTCCCATCACACAGCTGAGGATAAAATCATCCTCCAAGGATGCCAACAAGCTAAACTAGGATGTTAGCATTTAGCTTAAAGCAGCACTGTGCCTAAGTATGGCTACACAGAACCTTTTCAGTCTTGTTACAACAATAATAAGGATATAGTTCAAGTTTTTCAAGATTCGTGGGCTATTACTCCAGTAACAGAAATCCAAAAACACAGTGCTGCATAAAAACTACTGTCAATTCATAGACAGAGGATATGTAAACATACTGTATTTAACTGTGTTTTACCGCTGGGGTCTGTGGGTCATTGTGCATCATTTTCTGTAGCTGACGTCTGAAACCTGCCGTCACTTTAAAAGTCTCATAAAATTAGTAAAAGTCTAAGTATTTACCCTCAGATAAAACTTTTTTTTTTATGTAGACTATGAGTCCCATGTGGAAGAAAACTTGCAGGACATACCAGAACATTGTATTTATTATAAGAACTATAATAGGAATAAATACAACATTGATACCAAGTTTAGTAGCACAGTTCAGGCAGGATTAATACTATCACAAAATAGTTAAACTTTTTAAAACAGTACAGACCTTTCACAAACTATTTCACAGTACAATATGTCTCTTTATTGATCAGTCTTGTGTAGTATTTCATTTTCAAAAGCAAATGTTTTTACAAAAGAAGGCAAGAAGTGGCTTGTGATGCTTTATCATAAATGTATAATACTGCTCTATTCAACAAAAATATAGTAATAGTGTATTTGCAGTCATTTATTATCTTTTTTTTTTACTGTGTAAGTACAGTACAAGTCCTGCTTTCAGTGTTTGCATGATAGTTCTTTGAATTCTTACAATATACATGTTTGAAAAATATAATGCAAAACAAATTAGTACACTTTATCTCACACAAATGTGCACACAAAACCATAGTCTAACCTGATAAACAATATATCTAATTGCCTATTAATGTTTTAAGTCATAATTGAATTTGCATAGCCAGAAATGCTAACTATCGGGCAGAGTGTAATTTAGTTTGATTAATCTTGCTAATCATTACAAAATATCAGGAATTGAATTGTAACTCACTCTACGCACTTGTCCTGTGCCCAGCACTGTTTGTTGTGGGTGCAGGTGCCAGTAGCACGCTCAAGGTACAAAGATACAACAGAAACACGAGAGTAAATATCTACTTCTTGAGGAATTGTTTCACAGCAGAAGACGTGGATATTTAAGTGAAAGGTGAGGAGAGGGGAATTACATATTTCATGGCAAATAATATTTCAACTTTTTTTTTTCTTGTTCATTTTCGTGCCTCACTGTCACAGGAGCATCCTGCTGGCGGCGAAATCTTTGCCTCACGCTCCGACGTCCAAGGAGAAGGTCACACTGCCCAGATAGCGGTCAGTGGGTGAATCATTAATGATACCCTTTCCATTCAGTTTGCATTGTACTTGGATGTGAGTGTCGTACTGCACTCCTGCAAAACGCACAGCCACCACCGGTGACGAGTAGTTTACCTGAGGTCAAGATATGACAGGTGTTATTTCAAGCTTAAATAAAACTGTCTGTATGTACAGCTGTTAGTCTCAAGGGTGACAGTTTCACTCACATGTCTGAGCTTCCCATAGTATGGATAGTACTTCATGTCAAAAATGCTTTTAGGAAAAAACTGGATTTCTCCCAAAGCATCTGGAGGTCCTTTCTGCAAGAGGAGGAAGTTAAGTTTTCTTGCTTCTGTGACACAATCGTGAGATACTTTTTATGGCATGTCGCTTATCACTGCAATAACATTACAAGCATGAGAGGAATGACGGCTACTGTACCTTAACTCCACAAGTCACATTTATTGGTTTGCCCTGGCCGGGTAAGTAACCAAGAATCTGTTGAAAAATGAGAATCGTAAGAAAAAAACTGTCATCATGCAAACTTTCAAGCTCATTTTGGTTCTATGTTGCTTTGTTTTTTTTTCAGTGTCTTCAAAATGAACTGCAGTGGATGTTTGCTGGAAATGACCTTGTGGGTTGAAATTCATTTTGGTAGCTTGCAAATTTCAGTGTGCAGACAACCTCTCATTTTCCCTTTGAGTGCAATTTTTTGTCCTGCTCTGTTTGGATGTACAAACTGTTCTCATTCAATGCTTCAAACTGACCTCTAGCAGCATAATATCTTTATACATAAATGAAAAAAATTGCATGCAAAAGTTTACTTCAAGGGAGAAGTGCTCAAACTTTCCACAATGCAATTCTGCATGAGTAACCATTCAGTACAGTATGTTACTGCACCTAAAGGCAGTGCACTTCTCGTGTCTTCAGCCTCTCCCTGAAGTGGCCACAAGATGTCACTCACTGAGAAACACATGAGCTTCAACAGTCCAGTAACACACTGTATCCGGCTCTCTCTTTGTTTTTTGTGCTGATATACATAATTAATCTTTTTAACATGCACTGTTTTACAGGTTTTGGTGACTGATATCTTACCCGGTTCATTCGTAGGAGGATGCATGGCCTTCCCTGAGAATAGCCATAGTGGGGGTCCTGCAGCCCTGAACAGTCCCCTAGCCAGGACCTCTTAAACTGACACGCTTTCCGCTCTGCGCTCTCCTCCAAGTCATCCTGCATGAAGTATCTGTCCTGTGCACAGCGAATGTTCTTCCTCTCCTGAGCGCCATCGTTGTACGCTGCAAATGGAGAGCAGAGAGAGAGAGGCAGAGAGGGAGGGAGGGAGAATGAGAGAGGGGAGCATAAATAAACCCTCGCTACAGCAATGCCCTGCCAGACTCAGGCCTCTGATTAAGGAAGCTTGACAAAAGCGGGGCGTGAAAAAAAAAATGCATTGAATTGCTGCACTCTGCCCACAAAGAGGCTTCCCTTCCCAGCATGCCCTGCAAGAACCAAATGGAAAAAGGGGACAAAGGTGGTGAAGATGAGGATTAACTCATTGCGTGCCCGCTTCATTTTGAACAAACTCAACAACCTCGTCCAGCACGATCACAATCGCTAATGACTCACACTTTAGATATTCATCCATAGACCTTGCATACTTCTTCCAGGATTTGCGATCAGAGGCGTTGAAGGCGATCTCGTGGCCTTCTAGGTGTGGGGCCATCGTCATACCTGCCAGTGGAGACGCAGAGACAGTCAACTGTGCTGAGACTCAAGTAGAAGCAACAGACAGAAGGACGGTGGAGCAGAGAGACGAGAGCAAAGCGACAGTGGAGGATACAGAGTGGAGTGAGTTTGGGGCTATATTTACCTGGTGGCATCACTCTGTCATTGAAGGTTGGATGGTAGGGACTAATAGACCACATGAGGCAAAACAAACAGCCGCCAAACATGGCTGCGAGAAAGATATAAAGTGCAGCATAGAAGAGAAGGATGAGGCCTGAAAGAGGAGTGAAAATGAGCTATTAGGTGGATATTTCTGATGGTGCATTTGCATAAAAGTGGCTTACATAAAGACAACTCTCAATACATACTGTCTCTGATCTGAGTGGAGAAAAACAAAGAGCCATAATGGATTTCCACCTTTGCTCAGACAGTGTGGTCTGTCTGGACTCCAGCTACTGTCCTTGATCAGGACAGTCACTAATTTGTTTACTCATACAAAAGCACTGTCCTCCATGACTGGACTTGCAAATAACTCCAGCAGTTTTGGTATTAAATGCACAGCACTGAACTAATGTGAGGACCCCACAATAAAGAAAGCCAAAGAACTATCATTGTTCTGCAATTTTCAATTAACAGTCCATTAGCAACTAATCAAGCCAAACGTGCCCTAAATTAAATGGCTTTTGCTGTGCGGGCAATTTCACAGGGGACTAGCTGCAGCCAGCCTTGCGTCCCCAGAGCCACAAAGGCCTTTCTGTTTGAGCTCAGTGAGAATTCTCCCAGCTGTCCTTTCACTCAGGAACACAGTGAACCTCCGGTTGCCATCGTAGTGAAGGTCTTTTGCAGCCATAGAGGCCCGGCCAGCTCCAAGGAGCCTCAATCACCCCACTCTGGTATTGTGTCCTCTCTTACACACTCGTCTCACAGCACACAGCAGAGACTTCAACTCAGGGCCTTTCTTCATCGGACACATGGGCCCCACTCCTCCACAAGTGTGCACACACTGGTTATGCAGCTGAAATGAGCTCTTAGCCCTGCCTGAGACCCAGCATTTCAGCTTATGCAAGAAACACACACTTTCCTTGGATATTCTCTCTACACTCAGTTGGATCATGTTTGCCATTGTGTACAGTGGAGCTGGGGGTGGGGGGGTGGGGTGGGGGGGGTGTTCAACAGCGTCACATCGCAGCTACCCTGGAATACCAAGAGGCTGCTCCATCATCATTGACTCAACAAACTTGTCCAGTCTGTCGCTTCTGCCAGAAAAGTTCGCCTGCACCGAAGCTCAATTTGGCAGTGAGCTCAGTGGATTCAAAAGAAAAAAGAAAAAAAAGCATCCCTACGTGTTTAACTGCAACTGAGGGGCCATAAGCATGTTAAGTTCAGCGATGAGGTCGTCGAGGCTTTGGGAAAGAGGCTCTGGAGAGCATGGTAAGATGTAGAGGAATGTGATTCCTGGCCAATGCGAGGCCCGGATCAGTGCGCTCCCGCTGGGGATACGTCCCCAGGCAGTCTGTTTTTGTCGGGACACTCTGAATTGTCCATGCACCTATGTAAACATTGAGCATAAGGACACACACACACTTGCAGGACAGTGAGCTGACTCACTGGACTGCAGAGACATTTCTCACCCTCTAAACTATCCCAGAGTGCATCGTTTAAAGACGTTCAAACACCATGGGCTTGTTTAAGATGGTTCAACTGTAACACACTCAACATTAGATCTGTAATCATTGGACACATGCAGTGAAAAATACTTTTGCATTAATCCAAACGTCCCTCCCCATACCCCAACAACATAGAACCTGTCTTCATCAACTCACTCCAGCTCTTTCCAGAGCGACCCATGAACTCGTTGGTCTCTGCATTCCACAGGTATGTCTTCAAGTCGTCTATTTTCTGGTGGAGCGTCCTCTTGGGTAACGGCCTGCGCTTCCATCTCTCAAAGTTCAGGTCTTCCTGCTCTAGTGGCTGGTGCTCGGCCAACTCCTCCTGCTCTTCCTCCAACTCTTGGCCATGTTTGAGTATCACTTTGTGAGGCTGGTGGAAAGAAGAAGAAGAGAAAAAGCCCTCACCACACATACTCTCAACTGCTAAGTTCTGCAGTCGACCTATTTTCTGTCCAAATCACTGCAGGAAAAATATGGCATGCCTTCTGCTCCGAGTACGACCGATGATATAAACTGCCAGACAGCGCTCTGCATATTAATGAACATCGCACTGCTGGTCCTGTCCCCTGTTTCTGCAAATTATAAACCCGCTGGTGACCTTTCTGGCACTCGTTGGGAGAGCTGACCTCCTCTGAGTGGACCCTCCTGCTTGGAGCAGCAGCTGCAGACAGCAGAGTTGGAGGGTCACTCTGACAGCCAGATGTTACTCACTGACTCTCAGCATCCGCAGGACAGGACACACAGATCCCAGAGGAATCACAGGACACAAGCCACTTCATTTGTGAGAATTTGGCCTTTAAAAGAATCTGCTGTTAAATGTTTAAAAATGCTTCTTGTGCGCTTTGGTTTTTGTGCCTGTTGACCGTTTGATCGTTGAGTTAATGGTAACTTTGCTGTTTATTAAATGACTTTCAGCGCGAGTGGAAAAGATGCCTTAATATCTGCGTCAGTGAATAAAGTGATTAGAAAGTTTTCCATGTAATTTCAGCACTTACAACACTTGGTGGATGGTTTTTTATTAGCGTCTCTTCAGCTCCTCCCTCTGTGGAACCGGGCTCCATCTTCTTCACAGAGAGAAAAGGTACTTGTTACGCACGTCACATCTACAGAGCCGCTGGATTTAAGCGACGCATCTTTCCATCTGCAAACTTGTCAAGTTCAACAACAGTCTCAAAACTTTCCACAACACGGCCAAGCTGTCTGAGCGACTTGCTCTTCAATCAGACACATGACAGAATCATTGCAGCCGGAGCAAACAGAATATCAGTGAAAGTTCTGACATACCTGAAGTTTTCTTTTCAATAAAAACGCGGATTAATATGTCGAAAACCCTCTTGACCCCCGGAGGAAGAAAAGTAATGTTTGTCAAAAAGTGTTTGGGGATTTCATTAGAAAGTTTTAGGCACGCAAAGGGGATCGGTATGGAGAACCTCCTTCAACTAGGCGCGCATCATAGTGAATGAACGCTGGACAGAGAAAAACCGGGGGTGGGATTCAAAGTGCTTTTTTTTGGGTCCCAGAGACGTTTTGGCAGCGACCTGCACCAGAGAACTGCATTCTGCACACGCACACCATCACCCATTGTCTGCTAAGCTGGGCTAACACCGAAGCAAAGCCTGAATACAATATTTATGGCTTATCCCAACACAAGACCCTGCAGTCGATCTGCGCACTGTACGCGCACAAAGGCGCGCGAATAATCATTAATATATTTGAAAACGTTTATTATTTATCATTATTGATCGGGTGCATATTTAACATGATAGAAAGGCATCATAAATATAACATCTGTCATTAGGTATTGTCCCTGCACATGCATGCATACTAATCCAGCTGCCAACGCCAGCATCGCCCATACTCTCCTGCAGCAACTGCTCACCAGAAGCTTCCCTCTGGTGAGGCTCAAGTAGCCCTCATCCCTGACCCCATCTGCACTCCGGTCACGTAACGCTCTGTTACCCCATGTAAAAGTGGGAGAGGGGGGACTTTTCAGAGTGTGCTTTTTTTCTTCTTCTTCTTCTCTTACATGAAAAGAGAAATTGCGTCATGGAAAAAAATCTGTTGTTTGAGATTCGCGCGGCAAAAACGTGCACGTGTTCGCGTGTGCGTGCGTTTATGCGAGTGTATTTTACAGTGAAGGCCCGTGATGCTGCTCACCAATTGAGGACATTGTGCAGAGAAGCAAAAATCACCTGTAAATCATTTCACGCACAAGTCCATGCGGAGTAATGGAAAGTTGACTGCAGCGTGCATGCCATTTAAAAGCGCCTTTAATGCATCTTATCAGTAGTTACAGGCTACAAATTCAATGCATTGTCCCTACAAGAGGTTATATGCGAATTTGTGCAGGGTAAAATCCATGGCTGGGTTAATCTGTGAGGGGCTGCTGAGCCCCTGTTAACCCTATGGTCATCCTACAATGTGCTCTGTGCTGTAATACTGCTGCTTTTTTTTTTTTTTTACATGGCCAGGAATAAAGTTACAGAAGGGAAACATTAAATCTTATGTTCAGTTAGTTTGTTAGTTACCTAAAAGAAACTCTAACACTACTTTGGACTACTAATGATTTAGGTGTTGTTCTATGATTATTTTATCCCTTTTTATCCCTTCAAATGCTGAGTCCTGTGCGTCAAAACATCCTTTTTAGTTCGGACCAGAATGAATTGTGCACAACAAAAATCGTCCTTGAACTCTCACCCTTACAAGACGTTCATGAAGGCAGCATGTGTCACTTTGTTGGACAACTCCACAGAGACTGTTGAACTCATGTCCTGCTTCCTGAATGTCCGACGGCTCTTGAACGTAACGCCGTGCTTCTGACAGATGGTGGCGCTCGATGCTCAGCCTGCCCATGGAATCGACTCCCTGTACCCACACACCTGCGTCAGACACTCATTGGCAGTAAGATATACATTAAACACACCGAACCTGATTTATTTCAGCACATGTTTTGTAAAACAGGCTTTTACTCAGAAAATTTTACCGTTAGTCCCAGTGATAAACCCTCAGGTGGTCAATATGGATGCTAATGACCTGTAGCAGATTACCTTGACTCTCTTCTCTCAATTAAGTTTATTTATTGTAATCATTGCTTATATTTGCTCAGTCTACTTATGGAAGTGTATAGTCTTTCTTTTAAATCCCAATACAATTTTTCGATTTGTTCACTTCAGCTAACGCTACATCAGCTTGCCCTCGATCATCTTGTATCTTGTAACGTAAACCGTTAAAGTAAACACGAACAAGCTAATTTTAAAATGGCGGAAGATTTGTCTTTCGGTGAATATATAACAGAACGTGTCATTTTATCGACGGAGACGACAATAACAGATTATCAACCATGTTAAGTTTTTTATGTTGTTCATTTTTAATGTAACTTTAATCAATAAGTGAGGGTACAGTTACTGACAGGTTTGTAACGGAAAGTAACGAATATGGCGGTGTAACGGCCACGAAGCTAGTGGGAGCTGGTAATGTTTTAGTTAATTAAGTATCGTTACACTGCTTTGAAACAACCACAAGTAACGACTTCTTCCCTTTTTTGAGTACCTGTGTGACATGCGCACATACAACCACCAGCAGCAGCAGCGACCCCCTGTCAGACACCGACACGCCGTGAGGACAGAGACCGTCGGACGTGTCAGCAGCCGCGGGATGTAGATGAGACCGAGTCGGGCTCAGCGGGGACGGAGGGCTGTAGTCAGAGAATGCAACAGCAAAGCGAACACACCGTCTCCATTAGCCCACGATTTAATACAGCTAGCTCTCAGATATATAGCGAATAACGCTGAGTCGTGATTATTTTTTATTTTTTTTAACTTGCAAGAGGATCGTCCGGTGGACTGCGTAAACATCCTCCAGCCAGCATGCCTCCTGCCCAGAGCCTCCAGTCCAGCGGGCTGACTCTCTCTGAGACAAGCATGGGTAGGTGTGTGCAAGGTCAACGGCGTGTCTGCAGCAGGTTTTACCAATTAAATAATGACAGGGATTTTATTGAAAAGCGTATTTTCATTGTTCGTACGTCGACAAATTTTGATAAATTGGCCTTTAACGTCATATTTGGTAATAACACTAATAGCCTTTGTTGCAGACAAACACTCGTTGCATCATCACACCGTGTTTTTTTTCTGGTCCAGGCCGCAGCGCGTCACTGCAGGTGCGGCGACGTTGAGTAACCACAGCAGCCTGGATGTTTGGCGCTGATGGTTAACAGATTTTGCCAAGATCCTTGCTTGCTGCCCCGAAAATTAAAGGAATAAAACGATATAAGGGTAAATTAGTATATATTTTGTATGTTTCAGTGCAGCCTAATTGTCGTAGTCGCTCACAGTTTTGCTTTTGTGGTACAAATGGTCGGACCATCCATCCAAGTTTGCTTGAGACGTCCTCATCCTTAGGCAATGCTTATTCGCACTTGTTAGAGGTGTAATCATACTGAAATGGTTATATCACACAGACCAAATAGAGTAATCTTCAAATAGCCACTGTTGTAATATCATGCGACTAGTGTTAAACAAAGTAATATTGCTTCTACATTAATTTTCTTTACTGTGAGTCACATAATACTTGAATGTATATTTCTAGTTTCCTGGCCTCAGGTATAACTCCTACAGTTTTCAAATGAATTCACATAATAAACAAATCTAGGTATGTATGACATTAGCCATTAATCCTTTACCATAAAAATCATTCAGGGTCGAGCCTCAGGACTCTGATTAAATCAAATGTGTCAGCAGTGTTTTTGCTTAATACTTATACTGACTATCAGATGAGTTGGCAAATTGTTTGCATTTCATATGTCATTTGACCTATGCTGTAGTCTCTGAGATTAAAACTGAGGGGATGTGATTAGATGGATGATTGAGACATGTATCATTAACTTCACCCACGCAAAACAGCCATTGTTTCAGTTAACTGTAATATAGCAATTGAGAACCAGAAGCAGAAAATAATCTACAGCACAGAATTAAAATGAACACAGTCCCAGAGGAAATGCAGTCTCATCACAGTATAATATTCATCATAATATAACTCCCAGCTCTGCAAAATTTGACATGCATTTCTAGATCATTAACCCCAGAGGCTGTGTCTGTCATTATGAGGCACCATGATGACAAGGTTTGGCTGAAACCATGTGCTCAGTGGAGTGATAAGCACTGATGTACTTCTTATTGATCTCCCGACTGGAGCATCAGCATTCAGTAGCAGTGACGTCTGTCTGTGGCTTGCCAACGCTTGTGTTTCCACAAATTGATAAGACCAAACATAGAGGTGACTTAGATGATCTATTATTCTCTGCCAAGCCGTGACCAGCTCTCTGAAGACCGCAGAAGAAACCGAAGAGGTCAAATAAATGGACTATAGAAGCAAGTGGGCCTTACTCTGTCATAGTTTGGGTCTGCAGTCCAAGTGCTGCTGAAGGAAGTGCATCAGAGAAAATAGTTGAGACTGCTTGTAATATTACTTGCCAGTTCCTCCCGTCTCTCCTCATTTTGTAACCTCACCAAAATGTCCTGAATATTATTGGCGATGATTCTCACCCAGCAGCTCCCCTATGTGAGGAGACGATGTTCAACTCTTGAAAGGCAAACCTCTCACACGTTAAGGTACATTTTGTTTCTAGTTTAAGGTTGACTTTGACCTTGTATATGCTTATTTTTAAGACTTTATTTTTATGGCTATTTGACATCTGAATTTCAAACCTGTTGCCCTTTAATGTGTATCATTTTCAGATTAAAATACATTAGGTATTTTAATATGTTCTTAGATAAATGAAGGTTCTATTAGTAGAACAGGATGTTCTGTCTGCTCTGCTGCACTGTGAGCTCACCAAGGCAAGTTACTAACTATGTTTGTTGTAATGTCATTAAAGTTAACTCGTTTTATTTCAGAATACGGATATACAGGATACGGTTACCTGGCCAACTCTTACTGGAGATAATACACAGGGTGCATACATGAGTCATATAAAAACTAAAGTGCCTGTAAAGGTTTTCACCTCCATTTATGCCTTTATTAGACAGTGTACAGAGAGCTGAGAGGATGTTAGTGGAGAGAGACAGAGGATGAAGGGGATGACAACAAAGGTCCTCAAACTTGAAGCGGCTGTGCTGCAATTACATGATCAACATCTCAAAGCCCTACAGCACCAGGATGCCCTTTAATTAAACCTCTTAACACGGATCAAATAGAAAAAGCCTCTTTAATGTAAGTTTAATGTCAGTTTGTTACTGGTAAGAATAATTCCTATGTGTACTTTGGGGTTCAAAAACAATGTTTCATTGGAAATGCCTGCAAAGTGTAGAATCAAACAAACAGAGTGTGTCAGGAAGTTTTTGCATTTAAGTAAAAGTAAAAATGTAAAAATCTGAATATATCAAGTTAATCTGGGTGTTTTGTTTTATTGTGCTTAATGTTGCCTTAGAGACCAGGTTTTTTTTCCATCATGAGCAACATAAGTTATTTTTAGAGCTAACTAGTATCGTAGCTTCTCGGAATACAGCCCTGCATTTTGAAGTCAGCGTCATTATGGAAGTTACTTTCCCTGTATATCTGCAAGACATAGCAATGAACTGACAATGTTAAATAATGTGTAAAGACTGTATGTAAGCCAAAGTTGTAGTCACAGTTTTGCTGAAAGGGTGCTGAGTGTTTCACAGGTTGCCTTTTTTAAGTTAATTTCTCCGCCTGTTTCCCTTAAAAACACATACAGTACAAATAAGATCAGCCAGTTTGCAGCATCTTCAAAGCAGCGTGTCAGTGTGACAGAGCCAGTGAACCTCTGCTCCAGTCATGAATCTCTTTAACTACTTGCCATTACAGCATTGCTTGT
This sequence comes from Chaetodon trifascialis, assembly GCF_039877785.1. Lineage (NCBI taxonomy): Eukaryota > Metazoa > Chordata > Actinopteri > Chaetodontiformes > Chaetodontidae > Chaetodon > Chaetodon trifascialis. The sequence goes on from NC_092060.1 coordinate 21,297,978, forward strand.
GATGGATTCTAGTCGCAGCCTCATCTTCTAATTTCATGTCACTTTACTGATGATGCGAGCAGTACTGTTCCCTCGTGTGTTGTCTTATAGGCTCTTTTAAGAGGAGGAAGAGGAAATCCATAATAGTGACGGTCTTGCTGCTCATTGTGTCTGTGCTCATCCTCATCTTTGGCCTGGCAGCGACCACCAGGACGCAGAACATCACCGTTGGCGGCTACTACCCAGGAGTCATTGTGAGTGCACATTCACACCTGCGTGCAACAGCAGCGGGCACAACACAGCAGGTCTGTTCAGTCAGAGTTCATAAAAAGTGAGGTGTGAGTGTTGTGAGAGCGTTTGCTGCGAGCTCTTCCCGCTCCTGGACTCTAATGAACATAATTGCTGAAGGTCTCTGAGAGGTGAATTTTCCCCACATTCATAATTCAGCATCGCTGTCATTAGAAGCTGAGTGAGCGTCTCAGTCCATAAATGTGTTTTCTTCACAGTGTTTGGCTTTCAGCATTTTTCGTCTTACATAAAGAGCTACCAGGAAAGCAGCCAGTGTATGTCAGCTGTATTTCTAAAGGTGCTTCTATTCTAACTTTAACCTCAGGTTCATCAGATTCATGGTTTAAATCATCAACAAATAATGGAATTTACAGAGATTCAAAGAGAATAAATCTCAGATCCAGAGTAAATTCATTTACAATGTATTTTGCTCATCTATAAAAGTGTAAAGTTCATTTTATTGTAAACATGCTGAAATGCTTCTCCAGAGCATTACTGAAACACTCACCGCTTGATTTATCCCACTGTGTTATGAAATCTAAGCTTTATCGTCAAATTAGATAAATGCTAACAGCTCTTTTCTCTCGTTTCAGCTGGGCTTTGGCTCTTTTCTGGGAATTATTGGTGCCCATTTGATAGAGAACAAGAGGCAAATGGTAAGAAGATTTATATTACCTCTGTGCATTAAGATCACATTCAGTGCTGGCTGTCTCCTTGTCTCTACAGTCACAGAGCACTCTCATTAAACTGCTTATCAGTCCCAATTACCTTACATCAGCTTGATTATGTCGTTAATGCGACAGAAGACACAGCAGACCTAACCCAGACTCCCGCTTGGCCTGAGGAGGTTTGTGTATCAGAGCAAGTATCCTGGGCTTCAAGGGAGATGCAGCCAGAAATAGAAGCAGGGTGTAAGTGGAGGAGGACAGATGTCCACACTGGAATGTGGGTGAGAAAACTGCAGATGAGAGGAGCAGGTGGGACGTGTCAGGCAGGGACTGTCAGGGCTGAGTGAAGGATGATTTTGTACCGTGACACCTTTCCCATAATGAGTTTAGATGTCTGGAGTCTGTGTGTGTGTGTGTGTGTGTGTGTGTGTGCGTATGTGCGTGTGTGTGTGTTTGTGTGTGTGTGTTTGTGTTTGTGTGTGTGTGTGTGTGTGTGTGTGTGTGTTTGTGTTTGTGTGTGTGTGTGTGTGTGTGTGTGTGTGTGAGCGAGTGAGTGTGTGACTGAGTGTGTGCCATGATGACCTGAGCTACAAGTTAGACCACACAGCCTCTTGTTTGTTCTTTATGCCATAAAATGTTATTATATAGAAAATGTGTTGATATTATTCATGGTTTGGGGTATTAGAGGCACATGAATTTTGTATAACAACAATTTTGATAATCGATTAATGGTGCCATTCACATTTTAAGCAAAAATACCATGAATTCTATACTTCTTGATGCTCACATATGAATTACATTTTTTTTTGTCTGCAATGATAGTTAATTGAATATATTTGGACTTCAGACTGTTGGGTGGACAAAACAACCTCGAAATGGAAATTGTGATGATATTTATCACTGTTTTCTGACATTTTAATGAATTAATTAAGAGAATAATCAGCACATTAATCAATAATTAAAAGATTTGTTAGTTACAACCCAAATATTCAGTGCAAAGAATAATTGTCTATACTTTCATAATTGTAAATGGGTGAAAGTAAGTGAATCATAATTGACAGGGAAAGTTACTGTGATTCAACTAATAGTCCTGTTAGCAGAAATCAGCATCAAACAATGACAGCTTCCATTTCCACCCAACAGCTCAAAATAAAGGACTCTAATCACCAATAAGGTGTGAGGTATAAATAAAGCCAACGGTTTCACTGAAGACATGCGGAAACATTATTGATGTGTGCAGGTGCTGTTTTTGTCATTCTAAAGAAAACTCAAGCAGCCTGCGTCATCGGGACTGTGTGGGTGGGTGTGGGTTGATCGGATTTGATTGACAGCGGCCTTGCAGCATGATTAAACAGCCCCTGAACTGTCACCAGACTTGACTCAAACGCTAAATCCTGATTACCGCATGTATCAAGTTTTCTCATCTGAGAAAGCACAAATACAGAAATGTCTCAATGAAAATAACTAAACCTGATCTTAGTTTGGTAGAAACAGTGTGCTGATGGAGGACCTCTAAGAAACTGATTGCAAATGCATGTCTAGGGACTTCAGGGATGATTAAGTATCGACACATCTGTCAAATCTTAAACATGTGTTGTTGAAATTGCCATGACATGCTGCTGGGTATGACGGCTGTCAGCACGGAGTGCATAAATCCCTGTTACCTCTAGCTGTTGAATCTGTTGTGCCACTTTCACTGCCTCCCTCCTGTGAGCCGGGGTGACTGCAGGCAGGGTGGGGTGACGTGTAATTGAATACATGCTGCCTTTCATTGAGGAGTGAAAGGAGGAGAGTTAGGCAAATGGAGGAATTAAGGGTTGCAGCGCCTACAAAGAGCTGGGCGCCGTGCCAGGCCCGAACGCCATGGGAGCTAGGTGACGACCACAGCACTCTGTCACTGTTGTCCTTTACCCGGCCCTCCACCCCCTCCACCCGCACCCCTTTCAGAGGGATTCATACTTAGATGATACACGTTTAAACGTAACACAATACAAAAGCAACTAAAAATGGAAATCCTGCCTGTTAACGTTGAGTTTGTAGTCGTCTGTAAAAACAACATCATTACAGCATGATGAAGAGTGATGAAGCTGATGCTCCTCTGTTTTCCTTTCACAGTTAGTGGCGTCTATTGTCTTCATCAGCTTCGGGGTGGTGGCTGCCTTCTGCTGTGCGATTGTTGATGGAGTTTTTGCTGCAAGGCACATTGTAAGTACCACTGAAGCTTCCACTCATTTAACTAAACTGATGAATTATAGATATAGATAACACTTACACACTGACGTATAACAAGCCTATTAATCAATGCACCCCCATCAAAGCTTAATATGCCCTGTCTGCATTAGAAATACATTAAACATATGCCCTTCTGCAAGGGCTGTGCCACTGGCAGAAGGGCAGGCTGCAGCCACTGCTGCACCAGTGAAATAAATATATTTTGTGGTAGAAGGAGATTATTCTCCATTACGCAAAGTACATGAAACAATAAATAACCACTAATGCACTCTTAAAACAATTAAGCTAAAATAAGTTATGGCTAGGTGAAAAAGGAGATGAGCGCCATTAGCAGCTTTTTGTTTGCCAGTGGTGTCAGTGAAACGGAAAAGGCGAAATCTTCTGCTCACTAAACTACAAAGAGGCAAGCTGTTAAGTGGCAGAGGATGAAGAAAAGACATATGACGCAGTGGTAGGCTGAAGCGATCCTGTCAGAGCTTGCACATGCTCATATTTCTGGCTATCTGCTAAATTTATCTGAACTTGTTGTTGCTTGTTAATATTTCAGAGTTCCCAAACTAAATCGCACTTTTGGTGCCAAAGGACACAATCCTTTCCTGCTTTACCTCGACCATACATCAAGTGCAGGGCTGCACAATTAAGTGGATAACAAACACAATTATGTTTTTACAAATGATTTGAAATCATTATAGGTGATATTGATTCTTTGCATCCAGTCTAGTGCATCCAAGTTCAAGTCCAACACCTCACAGGTGTTTGCTTGGAGCACTCAGTGATAAATGGAGCTCTGCTTCAGCCAAGAACATCATACCACACAGCTGAACGCGAATAAATAATCCTGATCTCAAATTTTTCACAGTAAAAATAAAAAGAACATTACAGCTGTGATGCCCCCCCTACACACCCATATTATCTCATTATCTGCTTGCATTGTGTCCTGTTGGTTTTAAGAGCACATCAAGCACAGTACACAGCAAAACTACATGTCAGCTTCATTTTATTATATTTTGTCCAGAAACCAACTAATCCTGAGTAATACTACTCCACCTCAAGTTTGCCCCATCAGTTAGTTGGTAATTCATTGCAGCCATTAATCATGCAGCACTAATCAGGTATGAGTTCCTGCCATTATTTCTTTGTTTCTTCGAACTGAGTGTATGTTTGCAAGCAGACCATAATAATGATAAATGTTGTGTGTTGTACTGCAGGACCTCAGGCCTCTGTATGCCGGCCGTTGTGAGTATCACTCCAGTGAGACCGCGTCTGACCGCGATGTAAGAAACACATATTTCACTTTCTGTTGACAGAAATACGATGAATTCATCCTCAGTGTATATGCATGACCTGTCAGTGCAGCTGTTGTATAGGGACAAAATGGCGGGAAAGTAAAATCATTTCTGACCTTCAGGTGCCCTGTCAGACATCATCGCGCACACCCTGCAACCTGCGCGTGAAGAGCAACACCTGTTACTGCTGCGACCTCTACAACTGCGGAAAGTGAGTACGCCGGTCAGCCCTCTGAATCGGTGGCTACGTGCTTTGCTGTGCTGCTTTGATTGTTTGGATTTTGGATGTGTACTGTTGTGTGATTTTTGTGGGAGATTTTTTTGCACTGCAACTGCTCTGATTGTATTAGAACAAGAATGTTTCTTTTCTTTTAACCTTTGTTTCAGAGAACATCCTCTTATGGGACTTCAGAATAAAGATGTTTTGAAAAAGTTTAGGAAATCATCCATGATTTGGAAGTAGGTCCCTTTTTTTCTAGAACCATATCGGCCATTAATGATCAACTTTTTTTTTTTTTTGATGTGATGAATGAACCAAAGTAATATTGTAGTTTTTTTATTTAACCCATCATAGAACTGTGTTTTTATGGTGGCATTTCCTCTGCATGTCCTTTTGTGTCACCCATCCATGTCCTCTGTGTCTCTATCAGATTTTACAGACATGACTGATTTATCAATATAAATCAAAACCTGTTGTATGTCTTCATTGTGTCCTAAATACAAATGCACAAATCCTGTTGGTAGCAGCATTTGAAAGAACTTTATTAGTGACTTTTGTGGCTTGACTGTAGGCTGTTTCCCTCTCTGTTCCACCCACTGGGCTAGCCGTGTCGAGGTGATTGGAGGCTACCATGAATACACAGATGTGAAGAGCTGCCAGGACGTGGTGCACCTCTATCACCTGTTATGGTCGGCTACCATCCTCAACATTGTGGCCCTCTTTCTGGGCATCATTACTGCCGCAGTGCTGGGAGGTTTCAAAGACATGGTAGGTCAAGTGAATGATTTACCAGCAAAGAAGAGAAAGGGCTTAAATACCGAATGTCTGATAGAAACTGATCAATATTCCTCGTGTCCTTGTCAGACTCCCTCTGCTGCCTCAGAGAGTACATCTGAACCAGAGGCCATCACAGCCCCAGTCCCCTCAGAGCCGCCTCCACCCACCACTTCCCTCAACTCGTACTACAACGCTGCCCCCTGCCTGCCGCCTTACACTGCCTACGACGTGCAGGTACAACCCTGCAGCACTGCATGATGTGGTCAGACTGGGAATTTGGTCTAATCAGTTATTGATTGATGGTTGCCAGTTATATTATCAGTAAAGTTCAGATGAAGGATTTCATTGAAAAAGAAATAGTATGTGAACTTAATCAGCCAATATTATGACATCGTGGCAATTTTAGAAAATATTGCAAACAGGTTGGTTAAATGTCAGTACAACAGAGAAGTCTGACTGTTCTGTGTAACGAATAGTTGAAAAAGAAAACAGGGTCCATCTGCTCTGACAGCCCCCCTCCCCCAACATGCAGAGCTTCAGATCTCAACATCTGACTGTCATAAAAACTGTTCAAAGATACCGTCTGCATCTCTCTAAGCTCTGTAAGTGACATGAGCTCATAAACACATCCAGGACCAAGATTCTAAATATATTAAGATATAAAATTTTACCCATAATTTATTTTTGCTTGCGTTTAGCTACATATTTGCCTGTTTTGTGTTCCTCTACCAGTTGCCCTTTGGAGACAAGTTAAGTGACTGATTGAATGTTCAGTAGCAGACAGACGTTATACTGAAAGCAGACTCGTGTTTTGCTGTTCCAGCAGGGCTCCTTCATGTTCCCCGACTCCTCGGGTCTGTCAGATGACTCCCAGTCTGGAGCCAGCCACCTGTGGCCCACAATGATCCCTCCACGCTACTCCCCTCCTCACAGCCATCCTGATGAGAAGCCCCCGCCGTACAGCCCGTAAGACGCCTTCGCGCACAGAGGACACCTGAAACGTTAGCGGGTGTTGTTGGATGCTTATTGGGTGGTTTGAATGCACAATTCCTCTGGGCTCTTCCTCACGATTGCTGCAAACTGTGCAGAGGAAAAGGTGGTGAGGAGGAGGAGGAGGATGGCCACAGAGCACGAGTTAACTTTGAGTTCAGCCCAACACACGGGAGCGAGTGTTTGTCTCCCTGGGCGTCACTCACACGCACGCCTGCACTGTGTGTGTGTGTGCGCACATACACATCAACAAAGAGAGACAACCGGTTCAACGCCAGGACTGTTTACAAATCTATCTGCCTTAATGCAAATGGACTCACAGTGCTGCAGCACTGGGCTCCTCCTGTACAAACCTCTCCTCCAGCTCATGCTTTATGTTCACCTCTCTTTAGCACATCTAATGCTCCAGTGAATGCTTCCTGCCTCAAGCGGCACGTACGACAACGCCCTCACTGTTTGCACAGAGGATCACAGCACAGCTACCAGCCTCGTGTGAGTTAGATGAAAGCTTTAGTGTCTTTCCTGAATCTGAATCAGCTAGAAAATGAAAAACAATAGAGTTACAAGCCCAAGCAGTTGTTTCTTCCGCGGTCAATAGTGTCACTGTACATTACTAAAGGCAGAGTTAGTTGTCATGGAGGTGTTACATGCTCATAATGTATGTACAGCAGTATGATGTACAGTTGCTCCTTTAGCAGTTAGGTCTAAGGTATACAAACAGGTCATGGTATCTATTTATCAACTCTTCGGTTTATGTTCAAAAATATCTTATCAACGTGTGGTGAACTTTGCAGAGCAGTGTTAATAAAGAAATAAGCTATTCTGCGGTAGTTAAGTCAGGACGGTTAACAATTACACTCCAAGCCCTATTTATTGTATTTTCACTAAAGGCTACGAAGCAGGTCGGTACATACCGTCTCCCTATTTGTAAGTAGTGGTAATATCACATCTACAAGTTGAAATGTGTTGTGTGTCAGGAATAAACGTGAGACAGGGTGAGCAGTCAGTGCTGGATTCACTGACGTGAGATGGGAGCTCATGGAAAGTCAAAAGATCTGTTGTTCACTGAGGAAGAGTGTAAACCAGTCTGTCTGCTTTAATCGCTGCTTTTTATAATTTAAACACATTCTCAGGGGCTGACTGTCAGTTCCTTTTTGTCTCGCTATTAAAAAATGTTTTGTGTAATTCAAATAGTGCGTTTCTTTTCATTATTTTTTGATCGTTGGTAAAATGTCTCTACAATTTCTAGAGGGATTGCCATGATGTTTGGTGCAATGTGCGTGTCCCCCATCAAGGTAAAACTGTGGTAACTTTGGTGATCGCTTATTTTTCCATGTAGCACCATAAGCTGGTCAAACATTTAATTTCCAAAACTTTGGTTTATGGCTAAACACTCAGAAAACTCAACCTCAGCTCCATGTTTATGTTTCATGTGAATTAGCAACTGTTAGCATGCTAGCATGCTACATCAAAACAGTCAACGTGGTAAACAAGCTGTTAGCATGGTTGTCGATGACTCTTGGTACATATTTCATCAGTGAAATCTGTGTTTATGTGGTTATGCCGTGGAAGTTTATCCACTTTTTCACCAGGGACTGAAGCAAAAGAAATTTCAATAAACAAATGAGTCTAATTGTACTCGTGAATTTGTCCAGTGGAGTTCAACAGGCAGGATGTTGAATCAGCTGTTCAGATTTGTTTCATATTTTGCATTGACAGACTGAAAAGTTTTTATCAAGCTTTACATCAAGGCTGGTCGTGCAAGACAATTAAGTTAAAATTATAAAAGAATAATTTATTTACTATTCTGGGAACCTCATTGCTAGCTGACAGAAAAGGGACATTTTTACAATGCCAAAAGAGTAATTAATATTTTTTGTTATAAACCTAAAACACATGTAAAACATTAAAAAAAGGGATTAACACAAATATACACTGTACAACACACAATGTTTATCTGTTAATTAAAAAACAAAACCGGCATGATTTTATTGAATAGATTTCCATGTTAGCACTACTTTCTTTACTCATACTGGCCCATCACTACATTTTGACAAAATGGAAAAAGAATAAAAAAAAAATAAAAATAAAAATATTACAACAAAGATCCAACGCTAAGTGCTATATGTACGGACTGAAATAATCCTCAGTTTATGTCAATCCTATCATCACATTTGTATGCAAACTTTCTAGCCTATGCTGTGCAGCAGGCAGATTTTGGCATGAAAATAACATTTCATACAACAAATAACATGGCAACCATAGGAAATAAAAATGTACAAGTGTATCAAAATAAAACAGAAGGTGTTTAATGGACAAAAAGTAAATCGTAGCCGTTTCTCCAACCACTGACAAATTAAATAACTGCTGTATAGCTTCCCTGACACAACATCGCCAACAATCACAATGAAAAAATATATTTCAGATCATAATTAACACTCTCTTGTACAGAATAAGGTTTGAAAGTCTCAAACGGAAACCAGGAATGATCGGTCCAGAAAAGTTCATGTGTTCAAATTTCTGAAAGAGACTTGAGATTCATGATTGATGCATGACGGATTTAAAGTTCAAGAAACCTCGTTGCATTTCATTATGGGACACACATAATCATCAGCTGAGGTTTCACTTTTTTAAACAGGTAACCCAATTTCCATTTTATGACATGGAGCTCCCTCAGTGGGCGGCTCAATGTCATGAATGAGGCAACATGACCTGAAATCCACCAATGAAACAAGAGGACCCCATTCAACTGCCTCATTTCAAGGCTTTGTGCTCCAGAGGATTTGGCTGAAATCTTCTGGCCGATACAGAATTTGAGGAAATCAGACATCAACATTAGTCTGAGCCTGCAACAGCTGACTGTTCCTACATGGTGAAAACCTAAAAATACATGATTCTTGCTTCTTCTTACAGCTATTGATTTGTACCATAACCTCGTTTCCTGCATGAAGTTTTACTATCCATACGAACTATTTCCTTTACGGTTTGACTGCGTGTGAACCACTATGTGTTTTTTTGCTAATGTGAATATCACTTATTCCAATGATACTAAAGATCAAGGCTATTACACAAGCAGAGTTACATGAGTAAAGGTAAGGTCACATTACACTTCTGTCCTGCGACTCTTCGCTCCGTCTCCTCTTCACTTCGACTGAAGCCGGCACGGTTTAGGCGCAGACGTGTTTAGCACATTACACCAGAGCATTTGTTAAGAGGCTAATGTGACCATACCTCGTGCAGACATGATGGAGAATTACAGAAGAAAGTTGTTGACTGGTGCACCCCGGTCGCTCACCTGGAGCGTGTCATACATTAAGGCTAAGACCTTATGGCAGCAGCCTGGGTTTGATTCCACCCTGGGCCCTTTGTTGCATGTCATCCCTTCTGGCCTGTTCATTTTTCATCTGTCCTCTCCTCGACCCTGTTTACACCTGCCATTAAAATGTGTTCTGGGTGATCCGATCAAGTGGACAGCATCGCTGTTCACACCTGTCTATCAGGTGTCCAGCTGAACGCTTGTCATATTTCATTACTGCTTACATCACTTCTGCTAGGAGGTCAAAGGGCCCCCAAAATGAGCGCAGGACAAGGCGAAAAAGGAACAACCACCACATCCTGCATTGATGAGGTGTATTCCAGTTACGCCCTTGTCGGGGACTCATCACAACACATTAGCATTCACACTACAAACGTGCATCCTGGACCACCTCTGCAAGTGCTGTGATGGAGCGCATCACAATGTGTCTTGGTGGTCTGTCTAGACTGTCCACTTGTGATCGGATCACCTTTAGATGCATGTTAATGGCAAGTGTGAGCAGGGTCTTTCTCTCTTCAGCTGTCACTATCTAAATAAAGCAGAACTAACCAAAAAAAATCTCTGTAACAAAAATGAAAAGAGAGAGAGACAAAGACAGCGACAGAGACAGAGAGAATGCCGACATGGAACCAAAAAGGAAAACGGGTGGGGGGCACCTAAAAAGGCACAGGTAATGGAGCAGCCAATGTTGCTCAGTAGGTCTCTGGTATAACAAAGTCAAACTCTGTGGCTCCCTGTGGGGGAGAGTTAATGGTTGACCCCGGTCGGGGATGATTATCAGGAGGCATGTGAGCGTCGGGCTCCACAAAGATGTCATCCCAGTTCAACATCCTGGTCTGGGTTGAAGAGTGGACGTCTTCGCTGACGCTCGTTATGTGATGCACGCTGCCATCCTCGGATATGACAGGGACCCCCTGCCCGCCAGTAGTCCATGAGTACGGCTTCATCTGCACCGTTTTACATGGCAGCAGTCGGTACAAGTTGTTGTCGCCGTCGTCTTTCTCTTTCCTCCCGCTGGGATCCTCGTTGTGGACTTGCTTGCAGTGGGTGGACAGTAACTGGTAGTTCATGAACATTTCATTGCACACCAAGCACTGGTACCTCCTCTCTCCCGTGTGGTGGATTTCGTGTTTAGTTCTGTACTCGGCCAGAGCAAAGACCTTGTTACAGTAGCGACACGGGTACTTCTTTTCCCACGAGTGGGTGTTGAAGTGGCGGCGGAGACTCGTCAGACACACGTAGGGGCGCTTGCAGACGATGCACACGTAAAAAGTCTTCCCGTCCATGATCAGCTCATAGTGATCCTCCAGCTCTGTTTTGGTCCTCTTCTTGTTTGGGCTGGTCTTCTGTGACGTGGCTGTTTTCTCCAAGGGTTTCAAGGGCGTTGCCATTAATGACCTCTTCCCCTTATTGGCTTTCGAGCCTCCTTCGCCTGGATCTTCCTTCACTGGGACAATGTCATAAGTATTTTCTCCAATATTGGCATACACTTTACAGCCTGATGAAATTGAATCAATCTCTGTGGCTGTGTGGAGTGTCACCGTCTTTTTTGTTGCAATCATTGATTTAGGAATGTTTGATTGATTTGCTGGCCCTTCAGACACATCCGAGAGCCGTATTTTGAAATCGCCTTGCTGGGATGAAGTAGAGACTTGCTTCTTGTGGACTCCCATTATATCGCTGTTTTCAGAGGACTGAGAGGCACTCGAAGGCTCCGGGGTGAAACTGCTTGCCCTGGCTGGAGTTGTGGGAGCACTTCCTGAGGAAACTCTTGCAGGGGAAGACGAGTTATTGGAGCTGCTGTCTGGACTGCACAGCGGGCTGCTGTTGGGCAAACTGGGGTTTGGACAGCTGATGCTGGGGGGTTTTGGAGCATCTGTTTTAACAGGGGTTTTGGTTTTCTCTGTAGGTTTTGCAACTGCTTGATCTGATTCTGTATTTTGATTCACTGATTTTTTTTCTGGATCAGCAGAATCCAAATCAATAACCTCCCCTGAGCTGGCTTTTTGATTGGCTGTGCTGGTTTGGGAGACGAACATGACATCGCTGTCCGAGTCATCATCATTACCCGCAGATCTGGTTGTCTGATTGAATTCCTCTGCAGATATCGAGAAGGACTCTGTGATGATCGGCATCATCTCTGTGGATGCGTCACTTTTGTTTTCTGTGTCCTTTGACAAGCCGGGGAGACCCTTCACTTGTGATAATGGTGACCCCAGGTTTGCAATGAACTTGACTCCCAGTATCTGTCCAGCATTTATGAGCTCCTCAAGCATGTCGGAGCGGACGCGGACAATTTTGGAGGTGTAAATGTAATTAAGAATCTCCTCAAAGATTTCAGCTCTGATGAAGTTTAACTCGATGACTTGTCCAGCGACGCTGAAGAGCTGGTGGAAATACGTACTTGAGGCAGACAGGATTGTTTTGTGAGCTCTGAATTTCCTTTCCTGTATGATAATGGTGACATCACAAAATATTCCATGGTTTCGCTGCTCGTTCATAGACTTCAGCACAGTTGCCGAGTACTGCGTGTCGGTCGCCGATATCAGCTTTAGACTTGGCATGACTGTGGAGACAAAAATTAGAGAAAACAAATCAGAATCACAACTCTCAAAGCACAAGTAAACTTAGTCAATTAATGTCCAGCAGTCAGAGAAGGTTCACTGAGAGGAAGCCTCTCTTTTGCCCTGATCACATCGACACAGATACACACATTCACGCTTGGAAGCTGCCCAGTAAAACCAGTTTCAGCTCAGGGCTGAGAAACATGAGATTCATCCTGCCCGTCCAGAGAACAAGGAGTACCTACCACAAGCTTGTTTGTCTAACCTTTAGGCCAGCACTGCCCCATCTAGGTGATGAGATGCTGTCATCTTGTACATCAGACTGTCACACTAGGATATGCTTCTGATATACCCGGACATTTTCTGGTTCTCTGGTGGATAAACTATGTGACTTATACTTCTTCTGAGATGAAATCTCTTCATCTATCTGATCAATCAACACACACACCGATGCCAATAAATATATAATAAGCTAATATTGGCACGGCAAATTTAGTGGCGTAGTTCCAGCTTCTAATACTTAGTCTATCAACACAAATTGTAAATGAATAGGACAAAATATTACAAAGCACTTTTCCTGTATAAGGCAAGGCAATCAAATTAAACACCCCAAACAGAGGCTCCAAATCAAGACCAATAATTTGAATGAAACTTTTAAACAGAAATTCAACATTGAACTCTTCATGGAGGGCTGATGTCAGGCTGGATTAGCTTAAGATGACTGTGACTAATAAACTGTCATTATATTCATTTTTTCTATAAAAATAATGACACCTTCTCGAAAAGGCCGAGTTGCAACCTTTAAGCAAACTTTAAGCAAAAATGACAGCTTGAATGTGAAGTTCACTGTTTGTAGCCATAAGTAAATGTGAGACATGTCAGTTTTGTTTGTCAGGCAACAAAAACAACAACGTTAGCTGACGTCGGCTAAGTAGCTGACATTAGCTAAACCTTAGTTTGCCAAAGTTGTAGTAACTAGCTGAAATTTCAGTCTCGCGTGACATCGCGTAAGTGCACAACTACATTTATTTAACTTTAACGGGGACATTAGCTGCTTGGCAAATCTATTATTGTTGTCATCGATGTGTTTAAAGTAATATTCAAACGCTGCTGTTAGCTAGTTAACAAAGGTAACGCTAGCTGGGTTTCCTCCCTCCTTCCTCTTTAATGGGAAAATGGACAGCACGGCCTGCTGTTTAGCAGCTTGTTAGCATGCTAGCTTCAAATACAATGCAATGAAAACATGCTACTACGAAATCTTGCTACATGATTTGGCGGCACATGAGATAAACTCTGCTTACCTGCAGCCCTGGTGTTTTCTGCCAAGACTACCGCTACCACCGACTGTAGTCACTTAGCTGGCCGCAGACAATGGCTAACAACACAGCTTCCCCTGCCAACAGCTCTCGGCGCTCACTGCAGCCTCATTGATTGAGCAGCCACAAGGAGTCGCCGTCGTGTAGGGTTAGAAACTACAACATTAAAACTGTATGGCATTACAAAACATATTACAAAAACCAGGCTGAATTCACGATAGCCTAAAAACGACAATAAAACAGCCCCTGAGCGTTATTTCAATTTAAAACTGTTCACTTTTTCCACGCCGGGTTTAGCGTCGAGATAACTACCGGTTCACGCGTTTCGCCTTCAAAATAAAAGCGTAGGCATTATTGATATCTCAGTGGACAATATATGTAATAAAGTAGGTCACATTTTGGAGCTCTGGGCAGGTTTCGATACTCTTGTAACATCGGCGCCTGCTGGAGCCCCTGTCATGCGATTGAGGTTTGCATGAAGCTGATCTGACACCGCCTTCCTCTCCTCTTCACTTAACAGAAAGCAGCGGTGTTGTGTATCATTCCAGGCAAATTAATTCCGCCTTGCCGATCGGTGAAAAGCATTTATCACACATGGTTCCGACGTTCCGCGAGTTTCTTCACTAGGATGGCGAAGGCATGACCCGCCCTACTCTACCTCTGATTGGCTTAGCCTGATGTTCTTCTCCGAATTCTAACCAATTCGTTTCTTCTAAACCTGCCAACCCGACCAACGAAGGCAAGCATTTTTATCTTAAGAGCTTAAACAACTGTTCATAGCTGGGGTTTTGTAAATAAGTTGAAGACTGAATGCAGACTTTTTTTTAACAGTTTTTTAACTGCAACTTCTGCCGGAACGACATCAGTGAAATTTTTATTACATGTGGCATTTATTAAAACTGCCCCTGTTCAACAAACTGAGCAGCAAACAAGCGCAAACGATCCTGTTCTGTCAACTCAATGGCGTATACTTTTATATTTTATATTCTTTTTTTCTCGTTTTGCTTTTGAATGTGTCTAACATCAGTGCATCTTTTTTGCAGTTTCTACTGGGACTGTCAAAGACTGACTCATTGAAGACTGAAGTACTAACCAGCTACCCTGATAATAACATCACAAAAAATGTTTACAATGTGTTAAAATCATATCTTAGTAATGACAGATAATGGTATCTTCCTAAATGTTTATAAATATAAATCATAGTTACTAAGTAATGTGTTCAGGAGATTGCAGGATGCATCAGAAATTATTTAAGTATCTGACTGTTCCGATTATTTATTTATTTATTTATTTATTTATTTATTTATTTATTTATTTATTTATTTATAATAGTTTGGCAGAGTACAGTTTCTTATTACAAGTACAAACGGAACTATGTGCAAATCGTAGTCAGGCAGGCCGGTATGTGTTTAGAAACGGACGTTCCAGGACTTCCTGTTATAGACGCTTATACTACGAACGGAGAAAAACAGAGAGGAGAGGAGACCTGGGAGTGAACGTGTGCCAAGTTCTCTATTAACTTCCGTAAGAATCCAAAGTTCTTCATCTAAACTGTGTCCTGTAGTTTCGGTGTGACCCTAAAACCGTTAGGAGGTCAGTGATGCCACTGTCGGATCGCTCGAGCTCCGACGGCAGCGGGGAGTCACGGAGTCCTCGGGCCCGGAGACCCCGGACTCGGTCCCGCAGCCGCAGCCGCAACCGCAACGATAGCCGTGAACAGAGCCTTTCTCCAGATAGCTTCGGGCCCAAACTGCCGAAGCCGCGGAACAAGGAGCGGGAACGCGAGGAACGGGAGCGCCGATTCCGAGAGGCGAAAAACCTCAGACGGATCCGCATCGGAAGCCCCCGCCGTAGTCGGTCCAGGTCGAGGTCCAGGTCCAGAGAGCGTCACAACAACAGCCACAGTCACAACCACAACCACAACCACTGGTCCGAGCAGCGGGACGCTCCTGGAAAACACGGAGGCTTCAGAGATGATTATTACTACGAGCAGCAGAGGGACGACGCTCAGAGACAGAGACAAGAGGCGTTTATTGCGAGGTAACACATAAAAACACAAGCGTCACAGCTAAAGGCTAATCATGGTGTTTCTTTTCATTTGATCCATCTTTGTTTACTCCAGTAATTTAGTGTTCAGGTCCATGAAACTAGCTGTATTACAAAAGACAGATTAGAAAGTAAGTAGTCAAAATTGAAGAAACAGAGGTGGAGAAATCCTGATATCCTCTAAGTATCTGTGAGCATTTTCAGTTAGTTAGTTAAGCTTTAATGGAAGATGAAGATTAAAGAGAGTCTTCCTTGTCAGGTACACAGTGAATTTTGTTCTCTGCATTTGAACCCATCCCTGAGGAGCAGTGGGCAGCCACTGGAGACCAACTCCAGCTCTCAGCCTTGCATCAAGGACCCTGACACAGAAAGGCCCTGCCTCAGCAGCAAGAAGAGAAACCTAGTGCATAAAATTCAAATCAAGCATCAGTGTTTTTAAAAAAAAAGACTTTATTTTGTTGCCCAAGTTTTTTGAGCACAATTGGACGCCCTCTACAGCTCATAAAAGGAAATGACTCAGCTTTCATATACATAGTCTGAAATGATAAAAATAATTGAATCCTTGAAGGATTCTTCTGTAGGTCATGATGAAATTAATTTAGATAATTAATTTCATCCTTCATTAATTTAGATAAGGGAGGATTATCTTCTTTAACTGTAACCAGCAAGTTTCACTTTTTTGAGTCTTTTTTACTCAGAAATTACATCACAGTTGGAATCGACTAATTTTCTGCTTTCTGCTACTGTATGTGTTTCAGCATTAAGGTAGGCAGTGATTTGAACATCGCCAGTTATTTGTTCGACTGCTGCGTGATCTGTCTGTCTTTCTGTTACAGGCGCCTGCAAGAGAGGGAGAGGATTGGTGAGTTAGGCTGTCCTGAAGTTTGGGGATATTCACCACGAGTGAAAGAGCCAGAGTAAGTTAAGAGTCTCCGCCAGAGAAACATGTCTATTGCATGATATTTCTCTTCTGGTACTGCACCTAAAGAGGATGATGGGTAGCTCACCTCTTGGTACGTACAGATGCATGAATCTTTGTTTTGTCTCCACCAGCTCTGATGAGTTCACACCTGTGGAAGAAGACGAGAAAAACAGCAGTTCAGACTCGAGCTCAGAAGGTACGGCCCACACAGTGTTTGAACATGAATGAATGACAGTCATACTGTGTGCTGCTTGAATTTACAAGGCATCCTGTCTTTTACTCACAGAAGAGAAGAAGAAGAAAAAGAAGAAGAAGAAATCCAAGAAGAAAAAGAACAAAAAGCACTCAGAAGACAGCGAGCTGGAATCAGATTCAGATGGTAAGACAATCATAATGTCGTTCTTTTAGGAAAGTCTTTGTAATTCTTTATTTTTTTAGCTGAATTATTATGTTTTCATGTTTCAGAAGAAGAAATAAAGAAGAAGAAGAAGAAAAAGAAGAGCAAAAAGTAAATATTAGTACTTACAGCTATAAAAGGCAGCTTCATTTGCACAGAAAGGAGGATTCTGATCAATCCCGTTTCCCAACAGGTCCAAGAAGTCCAAGAAGAAGAAGGCGAAGAAGAGCCGCAAGGAGTCGAGCAACTCCAGCAGCGAAGAGTCAGAGGAGGAAGAGGAAGAGGATCCCAACGGGGTCATGTGGGTGGAGAAGACCTGCATGGACGAACACGTGGTCGGTCCAGAAGCTCCGCTCACCCACATGTCCCAGGACGACAGACCTTTGGAGTGAGTCAGTCTGACGTTAGCGTTGTCACTGTTAGCATGTTAGCATGTACCTCAAAGCACTGCTGTGCAGCCATCACACAAATGTTGCCTCTGTGTTTAATAAGTGCATCTTTTCTGCTCTTCCAGCTTTGGTCATGCGCTGTTGCCAGGTGAAGGTGCTGCGATGGCGGAGTACGTGAAAGCGGGCAAACGTATCCCGAGAAGAGGTGAAATCGGTCTGACTAGTGACGAGATCGCAAACTTTGAGAAGTCTGGCTACGTGATGAGCGGCAGCAGGTACATAATGGTTACAATACTACTACTACTACTACTACTACTACCAATATGATTATTATACTACATATTATATCAATTGTATGATAATAGCAGCAGTTTAATAATCAGTGATGTTTCAGATGTGACTATGATGTCATGAATGCTTTTCCTGAGTGACATGTAACAAAAATATTGCACCAACACGTTTTCTTTTGTAGTGTTAATTTACTACAATTATACACAATATTTTGTTTGCAAAATAGTTGCAAAACATTTGCAGCAATTAAAATAACCATATTGTGGTCCAAAGAGATGCCCATCTTATCATTACTGTGATACTGACAAATTCCTAATGTAATCCTGCAGACATCGTCGTATGGAGGCTGTGCGTCTGAGAAAGGAAAACCAGATCTACAGCGCAGATGAAAAGAGAGCGCTGGCCTCCTTCAACCAGGAGGAGAGGAGGAAGAGGGAAAGCAAGATCCTGTCGAGCTTCAGGGAGATGGTGTACAGGAAGACCAAAGGCAAGGAGGAGAAGTGAATGTCGCATGTTACCCTTTAGTGGACGCCCTTACTTTTTGTCTCATGTCTCATAAATGTTTTATTTTTAGGAGGTTAACAACATTCAGTTTTCAAAGGATGTGCAGTGTGGAGGGAGGATTTTAACTGTAAAGAAATGTGTGTAAATGAGAATCTGAGAAGTACTCGGTTGTATTATATTCTCCATCCTGTTCACTCACTGGAACTCGTCTTTCCCTCTCAGCTGTTCAAAGTTAATTTTGTCCTGTACATTTTTACAAATAATCAGACGGGAAATAAATTTTCCACAAGAAGTCTTCTTGTGGTTTTCACATTTCGTTTCACAGTTTTGTTTGTGCTAAGAGTTTAACATTTACAGGAATTCATGAAGTGAATTAAAGAGAAACAACACTCAATAATTGTCCAGTATAAATGTTTGGTTTTGAGGGTCCCAAAGCCCCTTTTCAGAACCACTGATTTAGAGATGTCTTAGAAATTCTACCAAGTCCTACGATTCTGTATGGTCAACTAAGCTGCTACTTTAAAATATCTCAGCTGGTTAATAGTACTGGCTATTTTTATTTCTTTAGCAGTACGCTAAAAGCTGAGAAACATCAGTACTTTATCCTGTTTCAGTTAATTGCAGCTGGTAGATATTTACAAAATCCTGTGACCTGACAGTACTTCAGCAGAGGTGGGTGTTGGATTATTGATTCATCTGTTGTTTATATTTTCAATGAATTTTTCTATAAATTGTCAAAGCCCAAGGTGACGTCTTCAGATGTCTTGTGTTATCTGACTAACCAACCCAATTACATTTAATGAACAAGTCTCACATTAGAGCATTTTGTGTAATAAATTACCTAAAGGATTAATGGATGAATCACTAAATTACTTGAGTAATAAAATCGATTCATTTAGTTCTTAGACTTTTTTTCTGGGTCAGCTGTTGATGTATCATAACTATGTGATGACCATTATCCCAGACAACGTCTTCATATTTTCCTCAGGCACGACTTTGGATTATCAGATGAACAAGTTACAGTAGAAGCTCTACAGCGTATAAACAGGTGTAAAGCATTTATTTGATTAGAGCACCAACCTCTCATCTGTCGCTTTTAGAATTCAACATATGAGCCAAGAAGCCTGCTAAGATTTCCAGTATGGAACACTTTAATTGACAACAGGGAGAACCGCAAAGACTAACAGCTGAATGTTAAATATAATCTGATGCACAATAAAGAACGTTCTTCTCATCTGGCTCTTCATGTTTGTGTCTTCAGTGGATGTTCTCAAGCCCCTGTTGGGGAAAAAGAAAACATGATCATGAGCAGACTCAATGACAGCGTTTGACACATTGACTGACTGTTTGCCAGGTACATGTGTGTACACACACACACACACACACACACACAGGCGTCATCAGTGGTTAGCTGAGAGGATATAAAAAATCGTGACACTCAAAACTTTCTGAGGGACACATGCACAATTAAAGCAAACACGTTCATGTCATTGCAAGGTGTTATTACTACTGAAACATGGACAGTCACCTTGGCATCGTGGTAATCCCCTCTTCCTGAAAGTCGCCTGTCTCTCTCCATCAGCTGCCAGTGCCACGGAACCCGAGCGATCCTCTTTTCCTATACAGAAAACAAGAGTCTTTTATCAAGCTCTTCGCAGTAACGCTACAAGCACACGGACAAGCGGCACATTGAAGTGTTGAACGTCAGCTACTTTGTACTTGTTAGCACGGGCAGAGCAGCATTAGCAGCCAGCAGCCTCCTCACCTTTCCCCCGTTGGTGAATTTGTGGATTAATGCGGTGGAGACGCCAGGAATGATCAGACACGCAGTCACGACGGCGGCGCCTGGCAGGATTTCATACCACATTATTACAGCCTTGAAGTGTCAGGCGACAAACAGCAACTTTGAGGACAACCAGGTTGCCCTAAGACTGCCCACAACAGTTTATTTTGCTTAGATGCTAACAAAATGTCTACCCTCGTAACGACCTATGTTCTCTAACGGAACAAGATTAACACTTCCCGTCAAGGTTTTTCAAAAGAAAAACCTCAGCGCTGCAAAGACGGCGCTATTTGATAAAAGTGCCAATTTTGTACGACAAACAACACGATTATTATGGTGTTAAACGCTCATAAACATTCTGATGAATTATTTATGTTGTAATTGATTTGTTGAAAGATTGCTTCAACGATTAGCCTTTAGACGACACCTTGGATATTTAGAGAAACGTTTACGCAGCATGAATTATAACTTTTAATCGGTATTTTATGTTAAATTATTATTTTTATAATATCAGTTACTATATGAACACTCGATAATTGGTGTGACTATAAGTGTCACAAAATTAACTGCTCAGAAATATTAAACTTGCAAGCTTTTATTCCGAAGGGCCTCGCAAAAGAGGAAGACGTATTATACTGACTTTAAGGTCATTCTTTTTTAACGGATGAAAACAGCACAAAAGCAGTTTGTCAGTCATATTCCCAAACCGAACACAAAAACAAATGCACAAAACAAAATACATGTAATTATAATTTGAAACTCATGACACAGGCTCGTTTCCACCTACAGCGCCACCTCCTGTGGAAACGGTGAAATACGGCTCAACCGTGAGAGAGGAAGCTGCCTTTAGCGAGTTCGTTTGCTGCTAGCCGGCTAACTTGCTAAACAAAAGTAAACAACTGTGTGGGATGACATGAAATTCAAACGCTGGACAAAGTAACTTTTCAGCTATGAAGGAAGATAAAGAAAATACTCGACCGAAGGAGAGAAAAGTGGAAATAAAGTGCGAAGATGCGGAAAAGACGGAGAAGCCCAAGGAAAAGAAAGAGACGATGACAAAGGTATAACTTGCTAGCTATGTTAGCTAAGGTTGCTATAAGTTGTCAGTTACAGATACTAATAGTTTCGTTAAGTAATTGGATGTTTTTGGCTAGCTGTATTTTGTCAAATATAACTTCTTTATTCTACTTTGAAATTTGTATAGTTACTTGAAGCCGGCAAACTGTCACGTTATTAACCCAAACTTTAAGTCAATGTTAGCCATTTGTGCCCTCATTTTCCCAGTCTGATTGTTCTCCCATCTAAATATCTTAATCTGCCAATAATATTCATCCAGATTGTGATTAGACGATTACCACCAAGTCTGACCAAGGAAGAGCTGGAGGAGCAATTACAGCCTCTCCCAGAGGTGGACTACCTGGAGTTTTTCTCCAATGACACCAGGTGAATTGACAGAAAGATGTTTCACCTTCCACATAATGCTACCAGTCACTCTAATAGTTTAACCTGACACGAATCTTCTGTCCATTCAGCCTTTACCCCCACCTCTTCGCAAGGGCCTACATCAATTTCAAAAATCAAGAGGATATAGTTCTTTTCAGAGATCGATTTGATGGATATGTGTTCATCGACAACAGAGGTATGAAGACTACACGTTTATAGCTACATGGACAAACCTATGAAGTGTCTCGGGCACAAATTGAGGCTTCATGCTTGTCCACATGATGTCTTTAAACAGGACAGGAGTATCCTGCTGTCGTGGAGTTTGCACCTTTCCAAAAGACTGCCAAGAAAAGGAGTAAGAAAAAGGATGCGAAATGTGGAACTATTGTTGAAGGTAAAGATAATTTCTTTGTGTGTCTGATGTGCCAGTACAATGGAAAAGTGAGATTTGGTGATGGTTCAGTTTAGTTGGACTTTCATTTCTTTTTAGTAACCTACTAACATTCGCTGCTGTTTGTGAATATTTGTGGTTAATATTTGCTATTGGCATCTTAAAGGAGTCACCTCACATATCCTGGATTACTGCTAGTGGTTGTCTTAGTAAATATTGTGTGAAAGGTCAGTTGCTCTGAAGCTGATGGTTTTGTCTGATCTGAAAATTCTAATTCAATTAAGTATAATTTTAAAAATATTTAGCACCATGTAAAGCTCCAGAGAAACAGTCAGCAGCAACATATCTTTATTTGGTTGTTCTGAATGTCCTTTCAGATCCTGAATACAAGAAGTTCCTGGAAAATTACAACAGAGATGAAGAAAAGTTGGCATCAACACCTGAGACCCTGTTGGAAGAGCTTGAGGCAAAATCAAAGGAACTTGTAGGTAGGTGAACTGTCTTTTTTCAGTAAAAAGTCCACCTGAAACATCATTGAATGTATTCTTAAAAAGCGGCAGACATATTGCTGGAGTTATAAATTTAATTTTATACCTTTTTCTCCTTTAAGCTAAAAAAACAACTCCTCTACTTGACTTCCTGAAGAATAAACAGGTAAATAAGTACTGTGGCACAACAGTGTGTTTTTCTAGTTAGAGATGTTTAGTTGCATGGCGAAGATTGACCTCATGTCCTGTTTTAATGCTGTTCAGAGAATCAGGGAGGAAAAGAAAGAAGAGAGAAGAAGAAGGGAGATTGAACGGAAGCGTCTGCGTGATGAGGAGCGTCGTAAGTGGAGGGAGGAGGAGAGAAGGAAGCGCAAAGAGGCTGAGAAGATGAAGAGGCCTGAAAAACAGCAAGACAAAGACAAGGACCAAATTAAAGAAGAACCAAAAATTAAGGTGTGTGCTGCAGTGGATTGAAACTGTCTAAAACAGTGTGTAATCTCCTGTCACTAATTATAATGTCTTTAATTTCAACCACGTAGCTCCTGAAGAAGCCAGACAGAGGGGAAGATGCTGATTCTGAGAAGCCCAAGGAAAAGGCCAAGAAACCAGACAAGGCAAATAAAGAGGACAGATCCATGGGCAGTGCTGATCTGAAGAAGCGTCACAACATTGAAAATAAGGAGGATCGAGGAAGGAAGTGAGTTACTTGTGTAATTTTTGTCTTTGAAAACATTGCTCACTTTGAACAGAATGTTTAAAGAGGATTTGTGCTTTACACACAGAACGGATGAACACGGGCGGAAGGAGTTCAGGGAGCGTGACGCAGATCGAGACAGAGAGTACGACCGTGAGCGGGAGAAGGAGCGGCGCCAGAGGGAGAAGGAGCGCATCAGGCGACAGGACGAAGATCGGCGGAGAAGGAAAGAGCGGCAGGATGGAGAGAACTCATGCAGGAAGCGGGAGGAGGATGTTAAAAAAGAAAAAGAGCGTCCCTTGGAGAAGAAAAAGAGTGAAAATGTTGGAGACTCCTCCCACTCTGAGAGGCCAGAGAGGCCTGCCAAAGACAAGAAGGATGACAGTGGTAAAAGAGAGCGGCTGCGAAATAAGGTAATGACTCTAGCCTTTCAGATCATCCCGTAGTTTCTCACAAGCCTGTTCAGTTTTTCTAAGAGTGTTGTTTCATTGCACCAGGACCGGCCGGCTATACAGCTGTACCAGCCAGGCGCCAGAAGCCGCAATCGAACTACGGGAGGAGGAGGAGCCGAATCCAGCTCCGCTGACAGGAAGCCTGATACTAAGGCCGAGAAAGTGGTTGACAAAGGAGATGATTGAGCAGATTTCTGCTGATGGCATTTTAAGTCCGGTGAGGAGAGAGGAAACAGGCCTGTGAGGCTCAGGGCAGCGATGTGGCGCCTCAGGGCAGCGTGCACTGCAGTTCAAGCAGGGCTGCATCCAGCTCTCCCAGTCTCAGAAGCAGAGATGTGATTGTGGAGCCTCTTAGTGCCTGAATGTGACCCACTTTAGTTTCATTTGTTAGGAAAGGTAACAGTAACCTTTTGGAAGAGTTTGGCTGTAGGGCACATTAGATGAAGCCAAAGCTTTTTTGGACCACTGAACTCAAAGTGACCTTATTTCAGTATTGTTTCTCTAATGTAAAGTGTTGTACACACTGCAAGCATTTGCTTTAAACATGTTCATCCATATCACACGCTGGAAGTATGAAATAACTTCACAGGTGTTTAACTTCCCAGTTACTTAATATGTCAACATTGCCAAGTTCATCCATGTTCTTCGTACTTTTGCGTGAGACTTCTGTTGTAACATTGGCATTTTCAGTTTGATGTGCACACATGGAAATGACATCTTACTCTGCCTGGAGAGCTAGACAATCCAAATGTATGTGCAGAACTTATTACTTATTAAAACTTTTCCTGGTCTGTAACTCTGAAATAGTTGTAGTGTTACAGGCACAACATACTGAGGGACACGGTCTGTACTAACCTGCTTTGCGATCATGTGTTTTGTTGCATTCATACAGTGACTGAGGAGAAATAGCCATTTCTGACTAGACTGCCATGTGACAGCCATGCCTGCATGCAGCCTTCAATCTGAGTTAACAACCTGTGGCCTTCGCCCTTTTCTAATCTGAAACTCTCCTTAAATATGAATGTGTGACGCACTAAAGTGAATACAGCGACTGGAAATAAAAGAGGTCTTTGATGAAGTGTCTTTTGTTCTCTTGACTCAGTATTAGTTTCGTATAGCTTTATTCTTAGTTTTTTATTTCCATTGCACCATTAATTATGCAGGGTAGGCCAAGTTATCTGAAACTAGATTTGAATTCTTGTCCAAGAATTGCCAGGAGTGGGACAGATGCTGCTGTCCTGCCACTACTGACTTTATTAGAGGTATGTGTTATTTGAGTACGAGGTAGGGACCCTCAACAAGATGACCACTAAATTTCCTTCTAATACAGACCCTGCTTTACCTCGTGTTGTTCTTCTGTGGTGCATATTATGAATTTGCAGTTAGCAAAATAACCAATGCCAAGATGTAAAAATAGTCTGATACAAGAAAATGTCCTGCATTCAGAATTTAAGGTCAAAGTGTTATTTTATGCAATACCATGGAAGCTGTGGTTTATGATTGTAGCTGGTGTAGGTGAGGTCAATTCAACATCTTAAAATATAGTTTTACAGTCTCATCCATAGCAATATGTCGTTTTTATTAGCTTTTCATATGTTTTGTATGTAAAATCTTTATCTGGAAAGTAGGCTAAGTACAGCTGTCAGATAAACGTAGTGGAATAATCTGAACAATTCCCCTTCAAATATAGAGGAGTATAAGTAAAATGTAGCATCAAATAAAAATACTCAAGTAAATTAAAGACACCTCAGAATTGTATTTAAGTACTAAACAGTATATATCATGTAATTTTTCTTGCAAATGAGGAATCCCAGAGCCTCAGAAAGTGCACAGTTTCAGCACCTCATAAACCTCAGGCGCCTGAGTTGAATGTTAAAACAAGAAGCCTCCACGTGGTGTCGCTGTTTGGTGCGCGCTTATTGGATAAAAAAGCAACGTCACTTCCTTCTCTCTCTTCGACCACCGCCATAGTCGGGAACGGACTGTGGAGAAAATGGTAAATACACAATCTTCAAACATCTATGTGTGCTGTCCCCGTAAACCTGCTCCGATACATTAAACGATTAATAAATATGTCAGAGGTACCTCACAAGTCTGTATGTTGCGTAAGAGAATGAAAAATGAGCGTATTAAAGATTCTCAACGATGCTAGCCGGTACCGAGTCTGTTGTACTGCGCATGTTAGCCTTCAACTTCCTTGGCAGCTGCTAGCTGCTAGCCTGCTCACTTTTACGTAGTAAAAGCTTAAAGTCTGTTCGTCTGAAGATGCGGACACGCAGCGTTAGATAGAAACGTTTGTTGGCGTGGTGTTAATGGTGCTTTTCTGTCGCTTCTAGTCATCCCACAAGACATTCAGGATCAAGCGCTTCCTCGCCAAGAAGCAGAAACAGAACAGGCCCATTCCTCAGTGGATCAGAATGAAGACCGGCAATAAGATCAGGTGAGCTCGCGCTGTGTTCAGTACTGTAAGGTGAGGCTACTGCATGTTAAAAGTTTGTTGCATCTACATTTGGACATAACGAATTGGTTTTAAGGTCGATATTGAATCCTACCTGTTAACTCCTGTTTACACTAGTTTGCCATTTTATTAGGTACACCTAGCTTGTGTTCAGTTATCATAGGTTAGATGATCACAGATACTCCTTAGACAGGACATTCAGACTTGACTGCAAAAGACTATCAATTTTAATCTAATTTTACGCAAAGTGCAAGTCTTTGCAGGAATTGCCAAACACGGAGTACTGTTTGGCTGTGTATTACACTTTATACCTCCAACTCCAGTCTCCTCAGCTCCACTAAGTGCTCTATTTATTCACCCACATACACTCACGTGCCAGTTTATTAAGAACACCTACTTAAAACTAATGCCCCATCCTGCAATAAATCCCACCTTCATGAATGTTATAATGGTCTGTTTCTGTTGAGACTGTGTTAGAGAGGCATTGAGTCAACTTTAATGTCATTGTAAGAGCGTGTAGGTCTGCGGTGCTGTTGAACTGTGTAAAGAGTATTAGAAACACCATAGCATAATGTCCTATAATTTAACAGCCCCACGAGTTACAGCCTCCAGAAATACCACAAAATGGAAATCTTTACATTTCGTGAGGGTGGGATTTCATGCAGGGCTGTTGGGGAGACCTAATAAACTGGCAGTCATGTGTATATACAAAACTTCAGTCATGACGTGCTGTGTTTACCTCTGTTGAAACTTAACTTGATTAAAAAAGAATTCAGAAGTAAAACTGAGCATTCAAAAGAGAGCTGGGTGTGTGTTCTGAGGTTTTAAATTGCACTTTAGTACTGCACGTTGTTGTTGAGCTGTCTCTCAGCTTTCTCTACCGGTATCATTAAGTGCAGAGATGTTTGACTGGCCGACTAATGCAGGGAAGAGGCATGAACTCCATGTCACTTAAAGCAGGTCTGCAATTGCAGCACTTTGTTGCGGTAGAGTGCTGTCATTAACCCTGCTGAGAGCATCTTCTGCTATAGAGGTTATTTTCCTGCTCACTGTTGTGGTGATGAGGAAACTCTGTAGCTGAACATTGTACTGTTTGTCCAAGTGGCTGATCTGCCCACTAAATTGCTTTCCTGAAGGATTTCCCTGGTATCAGTCATTTCTGAAATTAGTGTGGCCTGGAACGATTCCCATGTTTGCCACAGAGATTTAGTGCCAATGGAAAGGGATTATGCCTTTAATTGTTTCTCCAGAGGAGGTTTCCCAAGACTATTTCAAAACGTTTTACACTCACTAAAAGGAATCTAGTTGTGTGTCTAGTTGCAGTAATTGGCTATGTTGACTGTGGCATGTGTTGTAAGTTCATGGCTTCTGAAATCGGAAATGAACAGAATTTGCATAGTTTCAAGGAGGAGATTGGTATGATTAGTGTCTAGACTACCCAGTTGGTTTTTATGTCTGAGTAAATAAGTAGAACACCCTTAACACAGGACCAGGAGGAAACCTGAAACCACTAAAGCTTAGAAATATTTTTGCTTACCCTAGTAGTAAAGAGGTGACTTCTCAATGGTGCATGATATGCATGAATTGCACAACCAGCAGACTACAGGGGTGATTTCTACAAGATGAACAGTCTGCTTTGTTGTGGCTACGGAAAACACACCGTGCAAACTGTGCAGCTCATGATGCAGAGCAACTTTTAATGACTTAATATGTCAGGTCAACTCTGTCAGAATAACCATCCCTCTTTTGGTCTTTTCTTTTTAATTCATGATGCATTTCTACTCAGGAATTTAAATTTGTCGCTTTGTTAAATTCCATTGCATATGAGCATTTCCTGTTTGTGTCGTCCACAAATAAATCAGTCAGTAAATGAGTTGCTGAGATAACCCATCTACAGCTAAATTACATAATTTAAGAGCCTAATACAAGCTTTCTTATATTTTACTGGAATGAGGCAACATTGTTGGTGTACAGAATTATGTTTTCAGTCTCTCTAGTTTTATTGTAGTTTCATTATGCCTCCACAGTTGGAGGCATTTTGTCTTAAAACTGCTGGTCTTTTCTTGTGACCACAGTATCTCAGGACATCTCTGCCTTGAGGGTATTTCTTCAAAATTAGTGCAAAAGTTCACTTGATCTGAAGGATGAACTGACAAAGGTCACTGTGACCTCACCCAAAAAAACTCAGGAATTCATATGCTAATTATGACTGAATTTCACATAAATGTCTCATGGGATAAAATGAAGTGATGACATTGTATGTCCAAAAGGTCAACTTCACTGTGACACGTTTTACAGAGACACTTTTCTGGCCATTATTCAACACCATCACTCACGAACAGAGGGGCAGATTGTGGCCATATTTCACATTTGGTTGGATGCTGAATTTGTGACACTAATCTTGGATGTCCTCTTTGAAACTGTGGCGATTGTAGAGATCTTCTAAGCTGCCTGTGTGTGTGAAGCATCCACATTTAGAATCTGTAGCTTCTCTGCAGCAGCATCCATATTTGAAGCATTGTAGTCCACCACAAAGTCATTGGTTTTGTTGATATTGAGCTTCAGGTGATTTTCACATTTCATGTGTGACAATAATAATAATGTAGTTTTATTTGTCATCGTAAAAAAGTCTAAATGTTCAATCTTGACACATTTGTTTCAATGTTTATATTCAGGTACAACTCCAAGAGGAGACACTGGAGGAGGACCAAGCTCGGCCTGTAAACATGAGGATCCACGGATCCCAGTGTCCCTCCATCCCAACATCTGCCAGGACCCCCAGCTGCTGGGCCTGACCACGTGGAGGGAACCATGTTATCCAGAGCAGCAGACGTTTTGTACAGATACTCTGGTTATGCCCATGTTTGACAATAAAAGATCTGTGATCAAACTTGAAATGATGCTGTTTGGCTTTTTTCCACTCAAAGTGTAGCTGAGCAATATCCGCTGACAGGCGGAGAGTTTTTCTGAGGAAAACCAAACATCACATGGGGAGGGGTTATGCTGACACAGCGCTGAAGAAAGGCAAACACTCCAAAGGGGGTTTCAGTCGCTTGACCACATGGCAAACACTTCAGTAGTTTGATTTCATGGAAGATTGTGGTTATTTTTAGTTTAGCAGGATTTTGAGCTCTGGCTTTGTTGCGTGTGCCAAAGAGAGCACATATTCAAGAAGCCTAATCCAGCTGAAAGACAAACTGAAACGTTTACTTAAAATGTTAATAACTGAGGGAGAAAGTTTGCCACGTCAGCAACCATCAGCTTTTGAGATGACACAGCAGAGAAGCAGAAGTGGGTCAGCAGCAAGGAGAGTTTAGAAATGCTCATTAAATACAGTGTTTTTAATCACAGGTAGGCTTATTGAAAGTTGGTGTAAATGAGTTTACTGCCAGTACTTTTTCAACAAGACGACTTTCTAGGAATCCTTGGTAGGTATTGATACTATGAATGATAATCCTGGAGAAATAGTGCAGTAGCTACCAACCTTTATGGTTTGAGACCCCTTAAACTGTATCTATGTCCTCTTGCTCTGGCCTCAGTCTGGACATGAGATACAAGCATTCATTTTCAGTCTTGGGTTGTTTGTTTCTCAGGACTGAAGAGGTGAAAAAAGTGTTTGACAGGAAAAGCATACATTTATTTTATCCCTTTGGCCATCACTTAATTTCTGCCTGTCCTTCAATCCTTAAAACCTCATTTTCATAAAACAGGCAGAAATTCTGCAAGGACAGAGGGAATTTCAGTGTGTTAGAAATCAACTTGCTTTCAAGAACTAGAAATGAGCATTTCTTTCTTGAAAAGAGCAAAGTAGCTTTCAGCTTGAGAATGAAGAAAAAATACTTGAGACAAGCTGATTCACAGTGTAAAAGCAGAGAAACATCTCCCCCAACACTGGTAGAAATGTAAGGAGTCAAGTTGCAAGCAAAAATAACTTGGTAAGAATTCTGCAGTGACCTCTCAGAAGGTTGGCAACCGCAAATATGTTGACCTGAATGTGCATTAATGAACACATTTGAAGGGTTGTGTCATAATCACTCATTTTTTGTTTCCAAGAAATGAAAACGAGGATAGCAGCTTCCTCACAGACCCAAACCTCCTGCTGCCCCCCCTCTTAGTCCGGTCAAAGGAGTTCACTTCATCTGTCTGTCCTTCTTCGACCTCATCAAATGCGGTCACGTTCATCGCGCCAGCGCTGTTGTTGTTGACGTTTCTGTTGGCATTTTGCGCACAGCCGCGTCTGTGCTCATCATCCCAGGTCCCCAGCAGCTCCTTCATCTCCAGCGGGGCGTCTCCCTTCAGATACTGCCAGGCTCTTTTCCCGTTGTAGTCCATGGCATCGACGTTGGCACCGAATGCTCCGACCAGCAGTTTGATGACCATGTACTGCCGGTGCATGCTGGCCACATGCAGCGGGGTGAGCCCGCCGCTGCCCCGCACGTTCACGTTCACAGGGATCCCCGCACGCTCTGCGTGCCGCAGAAGTTTGAGCAGAGTCTCGTCCTGTCCTCTCTTGGCCAGCCAGTGCAGCACTGAGTATCCGCTGATGAAATCCCTCCTAGTCAGCAGATGAGGGTCCTCGGAGATGAACTCCAGAATGGTTTCATAGTTCCCCTCCACCGCAGAAAGCATCCACGCGTGCTCCATCGGGTACAGAGCCCAGTCTGCGTCCTGCTCGGACACACTGGGAGTTTGCGTGGACAGCACACTGCTAAACCCGCTGTGTGAAGGGTTGCTCAAAAGCAATTCTTTGAAGTATTTTTTCCGCATAGCAGGTGTGAGCGACACTCTCTCCGGAGCCTCTCGCTGAAGTCCTCCCGCCGCGGAGCCGTCGCTGACTTCCAGCTGCCTCTGCAGCCTCGACCTACGCTGCAAAGCGCTGGGCATGACCTGCATGCCATATCTGGAGAGTCGCTCCACAACGGTGCCCTGTCTGGACATCCTGCTGCCGTGGGCGTCGGTATTGCTGACAGCTGGTTCGGATCCAGTTGAGCCACATCCAGCATCATCCGATCTGCTCGCATGCATGCTGCTTGGCTCCCTGCACGCCGAGTTCAAGGCTACTTCCCTTTATTTAGAAAACACCCCAGAGATATCAGTGTCGAATTATAAACTGGGAACGGGTTTCCTCCACTCCGCTGGACTCGTTCCCTCTGTCATAGGAGGAAAGAGTTTATTTTTAATACGTATTAACACGTCAAAAAACATTTCGGCAATGCGTGAAGACGCCGCTTTAAGCGTCTTAAGTGCGAACCGACCAAGTTCCTCATTTTGCAAGCAAGTTAAAATATGCTCAAATGAATGCTTCATCCCGTAACACCTTAAATATTGTTTGTTTTGCTCATCATTTGTATCCGACGGCTTCCCACAAACGTTACTCACCTGTTCTGTGTCCAAAGCGCATACCGACTCACGTTAGTGCACGCTGCTCTTCTTCCTCACCGACCATTAACCTTTAAGCGCCAAAGTCCCAGTTAAATAATAACTCAGAGGCTAATTAATTGGAGAGGGATTGCTATTTTGAGGACTTAGTCCAACCACTGAGCTATAGATTCAAGTCGGCATTCTTCCTTTCCTTTACAAGAGGAAACGAGACAAAGTTCATTCTCATCTCTGGCAAAACCAATGGCGAGATTCCTTCACATGTGACCACTGATGGACTTCAAAGCAGGAAGTAAGACAGTGGATACTTCCCCACATACTTTCACAGCTTGTCACTAATTACCAGAGGTGGAACAAGTACTCAGATACCGCAGCATGGAAATACCACGTGACAAGAAAAACCCGGCATTCAAACGCTCAATTATGTAAAGAGACAAAAGTGTCATCAATTATACTTAAGACAAAAGTAGGAGTACTCTATGCAGAATGGCCAGCTACAGATTAATGATTATAATTAGTGATGCCCTAATGGCTAAAGCACTTTAATACTCTAGCTGGAAAAGGTGGGACTTATTTTAAGCACTTTATCTGCTGGGTAGCTTATGAAATCCCACCCAGAGATCAATTAAGTTTTGTCTTAAACTATCATAAATCAGTTTTTGTTAATTATATTTTGTGTTCATAATCTGTAACTAGTAACCAGTAACCAAACGTAGGGAAGTAAAGAGTGCAATATTTCCCTGTAAAATGTAGTGGAGTGGAAGTATAAAGTTGCAGACAATAGAAATACTGAAGATATGAGTACCTCAAATTGTACTCGAGCAGAGCAATAGTCATTTCTTCACTGCCAATTGCAAACTAGCACTGAGATACAAGCAAATAAAAGACAGCAGTGAGAGATAAAACTTTATTTCAGTAAAAATGTAGTCAGAACAAAAACAGGCATTAACATTCAGTCAGTAAAAGATTCTGGAGGAAGTTCAACAGTCAGCTCATCAAGTGTTTGAAGAAATGCATCCAGCTCTGAGCAATAATCTGGAAAGGGGAAATAGAGTAGACTTAATGATACAGGAGGCAAATGATACCTGCAGTTAATGATACTTGTGCCCCATACTTTGTGGTTACAGGTGCCAGACAATAGTGACTTCTTATGTGGGTGCTGCAGGTTGTTTTCCAGATCTGGTCTGTAAATCTGGCCACCATTCAAAATCAGATAAAACGATTCACTCACTAGACTTGTTAGTCCACATGATCATTCTGGTTATTTTCTTAGTAATAAAAAAGGTACAGTGGGCTTAGCAGACTTTGAGTTATTGTGATCACAGCATTGAAAAAGTCTTGCACCATTAAAACCTTCTGCTTCATTACAGTCGAGCAATATGATAACATAAATCATTAGACAAAATAATCAATCATCATAACTTACTGTACCTTTCAAATCTGATCATTATAGACAAATATTGCAAAACATGAGGATTATATTATGCCAAAATGGAATATTTATTATTTCAGTGTAACAAAGTATGTAGATAGTACATGTCCTGACAGGAAATTACCTCTACTGGGAAACAGTAAGTGTGAATGCAGCCCTCATAGGAGCTGGTTACCTGAACGTTTTGGCATCTTTACAGGTGACAGGTTTGGGAGCGGAGCAAGCATTTCCAGGACATCCTCACACTGATGTGGAGATTGTGAGAAACAGGCCAGTCCAGACAGAGCTAAGCCACTGAGAGGAATCAAATCTTCAGGTACGCTGTACTTCTCAAACTCTGGAAAAATATGCCAAAACCCATGTTTTTTTAAAAAATACGTTTAAAACATTGAGGGGAAAAAAAGCCAGATCGTGGGTGAATGAGGCTTATACATGAGTCATTGTCGTATTTGGCAAAACAAATGAGCCTCAATGGGTTGAGTCTTGGGGGGAATAAACCATTAATGGAATCAGAGTAAGCAAAGCTAATGAGACGCTGCAGTGGGATTTACACACAAAATGTCATTTCTGATAAAAATCAGCATTTTACCTCCAAATCCCACACCTGAAATGTGATCATACAGGTGATGTCATAGTTACCTAGTGGGTCATAAGGAATGAACTTCTCAATTTCTGGATATTCCTCCACTTTGGTATGAGGATGTTTGACTTTAGTTTCCTGTGTGTAACAAAATGCTGCATTAGTACATGTATTATCTGAGGCACAGCTCAAACAGGTCACATTATGGCCTGACATTACTTTTAGTTTGTAACTCTGTCACGGTTTATTCCAACCTGTGGCTTTAGAAGTTGCTTTTCTTGTACGTTGACAGCAGGGGTAGAAAGTTTTTTGTTGACAGGAGCAAAAGCTTTACGACCAGATGGCAAAGGTGTATTAAAGGTTTTGCCAGTCATTGGAGATTTCAAGAGTTTCTCTGGTGGGGAAAAAAATAAGAGGTTATAGATACAGATACAGATTCCCACACAGACCAATATTACTGCTAGAAGAAAAATCTGAGAACAATGTGGACATTGCCATACCAGGAGCAGACTGAAGCCGCTGTCGCATCTTCAGAGTAGGTGGATGAAGACGTGCATTTTCTTGCTCTGCAAAGACTATGTTGGCCATCGCTTCTGAAACCACAATCTGATATTAGCCTGCACTGCAGCACATTACAATCCATCACCATGGAAGAGACTTTTTTTCTGGCAGAAAGTTGACACTTGACATTTTGTCAGGCACAGTGGCTGTATGCCAGCAATATCTGTCAGTCACAGGGCCCTGGTATTGTGCATACAGAGTCATGGGAATTTTAAGTAATTGATCAGCAGAAAATAGCAACTGCTGATATAGTTCAGGCAAAAATGTGAAATAGTCTCTGGTTTCCTTGTCATATGACAGTGAACTGAATAACTTTGGGCTAGTTCTAATAACCACTATTGATAGCTAGCCTGTGTTTACTCGGCATCTGACACTAACCAGTAAAGCTAACAGTAAAGTGCACTGCAGCTAATAGCTACGCTGGCAGTGTTACAGTACTTCATAGTTGTGTCCATTGATGAAATGACACTGGTCCACTGCTAGCTAGCTCCCAAACCGTAGAAATACAGTTACGTGTCATCTTGTTGTCTTCCTGTCTTGATCCCGTCTTTGATTTAACGTTAGCACATTCACACTTCAATCTGTTGTCTTGTTGTTCTGTCATTAGCAGAATTTCATTAAAACATTTGTTAGATATTTGTCTAGGCAAGGAGTAAAAGAGACGTTAAACGAAGTCAGTGTGACCTTTCCAAACTTAATGTTCGGAACCTTTGTTGACTGTGAGCCAGCTAGCATCTTACTGCTAACATCAGTTTAGCAGTTTCGTTACCATGAGCGAGGTAAAGTACAACAACTTTATATTAGCTTAATTGGGTCAAGTTACTCAGCTTGTGAAGTAGCGTTATAGAGGATACGGATGGAAATTCAAAATATAACCGCTTGTAACTTACTTGAGTGATAAAACGTCGGCGTTAATGCTAGTTTAAAACTCACTGGTATTAGCTAAGCGAACTGAAAAATGAACGTAGAGCCGTGTTAGCGTTAACGTTACCTCTGTCAGTTGTGCTAAACGCCGCTAGTTGTTCTCTTCTTCTCACACCAGAAGGTTGTTATGATCTAAAATTTCTTTCTGACGGACCGCGGCTTCTTTTTAAATTCACTGCCTTCGTCCGATTGGTCGCTGCAGAGCGGAGGTCTTGAATGGGCGTTTCAAATAATATATTACCGTCAAACGTAACATTACTTGTATAAATAACTTACACCATATTACGATACGACCGAAACACCTAGAAATGAACTAAGTACCTATAGTTTATCTACGATGATGTTTTATCTACCTCTCTATTCAGAGATGTAACTGTTAGCTACCATAGTCCGCCATACTTCTCTCCTCATATGTGTGTTTATGATTACCATTAATATTTTGAAGTCATATCCAGACATCAGTAATACAGTAATATATAATCTTTCTACGTAGTTTTTCCGTTTGTTTGTAACGTTCATTGACTGCGGTTCACTTCCAGTCGCCCTGGACGAAACCATGAAGGCTTCCTGTGGGGAAGCTCAGTTGCTAGTGTTAAGTTTTAATCATGATTATTCAAGGACAAAAACCAAAACACAACGCGGAGTATATCCAACGTCTATACTTATCTAAAGCTAATTAAACAACGCTCAATATGAGCATGGCTATGAGTGTATCTCACCAATAATAGCCTGTTGAATAGTGGTACATTCCTACTAGGCCATTTTTCGTCGTAACTTCAACGGCTCAGCCCCCTTAGCTGAACACAGAGAGCAGCAGAGGTTTCGTCCTCCAGCTAACAGCTACTACCATGGCGTCAACTGAGATAGCGAGGCAAGCGGTGAGTAGCCCATTTTACTCAGGATGCCATTGTCACTGTTAACGCAGCTCTTGGAATATGTTTGATAGCCTCATTAATGTCAAAAATGTGTTTCTAGCGTTACATATGAGAGTGTAATTTAGAATAGATTTAGGTTAGCTGGGCAGACACCATCCGTTTTTCGTGGTTGTACGTTATTCCACCCAAAATCCAGAGAAACGTCGCTAAACAAAATGAGATATAGTTACTATTAGCTATCATAAATCTGATTATGCATATCTAAATATTTTAGGAGGTCAGATTTTAAAATAAGGCCCAAGGCTGCTTAGTCGTAGCTTTCTGTTAATATATTTTCTTTCCAGTGTTCGTCTCGGTAAGCTAACGCCTGCAGATTTCCTGTGCCGATACCACTCGCTAAAACTACCTTTCAAACGACGTGGTGCTTTGAAATATTTGAAATACCGTGCAGTAGTCTTTATTAGCTCTTGGTAAAACCATAACCCACTATAGAGCCGTCGGTAGGCCATTCATTCTGAACGCCCCCATTTCAGCTCAGCCACGGTGCTCATTTCCGTTATGTTATTTCATGCGAGTCCCGTTAACTTTCAGTCGGGCGTTGTCTGATTTACATAGGAAATATGGACAAAACCGATTCTTGCCGTTTATAGACGTTTAGGCCTGCAATTTGAAAAGCGGGTGTAAAGTTTGCCTGGTTTTTCTTTCGGGGGGGAAAAGGAAGCCACTACACCCAGAGAGAGTGCTCAGAATAGCAGGCTTTTGCAGTTTGATATCCCTTTGCGGCTCAATGAATGAAAACCCGCTGTGTAACTTGGCTGTGACTGTCTTGAAAAGCAGGCAGGGTTTCAGGAATGTTGCACTTGCATCTGAAGAGGAAAGGCTGTTTGTCCAGCCACATTACCCCCAGTTTTACAAATACCCCCCCAGCTGTTTAAACCCTATTTCAACTATCCAAATAATCCACAACTGTCCAGTCCCGTCACCATGTCCAGTTATTTAAACTGGACCCTCCAACGGAATGTTTTCCTCTCAAAGCCACACTGGAAAGCAACATTGTGTTATGTTAAGCCACATAATGGCCGGTTAGCTGAGGTTTAGCTGGTTTAGAGCTCTAGCTTTGCCATATAATCTAAATTCTTTGCTTTCCTGCACCTCATAATGTAGACGTAGGCGGCAGAAATGGGATCCACAGAGATAGAGATGCTCAGCTGCAGCCACACGCCCCCACACACATAACAACAGTGCTTTTACACTTTGGTGTTTTGTGTCGCTGTGGTCCAGGGATAGATCATGGATAAACAGTGTAACAACAGAGTGAATGAAAATACAGTCAGCCAAAATAAGAGTTCAAGTCAAAGTGACATAACAGAAACACACAACATATAGTACTACATATACCATATTAAACAGACTCTTATTTTGCCATTTTTTTTAATGTCCCAACAATCAGCTTTTAGATACTATATTTATTGTCAAAGTTCTCTCTTGTTTTTACAGTTATCTTGACACGAGCAATGCCTTTCCATATATGTACATTGTGGTTTATAAGCGTCTCATCTGTGGAAAGAAAGTTGCAGCTCAGGAAACAGGAAGTGAGCTACAGTGCACCTGAAGTCAGACAAACATGATCAAAGTCTAATCATTTCAGTGCCATTTGTTAATATGTTGTTTCTCTACAGGACAACAGTCACTGAGATGTAGGTGTTAATTAGAGCATGTTAGAGAGATTCCTGTGCACGTTTACAGGCGTGCATTACATAGTCAATGATTGTTAGGAATGCACCTGATGGGGTTTTTTTTTGTTTGTTTTTTTTGTGCTATTTAGGGTGAAGGTGCTCGTGCTGTCCCTCTGGCAGGCCATGTTGGCTTTGACAGCATGCCGGATCAGCTGGTCAACAAGTCTGTCAACCATGGTTTCTGTTTTAATATTCTTTGTGTTGGTGAGTATGTCATGCATGAAAATCCTTTTCCTCTCTCTCCTCAGGCTCAAAGATTTGCTTGCATCATTGAAAGCATGGTGTTTCCACAAGATCCAAAGCATTTTGCTTCATTTGTAACCTGCTTAGATTCCTTTGGGCCAGTCAACACTGGTTACCATGATGAGTGGGATGCTTTAGATTCAGTTAGGAAATCCAGAAATGTCTGCAGGTGGTTATTTGATCTTACAGTGACAGTGAGAAATGCTTGCCTTTACATTTTATTTTATATATTTCAAAACAAGTGTCTCCAGCTTCATAATGTGCAGAATTATTTGCTTACATTTAGATGCCAGTGTATTAAGTGCATCCAGCTGAAACTAATGAAATCTGATCTAACAGTCCTGCAATAAACCTGAGCTTTATGGGGGAGAAGAAGTGCAGTTTGTGTTGAAGCTGTTTTAGAGAGCCATTGATTAAACTTTATGGTCATTCGTAAGACTATAATATGTGGTGTTTTACTGTATTGTGTTACAGGCATTTCTACTATTGTTTCTGCTCCATTTCTCTCAATGAGCACTGGCTAGAACTTAAGATGTTGGGTTTTTGGCTACACTGCATGACTGCCTGCTGCACACAGCAGTTACTGCTGTTACAGTTCTTGCTATTGGGAATCATCATGTGTCAGGGGCACATGAATTTCACTGACAGCAATGGAAATGCATAAAGCAATGTTTCTCCTGCCTTTTTATGTTTTTTTCTATTACATTTCCTAATTTTATTAAACAGTGGACGATATGATATCGCGCATACACACAAGTGTGTTGTGCACGCTGATATGCACACACTGTAAATCTCTGGATCTTTTGATATTTTGTGGATGAAATATGATGGTGATGTTAGATCATTTTCTCCAGGTTTTAATATGTCGCTACCATTGCAGTAGCAAATGTTGATTTCTATCTCTATAAGACCTTGCATACTATCTATTTTTGCAATATGTTGCTATTTTGAAGTCTAGCTACTTTATTACAACCCGTGTGTATACTTTTATAGCATTTGATGATGCCCAGTGGCAATTTTCAATGGCATGGTTAGTGGCACTGACCCCCCAGCTGAAAACTTCTGTCGTTTTGTGGAGTCCATTTATATTTGTGCATGAGTGAAACGCGGAAACTGTGTTTTTCATAACTTAATTTTATAATGCTACTATTACACCCATAATTCCCAAGAACTCCAGACAAACAATACATCCATTCAAGAATATGGAAGCAAAGATGATACAAGAGTCTAACAAGAGCTTTTGTTGCACCATGTAAATGCTGTTGTGTAACTCACCAGTGCAGCATTTCTCAGCAGTACAAGCAGTACTTGAGGCAACAGCGTGTGATCTTTGTTTAATTATAATTTTGTTGTGGTCTAAAATTCCAAAGAGGGTATCTATAATGTGGTGACGAAGGGTTCCATTGGCCTAAAAGATGACTGACAGTTCTACACAGTTAGTCATGATTTCAGGAGGTTTGATTGCAATCCTCTCCAGTTTGGACCTCAGTTTCTTCAGGCAAGATGCCAAATTGCCTTCAGCAAAGTGACTTCTCTATAATGACTTAAACGGAGCTTGAAGGCAGGCAATAGAACCCTCGATGCATCGGTTACTTTGCATTCTGAGGGAAATTTGGAACATAGTGAGATATCTAACAAAAATGGGCTAACATGCTTGGACTTTAGGTCAGGCTGTGATGAATAAAAATAGAATATCTTACAGAGGGAGCTCTGTATCTGAGTCATCTGACAGCCTCTAACAGTAAATGGATGTCAGAATACATCAGCAAATATGCAGTTATCTCCACTGTTTTTGTGGCTGCAGGCATTTGAAAATGATATATTTTGTTTGCATTTTCAAAATGTCACTTTTAATCTAGTCTCAGTTTATTGGACACCTTTTAGGCTGTCTTCTTTAGTTCCATTAAGTAGGTGGTCAGTAACAGGGCTGACAAAATAAAACAAAAGGAAATATAGCTGAATCTCTGCTGGTTTGGAAGTATGCAGGGTAAAATGATAGACACTGCTATCTAAGTGGAGGCAAAGAGGACAGTTTACTGCATCATTGATTTAAATAATCTAATCAAAAAAGCATCAGCTGACTGAGATTTGTAGAAACCCAGTAACATGATGCATTTTCTCTGTGTCCTCAGGCGAGACGGGTCTGGGGAAGTCCACCCTGATGGACACATTGTTTAATACGAAATTTGAGGGTGAGCCCACCCAGCACAACCAGCCCGGAGTCACACTCAAGTCCAACACCTATGAACTCCAGGAGAGTAATGTGCGCCTCAAACTCACTGTCGTCAACACTGTGGGCTTCGGAGACCAGATCAACAAAGAAGACAGGTAAAGTCACATCTTTGAGAGGGTGGAAATGTCTGACCTCAGAAACCTCGTTTCCCCATTGACAGGCTCTGTCTTTGTGAGCAATAGCAGAAGTCCACACTACACTGTAAACACAACATTCCCGACATACAGTGACTCTGTGAGAACTCTGAGTCTTTTTGGTGCTCAGGTTTCATTGTCCTGATCCTGCAAATGTACCCTGAGGATGTGGAATCAAGTCTCATTCTCAAGTTGTTTCATAGTATCATCTTTTAAAAACAGAAATCAGACAGAGATGCTTTCTTTTCTGGCACAGCCCTGAGGCTTTTTCTGGTGTAACACAAGATTTTAGCCTCTGTAGAGCACTGTCTAGAGGCATTTAATCGAACGTAAGATATTGTGACCAAGTTCACAATAATGTAACCTTGCTCATGAGCTAAGTCTAGTGTTCAAATCGAAGTGGCAATCACAGAGGAAATAACACGAATTTACTTCCTTTTACACAAGCGTGTGCTGATGGTCATGTGAACTTCCACTGACAGAGTATCTGTGCTGTGTCTATGTGTTGGTGGGTGTGCTTTATTTGTACCGCAAGGGGAAATTCCAGGATGCTTTTGAAGCTTTCCGTAGTCCTCAATGCATGGGGTCAAACGTGCTTCTCATGTCCATTATCACTTACAGGTTGGCAGTTAAAGTTGAAATAAGTATTGCAGTAGTCTGTTGATAGAAAATTAATGACGACTTTGAAAATCTATTTAGCGTATTTGTCATTTCTTAACATTAACATTAAATTCTGGTAGGTAGACTTTCTCAGATGGTTGCAAACCTCCTTCAGAAGACCTAAAGGCCGACTGAGACTGTACTTCCTCTCCAAAATGAGACAGTGTATCCTCACAGAGACTGAATCTGGTGGTGGACACAGCAGCTTAAGTTAAAAATGAAGCATTAACCAGGAAGCTGCTCTCAAATAACGTAATGAGTGTAAATATCAGGCAAATGTTCCACAATACCTGTGCTTACAGTATGAGTTGTGATATTTTACCTCAACACGTGGAGGACAATTGTTAAACAGTATAGCATGCTGATAGTGAATATTATTAGCGACAACATCAGTAAATTATTATTGCCTGGCTCTCAAGAATATATCAGAAAAGAAATGCTCAAATTTCTTCTTTGTTTCTCTCTTTTCTGACAGCTACAAGTCTATTGTGGAGTTCATTGACGCCCAGTTTGAAGCATATCTACAGGAGGAGCTGAAAATCAAGCGCACGCTACACAGTTACCATGACACCCGCATCCACGCCTGCCTGTACTTCATCGCTCCCACAGGACACTCGCTCAAGTCCCTGGACTTGGTGACCATGAAGAAACTTGATAGCAAGGTGAGTTTCCCGCCAGACGCTCTTTTTCTGTCTCAGCATGATGTAGTTGATTTGATGAGCTGAAGGATCATTAATTCAGAGACTAACTTTCAATTCTGGGAGTTTTCTCATCAGTTCCAGTTCCAATATTAGGTTTTAGTCATGACTCGTCTAATATAAAGGCATCATACAGTTTATTTGCAAATTAAAAGCGATGGTGTCTGTATTGTTTATTTTTAGTGTACGGTGAGAAGGAGAGTTGCCCTGCAGCAGGATGATGCTAAAGCATAACCATTACATAATGCCTATGAACATTGATAGACTTATTGTAGCACGTCATATACTGTAGGTAAATCCTTTGGTGCTGTGTTGCTGTTTGCAGCGTTTGATCTATCTCTGCTAGTCATGGACCATAAACCTTTTTCCAGGTCATCTGCCTGCATTCAAATTGTCTCCCGTCTGGTTACTGCCCCGGTGTAGGTCAGCTGTGAAATGCAGTCAGTTCTGTGACCGCTGCCCTCTTTTTTTACTGTGAGGTCCTCTCCACAGTAGCTTATTTGCATGGACCTCCTGGCTTTTGTAAGAGTCGACTCACTGTTTGCCAGAGCAGCTGAGCCGTCTGGCAAGCGCTTGCAACAGCGTCATCCAGAGCAGAGGCTCCTCTGTTTACGCATTCACGTAGGAGGCGTTCACACAGTACCCTGCTGAAGTGTCTTTGAGCAAGGCGTTGCATCCTAACCAGACCAAAGTGTTTTTGTTCACATGACCCTGAGCATGCCTTGCTGTTTGTTAAAGGGGCCCCCAGCTGAAGAGCAGTTTGGGATTGTGTAGGCGACAGGGCACGTAGAAAATAGTTGCGTGGGAGTGAAAGTCTAATTTTTCATCAGCCTGCATGTATGAGAATGACCCTGTCTGTTTCCCCCTCCTCCCTATCGTTCTGTGTTTCTTGCTCTGTTTGGATAATGTAAATGTCGAAATCAGTTGAGTTTGACTGTTAACACCATGTTTGGAGAGCTTTTAAGTGATCTGGAGCAGGAGATAGAAGCCTGCTGCTCCCTTTGCTGCTTTTACTATTTATATCTCTGTGCTTGAGAATAGGCAAAGGCCTGATTTGCAGAGAAGCTGTACCTAGAGAGGTGTGTGATAGATGGAAATGATGAGGAGAGCACAGGTTATTGAGCCACCTTTCCTTTATCAAGTCGCATTTTAAGCTGCCACTACAATCCTGGGCATCTAGTGACTGGAGGGGATATAAAAGAAATACCTACAGGTGTATTTTATTCTGTTACTAAACCTGAATGTTGTTAAATTGCAGCTACTGCTTCTAAAAGACCAGAATTATTTGTTTTGTAATGTGTTTAACCTTTTGGTCAACTCTTTTCCAAATTTGGACTTCACAAGTAGTGTTGAGGAAAAGTTGCTATTCAAAGACAAGCTGGACGCTGCTCTATATTTAGCTGCGTATCAGAAAGCAACGTCTGCACCTTGTCATTGTGTCATTTCTCATTTTGCAACTGCAGGTCAATATTATTCCAATCATTGCCAAGTCGGACGCCATCTCCAAGAGCGAGCTGGCCAAGTTCAAAATCAAAATCACCAGTGAGCTGGTCAGCAACGGTGTGCAGATCTACCAATTCCCCACTGATGACGAGTCTGTGGCAGAGATCAACTCCACCATGAACGTAAGGCTCACGTCTACATCACATGCTTTTACACACAGGATATTGCCAGAAACGATTTGTCAGGTCACGTTGGTCAGGCTCAATCCTCATCTGCATCTTAATGTAACACATTTCTTGGGTGTGAGTTTCAACATAAATTCTGTAACGCGTTGCCGGCACAAACAACATGTGATGCAGAATCAGGACAGGCATCGTCTGTGTCCGCTCAGGCTGTCAGGAAGCGAGCCCCATGCAGGGAGGAGTGTGTTCAGAGCAGCACAATCAGCCGGCTCACTCTGCAGGAAGCCTTCAGTGTGGGAAAGGGCCTGTGTTCACTGACGGATGAGCCAAGGCTCACTTTGCTGTTCTGAGGTCTGATCTATGGAAATGCCTTAGCTATCCCTGACTGATTATGTTAGACTGTTGCCTCTCGGCTGTTGTTGTACAGTCTGACCCCGACTGTTTTGATAAAAGATCATACATCCTCCTGTCAGAGCTTTTTCTTG
This sequence comes from Chaetodon trifascialis, assembly GCF_039877785.1. Classification (NCBI taxonomy): domain Eukaryota; kingdom Metazoa; phylum Chordata; class Actinopteri; order Chaetodontiformes; family Chaetodontidae; genus Chaetodon; species Chaetodon trifascialis. The sequence goes on from NC_092060.1 coordinate 21,341,437, forward strand.
GCCGGCTCTTAATGGTCAGTCCACATAAATAGAAATAACAGTTTTTTCCTCTGTTTTTGTGATGTTAATAGGCATCCTAAGCTATGTGTAGGCTTTGTCCAGATACCTCATGCATGAATGAAATAGTTGCAGCAATAATCTGCTGAGCTCTCAGGTGTGTTTGGCTGTAAATGAATGTTGCTTTTCCCTCTGCTCCACAGAGCCATTTGCCATTTGCCGTGGTGGGGAGCACAGAGGAAGTGAAGATTGGGAACAAGATGGTGAAGGCACGGCAGTACCCCTGGGGGACGGTGCAGGGTAAGCCTAGGTCACATCCTGCACAGGAAATGAGAGCATGCTCCCTCTTGTCAGAACTTCTGCAGCTACTCCCTCCCCTCATATTCCTCCTCGGCTCCAACAGCTGCTGCAAACCCAGCTGATGACCAGTTATATAATCTCATTTAGCTGCAGCAGCCTCTCTGCAATTATACTGCATGTCATAGCAGCAGAAGCTCTTAGCTCTAACAGATTCAGAAAATGTATGTCCCTGACCAAGTGGATTTGATATTGACTTACTCAATCAATCCATAATGGAATGGATGTAATGTATTGCAAATAGATCTGAAATGTGTAGCAAAGCTCAAGTTATGCTGATTTGCCCTTAAGCTACAGTATTTGCTACTTTTACAGCATCATACTGTGCAGTTTTAAACTGCGTGATTTTATTGTTTGGGTGTCTGTGTGTGGATGTTTGGGTGGTTTATCAGGACTAGGCCTGTTCAGCACATGGCTTAAATGCAGTGCAATCTGCAAGGAACAATAGGAGAAGCTAGAACCACGGAATGGTTGTCATTTTTGCTTGATGAATGACGTCATTGATTAAGTGATTATCAGAGTAGTTGCAGATTTAATTTAATGTTGATTGATTAATCGATTTACTGTTCTAGTTTTGTACTCTGGCAAATTGGATTTAAAATGCAATTGTTGACCGTTGCGTCAGCAATACTTTTAGGCTGTGTACATTAACATCCAATGATGTGTGTAGAAATTGTAGCCCTTTTTCTACACCCCCAGGGTAAATAGGACTACAGTTTCTACACTGTTTACCCAACATGGATATGTACACCCTCAAACATCCCTGAAGCTGAACGTCAGCACTTTAACCGCACAGTCTTTGCTTCATTTGAAATTCAATGTGCTGGATCACAGCCAAGGCAATGAAAAACATATCACTGTCCTAATGCTCATGGACTGCACTGGATGAAATTTCTGGCCGGAGGCTTTACCTGACATTGGGTCTGTTTACCACACAGTGTGTGTACTCACATGATGTCACATGGTCTGTGGGAATGCGGCGCTTAGCTCAGTCCAGTAACAAAATCAATAGACAAGCCACAGGACATGAACACTATTCTGTTTTGAACTTGTACTGTTGGTGGGCCTGAGTCTCCAGATACTCTCTCAAGTTGTAATACATTCATGTATTTGCTGCCAATTAATATAATTGTTAAATAATTAACACTTGTTGTGCACTTATTTTAAATGACATAATCCAGAATGAACAGGATGCCATCTGTTGTGTTGAGGAAAACATTCATGTGTCCTTTTGGTGTGTCTCTCGCAGTGGAAAATGAGAATCACTGTGATTTCGTCAAACTGCGAGAAATGCTGATCAGAGTGAACATGGAGGACCTGCGAGAGCAGACTCACACACGTCATTATGAGCTGTACCGCCGCTGCAAACTGGAGGAGATGGGCTTTAAGGACACAGATCCTGACAGCAAGCCCTTCAGGTAGTGGACACGAGACTGCTCACATACAGCTGGTCTTTTATCTTATCACTCACCACCTACATCTGCTTCTTTCTACTGCTCTCCATTTCATTTAGCTTTTTTTCTGCTTCCATTTACCATTGGAACCTTTCAGTCTTTTGCTAGATTACGCTGCTTTGTGTGCATCTGCTGTGTTGCACAGCGTATAGTCCAGTATAATGTTTCCGCTATTCATTGTCATCCCCTTTCTCCTTTTTCCTTTGTCAGTCTTCAGGAGACATATGAAGCTAAGAGGAACGAGTTCATGGGTGAGCTGCAGAAGAAGGAAGAAGAAATGAGGCAAATGTTTGTCCAAAGAGTCAAAGAGAAGGAGGCTGAGCTCAAAGAAGCAGAGAAAGAGGTATCATCATTAAACTTGATCCTACCCCATCCTGAAATATTTTGCATATCACTTCGAGGAAGTTTCTGCTCCTGTCTTAAATAACACAAAGCACTGTTTCTTGTGTCAACACCACACAGCTGCACGAGAAGTTTGACCGTTTGAAGAAGCTCCACCAGGACGAGAAAAAGAAACTGGAGGAGAAGAAGAAGTCCCTGGATGACGAGCTCAATATGTTCAAACAGAAAAAGACTGCTGCAGAGCTCTTGCAGAACCAAGCCCAGCAGGCAGGGGGCTCCACCACACTCAAGAGGGACAAAGAGAGGAAAAAGTAAGTATTGCTCTCTTGCTCCATTGCCTTCCTTTACATCTGTCCTTACACTCTTAGGTGCAGGAGACCACCTCCAGTCGTTTAAGGGCTGGATGCCATGAACCTGGGAGGAACAAGACCACATATTATTGCACTGACATTTCAGGATGTTGATCATTTTCCAAATTAGTGCCCTGAGATTTGCCTTCAAGATTTATGTTACACATCAGTACATAAACGCCACTGCCACTCTGTGAGAGGCTGTTTGTATGTGAGGGTCCTTTGTAGCTGTTTCCTCACAAAAATGCACACTCCTTGAGCAGTCATTCTACTTTCCGCACACAGACAGAATTTAATTACGATCACTAACATCATCAAGCCCTAGTAGTTTCCCTGTCACCACTCATTAATAATCTACCTGGTATTTGTATAATTGAATGCATACAGTAGATAAAAGCTCTGGCTAAGCTCAAGAACTTTCTCAGACTCTCACTCCGCCCTTTATTTCTGAGAGGCGGATGAATGCTCCAGTTCGCCCTCCATATAATAACAGAATATGTTGTGAGCTGACCATAATTCATGATTTATCACCGATATGGAAAAATAAGCGGAGCAGAGAGGGCAGACGAGCTGTCCTCATTTAAATAGTTGAAAAGTCGCCAACTGTCAGCATAGCTTGATGAGTGAATTACAGTCAGAAATCATCACACTGCATGGCTCAAGTGTATGAAATTAAAGACAGATTTGCTCTGGTAACAATTAATGGGCAGTTCCATTGACTTGAAAAGCAGTTCTACAGTGGTCACGCTCATCTGGGTTTAATGAATCAACAGTATGGACTCTTTAATTTTCCAGATTTGTTTTTTTGTTGGTATAACTGACATTCTCTTGTTCCCTCCAACAGTTTATATCAAGAGTTTCATTAAATCATGAGCGTACGAGGCTGTTGTCCACAACTTGCTTCACGCTTCAAGGCAGCGTTTGAAGCCAGATGTGTTTTAAGTATGGTGGTAGTGTGCTGTTGACATTGTTGGTCCCTTCTTGTTGGTAATCAACTCCTGGTTTTGTGTTGAAGCTGATGTGACGCCGTGCCTCTTAGAAAAGGAAGAAGACACTTGCACTGAGAAGGTTCTTGTTGCTTTATTTTCTTCCCCGTTAATATCTTTTCTTCACAGCCACTATCTCCTCTTTCTGAGCTCTGCCTGGAAAATTTGTCTTCCAAATGGGAGCAGCTGTGCCACTTTAGCTCTGTCTGCGGGTCACTGATTAAAACCGACTAGAGAGGTCTTGCACTTCAAGGATGATAATGATGATTATATGCATTTAACCTTCAGGATTAAGTCAGTGTTTTCCTCAGTTCCCAGAAGACACAGTTATTGATTAAGGCTTGTTGTGTAGATATGAATCCTGTCCTGTGAGTGCATGTGTCAACTATGTTGCATCCATAATGTTTTCCAGTTAACTCCTCCCACACTTGCTGCATGCTGCATGAAGCACCTTTTCTGGTAAGACTACCTTCTTGAGTTACACCACCAGCTAAGAATATAAAGGAAGTATCACTGATTGGATACACACTTTAATTTACATGTACATGAGTAAAAAACTGTTGTAAAGTACGAGTTAGGATTAAATCATTACCCAACTTAAGGTAACGTTCCTCCACTACTGAATGTTTGACGAGTAAAACATTTCATTAGTTGTTTGATGATATAAAATGGGGGGTGTGGCATCGTGATTGACAGCTGGTATGTGCTCCTGATCGAGTTTGGCGGGTATGTGGGTGGGACTTCAATACTGTGGCTCCACACCCTGATCACGACTGTGGAGACTCTGGCTCCAAATAGCCTCACCAGTGTCCATGATATTTAGGCTTCATTTTGTGCAGTGGGAGGAAGTTGAGACATGTTGTCAAATAAAATTTTGAAAGCTGTTCAGGCTATTATCTAAATTCAAATGCATGGAATTTGTTCTTTAAAGATAAAGTGAGACAGAAATTCAGATATTAGAGTGTTGCAGGCAAACAGTATAACACTGGTAACATCTGCGTTCATCATATCCTTGGGCTGGCAGTGTTTGCCGTCCTTGTGCCAGCTACTAAATCAACCAGTTTATTAGATCCCCACACACCCATTTGATGTGCGGCCCCATCTGCCTCCCTAAATCCACAACAGTCTCCTTCATTGTGACTCTCCCAAGTCCTTCCCCACATGGCCCTGCAATAGCACAAAGAGCCATTCAAGGCTGAACTGAGACTAACAGGTCACGCCAGACCAGCAAACAGCCTCAGGGCCCATCTCTGTTCATAGACATGACATGTTTTGTTGATCTCACAACCATATGACGACCCCCTCTGCCTCCCCTCCCTCTGGATCGGATACAAAAGCCAAATCCACAGAGGGAGAGATGTTATTAAGACTCAACCGCTGGGGAGGGTAGAAGTGAACGAAGGCATCTGTCTCACAGTCTGTAAACTCCTCAAGCAGCTCAGGACTATTAAATTAGATGACAACAAGCTGCTGTTTGATAGTGAAGATACTGAGCAATGAGGATGACAATCAGACACATTGTTTAAAGCTCAGGGATGAGTAAAAACCTCTCAAAGGAATAGAAAAAACATTTTCTTTCTCTGATTCCAAGAAGTAGACGACTGTACTTGCACCCTGACCTCTGTACGCTCAAACCTTTTGAGTTGCCTTGAGAGCATGATCTCCTTTAAATGCCACCTGATCACTAATGTTGATGTGATGTCACCGATGTTAAACAGTGTGTGTGTGTGTGTGTGTGTGTGTGTGTGTGTGTGTGTGTGTGTGTGTGTGTGTGTGTGTGTGTGTGTGTGTGTGTGTGTGTGTGTGTCTGATGATGTTCTAGAAAGAAAGAAATAACAGCCCTTCTCTCTCATTTCCAGCTTAGGATTCCTGTAGAAAAAGTGCTCCCTTGTGGCCATCCTGCTGTGAATGAGTTTCCACCCCATCATCCTTTACAGTACCCCTTCCCCATCCTCACCCTCACCCCATAATTCAACCCTCCAAACCCCACCCCCCCTGCTCTCTGGAAGACGCTGGGCATTGCTATCAGTTTGACATCACTTTTTTTTTTTTTGCTGAATGATGCTTGTCTATTATACGGTTTGTACAAGCAGTTATTCAGCTTGTCTTTTAATACAAATTTACAAAAAATAATGCATTCCTTGTATGTTTTATATATCGTGATTCTCTGCATGATGGAGTGAGCTTTTTTAATATTAACATACATGACTACTGTTGTGATGGGCAGAAATGTATTGAAGCATAAAGTGAAACATGCGTCAGACAGTGGGACCTGAATATGTGAGCGTGGTCAAAGATCTGCAGTAGATTACACAGAAGAAAGAATGAGGATTGATGCATCGATGTTAAGAAGATAATGTAGAAAACTGATCTATCTTCAGATTAAAGGTCCCGTGTGTAGGATTTAGGGGTTTCGCCTCAACCTCCCCTCATGCTAAAGGCAGCTCTGGGCTACTGTACTGATTCCAATTTTCACCTGATAGCACACAAATAAAAATATACCTACGGATATTATGTTGTATTCTGCCAGCAGATCTGCCTAAATCTTACGGACTGGAGCTTTAAAGGGCTGCCATCTGCTTCATGATTCTCAGTTTCAGTCTGAAATATCTGCTTACCTTAAGATGACGAACAGTTATGTTCATACCTGCAGTGATTAGTCACTGGCTTGGGGTTGATCTAATTTGTCATTAGTTTAAAGTTATAATCCTCAAAATTTTAAACACTTATAGAGCTCAGCCAAACCAAACAAACTCACATTGGCCTGTTTCCATCATGCCATGAGCAATTCTAGTCCCATGAATTCATGCTGCTCTCTGCAATATTCAGCACTGATGTCAAAAAATCGCAGTGCTAATCGCAGTGATTAGTATTTCGTTTCCTGTGCTTCCTGTGCTTCACAGTAAAAGCCACCCGTGTTTCACCACGCTTTTAATGTGAAGCAGCAGCAGCAGCAAATTAGAAGTAGCCGTAACTTCATACAGCTGTGATACTGCTGTGGGTGACTGAAATTAACAGTGAGGCTCATATCAGTGAGGTAAAATTACAGTAGTTCTGGATTACATGCATGCAAAGCCCACCTCAGGAATGGCAGACCCTGCCACTAACAATGAAGACTATTTTATACAGTGAAATCTACAGAATTCAAATACATGACTATTGCATGCAAGATGTAGACCGTGAATAGTACCAAAAAGGGGATTTGATTTCATGAAAATCTCAAGGACTTTAAGGCCTCTGCTAATTATTACCTCAGCCATATGTTAGGCTCTCAATAAGAACTGAATTTGAGATTGAATTTGTATTTATGTCCCTTTGCTGACGCTGTTTCACCTTAGCCTGATGCATGAGTAGTTGTGAGCCTAATCTCTTTGCCACTTATCCCATACCTCATTCATTGTCATGTGTTATGTGCATACTTGTCTTAGCTTTCACAATTGCACTTTTTTATACACAAATGTGATGTTTTTTTGTCTATATATATATGTATTCATGTTGTCAGTGCAATTGTAACTTTCTTTTTATTTTACTTATTATGAAGGCACATTTGAAAGTCAATCATCATGATGTCCATTGTCCTGCAGGGACCAGTGTTGTTTGTATCAGTGTTACGCATAAAAGAAATATTCTATAAAAAAGAAAATAAAGGCCAATTTTTCACCAAATATTACAACTGTGGCCATAATCATTGTGTACCAATATTTCTGGAAATTGGGATTTGATGAAAGGTAAATGGGAAAGTGGGTTTCTGGATTTGCATGATGAAACATTTCGGTGATTGTTTAATAATACTGTTGAAGTCTACAGGATGGAGAATGAGTGTTGATAAGTTTTCCTATGATGAGGACTGCTTTTATTTCTCTCATAGCATTTCAAAGTCCCGCTGCACCTTGGACCTATCTATTTAAAATCTTGAGGTTTGTTTACTTCGTTGTGTTCAGTCACAGAGCATAGGTTGTGCTCCGTTAATCCTTTTTTTCCCCACCACTTCAACATTCAACGTTGCTTTTATTGTCTTATGAAAGAGAGAATTGTCTTGGATTGAAGCTGCATATAAACTCTTTGATTCCACATGATACCAGGCTCAGAGTACATGAAGAGAAGAGCCATTCCCTCGTCCCAATCCTCCGCTCACTGGTCTGTGTGGTTTCACTTTCCTTTGCAGCAATCCCTGGCTCTGCACTGAATAGGTCCTCAGCCCCCAGGCTTTGCTAAGGGACCAGCCTTTGTGGCTACTGAGTACCTCAAATGTGACCAGAGGCTTTGTGGACCCCGTCCTTCAGGGTTTCTTAATCAATACCTGCTTTGCTCTAATATTAATGTTTATCTGTGTTTCACTGCAGCTTTAACCTCACTGCCCACCACCTAATTCTTGCTTTATTGCCTCTGCTTATGTTTATACTTGTACTGTTGTACTTTTTTATTTTTTTTTGTGACTAACACCTTTCCAACTTCAGCTGTGATGGCGATGACATTCTCACTTATTAATCTACTGTGTTGTCATTTGGATAATATTCACATTTTCAAGACAATCATGTGGAATTACAACACTGCATTCACTCGTTTACGGTTTAAAAATCATGCACCATCATCAGTGGCTTTACTGGATTGTTTGAATGACTTTGATCACACCTGACTTTGTCTTAATGATAAATCTAAATCTGTTTTCTACCTGATGTTGGATGCACTGCTAAATCTCAGGCTTGACTCGTATGTTTTTGTAAGCATTTCTGCTTTGCCTCCTCTCTAACTGCCGGCTTTGTTTCTCTTTGTCTCTTTAGCTTCTTTTAATCTGTCTTGACCACCTGAAGAGGGGATTGCAGCTCAGCAAGAACTAAGCACCCTTTACCTCTTCCTGTTTTTCTCGCTGTATGAGCCTTTTTTATTCTCCCCATTGCATCTCCTTTTGTTGAACATGGCCTTATGTGGACTCGCATGGTATTTCTGACCACCTAATGAAGCTCTAAACCCAGGCAGGTGGGGGACCGGGCACAGTTTAAATCTGCTATTATGTCTTAATGTATATAAGGAGACTCATCGTTAATAGAAATCATCAGTTGGGGTTCACATATTTACAGGACTCATAGGTGAAATCATTATTTGACCTTTACTTGAAACAAAATAGCAGTGACTTGCACTATGCACTCATCTCTTCAATAAGATCCCCAATACAAAGTGAAAAAAGATGAAACGCTTCTGAACCATCAAGGCTTGCTGATTAAAAACAAACTCATGAAGAACAGAAGCACTTCATGCACTATGTGCAACGTGTCGTGAAATACAGTAGAACGAGTAGTCATGTTGTTTTCTTCAATCTGGTTCAGCTTGAAACTAAAATCTGCTGCTTCCTGCTTCTCCGAGCATCAAAAATGAAACGGCAAAATCGAATTAGAGTCATAATCATGCAAAAGCCAAAGCAATATTTTATACTTAGCACTTCATTTGATGGTGCCCATGTTTACATGTCACTGTTGAATACCATGGAGGTCACATGTAATGGCCTTTTATTATTACACGTTGTGCTTTAATATTCACCAGCCTATTCTATATTTTGCATGCATCTTTTTGTTTCATTACCGCTGTGATCTTTGACCTTTTGACCTGCCTGATTTTGTCCCCTAATAACTCAGTTTTACAGTCTATTTCAACTTCATTGCTGTTTTCTTCAAATGGTGCATATTATTAATGTAAATTTGCTCTGTCCTATGATTTCAGCTCCCTTTTTGCCAAATATTAGTATAAGGTGGAGTTGAATTGAATCCCAGATAGGAGTATTAAAAAGAATACTCATGCATTTATATAATTTATAAGGATATATTTTGTGTATTGAAGTGGAGACTTGTTGTTTATTACCTATGATCTTTGGACGTGACTCTGAGTGTAAAGTAACATTTTGGTGTCAGAAAATGCCATACATTTTTCTAGTATCAGTCATCACCTCATGTAGTCAAAAATTCTCCCACACTACAAATTATTCAATATCTTACTTTAGTTTGATTCCATTGATGTACATTTTCAATAAAAAATATGATCCAAACACATTCAGCCTTTGTCTTTTATTGGTGGCACCTAATAATGTCAATTATTGTATTTTTCTTATATGGGCTGAGAAACTTTCTGTGTAGTGAGTGAAGACTGTGAAACACCTTAATGTACAGACAGTTCAGCAGTTTCTGTATTATGAAGTATTTATTTTTTTGTATGTATTTAAACTTCATTTGACCGGGAAGTCTTCTGAGATACATTATTTCCTCTCCAAAATGACAGCAGAGAGTAATTAAACCATAGTCACACAAAAACACACATAATAAATTTACAACACAAAATGAAAATAGACCCAAGGGGCATGAAAGAGAGAAATATGACTTGTAAATTATTCTAAGCCTGGGGTGATTCATAGCTTACAAAATGTGGTGCAATAAAAAATATTATATATATTCCTTGGATTATTATTACACGCTACATGATGGGGAAAGAACATAGAGCAAAACTTTTATTTGACAGTTATGGTCGCAGGTTATTTTGCACATTAAATGTCCTGCTCACCTACACAGGTGTTGTCAATCACGCTGGCTGATCAGATCTGTAGTCAGGTTGAAGTTGGGTGGATCTCTGCTGAGTTCACCCAACGATATGTCCTAATCAGAGGTGTAACAATGCCGAGTTGTCCTGCTCAAACATGACACAGAACAACAAAACCAACAGAAGCATGAGGTAGATGTCAATCAAGAGCAGTTCACAGCCACACTTTCCTGTTAAGAGGTGTAATAAGGCAGTGCAAGTAAAGAGTGCAGGGGCTTTAAGATTTTACTTAAACAATGTGGGATTACTTTCTAAAATATTTTACATTATAATTGATTAAACCACTAAAGAGAATAAGTCATAGACAACCTGCCACATTAAAATCCTGCATAAATGCTGCTAATATTACAACATACTATATCTGTGTGTGTGAATAAGACTAGTTTTACTCAAGTAATATAGTGAATACGTAACTTTTACCTGTAACAGACTAGTTTTACACACTGGCATCTTTACTTTATTAAGTAAAGCATCTGGATCCTTCCTTGGCCACTGGAAATGAAACCAAAGTACTTCATACAGAACAATACAAGGAGAAGTTTAAAAATGGACGGTATATGGCAATAATAAGGAGGTTGTGCAGCTGAGGGTCAGGAGGAGTGACTGTGTGGTTTTTAAATTGTAAAACGTTATGTGGAAATCATTTTAGTGAAACTGCAGTGAACCTGAGATTAACTCAACTGTCAGTGGAAACTATTTTGCACATTTCTGCTGTAAAGTGTGGACTCTAAGTGTGTTTGTAAACCACATGTCACACTAACGCGTCATTCATTCGTGAAACGCGCTCAGACAGCAGCCGACTGGGCTCCAACTCTCCAGCTGCAAAGCATTATGGGTCAGTGCGGTGTGTCAGACGCCATGATTTTACTGAAGCTGGACCAGCAGAAAATGGATGCTTCCTGCTAGTTAACGGCGGTGGAATGGGTTTATTTAGCTCCCAGTCGGTTTTGCGCAGCACTTTCAACTTCCCGTAGAGGGAATTTCACTTAAGGGACACAAACCTCCATGTCTGTTTCCTCTGAATACGAGCTGATAGAAAACTAAATGACCAAGCAGGCGCTGTCGAAGTGGAGCTGGGCTAGCTAGAGGCTGAGCCAGCTAGCTGGCTAATGCTAGTTAGCAGTCACCGCCGGGTTGCCAACGTTAGCTAAGGTTAGCTAAAAGAGGCTAACACGATAATAATAGTCGCCTGATCATAAAAATAAATGCTCTGACTCCTGCTCAGCTGACGGACAGATATACAAGTCGGACCAAAGGCTGCACCTTAAGGTGAGAGTATGACACAGTTAACCAGTCGCACATTTAAATGTTGATAAATGTTTAGCTTCTTAGACCTTGTTTCCTTGTGAGAGATGGACCCTGCCGGCCTACTGCGTCACTGTCATGGCCTTGTGTTGGTACAAAAGGCAGCTGACTTTCTCTCCTTTTCATCATAGCAATAAAATGTTTAGTAGTGTAATACAGTATTTTGTCCAGGAACATAGTTTGTATTTCAGTCACGGCATGCTGCAGGCAGGAGGTGTTTATTTTTCCAGGGTTTATTTTGAACCTCTATAGGCAGCATAGAGTATTAACTCATTATGTCCTGATGTGTTTGTGTTTCATCCGTTCATGCGCTGTCTAACTCTGATCTTTGGGCTCAACAACAGGTATGGCCTGGATTTGATTTGGACGGCGCTGGTGATGGCAGAAGGGACTTGCACTGGCGAAATGCCCTCCTTTGACCCAAGTCCTAGTTCTGAAGCAAAAAAGAGACCTACTTCTTCTGATGGCAGTGAGTCTTGATCTGGGTTGTGTTTGAAAGTTTCTGTACTGTTGGTGTTTCACTATTACATCCTCATAGCTAGATATGTTCCATAGTATTTTAGATACACATTTTTCTAACTACTTTGAGACATATGCAATATGTGCCAGGCTCATAGTAGCAGCAGTAACATCAGTAAGAGGTGTGTTTTTGGGTTACAGGTTGCAACACAATTGCAATGATTTCCAATGGTCCAAAACCTAATGTGTTTATCTGGCTCTCTGTACTTCCTGACTTCTCCAGCCTATTTATTGGTCTGATTCATTCCCATTGATAATGTCAATCTTTAAATATGGACCACAGATATAACATTTCATTTTCTAAATAAGCTAAGTAATTCGCTTAAATAGTTTGACACTGTAGTTTTTAGCTAGCGTTAGTCAAAGAAGAAAAAGAAGGGCATTTGTTGAGGACTAATTTCAGCTGCAAATTTGGTGCACTATTGAGCTTTCATGGCAGCAGAACAGTTCATGTTGGATTGGCTCAAAATATACGGCAATGCCTGTGCTCATCATCAAGAGGGTCAAGTCACCCAGAGCATCAGTGTTACTCTTTGATGTGTTTGTCACCATTTGGACAATGGAGCTCTGTGGCACAGATGAATAAGATGTAGCAGGCCTTCGCTTCACAGACAGTATTTGTTTACTCATTGTTTTTCTTGGGATTTGTTGACAAGAAAAATAGAGACTATCACCAGATGTATCCCTTCACCCAACACTTAAAGCATGTACCTCTGCCTCTGTTAATTGACCTGCCTACTTCAGACATATTAAGTCCTGCCAGAATGTCCTGTTTGAAGAAATGAATGAAATCAGACTTTCAGACTGTTTTCACAAGACCTTTACCATATTAAACCTGTTGTACCCCTGGTAATTGATTCAGCTATTAGTGCCCTAAGTCAAATCAGACATCCTGTAGGGTTTTCTAACTGGTTACCTGTGTCATGTGATTGCAGGAGACGAACCCATGAGGAAAATGCCTATGTCAAAATTTGGCTCCAGACCTCGATTTGAGCCTGTACACTTTGTCAGTGGTGGAAGCAGTGGAGGAAGTGGCGCTGATGAGAAGGAGAACGATAAGGAGCGCAGGAGAAGTGAGTCTTACAGTACGAGACAGAGGGACTCCGAACACTCTTCTTACAGCAGCACCAGCAGAGTGCAGGGCTCCTCCTCCCTGAGGCCTGCTTTTGACAGAGTGCCATCGTACAGTTCTGACTCTTGGGGTTCCCATAGAGATAGAGACAGAGAGAGAGAAGTTTTTTCGGGCAGTACAAGTGGTTTGGGTTACGGAGGCCGTGGGTCCACTTTAAACTTCATTTCAAAAACACAGCAGGACTATGTAAACAAGTATGATGCCCACCTCTCTCGAAATTCAGATTCCTATTCTCAGCCCCATAGATACAATGGATATGGGGGAGGGAGCAGATCAGGAGTCTGGGATTCGGGACGTCAGGGTTTGGGGTTCAGTCATCAGGACCGGCCATCATCGAGCAGGCCATTCTGCAGAGTCTATAACAGCCCGGGCAGGAGCAGTCCCACCACTTCTCAGTCAAGCTCTTCATCGCAGCCTCTTCCTGTATCTCAGTCAACATTAGATGAGAAGCAAAGGCTCATTGCCAATGTAGCATCTGCGTTGGCTGTAGCTTTTAGGGACCCTATGTTCATGACTGGCAGTGACTCGCCAAACTATAATTTCATGTTGAGCCGCAGCATTCAAGCCTGCAAGACTAATCCCGAGTATATTTATGTCAACCTGAAGGATATTCCTCAGGCTGACCTGCCGAAGAACAGGAAAGTACCAACAGACGGTTATGCCTGTGAACTGAGATGTCAGGGTGTGTATCTTGCTACCGGATACTCTGGTAGTAAAAATGGAGCGAGGGACCGGGCCTCTGAGCAGGCTGTAAAACTCTTCCTGAAACCAGTTGAGGTTCGTGTGGTGCAGCGCAGATACAGACACTCAATAGTCAATGACATTGTTGTCTGCCAGATGCACAGCCCAACCCCGGCCTTTCTACCTGCACTCCGCAACCCAGAGGATAAACCAACACCCAGCTCTAAGGGGCAGTATGAGCCTGACAGACGGAAGCACTGGACAGAGTTTGTGGTTATGGACAATGCTCACGACGCCATCTGCATACTCAACAATTCTGCTGCTTTTAATCGCATGAAGATAGACTATAAGTTCGACCTGCTGCCCAACTCCAGTGCTTGGCTGTGTAGTGTTTTCCTGCAGGATGAGCTGGTGGCGCAGGCAACGGGTACTAAAAAGAGCTCAAAGCATGCAGCAGCTGAAGAGGCAGTGCGGAAACTTCGCATGAACCAGGCTCAGCGACAACAACAGCAGCAACAGCAGCAGCAGCAGCAGCAACAACAGCAGCAACAGCAACAATCACAGTACTCCAGAGGGAACAATCAGTCAGATGGTTGTGGACGCTTTGGGCAACAGGTTGCCAAAAAGAAGCATCTGAGCGAGTTGGTTATCCTGGAAAACTCTGACAATGCAATCTGTATCATTAATGACACAGCTCAGTTTAATAAAGTGACTGCTGATTACAAGTTCACTGTGCTGCCTGATCATCGCTGGAAGTGTGAAGTTTACTTGGAAGGACAGTATGTGGCAGCAGGAATAGGACCGAAGAAACTGGTGAAGCACATAGCTGCAGAGGAGGCCTTAGCCACCTTGAGACAGACGCAGGCTGTGGTCAAGTCCAACCTAAGAAAGGAAGGTCACAGCGATGCCATATCCCGATCCCAGATCCTGGCTCGCTCCGGTGAGGAGGCCACAAAGCAGGAGATTAAGGAAGACAACATAGGAAACCAGCTGCTCCGCAAGATGGGCTGGAAAGGAGGTGGTCTGGGCCGAGATGGGGAAGGAATCGCAGAACCAATCAGAGTGAAGGAGCAGTTCTCCAGAGAAGGTTTGGGTATGGACATGGACAAAACTGGAAACCAGCTCAGCAAGCGTGATATTGAGGACATCATTCGTAACTATGCCAGTTCAGACCGCCAGGATGATCTTCGCTTCTCCACTGACCTCACCAATGATGAACGCAAGCAGATCCACCAGATATCTCAGAAATACGGCCTACGAAGCAAGTCGTACGGACAGGGACGGCAACGGTTCCTTATTGTCAGTCGCAAAGTACACAAAGACCAGCTCATTGGTCAGCTTTTACAGGAAGGACAGGTGGGACGATATGAGCTCGTGAAACCTCAGGCCTCTCACTAATTTGCATGCACAGCAAAATGAGGGAAAAAAAAAGACAAAATTGTCATCAGCTTGGACTTCAGAACAATTCACACTCAAGTGTAATTGCTGTGCTGCTTTATACTCGTGTGTGACAAATGTACAACACACATTAATAAATGAGAATCCTTCAGATATCACCTGTGGTTTCTGCATTCCTTTGCCATGAGATGTACTTTAGCTTTAGCAGGAGCTGTAGGAAAAGTAATTTAATTTTTGTCTCCTGCCATTCCATGTCCGACATTTGTTTCACTTTTGCACAAGCTTGTGTTCAGTGCTATGTCCTGATGATGCTCCAGTTATTTCACAACTTTAAAAAATGGCTTTATGAGTTATTGTTTTTTTAGTCACCAAAATTTACTTTTTGTTTTGTGGCTATTTAAGGAACCTGGCAGAATATGCAGCTTTTCACTGTTTTTTGTGAACATTGTAGACAGCTGACTGACAAAGTTTAAAGAGGCATTAACATCAAAACTGTAGCTCGGTGTACCCGTCTCATTGTAGTGATACATCTCTTTTCAGCAATACCTGCAATGTTGTTTGCTGTTTTAACACCTGGAGATCATTCCTTGAGTACACGCTGCATCCATGATCAGAGAAATCAAAGCTGTGGTCTTTGTTAAATGTCAGATGTGTTGGTTTGTGAGTACAGTTAACTTGTCTGCTTGTTTTCACAGCTGTAATAACTGAATAAATTAAAACTGATAACCATCAACAGGCTGAACTTGATTAAGATGGATATTTTTGTACAAAGCAACACAGACAACTGATGTATATTTATTTTATTTACAAGAAAATGTACAGTTTGTTACATGGGTTACCAGTGCAAAGTTTAATAATCCAAAAACAGACACCGTCCTGTTTAAACCACATAATCAGCCTATTATGATAGCTGATTTATCAGATTGTAAAATAGCATAGAAACGTTCTCACACAGCCTTTGAATGTCAGCATTATGAAACTATATTTGAAACAATGTGAAGTGCCCAAAAAGGGTACTCAATGTCTTGTTTGTGTTGAAGAGGGACATAAATATTCACCAACAGCTACAACATTTTCAATATCAAAAGGCATGGCCTCAGGAGTACATTTGAGAGAAAAATGACCCCCAAAGGCATCTGTTGAGTTCACAACTTGTTAGAGAGATGAATGTCCATGCCAGGTTAACTCTTCTATCCCTCTGAAAGGCTTTCAACAGGCAGAAATGAACAAAACCAAAAAGAAAGAGGCCACTGAAACAGAAGGAGAAACACCCATGAACAGCTTTCTGTAGATATAAACTGTTGGTATCTACACTGCAAACCACACGGCAAGAACATCTAATTTAACTGTCACTGTATCATCCCACCAGTTTACTTCATGTATAAATAAACAGGTAGAAAAGTGACAACTGAGAGACTGGCTACTGCCTTTTTTTAAAAAAATAAAGAGTTGGGGCATGTTGCAAGTAACCCAGATATAACAAGGTACATTAACTTTTAACAAACATACGCTATTGGCCAACAATAGCATTCGGCAGGAGTGAATGCCACAACACAACAGCATACAAACTTAGCAACAGTTATGGGACAAATATACTGAAGGATTTTAAGATGTGTCATTTTATTTCTGTGAGATCAGTTGTTTTCTTGATCGGTGGTTCCTTGATTCTGGGCTGGACACTGTTCATACTTGAACAATAACATGGGTCAACAGTCACGCCAACTCTGTTCAACAATAGCAGAAACCCTCTTCTCATACTCCCGCTTGTTTTCCTGGTACAGCTGGGCTGCTTGGCTGTTGGCTGGACTGTTTGGGTTTGGCTCATCCAGTAAAGACTTTAAAAATACAACAAAGAATGTCAGCAGGTTAGGTTTCTGATAAAGTCAGCACATGTATAAATGACTTTAAAACCCGTTAGATTACCTGTATTGAAGTTAAGATTGAAGACACATCATAGGTTGGACTCCAACGATTCTGAAGTATATCTAAGCATATGCTTCCATCTGCATACACTGCAAAAGAGCACGCAGAAGATAAAATTTATTTAGATGGATGATAAAGAAAACAAGCTCATTCTCTTGGGATGAATAAAGGATAAATGTGAAATTAAATTGAAAATGTTTGTGCTGTTATCCACCCCTGACAGTAAAGCACATACCATTTGGATGAAACATTTTGGAGACAAATCGCACTGTTGGAGGTTTATTTGGATATTCCTCTGTGAATTCAATGGTTAGTTTGAAGGTTCCTGAAAGAAAGAAGTAATGAAACATTTCAAAAACAGTGAATTACAGTAATGTAGCCAACTCAAAAATGTATGCATCAGCTTGTGTTGCTGCTTCTTTTGGTGACATTGATGTCATGCCCAAAATCAAGAATAAATTATTTATATAAGTCAGCTGCTGACTTTGTAATAATAGTCTGATTCCTGTATTGAAATACTGCCTGTAAAAGAAAAGCTCCCAAGAACTATATTTAGCCATCTTTTCATGGTACACAGATGCTGAAGAGGATAGTGTGGGAGTTACTCCAAATCAATGGTTTTCCTTCTTGAACAACTATGGGCCATTCTTAGTTTTGTAGGATAATTTAACAACATCCAGTGCAATTAAAACAAAGACACATTAAAATGCATAGACTCCATCTGATTCATGTCGATCAACTGCTCAAGAGTGATAGTTTACACACAAAAACAGTCTCACCTGGTACACATTTCAAGGCACCACTTAAAATCTATTAATAAACATACATAATCTAACTTCCAAAATCCAAAGCTTTGATTCAGCATGAATATTTGCCGGATTGATGTCATAGCAGGTTTGGAAAGATACATTATTTGGATATAAAGAGCTTCAGAAAGGACTTACCATCTTCAAAAGGTGTTCCCTCTGGCCTAAAAGACAGGTAAAACACAGGTTGTAATAAGTTTTGTAAATCAATTACAGCTTTGTCATTTCAATTCAATTCACTATACCTTTATTTGTCCCGCAAGGGGATATTCCCAAAAAATCAGTCATTTACTCTATATCAAAAAACAAGCAGTAAATACTGCAAAATCATAACTGATTACTAAGACGGCTAAAACAATCAACTTAACTTACCCAAAAATGACAGCATTCCATACCATGATATTGTTCTCTGATGGGGCCCCACTAACTCCGGCTGGAGGATCCTCTTGCAGTCTAAGAGATACAGTAAAAGCACAGTGGTATCACAAAATAAAGGTGACACTAGACAGAGATTAACATACAGAAGTCCAAGTCTCTACCACTAGACATATGGTATTACGCCACCTGTGGCACATGTAAATTATGTCCCACAGACAACAAAGGTTTGTTGAATATGACATTGTATCTGAGTCTGCAGATTTTCACTTCACCAGGATTTTGAGCTGGACGTTGTATCAGCAGAATACAAATTATTGACCTGGGTTTGTTTTTGTCATACAATGACATCAATCATACTGTGGTAATATTGTAAAGTTGAAGAATTATCTATACTGCACTATTGTATCAGAGTTAAAATTACCCATTGCATTTAACTGCTTGGTCATTACAACCACATCTCTGATGAATGTTATTTTATTTATTTATTTATTTTTATTTTTTTTAAGTTAATCATTGTGATGATTCATTTCTACAGTGGGCCAACCAGGATGAGGTCTTGGACTCTGTGATCATCAATACTGTCTTACTGGAACACACTGTAGATTAGGGATAAGAAACCATGTGCCACAGCCAACTGAGCAGAGTGTCTACAGGTTTTTAGTGACTGCATGGCAGATGGCTGCTTATCCTCGGGCTTAGATAGTGATCTATCAAGGCCCGGGAAAAAGAGCTCCGTTGATCGGGGTATTTGGACAGTGTCAATCCACCCAAACGTTTTCATCAGGTTGTGAAGGGCCATCTGGCCAATGACTTTAGCTGTATTCCCAATCAGCAGTCAACAGATACAACCCACATGTATCACGTATAAAACTAGTTCCGGGGAATACTGGATTATATTGAATACGATAATAAATCCCAGTTGTACGACACCTGACTGTTGGCGTTACACCTATGAAAGCGGGCACTAAGTTACACAACATCAACCGTACTAACCTGCTCCTGGCTGCCTTGCTAACGCTGGTATCAGCGCTACCTACCAGTAACGTCAACAATTACTGCTACATGGCAAAAGCTTACCAACCACTAGTTTAACACTGACAAAATTTAACGACAGCTACCCACACAGGGGACAAAAACACCATTATAAACGGCCAATGTTTGTATGTCAATTATTATTTAATGGCGGTGTTATTGTAGGTTAGAATGCCGTTTAGGCTAACGCTAACAAGCTAGCCGGAGGTTGCTAACGTTCGCTATAGCTACTTCTCTGTTGTTTTCTTGTCGCTTACCGTTTAAAATCTCTCATTAAACGTCGTCTTGCTGGAGTTGACATCCTGTTTACACGGAAACCTAAATCGTTGGCATAAACGTACGCGGCTCAAGTGTAAATGTATTTCTTTATCGACGTATTGTTTTAACTCCTAGCTGGCTAGCCAACGATTGCTAGTTTGTCAAATATTTAGCTGCCACGGCTAGCTGTGGGCGCTACCACTTACACTCGAAAGAGGACATTAGCATCGACTGGCTGTAAATTGGCGAGCCGTATATCCACGCAATCACATACTCATACTATCACTGAACGTGGTATTGGGAAATACACTTATTTGCTTGTGTGAAGTGGATCTTTTTTTTTTTTTGTAAATATCGCCTGAATAATTTTATATTGCGGGGAAGCCCCGTCTCTCTACTTGTATCGTTCCAGCGAAAATTACGTCATTTGTTTAGCACCCATATTTAGTTTGCTCGGAATAAGGAAAAGATTCGTGCGTTGTGATCATCTTATCATTCCATTGTTCAACATATTCATTGTTTTTTTAATAATTGATTCATTCAGTCGATATTAAATGAATTACTTTAGGTGGCCCTTTTGTCAATCCAAGGGATGTATCTCTGACATCTTGAGAGTTGTTTAATTTACAGTAACACTGAAAGACCACCAGATGGTACTTAGCTCCCAAGTGTTGTCAATTATTCGCCAGAACTCCCGAAAAGAGAACCTGATTACTGTAAATGTAACTTATAACTACCATGATGATTACAGTTTATTGCGGTAATCGACCATTGTATAAAAGCCATCAAATATATGCAAACATAATAGGAAACAGACAGACTGGGTGGTGCAATGACCAAATACCTTTTCTTCACTGCATCTAGTAGTTGTCCCATATGGTCTAGCGGTTAGGATTCCTGGTTTTCACCCAGGCGGCCCGGGTTCGACTCCCGGTATGGGAACTACTGTTTTGTTTCTGTAAGAAACTTGTACTAAATAGTATATACCAAATGTATACTATTTTATCTCCGGGAGCACGAAAGTATTGACAAGTGGTAAGTGGTATGGCAGTACGTTATTTGATACAGCTTTCACCACATACGAGCATAATTTCCAGTGAACCTACTCTAGACCCCGCCCGCTGAGGAGCTCTCCTCAATTGCTCCCATCTCGCAAGGGCTTGGACATTCCCGGAAGATGCCCATTTCCACTTAAATCTCCATACGCTAACCCTTATCGAAGTTTAACGTAGTGCAGTAACGCAAACTCGTCTCTAACTAAATTCCAACGTTATCTTATATAACCGCCATTTTTTGTCGTCAACTTAATTAGACTAAATCGTGTTGAGATAATTGCCTCTAAAGCCACACCTGTGATCGCGCAACGGTTTACTAAGTTAGCTAAACACGAACGAAAACTCCTTCACTGTCGTTTAGATAACATTTAACTAACTTAAAATGCTAAAGTCATAGCTATTCCTTGGTGGCAGATTACACTAACTGCGTAAATAATACTAATATCGATTAGGTCTAAACTATTTATGGTTCATTGTTTACTTTTTACGCAATAAGATATGGCGCAGGCATTAAACAAATTATTTTCTGACGTCTTTTAGTCCACCATCGTCCCTCGATGCTTATTGCTCAACATTAAAAACCTGTCCCGGCTCCTCTGCTCTCGCTTACTAACGTTACAACCAGGCTGCAGCGTAGAGTTGGTGCCGGGCCAATCATTTCCCAGGAAAATGTGACTGCTAGGAATTCCCCTGTCGGAGAAAACTGCAACCTTGTGTCAGGAAGCTCGAAAGCAGCGGGAGGGTAAACTGACCGGTGACTGTGCGATGATGTAGCCATTGTACCGTTTGTCTCCAGCTCGCACCCGGGATAATAATGTTTTTCTAACGTCGCCGTGTTTCACGAGGACAGCCGCTGACAACCTGCTTAAAGTCAGGGAACATGCTGTGCTGATGACAACTTCCACCAGGGTAAGTCTCTTAAAAGCGTGTTTTACAGGAGCTGCTCGCTTTCTTGTTGCAAACTAACTCTCAGTATATGATGTTAGTTCTGTGTTTATCTCTTTTTCCTCTTGTTGGTGCTTTCTTATGAAATATTCAGGACTTTCAGCAAATAATAGCCTACTGTAGATTATTACAGCAGTTTCTACACCGGAGGCCTTTTATCTATGCCTATCAGAGAGTTTATCAGGCTACAACTAAAGAAGCATGACTGAACTCATATGATGTGAGTATTTGCCCGCTGGGATACATGCTGCTCCGCTTTGCCTCCCACTCCATAGACATCTGTGACTCCCCTTTGTGTCAGTCAGCCGGCATGTGACTGCGCTGATTGTGTGTGTGTGTGTGTGTGTGTGTGTGTGTGTGTGTGTGTGTGAAAATCTTCATTATCTGGTGCTTCATTTAGTGCTTAGGAGATTCACACCTTGGCAAGTCAAGCGACTACAACCGTTATAGTCATCTGTTTGGACATATCAGAAAGCAGCCACAAGTAGGCTATAAGATGAAGCTTTTAGCACTCGATTATGTTTTACTGCAGTTATCAGAGGCTCTAATATTAATAGTTAGAGCACCCATTTCGTCCTCCACAGTCATCCTTAACTCTTGGCCCTGTCTGTGATGCCAGGTGTGGCCCTGTCTGGTAAACATGGAAAATGTTAATCTCCTGCATTCATAGCTGACCTCTCTGAACAAACTGGGCACATCTTCCACCTTAAACTAGAGTTAATTGGCATTAGAGCTGAAATGATGAGTCAATGAATCTATGAGTTGATTGACAGTTAATTAATGGCCACAATTTTGATTACCAGTTAATCATTTAGAGTAACTCTTTGACGCAGGAATGCCAAAAAATCAGCAGCTACAGCTTCTAAAATGTGGATATTTACTATTTTTTACTCTTTAATGAAAGTAATCTGATTATTATTATTGTTTTGGACTCTTGGTTTTCTTTCCTGACATTTTACAGACCATGTTGCAGCCCTGTTCGACAAAACTCTAGCAGCGACCGATTGTCTGACTCCACAGTGTGTCACTCATTCTGCATTACTCAGTATCTACTAATATACGTCTGCAATGCCTGACAAACTTTCCTTTTTTTGGGGGGGGTGGGGGGTGGAATAGTTGATCAACCCTTTTCTGTGGCAAGTCTAAATGTTTGCCAGATGTTTACATTTTTGGGCTAAGATGCTTGTATCATGGGACAGACAAACACAATCTCATTGGTCGCTCCTTTCAGAGGAGGCGGCTGTGAAGCAGAGGGAAGGGGAGAATTACGAGCTCTTAGCTTGTCAGTCCCACTAGAGACAGGACCAGCTGGACCCACCCACCCTTCACCCACCCTGTCTCCCCCTCCCCGTCTCCCCCTCCCCTGCAGTCTTCCCATGGTGGGAACACTGGCAGAGGCTTGTGGATAATTTGAAACTTCAGTCCACTGAAAGCAATTATCCAGAACAAGACTTTCCAAATATACTCCAGTGTGGAGTCGTCTTGTTTGTCTCAAGCATGTGCCCTTGTTTGAAAAACATCCTGCCATGCCTCTGCCCACACATTCACCCCCTGTTTCGCCTCCTTCCTCTCTGCTTTGATAGCTTTAATGCTGCACAGGCTTTGAGTGATATGGTCAGTCGTGTGTGTTTGAGCACACTGCAGATAGAAGCAGTTCCCGGTAGCTTTGTTATCCTGTGACAGTGATGTCACCGTCAGCAGTCTGAGCAGCTGAGGAGTGCAATGATGACCGAGGACAACAATGGCGAGATGTCCTGTGCTGCTCTCCCTTTAGTGATGAGGAGCTCCTCAGACATCAGACACTTCTTCTTCTTGCCCAAGATGTGCCCGCCTGCCTTAATGGGTTGCTGGATATTGATTTGGCTACACAAAAAGAAGATCTGAGCTTTTATCCTATTTAGAAGGCAGCACTCCAATTTCACGAAAGCTTTCAGAGTGGCCTTGCAAGAGACGGGAATCCAGCATTTTCTTTTTTCTTTTTCCTCTTCCAAGTTGACAGATGTGCTAATCTGTAAAAGCAGGTTTACCTTCCTGTAACAGTGTTCAGTGATATTTGTATCTAGGAGCTATTAAGCTGTTGTTTTACCCAAAGTGCACACACATGCACCTACAAGGCATGCTTACTTGCTTACTGACTCCTGCAAGCTTAAAAAGAGCGTGATGAATTTACTGAGATCACCATGTTTACGTAATGACCTTTTCTTAGGTGTAAATTAATTTGGTGCCTTAGAAATAACCACAAGATGGCAATGTTCATATGCTTTGGCTAAACAATAATCATATGAGATGGCTGAAACCTCAAATGTATCGCTGAACTGCAGGAACCGATGTGTGAAAAGAGAAATAAAACTGTTCAACTTCCCTCTTTTACATGTAGAAAAATACCCCACGTTGGCCTGCAGTTGGGGAACTGCTGTGTGCAAAGTTCCTTAATTGTACGCTGCTGCTTCACCACCCCAGGCTTTTGATACCTGAATATCACCTTGTCAGACATGTTTGATTGCTAGGCAGCGGCAGTAAACCGCTGCCACTGGACATGACGTCAGAGGGAAATTAGAGACGAGGGAAATTCCACCTGTAACCTCATTCTGCTCTCATGCTGCCTCTCTCACAAGCATGTGACTTGGACTAGTCATCACGGCTTAGTTTCTCCATGAATCTGTGCATTGTCATGATGTAATGCAGGATTGCAGTCAAACTATTTTTAGCATGTAAATGAGGATGAGTGGACTTTGTGTTTGACATTTGTTGTTGTGATTTACAGTAAATGTAGGGATAAAGGTTAGAAACTGATAAAAGCTACACAAACAAAAACCCCTGCTATTCTGATGTATCATCATAACAGAGTCAAGGTTATATAAAAACAGTTTTACATTAAGGAATAGTTTGACATTTTGGGTAATGTGCCTGTTTGCTTTCTTGCTGAGAGTTAGGTGAGAAGATTGATAGCACTCTCATGACTGTACAGTAAATATGACACTAAAACCTAGCTGCTAGTTAGCTAAGCTCAGCATAAAGACTGGAAACAGCCTGTCCAAGAGGTAACAAAAACTGCCTGTAAACCACAAGAGCCATCAAACAAATGAGATATATAACATGTTAATTCGTGAGCTTTATAGGTAGTGATAAACAAATTGTTTTTTTGTTTTTTTTTTTACCTTTTGGGCACCCTCTGTTTCCAGGCTTTATGCTATGCTAAGCTAACCAGGTGCTGGCTGTAGCTTCATATTGAGCAAACAGATGGGAAAGTATGATGTAAGTGTGTTTCCCAAAATTTCACACTATTGCTTCAGAAGAAATGTTAGATAGGCATCAAATCAGCTGAAAAGGCTGAAATCCTTCAGATACCAGTGAAAGTAAGATATGACCTACGATATGATGCTTTGCCCTTGTCACAACCCTCGCCTCAGTATATGACTGTCTCTCCAGGGAGAACTAGTGTAGAATGAATCAGAGGATCTAGTGTCCACCCTGGCAGCATGTTGACATCATGAGATTAGTTAACCACATTACTTAGATATTTTTATGGTGCCACTGAGGTCTGTGCAAGAACAGTGTGTAGTAAGCTGCGTCTCTGATGTATTTGTAATTGCATTAAGGACTGATGGCTTTGTTTGTAATGTTCTAGCTCACTATAAGTTTGACCACACGAAGCAGTTTCTCACTAAAATAGAAAATAGACTTTGGCGCGTGACGACGTTCCACCCTTTCATTTTTCATGTCTGATGAGGTAGCAGCGAGAGGTTCGCGGAGGCCTTTCATGAGTCAGCTCCGACAGTGCCGCTCGGATTCAAACAGCGAGCTTTGCCCCAAGAAGTCAAACGAGCTTTCCTCATTCAACTGTCAACAAATTCTTTCAGCAAGTGTGACTAATACTGTACACGCGATGACAGAGTGAGGCTGCTCCTCACGTCTGCTGAAGAGCAGTTGTCTGTCATCACCGTCAGTAAATTTTGTTTGATTTTTTTTGTTTTGGGTTAATTTCAGAGTGACAGGTAGTCCGCAGGCCTGTTGAATTATTTAACTGCATACGGCCAATGGGTATTATAATCTAGGCCCTGAGTGACAGAGCAATATGCTCTCAGGGCCTCATGGCATTTTATTAATAATGAGCTTGAGATAAACTCGAGCTCTCGGGTTAGAAACTGCTGGTTGTTGGCTCACGCTGGAGCAGGCGTGCTCTTAGACCTGAATTAACCTCTGAATGTTGAGAATAAGGCGTCTGTATGAGAAACAGCAGTCATGTGGTTAAGTGACATGACGTTGCAGTGGACGTTTTCTGCTGGTATCTGACTGCAGGTAGCAGTTACAGCCTGCAGAGGTGTGATGTGGATGATCTGGTTCGTTGGCCTGCTCTCTGTATTTGATAATTAATGACCTGCAGTTTGTATGTGTGTTTGTGCATTCAGCAGCAGTCGCGCCTAATGCTGCTTCAACAGCTAGTCAGTTTTATGCCACCTGTTTGGTTTATTGGTCAACTCACGCAGAAAAAAAGTTGAATGCGATTGGAAATCCAGATAACCCCTCCAGTACATACAAGGGGTCTCAGGCTGCAGGCCCAGGGATCATGTTTAGTGCATGAAGTAATTGAATTTTCTGCAACAGGCGGCTGTATTTAGCATGAAGCTTTAAAACCCTGTTGCACACTACCTGCCTAGCACTACCACCTCTAGGCTGACAGACACAGATAGCAACCAGTGGGAATAAAGCCAGGGAAGAGCAAAATGGAGCTAAAATGAGAGTGAATATTGGACTTTTACACTGCAAATGGCCAAAAACGTGGCAACAAATGAAGGCAAATGTTTTCGTAAATGTGCTGGATGTGTTAAAAAAAAAAGCCCCAAAGATAACGCAGGTTTAAATTAATTGATTCTTCCCACTTTGATTTTTCCCCAGTCTCTTGTTTTAGAGTAATCATGTAATATTCCGAAGCTGCAAAATTAGACCATAAAAACTGGCAGACTGTCAACATAAACACTTTGACCAACATTTGAACAGCGCAAATTTTTCATCGTAGTGGACGTTTGATTATTTTCTCGGGGAGTTTAATGTGAGTGCTTCCTGTCGTATCTGCAGGGAGAGAGATCCCATTCCCAGGGAATACACTCTCAAGCTGCGTTACTCTGCTAAACATGCAGAATAGATATGTTCGGTATGAGGGAGAGGAGTGAGTGTCAGTTTTTCCATTGAGTGTTCGAGCAGTACCCCAAGGAGCCTGGGTTTGGGACCCCTCATCAATAGTGTCTCTCCAAGGATCCATTAGCAGGTCTGCGCATGGTTCATGTTACATATTAGTCTGAGTACAGGCGGGTAAACTGAACACCATATTGAATCTTATCTGCTAAAGGCCTGCAGTCTGTGCATTAAACTCTGCTCAGAGGTGTTAATGAGTCACTCACATACATCTGGGTGAGCTGTTGCAGATGAATGCATTGTCTGTATAGCTGTACACCTACACAGCTCTTTGTTAGGTCTGCATGTCTGCAGCCATACCCAGTCACTGCGGTGAGTCATCGTCCCGGCTCAGCTCTGGATGGTCACTGTCATGAATGATAACGTTTTCGTAGCACTGTGAGCCGTCAGCGTATTAAACAAACTGGATTGCCGCAACGGCAAAGTCCGACCACAACCAGGTGATGTGCTTTTAAACCAGAATGGCTGATATTTATATCACCTTGGTTGCATTCAATCTTTCACTACCGCCCAGACCTGACAGATGTTTTTGGTGTGCTTTCTCCTAAAATAATTCTTTGTCCACCTCGCTCTGTGTCTCTCGTGGGCTGCACTTCTGTCCTGTTAGCCGGCCTCTGGCAGCCTCAGCTGAAAGCCTCCCTCTTCTGTATTTGAGCGGCTGGGACAGCCATCAGATGACCTCCAAGCTACACAAATAATTCTGTGTGTCCTCCAAAGGCTCCCATATCTCATCCTGTCAAGGATTGTTTTAAAATGTTTGTCAGGTTTTATGAGTCTACAGTCCTCCAGCATGGCTCTTTACCGAGTAATGTGAATTTTCTGAGTGCAGGTCTTTGTGGAGTGGGCTTGTCTGGTACAAATTTGTTGGGCATGCCGAGATGAAGTGTGTCACATAAATCAAGTCCAAGTAGGAGAAAAATATAAAACACACTTCCAATTTGAGGCCTCTATTTACTGAACTTTGACCCACAGAATAAGCACTGAGGCTTAGATAACATTTATTGTTATAGTCTGTTGCAACCTGATTAACTCAGTGGAATACAGTCATATTATGTTCTTTTATAGCAGGGTTAGGTTGTGACAGAGTAATCATGTGACTCTAGCACCTCAAAATGGCATAAACATTTGGATAATGCAACAAGATTAATATCATGCAATTAGTGATCTAATGTGTCCCTTTTGGGTTGCAGGGAATTCATTGACACAGGCCTTAACCACACCAGCTCCTCGGCGCGAAGCATTGCTGCGCTCTGCCCTTTAGTGGGGACTTACCACAGAAAATGGGGGCAGTGAAGCCTGCGTCTGTTGTGGTTGGCCTCTGTTCAGTAGAACTAGCACAAAAGAGTAAGCAGTGACCCTTTTTCCATTCTTAGGATGCAAAGGAAAGGTGTGTCTTTTCAGTTAGCCTGCAGGGTCACGCGACTCCACTGATCACACATCAAGGCATACCTCTAATCAACACCACTGGAAGAATAAAGCAATAACACAATGCACTGCGTGAGACGTGCTTTTTGTGTTTTCACGCTGTGGCCTGATTTTAATTGCATCCCAGTGACATGTCATGAAGCAGCGGCAATTTAAACGTCTTCACTTTTATTGCTTCTCCCCAAAGCGCAGATGTGATTTGTTGTGCAAATCTGGGTGAGTTTGGGTTCAGTGTTACAGAATATAATTGGAGGCATTGTAAATTCTTTGGAGAGAATAATTGCAAACAGGTTTTTTTTTTTTTTTGTAAAATACACAATAACACATTATTCACATGCCACTCATGAAGCTTTACAGTTTAGTCTGAATTTGAGGCAGTGAATGTGTCTCCAAACACAGTAAACCAAAGACTGAAGAGTGTGTGTGTGTCACTGAGTAACATCTGCTGCCTCTCTCTTCTCAGCAGTGATTTTATAACAGTCTAGTGTCTGTTTTTGCCCAGACATGTAAGATGTGCCTGTATACGCCATTTTTTGCATGTTTGTCCATCCTGGATCAAAGATCACTCATTTCTTGCTCTAGTTTTTGCAGAGTTTCACTTTTTCTGACTCAGGACTGGAAGGTCATACTCATTGTGAAGCCGCTTGATGCAAATTTGTGATTTTGGCCCATATGACTAAAATTGCCTTAACTTAGTGTGTTTTCAGATGTGAAACAATACAAGCTTCTTTTTTTTTACTTTTTCCACATTTAATTAATCTGATAATTGCTTAATCAAATCATGATTTAGTTTATGAACTGATTTCTTAAACAGACTACTTATGGAACAACCAATTCTAATATTTGTTCGGCAAAGGATTGCTACATGTACTTAATAAATGACTAAAACTACTAGCCGGCCATCAAAAAAGCATTGAATTGAATTAATTCCTTTGGCTGCTGCTACTTACTGCATGTTTCAGATGCTGGCTTCAATAGATGAGGGTGAGGCAGAAGCCTATTGTTTAAATTATCCATTCAAATACATCCAGCACAAATTAGCATCACTGGGTTATTTTGAATTGGTTACAAGCTTGTTTGACATGTTGAAATCATTTTGGACCATTGAATATAATTTGTTTTATGTTTGTGCTGACTTGCGTGCTTTTTTATGATGCTCGATATTCAACCGGCACTGTAGTTCATGTGCAGGTAGAGCTCCTCCCTTTGTCTTCTTCAGTGAGACCTTAGCAGGACATGTAGGGACAGTTTGTCTTTCATGTTTCTCTGGTTCCTCTAACCAAAAATGTCACCTCTGCCTCAGTAGATACTATCACACAGAGGAAAAGCTGTGCCCCTTAGTGTTCACTGAAGGAGAGTCAGGGTGTGGTTTTGATGGCTGCCGTGCCCTCGTGTCCATTTGTCTGCTCATTTTTAAGAGACTTTCTGTTGGGGAGATGTTTTTTTGGAAACAGCTGATCACCCACAATTAGTGGTCTCTGGAATGCAGCGCCGTTTCATTCCGGGTTTCGTCTCTTTTCAGATTTGTAGAGAATATGCTGAATTTGTGCTCACAGTCGAAGCATTTCTTTCTTTTGATGGCCGAAGGATAAACTGAGACTGAGGAAAAGTACCCAGTTGATAGTATTTGCCCATTGCTATCACAGCATTAGAGTTTAGTCATTACATCTCTAATATTGACAGACGTGCTAAATGTATGCAGCTCTCCTTCGGGCCTCAGATACTGTTTGGTGTTTGTACAGAGATTCAAATGTGTGTTTTTGTGTGTTTACATAGTTGTGCTGGATTTTAGCCGCGCTTCAGTGCATTAGCCCTCAGAGTTTGTATCACAAGAAGCGAACAGTTTCCTCCGAGGCTTCGGGGGCTGTGGACGGTCTTTCCAGCGGTGTTGATAAACGGAGCTTGTTTGGTGTAACTTTCCCTCACAGCGAGGCTATCAATTTGCTCTGAAGCAAACAGCTGCTTTCTGCTCTGAGCTGAAGTGTACTGAACAGAGGCCAGGAAGAATATGTGGTGTGAGAGCACTTGATGGAGACTGAGAGGGTGATTTGGGGGGTCTGTGAACAAACAGACTCAGCCCCTGTTGCAGCTGAGTTTAATGAGTTCATTTTAAAAATATCAACCTACAGGTCCTGTGTTAGTTCATGTTCATGTTCTTTCCCAACAATCCCAATTTAAGCCTGGTTTCATTTAAATATGTGACCTCTGCTTCCGCTGAATGTAAAGCAAGGGGGGTTTTCAGTGGAAACATGTATAAATGTGGACAGACAAGAGTGTGAAGACACGTAGTGCTCAAGCCTCACCACAGACCACCACTTCCTGTTTGCTCGAGTGTCAGTTTTGATAAAGATTCTTATCAAGTCTCGGCTATATCTGCGCACAATGATCTTAACAAGACATGTGTCAGGAAAATGAGCTGTGCTGCTTACTGCAGCTGATCTGCGACACTTTCTGCATATTGTAACACCTTAAAAGTAGAATTTGAGACACCTACACCCAGCCGCTTGAGTTAAACTGATGATGAAAATGATTGTTCACAACAGGAGGTTTCATGTGATCATGATCACTGAAGAGGAGGAGGAAGAGGGAACTTTTGGGCCTCTGTGGTGAAGCACTTGCTCATACCTAAACGCAGTCGACTTAACAGTTTCATTTCTTTGTACCTCCTACTGGTAGAAGTTGTTTTATGGGGCTTTCTGCGGGGAGAGCAACTCCCCCACAAGTCAGCAGCTTAACTGGCTCACTGACAGGGCTGATAGACTCACAATTCATTTTAAATGCTTTAATGGCACACAAAGAGATGTGAACTTTACTTCTGCACTGCCGTACAGATTTGAATCACCGTGACTGGCCCACATTGTGTGGCCAAAGTCTAAAGTAAGCGCATACCTGTCCAACTGTTTACCTGCACCTCCATCACTCCTCCGCCTCTGCAGGAGAAACCCGTCTATCGTCTTTCATGCTGTTTGAGGTGTGGCCCTCTGGTTGGACCTCTCCGCTCTCCCCTCCCCCGCTGCAGCCGCATCCAATCCCGGCCCCGCGAAGAACTCACCTGAAAAGGATTTGCATTTAGGGGCCGATACTCGTCGCCGATTGGCCAGGTGAAAGCACTCTGCCTCAGGGCTCCCCTACCAATGGCGACACTGCTGCGTGACTCATAGGGAGAGGACAAGTTGCTCCACTACACTTCTCCTTTTTCTGCTTCAAACAGCAGCCATTGCATTGTCTTTTTTTCCCCTCCTCCTCTCCAGTTTTGTTTTGTCGCTGTGAGAAAGAGGTGTGGGGCTGGCCAGTGGTCCACACCTTCAGACAGCTTTGTCCCCCTCTGAATGCACCTTGGATTATTCCCCATTTCCACTCTTGTTGTCTTCTTTTCTCTCGATTTTCATTGGTTACTGAGATCGGCACTTGTTCGGTGGCTATTATGGACGTTGTCACCCGAATCCTGTGTCTTTGAGGTTAGTGATGACTAGTTCTCCTCCTCCTTTTCTCACTTTTTGATGGTTCTTGTCAGTAGAAACATACGACTTGAAATGGGTTTCTGAGCATTTTGTCTAAGAAGTTTCAATCAATATTACTGCGTTGTGTATGTTTGGGAGTATTTGTAGGCAGACAGGCAGCTAGGGAGTGAGATCGCCATAATGTGCACCTTTGGCTTTATCGTAGCGTTCTCACCAGCACACCTCACACGTTATGTCACGCAAGTTCAACTGATTCAGGTTACGCGTCTAACTTCTTCCAAGCCTACTTCAAATTCACATTTTGCTCAATTTAACTGCAAAACAGTATTCACAGCACTAAGATCACGGGAGTTTCATGTATTAAGATTCTGTGTTGGGTTGCACATATCGAACCATTTTGCACTTTCTATGACATGTGAGATCAAGTACTCAGCTTGCGTTTCTGTGTTTGTCATATTCAGAACTAACACGAGTGATCATTTGCTAATATGTCTAATTGTTACTTTTCTTTTACGAATTGTTGCCTTATATGGTGTGCTGAAGAAAGGGCGGGATCAGTGTTTTGCAAGCCCCTGGACCAAGCCCACATGTGTTTTTCATGGTGTAGTAATCAGTAATTACACATCGTGTTGATTTTGATCCACGTTTGCTTTTCCACATTTGATACCGTTGTTATTTCAAATGTTAAATGCTCCGTTAGTTGACAGAAACCTGCTGTGGTTTTGGCTGTTGTCGCTCTCCACAGTCTTGTGCATGGAGTCAGTCATGCAGCGCTTCATGCATCAGAATCTGCAGTTCATCAGAACAGAATGTTGCTCATCTTGTCATGTAGAGGCTCACAAGGTCTTCATTTCAGCTCATAGGGAAGTTTGAATTCACAGTATTCTGCTTCCTCTTTTAAGACCACATTGGTTGGCCTTCCCCAAAGTCTTTTTTTTTCTTCCATCACTCAGTTAAATTATTCTGCTTAATGCTGGTGAGAATCTCAGAGTTGCTCAGTACAGCAGAGATAAAAGCGCACTTCCTGTTTCACCAGAAACCTTCTCTGCACTCTTGTGTACCACACAAGACAGTGTGCACATACTATGTCACTGAACAAACACGTACAGTTTGAACAACATCCAGATTTCACAGCCACCTTTTATTGAAGCTGCCTTCAAACGCTGCTGCGGTGCACTGCAGCTGTCCTAGAAAAGCCCTGAACCTGTGCAGACCGAACATTTCATCCAATTTTGGTCAGACTTTTTTGCAGTTATATGCAAAATCCCTAAGCTTGTGATTGCTTCATCGGCTTGGCATTCAGGATTGATTTTGTTGATGTAATGTCTGACGTAACTTGCAGTTGGGGCCAAAGACAGGCAACTGAGGACAGATCACTGCAGAGATACCAAATAAATATCTCAACAGGCTCAGTTACTGAACTATTATTAGGTTTGGATCAATTTGCCTTGCAGTGGAAGAGCAAAGGTTTTTCTGGGTTTGTGTTGAACACTTGCTGTCGCATCAGCACATGACCCAGCGAGTGAATAGCTCTGTTGTGTTTGAGCAGGCACGAGTTTGCATTTGAACTTTTTCATCATACTCTGTGCCCACCCTGATTTGGTTTGTAAATGAGGCCCTCGTGGCTCTGAGGATGAACTCATTCTGTAGGTGCTGTTTAGTGAAGCTGTGTGCCTGTGTGTCTCATTCAGAGGACACGCAGGCCGATAAAGAAAGAGATGGGGGCTGGACAGTAGTGTCAGGTTGGCTCCTCTTTCAATACAAAGTCAACAAGTCTTAGCCTGTAATTAGATCATTAGGCTTGGGCAAAAAGACGGAGGCGTTGCAGGAGAAGAGCATGACGAGCGGAGGAGGAGGTGGGGTGGAGTTTATTACTACAGTCCCGGCATGCCAAGATATGTCAAAATGTAGGACGTATTCAGTTTCATGTTGCAGGTACATGCTTCGAATAAAATAAACAGAGAGAACTTTATACGGTCAGGTACAAACTGTTTTTCTTGTTTTCTTGATTAGAATAAACACATAACCAACTGCAGTTTCATGTAACCTGATACAAGCTGGTCTTTATCACAAAAAGGATCAAAAGCTTGTCTTTCTCTGTATACATATATCATATTTGTTGGCAGCAGTTATACAAATATAATGCATTTGCACCAGCTAAATACTATACTGAGCGAAAGCTAGTAGCTGTAGCTCGTCCTGTTTGGTCTAAAGTGGAGAAACTAGAAATATTTTAGGAGATATAACTAATAAGATATGATAACAAGTTCATAAATCAGCTCATTCATTCACTTCTACCTCTGCCTCTGATTAACTGTGGGATTTATTGAGGGAGAGGTGGGAAACCAGTGGACTCATGGTGAAACTAGCAGATACACATGTCTTGTTTACCCACAGCCATTATCTTTTAATAAACCTGGATGGAAAATTTTAAAATGAGAAAGCCGAGTCAGAGCTCCCGCCTTGTTACTGATGACTTGCTTGGCTGTTTCATGTTGCTCAAGGATGGATTTGCATCATGTTTCCATGTCAGTTTCTCCATTTCTTCTTTGCCATTTTAATTTCCATACCACTCTCTTTTTCTGGACTGGATGGAGGCTTAAAGGTGAAAGAAGCAGGCTTGTGACGGGAAGTTTGAACTCTTGTGAGCGGCCGGGAAGAACTGGGAGGGGAAAGTTAATGTGTAACGCTCTCCTTTACCCCGGCGGCTACTGTCAAGGAGCCACTGAGCAAGGCACATACTGTATGTTCTACGATATGTTCAGTGGATCAAAGCCACTAGTGTATCTGTGCTAATGTGTTGCAGGTACTCTCAGGAAACCCTCCCTAGATGAATAAAGTTCAATCTATTGAGCAACTATCTCTCCATGTTGCAACTGTCTCATACTCAGAGCATGCTGGGACTGGCAGCCCGTTGTTCTGAAGTACATTTCGAACCCGAGCTGTGATCATCTGAGCACAGAGCCCAGAGTCTTTCACTACCCAGACAGATTCCTTTTCAGCCCTGATGAATGTATCTTGAAGCAGTGCTGATGCCTTTTTTTCCTTCTTGTGTCTTTCTCGTCAGACATATTTCCTGAAAGCTGAAAAGAGTGTGATGTAATTCTGGACTTTTCAGTGATTATAAAACCGTGTATGTTCCAAAACATTCAGTGGTTGGCGTCGGTATTTCAGAGGATTTTTGCTTTCATGGATGATGTATGATGATGTTTGTATGCACTCTATGCCGCATAACTACTGTGTTTGACACAGCACCTGTTTTGATAAAGACTCATTTGCAAATTTTCACTTCTGTTCATCACATTAACGCCTTAAACCCACCAGAGACTGAAAGACCGGAGCTCTCAACCTGTACTTGTCACCCACTTTGGGATCACAGAACTCATTTCACCCACCTGGCAGGTATGGGTGATAGACATGTCATGTTCTCAGACAAAGAGGGAAAGAAAAGGATTGTGTGTCTGTGTGTGAGTGCGAGTGTAAGAGAGAGAGAGAGAGAGAGAGAGAGAGAGAGAGAGAGAGAGAGAGAGAGAGAGAGAGAGAGAGAGAGAGAGAGAGAGAGAGAGAGAGAGAGAGAGAGAGAGAGAGAGAGAGAGAGAGAGAGAGAGAGAGAGAGAGAGAGAGAGAGAGAGAGAGAGAGAGAGAGAGAGGGGATATGTGGAATATCAGGTCACACCTTTTGATAACACAGCGTACCATGCCGATCAGGGCACAGATTCTGTGCTTGTAAAATCATGAGTCTCCTCCTCACAACATGGCTGCAAATAGGTCCACTCACTGCAGAGTCAAATCATGGCCCGGTGTTTCATGCTCAGTGGTGGGAAGTAACTGAATACGTTAACTATTGTACTTTTACTCATTGAGTATTTCCAGTTTAGGCTGCTTTATACTTTTACTCCACTGCATTGTAGAGGAAATGTTGTACTTTTTGCTCTCCTCCATTTATTTTGACCTAATGAGTTTTTAGGTTTGAAATCAGGACCTTTACTTGTGATTAAGTTATTTTTCATTGTGTTTATAATACTTTTACTCAGGTAAATGATCGGAGAACTTCTTCCAACATAGATCATGTTTTGTTTTACATTGAAAATGTGGATGCAAAGTTCCTCCCAAAAAGTTGACTCTACCTGTTAATCGATAGAAAAAATCTCAGGTGATAATCAGGCAGGAAGAAACAGTGGAAAATAAATCCTCATATCTGATGCTAATAATAATAATAATACTGTTGAGAGATTGGATTTTTTGAAGCATGCAGTTGTGTATTAATGTGCTTTATCTTGTGATCTACTTTACAGTGAAAATCATGATACGCATGCATATTGATAAAAGTTAATTTATATCAGTTGAGCTTGTGTAGGTGGAGGCAGCTTTGAGGTGTGATGTTTATTTTATGCCAGATAAAAGCAGAATGCAGAACCTCGTAAAAATTTTCCATTACAGCCTTCTGTTGGCTCTGTCCTCATTTGAAGCATGGTCACTTTTAACTGTATGGTAATTTGCAAGTGCAAGACCATGATGCTGCTTGCTGAGAGCAATAAATTATAAGCGCTATACTATATAATGCAGAGGCATGAAAACACGTTCTCACTGCAATGTTTCTCTTTCCGGATATATGGGTTCCACCCTGCATGAGGTAACGTGGTTCAAAAAATAGACTCCCAACTGTGAGATGCGTGTGAGCCTAAACTGACATCCTCAGTGAAATAACTCTTAGCTGGTGTCTGCTGCCACCTCCCTCACACTCCCTCATGCTAATTATGTTGGCTTTAATGCAGTATCACTTGGTACAAAGAGGCATTCTGACCCATGCACAGAGGGAAATTGATTTCCCACATGGTTTTGGGAGGCTTTGGTCCCAGACACCCAGCTGCAGTGGTGTCTGTGTCTGGAAGCCTCAGCAGCAGGCTGTCATGTGGAAAACCGGCCATTCCCATAACGACTCCAGCACTCAAATGATCTACTGAACTCCTGTCTGCGTGGAAAAGTCTTAGCTCTGGTGCTCATAGTTAAAGTTTATTTATTGCTGCATTCACTTATTTTTGTCTTGAAACCTTGCCTACTTTTTCCTTTATGCTTTGCTTTCATACTTTTCAAATGTCCCCCCTCTCATCACCTCCTCCTGCGTGCCCTAAATGCACAATGACCAGAAATGAAAGGACTGTGGTATAGCCTCAGGCATTTAATTTAGCTTAAATTGAGCCCCAAAGAGCCACATTTACAAGCAAGATGGTGCTCGTTTTGCCAAAGTTTGTCATGACATGTGGCTGGCATGGCGGACAGGATGTGTGAAAAACAAGGGGCTGAACCACAGGTTTGACAGATGAGCACCACAAAACACTCCGAAATCTAACCAAAACTTGTTTTAACATCAACTCTTACTTCTAGCTTTAAATTCTAGCTGAGCTGCATGCAGAAATGACTGATTCTGGGGGTAGTAACTCTGCAGTGACACTTTTTCTTTGTAAGTTTTCCCATAAAGGAAATTTCAGGAAATCTACATTGAAATCTCTCACATTTTACCCTAATGGCTGCAAAGAGTGCTGCCCCATCAGTGCTGCTCCTTTCACATCAAAACAACACTTAACTCACACTTAATGCAGTCGTTTGACGTGTCATATCTGCCCTTTTGAATATGAAGCCATCGCCAGCAGCCAGTTAGCTTATCTTAGTGTAAAATCTGGAAACAGGGTGAAACAGCTATCCTGGCCCTGCCCACAGGTAACAAAATCCACCCACCAGCACCTCCAGAGTTCACTAAATTATGTTTTCTAATTCATGCAAAAACCGAAAGTTGTAAAAAAACAAATAGTGTGGTTTTACAGGGGGTGATTTCCTGTACTCTTTCTTGGGTACAGATTAAACAAACAAGATATAAAGTGTTAATTAGTGAGCTTTAGATGTGCAAGTAGGCACATTTTTTTTTTTACCTCTGCACAGAGCAAGGCCGGCTGATCCCCTGTTTCTAGTCTTTGTGCTGAGATATGCTGATTGTCTCCTTACAAACATGAGTGACAGGCTCTGTTCTTTCATGAATGTCAACTGTTCTCATCAATCTCACGCCATTCACGTCTCTATTATTAAAAGTGTCTGACATCATGTTTCTGGGACTGTTGGCATCTTCATAATGACTTTTCACTGCAGTGGTAGAGGAACATCATCCTCCTGTTTCTTGGTTAGTCACGATGTCCCTGCTTGTCCAAACATGCTTAACAGTTTTTATAATTCATGCCTTTGATTCATCCATTAAGACACGACACAAGCAGAAGCGGTGTGACAGTCCATTTTGTCGCCTGTTAATGCTCGCCGCGCCTGGTCATCAGCATGCGTCCTTGCAACCACACTGGGCCTCTGCTGAGCTGAATGAGGCCCACCGTCTGTCTCTCTTGTACCACAGAGCCTACTTTACAAGCCCTCTCCCTCTGCTTGTTCCTAAGCAACAGCCACTCCTTGTTTACCTTTGCGTTTTTGCATTGTGATTCTCGTCAGAACAACATAACCCCAGCCCCTCGGGAGACTGATTGTCAGGCCTCGTTATTCAAAGAAGTACTGAGAAAACAATGTACACAGTCCTGTCTTTAGTGGACTATACGTTTCATCCTGAAAACAGAATAGATTTGGAGACTTTTTTTTTCTTAAACTCATATACTTATCTTCTCCTTCCACATATGATTATTACATATCCTTAACAAGGTTAAACAGTAACAAGCATGTAAATATTTTGCTATGTAACTCGATTAAGCGTGGCTGTCCTTTTAGCCAGGTAGTTTATTGTCCTCATCTCCTGCACCCCTGCTGCACCTTCCTCCCTGCCTGACTATCATAAATGGGCGTATTTCATAAAGCCTTCTCAAATATTGACCATGCTGGGCCAACTGTCCTTCTGCTTTCTGCACGCGCTCAAACACATCTCCGAATAGGTGAAATGAACCTTTGATTTTCTGTTTGAAATAAGCCATCTGAATGAAAATTGTTGGTATGAGCACAGCAATCCCAATTTTCACTTTTGAAATAGTCAAGCTGTTGCATAAAACATGTCAAGATCATGACACGGTCAAGTGACTGAGTGGCGATGTTGTAATGCCAAGTGCATGCAATCCAAACATTCGTCACGACTTTATGAGTTGTAGTTTATGCTTGTTAGTTCAGGCACTCGGCTGAACAGTTTTTGTCCCTATTTGAAGTATGCACCTGACATCATGAAATGCAATGACTCAGCACTTCTGCCCTGAGATCCAGGGCTGGGGCACCCGTTCACTGGCTTCGAGATTAGATTAGAAACATTGGCCAGTGATACCTAATTCCACACTGAGGCAGTATCCAATTGTGTGAAATCAGATAAGCTCTCTTGAAGGGGGCTAAGCCGTCTCAGTGTGAGTGGTCCTATCTGTGAGGCTTTACGGGAGGATCAGATGAGAAGAGCTGATTTAGTCGTTATTAGCCGTTAAACCGAAGCTTGAGCTGCAGGAATCTTAACAAAAAGCTTTGCTAAAGCAGCAAATTGGCATGTTTTATAGTGTTTTAACCTTTCCAACAGGGTAAACGCCATTGTATGTCTTACATTTCATTTTCCCTTAAAAAAAAAAAAACAGAAAAGTGATGATGACATGGTTTGTGGTGGGGTCTGTATCATATATAATGATAATGTTCTGTCTTGTTTACTTAAAAGCTGCAGTGTAAACTCAACAAGTTGCAGCTGTACAGGAGGGTTGGCGTTAATCCACTAATAGGCAGATTTTGTCAGCTTTGGACAGAGCCAGGCTAGCTGCTGACCCCTGTTTCCAGTCTTTATGCTAAGATAAGCTAACAGGCTGCTGGCTCTAGCTATGTATTTGCTGTGTAGAAGAAGAAGAAGAAGAAGAAGAAGAAGAAGAATGTAGATTTCCTCAGCTTTTCTCACTAACTCTTGACAAAAGGTGAACAAATGTAATCCTCAAAATGCTGAACTCTTAAGAAAAGCTTGACCTCAAGGTTTATGACAAGACAGAGAGGAATGAGATTATTTCATCTCTGTTTGATTTTATTCCCTCGCTAGGCGTGTTTTCTGTTGCATGCCTGGCTTTGGGTGGACAAATCAGCCTGTTTGTGTCCAGACCTGTTTGGTATGC
This sequence comes from Chaetodon trifascialis, assembly GCF_039877785.1. Classification (NCBI taxonomy): domain Eukaryota; kingdom Metazoa; phylum Chordata; class Actinopteri; order Chaetodontiformes; family Chaetodontidae; genus Chaetodon; species Chaetodon trifascialis. The sequence continues at coordinate 21,381,121 of NC_092060.1, forward strand.
AGCCTCCTCAGCAACAGCCGTGTCCCCCGTTCCCGGCCTTGACTCAGACTCGAAGCCCTGAGATTTCAGGGCTCCATCTGAACACGTACCTAGCGGTTTGCTGCAACTCTCGTGTGGAAAGTATCTTGGCAAAGTTCACGAAATATATAAGCTCCAAATGGAATTTCTCCCTTTGGGAAAATTTGCCGCTGTGGGAAGTTACATAATCTGATGGCTGCTATCAGTGGTAAAGTTGGCGTTGTGGTTTATAGTGTAAGAAAGAATCAGGAATGCCATCCTCCACCTTGTTTTTATTGAAGCTTGATGAAGAGTACGCTGTGGGCATTTTTCATGGCATGATATCCTGTTTTGCTTCTGCTAGTGTACCTGTGCTGTGACATGTCAGTATCGGTATGTATGTAGGCACATCAGAGATGGCATGTGGATAAGCTAATTCAGAAGCAGGTGGTGAATGCAGCACAGTAGGTTTTAGAAACACTTCAGGGTTTGAATTTAGCTTTGTTTGTTGTGTTTTTAGGAGAGTTTTGACATTTTTTTTCCTTCTACAGAGCGGTGACTCTATGCTCTCGTCTCCTACATGTCTATTGCATGTTTGAGGCTTTTGCTTATTGTATAAAAAGGAGAGACTTTAGCTTTTACAGTCTTGTCATGCATCAAATTTCTCCCACACAGCCGCCAAAACAACAGCAGTCAGGATGAAGCATTTCAAATATGTCTGCAAGTAAGGAATCAGCAGGGCAGCGTGAGGCAACTGACACACACGCACAGACTTGCATGTTTTTTATCCTCGTCTTTTGTGTTTTTCTCTTGGAATCGTGATTTTGAAACTGAAGTAATTACGCGATTGAGCTGAGGCACGAGAGGGAGCAGCACTAGCTCCTTCAGATAGAATTTCATCTGTCCACAACAAAGTGACGTGTTTTAACTTCTTCTACCACAGAAGAAGTGGCCACAGCGGGTTATGGAAAGTAAAGCGGTCCTACTTTGTAGACATCATCAACATGTCCTGCAGCAGTTGAACAGTGTCAAGATGTTTGGCCATATGTTTGACAAGAAGTGTCCATTGTGGATGCTCTCTGCATTGAAGGTCGAGTGATCGGTTTGACCGATGACTTACAAACTATTGGTTTGGCTCTGATAGTGGTCGATGACCCTCAGCCGTCCCAAATGAGCGAATGTTCAGCGAGGTCAGATCCTGGCTGAGAAGGCGGAGAAGTCTCCCTCCTGGATTTTTTACAGGCAGTTTGATGTTCAGCTCCAGATTTATTTGTTACTTTGAGTTTGATATCAGTTCTAGTTTTCTATATTTATTACTTGGACTTAGATGTTCAGTTCAACAGCTATCCAGTTTCTAATAGAGTCAAAGATTGTTCATCCGTCAGTCCACCTGGACTCCACACGTGTTGCACGCACCAGCTCTGACTGTGGCCTGCGTAGGTCACATTTGAAAGCCTACTGATCCTCAGAGCACCCAGAGTGAGCATTTGCACATCTTGCTTGGGGATTTTTTTAGAGCTTTCTCTAGTTAAATTATTATATCGGCTGGAGGATCAGGCTTTAGTCTAATTTCAACAGCATTGCTGTTTTTGAACTGTGTTTTCTTGAGTGGTAATTTTGAAAAAATGGTACTTTCCCTACTAGTTATACACACCGAAGACCAGTTTAACTCTGCACCTTACTGATAATGTCTAGATGCTTCATTACAACTTACGGCCTTGTGGACTTAACAGCAGCACACAGCACGTCAAACTGTAATGTTTGAGGGTGCAGATGTCTTTTCTAAAACTTTGCTGCAATTTCCTGTCTTGTTTTCACAACTTCAGTGGTTCTTCCTATCTGTGACATGTGGCCTGTTGCCACATAATAGACATATGCCACTGGGGGTAGTTTCTTGACAAATGGGCTGCATCTGTTAAGTTAAAACTGTGGCAAAACCAAGTTTAGGATTCATCTGGTAAGACAGAAGTAATACAGTCAAGCTGGAATTAATGACACAGTTCAGAATGATTTGTTGTGATTTGGATTTGTAATGGGTGCATTTCCAGGCTCATCATTTGTTCATATTAACGAGAAACAGAAGTTAATTCAGCAGATGGAATTTTCTGCACTGTTAATGAATGGCCTGTATGTGCTTTAGGGCAGTTACTCTCATTGGCTCATAAAAAGTTTGCAGGGTGCTCTAGTTGCAGACGCAGCACATTAGTGTACTGATATACTGACTCGCGTTATGACCTATAAATGAAAACTGTGTGACAGGAACAATGGAGTTTGTTCTGAGAATTTCTGTAAAACCGACTCATGGGGCCAAGTAAGGGATGTGTGCGTGTGTGTGTGTGTGTGTGTGTGTGTGTGTGTGTGTGTGTGTGTGTGTGTGTGGAGGGGTGGGGGGTTAGTAATTCTGTCTGTGTTTGCACGCCTTGTGTCAGCATTGTGGGGGAGAGATGTCTGCAAATGGCAGGTGTGGCTTTGAGAGCCCTGTTGTGATCCTTTAATTCACCATCACTGTCATTAAACAACCTGAGTGTAGCAGGCTTCAAATGACAGAAGGTGAGAGAATATCTCACGCTGTCTCATTTGCGGATCATATTTTAGAAATACTGTCTCAGCCTGCCGCGCTAATATATTTTATTCATAGGGTTAGATTCTAGATTTTGACTCCTGTGTGCAAAACAATGCGTTTTGCTATCTAAAAACAGTCACATTTAAAGTTCATCTTTTCTGCCTTGTACGTCACCCGTGGAGATATCTCTAGTAAGTTTATTATTCATGTCAGAAATGCTCCCTGTATCACAAGACTCACATCTACGAGAGTAACAGCGTGTTGTTTGAGAAGGAAGGAGGGGGAGTTGAGAACTTTCCGCTCTTACACAGAGGAAGAAATTTTCTTCTGAGTGTGGTTTAACAGACAGGAAGCAGCAGAAACCCACTGCTCAGTGATGCTGTTCCTGTGAGTGCAAGATTCACAGGTCAGTTTGTGGGTGTTTTTTGTACCCGGTTTTAAAATGTATCGCTGATATTTCTGGCTGTCATTACTTCTATACTCCAAACAAGAAAGTCCAGTATGCTGCACTATGATAAAGGGCATGTTAGAAGAGGAAAATATAGGACTGAGGCGAGCCTGCGTCATCTCAGCAGGAAACATGCCTCTCACATATTTGAATGAAAATTGACCAAAAAAGAAGTGGAATCTGGTCTCTGGAGACATCACTGAACTTTTGTCACTGGGGACATTACTGAGCTTTCATCCCTGGTCTGCAGGCCATATTATCCTACTGAAACTAGTGTCAAATCTTCCAAAAAATGCCACATTATACTTTATGGCGTGTTAGTTGGCACAAACAGCTGTTGTCACAGGAAGGCATGGGTCCTTCTCCTGGAGCCTGGAGCCCAGTGGAAAAGTACAAAGTTTGCAGGAGATGAGATTAAATTCCATTCTCCTTCTGAAAGCCTGCGCTCGAGGTGACGTCTTTCTTTCAGTCCTCGTTTTGGCCCTGGCACGGTAGATCCGAATGCCTCCTACTTTGAGACAGACACAGTGAGTGCTGGCTCGGACACAGCGCCCAGTGCGGCGTCTGTGTTTCTGATGCCTTGTGTTCTGCAGCTGCATGCTCTTAGCCAGTGTCTCTGCCTGCCTCTGTGCCCGTTTCTGCCATTTTATCGCCACACGCATGGTGTGGCCTGAGGATTGCAGTGAAAGCACTCCTTTATTCGGCTCAATAAAGTGGAGTTGGAGTTTGAAACATGGTGAGACTTGCTGTATTGTGCAAGGCTGGGTGGTGAGTAAAATGTAGAATGCACAGAAAATACCGTACACAGAACAGTTTTTGTGGTGCTGACATAGTGCTGTAGCAGTGGTGAAAACCACCTCTGTGTGTTTTCTGTCTGGTGTTGATGCAACTCCTTAATTACTGTCTTACTCAAACACTGTTCCAGCACCGTGCCCTTCTCTGTTGCTAAAACTCAATCAAAACTTTGCCTGCTCGTTTGTTACCTTAAAATGAAGGATAGGTTGAAGATTAACATACAGTGTCATTACTTTCTTTCGCCGAACTGAGCCGTGTTTTTAATTTGCCATAGCGGTTGTGTTTTCCTTGGCACTGAAAGTGCTATTGTTACATACTGCTGCGTAGTTTAATGGCATCTGTACTAAAACGTGCCCAAAAGAGAACTGCTGTCCAGAAATGATGACCGGTATCCTCTGATGCCCATATGTGCTATCACAGCGCTCCAGGAATGAGCTCGAGCCTCATATCACTGAGTCATTTCCTTTACAGGAACCCAGAGGATCCTGCAAAAACAGCATGTCTGTGCTGACAACCACTCAATAATATGACAGTGGTGAGCCCACGCATTTTTTACCATCTTGCACTTTGGTGTTTCTGTGCAAAGCTGAACTGGGTAAACTAAACCTTTGTAAGACTCATTTAAGGTTACTGAAATGTGTCTCTGCTCTGGATGGTGAAGGGCAAAATTGCTGCTGCTGCCAGTTTTAAAGCCTTTGCAGGTGTTAAGTGAGTGCTGCGAGGACTTTGGATTTCTGACCATTTCAGTTTTTACTACTCCTATCTGCACCATTTATACCTGTGTGGGAAAAAGATTTCAAATACCAGGAATACCACCCACTCCGACACCTGCACCAGCCGCCTTTCAGTCCTGTGACCGCCCTAGGGCAACCTCCTGAGAACACTGCTCAACAGTCATGTCACCTGGAGCAATCTGCATATTTGTAACCTGAGGTGAAAATGGCTGTTAAGTAAAGTTTGCCCTGGTCCTTTTCTTGCATCTCACAATGTTTGCACTCACCACATGCAGGGTGAGTCATTGCATAGTCATTCAATTGGCTTAAATTACCTCCTTTCATGGTCAACAATGAGCTCAGCTGAAGAGACTAAAGCGGGGGAAGTAGGGCCTTCTGGGAATGCTCCATTTGTTCATGAATCCTGACTCTAATTGGTTGTTATTGCGACTGGCAGTCACCATGCTTTAGGGGTGGAGTAGGCCAGTGTTTGCTTCATACTCCTCATCAGCCTGCTACACACCAGGCTGTCATACACTGTGTAACACAGAGCTGCGATTGCCAGAGATTGATGGACAGAATCACATCACCACGCTTACAGATGAGGGCCGTGATGGAGCCATGCAATCAGCTATCCATACGAGTGATTATCTTTAGGGCTGCAGCTGAGGATTATTGTCATTATTAATAGTTGAGAGAAGAGAATTAATTGGAAGCAATTTTGACAATCAGATACTCATTAAATTTGTTTTAGCAAAAAATGGGTCCAGCTTCTAAAATGTGTCTTCTGTGACAGTAAACCGTTGGGTTTTGGACTCTTGCTCAGGCAATACAAGCTGTCTGAATACTTCAGTTTGACATTTTCACCAGTTTCTGACATTTATTGGCCTATCAATTAATTAAGCTCTAAAAACTGTCCGTATGCCACCTCTTCAGCAACAAAGTTAACTGCTAACTGATAAAACACAGTGGAGCATTTAGCAGCTAAAGATATTTTCTTAAGGGTGGAAACCAAAACGGAGCAAAAATGAGAGCCAATAATACACACATTCATAAGGTGGACATGACTTCAAGTGAATGCTAGTGTTGCTCTGTGTCTGCTGGATGTGGAAATAGTTAACTGTGTGCCAGCACATTTGCTGATGATAATGATAATACAGCAATATAAGATAAGATAAGATTTTATTTATCCTGTTGGGGAAATTCACCTGTTACAGCAGCAGAATGAAAAAGGAGAGGTAGAAAAAAACAGAACTAAAAGACAATTAAAAAAGATCCCAAATAAAATCAACAATAGATAAAAAAGTACAAAATAAAATCAACAATAGATAAAAAAGTACAAAATAAATTTGACTATAGAAGGTCATGTGCAGTATATACAGAGAGTATAAAAATAGATCTTGCCAAAAAATGTAATGTCCTAGGGTTATTTCACAGTAAAAAAATTTAAATAAATAAAATATAAGAAAATAAAAAATATTGCCTCTTCTGTTGCTCTCCAGTGGACAAAATCACTGCTTTAAAACATACTTGTAAATGTATCTGTAATTACTGTCTATGGATCAGTTGATAGTCTTATTTATGTAAGTTAAATAGCATGTTTGCCTTTGTTAAAACACCTGGCCAGGGTCATGTGTTTGGTTGGATTCGAACTCAGGACACCACCGTTACACACGTAGTGCCGTACGTCTCAAGGCCCCCAGGACGCCCCGCCTGGTAACCACACTAAAATGCTGTCAAAAGAAGGCCCCACCCAGAGCGAGTCACAGGCAGCCTGTTTGCTCTGTGGGCTATTATGCATTGACTAACATCCCAGTAAAATCCCTCCCTTCGCTGTTCTCCTCCTCCTCTTCTCCTCTTCATGACGTAGTAAGCGCAGTTACAACCCTGCCCCTGTGCTGGGACAAGGCAGCTGTTGTCATGTGCTCGGGAATAACGCGCAGGCTGCGTCTGACTAATGGCTGGCCCTCTTGTATCCCAGTCTGCTGTTAGCACTATGCCAACTGGGCCATCCAGATCGATGATGCACTGACATGAGGGATATAGAAAACACACACGCTCGAACACTGACACAGGCTGACACGCTGCAGTATGAATACAGCAGCCAGCGCTCATATTCCTGTTGATCTCCTGCAGCCTGTTTCCTGTCATCTGATTATGATGACGCTGATGATTTATTCATCATTTACCCCGAGTCCTGCCTGTAGGCTCATGAGCTGAAATGTACACACTCCCGGCTCCATAAATGTAACACAAACTGTGACAACTCGAGGAGTCAGGACGCGTTCTGTGTCTCCTCAGATCAGGGAGAAGGCAGCTGGGCAGGGCCACTTCAGAGTGATCCCATATGATACAGACTGCTGCACTTCTACCTCAACCCGCATGGTGCGTCTTGATCCGGCTTCACAGGGCAGATGAGGGCATGTGCTGTAAATGTGTGGGTGTGTGTGGTACACGTGAAACTGCAAGTCAGTCAGAGAGTCATTCAGCAGGCAGACACATGTCCACCATTTTAGTCTGTCTTTAGTTTTTTTTTTTTTCTTTTTGCTCGATTTATACATCTTCCTTCATTTGGAAGCCGCGTAAAATATGTCCCCTCTTTTCTGCTCGAGTCTGGTAATGGCTTGTCACACTCTCCCAGCGCTAACATGCCAAGAAGACCCGGGCACTGAAGAGCTCCAGACAGATGGCAGCAGCGTCCAGCTCTGGCAGAGTCAGGGGTGGACGCTGCCCAGCGCAGGCAGCGAAAGGGACAGACTGGAGTGAAACACAAGCCCGTTTCCCCGTCCCTCTACTGTCTCCCAGAAACGATGTTTTCCAGACCACGGCCGCATGTTGCTTTTCTGTGTGGATGCTCGGCAGAGATATAAACTAAATCGCAAAATTTGTTTAGCCTCTGTGACCCACACGCTGCAGAAGTTCACTCTTTCTCTATCACCTCCTCTCCTGTTACCCCCCACCCCTCCTTCAGAACACAATTTGGCCTGGTATGCAATTTCGTCAGTCACACAGGCATTTCAAAGCAAATAAGCTCCACCCTGCAGCAGTGGAAAAAGCAGGGATGGTGTGCGTGTGTGTTGAGGAGGGGGTGTACCAAACATTGCCATCTCTTACTTCTTTACTGCTGCCAGCTCTTTGGTCTCTGGGAGAGAGGAGGGTGGGGGTTTGTGGCCCTGGGGTGTCCATTTATTCTTCAGCCCAGCATCAGCCCCTCCCGCCCCTCAGCCCTGAAACCTGCCTTTGGGTATCGGGTTGTTGGGACACACCTCAAGATAGACACACATTAACAAGCACCGGACCACCAGTTCCCTCCCCCCGCTGCCTGTGATCACAGTAACTCCCTGAGGATCGGCACAGAGGGGCTTCCAGAGCATCATCAGACGAGTGATCTCTCGCCTGTGTGTGTTTCTGCGCAGAGGGAGGGTTCGCTCAGACCCTCTCTACTCCAGCACCAGCTCATGTGATCATAGTATCGGCCCCCTGAGCCTTGTGATCTCGGGTGTTGTGCTGTGTCTTCATCTCAGGGACGGACATGCTCTGAAATGAGAGGCGTGAGTGATCAAATGACAGTGAGCCGTCCCGATATGTTGTTGTGCTTATCGGAGAGCTGCAGATATGAATCGATTAGCTGGAGGAAGGAAAATTAATGGGCAACTACTGTGATTACTGAGTTATTTTTAAAGCAAAAATGCCAAAAATGTGATGGTTCAGGGTTCCCAAATGTGAGAATTTGGTGCATTTCTTGGTCTTGCATTGTAATAAATTGAATATTTTGGGGTCTGGAGTTTTTATCAGACAAAACAAACTATTTGAAGATGTCGCCTTGTGCTCTAGGATGCCTCAGAGCTTTAGGTGTCATGTCAGATGTTTGGGTTAAGCTACTATTTTGAGTAAAAGTAAGTGTACAAGATCAAAAATAGCTTTCTATGCTTGCTGGATCATCATCACGGGTCATTAGGCCTGAAACCTGTTATAAACTTTTTTTTTTTTTTTGGCGAGCACTTGACTCTGTGACGTAATTAGAGGGGTTTGTCAGGCGGGGAGGACGGAATTAGCCAGTGATCTGTTTCTATGCAGAAACGTGGATTTTTCAGCCTCAACATCAGAACTAGACAAAGCCCAGATACGCGTGTCGAGCCTCAAACTGTGTGGGTCTGTTCTTTGAATGATGAGTTCTGGGCTCACTCCGGGTTTCAATCCATTTTCTCTGTACTAGCTCTGCTCCTCTCCACCTCCCTTGTCTCTCAGTGAAATTAAACTGATCTAATATGTGTCCTGACCTTAGCCCCCATCTCTTTCTCTCCCCTCCAGGTGTAGATGCTCCAGGCGCAGCGGGACCCAGCCTCTGTGTCAGAGAGGGACGAGGCTGCTCCCACCTGGGCCACAGCACTCCTCTGAAACTTGGCTCGTGGTCTCTCTCTCTGAGCACTAACCACCCAGATTAGAGAACAGGAGGACGACAGGGAAGCCATTTTGTGAGGTGACGCTGAGTCCGTGCAGAGAAGGAGTCAGGAGTAGCTGTAGCCAGGGTATTTTCGGCTGCTCCCTGCCCTCTGAACTCCACTGCCATGACCACTGCAGTGCAGCCCAGTGAACTGGTGTTTGAATTTGCCAGCAACGGGATGGACGAAATCAATCAAGTAGGTATCACACTGGAGAAGCCACACTTCGAACTTTTTAATCCAAGTGTTTGTTGCTTTTACACATGACTGTATGCTGCATTTTTTTGTTTGATCAAAAGACCTTTGGACCAGTGTTTGACGATGCATCTTTTTCAAGCAGATGTACTGCGATCTTGTTGATAAATGTAAGACTTTTCATAGCAGGGCAAGCAAAACTTGTATAAACAGCATGGTCCTTGGGGTAGGATTAGCCGTGGCTCGGAGCCTGTGATCTTTAACTCCGACAACATGTTAGGGAACAGAGCAGGCGGAAGGGAGGATGGAGCAGAGAGGAGGTCTGGGAAGAGGAGTGTGGGCTGCTGGGAGCACAGAAATTGAACGAGTGGAAAACCTGCAGCGAGGTTAGGGTGCGTGGGAGGGAAAGGGTGGGGCTTGGCCATGAATGTGTTTATGGCACAGAGGTTACTGTTTGTGTGTATGTGTACTGTGTGAACCTGGGCCTATGTGTCTTTTCATTGCCTGGCCAGGTGTGCAGTTTTCTCATCCCCGCGTCCCTGTCTGAATCCTGTGGAGCAGGCTTGATTGTAAGTGTGGTTGTATGTGTGTTTACGTGTACTCGTATCTGTATGTGTGTATCTAGGCTGACAATTTGTCACCGGATCCCTGAATAGCACTGGTTCAGGCCTAACCTGACAGACCAGTTACAAGGCTGCTTGGAAGGGATTGGATAATACCTCTCAAAGGTCTTGCATTGTTCCAGTGCTACAGTTTTGTTCCTTGCTGCACCCACTCAGCCTGTTATGCAAGCAGTATGCCCCTATTTACCAAGTCCTGGAAATATCCCCCAAAAGCAACAACACCTAACATACCACTGCAGTGGCCATTTTGTTTCTGCTGGCTGTTGTAAAGATTTATTTTGACCACAATAAAGCTGTTAGAGCTGAGTGATTAGCCATGTTATAGTGGGATTTAAGTCAATAAATAGCTCTCTAAAGTGTATCAAGTAATGACTGCATACTTAGCTTTGTGATTTTGAGCACAATCAAGCTCTGTGCCAGCAGTGGGTAGAGATAAAGACTTGTGCTCTTATTTTGGAATAGAAATAAAGGGAAAAGTTTCTCACATTTTCATCCCCCAAACGAAAAGGTATTTGCATTTTAGGTCAGCAGCAGGATAGGATCTCTCATGCTACAGGCTGCTAGACTCTCAAGTATCATGATTATGAGGATATTGAAAGTGCACAGACAGTTGGACTCCACTGTGGCTGGGCAGGTAAAGCAGAAGAGAGCAGGGTGTGGGGGGAACAGCTTGCACAGATGCTGTTGCTTTCAAAGGCAGAATGGGGAACTCAGAAATGCAAATCGGCCTGATTATTATCGCTCCTGTTTCCCTACTAGAAACACTATTCAAGTCAACAAAGAGGAAGCAGCAGTTAAAACCTGTTCGATATCTTTTACCAGGCTGTGTTACATGCCGGATGCTGGTTGTCCTGAGAGCCCTGCCTTCTCACAGTTTTACACAATTAAATCTCTCTTCCACAATCATTAAAATTAGCAGCAGCGTTTCAAAATGTCAAATCACCGACTGCTTTACATGACAATGCAGGACTAATTCGAAGGTGTTCCCGGCACTAAAGAGAATCCAGTTCACATCAAAACAACAGCAGAGACAGCAGCTTCAGACGTCTTGTGCTCCGTCAGCAAACTGTGTGGGACTTTCTGTGTTAGATGGGAGGGGGTGAGAGGCGCTGCTGTTTCAGGAGCTCAGCGGACCAATAGTCGAAATGCCTTTGTCTGCACACACGCTCGACTGCGGCTCAAGGACATCATTTAAGCGCAGATGAGGAGATGTGGTAGCCTCACTGTCTAGCTATCCGATAATATGTCTACAGAGGAGTCCGATTAATGGGAAACATCCAGTGAGACACTGATAGCGTCTGTAGTCAAAGCAAAACTCAGGGTTTTTATTAGCCCCCGGAGGCCTCGAGGTTTTGCTGCTGAGATGACACAAGCTATTTGTTGTTGATCTTCAGAGTTATGATAGACATCTTGTGGAGCCATCTTGCTCTCAGACTCCCAGACACCAACACTACATACGGTGACTGCCATGACCAATAAACAGTCCATGAGTAATCACTGCTGGCCCTGCTCTGGAGGCCTAACTGTTTAATACCGTGTCCAAATAATGAGCCGGTCTGTTAGTTTCCTGGTTAAAGTGTAGCCGAAATGGGTGTGTGTCCATGGACTCCACTGCCCCCTCTTCCCACCCCCACGGCTCAAAGCCCAGACACCTGGTATGCCCCAGAGGTCCCAACCAACAATGGACACTTGTGCAAAGAGACAGATACGCCTTTATTCATGTCCCTTTACTGCACCTTTTCTCTATCCTGGTCCTCCTTTAATCAGGTCATGACTGGAAAAATGTGGTCTTAATTGATCAACATTGCTTTTTTTTTAATACCGCTTAGTCCACATATGCATGTTTAAGGAGGCAGCACTTAGTATTTTGTTTTTATTTGCTGTTTTTCTCTTGAGTGTTTATAGTGTGAGAGTTTTGTGATGCATCTCAGTCACTGCTCGTCCAGTCAACAGTGCACATGTTCCAGCAGTTGTGGTTTGGTGTTTAGGGCAGCATACACTCTGATAATAAGCAGTATGGCAATAAGAACTTGTTAAACAAGTTGTGCATACATTCAATTTCACTAATCTTTTAACTCCAGAAAACGTGGAATGCACTTCTTCTATCCCTGCTGGGCCGAAACAGTGCCGCTAAGACAAACACTTGATTAAAGTTTCTTGTCTTTGTTTCAGTGTGGTTTGGACATGTAATACATTTAGAAACCATTCCTCAAACAGCCAAAGCAGCTGCATTGGCTGCCTGGCACAGACATGTAAAAAGAAATGATCTCAGTCATGTTTGAAGTGTAGTCTGCTGCCATCTGCTGGTGGTCAGCTGGCTCTGTCTTGCACCTGAAGGGACTTTTTCATTAACAAACGCTGAGCCTGTGACCTAAAAATCTTCAGTTTTGTTTGATGGTTTCCAATTGAGACATGCCCCTGCCTCTCATGCTGCATATTTTTTCCTAACTCTTTGGTATAAACAAATTGACAGCTGTCACTTAAGGCCACTAGAACCAGAAAACATCAAAATGAGAGTTTTGGAGGACCGATGATTTAGTCTCCATGTCCCTACCGTTGACACGAACCACGCGCCAGACAAGCACTCAACACTGTCTGTGTTTGAGGAGCTCTTAGGTATGTTGGGCTCCTCAGCTGGTCCTCAATAGTTTGGTTCAGACTCCAGTAATTCCCCCTGTGCCCTCACTGCTTCCTGCGTCAGGCCTGAAATGAGACAGCAGGGTTAGCAGAAGCCCAAATTCCCAAAGCACATTCAGGACATGATGAAGGGGGTGCTTGCCTGCAATCTATGATTGATCCATTAACATTCATTTGGGTTTATATAATTTCTGAGCATAAGATTAACTTCTCATGAGAAGTAGGCCAAATCAAACAGCTGGTTCCTGTCTTCTTCAGCGGGTCCCTGTGGACCACTGTAACACCACAGAAGTGAGCTCTCCTCCATGCTATGTGCCTCCACATTAGCTGAAAATGAGTATGAATCTACAATATTTTACAAGGCAATAAAAATAAGTGACCAAATCCAGGTATAACATTAATCTTATGTCATCTGGGGTTTTTATATTGCATTTATGATGTGTAGTGGAGCAATTAATGGTGTTTTTATTGCATATACACATACGTATGTGCAAAGGTCATCAGTTTCCCTGCCTCCCACTGATAACTCCAGAGTTACAACATCTCATCCCTTCCTCTGTACGTGTGTGTGTGTCCTCTTTCTGTTAAGCTGGACGACCCGTCAGTATTCCCCGCAGTGATTGTGGAGCAGGTGCCTGCAGCCGATCTGCTGCAGGTCTACTCAGGCCTGGAGTCTGATGAGGTGACCAACGGCATCATGGTGGACACCACTCTCCACGTGGTGGAGGAATCTTCCATGTTGGTGGGAGGGGTGGACCTCTCAGGTAAAGACCTTTTAACGGTGCACATTAAAGACACTAGTGTCTAAGTCCAGATCACAGCAGTTAGCAAACCTGTGGAAGATCACGCAAAGCAGGAACAACACAGTCTACACATTCTCTCTCAGTCTCTGCTGAGATTCACAGCTGAGTATTATTTAATTGTTAATGAAACCAATGTGAATCTCACCATCTGTGCAGTGCTTTTATTAATTTATTCCTTTTTATTCGGTTAGTAATTGGCACACATCCATCCGTCATCTGTTTCTGAAATTCCTTAGCCTGTACTTTACCTGCTCAAGAACCCTATTTCTTTTTATTCAATTTTTATTTGTGTACCAAGTAACAAACATCGCTTGTGCAAGTTTAGAGGCCTGGTATTCATGCAAGCCATTCAGCTGTATGCGACAAAGTACCCAAATACAATATACAAAGTATTTCCCTTCAATGATGTCAAACTGATGGATTTGTTGTCGTCTTTTGGACAGAAACAACAGTCTCAGGCGCGGAGGACAGCATGGAGACAAACGAAGCTGCAGCAGCTCTTCTTAACATGGAGTCTCCAAACAACATTTTGGATGAGAAGCGTTTGAGTAAGCTATTTTGCATATTCTCCAATTTCAAAAGTGGTGACGAACATTTCAACTTGGATGCGAAATTGTTCATGTTTTGAGGATGAGACACATTCTCTGTGGTCTGTTCATGGCTTGTCTGTGTTTCTTGTTTATATATAGTTAACGCCTATGGCACTCTGCTGGAGTCAGACTTGACATACGCCCCTCTGAGGCCTGACCAGATGGACAATGGCACCCTTGACATGTCCCTAGACGAGGACACCTCATCTATGGATGAGATACCCCAAAAGTGTCCCTTAAAACCACAGAAAAAGAACAAAGGTAATACTGCTGTCCTCCTCCTTGTTAGACCACAGGAATTATCTCTTGTGCTAAAATTTCTGTGTTGTAGATAATTGGATGATTTCACTGTGACCTCTCGCCTTATAACACACTACCCCTCAATTTGAATCATAGTGCGGAAGCCGCGGGCGGTGCGACCCTGCTCCCCAATCACCACCCCTAACCTGCCACTCAAGAAGAAGAGCAAAGAGGGCAAAGGTAAGCCTCACTAACTAGTGCGCTTCTCTGTAATGAGCCAATAAAAATCAAGGTCTCTCCTTCTCTTGTGTGCGCTCTGTTTCCTCCTGTGGAGTGTGCAAACAGCAGTCCTCAACCCCTGCAGTCCGGCGGGGTTGAATCTGGGCGAGTTAATGGATGAGGGGATTTCAGAGTGCTGTGTTTCACAGGGAAGCAGAAGTGATTGCAGGCTGGAGGGCACATTGATGGTCCACCGATAGAAGCAGACTAGTGCTGCCTGATGTGAACCCTCATTGCACATACAGTGTGACACAAGGAGGAGGGGGCTGGGGACGGCAGGTTCAGCCGCACACATATACATCACCCTGTCATGGTGTCTGGGATTCAAGTGACTACTGGGAGCGTTGCTGTTTTTAACCACTTCTGGCCAAAGCATCTCACAAATTGGAGTAGTCTACTCCCAGGCTTGGTATAATTAATTCCCTTCGAAGGCACACACACAACTGACACAATAGTGGTTATAAAAAACAAGCAGTTCCTCTTGTAACCCCACAGCTGCCGTGTAAATATTTATAAGTAAAACCATAAATGACTAGACTTATTATAGATATCTCTATCACACCTCCAAGGCCCCACTGTCAATGTCTGACATGCTTGAATGTTAAAAACATGACTAAATCTGCCCCCCCCCCCCAATTTGCAGGCAACACGATCTACCTGTGGGAGTTCCTTCTGGCTTTACTGCAAGATAAAAACACCTGTCCCAAATACATCAAGTGGACACAGCGGGAGAAAGGCATCTTTAAGCTGGTGGACTCAAAGGCTGTTTCAAAGCTGTGGGGCAAACACAAGAACAAGCCTGACATGAACTACGAGACCATGGGCAGAGCTCTCAGGTAAGGCGAACATGCAAATGAGCGCCATTTTCCAAAGCTTCATTGTCATGCACATTAGCTCCCATTTAGCTCTGAACCCCGGAGACATGATTCTCACAGATATGTTCATAATAACACACTGGAAGGACAGTTTAAAATTTTACGAGGCTGTTAAATGTGAATGATGATACAGTCTATTATGTGATAAACACCTCTGCTCTCTCCTCTAGGTACTACTATCAGAGAGGGATCCTGGCTAAAGTGGAGGGGCAGCGGCTTGTCTATCAGTTTAAGGAGATGCCAGCTGATCTGGTGGTGATTGATGATGAAGACACGGGCTCCGATGCCAACGGCAGCTACGGGAATCAGAGATCTACCAATGGGCGGTCTGTAGTCCGTGGAGGGACCAAAGGGCAAGGGAGGGCTCATGGTCAACACCAAGTCTCAGTGAAGCAGATGAAGAAGGAGCCTAATGATGACTGTCTGTACCAAGAAGCCAATGGCGGGCAGGCTGAGCAGCTCCTTCAGTCTGTCCATATGCTGCAGACCAGCCAAGGGTCGCTTGTCCAAGACCCGACACAAGCTATGAGGTAGGAGAGGCACGAGGACACACTCTTTAAATTACACACACTTTCACCAAAGAGCACCACACTGTGAGTCATCCAGAGGTTTTTTGAGGGGGACTGTCAGCTAAATGAAGGATGAGTTCATTTCATTTCATTTGAATGTAGCACAGTTGTAACACAACATGTCTGATCAGAGGACTCGTGATTTGTCAAACTAGAGCTGGACGGATGAGTCAGCTGGGGTAATATCAGCTTATTCTGGACACACTGATAGTATTACATTTCTGATGACATGAAATAACATAAAATTGCAGCACAGGAAGGTCAGATATATCTTTGAGATGATTAGAAACAATGCCCTGACAACAGAAAACAGGTTTAGTTTTATTGTAAAATGTCCTTTTCAGAATCTTTCTCACAGTTCTCTTTTGGGAAAAACACCCATTTTCTTTCTTGCTGAGAATTACATGAGAAGATTATTATCCATCTCATATCTGCACGCTAAATATGAAGCTGCAGCCAGCAACCAGTTAGCTTAGCTTAGCTTAGCATAAAGACTGCATACAGGGGGAAACAGCTAGCATTGCTCTGGTGGTTGTTTGGCAACTTCACAGTGAAGAAAAATGTTGTTTTTCCACTTAAGGTTTTGTACAAATGAAACAAGCAAGATGTAATGTGTTAATCATTGAGCTTTGGAGGTGCTCGTATGCAGATTTTGTTACTTTTGGACAGAGCCAGGCTAGCTGTTTCTGCCTGCTAAGCTAAGGTAAGCACCTGCTGGCTGTAGCCTTGCGTGCTGTACATTGAACTGGCAGTCAAACTCTTGGCAAGGAAGCAAATAAGCTTATTTCTGTGAGGGGTCCTTATCAAGAAAGGTATCTAAAGAAAAAATAAATCATATCTTAGCTGATATATTGTTACTGCATTTTTCTAGCTATGACAGCAATATCAAAAAATCTTTTCTGGTGAATTTTTGAAGTGTAAAGCTTATTTATTCACACAAAATGACTTGAATGTGGTGGTCATGCACACACAGACGTGCACAGAAATGAACTTGTCCTTGAAATTCACATAGTATGACTGACTCAGCCCTTGACAATCTTTTATTAATGGCTGCGACTAGTGAGAGACTTCAACCTTGTATCTACGAAAAGACAGCTTTTCAGAAATTGAGATAAACTGATTACACTTTTGATGTGGAGGTTTCAAAACCTGTCTCATATAATCCAATCTAATCCAGTAGTGCTGCAGTATGTACCGCCTTTGTCAAGCTTATAATGTTATTTTTTTCTTGACTTCAGAGCGGTGTTGAGCTAACTCTTTGGTACACTTTGTTATGATTATACTGTAGAGGTTATTGTGTCCACTGCCTGTGTAGTCAATATATTTTCAGTCACCTGTTAAACATCGTCTGCAGTCAGGAATCAGCGAGAATAATAATGTCTGCAGTACAGCTGACATTTGTTATATCAATAGGGGCATTTAATGCAGCATTTTAAGATTTTAGCTGTATGCTGGGTAACTTTCTCAATAGAAGCCCATTAAAGAAATAATCCTTGTCTATATTTGCAAAGATACAAACTGAATATTCAATTACAACAGCTGCATCAGAGGAGATGAAGAATCGTGAGTATATGTTCAGTTCATTTTGTCTTTCCAGGACTATCTCTGCTCCTGCATCAGTTCCCATGGTCCTGACATCTCCCGGCTCCCTTCAGTCTGTTCCCCTCACCACTGTTTTGGCTAACGGGGACTCCAGCCACTGCTCCCCTCCTCGGGTCATTCTCCATGCTATGCCCTCCACCACAGCGGGTGCTAAAGATGTGCTCACCCTCCAGACGGCCTCTCTAGCGAGTGGAGTCAGCAGTCTGCAGGATGGCCTCCCTCAGCAGCTCCTGGTTACCAGTCTGGGCTCCTCTTCTGTCTCCTCCTCCTCATCCTGCACTTCCCCTCCAGGACTAATTAGTTCCACAGCTTCCAACCTCAATGGTCTCCCTCGTCTGGTCACCATCAACACAACCTGCGGGCAGACCATGGTCGCGCAGCAGCCCGGCACGGTAATCGCCACCGTGCTGAAATCCGGCGACCTCTCGGGGCTGCAGGTCAAAGAGGAGCTGCTGGACCCCAGCTACTTCCAGTCAATGGTCAACGGTGATCCTTCATTGGCGGCAAACACGTTTGAGAAAGAAGAGATTGAGATAGGGGAAGCAGAATTGCAGTATAGGACTGTGATCATTGATACCAGTCAAAACCAGGGCCACGAGGCTGCGAGTGAAACTATAATTAATGGACATTCCTCCCAGAGCAGCAGCCCAAGTGAAGGCCTGACCCCTGTGGAGGAGCTGGAAGTGCGTGGGGAGATGTCCCTGCAGCCTGAGCAGGGCATCAAAGGCCTGCAGGAGCTGCCAATGTCTGTCCAATTGCCTGCAAACTTTATCCAGATAAAGGCAGAGTCTGCAGAGGCTTAGGTCTGCAGGACTCCTCCTCACAAGCTGAACCAAAAACAACCACTGATTCCATTTTTGACCACAGACCTTTCCTTTCCTACCACAGTGATCTGATCAGAGATTGGAGCGAGGGATCTTGCGAGTTGCTCTTGAAGGTTGGTCAGTTCAGCCTCAGGATTTATTGTTTACTCACATGTTTTGTGACCATGTGCCTAATTTTAAAAATCAAGGGAGTGTTTAGTTTTTCTAAGAAGTCACTTTTCAGATTTGGGATTTTTTTTCCCCCAAAGACAACAACCCTAACACACACAGATACAGATAAAAAGGAAAACACACACACATACACAAAACAAGCTTCCCCTCAAGGAGAACAGCCATTGGATAAACCAGGGATCCCTGTCTACCAAATGTGCCAGTTAGTAATTTTCTTACCTTACATCTCATTGGACTATCTTTAAAGAGGAGAATGCAACAAACTGAAACTGGGGACTGAATGCCAAATGGTGCAATGAAATCAGACTTTTGAGAACACGCCGAGGGTGTGCGTGCACACACACACACACGTGTGTGTGTATGTGTTTTTAAACCACATACAAGCCTCCGTTCCCATGGATGAGGGATGGGTGCTGTGTTACAGCGTCCAGGTTGAAAAACACATCTCAGAGTTGAATTGAAGAGTGCCTTACAGGAAGTTCAAACAGCTCAAGACTCTTCCTTTGAAACGTCTGGGACAAAGATGACACATGGACTAAATGGCTTTTCAGACTTTCAGACATCTAAGGACTTATTACTCATTTATTTTCATATAAACAAAAAAGTTATGCATTCACTCTCTATTACTCCTGGCCTTAAAACACTGTGTTACTATGGAAATGGGCATTTTCTGTCCACCAAGGACAGTCCAACATCAGAACTGTTTGTATAGAGCTGCAGACCGGAGGCACAGCAAGATAGGGAGGCACGAATGGAGAGAAAGAATACGCAGGATAAAACAGATTTTATCAGCCTCTGCTTCAGAGGCTCAGAGGTTTAAATCCTGTTTATATGAAATGGAATTATATATATACGTATAATATACAATTGAGATTCAATTTTAAGGCCATAGCGAATTTATTTATTTTGTGAATTTCTAAATTCTGTATAAAAAAGGCACATTTGTCTTCTATTTACATGTGTAAACATGAGGGAAAATACAAAGAATATGAACGTTAATACGAGAAAGCTTATTTAGTAGTGTTTTTTAAAACCAACATTTTTCATTTGTATAGCCTTCCATATAATCAGCTTTCGTATTAGTTCAGTCAGTTTTGGACTCGAGTGCTCAGTGCAGCATCATTATTCCACTGTTATATTCTCTTAATGTAGATATGCCCTGTTGTGTGTCTGATTTAAATATGTACTGAATGTGCTTTGGTTCCTTCTTTTCAACAGACGTACCTCTTTACCTTTTTCAACAGTTAAGCAGTAGGGACTATGCATTCAAAAATATATTTTCTGTGTACTGCATTAAGTCTCAGATGTATCAGTCAGTATGTCTTTGAAATCATATCTCAAGTTTCTTTCGTCATTTGGTACAAAGACGTACCTGCGCTGTTTTCCTGTCTTCCCTCCTTGTCTCCTCTGGCCTTATGTCCTCTCCCCTCATGCCGCCTCCTCTCCCCTTGTTTCGTCTCCTCTCTCCTTCTTCCTCTCGTCTCATTTCCTCTCGTCTCCTTCTTCCTCTCCTGCTCTCGGGTCAGTCGAGTCTGTGCCTTCTTTTTTTGCTGCCCCACTTTGTTAAGGACCTCTCAGGCCAGCCATGTGAATGGCCCCCTCGGTCCTGCCGGGGATGAAGCCATATTGATCCTGAGCGGTATCTCAGCTAAATTGGTTGTATTTTCCAAACCGGACTGTGGCTGCAGAGTGAGGACATTCAGGCATGCTGACCTCCATCCGCACTAGCACGTAAGGACAGGAGTTAAACGCTGCTTTACAACTCCACATCAGCCGAACGGCTCTGGGTCTGCAAAGACACTCTGAATGTATACTTATTGTTTAAGTACATGCTTATGCAAATTTTGTGACAATCAATAATTACACTGGGTTACATTTGCATCAAAATTTGTCAGTCTTTAAGTGGGGATTTGCTGCTTTTTTCCTTTTTTTTTTTGCGTTGTATATATTCCCGTATCTGCCCTGCGTTTTCCTTAAAGCACTGTTGTCTGTGAGATGTTGAGGTATGTCCACTGCTTATGTTTTGTTGCTTGTCTTGTCTTGGGTTGTCAATTTGCCTCTTTTATGCTGAATATAGAATAGATTTTTAAGAAAAAGTCAATGTACTAATTAAAAACAAAATCTTCTTCACTGAACATCCTCTTTGTTTTTTTTTGTTTTTTTTTTTTTGTCAGACGGAGTGGTCTTGAAATCGTGTGAGGCGCAGATAAAATGTCACACAATTTTTGAAAAACAAAATTATACTCGGAAACAAATAGCTCAGCTCGCGAGGGGGTTACTAAGTCAATTAATTTCTACTGTCGAGATAATGAAAATGAAGTATTTCTTCACTGAAACCTCCAAGTCGTATTATTGGGCTGGTGTAGCTTTGAGGGACATTCGACCACATGGCATTTGAAGAGAAAGAAAAAGCTACTGTAAGAAACTGGATTGGGGCCATTAGCAGGCCAGAGACTGATTGGACTGTACTTAAGAGCAGTGCTTTTCCAGTTGCTGTGGGTGGATGAATACATTAGCATGTGACATGCCCAGAGCTGAAGACAGCAGAGTCTGTCACCACAGCTTGCAGAGTGAAAAGTGTGTGTGTATGTGTGCTACACTGAATTGGACTGATTCTGTTAGAGCATGTGTTATGTTGATGCATTTGCGTGTGTGTGTGTGAGTGAGTGAGGGGGGGTTGCATTGGCTTGGATTGACTGTGTGTGTGTGTGTGTGTGTGTGTGTGTGTGTGTGTGTTCAGGGTCGGGGGGGGGAGGGTGGTGGTGGTGTTGAGGAAGCTGTCTGGCAGCAGGACTTGCCTACTGTGCCTAGCTCTGTCTACACCCACATGCACAGCTGTGTACCACACAATCCAATCTTGCCATAGGGTTAACACAAACACACACACACACACACAACACACACTCACACGCATACAGAAAAACAAGGAACCAGAGGTTCAGCCACAGCCACCACTTCAACCTTCTTCACACCAGAAAACATCTTCCTGAGCCTTTTGCAGATGGGAAAATAGTTTGAAATGAGTCTCAAATTATTGAATGAGCTCCACATTCAGCAACAAACAGCCGTCCATTACATCTAAACGGACACTTTGCTTTTCTGCTCAGTGGTTCATCGATCGCCTGCCATATGGTAAGCAGAGGTTGTTATGGATTACTAAAATAATGAAAGGCTACTAGCAGCCGTTACGTCTGTGCTATTCCTTTGGTTGGTGAGTCAGAGACCCTGAAGATGGAGCGAGAGTCAGGTCCTGGGAGAGGAGGACTATTTCTGTGTCGCCTGCAGCCACTGACACAGTGCGAGTGTTTACTGCTGTGCCATGCTGCCTCTCACAGTGGGAGCAGTTGAAGGATGACGGCTGACATTATTGTGCCTCCAGCCTGTAGCAGGAACAGTACAGGGAGAGCTTATTTAACCATCAGGTCACCAGACTGACTGCAACGCTACAGAGAAAAGGACTTGATGACTGCAGTCTCACAGCCTTTGCAGCTGCATTCGGTCTGTTAACTTGATAACCTGCAGCCAAAGTTAGATTTAAACAGACCACTTTAGAATTTGAAGGTTTTCTCATAGAAGCAAGAGTAAATGTATTTAAGGACAGAAGGTGAAGCATGATTTTGAAATGTAGAAAAAAAGACATGAAAATTGTGTCTGGTTTGATATTGCAGCAGTACACCCCTCTCTCCACAAGATGGCACTGGTAATACACACGTCCTCAGCAGAGCCCGAGCCTCCGTCTGGGTTGGAGAAGTATTCCTTCAGGTTACTAATCTAAATACAGACACTCCTCATACATTGGTTTTCACTCTCCTTCGCCCCAGAATAGCAACTCATGGATCTAAATGAACGAACGATTATTTGAAATGAAAATAAGCAGCTGGGAGTGAAGTTTCCCTGCATTTTTGATAAGTAACAAAAGGAATTAATTCACATGTGAGCCTCGACGATAGTGGCCATTCCTCAGGCCAGGCAGGCAGAATCCTTTGAACTGTGCTAACCTGCTAGATGCTTCGTATCTCTGTTTATTCTGCAGAGTAGTCGATCTTGTTTCCTCTCCTCATCAAAACAGTGATAAACAAGTGCTGGAGGGGGGCTTTCCTAGACAGTGCGTAAAGTGCATGCGAACAATTGTGCAGAGCTTCATTTGAGATGATGTAGTCTTTCACTCAGGTCTACGAAGGAGGAGTTCAATGCCACAGACTCACAGATTTGCCTTATATCTAGTGTAGACAGTATTGAACCACATTCCTACATGTTAGGAATGTAAATTAACCGTTATTTGCATCAATGCAGGTGTATTAAAAACCCCTGGAGTATTAGTCAAAGATCATTTGATTTGGAGTAGTTGAAATTTTCAGAGGAAAAACACTCTTTTTCAAGCTAATCTTGACCAACTCTGTCTTGTTTTTCTGTCCTCGGAACATATTTGCAGCCGTCTTTAAATGCAATCATTTAAAGATGGCTGAGCCACATTCATTCAGTTACTATCACATTATTTACATTTTGAAACACTGTATATTTGAAAAGGAAACCACGACCGCTGAATGCAAACAGCTTCAAAAGCTGTAGATATTTGCTATAGATTAGGAAGCCTCAAGATGCGTTCAATGACCCATGGAGATTTGTGTCTTGTGAATGCTATTTTGCATGCAACAACTGGACTGTGATCTGTTTTCTGCATGTCATGTAGGCACAAGTGCAGTATCACCACCATCCGGTGCCTTTTTGGGTCTCCTCCATGACGATTTTTAATTGTGAGACGTTTGCACTTTAAAGTTTGACTTTCATGGTTAATATTGGACTTTTGTCCCAACAGGCACGAGGAGCTCTCAGGGAGCCAGCTGTAATATCTGTATCAGCCTCTCCAGTCAGGGTGAGCCATCCCATTCAGAACGACTCTCAGGGCTTCCATGGCAATTTACTCTCACGACTACACAAAAGAGTCCTCAGAGTCCTCGGAGACCTCGCCAGATAGACAACTAACAGCATCTTACGAAAAATAACACTTTACTCTATTTCCCAGCAACAACAGCAGCAACACCAGCATGCTGAAAGCATCCGTTTTAATAAACACTCGACTATTTGATGTGATAAGCGAGAAATAGTGAGAAATGAATTATATAAAAACTGATTTTATGAACTTTTCAGAAACGCCTCGGGGGCTTTGTGCTACACTTGTCAGTCTATTTGAAGTATGTTTGCAATTATTGCATTTGTTAACTCATGCCACTATTTTTTACTTGACATGTTGCTTTGGGCTATTGACATTATTGATTTAAAAATAACAATATGGTTGCAGTGTGAACTCCATTTATGAGCATATCCATAAAGCATTTACATACAGTAATATGTTTCTCCCTCTTTTTCATGAAATCCATTTGACTGCCAAATATTATTGATATCACTGACATTATTATCACACTGAGCCAACACGAGTCAACATCAAGATTTACTAAGGAGGCAAAACAATGCATTATTATGCATCAGATACACAAGAGAGCCTCAGGTTATAAAATGCAAACAATAAAAGCATACATGTTTTTCTTGTCAAGACACTTTTAATTTGACGCTAAATGTTTTTGCTAATGAGCAGTGGGACTGATGGAGAGGAGAGACGAAGGTCTGTCTATTCTATGGATTGCACGAGTCAGATTCAAACCCACACCACATCAGCTTTAACACGAACACCCTGGGGCGTTAGGTTTCTTTCAAGGAAGTCATATCGTTTCATATCATAGGACAACTGAGATTTTTCATACAATGATTTTTTAATTGGAAAAAGTAAGGAAAGAGAAGGAAACATGCAGAAGGCTTCAAAGCAAAGTATGACAACAAGCGCGCTCCATTTTTGTCTGTTTAACTTTTGAATACCTCACATAGCTTGAATACTCTTGGGCATTTATGCACCTTGTTATTCAGATGACAGAACATCAAATTACAAATGTCTATCTCGCTTGCTTATCCGTTAGTTACAGATGAGAGTTGTTTCAGCTCGACAGATTGAGATGTGGTGTTGCAGATTAAAATTGCCTCGGCGAAGCAGAAACTGTTTGAACAGTAGCACTATTTAAAGCATTCTGTGGCTGCCAACAACAGGGAAAACAATGGAGGATAACAGTAACAGTAACTCCATTGCAAAAGACAGCTGAGATCTGTGCATCTTTCATTATACCTCCTTAGTTTAACGTGATACCAAAAACAGATAAAAGCGTTGTGATACAAGGAGCCAGTCAGCAAATTCTTCAGCAGCTTCTCCTAATCCTATACTGACATGTTAGTATTGTTAATATTATCATCTTTGCTTATTTTGTCTTCATTTGAATATATTGCATATAATGTTATGCTTGTATATGAATATTACATTATGTATCTGGTTTCTTTACATATTATATTTTAGTTTTACATAATTTCTAACATGATTTTGAATGTGAGTGTGTTGAGGAAGTGCTGTGTGACTCAAGCAAGTTTGTCACTGACAGAGCTTAAATGAGGTTTATATCTGCTACTTTTATAAACAGTAATAAGATAACTGATAACAACAAAATGAGACAAAATAGATATATTTAGTTAAATGGCTAATGTGATAGCACCTCTTAGATTATTATATATATATATTGGTACATTGTATGAACAGTTCCATACGTTGTTGTATGTTGAACACGTCTTTTTTGAACCCATAAAGTAAAAAAAAAATAAAATAATGCATGACAAAGTAAGGACACACAGCTGAAGTGTTTTCTAGTGCAGATTAGTTTCTGGTGACACCATCCAAACTAAATTGCACCCATTCAACAGGATCAAACAGCAAGGATACTAAATGGGTAGATAAGTAAAGAAAATGAGACAGCTGTAAACGGCCGATGCCTTTTAAGAAAGAATCAAAACTCCTCAAATGCCATTTAGACTGTTCAGACCGACTAAATCTCAATTGGCCAACTTTCAGATTGGTTAATAATTGTGTGCAATGGACTGCTTTGGTCTCACAAGTGGTCTGGAATATTTATCAAAGGGAGAATTTGCACCTGCAATGACATAAACAGTTTAAATCCCAGACAGCACGTGGCCTCTTCAGATCCTCCCCAGCATTCGGGCGATCCACCAGTTGCACGGCATGACAACCTGACAGATGACCCGGCCTCCTTGGTAGTAGTATGGCCATGGGTTGAAGCCACCCAGGGGCTCATGGTAGCGGCGGCAGAAGCGGTAACCACGACGACAGTGCTGGCAGCAGTAGCCGCGCTCATCCAGACGGTTATCCAGCTCAATTCCAACGTCTCTCTGCAGAGGACACAGGGGTGGGCAGGGTTACAATCACACACATGACAAATGCCAGTCCTCCCAAAGGCAAGGGCAGGAGAGGAGGAAGAAGAGGAGCGGACGGCGTGAATTGATGAGCCTGCTTTGCTTGTAGGTCAGCAGAGTATATGTAAAAACCAAACAAGAGTGAAAAGATCAGAATTGATGTCGGTGGAAATGCAAAGTTGTGCCATGCTTGATGACTGTGACAAAGAGATCAAGATAGCGGTGTGGGTGAGCGAGCTTGATTTAAGCTCCGGGAGCATAAAACATGAAATAATACCCTTGACCTTTCTATTATAGCAGAGGTAGCACAACTGCTGGCTGCACAATAACCCCTCTCTAAATCCAGCATTCACAGCTTCTCTGTCGGCGCTATCTTCAATCAAAGGGACGCTAACGTTGGTAGTTACCAGCATAATTACACTATTTCTTTCATCTCTGACCCCTTAGCTCCCTCGACCGAAGCCCACACTCTGCACCAAAATGGCAGCCCCTCCTCCAATAGAGCATTCAAATTAGAGCTCCCTGCATCTTGGCGCCCTCCCCCTGACCTTGACTTTAAGTGCATGGCACATTCCTAAAGCAATTAGCAGAGTAATGATCGCCTAACAAGGATTCTTTCATTTGCTCTTGCTGGCTGCCTCTGAATTTATAGAGGGGCCAAATGAAACCCAAACGAAAGGTAAATTGGGTAGAATTAATGGCCCCTGGATTTTTCCATTGTGCTGGTTGGTTCATGCCCTCGTAGACTCGCGGGGGCTGAGTGACACGCCTTTGATCAAGAGCAACTCCAAATGGGGTTCGGAGAAGTGCCACTTAACTCACCGTGCAAGTTGAGGCAGCAACTGCCCTCAGTATGCATTTGACCACATTTCAATCTCTTTTAGTAAATGAATCCCCAGAGACAATCCAGCGCTCGTCTCGTTAAACTGCTCGGATCCAGGAGTCGATGACTTCACATTCAAACTGGCATAATCCTTACAACGTGCTTACAATGACTCAGCTACATTCAACAGTGCAGAACAAAACACATCCACTGCCGGGAATAGAAAATGTGTGGGAATTGTTTGAGGACAGGACCCGCAGGAACACACAACTGAGTCCTTGTAGTCCCCTGCCACATTAAGTATGGGAATTGGGGGTTTTCTTGCATCTATAAGTCACTGGGTAGTCAATCACAGTGGTTTTTACACACGGTGTGTTTGTTTTCTTTTCTGCAGCAGCTAGCAGACTACAATCACATAACAATAAATTCCACATAAGCATGACTCATAAAAGAGTACACCATGCATTTGATGTGAGCTATGATAAACTGAGTAAAATTACACACTCGTGAGACACACTTGAAACACATATAAAAGGCTGCGACAGATGATATCTAGTATAGCTGGGTTTGATTTATTACTATGACAAGCGCAGGTAGGCTTTTAATGATTTATTGTTTCAGTCAAGTTTCAGGTCATCAGCTTCCAGGCAACAATCTGTTATGGAAACAACACGAAAGCTGTCAATGGACCAATGATAATCTTATCTGTTCCTCACAGCCCAAACTGGGCTGTTACGAAATCTGGAGCTCCGGCTCGGAAAATGAAGAAAATATTTTATTCAAATGATGCCGCGTTTATCAAAACAAACAGCCAATAGGCAGCATTGTACCTTAAAGACAATTAATCAGAGCTATCCTTTTAAAACGGAGGGTACATATTAATCACTCTGGCTTTGAGTTGCCGTCTCTAGTGGGATGCTGCGGTGATAAGAATGGTTCACCTTGGGAAATCTGAGGCAGTCACTCAAAAACAAGCAGCATTAATGAAGAGTAAAAGCCATTACCCCCTTGCTGCATCTGATTTCATCACACACTCAAGCTCACGTATACACACGCACACCCAGAGACACCTCTGTGCATAATGTGAGGCACTGGATATGAATGAGTCTGCAGAGTAGAAAACTGCGTCAGTCATTCAATAAGATGTAATGAATCAAAGCACGACTCCTCTAATCTCCACACTTGTTGGTGTTATTTCACACACGCTGATCACTGCTCTTCATGAGCTTGAAGCACGTGCCTGAATGTGTTATTAAATCTCATAGCAGAGCACATCACATTCATTCTGGGATCAAAACGGCAGAGATAACATTTCTGTTTCATACCCCGCTTTGTATTCGAAAAGGGTTGTTTTTATACAGAAGCACAGGACAGTGCAACATATGAGAAAGCCTCGCCACTTGTCGCGATCTCAGATTCTCATCTCACTGTGCTCTACAGTCAGGTGGAATGACAATGAAATTGGATGTAATTGAATAAGACGATAGTTGTGTATTTCAGTAAACTCTGCCGGTTTACCAAAGCGATAAGGAGCCTTAGCTTCAGAGCAAAGATTTCTCCAGAGGCACAAACAGCTCCTGCATTCATGGATTTGAATTCCTTCAGCTTTTTCTGCACCTCTGTTATGCATGAACAGCCATCCGAGCCTGACCCTGAATATGGCTCCCAGAGGTTTGCAAGGCTGGTCCAACTTTAACACACCATACAAACACCGCGACACACACACCGAGCATGTTTACACGTGTATGTGTGTGAGGTCAATTCATATCCGAAGCCCATCCTTGCTATATGGGTCAAGGACAGTGGTACCATCCTTTCAGCCTTGTCAGATGGTAGTTATTCAGTTTGAAATTTCCAGGCCCACCTCTGATACACACTGCACTCTGACATGGCAGCTGTGGCAAAGGCCACATTCATAAATCTGTCAGCCTCTGTCACAAGGACTCAAACAATTATTCTGCTTTACAGACATGAGAAGATGCGACGCTGAAATTCAGACTCACATTCAGAAACGCAGATGTGCACGCATGTTTTTCATACGCCAGGCTCGGTGTGTGCGAGCATGATAGATGAAAGGCTGCAGGTAGAAAGAGAAATAGTGTGAGTAACAGACTGTGTGTGTGCTCGGTGGTTTGCTGACTGTGTGCACGTTTACATGAGTTCTGAATGAAGTAAAAAAAAAAAAAAAAGAAAAGGTTTGGCTAACACATGTGGCATCCCACTGGAATGAGCGAGAGTTCAGACTCCCAATTACAGACTGCTGTCTGCCCTCTGCTTGGCCACAAAGGCCTTTGTTATCACCGGACCCACAAACAGAGCCTGGATGTGCTGCTGCTGGAATGGATAGCAGTGGTATGCATAACTCAGCTGATAGAGGCAGAACGTTTCAAAAGGAGAGCCGAGTATTTCATCCCCTGGTATGTTTTAATTGCATAGCGCTGCATCTCCTGCCACAGACGATGAGGAAGGAGACAGAGAAGCTGGGGGGAAATTGAGGAGTTGAGCGGGAGGTGTTTCTGGGACGGGCCTGATAAATGTCAACATTACAGGATGTCTCATTTCTCCACGTGTCACCTCACAGTTTCTCTCAGCTCTGAGGAGGAGATGGAGCCCAACTTATTATCCTTGAATTTAACTTTAGTGGCTGTTCATCTGTAAGTGCTGTGTGCGCATGTGTGCCGCATTTCTTTGTACCTGCGTATGTTCCTGGCATCTTTGGTATGAAACTGTGAATTTATTTGAGTCAGTATGAGTGCATAAGTCCTGTAATATACTGCTCTATGTTTTTCCCTCGCAGTCAGGGATAATTAACCATACAGTAGTGAGTGGTTTACATGCAGTACACCAAAATATGCCACTTGGCCTTTCCATTCATTTTATACGCTTTGATAATTAAAGCATTATTAATAAATGTAACTTATCTGTGCAGCAATGAGTGACCTTCAGAGTGCTCCTTTGTGCAGAGCTCTCTGCTGCCTCAGAAAAAAGGAAGTAAAAAAAGGAACTAACGGGTGCTGTAAGGCACAAGTTGCTGCCTTTGAAAGGCTGGATATTCCTCTCAATTAATGGAGAGACATTAAGGGAGTCTTCAATGAACTGGCCTTACTTAAACAGATATATAGAGCAATTGCTATGCCCTCTGGTGCACAAAGTCAGTTTTAACATCAATTAGTGAGCGATTTATATGCAGACAGAGTCGAGGCAGAGCTGGAGCTGATTGAAGTCACTTTACTGTATCTGGTGGTGTGGTCCCTGGTTGGCGTGTTGCAGAGGGGCCCACTTACATAGTCGTTTACGGGAACGTGATCCACGACGTCGCGGGTGAAGCGCTGACCTGTGACCTCCGCGTCCGGCGCATCCACGTTGTCCAGCTCAGCGTCTGAATTCACAGGCAGAGCAAGTAAAGAGAAGAGACGTTTGTATGCTTGCAGCAGTTTTTCTATTGTTTGAAGTACAATGAGAAAGCTCTGAGATTACATTTTTGGCTTGTACACTTTTTCCCAGTGGCTTGATGTTAATTACTAACATTTGGGAGAAATACGCTCGAATTCTTTCCAAGCTTTTTAGTGCTTCTGTCAAACTGTGGTGTTGCTGCTGTTGTGATACTAACACACTCATTTTCCACAATTAGTAAAGCTTACATATACTTTTGAGGAAAATAAACCCCTAAAAATCAAATCTCCAGATGTTAGCACTGATGGGATGTAACTAAGTTACTTCTTACCAAGTACTGCACTTCAGTACAGATTATTAAACTTTTTCCCTGCGTTATACATGCATTGCCTCGACACAGTAACCTGCGTATGGTAAAATAAATGAGAAGTTCAGCATCTGAAGTGTTTCTCGTCCTTATTTGATTTGAAGTTGATTCTTATCAGAACAGGTTGAAATAATCTTACATAAGGATTTGTCTCACTTTATGTAAAAAAAAGACTTTCAAGCCTTACAAAACTACATAATATCTATTTTCTTGCAGCACAAAACACCATCTGATCATCATATAGAATAGGTCATGTAACAAGATGCTACATGTTAAAGCACAGGTCAGTATAGTTTTTTTTTCATATATATAATTTTTTCTTAACTACTAATCCTCTGTACTTTAATTTGAATAGAAAGATCTGGATGCTTCTTCTGCACACTGCCCACCAGTGTCTCATTTTTCCAAACATGCAGAGTGACTCAGACTGGAAGCTCATCTGGTTGGGAACTCTGGTGGTCTCTACAGACCTGCATGTGGCCTGAGGGAATGCCCTCCAGCGAGAGTGTTAATAGTCTGCATTTAGAGGCAGAGATGCCCCCTGCTCTCACCGCTCAGAGAAGAGGGATGGATCCAGTGGATGGGCAGCTCCTGGCAAATCTCCCAGATCTTGGAGTCAAAGAGGAAGGCTGAGTTAACGATGGGCTCCTCAGCAGGAACCCACACTTGGGAGTCATCCACCTTCATATCCATGGTGTTGGTCTCATCCTCCTATAAAACACCACAGACACACACGCACGCGCACGCACACACACACACACACACACACACACCCCCACACACACACACACTATAGCATGTCAGAGCTTGCGAAAATGGCCGTGCCCCACACAAAGCATTGTCCTGCATTTGCACTCTCCTCCTCCCCTGAGCCACGCAGCAGCACAGGCCTCATTGTTTTATCTATCACCTTTCTGTCCACCGAGAGGGCGGCAACTTCCTGACTCCTGACTCCCACTGCCCTGACTCTCTCCTCTTTCCCTCTCTCACCCTCTTCTCAAGCCTCCGGCATGCTCTTTCTATTATACATCATTGAAATTCACAGACAGTGATGATTTGACTTTTAAATGACTTTAGAAGTGGTCTTCATTACTCTGAGTGTGGCGGCAATATCGTTTAATGTGACAGACACAATAAAGCCTTGCGTTCTCCTCCCCCCTTCCCTCCTTCCCTCCCTCCTCCTCCACCACAATGCTTCGCTTGGCACCCAGCACTATCAGTGGGCTTAATTTGTTGATACTGTAGTTCATGAGCTGTAAAGTAAACTATTATTGCTTAATGATAGGGACTACATGTCAGTGTTGTCTAATAGAGACATATGAAGGGGGTTTGGTAATGCTCTCCCCTAACAGTGGAGATATTTATTTTCTTCATGTATATGTAAATACACACACAAACAAACCCTTCTTCCCATTCCCTTGTTAATTAGCAACCCAGAACAGAAAAACAGTTCACTTGACAAATGTTTTTACAAGGTGATTTTCTCCCAGTCTAAAGCTTAATTGCACATTAGTTAAGCTTGACGTAGAATCCTGGGGCTATAGTAGGAGCAAGAATCATTTATATTGGGTCGTGCCCCCTCCCTCATGTTCACCCTGACACTCTCGCTTGAATTAGAATTTCGCTTTCCATGCTGCTTCTTGTTTGTCATCGAGCGACACAGTTGTGACCTGCAGAGACACACACAAAAAAAAAAAAAAAAGGCTCCTCTCACATCAAAGATTGCGTTTCGGCACGGGAGGTGTCTTGCCCAAGCTTTTGACACACTTTCCCCCACTTTTAAGCGCCGGCCAGTAGACTAATGATGACTCGGAGGACTGGTGTAGTGGGGTTGCGATGGAACAGCGGAGGGGGTGCGTTGGCATCGAGCTCACCATTGCCATGCCTGCAGATATTAAAATCAAACCCGAGGAACACAAACAGCACTCTCTAATTGGACCTCTTAACCACTGAAGCCAAGTGAGTCTTCTCTGGAAAGTAAATGGAGGTCACGACAGGGGGCTCGCAACATGACTTTGACTTCACAGTTGAGAAACGACTCCAATAACTTGCAGGAGAGGGCCTGAGGGGAAGTGGTAAAGGTCAGCATTTTAGCATGGGGCAGGGATTTCTAAATGCCAGTTGACAAGCACAAAGACAACATGATTACAGTCCTCTGGTTTATACACACTTCTGAAAGGCTCTTCCATTTTACTATTGACAAATGATATATTATTAGAACACAAGCAACTTTTTATCGAGTGTTAGACCTTGGGAATGATGGTAATTTGTTTTATGTGGCCTGCTCTGGGTGTATGTATTCTTTCCGCCTACAGTGCACAACTTAATTATACACCAGTTGTGCTGTAGTTAATGAATTTACCCTCTCCTGCCACTGTGTCCCAAGTGGGGAAACACTGCCTACATGACACATTGTTTAAAGTGGTGCAATGTTTGCCAGAGATCAACAAAGATTTTCTCATGATACCCATGAGCTTTCACACAGTGCACATAACACAGGCAGGGGTGTTGTTATTATGCAGTACACCAGGTGGTGAATTTTAGTTGACATCCATATTCAAGCAACTTATAATGAGAGAGCTGGCACTTGCTTAAGGGCACCGAAGGCCTGGTCACACAAGCATTTAAAAACAGTGAAAATTCATGGAAGAAATCAATTCATCTCAAGTGGATTTGTTAGTGGGGGAAAAGTAAATCTATGCGAATTTTGAGATTGAGTTCAACTTTGGTGAACTTTGACATGCAAATATGCACCACTGACAAATAGCAAACTGTCTTGATGGTGCTGACCTTTGAGGGAACAGACAGCCGGAGAATCCAAAATAGAGGAAGCTGTTATAGTTGTGTCAGGATAAACTGCTTCGGAAAAGAGGGATCGTTAACAGTCAGATACATCTTTTGAATGACCTGCGTGAACTTACTGCTTATTGTCCTGTTAGCAACTGTACTAGCGAGCGTGCTAACTTGAATAGAATTAAAAGACTCAGAGTGGCTGTGATGACCAGCGCTAGCATGAACGTGACTGGTTAGCATGTTAGCACTCGTTTACTAACTAACCCTAACTAGTAGTCGCTACTTTGCAAGGACTCATGGATGAATTTTGTTGGGCCACTTCCTGGTGTGAGCAGGCCTTATGGCTCACTGGTCATCCTGTTATTGAGCTCATATCTTCACGCAGACAAATATGAGACAAAACAAACTGTACTGGATGCCTGCAGGACTTTGGTGTAGTCACATCCTCTGCTGTGTGTTGTTTCTCACTGTTTTTCTGCTTGCAGTTGTTGTCTGAGTGGGAGGTTTTGGGTTGCTGGGTGAGCTTTGGTCATCCATATTAAGTGGCTGTTTAATGGAGCAAGCAGCATCCATTGACAATGTTAAGGAGTGTGAGGGAGGCAGATGCTGGTTTCTGTGTCAGACTGGGGGAACTGGAATGAAGCTCAGGGATTACTCCTCAGACATTTCATAGAGGAGGCAAATTGAAAAGGGAGGAAAAAATCCTGGCAAACAATTCATGTTTGTCACCTGGTTCTCCCTCGCAGGGGCTGCATTTCCTTATCAGCCGCTTGCAGTTTTTCCGCAATTTTTGCCATTGTTTTTCACTTCGGCTGTAAAGCCTGCCACGGCTGCTCTGAGCCCTCTTTCCTAAAAGCCTGTGGCTGGGTTGAGCTAGGAACCATTAGTGCTTGGCTTTAACCCCTGTGAGCTTCATGTGTTTCACCACATGAAGTGGAACTTGTGCTGATCTTCTCTCGGGTCACACGTGGGTGGATTCTCACAGAGGACGGATCAGGGGCTGCCGTCGAATGTGAGGAAAGACCTTGGTGAGGTCAGGCCAAGGTCAGTGTTTATTACCTAAATATGCTCCCTGGATATCTACTGTGTTTCTCTTGCACAATCCAGTATTTTTGTTGAGAAAGCATTCTCTGCAGTGATAGCAGCAGAACAAAAATGAACTTACCTCAGATGGATTTGGTGGAGGAATACTGCATGGCATTTGTATGGTATCTTAAATATGTCAGCAGAGTATTTAGTGTGACATTTTGGGAAACATCTTTATTTGGTTTCTAGCTGAGAATTAGATGAGAAGATCAACACCACCGTCATGTCTGTCAGTTGACGACGGCCCACTGCTCAGCCATTGGTTCATCCATTTTCCAGGGTGCAGGCACAATGTGGTAATAGAAACATAAATATTCCAGTGCACACCAGAACTGTCTACATCATCTGCATTTATTAGTTTAACCATACATCATTAGAAATCTCTCTTGGTTTCACATTGTGACTTCCTGGTGTCTGGGAGTTGCCGCCATGAGGTTGCCTGGCAACCAGCACAAATGGCAGGAAGTTACTGCGCCCTGTTGTCCAGGAGATAACGGCTCGTAAGATCACGATTTGGTATATGCATGGATTAAAGTAGAAAAACAGATTCTTTTACCTTTGGACAGAGGCAGACTAGCCGTTTCCCCCTTTCTCCAGTCTTTATGCTAAGCCAGCTAAAGGGTTGACTGAAGCGTCACATTTGCCAGAAAGACATGAGGCGGTCTCAATGTCTTCATCTAACTCTTGGCATGAAAGAGAATAAATGTATATTCCAAATGTCAAGCTGTTCCTGGAAATTATGATCAAAACATTCAGTTATGACATATCGTTAGCCTAATAGCATAATTGCCTAAGTCATATTTTAAGGTTTAGGCAGGAATAAAGGCAGGATGAAGCAGCAGTGTCAGGAGAGTAGAGTTAGGCAGATATCTCAATTTGGCTAAAAAATGACTTAGGCAATTATGCTATGAGGCAAACGATATTTCATGTTTTCCTACAACCCCATGTCCAAAAAAGCTGGGATGCTGTGTAAAACATAAATAGAAACAGAATGTGATGATCACTGAAAACCCACATTTAATTGTAAATAGCACAAAGACAACATCAAATAATTAAATGAGAAATATCATTTTTTTAAAATGATATCCTCGTTTAGAATTGAATGTCAACAACACATTTTTAAAAAAGTTTGGACAACAAAACACTGGGAAAGTTGTGAAATGCTAAAAGAAAACAGCTGGTGGAACATCTCACAGTGAATTAGGTTAACAGGTAACAGGTGAGTAACATGACTGGGTATAAAAAGAGCCTCGCAGAGATGCTGAGTGTCGAGGCAGGGAGGGCTTCACCACTCTGTGACAGACTGCACTGATAAAGTAGTGCAACAATTTAAGAAAAATGGTTCTCAGTCTGAAATTGCAAAGAATTTGTGGATTTACAGAACCATATATAAACCTGATCCAGTAACGCAGCTGCCCACTCTGGTCCCGAGCTCATTTAAGATGGACTGAGCTGAAGAGGAAAACTATCCTGTTGTCTGTCTAACATTTGAAATTTTTTTTGGAAATCATGGACACAGTGTCCTAAGGGCTAAAGGGGAGAGGGACCATCCATCCACGTTATCTGTGCACAGTTCAAAAGCCAGCATCCATGATGGTATGGGGGGGGGGCGTTAGTGCACATGGCATCGCTAACCTGCACATTTGTGAGGCACCATTAATGCTGAACCATGTCTACAGGTTTTGGAGCAACATATGCTGCTAAGTAGATGATGTCTTTTTCAGGGAAGGCAAACATGAGCCTGTCCCAGCCTTTTGAAACATGTTGCTGACATCAAATCCATCATTTTCAAAAACAACGACATTTCTGTTTCAACATTTGATATGTTGTCTATGTTGTGCTATTTTCAAAGAAACATGGGCTTTCTGTGTTTTGCAGATCATCACATTCTATTTCCATTTTACAAAGGGTCCCAACTTTTTTGTAAATACCGTTGTACAATGTTCTTCTTTTGTAATACAGAAGCAGCTTGGCAGCTAAAGCGTTTTTGAGCGCCTCCCTGTGGTGAGCTTGCAGTAGCAAAACTTGAACAAAAGTTGCATATGTGGATATCCAGGCAGCAATGTACTTGATACCACAGATTAGAAGTATATAAATGTAATTTCTTGCATGTTTTGCTGCCTGATTATCACAACTTAGCCTGACAGTTGATTCAAGGCTTCTTGGTGGATGTACTTCAGTGTCACCTCATAAGGCAAGACTGTAGCAGTCCGTTCTAGTTACTGATTAGAACAACTTAATGCAAACCACAGCTTAAAAACATCTTTCGAATTCTTATGTTATTGATCATGATGCACAGCCATCTATTTTTACTCATGGTAGTCGTAATACAGGCTTCCATAACTACCGATATGAGCCCTAGTCTTCCTGGCCTTAGATGATTCACTTTGGAGCTGTGAATTAAACCAATTAGGCTTCACAGTGCACAAAAGAAGACAGAAATGGCATGGACATATGGTGCTGCCTTGGCAATTAGTATCTGTAAACATGGATCAGACATTATGAAGATGAGAGGGGGAAAAAAAACAGCGTTTGGTTTTTGGGCGTAACAGCTTGTGTTCTTAAAGTTAAAACTGAGACTGGGTTTTGTTTGGACTTACAATTGGCTTATTCTGTTTTTAAAATGAAGCTGTGAGTGTAAGATATTTGCCAGCTACTGTACTTCTTCCCAGCTACAATGTGAAATGTAAATGAGAGTATGCAAGCAGAAGAGACATTTGAGAGAAGGATTTTCTCTTTGAACATACAGCCCACTCAGTGAATTGCACTGTGACACTGAAAAATTGGGAATTTTGATTGATTGAATCTCTTCCATTCCTTTTGCCGAAGTTCACATAGAACTATAAGAGGAAAAAAATGAATCACTCTAAACTTAGAGAGGGAGCCTTGTGAATTTTACAAAGAAATCATCTTTTAAAAAATACCATTTTAATGGCTTACCTCTCACTCAGACCTCTCTTGCACCCTTCCCCCTTTAGGCTATTTGGGTAGAGCCTTTGGAGGAGACGATTAAAAATTAATATTGGCTCAAGATTGACAGCAAACACCATTTGATGTGAGCCACAAAGAAGCTATGGGTTTGTGGGTAGCTTTCTGACGGTTTCACAGGCACCACAAACCCCAGTTTATTCTTCAGTGAGAGGGGCGGGGGGAGATAGGATAAGATGGACAGGCTGGGGATTTGTGTGGTGCTCACACAACTCTGGTTATCTACCTACAATATGCATGACAGCCTCTATAGGACTACAGAGAGTCTGAGGTACAGACAGCCAAGGGAGGAGGCGTACCAGTAACTCTGTGTCCTCAGCCTCCACCTCTGCCACTGTGGGTAGTTTCCTAGTTTGGGTCCTGATGTAGCACCTCTGATGTTCGGCAAACCGGATCCCAGTGATCCCCTTTGAAAAAAGAAAAAGAAATGAAGGCATGCTTAGAAATTCAGATATATGTATCATTCATTAGCTCTCTGTGATGTGGATATCCCATAACTGCTGGGGCGATCATTTTAAAACGCTCAGCTTTTTGCTGATAATCAAAGCTCTTAAAAAAGTCAAAGAAGTTAAAACCCAATGAGTGAGAAGAGGTGTGTTTTGATCTTTTTTTTTTTTTTTCTTTTGGCATGGTATAAAATTGATGACTGCTTGGCCCTTGCAACACAGCTCTTGCTTTCAAGCTGAATAGAAGTGAAAAGTCGGGGGTGTTTCACTGTGGCTGTATAATGCTTTATAGCCGGATGTATCGCACAGGAGAGCCAAGTGACATTGTTGAGAATGAAGTGTTTTCTATAGAGAGTGCCCCCATTGAATTAGGCAGTCATAGGTCCCTGTCACTCTCTTAATCTGTGCAGTCAAGTGTGGAGTCACTCTCTTCAGCTCCACTGATGATCCTCCACCATGTGGGCTGTAGCTCTATTCAGTCTGACACACAGAGCCTCAATACGCAAAAAAGATCTGTTAATTCTTTCTCGCTGCCATTCTATGTTAATCTAAGATATTCAGCCGGAATAAGTCTGAAAGACTTTCAGTAGATCAGATTGCATTCAATTTATTTTTCGCAGAGTAGAGCTGCTCATTCAGCAGACTGTATTAGAACAGACGTCAGGATCTACATCTGCCATAGCTGCTTTAAAATTGCGTCAAATGAAAATTGTATGAGCGGTACCATGAAAATGGACTTGATTCAATCTAAATTTAATTACAGTAACACGGTGATTGCTATGACATCTCCCTTGAATCAGTTAACTTGACCATGTGGGTGCTGTTTCTACATTTTCTGTGGAGCTGTCACTCCGAAAACCAGATACCAGCTGCACAAGACATGATACAAAGTGATGCCTGTCATAAACTACCGCATGTAATTTCATCTGTGTGGAAAAAGGATGGAGCAATAATAGTCTCAAGCACAAAAGCATAATGTTTATGCCGGGCTTTATTGTGATGAGTCTCTGTTTAATTTGGGTCTACTGAATTGTAAGCTGCAGCAGAAGAGGAGAGGGCAATGTTGTGATGAGATACAATGATTACTGGGGTTGGTCAATCAGAAAATTAAGAAAGACACATTAACACGGGGATGAGAAATGGAAAAGCAATGTCATTATAACAGACAATGTTGAAATATTCACTTGGCGTATCCATGTGCAAGATGCTCATCTGTGTCTATTCAAGAGAACAGAAAACACGTGACTGCATGCATCATTCAGCTCGCATGAATAAAGAGCTGATGTGAGCAGGTATTCGTTCGATGCCTTGATGTTATCAACATAATTCATGTATTTAAGGGTCATTATTTTATCATCGAATATCCAACTTACAGTCATAATCTTTAAAGGATTTAAACGACAGCATGAAAATAGTTTAATGTATAAAATCGTATTATATATCATTTAACATAGTACATATAATCAGCATGCCTGTGTCTGCTTGTAAGCTTGTGTTTGGCTAGCCTGTACATTGGTAACAGCCACAATGTTAGAGTGGATCAGCAAAATATAAGCAGGAAGTAGTGCTACCGCAGGCTATCATCAAAATCATCAGTAGTTTTCCTGCAGTCGTGGATTTAAAAAATGCTCTAAATAATTTTTGGAGAGATGAATGCTGGAGGGGATTTTTGTTATTTCCATATTATTTGCTCTGAGAAATGGATACAGCACAGTGTACATAGTGTACAGTGCACTGAAGAAAATAAAGGTTAGCTTTCATTTTAAATTCTGACCACCACATCCTCATGGCTAAAGGCTATCAGAAAGGGAGACGGCACTGACTACAAGAGACATAAAAAAATATATAACCCTTATAGTACAGTATTTCATACACAGTGAAAGATACTGTCACTGTCAAAGAAGCACATTTATATGACTAAGCTAAAGTTTACCTAGCATTGTTTAACTAGGTGGATAAGCCACAGCCAATTAAGTTGGCCGACAGTTTCATTTTTCTGTCATTATTTCATACTCAGCATTTTTTCTTCATTTAACCATACGAAAGTCTGCTACAATATTTAGCATTTTAAACAATTAAGTTAAACTATGTGTCTTTTTTAGCTTGTTAGTTTGTTGTATTTGCTGTTTTTCTTTTTAGCTTTCTTTTGTTTTATTAGCCTGCTAGTTTTTGTTAGCTTGCAATTGTTTTGTTAGCTTGCCAGCATTTTGTTAGCTTGTGAGTGTTTTGTTAGCTTGCTTGGTTTGTTTGCTTTACACTGTTTTGTTAGCCTCCCAGTTTTTTTTGGCGGCTTTTGATTTTTTTTTGTTAGCTTTATAGTGTTTTGTTACCTTGCTTCTGCATCCTTCAACTTATCCGTTCAAAACGATGGGCTATGCCAACAATTATTTCACGGAGAACTTTACATCCTCTCAGGACTTGGTGTAAAATTCAAGTTGTAGCTTATGTCTACGTTGGAACTATTTCAGCTGGTGCAACTGTGCTACTAATATTTTAAGATAAAATATTTCAAACACAGACATAAGTTACAACTTAATCTTACGCCTAACCCTAGAAAAAAACTACTCGTGTAAAAGCACATAAACTAACATTACCATAGCATTGCACTATACGACTAGCAAAGCTGGTACATTGACGAAATTTGGCATTAGACACTAACATTATAGTGTTGAATTTTCTAAATAACATCTATGTTGCAATTTCATCTGTCCAATACTAGATATTATTATATTATGTTGTGTTTGATGATTTCAGCATCCTATTTGTCTATTTGTATCAGTCCTGTGATCAGACAGACGTGTCCACGTTGTACACTGTCTCTTGCCCATGCCTCTTTTAAACCATGATACTGGATAGATATTTACATTGCCTACATGGGAAACATAACATTACTAAGCCCTGGTGATATAACAGAAACAACTATGCATATTCATATATTCTATATGAAATCTCTAATCAATAAATGCTGCAGATTCTGCTTTAAGAAATATCCAAAATACATGCTGTTATAAATGTCTCATCATGACTACACAGTAAAAATTTGTACACTAATTTGTGCTGTAACTCCAAAGCAGTTTGTCATTTTATTGAACTAAATTTTCAGAACAAGTTTCAGGCCAATTTTCCAAAATGTGCTTTTGTTCACTTGTCAAGAATATTTATTATGAGTTTATTTTAATGTAAAAATGACCCTGGTGGTTCTCTCTCAGGATGTTCTTTCTCCAGCTTTTTTTCCTCTCTCTTTCTCTCTCTCTCTTGTTAAAATGACTGTAGTATTGGTTTGAAACAATAGTGAATGGATTTTTCCTGTGGTCCATGGTCCTGGTGGCATAATCCCCTCATTTTCCATTCCTCACACAGCCCTCAGGCTTGATGGAGACTGTTTTAGTGGTGGCTTTGCTATGTGTAATAACATGCAACATCCTCTTTTTTTGTATTAGAGAAATCTATTCTAACATCAGTGCACAAGCTACCACTTAGTATAACCTATTGTATGTTGTGTGTGATTTTCCTTCCCTTTTCCCCTCACAATAAGGTTTGAATTACTCTGCTCACTCGCTTGTTTCTTAGTCTTCCATGGTGGAGCACTGAATCAAACAAATCTCCTCAGGGGATGTGCTTCACTAACAGGAAGTGGAACAAGCAACAGGCATGTGTGTTTATTCATGTGTGTGTGGGTATGTGGGACACACACACACACACACACACACACACACACACACACACACACACACACACACACACACACACACACACACACAAACTGGCCTTGGTGATAGAGAGAGAAAGAAATAGAGAGATTGATTGCGGAGGTTAAAGTTTTCCAGCGCTGTGCTTGGTTTCCATCATATACACATTTTAGATGCATGAATACCATTGTAACAAAAACAATAACAACTCAGTGGAGGTTTTTTTTTTTTTTGGATGAGGTGAATCCTGTGACGTTCAGCCTTGCAACCCAACATTTCACAGTAAATAATGATGTGAAAGTAAGAGCATTCATTATCCAGTCAAGCAGCATGCTTCCTTTTCTGAGGTGTAGCATGTGTAACCTCCTGCACACTCGAGCAGGATTTAGGAATGAAAGGTAAGTTAATGAGTTCTGCTGAAGACAAAATTATGGTTGAAAAAGGTGTGAGAAACAAACACATGCAGATAGATAGGCTACTTAATGGTGTTTGCCTTCATACTGCAAAGAAGTTACTGTATAGAATTAACAGGAAGAAAGCAGTCTTTTAGTAAAATACCAGTTTTCTTTCTGAGCTGCTGTGTGTGCACTAAATGCACACAATGCCAAGGAATACAGTTAATGATCTAAATCATTTTACTGTTTATAAAGGAAGGCTGTTTAAAAAGGGCAGAATGTGAACATCATAATCCTTCCTATGCTGAAGATGAGATACAATTACAGCACTGAGAAGAAGACTGGCTTACATGGCCTTGTTTAACCTTTTACTCACATTTTTGAAGTCGTGCACCTCAAGAACCTCCTGGCTCCCGTTTCCCATTCTGAAGATCTCAATGCGCCGATCTGGGTCAATCTCCATCAAGCTGTCAGTCTCTACACCATCCAACACAGCTTTGTACTGATGGTCATACACCTGCAATGACACAAACAACCCTTAAGTACAAATACAATATAATAGAATACAATAGATCATTGCAGATGTGTGTATTTTTCATTGGCTGTATCATCCTTCTGTGCCAAAGGACAGTAAAAGGTCAGTAAAAGCACCAACAATGACAGTCACAATGGTTCATCATTGAACAGCTCTGTGCTGAACGTAAGAATATTCTGTTCAGGCTTCTGAATAGCTGCCTGCATCTCAGGTTTTTTTCAGCGATTCAAATAGGTCTGGCGTTGACAGCTGTTTCCCAGGTTGGAAAAACAACCAGGCCAATGAGAGTTTTTGTAGAATGGGGACGTTAGGGTCATCTTCCTGTGCCAGATCCAGAAAAATAACTACCGAAAAACGCCACAAGGAATTGGCAACAAGTGTACGTGAGATTGCTGTGTCTGTGCAGGTTATACAGACACAGCAATCTCTGTTATAAATCAACTTACAGCAATAACAACCTTTAAATCAACCGCCAATCGTCGTGAAAAACATAATGTTAATGCTCCTAACAACCGGTACCGCGGCTTGACTGAAAATGACGACGACTGGATTCATATGTCGCTTGCGATCGCTTGTTACTTGCTTCCAATTGAAAAGAATCAATCAAACGGAAAACAGCTGACAGGAATACGATGTCAGACTGAATAATGAAGTGAA
Source organism: Chaetodon trifascialis (assembly GCF_039877785.1). Classification (NCBI taxonomy): domain Eukaryota; kingdom Metazoa; phylum Chordata; class Actinopteri; order Chaetodontiformes; family Chaetodontidae; genus Chaetodon; species Chaetodon trifascialis. Next base: position 21,423,961 of record NC_092060.1, read on the forward strand.
ATGAATCCCGCCGAACAAGGAGTCTGAAAATACTCGCCATACACATCTGAAGCAAGTTCAAACTGCGGTCATTGATTTTGTTGGCCACTTGGGGGCAGCACAAGTTGCAAACACATTGACATAGTATCACTTTATAAAGATTTTTTGCAGGACAAGTTAGTAAACAGTTGCCTATTTACACACCCAGAAGCAAAACCACATTAATTGTGAGTGATGTTGTAGCTACCTGATGAATCCAAGCCAATATTCATTCTCTATATTTACCGGCTGTTTGCTACCTTTGGCTGCTGTGCAGAGGTTTCATCAGAGAATTTGATGAGACCAGTCAAACTGAACCAAAACAGTTAAAGCTGTTGACATATAATGAGCAGAAAGACCCCAAAATGCTTTGTAGAACTGAGGAGAACTGTAGAATTTGGTGATAATAATCTGTGCGTAAGTCACTATAAGGAACCCCATAACCTTAAACATAGCCATCTGAGCCATTATTAGTAGTGATCACAGGGCCTTTAAAGTATAAAATTTCCTTTAACTCCTCATATTTGCCAATTACACTCACAACATCCATGGTCTGAAACATCACAGCAGCTACAGTTTTGACAAGATATAATAAAATGACATCAAAAAAAGAGCTGCTTGAACTGCTGTAACATCAGTGAAAATGTCACTTGAAGAAGTAAAATATTTGTGTTGACAAGCTGTAAAGTATTATTATTATACTGATAGAGGGTGCCTGATGTAGGAAAAATAAAGACCTTTTGAATCTCCTGTACAGTTAGAGCCTCCTCACTGTTGCCTTAAAGCAGTGTTGTTTATCACAACTGCTTGCTTATGTACTGTTCTTGGACATGCATGGATAGCTCTTAAAATTCCCTGTCTGAAAAATGATTCATGCCCACCAGCTGAAAAGATGCTATTAATATTTATGTGAGGGTTGTGTTATGATGAGAAATATATTGCTGAGTTCATCTTCATCTGTCTCAGTGGCAAATCAGAGCCTCTGCAATGAGACGCATGATTAATGAATACACTCGGATGGGAGTCCATCAGGATTTATATCCCTCATCAGAAACATCTGAATGTCCTCTAAGGCGCTAACACAAAATTAGCTTTACACTCTTTCACATGTTCAGTATCTCACGTTTTGTGTCGGCGATGCAGTATCCAGGACATTTAAATACACTGCATTACAAATAGCCATGACTTTTTTTTTATTTTTTATTTTCTTGGGGGGTGGGGGGGTGGTCAGAGTAATAATGATCAAATTGGATATAATTCTTAATAGAAGATCACTGTTAGAATGGCACTAGGCTATAAATCTCCATTAACATGGGTCACAGTAGCCTTGGCTCCACAGAGAAGTAGAACTTCAAATCGTCAGGAGAAGCCAAATTAAGATGGGCTTGAAATTTAAGTGTCAATTGAGCAGTTATGGATAAAATTGGGGCTATTAAACAGTCTAAAAGTCTGTGTGGTGAATTAAAGTTCTATTTGAGCATTTCTTTTATATTAACATAAAGGTGGAATGGGGGAATAGATTCTGGAGGCTTATTGATTTATACTAAAACAGTGAATTACATTTTCAGCAGGCTATCACTTTTGATGAAAATCCAGCAGTGAGAATCTCCCCACCGTACCAGGTTGAAATAGATAATAATGTATTACAACAGTTTGACTTCAACTGGTTCAATATCCAAAGCTGCTGCTGTGCACCATAATTGGCATTCTCAAAATAGAAATGAATAGCCTCTGTATGGCCTCTTTTGACACTTATAGATGCTTCAGTTCACTGGGAAACTTGGAGTGTGATTTATGCTGCAACAAGGGGAAGATTTTAGAGCGCAACACAATATTTTGCCTCTCTGTAATGCCGATGAGCGTTATAATTTGTTTTGCGCTGATTCCCATTATTCCCATTGTGCATTTATGTTCCAAAATATGCAACGGGAGATTTAAAGAGGACTTGTTTCTCATAATTTACTTATCTGAAACCATTTCTTAACAGCAATTCCTTGAAACTGTCACTTGGTTGCACAACCTTTCAAAGAAAAGATACTATGAGAGTTAATTAGCTTCCCATACGACACCGAACAGCACATAAAAGGCCAGCACATGCTGTACAGTAGCAGAGGCTCCAATTTATATTACACCCTCAGTCTTTACAAAGGCGACATGTGAGCATTTTTAATACTTTTGAAACTCTTGAAACCACTGTGACTTTAAAGGTATAGTATGCAAGATTTATTTAAAAAAAAACCCAAAAAAAACTCAAAGTCCAAATGCTAAATCATTCAGAGACACTTATGTCAAGGAATGAACCATTTATAGCCAATAGTTATCCTGTTAATTTTGGTGGGAAAGGCTCTGCTCTGCTGCAACAAACACTGCTGGACTAATCTTTCATTAGATAAATAATAAATAAACCCGGGGAAGCAGAACACACCATAAACACAATTTTATATCACCTTGCTAAGTTTTTGTTGCAAATGTGCGAGCAAACAGTTGCTCCCCTTTCCTGAGAGAAATATGTAGCAGCTAAAGGCTTCACTGTGCTTGCTAACTAATCACTAACGGTCTTCTGTTTGGTGCTGGATGTGTAGCAACCTCCACCCCAACACTTTCCAGTTGTAGCGTTTCCTCGACTATGTCATCAAACAGCTGTTTGTTAATGAATCTGGCCAGTCGTTGAAAGACTGCACAGCTCCCTGATTTCTCAAAATTCTTTTGAATTTGTTGTTTTTACAAACTGAGCAGTGCATTTAAACACTTGAAGGTGTCACAGTGGTGGCTGTGCCCAGTACTGCACTGTCTCCCTGTGTGTTACTGTGCTTTAGCTCCCTGATCACCTGCATGCCTGCTTTCAATCAGCTCATCAACCCGCAGTATATAAACCCCACCTCTTCACCCATTCTTTACCAGATCATTGTTTGATCTGCTGTAGTTGTCTCATGTCCTCAGGCCCCTTGAATTGCCAGTCATTTTGAGAATTTGTTGTGTCTGTGGTTTTTCATGCTGACACTCGCTGTTTTTCACTGCGTCCTGCCTGCCTAACCGCCTGTCTAACCCGCCTGCTTGTCACCTGCCTCCTCGCCTCAGCTTCACTCCCAGACAGCCAACCTCTCACCCTCGCCTCGCTCCGGTCCAGCCACGCTCCAGCCCCCTCCATTGCCCCTCTTCCCCTCCTGCCATCATTCCCCCATCTACATCTTCTAACCAGCAAACCCCTGTAATAAACCCCACTCCTTTTGACCAAACCTACTGTGTTGGTGTTCCTTTTTTGGGTCCCGCTCTCTGATTGCAACAAAAGGTTACATAGCAACCTGGCACTGTACTGAAACGCACACTAATTGCAGAAGATGCATTACTGCCCACCAATTCTTGTTATTTATTGAAAAACTACCTTTCTCATACATCCAAAATCCCCCAGGAACAGCTGGTCTTTTCTCACATCACAAAATGTGTCAGACTGTTGTACAGCATGAGATCAAGAATTCAGATCTGCACACCATTCAAGCCCACGAGTGTGAGGCCGTCTGTGTGGAAGCCTTTGCAGACAATGCCTTGTTTATTTCCTCTGTTCAAGGTTTCTGTCTGAAGTGGTTCTTAACAATCTCCATGGTTTCAAACACAGACTCCAGTGAAGGAAGTGAATGAGAAGCGGCAGGCACAACCAGACCTGCGGGTTGTTTGTGTGAATGGGTTCTGGTGTGGAACCCGAAGGCATTAAGCAAAGGTCACGTAGATGTTGTTACAGGTGAGTGGGTCGCAGTTGGTACAGCGCGTGTGTGTGTGGAGAGAGAGAGAGAGAGAGAGAGAGAATGTGCATATGTGCATCTATGGAGGAGGCGGCCATGGGAATGAGAGAGATGAGTTGATGACAATATGTCCTCTTAGTTGTCCTTGAGGGTTCGGAGATAGAGGCTCCAGTCAGGCGGAACTGGATGCCTGTCACTCACGGCGGAGTGGTGATGGCGGTGGAGGCGGGGGGTTGGGAAGTGCAGGGGACAAGGTGGCGCAGGGGCTGCACAGTGCACCGGTCTCCTGGGAGCCATAGGCAGCCCTGTGATAGATTGAGGTGGGCAGCAGCTTAGACAGTCTCACTGGCAAACATTGTGTCCTTTTGGTTTTAGTCCTCTTACCGTCCTCGCTGGTTTTAAAACACATAGGGACTCAAGCTTTGTTGAAAACAAGCCATATATTATGACATATTCACTGTATATGATACAGTTTATTTCATTATAGACAAAAAAAATCCTCCTCACATTCTATATGGCACTAATAATAATAATGATACATATACTTCTAATTTGCAACAGCAAGCACATTTCATAAGAAATGTAATGCTGCCCAGATTGTTTTCAATCAATATGATGACAAATATGTTGCCAGGTTGCAAAGTGTTGACACTGTAAAAAGTATTTCAGTTGTTTTTCTTATAATATCTGCTACTGCAATACACCATCAACACATAACAAACGACATAAAAGCATTTAATTGTTTGATTTAAACGACAGCTGGCCAAGGTTAGGAAAAGATCACTGCCATCCATCCGTAACCCATAACCAAAGTTCATCGCTGAAAGCATGTGTGTGAGTTGGGATACGAACCCCGGTCACTGATGTCATAATTCTGCAGCTACATTTCTTAGCAAATTGTAATTGGCAAAACTGATCAGTTGCATAGAAGTGTAGTTTCTAAGAGTTGCAAAGCCAGTCGAAAGCAAGTAAGTACTTGTGAGCAGTTTCTAATCTGCAGTCCTATTGTTGAAGTAAACTCAAACTACAAGTTCAGGGAAAGATCACGCTCATTACTACAGTGAAAAACACTTTTCACTGTCAGTAGATGGGATGTGAGCCACGACTGAACAGAGCCTTAACATTCAACAAAGCTCCTACCTGTATGACTATGATGGTTAATGTGGTTACACTACATCTGGCTGTAAACATCCATTATGTTCTTTCAGTAAATGATCAACACCATTGGTTTTCTATAGAGCCGCTATTTGCACGGCTGTAAGAGGTTTCTTGACTGAAGAAGGCCACCAGTTATCTGGTGAGAGCTGCGCCATTATTGAATGCTGCCTTTGCATTAATATTGATGTGATTTGACAGATTTATTTTGAATGGAATTCACATTAAACTGAAAATGTTGTGATGTTTGCTTGATATCGAATTTTCAAACAAGACAAGGCCTCTCAGTGATGGACTGGGGTCAAAAAACAGCCCTGGCATTTACGACAGACAGAGGCCCAATTTCTAAACTGAACAGCAGCCTCCGCTTCTGACAAAGCACATCAAAACCATACACGACACAGCAATGAGATGGGTTACAAGAATATGTTCTATTATAAAACAGATGAATTGATTTCAGCAGGTATAAAGCTGTGAAGGCAAAGATACCCAAAGCTTGTGTTATCCATGCTTGCCTTGAAAAATTATAAGTGGAGGAACGACTCGGCATGTGTGAGGTGCTGCAAAGGACGCAGTTTCCAGACTATAAAAGCGTTGACACCGCACACAATGCTAGTGAGAGCGGCTACAACACGCCAAGTTCAGCTGTATGAAATATAATTCATATGTGTTTGATATGTAATTTGAAATGGCATTAGGCTTTTTTAATTCCTCAACTTCAGCATCCCATCACAGCTTCTCTGTAGGTTAGCTACAATACAACCACCACAGCAGCTACAATGTTACACAACCTCACTAATTCAGGCTTACAATCATGTAGCCCAGTTAGAAGACATGAAAGGAATTGGCTTTTCCCTACAGCCCCATCAATCATATTGTCATATTGAATCCAGATTTTTCAGTCACTAGAACTTCCCATAACCACGAAGGCCTCCAAATTGTCCTGAGACATTCTGTTCCCTGATGATAACACACCTTATGTCAGTAAAATGTCTTTCATTTGACAGTCTAAAGTTGGGAAAAGATGTCAGGCTATTTTTTAAGAATCACATAAAAGGGCTGAATTAAAGTGTTTTTTGCTGAAATTACATGAATCTTTTTTATTTTTGAGCGGCCAGGCGGGCCATCTGGCAGCTCACCAGATACCCAGTCTGTCCCTGTGTACACCTTCAAATGTGCCTACTTAATGGTGGGTTAAAGGTTAAGTAAATAATAAAATTAATGTTGGCTAAAGTCCATTTAGCTGTTTCAGTTTCAGGGTCCTGGTGTGTTGCATGCTGGCTCACTGTCACACTGTCAGGACTAACTGGGACGCCTGAATAGAAGAGTCTTTGTTCATGTTGTTTAGTAACACCTGTGCTTTTTCTACTTTGAAAAAAGACCCATTTGTAATTTTCAGGTCACATATATATTTGTGAGAGACTGAGTCTGACTCCTTGATTAAAATTGTGTATTTAGTGCGTCTGAGGAACATAATTAAAATTATAGGCCCGCGCTTACAAATATGTCAATAAACCGTCAGCATCCGAGAACATTCATAACTGAGATTTAGTTGTTTCGTGAGTCTGTGCACCAGATCTGCCTGCCACTTCAGACTCAGAGCTTGTTTAAAACCCGTGTTTGAAACTTTGCTAATGGGCCGACCCATTTGTTCACACATCACAGATTGTGCCTTCAACTGGCTAAAAGTGACAGTGTGGTTTGCTTGTTCGAGAGCTGCTTTAAATAGACGGTGAATGCAAGATCGGAAGAAGCTGACATTTCTTAAAGTGTTTTTTAAGGAGATTCCTGAGTTGCACTGACAACAAAACTGCCGATAGTCATGCTGTCTGGGTGCTGAGTCACACAGAGTTTGATGTCGCCAGATGTCTCCTCTCTATTGTAGCGTGCCACTGTTGCATTGTTTGTGTAACGTCAAACCAGTGCAGACTTCAGACATTTAAGGTTTGTTTCATTGTCATTCATACAGCTTTTATCTGTGCCTCATTGTCCAGGATTTACATCTGTGAAGTACTATGACTGGCCAATATTTTGCAGTGAAATATGGCTCTGGCACAGTGATTTACAGAACTGAAAATGAGTGAAAAAAAAACCCCAAAATGCCTCTTTAATAAGGTTTGTCTCACAGGTATAAAGGGAATCATCTGACTTAAACTGAAAACAGCTGAGCATGGAAAAACAGAGTCAGCCGATCACCTCAGCTCTCTGTTTCCCTCATCTTTGCTGCTGGATCCTTGTCTTCAAGCAGCCTGCACCAGACTTATTTTTCAAAGCTCAAGTGTCCTCACATGAGCAGCCACATATCTAATGTCTGCTAATGCCTCCCAAGTACTCTGGTTGCACTCTGGTTGGCAGTGTTGTTTTTATTAAAGTTTCTCATTTTCTCAGGAGTTAAAATGGAAGCTCTCTGTCAGACACGCTGGAAATTGCCACTGCAGGTGTAACCTTTGCAAATACAAGCGAACACAGTTACTGCCACAATAATTAATCCTCCCCTAGAATAATGACGATTAAAGGTGCACACACACACACACACACACACACACACACACACACACACACACACACACACACACACACACACACACACACACACACACACACACACACACACACACACACACTGAAGTTTCAACAGAAACACAAGAAAATTACAGGTAATGAAAACAAACCTGAGAGGAGAATTCTAGGAAACATAATACATTAAGCTTAAGGGGAGAGCAGAGTGAGAGCAGCTTCCTATGGAGATATTACTAGAAAATGAGGATCCACAAGGGAAATAATTACAGCCAGTATAGATTTCCCAGCCAGAAACAGTGGTGGAGATGGCCCTCGCACATCTGAACACACGTGTATCTGTCAGACTCTCTGCGGTATGCATATTTGTGGATGTGTTTCCTCTTGCAAGGTGATTTTAAAATCTGAGAGGAAGAGAGGGGGAAGAAAGAGAGGGAGATCTGATTGTGTGGTGTCTTGAGACCGTGGGGATTATGCTTGTGGACACTGATTACCAAGCCTGTCAACTCCCAAGGCCTGGAGAATTTGGATAAATGAAGTAGGAATGCTCCCCGGCTGCCAAACACATGCAGACTGCTGTTTGGTGATGCCGGCTGAATACAGGCAGCTTGTTCTGGACAAACGCCAGCTTGGAAAATTCAATTTAGGAAATACTGGTCAGTCGCTAATGCGTCATCAGCTTAGTTGGTACAGGGTAGAATGAGCCCATTGGCAGTGCATGGGATCAGTCTCACTGAAGAGAACCTGACAGAATACAACATGGTGCAACATGTCACAAACAGTGGAAATACAGCAGGTGTGCACAGACCCCTCCTCATTTTATGACACTGCATCTATTTTTTGTTTGTTTGTTGGTTTCAGCGTCCTTGTCAATGAGCACACTGACATGCATATATATTGGAAAAGAAAATTATTTCACTCTGTAAATGGCTGCACAAACTGGTAAAAATTAAAAAAAAAAAAAAGGCAATCACTCCAAACACAAAACAAAAACAGTGCAATGGAAAACAACACAACATAAAATAAATCTGACTTTTATTTTTGTTCATTATTGTTTTAAAGCATTTTTTTAAACTGCAATACACATTTGTGGTTCCACTCCAAAACTAATTAATCCTCCTCTTTAACTGAAATTATCCCTTTTAACATCCACATTCATAAGAATAATTAGATCAGAAACTCAATAAAGTGATTCCCAACTGATCTGTAACATCATAATCTTTAATTGAAAAAAGGGATTTAAAAGGTATATAAATAAAAGAAACAAAGATACTGAACTTTCTGACAACCGTTTCCCTCCATTCTCTGCTCTCACTTCAGTCTTTCTCTAACCTTGACCAAAGTGTTGGTGCTGTCTTAACCACGAGGATGACTCAGGATGCGGGCTGTCAGAGTCCTGGGCTTTGTATGCCCGCCGTCCTCCCAGACTCAACTTAATAATGCCTTTTGTTTTTTGTTGCGTCTCTTCTTTCTGTGTACCATGCACCAGTGACGGAACGAAGTTCTGTCCCAGTGTATACTGGGTAGATGGAGAGGGAATGACAATGAATTCTGCCTTAATGTTGACCCTCACCACCTCCTACTGAGATGTATACAACAAGCTGTTAGCATGCATATTAGTAGCATACTGGCTCTATGTTAGTCATTATAAGTTTTTGCAGTTTTGCAAAAATGTTTTCAGAGTTGAGATTTGGGCCTGTGGTTGCAGCTCGTCATGCCCCCAGGCCCCCCTTGATCCACAATCACACAGACCACTGCAGCCAATATGTAGTGAGTATCGTATTTATTCAGGTAGACTCCATAAGACAACACGAATGGCCAGTGACAAACATTGAGATAGCAGTCTTCCTCCTCCTCTTCCTCCTCTTCCTCCTGGCTCTCTTCACTTGCAGTCACCTGCTCAGCTCTATAACCTCCTTCTCTGTCAGGTATACCAACAGTAGCTGCTAACATGGTCCATCTTTGATCTTAATGCACGTAGTTATTTTACCTTAAAGGTGGGCCGAGTCATTCTGTTCCATATCAAAGATTGTTGATATTTGCTGAGTTCAGCGAACATCTCTTCACCGTCCACTTGATGTCTGTTCTGTGTGTGTGTGGAAAAAAATCAGGGTTTTTATAAACAGCCCCGTTAATGGGAAACAAACACAACACTGTTCCAGCCAACCAGCAACAGGTGGCGCCGTGCTCGTGTACAGGACAGGGGGAAGGTGAGGGTGAGACTGGGGAGCGAGAGGGACACTAAACCTGGCATGTTAATGTGAAATTGCATTGTGAAGAAGGAGAAATAGCAACATCAACCGTCTTTCCCCAGAATATCTTTATTCTTCATTCTTCTATAAATCACACGTGAGCCTCAAACAGTAGCTTTAATCAGGTTTTTTCCTCCTTTTTCTCTAATTTGCCTTAAAATGATACTGGAAATCATTGCACGGAGTGGAAGAGGTAATGTTGATTTACATTAGTGATAAAGAGCTTTCATTCAGCGGCGGCTCAGGCCGGTAATGTCGTGACTGATACGGTCATGTGCTGCAGAGAAAATGCATTGCTTGAGTATACTTCAGTGTGAGCAGTCGGCTGGTAATGGAATACTTAATGGATCATTTAGTAGGCAGTGTGTAGTACATACTGATTGAGTATGTAGTATGCAGTATGTTAGTATGCGATTTCAATCACAGCCTGTCTGCCGTGGTACTGTGTCAGCAGTGGTTGCTATTAGCAACCAACTGACAGAACAGCTACTGTTACTTCCTGTGAAGGTGTCATGAACCTCGGTCACAGAAAAACCTGTGCTGGAAGTCGTCCGCATTTCAAGACAAGAACAAATGTCTATTTCATGTAATTCCATTTTTATTTTTAGTCAGTAAAATATGCCTAACTTTCAGATCAACAACCACACTAAGCTTTCTTGGAAGCAAACTCGGAGGAATCGTCCAAAATACAACAGCAAACATGTCGTCTCGACTTTTGTCTGGAAGCTGTATGCATGTGCCCAGTCAGTGTGTAATGAAAGGATGCAAAGTCAGGCTCTGGCTCTAAGTATAAGCATTTGTAAGGCACTGAAACATTTCTGCATTGTAATTAGCACCAGTCTTTTTTGTGGTTTTGTTATATGTGGAGGTAAATAGCTGCATGCAAGCAATTATGAACAGTGCCCAAGTTTCTTTTTATCTCCAGGAAGTTCTATCAATAGCACCAGCAAGCACCAATGCATGCTTTGACTGAAAAATCTGCTGAAGCTGGAATATTTACTCCTCACTAGACTGACATGAAAAATAACGTCAACGTATTTTGATCTCACTGAAATTTATGAATTTGCGTACTTGAGCCTGAACTCTGGCATTTTTGTGGTATGTTAATATGCATTTGGAAGCCATACAAAAATTGCAGTGAGAGTATGTGGTGTATGTAGCATTAAATGGAAAGCTAAAACTAGGTTGGCGTGGGGTTAAAGTGCTTTTGGGAATTCACCCAAGCAATTACTTTAAGCATCAATTTGATGCTAAAATGTTTTACAGCTGCCAATGCCAAAGGGCAGTTAAGGAAAACGCTGAGGTCATTAGCCTTTCAACAAATAAGCTAGAAAGTGTCAAGATGCAAAAGCTTAATGGAGCCATCTTCCTCAAGCACATTAACACTGTTAAAACAAACAGCTACTGGCATGTACTGCCCCTCCAAGCCGCCAGTTTTGTTGCTTGATAGTGTATTTTTCTCATTTTACAGCAGACCACTCGCAAACACGCCGCCACTCTCACATATTTCCAGTGGAGCTACGGTGGAGTCTAATGACACAAGCATGTATGACAACCAGTGGATAAGACATCAGTGATGACGGTCAGGCTTACAGGAGCAAAGAGCAAACACTAATTTCTCATCTCACCATTTTGCACCGATGTTCCATAATCACACAAATCAACTGTAGGAGAAAACGTATACAATTACCTGCCACTGGTTAAAAGAATGTAGATTTACCAAAGAGTGAATTACAACATTTCATCACAAAACACTCCTGAAGTGCATTAAACATCATACACCGATGATACTTCACAGACTAAGAGTAGACGAGGGTGGATTTTTCCTTTAAAGTGCAGCACACTGGAAAAATAAATTACTGTAAGTCCATCAAGAACCTCCTCGAAAAAAGTTGTTTATGTAGGCATAGTGGTGGTGAAAATGCTTGAGCTTCATGAGGTAATGGGTTTGAGTCCTAATCAGATTGGTATCAGTGTTGGGTGGTGCAGAAGGCCACCGGTCTGGCGATAATACACTTTGAGATATATGAACTCTTCTATTTAAGTTCTTTTACAGCAGGCCATGTAGATTTGTCCAAAGATTTTAAAGAAATAGCTCAACATTTTGGGAACTACACTTTTTTCATAGTTGAAGAGATGATCAGTCACACTCTCATGCTTGTACGCTAAATAAGTAGTTAAGAAAGTTTAGCATAAAGACTAGAAGCAGCGGGAAATACGTTTTATATATAAGGAGAAATACTATAGAAACAGTCGCAGCAAATAAATCTCTGTCTGCATTTCTGTTTTTGTCAGGATGAAACAACTAAGATACAGCGTGTTGAACAGTGAGCAGTGCTGGTAGGCATATCTTTGAACTCTGTGTCACCCCGCTTCAAGTCTTTGTGCTAAGCTAGGCTAATCACCCTCTAACTCTAGCTCCATATTAAATGCACCTAAGAGTGGTGTCAGTCTTTGGAAAGTTGGAAAGTGAGCATAGTTCCAAATTCTTCGCTTGGCTGTTGCCTTGTTGGTTCAGTGTGAACCAACTAGAGGTTAAAAATGTTTTCTCTTGAGCACTTTAGGCTAAAAAAAAACGTGGAGGGAAGAGGAAATAATACTGCTTTAAAAACAAAAAAACAGTTACCACATAAAAAGGTTGTTCAGGAGCAGTTCTTTGTCAGGAATAATGGAGCGTGGAGGTATCTGAGGGGTTGTGGAATAAATGGAGCATATTTGTGCAGTGTGGAATTTTGGCAGAACTCACCGACTATCATGCTTCTCCTGTTTTATTTTCATTGCTGAAATCAATTCACTGTGGAGCCTCTGAATCTTGAACGTAGCCTACCTTTCTCTTCTGTCAACCTACTCATACCTGAAAGGGGTGTAATGACCCACTTTCTCTCCTTGTCCCCCAGCGACTCCACCGCTTACCACGTTTGACCACCTTGCTGTGGTCGACTACAGTCTGCAGCTGCTGTTAATTTACAGGAGCACTGTGCACCTCTTTTCCAGCTCTGAAGCATATATGACTAATCACACCAGTCATTTTAAACAACTTGAGCTCTCTCTGGCAATAAATCACCTTGATACGTGCTACTGTGCTCGTAATAGAGCTGCGTTCAGGAGGGAGGCGAGCACGGGGAACTTTGGGAGTTGTTCGGTACTTTTGGTCAACACAGGGAGACATATTGTTGTTCGATGTGTTGCTTGTTTCTACAATCTCAATAAAAATCAAAGTGAAAACAACAAAGGGTTGTATTTTCTTTGTACAACAGCTTGGGGAATGTGTTGTTTCCTGGACTTTTTGCTTAAAGAGCTCATATTTTCCTCTCTTTTTAATGTTTTTTTTTTTTTTGCAGTTACAACTTTTACAAAATTCACAACACACAATCTTAGCATTATAAATATGCCATAGAGGTTTTTCAAGACACAAAGTTGCCTGTTCAAACAAATGTGACACAGACCCTACCCGGGCTGAAAATGAGATGTTGCTAAGTTACATTTAACCAATGTTTGATCTACTTTCAACATTTTATTTTCAAGTTCCAGCCAAACCCGAGATAAACTAGAAAGAAGAAATAGTGGCTTTCTTCTTCACCTCAATAACATGGATAAAAAAGGCCTTCCTACATGGCCAAGAGTGTAGTTTTTTATCTTCACCTGCCAACTGTAAGAGAGAACAGAGGGACCTCACAAGGCCTTTAAAGATGGCGTTAAACCACTTTTTTGGGACATGACAAACGATGTAGTCCTCCCCAAATTCCACAAGCTAACATATGTCTTCCACAGTATCAACAACCAGTAAAAAATGAAATGCCATTAAAAGGCCTGGGCTGTGATGGTGTCGTGCCATTTCTCTTTTATCCCTGTCATTGCATTGTTCCATTATTGCATCTTCCCTTTGTGCCTTTGCCTGCCTAGTAACCACTGTGCCAAGCTGAAGAACAATCTGCTCCTTGTCAGGAGTGCTGAATGAATCCTGTTGCTTATTGTTGAGGTGAACACGTTATTTGAATACGACCAATCTCCTGTAATAAAAGGCCCCGTTGTGGTTTATGAAATATTCATCAAAGGTATCCCCCGGAGACTCTGATGCATTCAGATGCATATCTCAGGATCTGAAACAGACTTCAACAGACAAAATATTGCAAACAGCCTCTGAACTATGGCAGACAGTCACAAGGTGGGTGACCTCTAGAGTGGATACGTCTCCTTGTCGCTCTGCTGGTTTTCAGCCATTCAGTCTCTTAATAAATCAACAAGAGCACACTCTGGGCTCCAGCAGCTAAGTGGCATTTAAGAAACAGCTTGTGAGAGCTGTAAGGCTGCAATTTGGATCATTTAGACGCAAGGTAATAATTTGGCCAGATGAACGGCATTAACAGCAACCGGAAAGTTTTTAAGCCACTAAAGCCACTAAAGAGAAAAAAGTCCAAGTAGCATTTTATTAAAAGTCAATGAAGGCTGAACTTCTGGTGGTTCAGAAGGACAAAAACGCTTTCCATTTGTTCAGGTTCACTCAATATTGGGGATGTGACACATTTAAATTCTCTGGCAATTTACCAACAGATGACAATAGATAGTTGCCTTGCTATTTATCAGTAGTGCGTGTACTGCATTTATCTGTGTGCCAACTTATGCATAAACAAATTGTGCTTGGAAAGCAATAAAAGCCAGCAGTCTACATTCAGCTTACAGTGAAAATGCCAAGATACTGTTTCTGCTACAAATACCAATAACAGCAGCTTCAGCAGACATCCGCGGCCAGGATGTCAGGATGATCAAAGTTGGATTCACTGCAACAAGAGCGCGACCACCTCTCTTCTTCATATCATAGCATTCCCAGAACAACATCCCCCCACCACCACCACTACTTCATCTCCACCTCATAACATATAGAACAAGCCTGTAACAAGGTAGACTGAACAATTCCTAACAGGGCTTCAGGTAGATGTACAGGCTCATAATTTCTCAAAAATTGTTTACACCATGCTGCTGCCTTGAAGACACAATAAAAGAGGGAGTGATAATCCTATGCAGAGACACTTTGCTATCACACTGGGACTCTGGGTACTGATGAGAAGCTCTTGGTCTGTTGCCATGGCCCCTGTGTGGGTTGCATGTCAGTGCTGGTCTTCTCTTCTTTTTAATAACATTGAAAAATACTTTGAAGACCCGCTGGGGAAACACAACACATTATGCTCCCAGTGGTGTGGGTCTGTGATTCTACAGCTTAACATTGTTTCATGCCACTGAAAAAAGAAGAAGCTCTGAAGCGTCATCATTTGACTCAGTTGTTCAGCACAATTTATTACCAAGCCCACGTGGTTCACCGTGGTCAGCCACTGATGAAAGACATGCAAATGAAGCACTTAGAAAGAGCAAATTACAGGAATGATTTTCAGGATTTTTGCAACTGGTTGGGACTTGAACATGAACACAAATGTGATTTTTTTTCAAATGTGAAATTAGCAGGTTGCCGCTCAGTGTTATGTTGTGCAAACAGTTTTATGTAATTATTCACATTAAACGGCCATCCTCGACTATTAGCCTATGTCACTTCCATTGACAACCTTTTTGTTTCCAGCTGGGAGCCCATACCCAAGATCCCGAGTTTAAAATTTTGTTTGTGATTAAGTCAAAACCCAAACTTGAACCCTGGGAACATCTGAATGACTCTGTCCAGGTTAGGTCGAGTGTTGGCAGCTGAAGCCACCCACTGACACCCAGCAGAGCTCCATTGGTGACATCAGCACTCTGTATGTGATTTGGTCACATGGTGTTTCCTTCCGAAACCTGTTATCCAGCATCTTCAAATGTATTTCTCTGATCCCACAGACGTCCTCAGATGTCTTCGGGGGCAAAATCGATGTTTGAATCCGACATTTGCACAGTCTGTTCCACTTAAGAAGGTGAGCAGAAAGGTCCAGTCTGGAAATATTGGATTTAATGTTGGTTTTGTCACTATGAGAATACCTAGAAATATTCCACCTGCTGGATAAGATAAGGTTTGCATGAGACCAAATTACCTACAGAGTAACGCACAAAGCCGAATTCTTTCCATTATGTTTACTCTATGTCTTTTCCATCCATGTGATTTCTTTGTTGTGACGCACTTTGAGCTGCACGTTACATGAAAAGTGCTATACATATCTAACTATCATCACAGGAAACAAAGTTTACTATTATGTGAACATGAAGTCTGAATAATACATGAAATGTTTATTTCATTTGCACCCCCAATCAATTTAGAACAAATAAAACAATGTGTTGAATAACTGTAAAGATTATATGATTATCACTGTGCTACTAAGATAATCACACCTTCACATAAAATTCGAGAGCATTTACATTTCTTTTCTTTGCACCGAAACTGCGAAACAGAAACAAGACATTCATAAGCAAAGTAAATCCGTCATCTGATAAACCACTGTTATAATGTAAATTAAGCGTAAATGGATTCAATCACAGAGGATCACGGGGTTAATTTAGGCAAAAGAACATACCTCAAGCAAGATTACATGAAAAGAGCTGAATATATATAAGGGGCGAGGATAGCGAACTATTCATCTTGCACATGCACAGATCTAAATGACAGACAGGATGTTCTTTCCATTATTAACGAATGCTTGTTGCAGATTTATAACGTACCTAAAATCACAATTACCACCTCCAGCTCTGCACCTTGTGTTTTGAATACGTGAATCTTTCTACGTGCAATTATCACAGCAGCAAATATAAGAAATAAAAAGAGTTTTTTCCTTTTTGTAACCTTATTAAAATGCAGTTTAATCATCCAGTGATTAATGCAATGCCATTTTAGAGGCATAAAACTTGCAAAGTCATATAGCGTGCCTTATGTTCAAACTCAAGTCCTGATAGACAGTGTAAAAATGTGCTTCTCAGCAGGAATAAATTTTGATATTAATATGTAGCGTATGACAGCAATGTTGTTAATTAAACCCTGCAACATTTCACCCAGGCTATTATTTGTTCCTGCCAGACAGCTAATGAGCCCCACATTATCTCAGCAAGAGACAAAAGCCCAGAGGACACACTGTACTTTAAGGAGTCTGAGACCCCTGGTGGAACCGGTTAGAAGAAAGCTGTGTTTCCAAAATGATGGGTCTGCGCTCACACCGGGGAGAGGAGCTGAAAAATCAAAACAACCATCGTCCTCCTCCTGCATTTAACATGAACTGGACCTTCTATTTCATCCATACACGTCGTAGGCGCTCATGCAGGCCGATGGGTCAGTCCTGCTGTCGTCACAAATACCAGGGGAAGGATTTTGACAAGCTTTATCACCATCAGCTGACAAAGTGTAGTACATTTTCTGGGCAAATGAGACGCAGCAGCGGAGCAGCAGCTGTCATCCATCATACTCGTGGTGATGAGTGCTGGATAACTACACATCCAGTATAAAAAAAAAAGAAATCACAAATACTTCAGAGCATTCAGATGCTTCAAAATATAAAGTATTTTAAATATCAAGTGGCTCTTTGGGCAACTGGACCATCAGAAATCATGACTGCATTGTATCAAACACAGAGACACAGACAAAGACACATAAGATGGAACTGCCATGATACACCAGCATCACTGACCCCATAGGGCACGTTGTTTTCAGACTGTTTGTCATGCCCCACCATTGGAAGCAGATTTTATGCCCCCCGTTGAGTAAATCAGCTGAATTTTTATCAACCAGTTACAATTTTTTGAAATTTGCAAAAATGCAAGTTAAACTTTGCCCAAACTGCCAGTGTTTTAAATACAAAGGACTCAAGACTCTCCCTCTGAGAGCAGGATGGGCTTCTTCTGACTGACATGTTTACTTAATGAGCATCGCCACTTTTCCATTCTTCACTGTCAAAAATCTGTCCATGTTGTACTTAACGTGTCATTTTTCCTTCTTAATAAATTTAGTGAAGCTTGACATCCTCACTGTTGTCTCTTTATCGTTCAAATTCAAAGTTTTTTTCTTGCAGTGCACTGCAATAGTAGTACTAAAAGGTCTCCTGTGGGGTTTTTGGCCACAAATGGTGCAATGGAGCAACTTTTGATGAGTGGGTGCTTGTTTTGTTGCACATGCACAGTGCTCCTTTTTTCAACCTGTCACATAATAAACTGGAGTGACTCCAGAACTGAGCCACAGAAGGTCATCCAAATGACTGCATTATCTAGTATGTTAACCCATCATCTTTAATTCTGTGACTTACAGATTCATAACTTCTGGAATGAATATCTCATCATTAATGAGGTTCATTACGGCTCTGAAAACTCAGCTGTCTCACTTACTTCGCTCATTTCCTGTGTAAACACTTGAAGTTTCACTGGATGAAAGATCTCCTTGGAAAAGTGTGTAATTTCTGCTGATTTTTCATGTTTATTTCACCAATCTAAAAAAAAAAAAAAAAAACCTTAACAGGCCTGGCAGGTCTGGATGTATGTCATTAAAATTAGCAAACATTCCAACTTTTAGAGTTGCTACAAGTTCTCATTTTCTCACATTCAAAAAAGGCTAATCAGCTAAGGTTATTTAATATGAAGTGTTAGACTGTGCAGCAGACAGAGACCTGCAGGGATGATTTAGATGCCGCATCGCTCCTCACATATTGAGCAAGGTGACTAATGGGGCAAACTCGCAAAAAGTCAATGCAACCATTTAATTGCTGACAGATATATAGCTTTGCACAGTGACACAGCCAGTTTTCAGAATAAAGATTTACTAATTTCTAAAATCAGGAACCACCAGAGTGTAGAGCAACACAACAGCAAAATATCTGATCTGCATCCTCAGATATGTTGAGAAACGACAGATGAACAGAGTGGCTCCAGTTTGCTGTTCACTTCTCCGCCCCAGCATTGTGGCTGTGAATGCACATCGGGGCTATAAACGGTGCAGACTTACTGGGAGAGTGAAAGTGGATGTGAAAGCTCAATCACATTCTAAATTGTACAACAGAGCAGAGAAGTCTACTTGGCAGTCACACTGGTGAGACAGGGAGGGGAGAGAACAGGAGCCTGGAAAAAAAAAAAAAAAAAAAAAGGCAAGCATTTGTGTCTGTTTACCCACAGCACTGTATATACAAAATGCTGCACATGAACTGCTGGTGGATTGGCAAAATGAAGCACTGGCAATTAAGATGGTGATTTTTCCTGCACCCATATTATTCTAGCTTCTACAAAGAGAATCACAGACACACTAAAATGCTGTATGGCAAGATAAATAACTCCCGGTGGGCTTTGCAGTGCTGTCACGCTCTCTGTAGCAGTCACCGTCCCAGAAGAAGGCAATGTGCCACAACCGCCATGAAGCCTTCCTACCTCAGGCACTCTACTGGCAACAATTTAAAACAACTTCTTTTGTTTTTCCCGGTCTGCATCCCCTCCCTCCTCCTGACTGTTCCCTGAGTAGAAGGCATAATGCATCATCTTAGGAGGGAGCCCACAGCGGCCTAATTTAACAGCCAGGGAGAAACACCAGTGGACACTGGCCTGCTAATGAATGAATGAGCCTGACGTGTAAAATCAGAAAAGATTACAGACTGAGGGCTAGGCCTCCCAAAAGGTCTTGGCAAACCAGCTGTTTAGATAAGCCCTGTTACCTCCCCAGAATAATAATTCCTCCACATGAGACTGAGTAAACAAACAGTGTGAGGAGAAGTTAGCACTGTCTTATTTTATTCCTGGAGACAAACTAGGAAGATAAAAAAAACATCAGCACGACAGCAGGATCATATCATGATCAAATCTTGTGCGTCCCTCCCCTCTTGCATGTTGACATCTGGACACTGAGGGGACTGTTGGGTATACACAGCCTATGAGCAATAAATAAACAAAGGGGGGCCCGGCCTTGAAAAGCCATACACCTGTGACCAGAGGAAAAGCAGCAGGCGCAGTAGTGTTCATTAAAGAAGCCACTCCTGACAGTGAGGCATTTAAGAGGCCATCAGGAGCGACAACTCAGCAGCTACCTTGGGACCGGAGAGGGAAAGGCATCAAGGTGAGCAATGCAATTTCAGCTTGAATAATGGAGCACTTTCCTCAGGTCTGACATTCATGTATTTCTCAGGCAGTTTTGCTCTACAGCCCAACAGCACCTGTGAGCTATTCAATGTTCCCCAGGAAAAAACGGTTTACAGTGTCTACAGGTTCACAATTACTGTCTGCACGGCTGCTGGTCTGCAGATAATCTCACTCAAAGTGGTTCATGAATTAAAAATAGCACTGAATACATCAAATCTAATGATATGAAAATTTAGATTTCGGATGCTGTGCGTTAAAGACGTAACGCAGAGCAGACATCAACATCTAGATTTTTATTCCTTTTTTTTTTTTTTTTTTCCTGAAACGGCTTTTAAAAATAATTTCGTCAAGGCAGATCATTCCAACTTTTCTGTTGGATTCACCAGCCAGATTCCATTTTCACGGAGTTGCTGATGTAAACTGGTAATAACAGAGGATTAATTTACAAGGAGGCAAAATCCCCCAGTGAGACTTGTGGCCCAGAACAATAATGAGCACATAGTAAACAGAAATTTGCCGTGAGCCAAAAGAGAATGCAGAGGCACCTAATCTACACACTGAAACACTGATGCAAACACAATCACATGCATACAAGCACAACCACGCCCTCACACACACACACACACACACACACACACACACACACACACACACACACACACACAGGCAGAGAAAATTACGGCAAAGTATCTTCCCCAGGCCTCTGTAACAACATATGTTTTCAGGTAATTAAAAGAAGATCCCAAGCGGTTATCATGTCATATTGAAATACAATGCGTAGAGCAAATTACCATTCTGTGGTTATTTATACAAAGGCGGGTGCACTGGGTCACGCTGCTTTGGTGAACTGCGAGGATAGACGAACTGTTCATGGCTGCAGTCATGCTGTGGTTTGGACTTCTAATTAGCACGCTAAGGTCAAAGCTCACGTGCAATGAGTTATATCCACAACCCTGGATTAAAAAAAAGTTGTGACGGTGTGTAAAACAGAAATAAAAGCAGAATGCCAACGTCATTTGACAACGAGCTGTGTTTACCGACGGGTTTTATGAAGTGTTCCTGAGCCCCTTTATACAATCATGTGTTTCACAAAGTGCTAAATGTGCCGCACCTATGAAGCGTTCCTCTAGTCTATTGACCACCCGCACTTTATTATTGTCATCGATGTTCCAAACAGGTGTTTTTGGAGCTTTCCACAGCTTTCCCGGGCTTTTGTTGCTCCTGTCCCAACATGTCTGAAACGTGTTGAAGTCAAACATTAAATCTATTGTCTTTGTGCTGTTTTCAGTTGAGTCTATGTCAAAAAGGATCAGCAAATGATCGCACACAGCGTCCCGACTTCTTTGGGGGATGGGGTTGTAGTATACTGTGTTCGTTTTTGAGGTGGGAAGCTGGTCTTGCACACTTTCAAAGCTCTTCTTTTCCACTGATCACCACTTTAATATGTTTTGAGCTCATTCTACAGTGTGATCATTAATAAATATGTAGTTTTTGAAGCCACTTTGCAATCAAATGTTTTTTTATTGCTTTGTACGTGGAGTTTTCTGCTGGGACACAAGAATACAAGCTTTTACCAACTGTCTAACTGAGAAATCACTTCTGTATGAACATTATGAATGTATGTGAAATGTAATAGTAAGAGCTTTACATTGGTGAAAGAGGATTAAGACATTTCAGTTTTCTGTACATCTCAGATATATTCCATACGTTCGAGCACTCTGACAGAAGCACTATACTTCAGCAGAATTTGACTTTGACTTGTCACCAGGATGCTCATCTTTGTGCTCAAATAAAAAACAACCCCCAACACAAGTGTTTTCTGCCATAAATGATGTGCTCTCCCTCTGGCTGTGGATACGGTGCTCTGCTGCCCAGAGTCTATACTAGTAGGTGCCAGACGCTGCTCAGGATTAGCTGGCGAGTCAAGAAGTGTCCTGCTGCGTTGCACCAAACACCCATTCATCAGACAAAGGTCTTGGCTGCCACATTGATGCAGGAGAACTAATCCATCAATCTATCTCTTTAACTTAAGAGTGGTCCCTTGATAGTATGCTGAGGATACCGTTCCCTATTTTTTTTTAACCGTCCTTCTGTGTCTGATGGAGCTACGTTCCCATCTGACAGACAGGTGATTTTCCTTTGAAGTGACTCCATCTCACTTGCAGATGTGGAGGCCAGAGAATGAGCCTCCCCCTCAAGACCCCATTAAAGCAAAACCAAGGGTCCATGGGTTTGATATTCATCGCCAGGGCAACCTCTACCATCAACACATTTTGTGCCACGTGAGAATGATCACAGCTTATTAAAGTGGAAATAATGACTGCTCTACCTCCGGCATGAAATATTTAACAAGGACAAAGGAGATGGCTCAAAGGTGAATCATATCTGTGTTGAAAGGAGAGCGTGTGGACGGTGCCATCTACACAGGAAGTGAAGATGAACCTTGGTTAACCTGAGCTCAGAAGAGACTTTCTGCAATTGAAATTTGTATCTAAATGGAAGCAGAAGCAGAAGAATAGTGGCATTCTGGATTAATGTTTATTAGCCGCAGCAAAGATGTTGTTATAACAGCAAGCAGCATCCTGCACGGTACATTTCCCTCTGTTCACCTCACGGCATTTACAGTACATACAAAGCAGACTTATTCAGTCAAGATTGAAATATATGTGCTCATTTTAACCATCATTTCATTATAATCATTTTCTCTTCACAGCGGTGCTCAGAACGTATAGAGCTTCCAATTTCTAGATGTGAGATTATTGATGTATTTTTCCCTCTAGCTTGGGTAAATTAGCTTTTTTGGCCCCTTGGGAAAATCAGGGGAAAGAAGCAGAGTGAAAATGTTCTCCATCAAGTGTGATTGAATTGGATTTTACAAGATGAATTGCCAGGACAAGAGTTTATCCCAATTACATTGCCAAGAGGTTTCAGTCCTGCTGTAGCCACTCCGGTCAGCAGCAATTAGGGTCAGCTTTGAGTTATCAGGATCCGTCATTGTGAGAAGATGTTTACAGTGTGAGCAGAAAGCAGATAAATGCAACAGGCAGACATTTGCAGCAGTAAAAAGCGGCTTGTGGTTCGGTCCAAGAATTCATGAAATTACAGATCTGACAGCCAAAACACGAGCAGAGCAAAACACAGCTGTCTTTTCCACAGCCCACACATCTTTTAATCTAGCAGAATACAATACAGACAGCAGAGACTGCTGTTGGCTCTTTGTGTGGCCGTCCATTTTCCTTACTCGAGTATTTTTTCTTTGATGCAACCTGTATGATTTGCTGATGTGGAGACTCAGTGTGTCTTTCATCTGTCTCTCATCAAGACCACACTTACCACAGACAGTGGCAATAAGACAGATGACTGGCAAACAATGAGCTGATGTTTAGGCTTACCTTCCCCAGACTGGGGCTCCACAGGTACCTCAGGCTGAAAACACAGAGAGCCAAAACGAGGAAGATCAGAGCCAGAACCAGAGCCACTCGCTGGTAGGCATGATACGTGGCCTTCTTCTCTTTGCCCACCTCAACCTGCACACAGTACAGGTTCAGTATTACATGATATATATCCAGATAACCAGAACAATATAACACACAGTCTAACTGATAAACAGTTATACAGTTGATTAATGAATAGCTCAACATTTAGGAAGTATGCTTTTTCACTTTCTTGTTAGCAGAGAAGATCAATATGTTATCTGCTAGCTTAGCAAGAAGACTGGAAACAGCTGTGTCATAAGCTAATAAATCTGCCTACTAGCAGCTCTAAATCTCATTAATTAACATGTTATGTGTGATTTGATTTAAGCAGCAGGTTGCGTTTTAAGTGTTCTCAAGCATAATCCTGAGCTTTCACCTTTAGCTGCACATGCAACAGAATCTGAGCATTATGATTGGACGCTTCTTGCTGAAATGAACCTTGGGAGTCCACGATGACTTCTCTCAGAAATGTTTTTGTACAGTATTCAAGAATTATGCATTTTCTAATGTAGTTGTTCATCTTTTGTACTGATGATTCAACCTGGAGAGTTTCATATCCATCCAAGCCAAAGTGTTCCAACTGTGAGTCATGTACTATAATTGTCTCTGGGCAAAATGAATGGGGCTTTAACATCCAGAACAAGGGTCATCTGACACAGTTCCTCCCACTTCACAGCTCTGTTAAACAGAGATATATAGCATGAGCGTCGTATCAATTTTCTTCCTTTGATTTTCCCTTTTTTCCAGCACTGCATTGAATCCACAGATGCCATTTGATTTGGTCACTCTGCAAAATGATGGCAAAAATCTAACCATCTCCAGCGAGTGCCACAGAAAGGTTACGTTCATTAAACTTTTCCTCAAATGAAAACTCTGCCCGCTGTAGTCAATTCCCCAAGCTTAAGGCCACAAATTAATAAAGACAGGCTTTTGTTCCGTCGCAGCTCCAGCAGGGACGAATGAAAGCTTCTCATTCACACTGGACCACTTTTGAAGGTCTCAGAGGACAACAGAAAAGCAGATATGTAAAAAAAAAAAAAAAAAAAGAAAACGCAAAAGAAAAAACTTCAATTAGCCAAATTGGTGTTGCTTATCTTCATGTCTTCTAAAATGATGATAAAGCAGCTTTGGCTTTGTATTGTGGCTGAGGTCGTTATAGTAGTTGAGCTGCAGTAGATTGGACATCACTTTAACATGCTGACTTTTGAAATAATGTGCAGCAATTATTTCTGAATAACAGCTGTATGATTTTTGTGACCTTTGGACTTGCGTTTTATCCAAAATAGTCCTAAGTAATACCATATATACTTCATATAACCGTTTTATTATCATCTTAAAAATGGTAGAATGATGTACAGGAGGAAATGCGATTTAGCAACAATGGCATACAGTCACACAGTGTGCTTGTTGAATATAGATTATATTTTGGATTTCTGGGAAATACATCAACAGCACGACTTTGAGGAAGGACAGAGCTAACATTCGTCAAGAAAACCCCCCTGAAAAAACTTTTCCATCAATGAATTCTGCAATTCTAACCATCTTTATTTGACATATTAGAGACAGTAGTCACCCAAAAAAAAAGAAAAGTGAGGCACATCAAAGTATTGTACATTCCTAAGGCGTGATGAAAACGAGAGGGATGCAATCAAAGAGCCAGAAATTCCTTACATTGTGAATTTCTCCGAGAGGAAAAAAAAGTGTCTGAAATCCTCTGCTCTCCAGTGGGAGGTTGCATAAGCAGTGGAAACTTAACTGGAGGACAAACCTCTCTCTGCCTGTGCTTTGAATATCAAACACTCAGAGGGAAAAGGTGGGATTGACAGACAGACAGACAGACAGACAGACAGACAGACAGACAGACAGACAGACAGACAGACAGACAGACAGACAGACATAAAGGCAGGGATGGAGACAGAGTGAGCAGTCTGAGTGTGCAGCACCCGCCAACTAGTGTTTAAGGGTTTAGGAGTTCAGAATCAGCCAGGCAATTCCTCTTGAGCTTTGTGAGGAAGAGTGCCTGGAGCCCCCTGCTGTTATCGTGCAAAGAGGAGCACTTCCTCAAGAAAACAACAGAAAAAAAAAAAAAAAACCCCACAGAAGTAGCCTACATAACCACCGAGCAGAGGCAGGGGTTTATCACACGGGGACACACTCATGGATGCATTTGAATTCCAGTGAAAACTGTTCAGAAAGCCACAGGTGATTTTTTAAAACCATAATCAACATCTATCCATCATTTACAGTGTACTCATGATGAGTACCACAGATGTCCTTACTTTGATGGACAGTCAAAGAGTTTTCACATACATACAAAAAGATAATAATACTGTGCTGTGAATGGCAGGGCAACAGGAATAAGCAATGCAACTAGTGAAGTATGAGAGGAGGAAGAAAGGATTTCAGAGCCCCCCCCCCCCCTTTCCTCAATAATAAAACCTCAATAAAGACAGTTCTTGGTTAATATTTGAATGCTGCTTGCATGTGAGAAGCAGGGATATTCTAGCTATAAAGCACAGGCAGGCAGGCAGCGGTTCAGGTGGGAGTGAATATAAGAGTGGAAATAAAGAAAGAAAGCCAAGGTGAAAAGCCAAAAGGAATTAGATGGAAAAATTACTATTCTGAGAAAAACTCCCATCACTCAGCAAGAGATCAAGCAGCTCTCCCTTTTGATTTAGAAAAAAAGGCCACACTTCTGACACATTTCACTTAAAGCTTACACTCTAATATCACAGGATACCCCCCCCCCCCCCCCTTTAAACTACCACGGCTGCCACCTGCACTTAATTTATGGTGCAGTAAAAGATTAAGAGTGCTCCTGTTTTCTTCTTCACAGTATTCAGAAAAACACTATTTTTTTCTCAGTTAATATGAATGCAGTCAATCAAACACAAAATTAACCAAAGCGGACTCACATCTTTCCACAGAATCTGTTGACTGCTGGACTGACTGCTAGCCTCCATGATGCAAACCCACAGGAGGAGTCTCTCTGACCGTCTTAGCTGGGGAAAATACTAACGCTCTGCGAGGGAAAGAGCCCCAGCTTCATACCATTGCTGTAATTTGGGAGTGTGCTGAAGGGGAGGGAAGTTTCAGATGGAGTGGAATTACTGAAACATTTGTGATACCCATTAAAAGGAAGGCAGATGTCTCTCCTGCCTGTCTGCCTGCTACTATTTCAAAGGTGGAATGCCACAAATGGATTGAGACAAACCCCCTGTTGAATGAATTACATACTGAATGAATGAAAATTGTGCAATGATTCAACTTTCAAAAGACTCCTGCTCGGAGGACACAAAGTTTGCATGTAGGAAAAAAAGATACCTACATATTGCAGAGTCTGATGTTATCAGGTATATTGTCTGAAGTATCAAAAAGAGTTCAAGCACCTTCTCTCTGCTTTTGTTCCTCAATCAGTCAGTCTGCACTCTCGACTACAAACAAGTACAATAAACAAGCCCTGAGACGACTGAACAGCAGCATAATGAAAGAGTCAATCATGTAAAATGAAAAGAATTTTGTGCACATAAAGAAGTGAAGGAGGAATGAAGCAAAGACTGTAATATGAGAATAGAAGTTTAAAGATCCCCTCCAGACATGTTTTAAGACATATAAAAATACTCCTTGAAATAATAAGTTGTGTCTGAAGTGGGTTTTCCATAAAAAAAAAAAGTTCAATTGTCTCATTTAAAAAAATTCTTGAAATTACACCCGCTGCCTCTCTCTCATTAAAAAACCCAGAGTCTCTGCTCATTTTTAAAGTTTAAATGCTGGATGCGAGATGTCACCTGATTCGCTGAAAAGTCCGTTCTCAGTGTAGCTTCCACATCACAGCTGCGTGAGCTGCATATAGGACCATTTTCCAGCTGTGACGTCACAGAATCCTGCTCCTACACGTACCTATTAAACTGAGATATGATTTTGGGAAACTTTGCCCCTTCAGCAGATGAATGAGAAAAAACTCAGCACATGCATCATTCTGCACAGTGAAGCACAAACATCCAAGTGAAGCAACAATAAGCAAAACACATTTTGAAGTGGAGGGGGGCTTTAAGAAGCACGTAGAGGTCATCTGAGGAGCCTGTGCTCATAACAAACTCTGTATGATAAGGCAGCAAAAGCGACTTTAGAGAGAAAAACACAAGTCGATGATTAAAAACTCAAATGTTCGAACTCGCTGATGCATGTTTTTCTTTATGTATTGTGTCGTACAAGACCCCGCAGTGGGAAGCCTCACAGATCTTCTCTTAAAAATGCGATTTGAACCAGTTTTAGGGGCTCACAAGGGAGGGGTTAAATAACACATGCAGTAACTGAAGCTCCTCAAATATTGGCACCCTCAGAACTTTAGAGAGCTCTTGGCAAGCTTAATAATGTCATCCGATGGTACCCAGTTATTTCTCTCATCCATACAGAGCACCATTAATAGTTTCTGAAAATGTCACTGCGGCTCAGGGAAGGTGTGATCGCACCTGCAGTTCCTTTTCTCTTTGGTCAGAAGTGCAGTGGAAAAGTTAACCTCGTTACATTTTTGTTTGGGTTGATTTGGTTCGTATTATTCAGCTCGAGGTGAACCATGACTTGTAAACAACAGTGGCACCGAGTAGCAAATAGCTTTTTTGTGTTTTGTCATTCTGTAGATCAAGCTTTGTTTTCAGCCTCTCTACATTTAGCTGCACACAGCAGAGTGTAATACTCTGCACTCTGTATTATGATTAATGTGCAGTGGAAGTGAAGTCAGATAACAAAGACTGGGACAGAGGGATTATGATAATGACATATTATGACAGGTCTGTCTTCAGGATGCAGTGCTGGCATGGCTGCTGCTTTCTGTAAATTACCTCCTCAGGTGTTAATGCAGGAACATACACATGCGACAGGACTAAAAACGCACCAGCCAGGGAAATGTTTTATTCTCTAAGTTCCTCGACTTGTCTGTACTTATTCTGTCCTTGTGCTGCTGTAACTCTCGAATTTCCCCTCTGGGGAATCAATAAAGGATTATCTTATCTTAATACTGGAAGATTCTGCAGAAACATAAGATTTTGTTCAATGCCAGTCCAATGCCATTGTTTTTAATATTCTGGGTTTTGCAGTCTGGGTTTGTTAGTACATATGAATTATGGTTAAAGTGTGGTTAGGGTGAGGCAGCGAGAACACTCGGTTAAAGTTCGGGAGAGGTTGTGGTTCATAAAATAGTGAATTTCAGGTCTGTGGCAGGACTCAAACTCAAATCTGCTCATGAAAGTCTGACACAGTGCACACCTCCACACTCTCTGGTTCTGCCTCATGACATGTAGGGCCCACGACTTCCTGCATCTGCACTGAACATTGATACAGGATGTAAATCCATTTTGAGGATTTTCCTCCTCCCTTTATTTCTGTCATGCTGGGCTTTTCTGCGACTTACTGTTGGTTATCTAACATCAACGACCAAAGCTTTGTAAGACCTTTGAGTTTTGCGCTATTGACCCATTACAGCCTCAATCGGCCTCATTATGGACTACAACAAGCAATTTTACACGGTCTGTTAGGTAAAGGTATGGTTATTTAGTGCTGCTGAAGTTCAAACGTCCCACATGGATCAGAGCAAACACTCCCAAGTTCAAAGAAAACGAAAGGCCGCGCTCAATAAAACAGTTCAAAAACAAGAACGTCTCTCATCTAGTGACTGAATAGACGGTCAATATGAAAACTACATTTAACTGATGGATAAACGTACAAATTTAGAATAAGGTGCAGGAAACACTGAACTGTTATTGATGAATAAAACAAATCAGGAACTCCGATCACAAGCAGTTCTTGAATAACTCAGATTTGAGTGTTAGTTGAAGTTAATAAGAAGAGACTTGAGATACTATTATATAATGATAATGATGACACAGTAGCTAACAAGGCCAGATCCCTTATTACTGCATTCAGATTGTCACTGTTGTATCGGGTGCTTGATTAACACTATGTTCATGTCTGTTCTCTACTAACTTATCTTTATCTGTATAGTCTGAAATTCAGAGTTATTCTACTTATTAATGTTTCAGCGCTTCATGTTCCTCACTGGAGTAGTGAAGAGTAATTCAGTACTTTTACTCAACTAATGTACTAACTGCACAAAAAATGAAATTGAGAAAAATGACTTCAAAGGTTTTGACTGTCCACACAAACTGGTTATAATTAGACGGCCATTATGTGCTTATTAAATCAACAGTGTGCAGTGTGGCACCTGATGATGACTGAACCACCTGCTCCCTGTAAGACAGAGAAGATGGAGGTGCCGTCAGTCTGTAAACTGATGTCAGTGTACTCGCTCATCTTGTCTGGCTATCTAGCACCAGCACAGCGATTTCCAAACTATTTTTACTATCTAATATTAGCTGATAATACACAGGTGAAGCGGAGAACACGCAGATTCCCTTCCTCGGATTATCCTGAAATAGGCTGCAATAGAGGATTTAGAGGCACTGAATAGTCTGTGCATATACATCTTATCTTATCTTATCTTATCTTATCTTATCTTATCTTATCTTATCTTATCTTATCTTATCTTATCTTATCTTATCTCGAAGCTTCATTCATTAGCAGTTTGAAAGGCACAAGCTTCAAGAAACCAAAGCAGAGCGCAGCAGCTACGCTTACTGTGGTTTGCCTTGGTTTTTGGTTGTACTGGTCCTTTTACTTAAAGCATCTGAAGATTTGTAGTCTTAGAAAGTTTTAAGCTTTGCGTCAACTTTTCCGTTATATCACCATCATTATCACCCACGGCGCTTTTCTGACATACTGCGCCGCATCGCTGACAGCCTCTCTTCAACATGCCACCTGCTTTAAGACATGACAAATAAGACGCAATGCACATTTTACTCTATCTTGACGTATCTTGTGCTGCAGTCAAATCAAAGCACACCTGTGTTCTGCCTATTCACACAAACCACCTGTCAGTGGTTGTTGCGATCAGCTGAGATGGCACACAGAGCAAAAGCTAAACAGTGTGATAAAATGTTTGAAGTGATTCCAGTTTATTAGAAACACAATTTCACAACCTAAAAGTTCCACTTCACACTCGATTTACGGAAGTGAAAAACGAGGCCCGGTCAATACCCTCTGAGGTGGAACATTCCGGGTGAAATTGGTCAACCTGCAAGCCTTTAGTGTGGCAGGCAACATTTGAGCACACATTAAGTCTGTCAGATCTGATAGCTGTGCATCCTCGTCAGCTCTTTCCCATTGATATAAATCTTCACAATTACTGTGACATTTCGCTTGGCTAAATCAAGTGGCGGGTCTTTCACGAATAGTGTTGTGTCAGCAGCAGAGCTGAGCATCCTGGGACCCTCATTCCCTCGATAGCATTCAGCGGCAGGCTGGGGCTTTGACACCCGCAGAATAGAATAAACAGCAATTTAGTTTGGAGTGCATACCAGATACTCGGAGATTAGAGCAGAGGTTGATGGGAGCAGCTTTAGCAAACCAGGAAGAATCACAAAATAAACATTTACTCTACCCTCTTCATGCTTCAGGCCTGATGGCTTTGATAGGAATTTTTTCCCTTTTGTATTTGTCACTTTTGCAAACACAGATTGAGCACTGTGACCAACAGCGAGGCACATTACAAATCCAACAGACCAAGTTGGATCCAGTGAGGGGTTTTTTTTTCATATATAAATAGACCGTTTTCCATCAGACAACAGTTGTTCTGCTCAAATTGACTTGCAGTACTTCAGGCAGGCGCTGCCTCCACAAACTTGCAGAGTATATTTTGCTCTATTCTGCAACGGCCATCTGGAAAAAAGCTGTTCCTTGTTTGCTTTCTTTTCTTTTCTTTTTTTTTTTAACTCTTAAGCCAGCCTCTAAAGCGTCGTCGGGCTTCAGTCGCTCAGAGAGGAAGCTGTGGTGGAAACCCACATGTTTCCCACGTGCTCATCCACATTCATTAAGAGTCTCTTCCCACATGAAGGGAGGCTGTCACAGCTAAAGGACGAGGAAAAGATGCAGACAGAATGTGCGTAAGAGAGATAGAAATACAGGAAGAATAGAAAACACTGAGCAGGACTGACAATTCGTTTCTTTTCCTCTCCCCCTCACACACACAGACACACACACAGACCATAAGAAACTCCTCCATGGATTGAATCGGGCTTTGGACTACAGAAACTGGGTCCATGCAGGTCAAATGTGACACATACAGTGATCCTGTGTGATTTGATTATCCGGCTCCTGCCTCGACACAGCTACACCACCTCAGTCTTTCATTACAGGGGAGCGGAGAGGTGGGCCAGAATGGGCTCATCATGAGGAGGCAGTCACGGATCCTGACTCAGTCTAGACGAAAGATCTGATAGCCTCCATCCGTCATCTTTCAGGATTCTCTTCATGCTTCAGTGATGGCAGGAAGGAAGTGTACCTCTGCACAGGAAGTTTACACAGTGCTCCGTTTCCCAGGAGTCGCTTGGCTCTTCAACAGACTGCAGCGAATGCCTGACACATTGTGTTGATGCACTCCAAATTCGGAAGTGCAAAAATCTTAGTGAGGCCCAGTAAAGAAGCAACATTCACAGGTGAAAGTCTGCTCTTATTGCTCGTCAAAATACATGTCTGTGCACAAATGTATAGTTAATTGGCACATTCGGGTCCATCAAAATGACACACAAACACATCACACAACTCTCCTCCTGCACATCATCCTTCATTCACCAAATATTTTCAGCAGTCTTGCTTTCATCAGGCTGCTGTCAGAGATTTTTTATAGTTCATCATTGGACTCATAAATCACCATAAAAACAAACTTCCCAAAATAAAGTTATTATCATTTTTAAAATACTTTTTGAAAAATAACCCATTCACACTCACCGTATTCTTTAGCAAACACAGCCTTTCATCGCATCAGCTGTCACAATATAAATCATTTTATCTTGTCTTGTTTTTATCTTATGTTTTGGGTTTAATTTGCTTTTATTATTTTGTATTATCATAAATCACTTTGTAACTTTGTTTTAGAAGATGATATATAAGTAAAGTTCACATTATTATCATTATTATAATCAATGCATAAAAAAGTGGAAATTCTAGTTTTTCAACATGAAGCAGCAAATTTTTCAGTCAACCTCAATTTTCAAGACATAGTTCACAATTTGAATTTTACAATTTGTGGTTGACACATCCAACTCGTGTTCTTTGAGAAGAGAGATAGTTGGCTCTACGGAGATGTCTTAAAATCTTGTTCCCCATGGAACTCTCTCGAGGGCTTAAAGCTCATTATTCATTACGCCTCCCTCTTAAACATGCAATAACTACTTTTTGGCCACTTGGGGGCAGTGGAAAGCTGCAAACACAATCCTAACATATAAGATGGGGTGTTTTCTAAGCTTTAAGACATATCATGCTAAAAAACAAACAAACAAACAAACAAACAAACAAACAAACAAACAAACAAACAAACAAACAAAACAGTCAATGCCATTCTTGAGCATTTCCATGTTTGAACTTCAGTGACCAATCACAGACAGCCTGGGCAACCAATCCCGTCAACATGTGGGGTGGAGCTGCAGGGAAACGAGGCGTATCAGAGGAGAGGCCAGGTGTAGCTTGGGATCAGTAATTTGCAAAGTTTAAGTCTAAATTTCACTATTTTCAAAGCTATGGCAGAGATTTGTAAATGGGAAATGGCGAGCTGTCACGCTTTACCAAAGGATCTGAATGTCTGCCAGCCTGCAGGAGCCATTTTTCAGAGCGCTGTTTTACCACAAAACTTATGCTGAAGCCTGACATTATTCCACCCATTTACCCTGGGGACACAGTACAGTACAGTAGGAGCCAACATGTTGGTAAGTTTATCTTTCTCGTGTTTTATCTGTGTGACAGTACAAATCTGCATTGTGGTGAATAATGTTAGCGAATGTTTGCTTGCCAAGTTACATGATGAGTCCTGTCAAATGCTGACAGGACATTTTAATGGCTCTGAGATGTTGATGAAGAAAGTTACAGCAAATGTTCCTCCAAACAGTTCATCAGATGGCTGCTGCTGCTGAGGTTTGTGTGTTTGATGAGTAGAAGCTACAGGCCAGCTATAGAGGAGAGGACTGTTTAGATCAGCGCACACAACAGGATGGCAAAGCAATTGCATCTAAAGCAATGTTAGGCATTTTTCATGGGAAAAAAATCCATGGGAAATCTTTCATGGGAAAAAGAATACGTAATCTGAAGGGTAATTTTGATTAGGAGATGAGTTTTTAGGGGTTTAATCAAAGCCCAACGAGAAACTGTAGGTTGCTTTGGAAAACATTTTTGCTTAAAACTTAAGACTAAACCAAAATCAGTGAAGGTGCAGACCAACAAACCAAAACAAAGAGCTTCAGGGAGCTCCTCAGAGCTGAGGGGGGCTGCAGGATTGGATAGTAATTCATTGTGATGCTTCATTAATATAATAATGTTGATTATAGCCTCTTTAAAGTGAAAAATCTCTTACCCTCCTTCTCTCTTTGACAAAGATTAGGGAAGAGATGTGCAACCTGTTTACATTTATCAGGACTTACAGTGAAAGTCGCTCTAGTCTGCACCTTGACTGACTTTAGAAATGAGCAGATTTGAAACATTTTGCACAATTTGTTCATCAATAAATCCATAAGAAGAAGAACAAGGAGTAAAAATGAAACAAAGTTAGGACTTTTCATCTTGTTTCATTGCAAAAATCAGTTCATAATCACTCAAATACTGGTTCCTACTGCCCATAACTGATGATAAAGGCAAGAACTATAAAAAGGAGTTTGAGGGATATGCAACATCTCAATGGAGTTCCTTTGACATACTGAGGAACTAGATGAATAGGAATGTGGATTACGGTGCTGAAAATCTTCCCCACGTTTATACATTCATTTCCCAAATCTCACCTTGAGAGTAAAGCTACTTGCTTGGGGATTTTCTCAATTTCTTGCTTGATGGGACAGGTGTATTTACTTACATAATTGTATTCCTCATCCAATTTATAATGCGATTAAATATTAATACAATTCTGAGTTTGAAGAGAGGCAGATCTGTGAAAAATATCTAGGCAGCAATATTGTGAAATTGTTCTTCTTGCTTTGCAACTTTTTCAATCACCCATAAATGGAACAGAAGCAGTGAAAGAGAAAATATTCTGTGTCTTAAGATGCATTGAAAATGGTATTTCAACAAATAAAGTACTCTGAGCAGAAGATAAAAATAGGTGCAGGTATTTTTTTTTTTCACTGTGATGATCTTGACTCATCTTGGCTGAGCTTTGTTTAGTTAGTTGCAGAGCTCTCTGGGGGAGCATTGAGTGGTGTAGTCAAAGTGGAACTCTCCTGAATGAGCTTTGAGCTTCAAGTCCCCAGTATCCCAGCATGTGTGCCACGGAGTCAAACAATAGAGCCAAACGCAAGCCATAGCCAAATCGTAATTACCTCTGCACCCTGCAGAAGCAGACCAATTGACTCCTCTAGATGAATGACAACAGGTAAAGGGCAGTGATTAGCCGCAGGCCTCAGAAGCTTTGTTGGATGCAGAGGGAGAGGAAAGTCTCTATATAGGCCAGAAGATATGCTTCACTTATTACACTCTTTTATTCTGTGGACTTATTATGGGCTCAATTCTGCTCAGCGCTGTAAACTTTGCTTGTCATGCTCGGCTGGTGGTGCACATGCAGTCTAGTATGTCCAGACATCAGATTGTTTGCACTGTTTGTTTCGCTTGTAGCCCCATGATCAATTACGCAGTGATTTCTTGTTGATTGAGAAGACCCGGAATTGATTGATATTGAACTAGTTGACATAATATTTCATTTTCTGGGGCTTCAGAGTTTGTAATTTATGGTCATTCTCGATTAATGAGGGTTTGACAACTATTATTTTTTGTTGATATAAAAGAGAAGATGAAGGATATTCTGCGTGCACAGTGACATGATGAACAACCACTGACTGATGTTATTCTGCAGCTGTCAGCAAGAGCAACAACAGCAAGGCAAAAACTGCTTATTCCTGAGGTGATAATATTAAAGATGAGCATACATTTTTACATCTCCATTTAGTCAAACTAACCTTTCAAATGTAGTATTGCATAAACAAACATGCTCATTTACTACACTGAGAGACAGCAGCCTAATTACAAACACCTGGGTGATAAAAAATAGTCAAAAATGATTAAATGCTGTACAAATGATCTGCACCCAGGTAATGAAATGCTACCTAAACTCATTAAATTTGGAAATATTGATTGTACTTGCATTAATAAATCAGTAGTTAATTGTTTGCACCTGATGTATTATTGGAAACAGAGGGGTGATTAATCTAAACAGTTATAAATTTGAGCCTGTTCACTTTGTAGAGTTCTGCTTTACATGGAATACAAGTTGAACCCTTTAAACCAAAACTTGTTTTCAAATCTCCATCCTTTTGAAGCCGCGTGAGAGCATTTTCTTGTCAGTCATTAAGTTTTAATAAAATTAATTACTATCAATAGAGGTGTAATGATTCATTCATCGCAGGGATCCATTAATTATGAGTTATGCTGATTCAACTGCATCCATCTGGTAAAAAATAAAGAAACAGAATGAATCCCTTCAGCAACAATCAATATGAAATTACTCAAACTGAACTATTCATGACTCTTTCTAAATGTTATTGAATATTTTTATGAAATGCGGCACAGTAAACGTGTCATGTGGTCCATTTCTAATGATAAGTTTGTGTGGTAGCATGGTGGCAGTTAATGTGGCAAATAATAAAGAAATGTGGAAACTATTATTTTTCCTTTGATGAAAACATCTCACAGACAACAGCAATTAATTCCTGCTTTGCTTTCATGGTTTCAGCGGTGGAATGTCACGTAACTAAGCACGTTTACTTAAGTACAAATCTGAGGTACTTGTATGCTTTCTACTTCTACTCTATTAGATTTCAGGGTGAAATATAGTACTTTCAATATACTGTACTTTGTTTGCTGCTTACTTTACAAGTGAACACAAAAAACATATGAAAAGTGGAGCAATTAATTGATTTAGCGATTAACAGAAAATAAACTGTTCATTTCTGTTGCAGAAACGTTTTGTGGTTCCTGCTTTGTACTTTTGAGTACATTCTCCTGATTACACTTGCATACTTTTGCTGAAGTATTAGTATTTTTACAGTGTGGTATTAGTACTTTTACTACAGTACAGAAAAGAATCTGAATACCTCCTCTGCCACTGCCAGCACTGTACATCTTGACAGCATCTATAAACCAAATTTGTATAATGTGGCTCAAATGATTCTGTGTACTGTGAAAGGGGTTTCTCAAAGATAACAATAACCTCACTCTGTGGTTCCTCTCAGCTTTAAGGAGCTTTATAGCACCTTTCACCTAATTACTTTGATTATCCAGGCTGCAACTTTACTGTTTCGTTTCACTCTTTCACACTTTCATTGCATTGCTTGTGGCAGACAGCTGTTGTTCAGCAAAAAACCCCCCCAAAAAACATAAAAAAGAAGCTCTAAAATCCCACCGTACACTCCCCACCACACACCAATCAGCGGACAGACACAGCCAGGCTTCTCTGTAGTTGATGTTTGTGGCTAGCCTTCTGGTTTCAGAGCTAAAGGGAAAGTGAATATTAAACTTATGTCCACCAGGTGGACAAGCACAACTCCAAATGTGTGCTGAGTTTGCTCTGAAACAGCTGGATGCGTTGATAATGTGATAACGTATCTGCGTTGTATTTACAGTTTGTTTTCTTTGCCCCTAAGTGGTCAAAACATCACTTATTGCCGTTCTACGGGTGGTGGTCCTCTGCTGCTACTGAAAAGTTGAAATGCTCTTATGTTGTCTAGTTGTAAAGCGAACAATCCAGCCTCATGCAGTAAATCATCAGCTTCGGCCACATGTGGTCTTTCAAACAGTTTTCATCCAATTAAATTCTCACATGTTATTATGTGTGACTTTTGGTCAGAGAGATCTTTTTGAAGCTTAAACCAATGTGACACAGCTGGCACAATGAGTGAAAGTGCAGTCTGAGCGACTGACATGAATGAGGATTAAATGATGTGTGAAAACATTTTCTGCTGTGATATCACCATTACACCTGTTGGGCTGTGACAGCAGGCACGCACAGCACCTCTCAAACTGTGATCTAACGTCTACTATTCAGGCACTGTGGCAATAAAGGGATAATTTGATTTATCTGAGATATTTAACATGATAATACAGACAATGTAGTGAATGTAAGCGATCTTTTGTCAGTTGTTATTTCTTTTGAACAGGCCTGATCATGAGATAATGCAGGCAGACTGTGTACACAAACTGTCCTGCAACATGCATGCCATCACTACCTGTAATCTTAATCCCCTACAGAGGAGCAATGTGGACCTCCAGTGATGAAAGTAAACAACTACTAGCTAAATGGGGCTAATAATCTCCTGGAAAGAAAAGTTAGATTGGTGCGAGGTGAACAGTACACAGAACATTAAACCCTCCAGGGTTTAGGAAAGCAGAATAAGTAGATGCTGTGCAGACAGGGTTAGCAAATGGGCTCCATGGGAAGAAGGAAGTGGTTACAACTATTCAACGGCAAAATCTTCAGTCAGACACTGGGAGGGGGGCCCAGTGGGTGTGGGGTGGTAGGCTCATCTTGGACCTTCAGCCACTTAAAATAAAAATGTCCTGACAGCTCTGGTGGACCTCAGCTTTCATCCATAAGGGCTGCTTTAGTAAAAACAATTCGACTGTATAAACCTGGAGTCGGTGTGTGTAACAGCTGATCTGTGTAGATGCGTAGCAGAACATTACCATCAGATCCTGACCCAAGCTATGGTGGCAGTGCCACATGTGTGAGTGTGAATGCGTGTCATTCTCTCAATTAAAAGACGACCTTCTCGTCTCAGCTGCTGTGTGATGCTGCAGGTGTTCAATGAGCTCGGAGGAAAGGATCTGATTCACGGTGCTGATGTTTCTGCAAAATCCTGGATGCATTCACTGACACCTGATCGACAGTATTGTAAGATTCAGATATTAATCCAACATGAGTCACATTAATAGATTTATCTAGATGGACTTTTGAGTAGATCATGTTATAGATGTGATACTACAGCAGAATACATGAAATGTTGGAGCTGTGTGTGCACCTCTGCTGACTGAAGCCATGCAAACTGAGGCTTCTGTGCTCTCTACAGATTTCATTATGGACCAAGTTCTGTGCTGAAAGGTGGAGAAAAGCACTGGAGACAACTCACTGTAAAAATAACTTTACTGATCTTATAATAGCTGCAGTGCATCCATGGCATGCACAATGTGTTTTGTTATGTGCAACACTATATCCTCCCCTTTCCTCTGATGCTCCACAGTATGTTTTGTTCACTGCTGTTGTTGACAGGAACTCAAATGAAACACAGCTTTTCTGTGAATGATGCACATCCAGTTCACTTGTTTGGTATGGTTTATTTAATATTGATTTCAGCTTTTTAGGGGAATCTGTTGTGTCAATTGCGAATATTGATGCAGACAAATTTCCACGTTTCATATTTTTGGGGGACACAGTGACTAGACACACTATTACAAAAACTAACATTCACTGTTTCTGAAAAGGCATTGCGTCTTCTGCAGTAAATTATATGAAGCAGGCAGTTCACTAAAGGTCATTATTTAATTATTTTGATATCTTAAAGGGCCAGTGTGTAGGATTTAGTACCATCTAGTGGTGAGGTTCCAGACTGCAACAACTAAATAGCCTCGCCTTGCCCCTCCCTTTCTAAGAGTGTAGGAAAATCTACAATGTCCGCGCAGCTGACATATTCTGCAAATCAATCCCCCTAAATCTTACACACTTAAAATTTCTTTTAAAAGTGGTTGTAACCACTGCAGCATGTGCACCTTAGAATACTCCCTCTGTTGTTAAGCTGCAGCTCTCAAACCAGTCGATCTTCCTGAAATGACAGGCCCTCTAAATGGGTTTCTCTTTAACAAATAAAGTTAAAGTTGAATGTTGAATTGGGTCTCTTGAGGCAGAGTGACGTAAGCGAGAAAAGCAGAACAGTAAACAACAGTGGCAGAGATGGATTAACAGTGTTGGCTCTGTTGATGAAGCTGTGTCTTCTGCTCCTGCAGAATTCAAGGGTAAACACATGAGGGGAACAAACAGCTACACTTAGAGCGCCTTATTTGACCTTTCCTCCGATCTATCCACTACAGCTGCTGGTGGCGAATGAAATGGCACAGAGACAGAACCCCACAGTCAGGGTTGTGTCATAAGGTTTTTCAGACCAGATCCAAGCTACGTATTATGAACAGTGCTGTTTGAGTTCATAAATGACATGTACAGTCACTTCATTGAAGTATCTACCTATTAAAAACCTACGAGGTATGCTGGGACACACTGGTCCCTAAATGTGGGCCACTAGTCTCTCATTCAAAGAGAGAACATTAGTTCAGTTTTAGCTGCTTGTGCTGGCTTCCTGTAACATTTAGAATTGATTTTAAGGTCCTCTACCTTGAATAAGAAGGCTTTAATGGGCCAGGACCAAGCTACACTGCTAAATCCCTTTTATTTGCCTTCAAGAACACTGCCATCATCTGCTGCTGGTTCACTGGAGGTTTCTAGCAACAGCTGAAAGAAAATCGGGGATGCAGCCTTTGTCAATAACATCTCAAAGCTTATGCTCTTGCACTTATGCTCTGCTGCACTTCTTTAAAATGTTGTTTACCAAAAAACAAAAGTTACAATGCCTGTAATGCAAAACAAAGTTTCATACCTCTGAGTTCTATACTGTCATATATTATATTATTTAAATACTCTTACTGATGTGTTTAGTTATGTAAGCAACATCGTACTGATGGTCCAGGTGATTTTACCGTATATATACTTTATCCTGAGCAATTTAATCAATAACAATGCATCATGTTTTATAAAGGCATGAAATGTTTTGTCCATCAAATCTTAAAAATGGCTGTCAGCCAGATGCAGTTGAGTACAAAGTACAGTAGTTCCCTATGAAATGTGATGACATTTAAGGTAGCATGAAACACTCAGGTGAAGTGCAAGTCCCACAACTTGAGTAAATGTACTTTGTCACATTCCACTGCTTCAGCCATTTTCATTTCAGTGTTAATTACGGCAGTTTTTTTAGTTTCGATCTTGTATGATGAGTTTGTAAAATGATCTACCTAGAACTCATTAAATACAACTTTTTAACAGGACTGTGCTTTGTGGAGGTTTATTCTCAGTAATAAGAGTGCTGCCCTTTTCTTTTCATTTCCTTTTTTGCCTCATATTTTGTGCTGTGTGACAGTGGCACTGCGGTTGGCAGCAAACTCCAGTTTTTCTGTGACAGTTTGTGAGAGCATCTGTTGAAAGATTCCCTGCAACTGTGATTGAAAGCATCTGCAGAAACTCTGACTTGTCCTGCAAAGATCTTACGCAGCAAGCAAGTTTTGTAGCTGCCAGTTTTTTACCCAGATCTCAACACAGATCAACACAACAGGCAGTTTTTCATTTGCCTACCTTCTGTGGTGTGAGGTTGTACATCTATGTTTGATTTAATCAAGCAGCCATATTTTATTTGAAATATGAGGTATTGTAAATGGAAATGCTTGACAATGGCGGGACCTATTTACTATTATTGCCACCATAATGCTGTCAATATAGAGACATATTATAAACAAACATTCATTAAGGTGTTCTGTGAATTAGCTTAATGTAGGCCATGCTTCTTTTAAAACCTGTGGAAATAAACTGGAGGCAGCACAAGACAAATAGATGGCAAACCTTCATTATCTTTGTGCTTATAAGGAGTTGGGCAAAATAGACCAATTCATCACATATTAATTATCATGATTTGCTTCTACAGACAAGGTATTTTGGAGACCATGGACTATTCAAATGGACCTTAATATTCTGAGACCTCTAATTCAAAGAAGGGCTCTAAATTATTTTAATGCAGTCATTTTTCTCTTCCTTTCATCAGACAGGATAGAACGCAACTATATTTTAATTTGCCAGAGAGGGATAATTCACCTCATCACTTTAAATTCATCATTTAAAATTAAATAATGGCTCCTCTTGTATTTATGTTCAGCTACTTCTAATGGTTCGGGGGTGCACTTGAGGGTGACACTGGTAGGAAGAGTAAAAGAAGAAGCCTCATCTAATGCTTGCCTCTGTATTTATTTGCCTAAAACTCTAATAAAATAATTAGGCATCTAGAAGTTTTGAGAGGT
Source organism: Chaetodon trifascialis (assembly GCF_039877785.1). NCBI lineage: Eukaryota > Metazoa > Chordata > Actinopteri > Chaetodontiformes > Chaetodontidae > Chaetodon > Chaetodon trifascialis. Next base: position 21,465,316 of record NC_092060.1, read on the forward strand.
TAACTAAGTCAGTTGCATAGTCTGTAATACTTTACTATGGCTTTTTGTCAGCTGATAATTGAATGTCCTTATTCAACTATCCATGTGTTACCTGAACTTTTAATGCACACTGCTGATAAATATATGATCAAAATGAACTTTAGAGAGCTATTACAAGAAGATAATAAAGTTCAGAATTGTCTGTAATGGTAGCAGGGCTGTAAAAGTGGACTTAAGAGATGAAACAGCAACAGAAAAGTCAGTGTTTTTCCAATATCTTATGTGATGCAATACGCATGGGGGAAAAAAAACACTGCTCAAATTGATATGAAAGCATTATTATCATAGAAACAGAGTTAAAAGGATCATTGTGTGCTGAAAGATGTCGCTGAGTATATCTATCTCAATGCTTCAAATGGTCATATTACTGCTAGCATTTATAAGCAGTAATTTAACACTTACTTACTGTACACTACTGTATATTGTCGTGAGCAGATATAGGGACTTTTTTAGATACTTAATTGTTAAATAATATAAATGCAATTGCTTCCATAAATACAGTAAATAAACATACCAACAAATTCATATTTAATATCCATATAAACATACTTTAAACTTTGTTTGAGCAGTTTTATTTTATATTGTCGCTCTACGCACTAATTATGGATGTTTCACAGGAGGAGTTATATTTGTTGAAAAATACATTATAGACTTTAAAATGTCATTGTATACGCTGTCTATTACATTATAATGAGTTTTTAACAATTCTAGAGCTGAAGCAATTAGTCTGCTGAATGATTTGTCCATCAGCAGAAAATTGAGTTGCATCTATTTTGTTAATTGACTAATTGTTTTGGTAATTTTTCAAGCAAAAATGCCAAAACATTTCCATCAGTTTAGTTGCTGTAACCTGCATATTTTTGGACTTTGGACTGTTGGTCGGTCTAAACAAACCATCTGAAATCATCAGATGGTAATTTAATTTTTAACATTCCAATGGAAACTTATATTTACATTGCAGTTAATAGACAAAAATCTCCAGATACATGTATCTCTGGTGAAAATAACTGTTGCAGTTGCAGCCCTAAACCATTTATTAATAGTACTCTTTATTGTAACCCAATATTTATGCAACCAAGATAACAACAAAGTCAAGGTTCTGGTTATTCTGCCGTCAAAGCTCGCTGAAGGTCTTAAAGATGTAATGCACAGATTTGTGCCTCGAGACAGGAAGTGTATTGTTAGTCTCACCTTCCCCTTCCTCCTCCTCCTCCTCCTCCTCAGTTGGTCACGTTTCCAACAACCACTTCACGTCTTTCTGATGAGGGACCTGGCCTGAGGCTGCGGCACCCTGCAGCTAAGCACAAGAACACACTCATGCTGATGTTCAGTCTGCTTTTGAACGAGGTCTCATGGAGCTCTGATGTTAATTTGTTTCTTCCTGCTCGCCCTCGTTGTTGTTGTTGCTATGACTTTCCTGGTGGCCAGCTGACGGCTCGCCATGCATGCAGCAGATTTTGGAAACGAAGTAGAATTCGCTCACAAAAGCCTTCCTCAAGTAGCACGGACACGTCCTCCCAAAAGGACATATTTTGTAATCACGTGGTTAATGTTGTGAAACGGTTGCAGTTTGTTTGAACCAGGCCTTCCTCGTACCGAACCTTCATTGTCATGTGATTAACATTAACGAAATGGTTGCAGTTTCCTTTGATTTATGCTCCAAAACTGCTACTTGTTTAGCTTTAGGAAAAGATCATGACTTTCTTGCGCTTCCGTCATAATCACTACGGCCATCTGAGAACCTTGAGCGCTGTGCTGCTGCTGCAGTAATAGGTAGTATGCTGCTGTTGAAGCAGTTAATTTTTTAAAGCAGTGCAGCAGTGGTGCAAAGACAGAGTGGAAACATGAGAGAAGGAACATGCTACCAATTCATCAGTGAATTTAATCAAATGGAATTAAACTGATTAAACTATATTTCTTGCAAAGGGACAAAGTAATTCATTTTATAACATTTCCTCACTGAATCACCTAACGTATAATTTTAATCAACTCATATGTATTCTCTCTTTTAAACGTGCTCATTCAGAAATAATAGGAGCTATAATTGCTGTGTAATTACTTGGTGATATAATTAGAGCATGATTAGGAAGACATTGGCTATATTTATTGGAGCTCTTATTTTTTTCCACCATTTTCTCAGATATTTTTTTCATTATGTAACGCAAACATAGTGGCATGTCCAGAGAGTCTAAACATCACAAGTGAAGCCAAGATCAACCTGTTTTCTGTTTTTCAAATGTTAATCCTGTCAAAACTCAACAGCTGTTCGTTGGGTTTTGTGTTTGCTTTTAATATACCGTTTAAGGAATGAAAGTCTTTATCAGAATTGTTAGAGTGAAGGTAAAACACATAAAAAGTTTGAACCGAAGTTTCAAAGTGTTTGAAGTGGTGTCTTTAAAGGACAACATGCTAATTAAGCTGCTCTGACTAGCGATGGGCTCTTCATGGGCTTATACCAACTGCCAGCAACTCCACCTCCATCCATTACCTTGTCAGAAACTTTGGATTGAGATTGACTTATCTAGTGACCCCCAGTTCCTCCACTATACATCTAAAATACTCTCCTGAGACCCAATTTTCCACATGCATCCCTGCACCTCCTCGTTTGAGTTATTTCCTCTGTGAGCACAAGTAAGCCATCACGCTGGACAATACTGAAGACAAAAGTTCTTACAATGATGAAACACCCACACAGACACAAACCAAAGAGTCTTGAGGGTGTTTTTGATGCACTTTTTAAAAAATGTATTGGCACTGCGTGAGCCAAGAGACACGAACAACTTCACCGTTTAATGATATGTCGGTGGGCTGAGAGTTGGCAGAAGAGCTGAGCTGGTTTAAGGAAGTTGAAATACATGGTGAGCGAGAAAAATAATGTACAGTGCATGCAGATACAGTAAGCTTCATTAAGCATTTGACATTTCAACAGGCTGGAGATTTACTTTGCAAAATTGAACTCATGGTGCAGCTGGTATCCTTACACTCTGCTGAAGTAGAATTTTTGCTTGGGTCATGTGTTAATGCTGAGGCCAACAAAATAATGCTGAAAATTTCGACAAGTATTGAGCAGTGGAGAAATACTCATATTCCTAGAGGTACCGTCATTAGCTGCTATACGTCTCCTCATTGTTTACTCTCTAGGGTCCCACTGGAACGTATTACAGTAATTGATTGGATGCACAGAGGTGGATCATGCATAGAGCTGTCCACATTTCTGACTGATCTCCTTGTTATAATACTTCCTCCTCCTCACTCTTCCTCTGCACATTTTCTGTCTCGCAGCTTCACAGAGGCTATCCTAATCTATGACCATTGTCTAGAGTTCACCGTGGATGTCCGAGTCATGTGGAGGTAACCCGTCATGCAGAGCGCTGCATGCTTCAGGGAGTAATCACAAGCCTCCAGCTTCCCCCATCAACATTCTTCGCTGCCCTTAGGCCAACAAACCAGATTTTTCATGTCAGCTGGCATGCACCTTCAACTCATAAGTAGCTGTTTGACTTTCACAAGTCTCGCATCATCCAAGCATACGCACTCCCAGGCAAGGTTGCTATATCCTTGGTCCATAATTATATGCCAGTTATAAGTGTCCACTTGCGCATGCAGATGGGCTGGGCTCTTAAAAAATCCAGGTAGCAGATCGAACCCATCTACACAGACTATTTATCATTCCCTAAGGGGGGAGCCCTCACTTCGTAATAATAATTTCAAATATTTCTCATCACTTTTGTTCTCAGTTCTCCACCCTTCTTCCACACGTGAGCCCCACCAACCACACTACACAGAGGAAAACTGTAAATAATAATTTATTTTATGTCCTCCTGTGTCACTGATTCTGTATTAAAAGCCCGACATCAACAGATTAAGTCAAATCGTTATAAAAAGGACATAGAGACACGTTTCACTAACTGACATTTAGCTTATGAAATAAGTCAAACAGGCAGGATTGCAACATGATTTACCTTTCATTTTAGATTGTCTATGGTAGCACACTTAAGGTTGTTAATTTCAGGTATATAGCTAAAATTCACAGTACATAAAGATTTCTACATTGTTCACCATCTTATGCAATAGAAACAAATCAGCCAATCGTTTCGAAAATCCGACATCAAAGTAAATGATCCGTTAATAGGCTGACTGAGTGCATCAGATTATGATTGTAGCTCACTACTGCTTTCCTTCTTCTCATTTGTAATGAATAACACATGATTCATTTACTGACAGGTATTTATCGACAGTAGTTACAGCTTTAATGTTAGGGGAAGATTCTCAAAGGGAGGTGCTAATGTCCTATATGGCTTATAATCATACATATGTGTATTTTTTTAAATGGACGGCTCGTACTGTACATGCCTCCCGAGTGTGCTTTTGAAACAGGATGATTAAATTGTGTCTGTCACACCACTGCATTAGTTGCTTTTTTCATGTCCACAAGCTGCATATTGTAGAGACTGAGAGGGCGTCTGGTATCTGTGAGCAGCAGCCTTGAGTGCTGACAGAAGAGCAGGAAAACACATCCTCTAATAAATACGAGAATTTCTGAAAAATAATCCAGCCACCACTGTCATTTCCCTTATTTCTGAAACAGTGCATGCCTTGAATTCTCATGCCACGCTCGCAGTCATACATTCATGTCTCTTTGTTCTCTTGTGTTGAGGAAATGTTTTACATGCTGTAAATGTACAAAGTCTATGTGGCTATGATGGTTTGTGATTGACTTTACATGTGATAAGAACATTGGAGGACGAGAGTGTTGTCTTATCATTACAACCACCAGGGCCCAGCTGCACAGACAGCTGCAGCGTATGCCAACACCTGCAAGGGGAGGAACAGGATACATCTCTCCATCGTCAGGCTCCGTCTCAGCTTGATCTCAGCTCCAATCAAACGTTGTGTTGATAACTTATGCGTTTCATGGTAAAGAAGCATGTAAGCACCTGCAACTGTCAGCAGTTCAGGCCCGTTTGGAGTCTGTTCTTTAACATATGGTCATTGTTGAGGAACTGATGACTTAAGAGCGCATGCTTTAACACCATGAGAAACCACTGCTGCACCTTCATGAAAATATTAATTAAAACACATGCTCTGATGGTGAGATTGGCAGCTCTGCGTATGTGTGGTGACACCAGTATTATGGCAGTGCAGCCTGTGGGCCCACGAGGCAATTTCTGTGCACAGCTGAGATCCAGTCAGAGACTTCTTCCAGTGGGACGGGTCAGCATACGACCCTCACACTCTGAGGCTCGACAAAATAGTCATTACAGAGTTCAGCACTGTCAGCACATTTTGGCAGAACTTTGTAGCTCCGTGCTGGCAGCCCACTTGATACTCGCAGGAGGTTAACAATTGGCTTCCTTTACGAACACAAAAATGTGGAAAGCTGTGACCTCTGCTGTTCTGGACGTAACATACAACATCTTACATTGGAAATTACCAGCAGTACAGTTTGGTCCTGCACAGTAGAGGTTGAATTTTTGTCCATTTGGGCCTTTTGGCTCTGGATACACTCAGCAGATCATTATTGTCTGATTTCGGATTGAATTTTAATTAAATATTGTCAGTATTTTGCTTTTATTGTTGTCATCATAAAATAAAATGCTACAGTTGAAGTTAAGTTTGTTCTCCCACTATTTTACATACATATTTTTCCTTACAGAGGTTATGTGGTATTCATCTATGTACTGTATATGCAATATTTTTGTTTTGTCAGCAAATCCCACCAAATGTTATCATTACTGAAGATGTAATGCTTTGAAGTATTTAATAATAATAATAATAATAATAATAATAATAATAATAATAATAATAATAATAATAATAATAATTAATAATTCATCATAATTCCCCAAAGCAGCTGGACACTGATGTTTATAGCAACTGCTATAGAGACTATTGATTTGTATTTACATGCTTTTTGCAATCAAAATCTGAAGTTTTTCACATAGCTCAGTTTCCCTGGTAACATCTGACGGTTTGACTAATACCTGGAACAATCATTGCCATCCTATAATGTTCTTATGCAATAGAAACCTTGTTCTCTGCTCCAGTAAATACCTTAGGTACGACCTGGCAACGGCACATATTTCTGCCCAGCTCAGCTCATGGAACCCTTTGGCTCAGCTATGAGCCAGAAAGCTAATGTTATGTTGACCAACAATAAGAAGATGTTGACTGCATGTTCAACAACAACAGTCGCCAGCTATCCAGCCACATATCAGGATTTTCACTAACCAATGGAAGGCCGACAGTGAGATGACTGAGTAAGTTCGGGGGGGTAGTGTACTTCCTGCTTCTTGTGTGTCACAGTCACCATCCTGTGGTGTTCAGAGGACTGACTCAAGGACTGCACTCAGTGTTATAAATAAGATATTCAGATATTTTTCATTTTGCTTATTTATTATGTCGAGGGGTCAGCAGCGTGCGGTCTCTTCCATCTTCTGCTGACTTTAATTCTCCCGGTGTTAACTCCTCGTGCTGTTTTTCTCCTTTCTATTCAAATTCTCCTTCAGCTGCGTTCTAGTCATCAAAGTTGTCACATTCTCCAAATGGGTTAAAAGAAATGTTGAAGTCACTCATTGTAATTAGATGCTAGCTTGTTGATGTGTGGCAATAAATTGTAAACAGAGCCTTTCACTGTGTCCCTGTTGCTATGGTTACTCATTTTAGATACAAGCTGCTGTTAATTTAGATGAGTGAACAGACAGCTTCACTGGAACTACTTAGTAGTTATCCATTATCAGAAATTAATGGACACCCTGCAGCCAATCAGAACTGAGTGTTCACCCAGACCGTGCTATAGTTTTGGATTTATTGACAGCAAGAAAAAGACGCAGTAGAAGATCACCAGGCTTGTCCTTTGGAGGACCAGTGAGTAGCATCTAACGGTGAGGTTCATCCTCATCTCATCCTCCCCTTCTTGGTGTGGAGGAGAACCTGTAGTGGCCGATTAAAATGTGAAAAAAGGCGCTCTTGAGAGCCAGTGTTTGGTTTGCCTGTTCTGGGCTACTGGAGAAACATGGTGTTGCAACATGGCAGACTCCGTGGAAGAGGTGAGGATTCTTATTTTCAGGCAGTTATAGTCTCATGAAAGCGCACCTATGAATATTTTATGCTGGTAGATCCCTTCGATCCAGCACACTTGACCTTTAAAATTGGGTGGAATCATTCTGGAGACAGATTGTTGCCATCACTCCCTCTTCACAGTGCCACATTTACTGTCCCTCTTGCTCCCCCTGTCTCCCCTCCACCTCACCCTCGTCCTGTGCAGGAGCACAAACACCACCTGTTGCTGACGGCTGGTGTATCCTTGTGCAGCTAGGTCCAATCCACTCTATTTGTTTCCCATTTGCAGAACCAGGGCTGTACTGAATTTCAAACTCAGCGAACATCAACAATCTTTCTCCAGAATGACTCACCCACCTTTAACCACCAGGCCACCAGGACTCTCTCAAGATATTCCTAATTAATACAAGTGTATATGTTGCTATTACAATGACAAATGCTAACCATAAATCGGTTCAGGTGTCAAAATAACGGTTTGTACGTAAGCAATTATGTTTGAATATGGAACAGGTGCAGGTGAAATCCATCACATCCGTACGTTCGGTTTTCTGGGTCATGCTGGGTGTGACTCGGATGAGGAAATATTTTCCCCTCCGAGTGCAGCTGCGTTTTATGGGAAGGAGAAGCTCTATAAACTGAACTGGAGCAGACTTTGGCCTCCTCTCCATAAGGCTGTCGCACAGGGCACACATCATCTCTGCTGCATCATTGCTATAATCCTTCATGGAATATTGACCATCTGAAGGGTACTTTAAAGCATAACACTTGTTATCCTGAGAAGTTACTTTCTAGTTGCATCACTCCTGATCTCACTTTTGAGCACAACGACAGAGCATGGTGTTTTTTGTGATATTTATGGTCCACCTATGACAGTTCACACCTTTTCCATCCCTTATAATGAATAGAAATAAAGCTGGATATATTTAAAATGAGAATTTGTTCTCTGCGAGTAATTAGGAGGTGACACAGAACTCATAAATGTATTGGTACAGTGGTGGTAACCATAGAAACCTTGTGGCCAGAGTGGTCTTCTGGGAAATGTGCTTTAATGATATTTCGGCCAAGAAGGCAAATATAATATCACTCTATAGAAATGTCAGTGATTAGATCTAACTGACTACATTTGAAGGGCACATATGTGGGTAAAAATGAATTGACCACTGGGGTCTTGAGGAAAATACCCACAGGTAAAAAGTCATATCACCTGTAGTACATTAATGTTAAGATGATGCAAATATGTTGTACAACCAATCTATTCAGGAAATGAGAATACAAAATTAGAAGTGGGAATAGCATGAAATTCCTATTTTCATAGAAACACAACATTATTTCTCTGTGTGCAGTAATAGCAGCAGGACATGAAATTGGTATTGCTTGGCAACCAGCAGTATATGTTGTGTTTTTTGTACCTTGTTGCCTGCATAGCTAATCATGTACAAAGACCCCCTGAATATCACATATTTAACACTTTGCCAGCAAGGTTCAGAAAAACTGACTCTCGTTAGACTGCAAGGCAGTCAATACATAAATGGACAGGTGCGTCTGTGTGACTGCACAGGTGAACCACTGTCCTGCCCTACGTGTGCTATCAATCAATGATTTGTTTCAGCACATGACAGCTCAGAAGAACTGCAGCAACTGGTACTTTGTTCAAACAAGTTTTACTGCAAATAAGGTACTCCTGAAAAATACAGATAGAAGGAAAATCTCTGTGCAGGGCAATAATGCAGAGGTCTTGTTATATTGTCTGTGGGAATACAATATGATACCTGTTTCTAAGCATATGACTTTGTACAGATTATAGCTTACTGTAGTTTAAAAGGAAAAAAGGGATGATATTTCAAAACTGATATTGCTTCTTTGTTGATCGTTAGAGGGCTCATTTCAAATTAGAGACACAAAATTTAGAAAAACACTGATGACTCACTTGTTAAATGTATTTTAAGTATAAAGGCAATCAAATTTACCGCTAAGCCAGAATAAAAGAGAAGTAATGATCATCGGTTCAAAGGCTCAGAGAGACAAACTGGCCTCCATACTAAATACATTAAGACTCAACAGAAGCCAAGAGCCAAGGAATCTAGGAGATATTTGACTCTGACTTTAATTTCAAGGCTCATGCTCAAGGTGTTACAAAAACAGCCTTTTATCATTTGAAAAACATCTACAAAGTGAGGCCATTTCTCCCCCTGAACACCACAGAGAGACTGATGCATGCTTTTATAGCGAGCAGTCGAAACTGTTTTAACACTCTCCTCTCTGCTCTACTGAAGAATACAACAAATCAGCTACATTGATTCACACATCGGTTGAATGAGTGCTGATTAAGTTCCAAAGTGTTTACACTGGTTACCTGTTAGTTTTCAGAATGATCTAAATATTGTATTGGTTTATACAATTTTAATATTTGTTCTTGTTTTATTAGCGTCCGTGGCTTTGTCCCTCTGTTCCCAAAGGGAGAAAAAACAACATCAACAAAGTGGAATTTATTTGAAAATGTGAGGTCATATTTTGCACACAATAGATCTTGATGAAGGATTTCCGTTCGCTAATGTAATTTTGTCATAGAACATAGTTAAAAGGGCTCATACAAATATCCTCAGCCTTTCCTGTCTCAAGAGCTGACTTTGATTTGAATTTGAAAGCAGCTCCGTGTTACTTTTTCTTTCTGGAATTGATTGTCATTATGTGTCTTTGTCCATAGTAACATTCAATTCTCTGCATAACTCGTGGGTGCAGACACTCTAAGTTGTTACACAATTAGCCTTGGAGTAGTTCAATTTTAGCCTGACACTATAAGAAGCACTGAGCCGGGTGAAAAGACTCTCCAATTTGTCCAATTCCACACTTCTGTGGATTTGAGTAATCATCCAGCTGTACTTGCTGATTGGCTCTGAATAGTGGCTGCTATTGAACAGCAACGCCGCTATTTTTTTAATGTCTTTTTATCCTTAGACCTGGAAATTTCCTGGAATTACATAATTATAAGCCAAGTGCCTTTAAGAACAAAGACATGTATATAAAGGGAAGGAATTCAGACAAATACAAAGGGAGTATCATTAGCGTTCATCATCATTAGCATTACTGCCTCTTTTTGATTTACGCCGCTGAAGCCTCATGTTAACTTCAGATAAACTTTGGAATACATTTTTCCACAGAATGAGGACTATGGATTTTGTCTCCAACACTTACATTGGAATCACATTAAGAAGGGACCTTTTGATGGCCAGAAAATTGTGAACCTTTTCTTTCTATGTGCTAAGTACAACTTAAATGTGGTGCTTTCATAATCATAATCTATTATAAAGCTGAGTTTCACTCTGTTTCACTCTTGTTTGTGTGCATGAATGTAACTGAGGATCAACTTTTATTTACTTGTTTGCTTCGCCAAGTTGCTGCAGCTGGTGAGGGAGACTCTATCCTATTTTTTTTTCTCTATATAGATTACTTATACACTGTAAGACAACACATCAGCATACATAAACATACAGTATACTGTACACATAGACATATTTGGGGTGCAGGGATATGCATATAGAACCATGTGCATTTATATGAAGCTGATATAGGTAAATTAAATGTTTTTATTATTATGCACTTGTTACACTGGTTGCCCAAGCCTCTATTAAAGTCTTAAGAAGAAGACCAACTGCTCTCAAATGGTGGCAGCTGTTCAACCAGCAATTTATTGCAAAGCAAGATGGATCTAAGCTTCTTCCAGTTCATCAGTTTTGGGCTGAGCGGTAGCCCAAAGTATGAAACACTTAACAGTGGATGAACACATTACTTCAGGTTTCTGACCTAACAAGCACACATCAGGAGAAACAGGAAAATTGACATGATAAATTTCACCCATAATTGAAATGATCTCACACCAAAAAGCTTCCACCTTTATGCACTGACATTGCAAATTTAATAAGGACTCACTGCTGCCACAGCCATGCCACCCAGCACAGGTCAGACTGACTGTCAGCCATTTCAGAGAGTTTGACAGCAGTAATATGTGCTCCACAAAATCTTGTATTGCATCACTTTATATCTAACACATTTAGAGGACATTTTAACTAAATTCTGATTTCTCTACTCAGACCCAAGGGTAATATTCAAATCCTGTTTCCATGCCACCCAGGTGGTGTAGGTTATTAGGTACCACACGAGGAAGAGGCCTATATATAGAGGTCTGTACCTCTGCAGGCAGAATCTATCGAGGAGCATTGGCCACATTCGGACAAAGAAGCATCATCATGATTTTTAACAATTATCATTCTCAATTTGAGGATGATTAGAAATCAGCTATATCAAATTTCTTTTTGCCTTGTAAAAATGTGAAAACAGAGTCCCTGTCAATCATCACCATCACATAACAGACAAATGACGGATATCCACTGTGCTGCAGAGTGCAGTGATCGGATGTTGTCAACCCTGCAGGACAAAAGATCTCTTACGTGATCATACTGGCGTCATTGAGTTTTTTAATCTTTTTAAAGTCAACAGGGATCGTTTTACATCAGCCCTGTTCTTTCCACTTCCTTCTCACAATCTCTGAATTGAAATTGACCTGACTCATAACTCCCAATGGGCACCTGAATCACCCTCAAATTTTTTTTTCTGTCCATGTTATTTATCAGCCTGCCAGTCAAGCTGTCAATTCTTTTGACATACTTGGAAACTGTTTTTTGAATTAAGATTCAGACATGAAAAAATACTCCTAACTCCCTAAGTTATAGGGGGTAAACTTTTTCATTTCAATTAATGGGTCTAAATTAAAGCTGATTTGGAATTAATATTGAAGGATAAGGTTAGTGATGCTTTATATCATGATTATTGCCAGCAAATCTAAGTTCTGACCACTAACCTGTCAGTGTATCCCAGCCCATTGGTTCCTACTGAAGGCATAAATCTTTTAAAAGCCACATATTTACAATTCTTTCTTTCTTTTTCTTTTATTTTCTTTCTTTTTTAAAAAAAAGGCTCAGTCATTTTCCTGTCATGTGACAGGTCAAAATAGCTCAAATAGCAGTAAAAAGTGACATTTTGGGGGACTATTTTCAGTGGCAGATTAAAACATAATTGGTGTGGAATGATGAAGTTAAATGGCGCAGCATAATAAACTGTCAGTCTCTGGCTACAATACACATACTTGTTAGCAGAATCAACTAAGACTATTTTAATCTTTAACATCTAAAGTAGTACATATTTTCCCACCTTACACCTGTGCATGCTGTATATTTCTTTAAATCAATTAACTTTGACAGTCCATTGACTTCTTCAGTGGAGTACTGGTAGTGTCAATGTCACATACATGAAAGGTTGAGAAAAAGCATGAGAAAAATGGAGTTAAAAGCATTTGCATAAAGAAGCAAATTAGCTTCCCCACAGCACAAGACATGCTCATCAGGAGACAGTTTCAGCTAATTTTGTGGCCTGGCTAACACGAACATGCGTGCTGCTGACATTGCTTGTGTTTTAGCGTTTTCATATGGATTGAGATTTTTCTCAAAACAGTGCTTGTGGACCTGGCAGTGAAAGAGGCTCGACACTTCAACTAATCTAGACTCTATGTCTATGTGATTAAAACCACTACTGGAGGCAGCGGTGACCTTCTCACAGCCATGTGTGTATGTATGTATGTGCATCTGTACTTCTTAATGGCTGTAGACACTATTACGCTAGAATACTGATAAAGTTGTTTGCTGAAAGTAACATATCTTTAAACTAGTCTGGATTTCATTAAGGCCATAAGAGGTGTTGGATTAAAACATATGATAGAGGAAGGTACAGCATTGTATAAGTGGAGTATAATCAAAAGTTAAAATACCATAGTAACATGTACAAGAACTGTATCAGTAAAAAGCAAATGGCAAAGGTAAAACATAGGCTGGTACATTATTCCCATATATTTATTTTAGATTCATTTTGGAGTGGACATTATTGCAGCGCGCTTCTAGTGTTACTGTGCTTGTTGTTAGCCAAATTGTTGCTTAAGCTCACACTGTTAGCGAAGTCAATGAACCTAGTGCCACCGGGGAGATAAAATCATCTGAGTGTGGAAAAAGCCGGTGTTAAAAGCAGACACCGAGAGGAGCATTTATATGAAAATCCATCTCATTAGACCCATTAGACTGCACTTGAATGTGTTTTCACAAGCTTTAGCCCGAACACCGTTACTGCATATTTTGCCTTCATCCACTGTTATGCATTATTTTTCATGCTATGTTTAAAAGACAGATCTTGCTTGTAAATATTTCTTCTGTTTAGATGTTAAACTCTGGATAGCTCATATAGTGTACCTGGAGATGACTGCATGGCACTAGCATGGTTTTGAAGGGCTGGACCATTTGTCTGAAAGATTGTTCAGGGTCCCTATAGAATTAAGCTTTTCTGTGTAAAAGCAGCATATTTGTGCTTTATAAAAGGGGGTCTTTATAAAAGGGGATGTATTTGAATCACAAATGGGTTTTCAAGGAACTGACATGACAGCTTTTTTAATGAGACTGAGGTGGCTGGTGTGGCGAAAAATGTGAATGAGTTCTCTCTATAAATTGTAGAAGGCAGTTGTGTGAGATATTTGATATTTGTGGCCTTTCACTGGAATGCAACTGGATGGGAGTCTGTATGTCTGTATGTACACACACACACACACACACACACACACACACACACACACACACACACACACACACACACACACACACACACACTACAGATTTTTCTCACTAAGCTTGAAATAAACAGCATGAACCAGGTTTGTTTCTTTGTTTTTCAAATATGGAAATCAGTGTTGATGAAAGATGCCCTCACCAGTGCCCCCGCCATGCCAAGGTGATGGGGCATTTGCTGGAGAGGCCTGGGTAACCGACATATTCAGCTTAACTGCTTAGGGGTTGAAAATATGGAGCCTGTTCCAAAACTGATAAACTCTGTCCACTGGTAGTGTTTACACCAAGCTTAAGCCTTGACATATGTTTTGGAAATGAACATCTGCTGAGGCTAGCGATAATCCTATAGGCAGCCCATTAAACACCCGAGGTTCACAGATAAGATATACAGTATCCCTATATTCCCTCTCGAGCGCTATCGTCTTGAAACTGATTTCCAATAACATGCATGGGTCTGAACTCTTAAGCTGTCTCAGGCTAATGCTACTTATCTGGTCTAAAACATTAAGCAAGGTCTTTTCAGAGGTTTTAATTCACACAGACTACCAAAATGAAAGCTTTAATCATTTCACTTAGTGTCAGAGGCAGTTTCCCCATTTATCTGCAAAATCCAGTTGATGGATTTGAGGGGGACAAAGGCACACATTGTGGGTATACTTTAGTGAGCATCACTTATCTCATCTCTGGATTTCACTGAATAATAATACCAGCCAATGTGTTTCATTCTGTCATATTTTATGTGCTATTATACTGTAAAGCTGCCACTATTTCAGTGATTATCATTTACTGTGTGTGCAAAGCATCGCACTAAATCATTCTCGTGACTGACCTCACATCATTTATATGTTGACATAAAGATACCAGCTGTTGGAAAATAATTTCAAATGAAGTACTTACCTTTCAGTACAAAGTATCTGTGAGGCCACTTAGTACAAGATTTTCTTAAATTTGAGCATAGAATCACAGTCCCAGCATTACGTAGCCTGGGTCTGGATTCCGTGGCACATTGGAGGTAGAAGAAGTAGTCTGATCTTTTAGTTTAGTAAAAATAGCAATACCACAGTGTAGAAATACTACTGACCTAATACTGAGTGGGTCATTTAGCACTCTCAAGGCTCTAGTAGAGCCTTATAAAACACGAATTCCTTTAAGTCTTTAAACACATATTTTATATTCCTCAGGAATAATGAATTTTTTCAGCAATAATATTGTGACGGACTTTAGAAATGTTAAAACACCAAAGCATACATGAACAAGATTATTAACTGTGGGTGGTAAAAGAGAATGATGACAGGAGAGAGGTCTCACTTGGTGACAAGAACACTCTTTATTTGCATGAAGACAAAATGTTGTTGGCCGTCCAGCATTCATCAGTGTCACAACTATGCCATGCTGATGCCACTTAACTAACAAAGAAACACAAGTGCATCCATTTGAAATAATGGGCACTGCACCTTGCAAATAAGAAAACATTTGCATATAGCAACCAATCATTATCTAGCCCTCGAAACAAGGAAAAATATGTGTGTGGTTATGATAAATCTCAGACAAATGCATAAAACCCTGTGGCGGTTGTGGAGGTTGAAGATCCAAGGCAAGTAATTACTCAAGTACTGTCTGAAGCACAATTTTTAGACATTTGTAC
Source organism: Chaetodon trifascialis (assembly GCF_039877785.1). Taxonomy (NCBI): domain Eukaryota; kingdom Metazoa; phylum Chordata; class Actinopteri; order Chaetodontiformes; family Chaetodontidae; genus Chaetodon; species Chaetodon trifascialis. The sequence continues at coordinate 21,480,721 of NC_092060.1, forward strand.
TTTTATTACTTATTCTGCTAATACGTATGTATGTCTGTCTGTATGTATGTATGTATGTATGTATGTATGTGTGTGTGTGTGTGTGTTTCTGTTTACACACACACACACACACACACACACACACACACACACACACACACACACACACACACACACACACATATAGATAGATACACGATAGATAGATAGATAGATAGATAGATAGATAGATAGATAGATAGATAGATAGATAGATAGATAGATAGATAGATAGATAGATACTAGTCACTAGTTACTGTTACAGATTTCGATTAATTGCAAACAATTGACATCCAATAGTAATATGCATGTTTTATTTGAAGAATAAAATTAAAAAATAAATGTCATAATAAAAAAATACACAGCGGTATTACTGTTATTGGTATTACTTCACTAAACGATCTGACAACCTCTTCTTCCACCTTAGAAGGAATCCAGTGTTTCCTTGGCAACCAGCCTGGACCCCCCCCCCCCCCCCCCCACCTCTGGCTCCTAATGGCTGTGTGGTCAAACATGTCGCCGCAATGGAGTGGGAAGTTGAAAAAAAAAAATAGCAGAAAAGTATCAAACAAGTTGACTTGTGTAGCCAGTTATCCTCTATACTGTCAACAAACAACAACAAAGTTAACGACATCATTTAAATGAAACAACAAGGGAATTATCTTGTTTTTCAGCGTAGCGAATGATAAAAGCCACCGTGTTTTGGCAGTTAAGCTAGCTAACGTTAGCTAGCAACCTCGGACAAGATGACTTCCGGCAACAAGTGCGGCGGGATGTAAACTGATACTGACCACTTCACCTCCATGAAGTAAGTGGACAGAGCTTCAACGTCAAAAAACGTGAGTCAAACACACCCTCTAACGGCTAGTCTCTTTGCTAGCTGGTTTCTTGTCTGGCTAAAGTTTAACTGCTGTGTGGTTGTTGGTGTTATGGAGGCCGTGTTTAGTCTACAGTACTTCTTGGACTTTGCTTGTCTGCTTGTGTTGTCGCTCAGCATGCAGAGACAGAAGGACAGAGCCTGCCATGGCTTTCAGTCAACAATTTAATATTCCCCAGTCTGTGATTTTGAATGAGCCCGTGTGGTGTACTGGTTGCTTGTGATAATTACTACATCCTCCTTTAGTTTTCTAAGCCGTATTGCATAATGAGTCATGAAGTTAATGAGTTCTTCAGGCCTTACAGGCTGTCTTGTGTATGTTGGACATATAGATAAAACTGTGTAAGTCATATACAGGATACATGCATTGGTATTGTTTGCTGACATCATAAGTAAGCTGGTGTCTGTCCGTGTTCAATCTCTTATATCCATTATGTACTGTATAAATAGCTGAACACAATTAAAACCAAATTATTCCTTATTCCAGCCACCAGGATGCAGGTTTACAGGGGTAAATATCGACGAGCATTTTCTTTTCAAAAGAGCTTTTTAATGTCACTGCCAAAAATGCAAGAAAACAAGATATGAGTTTTTGCTAATATTTCATAAAAGGCACAGTTAATTCCATTTATGGCATTGCATGTTATCACAACATGTAATTCAGATAACATAGATTTAAGATAACACTCCATTAATCCCTCATAGTGGAATTTTGGGATTTTGAACAAAGCCAGAATTATACACAAAACATGTATGAAATGTAAGATGTGACCACTGATTTGGTTAATTTTTATTGCGTCAAAGACCCGTAGTGCTTGCATAATAGCCCATATTTTCTGAGGCTTCATTATTCACAGCCCACTTCTCTGTGATTTACCATCTTGGAAATATATTCATACCTTGCTCCTTTCTGTACTTTTTATGATTTGAACAGAGTTGAGAGTCAAGTTGAAATTTTCTATATTCATGAGACCAAAATAACAGTCTATTGCACAGTGAGCCTGTGGGGGGAAATGGGAAAGAATAACATAACAAATCCAGACAGAGAGAACCACATAGCTGTGCCACCACCACTTCCAATCTGTAGCCGGAGATGAGTATCAGTCTGGTCAAAGAGCCTTCCTGTGTGCCGGAGCCGTCCTTGGAACTATTTAATCACAACATGGAACTCTGTGGCAAATTGTTGCTTTCTGATTGGTCCACGCTTGACAGCCATGACCATATGGTGGGAAGTGATATACCTACCTGCTATCTTCCCGTGAGTGATGTCTCCAGTAAAAATGATTACTTCATTTAACCACGCATTATTCGGTTGGCTAGGGGTTGGAGCAAAATAAAAATTTATTAGGCCATCGGGTGGTAAAGCACAGCACACCAGCTGAGCCTTTGGAGTGTTCGTTTGATTGCCTCAAATGTGACTATTTTGTTAAAATCCACCAGTTAATGAAATGCTGAACAAAATATTTATGGAAGGTGATCAATCCTTAAAACAATGCACGACACAGATATTTGTCATGTCTTTCAGTTTTTATAATGTCAGTGGCTTTTCTTGATGATTTCTATCGTTTGATGTTAGGAAAGGTACATTAGTGCAGTGGGTGTCATCACCCTGGGGTAGGGACCCACATTAGGGGTTATGAGATTCATCTAAGGGATTGGCAGGTGATTACAGAAGATAATGAGGAACAAACTCTGAAAACCCTGGTTGTTGCTGCTTTTTTTTCTCATGATATACTGCATAGTTTTACCTCTTTAGGTCCTTTAAATTTCTTCACATGAAGCAATCTGAGAGGAGAAAATCCCTCTTTGATTGAACTGAAACACTTTAACCCCCATTTAGCATTTTAAGGCACTGCATTATCGCTCATTTATAAGTCTAATGTAGTTGTAAGCAGATATAAGCACACTACTTATATCTGATTATAGCTACATGATATTCTGTTATAAACCTGTCATTAAATGTTTATATAGTGCGTAGAAAAGCTAAATAATGAGGCTTAAAGTGTTACCAATTGAACTAATGACAAATCGTGGATGATTGGTCAAAAGCAGACTAAGATTGCCATTAAAAAAAGTTGGAACCACTGATTTAATTTTATAATAATAATCTGAGCCTGCTGTAACACAATTCCTGCATGGTCAATTCCAATGTGGCCAGTGAAAAACTTCATAATTGAGAAAGTGTCCTGTTTAGTGATATTTTCCAGACCACGGAATTGTACAGTGATACGGAAATTACATTTACATACCACACGTCTCGTAGGAGAAGCAGCGCAGATATGTGGCATTTAGGTAAATGTCACCAAAGGGAATAAACAATCTCACAGTTTCTTTTCACATCCGCAGACCATTGCTCATTAGTGCTGACTGACATACACTGCAATTAGATCAAATAATATATTTTAGCTTAACAAAGACAAATAAATGCCAATAAATGATCTTTGACGCGAGGAATCTTGTGTTAAATGATGGCAATACAAGACATAATTTAGCAATTACCATTATACGTTCCACATGTGAATTTGAAAATATTACGTCATGGCCTAGTTCAGCCATTAATCCAACAAATTTAATAATGTGCTCATTATGGCTGTGTTTGAGGAAAGCGTGTGCTTTCAATGTAGTAAAAGTAGGCATCTTTATGAGATCCCGGTGTGCATGAACACAGAGACAATATTAAGTTACAAAATTGAGTTATCCTCTCAGCTAAGTGAATCCCAAGGACTCTTATTACATTACCCAATGACATGCAGATATATACGGCAGTAAACTGAATATTAAGAAGAGCATGTGATTATATCAATCTGCTATGGTAATGAGAGAGAAATTATTCTGGGCTTGCAAAGGCTCAACGGGAAGACCACATGTGTACCCAGTGCTTGGAAAGATCTCATGGTATAATTATACAAGATGCAAAGATTATTAAAATGAATTATTCAATACTGAGTACAGTACAGGCTTTAACTGTAACAGTGATCCACTCTGCTCCTGACATGCCAGCCCACAGATTCTTCATTGTCTCTTAGTCAATAATGAGCATTATCGTAGTTGTCGACCTTGTTAGTGTTAGTGACAGTTTGCTGTCAAAATCATGAAATGTCGTGGAAATCTCCTCTTTCTCTCAAGTGAAAGGTAAATTCTACAGACACGCTTTTAATTCACAGTCAAGGTGCTCTGATAAGTGCAGCAAAGAACCGACATGTTTGCCGATAAAGTGGAAAAACACAAAGCGTGCTGTAAGTGGGATTCTGCACTGCCGCTCTTGATTCCACTTATCACTCAGCGATAAATCAGTCACAGGCAACTGCTGAGCTATGACAGACAATGTTGTTCTGGACACCTTCATTTATTTACCCCTCTTTGTTTACACTTGACATTTACTTACTGTTTCATTTTTGCTTAACCACCTACATCACTCACAGACACATGTTCATGACTGAATAGATGGAGTTTTGTTGAGAATATACGGCATGCTCCTTTTTTAAAAGGAGTGAAGTCATGACTTTCTCACTTTCTTTTTCTTTACATGATTTTTACGAGATTGGACGATTGTCTTGTCACATTCTTCAAATTTAGTGTGGGAAGAAATAATATATATAATAGATTTGTGATAACTGCATAAGGAAAACACTAGTAAGACAACAAGTTTGTGCAAGCTTCCCAAGTTTAAATGACTCTTTTTATTATAGAAAATGCATTATCTCAATCCACAGGCAAATTCTGCATTCCATGCTGTTTATGTTTGACCTTAATATCGCTCAGAGGGAATTTAGTCACTTCAAACAGGTAGAACATCATCAACCTGTTGCCAAATAAAACCGTCCTTTTACCACCTCCTGTTTGTTACAATCCATTAAGACTGATGATGACCCTTTTCGTCAGCTACAGATAAGACATTCCCCTTGTCAAAAGCTATCAGCAAACCTGTTCGCTGTGACAAGCAGATTAAATTCACTGCATGATAGCCTCCTTGAATGATCTGACAAAATAGAGAAATTAAGTATATTTTGTTCCTGTTCAAAATTCTGTGAGACACATCTTCATGACCTGATAATTGCACTGAGATTTCTGGTGCCAGTAGTAGCCTAAAGCATATAGAAATAGGTCCATGATTGGAAGGTTATTGGTTTAAACCCTTGACACCCCAACACCTTGAAGGGGAGAATGAACAAGTAGTGCTGTCCCTTTCCTACCAGCAAATGTTGAGGTGCCCTTGAGCAAGGCAATTAACCACTATGTGCTCAATGAAATGACTCAGTGGTTGATATCAGGAGGCTGTCTTTGAGTGTTACAGCTTCTCGATGAGAATATGAATGGCTGTGAAGTAGGCTGGGTCTGAAAAGGGTTGTGCATGTTCAGCAAGACTTTTACTTGAATAAGTAAAAGACTTAACTTTGCTTGTCAGGGGGGAATACTGCATGTAAGGTAGAAATTACCTGAGGATCAGTATCTGAGCTGGTCTGGACATATTTTAATGGATCAGTATCAGTTAAGATGAACTCGATCAAATGATGATCCTTTCTTAACTGTACTGTTCTATGTTTTATTCTCCTCAGCCTACCACTGTTCTAGCATTGTGACTAATTGTGTTCAGACTGGGTTGGCAGTAAATGGATTTGCTAAGATCCAGCTAATTACTCTGCACTGAGCAGTGCAGCTTTGAGGTAGCAGCTTCTCACTGTTAGCCGACACTGATGTTGCTTATGGGGGTTAAATTTCCAAATGTCACCAGCATCAGGTTGTATCAAATTTGTTGAGAACCACTGCTGTTTTGGCTGTATAAAGCTATGTCTGTTGATTGTAGTTTGTTCTTTTTTGCAGTGCTGTATGTTAACATCACCCCTAGTTTTATTATCTTTAAATTCACTGGTATCTAAGTAGACTTACACAAGTCCTGTACTTATGTACAATTTATATTATATTGTATACTCTCTATATATTTACATAGTATGTAATTTATTTTACAAGTATGGCTATATTTATTTATTAATAAAATTAAACTATACAGTCAAAAATAGTCACCATTAGCTCCTTCAAATATTATATAGTATTCGAACAGTTGTGAAGTGTTTTCACAGTACATTTTAATGTCATTTTGCTGTTAATTAGACCATACTTAGGAAGACTGCAGGAAGACTGTCTCAATACTACCACTGCTGTTAGGGATGTTGTCATTAGCTGGCCTTAGTGTTTCTTAAAAAAATATTTTTTTCTTATTTCCTGCCTTGCAGTTGTTGTTTTTATAGATGTTCAATTGCTGGATTGTTTGCCATTCTTTATATGCTGGGTTGTTGATTTGCTTCATAAATTTACCCTGAGAGTTGACATTGTGCTTTCATTATCTTACAATGAACTGTTTATATGTACGATGGGAGCAGATCCTCTTTGATGGAATTTGCATGTTTCTACAGTAACCCAGAGGGGACATACCAAACACTAGTCTATTTGGCGCCTTTTGTGTTTTTTTTAAAGTTCCGTGGCAACTGAAAGTTCCCCTACACAGTTGGGGTAGAAGTCTAGAACTTCACAGCTAGGTGGTTGGATAGTTGGGCAATGATAGATAAATTGCAAACAGCTGCTACCACTCTGTGGAACAGAGTGCAAATTATTTGCAGTTATGGCTCAAAATGTATTTGTATTCTGGCCTGTGCAAGGTTATTTGTTTGTTTTGAGTCCTTTGGTTTAATAAAGCTGCTAATATCAATTAAACTAAAGATTGCCTTGTGTCTGTGCTGCTGGGGTGGTGCACACGTGAGAGATCAGATGCAGGAAGAGATCTAACCTCTAAACACAGGATTTCTAATTGCTCTGACATTGCTCACGCCATTGGGCCTCATTTGTATGTTCAGGTGAAGGAGCAATTTGGTCTAATGCATTGACACAGATCATTTCCCTCCACCTCTTCTCTCGCTTCTCACCTCACTTTATCAGCCGAAGGTGGACGGGCAGAGAGAGTAATATACTGAACCCATCTGTTCATCTGTCAGACCTTTTCTCCTCACAATTTATGGCACGTCTATTTGTTGAAGTGCCTTCCCTCCCACAGAGGCCCCCGAGAGAAACTGCAGAAGTGAACAATTCTCACGCCGGTTTCACAACCTGTGAAGCTGATTTGATGAGTCGAGCTGGATCATTTGTGATGGAAGCTTCAGATGCATTCTAGACTAATGGCAGTCAAGGCTACAAATTGCACCCACTTACACCCATATCTTGGTAAGCCTACTGTCTGAGCCTAAGAGGAGTCTGCCTGACTCCACTGAGACAGGTATGCTTCTGGCAGCTCTCTCTGAAGTATTGTCAGGCATCTTTTAGCAGTTCCGCCCCTATCAGAAGCAACCAGAGAGACAGGCAGTGGGTGATCCTGCATCCCCTAACCCAGCTGCTTCCTTTGATCTACATGCTAGGTTCACTTGGTTTGGATTATGAAGCCATCTTTATATGCACACTCACATATTTTATCCAGCAGGAAACCAGAATCTGTGCCATCTGACACAACCTCTAAAACAACTGCTGATTAACAACAGAAGGCCAATCAATTCCCTCTGTGAGCAAGCTCAGGATTCGCCATTGCTCTTATGGCAGACATATGGTAATTTTTTTCACTTAGCATAAATTATAGTCTAGTACACTTCTTTGCCTGTACAGGAGGTCTCCTACTAGTGCTGTTGTCACACTGCATTCATGCTCGCCTCAGGTTTCAGACATTTATTTACTAAGCAACCACTTTTAGTTTTAATCAACGTTAATAATCATCTTTGACCTGCATTACCACCCAGATAAAACCAATCATCTAAAAAGCAGAAGATACTGACAGCTCTCTATTCACTGCCTGCAGCATGATTCATACATCCGAGTATTGCTTTGAACATTTAGTCGAAGTGGACTTGTAACAAAAGGTTGTGAATCTGTATTTTCATAGAGGATTAAAAATGCTATATGAGTGGGGAAAGTCAACAGTAATACTCAACCCTCCCACAACAGCCGCTGTCAAGGTGTTCTGACTACTCCAGTGGACCTTCCCACTGGCTAATTGCAGGAAATGTAGCTGTGTGAGGATACTCTCAGGTGTGAATGGTAATCAGCAGCGCATGCACACCTCCTTCACAATTAAAGCTCTGATTGTCTGAACATTTAAGTGATCACCGTGAAATTGCCAGCTCTTGCTCTTGGTATCCTCCTCTCTGTTTCTGTCCCGTCTCAGGTCCTTTTCCAAACCAGTCCTACCCAACTCGAGTTTCACTTCAGAGTGTCACTCCACATGAATTCACACTCACAGAGTGAGGGTATAAATAAGCAGAGATTGTTTGGGCAGTGCAGCGGCTCACTTTCGCCTCACAGCAAGAAGAGTCTGGGTTTGTGTGTTGTGTGCGTGGAGCTTGTGTGCTCCATTCAAACTGTGTTCTCCCATCCCAAAAGATTTGCATGTTAGGTATTAGGAACACTCCTGCTAAGACACTGGCCTGAGAACTGGAGCTGGTCCCCTGGTGTTGGGCTGTGGCTACCCACTGCTCTTGAATAATTAGGATTGGAAAATGCTTGTTAATTTCCACTTTCATTGTGCACAGATTTGGGAGGTGCAGGCGCTTTAGAAGGTATGCAGACTTGTCTCCTAAACAACAGCTCACTTGACTGCAGTTTCAATTTTTATGATGCATTTGATTCATATTTTAAACCATACAATAGAGCTAAAAAAGCCAATAGAGATAATAATTATGCAATACCTATCTCAACATTTTTGATTTGTTTAATATTTTAGATGGATGTTTTTTTTTCCATTTTAAAACAATGGTTCTCTGATAAAAACAGAGTTGATAAAAGTATAATTAAATTGATAAATCTGCTCCTGAATTTTAATAAAATGATGTTAATTACAAGGAAAAGATAAATTTGCTATGTTCCATTATGACGATTTGAAAAAGTAAGGAATGAGTTTCTAGAAAACAAGCTTAATTTGGAAATCTATATTATCACAACTCTGTACAGCAATTATTATTTGCATAACATCTACAACAAGTGTTTAAAACAAACGATTACCACAGCCCCTAAGGGATCTGTTCAAATCCTGTCTGGCATCAGGTCTTAAATCCCAAAGAACAGGTGACCTTCGGAGTTTTCCTGTGAACAAACAAGTTATGTTTTCATGCAGTGCTTCACATTGTGTGTATCTCTGAGGTATTCAAAGCATGTCCTTTTTCACAAAACGTGTAGAAAACAGTTTTTTTCTTTTTGAAAAAATGTGCATAAATATTGATCGAAACCTGCATTATTTTTGTACATCCATGTTGGCAAACAAGGTCTTCTTCTTGTACATTGCTGCATTTCTTGTCACTTGACCATCATTGTCGATCAGTGAAATAGTGAGAGTGTACATCGCGTTATCCACGTGCACACGTGCACGTTTGTTCTTGCACTCACACATGACATAAACAAAACATGGACCCATTCTTAGAAAAAGTGCTCCTTAGCTTTGCTGGAGGTCAGAAACTCCTCAGGATACTTTAAAACTGGCAATAGAAAAGTTTTTTGCTTTGAGATTTCATTATGAAGTAAATGTTGATTGCACAGTGTAATGGCTGTAGAATAATGGCACCATTGGCCTTTATTTTGGCTCCCTATAAGCCTCCCTTTCACTATGCAATTTTGTTTGCTGCCAGGTACGATCCCCTTGGAAATTGAAGTCTGACTGGCCATCCAGTCAGGCATTTCTATCTGCTTTCATGTCTCCATTACAGATTAAATGAATGAATGGACTCACAATTTTTCTCTTAATGTTTTCTTCTACTCCCCCATCCAACCTAACACCAACACCTGCTGTCCTTATTTGTTTGCAGAAGCAATACTCAGACTATGTTTGTGCTCCATAAAAAATGATTTTAAAATATGAGTATTTTACTCTACCTCTTCAGTGAATATGCCTCTTTCTTTTGTTGTATTTCCAAAATGGTGTTGATTGTGTTTTCATGGAAATGTGACAAATGCAGTATATCTTGTTGTTTTTGGTAATTCATAAAGGAATCATTTATTTGATAAATGTGCTATTAAACTCACAAACAAAAGAGCTGAAAGATAAATCTGCTTTTACTTGATTTAAAAAATTAGGAATGATTTCATTAAAGCAAGCCTAATTTGATAAATGTTTTATTATTATTCGTGACAACAAACTGACAAATTTATCACTCAGTTATTAATCATTGATTTATTTAACATCATTTCTAAGATAGGCCATGTCTACAACTTGTCAGTGATCAGTTTGACCTTCATCTTGCAGCTAGTCTTAAAGGCCAACATCAGATACTGACCAAATTACTGGATCATCTTGCATGTCCTCTGCCAATGTTTGACTGGTTTATGATGTGATGCTGAACTGAAGCACAATCTAAGTGATTATTTTTACTGATTAATGTTGCTTCTGTGTGGACACTGCCAGCAGGCAGACGCACTAATATGATTTTAGCGGTTTACATCATATGTGAAATCAGAAAACTGTAATGAGTGTCACTGGGCGTTGCTTATGATTGGTTTATTTACCACAACAGTGTCAGTGCAAACTAAATGAGTGAGTCATGAGTTGTGATGAATCATGAAGTGACTTATCAAATTCAAAAATCAAATTTTTGCTTTATCAATTCATGTCAACTTAAATCAGTTCAGTTTGAATGATATGGTAGATTTCTGCATTAAAATGTCTAAATGACTAGACCTATGATATGTATGTTATTGGGTTGTGCACTTACATTATCACAAATGTTTCCAACAATGTTCAAGCCCAGAGAGATACATCACTTTATTCAGGGTAATGCTGTGTTTCATTTGGTTGTTCTGCCTGGCAGTGGCAACACGTTTTCAGTTACAGTAGTGGTTGTTTAAAAACAAAGAACTCCCATGATCCCACGCTGCTTCACAACACATCAAGCTATGGCTTTTGTTTTCATTGTTTGATTGAGAGACCCCTGTCGACAGAAATTACATACTGGGTGTCTAAGAGCAAATTTCGAATTTGCCTTGTTATTTGATTCATGAGACAAATTATCAATTTAACTGTAATTTAATCGACTCTCATCTAATCATTTAAATTTCGTGAGTTCCAGCTCTGGTACAAACATGTTTGATCATCCTCTCCAACACTAATGATCTCTACTGAACAGCTTCCCTACCCTCAGTCAGTGAACAGTAACAGATCTTTACAGATGTATAGCCAAGATTCAGCCTTCCATGGCACATCCGTTCGGAGTGACAGGCTGCCATTCTGATTTAAGCTAATAAAAAATAACCTCCACTTTGCCTCCCGAGCTGGCACATTGCATATGCGGATGCAGGAGGAGCAGCAATTTATTTCTTCACAAGGGGTCACTTGTATTTTTAATAATTCATCCAGCATATGTTGAGATGTCAGTTGTTGCGCTTTGATCAAAAGCGAGCCTGTCTCTCGCTGAGCCATCAATTTCCAGTGAAAGTATTTGGACTTCAGCACACACCTGCCATGAATGTGGCACAGAGATCTTTCCCACATTCCCTTGCACAACACTCTGAGATAGTTTAAAAAATATTCTTCTGCACTCTGTAGGAATCAAATGCTATCATCACATTCACATCGTTGTAGTAATTAGACAGTGAAATAGTTGACTGGTGCAGAGAGCAGTGCTGCCTAGAGAGAAGATGGCAGCAGATGTTGAATTTTCAGAAGTATTGCTTTTTGCTGCCCTCTTGGGACGTCCATGTACCTCTGGCTTCTCTCCCTTGGACTTGGTCTTGTTTCTTCTTCCTGCTGCCAGTGAACTTTAATAGGAAAACTTTGTTGCTGCTCCAGGTCAAATGAGGTCCATCACTCCCCTCCTACATGTTTCTGTTTTTTCTGAACAGTTCTGTTGTTTGTGTTTTGGATATTTTGAATATTTTACAGCATTCCTGTTACACACTGCATGTGTTTTGTCCTTAGGGGCCACCATACTCAATAGATAACAGTCTCTGTGTGTGCTCCGATGGCTGTTTTAGACAGTTTGCTAATGAGAAAAAAATGACAAACTTCACCAGTGCATTTTATGCCGTTATGCTGTTTATTCACTCTTGCCCATTTGTTGCTACAGGTGAGAAATGGCTGCAGTGTTCAGAAAGCAGGCAGCTGAAACACTAAAGCACACCAACCACCCAGTGGTTTCTGTATGATGAAAAATCAAATCAAATTACAAAAATAAGACAAGTAGAGTAAGATCCAAATGATGAACTCCCTAGGGAATTGGAGACGACGACACCAGTGTCTTCCTTTATACCAAACACGCGCACATTACATTTTTTTTTTTTTGTGTGTGTGTAGTTTTAGGAGGAGTTGTAATATTGCTCCCTGACACCTTGTAGTTATTCAAGAGCCGGCTTAGTATTCATACAAACATAATTAGAATGTAAGTGGACAAAGATATTTCCCACAAGGTAGTAAAGGGTAGTTGGATAATAAAGTTATGTTTCTATGGAAACTGCCTGCACAGATACGATATCAAGGAAGAGTGAAGAGCAGAGGAGGGGAAAGACAAATTCATGAGACTTTGAGCGTGCCTGTCTTTCCTCTCTAAAAATGGTCGTCTAGTACAACTGCATACTGAGTAATCTCTGACTGACAGCTCCACTGAGCACATATGCTATCTATCTATCTATCTATCTATCTATCTATCTATCTATCTATCTATCTATCTATCTATCTATCTATCTATCTATCTATCTATCTATCTATCTATCTATCTATCTATCTATCATAGTACAATGGACATTTTGAGCATGTGAGCTTGATGTGTAATGCCAGTGTAGTTGTTCATCGTGTCGTCTAGTTTATAATATGTATGTTATAAATGTGTGTCTACAAATTAAAGATTTTTTTTTTTATTGTCAGCTGTGATGAATCACATATCTCAGAAACATTTTCTTATATATTCAGTCATTTGATTCAGTGTGAAAACATGAACAATATTGCCAAATGAACCTTAAATTAGGCTACAGTGTCTTAGGTGGCATACTTTCAGTGATAATATTGTAGCTCCTTCTGCAACAATGAGTGGTATGGACCAGGCGTTTCACTGGGTGAATCTATTCATAGATTGTACAGCCACACTGTGCAGGTGTCTTACTGTGCTGTTGTTTCATGATTTGCCAAAAGGGCCTCTGTTGGATGTATACTGAATATGTTCAGTTTTCTTACATAAGAAGCAGAGCAGAGTTAAAATCCTAGATATGAAATTGTCAAATAGATGTGCAAGAAGCTGAATGTAACTAAATATGCTGTGTATTAAATTAGGATTAACCATTACTTAATGATCAATTAATTGATTAATTGGTTAATTGGCCTAGTCCAAGGTTGTGTCTACCCATGTCTGTTTTTCTGACCAGCAGTCCAAACCCAGAGATGGTCAGTTTAGAAAAATATTCAATGGAAAATAGTAGAAAATCTTCGCATTGGAGAAGCTGGAAGCAGGTACTTAGCAATGCAGCTAAAGTGATTGATTATCGAACAAGCTGCAGATTATTTTTCACATCTACAGTGTATGCAAGGTGATAAGGACATGTAAAAGATCCTTTTTTTTTCTTTTTTTTTTGAAAGTGGAAACTGTATTAGCCATACTTTGACCAAAGCATTTGTACACTGAACACACTGAGCCTTTAGGCGCTCAGTGAAGAAGTGGAGGGTGCTGCAGGAATGGATCGAGAAGTTTCTGTTCATATTTAATTGTTGCTTTTTCACCTTGAGCCCGTTTTGCTTTTGGAATCTGTTGTGAATTCAAGCCGACTGTAGCCGCCGTCCTTCAAGCCTTTCTGCTCCAGTTTTTATTTTTGGAGATTTTAACCTCTGTAAATTGAAGGCATCTCTTAGTTGTTTTTATCAGTATGTAACCTGCCCTATTCACTTCAATAAGACTCTTGATCTCTGTTATGAATGCATCAAAGATGCATTAAGACGCCTCCCGTTGGATCATCAGATAACAACACCATAAATCTGAACCAGTCTACAAGACTTGTGTATTAAAAAGGGAGGTCGTCCACACTGAGAGTGAGGTCAAAAGATGCTGTTGCATATCTGCAGTAGTGTTAATGTCATCAGCTATTTTTTTCTGTAGTCTTAGTCCTGTGTCAAATGTCCTTATTAGTCTTTACCACATTTAATCACACTATTTATGTGTTTATTTTTTAGTATTAGCAGTATTAGTAGTGTTAGCATTTTAGTTTTATTGTAGTCAACAAACTATTTTAGTCTGTTTTAGTTCAATCAAATCAATGAAAAGTATTGACATTTTAGTCTTTCTTAGTCATCAGATTTTATTGAACATTTCAGTCAATCTAATCCAGCAAAAAGTCATTTTATTCAAACTTAATTCAGCTAAGATTTTATATTTATTTACATTATCTGATTTAAAAGGCAGGTTGAATGATTAAGAATGCAGCTTTGCAGACAGTGCATGGTCTAGTAGTCTGATGGTATCAGTTTTAAGGAATGCAAGATGAATAAACCCAGCATTTTTATATCACCGGATACATCAGCTAATAAATTAGCTCTCCGGGTTTTAGGTGCATTCTAGGCTTCTGTTTGTAATTGCAAGGCATACAGCTATTATCTAGTTAGCTCACTAGTTTTAGACTGAAGCTCATACAGCTAAATAAACTTGCAATCTGGCTGAAACATCAGTGTTTCCCACACATAACATGCATGCCTTTCATACCCAATCGTGATACTCTCACCTGTTACCAATGAACCTGTTTACCTGTCTAATATTCCAAACAGGTGCTATTGGAGCATTCCACAACTTTCCCAGTCTGTTGTTGCTCCTGTCCCAACATGTTTGAAACGTGCTGCTGCATTAAATTCAGAATAAGCATATATTTACAAAAATCAATGAACCTGATGAGGTCAAACATGAAATATATTGTCTTTGTACTCGAAATCGAATATGTGTCCATAAGGATTAGCACATTATCACATTCTTGTTTACACAGCGTCCCAACTTTTTTGGAATCAAGGTTGTACCGACATGACAGGTAAAACTATGTCCAAATAAGAACTCCTGGATTACAGAGTCCTTGAAAGTAATGATTGGGGAGAAACATGCTTCGTTTTTAAAATGGGAGAATTGAAGAGAATAGAGAGCGAAAACAACTTGTTCGGATGAAAAAAAAAAGAAGCTAAGTTTAGTTCTTAGGAGAAAATTGAGATATTTAAAAGTAATCATCTAAGAAGTATCTGGAGTAGGTTCTCAGTCATGATAGGTATGCAGAGAAAAAGTAATGAAAATATAAAATGTGATGCTTTTAAAACAGGGAAGAAGCTAGGTGATGCTTTTTTTTTGTGTAAGATTTTATCCACATGATTTTAAGGGACATCGGGAACAGATAAGACTGAAAACCTCTAGCAGTCCACACAGCTACTACCTGACCTACAGCATGTCAGGCACATACTCCATCAATCCCTGACCCTGAAAGTATCTCTGGTCACCTCCTAAGAAAACTCTTTAGATCAATTGTTTTATTTTCCACTTCATGTTTAAGTGTCCCTTAGAGCAACAAAAGTTTCTAAGGCTGTGGAAACACTCAACAATTGTGCCTGTGGCTAAGAACAAGTCCCCTAAGGGCATTTGTGTTTTTAGCTCTCAGGCCCTGACTTCAGTGGTTTTGAAGGGCCATGGAGGATTCACTGGATCCTTTTCAGTTTGCATATAAGAACAATATAGGTGCTGATGATGCTGATCTTACCTTTCTTAACTGAATCTTTGAACAGCTATTGTATTTAGAAGTCCCTTTACCACAATCCAGCCCCATATTTTAGCCAACAAACTTTTTAATTATAGCTGGAGCCCTGGCATGTGGTTCACAGATTCCAGTGTGTCAGGGTAAATGGCATTATGTCTGATATGTTGTGCTCCTCTACCTGTTGGCTGCAGGGCTGTGTCCTGTCACCCGTTTCATTCTTACTCTACACTGATGACTGCAGGAGATCCTGTCCTGGTCGACACATTCTGAAGTTCACAGATGACTCGGTCGTAGTGAGTCTGTTACAGGGGAGTGATTCTGCTCTTGGCCCTGTGGTTGACGGTTCAGTGGTGTGATAGCTGCTTTTTAGCAGTGAATGTCAACAAAAGGAGAGATGTGTGTGTAGATTTTAGAGGAAAGCCCTACATGTCCATTCAGATAGTCATTAAAGGTCAGACCGTTGAACGGGTCCAGTGTTACAAATATCTGGGAACTACAATTGATAACAAGCTGACATTTAATGACAACACAGTGGCAGTTTGTAAAGAAAAAGCTCAGCCACAACTGCAGTTCCTGCAGAGGCTGGTTTGGTATTTTTACCAAACTCATGAGGTCTTCTACAGCTCCAAAGCAGAGTCTTTCAGCACTTTCTCTATTATTACTTGCTTTGGGAATTTCTGAACAGGTGACAAGAACAGCTTGCAACAGGTAAAGATTAGCCATCCTTTTAACTACTAGGGGCTGATGATGGTCTTAGCCATGGCTAAACGCACCCTAGGTTTCCAGTTGTTTCTTGATGTATTGATGTATTCGCGTATTTTATTATGTTTTTTTTGTATCTGAGGCCATGTGCCTATGTCTCTGTGCATTCAGACAAATGTCCCCTTGGGGACAATAAAGCTGAGGTTAGAGTTCAAAACAGCTGCTAACTTTTAGAGGTGCATTTCAAGATGAGAGGTGTTTCAGTTTCTTTTTTTTTTTTCGTGGAGTATTTCTTGAAGCGGTTTTAATTCAGAACAGCTGTTTATTGCTACTGTACATAAAAGACTCCTCATTAAACATTAAGTTTATTTTAAGAACATATGCTTGTATCTTTTTGCTTGGTTTCCTGGACTCAACATTGTGTTTGCTTGATGATTTATCAGTGCAACATTATCTCTGGTCAGATACAGTATGAAACCCCTCCGTGGCATTTCAGCTTATCAAACAATATGTGCACTAAGTTACTGTTCCTCATCAAAAGCTTTTATTAAAGCGACTGCAGTGAGTTTCTCTTTCTCAAATGCAGTTCAAAAAGGTAACCTCAAAGGTAACTGCTTTCCTTTGCTTTCTGTTTTTTGAAGGGTAATCAGTGGTACACAGACAGCAGGACACACACACACACACACACACACACACACACACACACACACACACACACACACACACACACACATGCATTCTAATACTTTTATTTATGGTCAGATTGAAAACAGATCATAAATAATCAACAACACAAATTTGTGTCTGGGCCCTTGTACCTTCATGATACACAGCCTGTGTGGCTCATGTAGGGCTGACTGCCAATGATTGCAGAGACAGAGTATCACCTTGCGAGAGCATCTGCCCCTCACCACCAATTTATGGATGTTGGCTTGACTGACAAATTTACACACGCGAGCAGTCTGCAGATTTAGTCCTAAGACTTTAGCTTAAGGCCAGTACTTTGTAATCTCAGTGAGGAACGCCCCCACCGAACTGTGTTCAAAAGTGCAGCTCACATTCACACAGATGAGTCTATGACCTTATGTCCTTGACAGAGAACTATTCTACTTCTGTATGGATTGATTTGTACGTTCATTATATCCACCATTCAAAGGTTTTATTTGGTAAGATGGGGCTTATGGTGGACGGTAACCAAGTACATTTACAGTCATGTAGTACTTGGCAAATGTAGTTCCATTTTACGTTTCCCCTTGGGGACAATATGTGTTATGTGTTTGGGAGGGAAATGTGTTTGAGAAATGTATTTATCTGACAACTATAGGTACTGGTTACTGTGATAATTAATGTTTTGCATAAAAAAACATATGATGGCCTGATCCAATGCACTTTTAATTAACCAGCAGTATTTAGCCTTACTCTTATATTCTGAATTCAGGGCTTTTATTTGTAATTGAGTATTTCACTACAGTTGTATTCTCACTTTCACTTGCAGTGAATAACGGATCTGAATACTCTTTCCACACTGGATGGACCTGTAGTCTCTTTACATAACTGTGAAAACAATCATGTCCTGATCAACTGCAGATTTCTTAATTACAGGAATTAATGAACAATTTAAGGATAGCAGTGTTGTTGTTGTTTATGTTGTTTTCATCAACTAGGTGCCTCTATGCATTGTCAGGTGTTTAAGGATCTTGAGGACCGTTTACAGTGACACACTGACCCTCACACTGCTCCTCATCAGCCTACTGGAGTTGTTTACATGTGCATATTTAATTGCACTTCTGACTGTTTTGGGTCCCATGAATCGGTGCACTGACACAAATAACACCTTGGTCTAAATTTTGTTTAATGAACGACATTCAGACCGTGGTGTTGCCGCCCTCTGTGCATTTTGACACGTCTCTCCCTTGTCCCTTTTTACTCATTAGCATTTACAGTGGTATAAATTCTCATGTTCAGCACAGTTCAGCAGTTCTCCTTCGGTTATTGAGTGAGTGCCATCTAAAAGCTACCTGCGTTACCTTGCTTACTTAATCAAGTGGCTGATGTAACTCATATTGTTGTTGAATCGGAAGATACTGTAATTTGTTTTTGTTTTGTTTATATGCCATTGTTTTTGCTATCTCAAACAAACATATATAGATTTCCTCTGTGTTTCTTTTTGTTATTGTGCTGCCATCATATTGAACACTTTATTACATTTCATTACTGTGGTACTGAAAAATACAATTGCAAAATAAAAAGAGTCTGCATGATAGAAGTGCATATGACTTTGACTCCTAGTTTTACCTTAGGTGAGAAAACACACACATTACAGTAAATATTTGTCATATTAGAAGACTGGGCTGTCACACTGTATCCTGCATTCATGCAGGAATATTTTAATGTACAACAAATTGAGGCTGCAAACAAATCGACAGCTTAGGTTAATGAGCAAAAATTTAAAACACTGGAGAGTCACTAATTCTAATTTGAAAAACATAATTACAACAAATTTCCACAAAAAGCTTTTTTTCAGCTGCTGGTGAACTGAAGAAAGCTGTGAAGCTGCAACATGTGTGTTGTGACTGCTGAATATGCACTTTGACAATTTGACCAGAGTGCTGCATGGCTGATTTTCCAGTTCTGGTGTTTATCTTTTGCACGTCTGATTTCATTCACATAAATAACAGGAACCATCCCTTTCATAGTCTGACTGCACAAAACGATTTTCTTCTGCTGCTCTTATAGACGAATTGATGGCTACAGAGATTTGAAATTGATCTCCATGAGACTATCTCTGTGTGAAAGTAGCTATTCCTGTCTGGTCCTGGCTTCCAGCCCCTTCAGTAAAGTATCCATGAGAGATAATGTATGTGTCACGTATGTGTATTTGAAGAAAACATCTCCTGATTTGACTGGAAAATGGCAACAATTCACTGTATATTCCTTGGTCCAGAATGACTCCACTGCCATTTTCATTTTAAATTAGTGAAATTTAATGCTAATTAGTCTTCAGCTACTTTGTAATAATTATTAATGATATGAAATGTATCATATGACTATTGTCTCTCCAGCTAAATAATTCATAAAAATGTCTTTGGTTTTACAAAATGATCTTTTGAAGGATTTTTTTTTTTCACAGTTTTTTCCTGGTCAGTCACAGTTAACCAGGAAATATAATATGTTAATTGAAAACAACTTGTACCACCCATTATTTTCATGGAACATATAAAAGCCTCTGTCAGTTTTGATTAATTAGCAGGTTGTCCTACTTATCACAGTAGAGCTTAATTAAACTCCCCATTTGCATTTGCACTCAGTGGACATTTGATTAATACAAGCTTTTGTGGATAATTTAGTTGATATGTACCAGGAAAAGAACAAATTCCGTTTGTCCTCTGAAACATGAATCTGAAATTCGGAATGATCTTTGAGCTGAGTCTGCGGGATTTTCAGCACAGTTGGCTCATCAGGACTCAAATGGGTAAATTTAGTTGGTCTGATCAGTAAGGGCTGGATCCAAATCAGCCAGGCCAGCGGTACTTTTTTTTTCATTTTAGTTGTAAAAGATAAGTTGTCCAAACTTCTCAAACTTATTTAATTAGACCATTTTTTTTAACATTTTAAACACCACCCAAATCAAACCCTTTGCTACCTTCCTCTCCTCTCCCAAACCTATCCCAACAATCTCCAGCCTGTCACAGGCATCAGAATATTACTGCTACATTATTGCATAGTGTAATATTTCCACATAAATACTACTTCATAGTGCTACTTTAAGTACTACTGTTTACTTATAGCTGATTTGTCTAGATAGCTCATTAATTACTCTAGGATGTCAATAAAGTTGTTGATTCCACACTTAAAGTTTCGTCGTCCATGGAGGGTTCAGTGTCTTTGGCGTTGGCTGCAGGCATGCTAATGTTAGCTGCTACTGCAGGGTACCTGGCCTCCAGGTGAACAAGCACTGCATTCTTCAGTGTTAAGGATCTATTTTGTCTTTGATCAGGTGTTTCCTCAGGTTAGTTGTATTAGTTGCTGTGCATTTTGCATGACAAATATCACAGCAAGTGTCATCTGCATGGAGTTTTGAAAAGTATAACCACACTTGAGATCGCTTTTGGCTTGCCATTGCCCCGATTCACTGTGACTTAAACAAGCTACAGGGGTGACATCATCTCTCTCTCTCTCTCTCTCTCTCTCTCTCTCTCTCTCTCTCTCTCTCTCTCTCTCTCTCTCTCTCTCTCTTCTCTCTCTCTCCCCCTCTATGGTCTAAGTCCCACTCTCATCCAGATGTGAGTAATGAGTGATGAGTAGTGAGTAATTTGGTCAGTACCCTTAAAAGTTCTGAGGTCAGTACGCAACCCTAAAATCAACTGGTGCAAAATACAGAAATGTTCCAAAGCTTCAGCATTGAAGTTAATAAAACATGAACTATGAGGGAAAACCCTCACAACACTGACATCTGAGCTATTCTCACATTGAAGTTTGACACTGTATACAAAGTGCTAAATTACCTGCCAAACACCCTGATTCCCCCCTTCTATTTTCTACAGGACATGAGGTACCATTCACCCCTGTGAAGTGTATTTATTTTCCCACTGTGTCTTTCTGAGTTATGAGCCCCATTCACTCTGAGAACAGTGAAGAAATGCAGCCTAACCTCGAGCAGAAAGACAACAAGAGCCCTGAGTTGTTGGTGGAATTTTTTGTTCTCATTGAATCCACCATTTTATTTAATCTTTTTTTTTTTAAATAAACTTTTTCTGTCCTTGACGATCTCCTGTCTGCCATAACCATTTATTTACTCACAGTTTAATAAGACATGAATTCCTTGAGAGCACACTAAGAGCACTTAATGTCAGCATGAAACTGCTGCATTTTATACATGAGGCAAAGTCACCATCCTGTCTCTTAAGCCGTCTCTGCAATCCTGTGCTGGCTGTAAGTAGCTCACATTAAAGCTGGTCATATGTACAATTCAAAAAAACTAATAAGTGGGGAAATAATTTTATAATGTAACAGACTCCTTCTGATACAATTCTATTTTATACTCAGCTTTATTTCATACTCATAGGTCCATAACAGTAGAAAAATAATAAATACAAGGACAACACAGCGATATAATCATTACAGCTCACAAGTTCACACTAATTAAATCACATACAGACATCTGTTAGCTTGTGTCGCTTTATGCGGCCTCAGTTAAGGCCACTGTGATTACATTTTTTGAATCACTTCACTGACACATAAATTGGAACATAAAATTTCTCAAAACGGCATTCAAGGTGGAAGTCAGTCACAAACATGACTTTCAGTGGTCCATCTTGTGAGCTAGAGCATTCTAAATGCATCAATAAAGGCCAGCTGGAGCCTTTTCAAAGGCGAAGGGCTGCTTCAGCTTCATATGTACACGTGAAATTTTTGTGTCAGCATATTGGCTTCCAATGCAGTCTTTTTACATTAATATTTTAATGATGGCATTTATGGCTAGTAGAATCATAGTTTATCCAGGTAAATAACAACACACTTTTTTATAGAATTCATTTAACATATATTTAGAGTTGAGGTGATTAGTTGATTCCTCCATTATACTTCAAAAGAACTACCAATGTTTATCTACTAGGTTTCGTTAATCGTTAAAGTAATTATTAAGCATAAGAGCTAAATATTTGTTAATTCTAGTTGTTCCAATGTGACAGTTTATTGCTTTTCTTTATTTTGTCTAACCATAAACTGAATATTTTAGTGTTTAGTCTGTTTGGTTGGATAACACATTTTGATGACATCGTTTTGGATTCCAGAAAACTGTGATAGACTTACTGACCAATCAAAAATAATCAGTGGATTAATTGAAAATGAAGCTACTCGTTAGTTTCAGCCCTATGCATGTGTAAAGCAGGATATTCATTCCTCCGGATTTCTCCTTTTTGTTGAGGTTCAGTGTGTATACTGTACATAACAATTAGAAGAGTGATGTTGAAACAGAGTAATGAAGCAACCACCACCTTCAGCTGGGAAGCAGTGGCAACAGATGAATTAATTGTTGTAATATGAGCTGATAATGCAACCAATAAATATGCTTATCTCAGAAAAGGTTGCTCAATTATATCTAATTACTGGATGGACAGGAAATAATTAGCCAAAGCAATGATGCTTAATCTTCAGTAAAGGATGAGTACACTCTGTAAAGTGTCCATGTGTTATCATCACCCCTGTTAAGGATTAAAGGAATGCTAATATATGCATTTACCAAGGGATGTGATGCTAAGCCAGCGCCTGGCTAAAAGGAGGGAATTATGAGAACAGGAAAAGAACTCGGGGTCCTATGATCGGATTAATGTATTTACTCAGCAAGTGTTTGTAACTCAGGTGCCTCAGCCACTCATAGCGTCTGGAACCCAGGCTATTATTTCCTCTGATTAGAACATTGTTAATTCACTCTTTCAGCCAATCAAGAGACACTCTGGTCACAAAGTGAAGCAAAACTTTTTAACTCCATAATATAGCCAGATTAACGCAGCAAATTCTGTGAGACTGCAGATGACACAAGCATTGTTCCAGGCAGCGCTCTCCACAATCCACCCCTTACTTCAGAAACCCCCCCCCAGTTCAGAAATTTATTAGGGGATTTGTATTTCTAATGACACCTGCGCCCTGCCACCAGAGCAATGTAAATAATCCCATCACAGAACCCCGACTCATCAGCGACAGGCTAATCCCTTGTTTAAGGCAGTTACACCGACCCCACCCATTAATACCGCCTTCATAAAGACACAGCTTAGCATACATTATAGAGTTATAATGTGGCGAATGCTTACAGCCAACTTCAGAAATCTCCCTCTCTGCTCCAGGAAGAACATGTCACCTCTGCTGGTTTCATAAAGGGTTCTGCCACGCTGCATCACAGCTCCCTTTTTCAAATGCAGCAAAAATAAAAAATAAGAGTCTCATCTCTGTGATGTACTGGGACAGAGTTAGTACAGTAATAAATGAGACCAAGCCAAAAGGATTTAGTCCTTGGAGAGAAATGTTAAAGAGTAAGTGGAGGAGTCAGACACAAGAACTAATATCTTGTGACGACCCCTCTCCAAGTCACTGCAGTAGTTTTTAAATTTATGCAGCTTCATGGTACATGATTCAGTAAAGTGGCAGAAAATCATCTGGCATGTTCTCTAATGTTAGTTGTACATGTGTGCAAAAGTGAACAGTAATTTGCAAATTGCATAGCTTTTTTCTTTATAAATAAGATGGTATAATTTTCGGAGATAGTTCCTTAACCACAGAAATAAGCACGTAGAGGTAAAGGTTGAAGTACTCAGAGGTTGTACTTAAGCTAAAGTAGCCTCAGTGCAGAAACACTGTGTTAAAAGCAAAAGGCATGCATTAAAAGTTTTACTGAAGTAAAAGTACATATATTAGACAAGTATTAGCATATACATACATATTTCAGAAAAAAAAATATTTATACTGTATTATTTGATCATAATTATTGATGCATTAATGTGTCCATCACTTAAATTTTGAAACTGCTAATGATGATTTGACAGCTTTATATAATTAATCTGCAGGATAGCTCGTGAATTTCCTCTCAGGGATCAAAACCCTGATCTTCATCAGTAATATTACATCATAACTTATTTGTTGATTATACTTTGTATTATTAAACTAAATCTGCCAGTAACTGAAGTAACCAGTAACTAAAGTTGCCAAAGAAGTGGAGTAAAAAGTACAGTATGTCTCTCTGACTTGCAACTTATACATGTATCCTATAATGTATACACATAGATGCTTTCACGTTGTCTTGTTGGTTCAAGCCCAGGGATTAATTCATTAGGTGCCAATTCTGATTAACTATGAGCTATATTATACAATTGACCAGGGGTGGATGATTATTGATTAGTTGATTGTAGGGCTGTACCCAAATCAAGTCAACCCTTTTTCTGATCTGTAGATAGTTGTTCTGAATACTCATTATTACTGATGTTTTTCTTCAATACACCTTAACGTATGTATGATTAAGAGAAATATATTATTCCCTCCTCTGCACAGTTCAGTACAGCTCAGCACACCTGAGGAGCAGTCACCCTAGACTAAACTCTGTAAGGCTCAAGTTTTAGCATCTTTCATCATCATCTGTGATGTGAAAACATCACTTTTCCACACAGTCAGAGAAATAAAAAGTGTATGGACGTCCTAGTCATAGTTCAGTTAACGCACCACGGAGCATCTCTCCTGCCTGGCTGCTGACAGCGCTGCCAGCCACTGAGTCAATCACACTGGACGGCAGTAGAGGAGGCTGTACCACCATCTGGTTCAAAAGTAGTTTAGCAGACTTTGCTAACATTCAGCACTGGAGCTCAGAGCGTCAGAGCAGTCAACAGAAACGACTCGCTCTGCCCTCTGTTTCTATCACGGTTAGTTTTGTAGTTTGGTAATTTTGAGACAAGCCTGGGTTTGTAAAAGTTTATAGTCTGCCACGATAATAGTTAAAAAGACAAGTGCAGTGATTCCACTGTCATTTTTCTGTCTTTATGTTATGAATATTTTTGTGCAACAAATTCAAGCTGTGGAGTCACTTTGTGGAGATACAACATTAAAAGAGGTTTAAAGTATTGTATTTGCAACCAGAACATGCCTAAATCTTGTCACTTGGCCAAAATGAAACCATACAGTGGAACAGATGATTAAGGGTTATGAAAGAACCAACATGACTTTCATTATCCAAATTGTGATTACTTTTCAATTTTGTGATGTAACAATAGCCTAATAGCCAGAAAGATCTCTCTTGAGTGTTTTTTTCTGCTGTCAGGAAATGAAAGCAGTCAGACTTGGAAAGGTTCATAAAATGAGAACAAACTCTGAACTGCAGATTAAATGTTGTGCATACAAGCGATGTGAACACCACATTCCTCTGCCGTGAATTAGATTATGTGACAATAGGTTGTCCATCGGGGAGGGCCGGGCAGTATGACGGTATATACTATGCGATGGTAGAAATGTGTCCACCGGTAGATTTGGTAGTACCGTCTCCACTGTGGGAGCTATTCCTGTGGACACAGTCAGTCTTAGTGTATGCACTGCTACACTGCAACAGAGGGGGCAAGTGAGCATGTTGATGACACTGTGTAGCTGCTTTGTGCTCTTTTCTGCCTGTCTATCCTTGGCTTCCCACTCGTTCATTGATACTGTGGATACATTTAGATACATTGATACCATAGATATAAATGCAAAAACAATTGTCATTGTAGATGAGTCCTCTTCTGCTTCTCCTGCACGCTCTCCCCAGGCACCACCTCTCACCTAAACCAGACAGAGGTTTTCCAGTAAGTGAGAATGTGTCTAACACATGTGCTACAGGACAAAATGTGCAACGTTTGTGAAAGGGTAGCTGTGGACAATGTCTGGAGCTGATTCTGTGGACATTATTTGGAGTTCATGTGCACAGCTGGGCTGCAGCACTTCTTATGATGTTCTAATGTGACGATAGAGCAACAATTGGTGGGGAGAATGCACCTCTGGAACCTTAAAGCTTACATTTTCAAAGAAAGTTGGAGTCTTTTGTTGTCTGATGTGAGGCAGACGTTCCAAATAAAAGAAGGAAATAAGCAAATGTGATGAAGTAGAGCGCGGTACGGTTATTTTAAACCACTTATGAATTGAATTTACTTAACATTTACTATACTGTGATACAGTACATACTGTATAGAATGATATATGATTTTGGCTGTGTCACCCACCCCTGTGATCAGGTAGCTGTGCAGTCATCTTACAGTATGTTAATGACAACACCTATGCTATGCTTTACGCTTTACTGACACTTCAAATATGTTGGTCAGAAAGATTTCCTTAAAATGGCTTTTTAAGCAAACAACACGAGAGAACACATATGTGCAGCTGTGATGACGTGGCAGCACATAAAGAGAAAAATGTAAAGAATTAAGGGTATATATTTTCAGCACATGACAGATTACATTTTATATATACAGCAAGCTTGGTTTATCAGAGGTGTAGGAAGTGCAAATTATGTGTACAGTGTCTGTGCTGATGTGTTGGAGATGCTCTAGCAGTTTCACTCCCTCCACACCACACTGCAGTTAAATCAGCCTTGAATCTTCCGATGTTGAAAGGGTTTGTTTTAATAGCTTTTTGGGTTTATCTGCTGGGAGTGGGCATTGACCCTGTGGGTGTGTATTGGAGAGCAGCACTCCCTGCAGCTGAGTGCTGCTGTACAGTGAAATGAAAATAATCATGATGGAGAAAACTATGAAAATAAGGCAGAGGGTAAAAAGAACAGGAATTATCCTTTACAAAGAGAAAAGAAAGAACAGAGAAAGTGTTCTTTTTTGTCTATTCTGCTTGATTTATTATTTCTTGACATTGTTCCACATTCCTACACTACTTCAGTGTTTTCCCAAACCTTTATATTATGGCACTTAAGACTGCCAGCATTTCCATTACAATACTCAGCATTACTATTTAATGGTATATTATTCCATGACATTACTGCACTTCCATCTCTGCCTACAATCTGTGCATGCTGCATATGGCTGAATGCACATTTAATGCTTTTTATACATGTTGGCTGACACTATATGTACAATACAATGTATATTTTATACCTTGTTCTGACCTATCTCAACGAATCTGGGATCCTGTTGCTTCAACCAAGGTGGTAACTAGCTAATTATAGTAATATAGTATAGTATAATTAAGTATTTTATTACTTGGAGTGATTGCTTTTTCATGTTCATGTAGTCCTACTTTTGTAAGACGTCCCATATTATCTGTCAGTGCAGAGCTACGACATTAAAGTTACATACTGAGAAAGATATTACCATGTGCTGCTGTGCATGATGACAATAAAGGCTAATGTCAACATGGCATGCAGTATTTTCACAATACATTTACATAATACATTTTTACCCCACTACATTTATTTGACAGCTTTCATTGCTAGTTATTTTAAAAACTAAGAATTTTTGCACAAAAATATGAAGAGCCAATAACATTGATCATTTAAGGTTTGGACTGTTGGTTGGACAAAACAAGCATTGTGAAGGTTGGGTTCTGGGTAATTATGACAGCATTTCTCAGTATTTTCTGAGTGTCTACAAACCAAACAATTCAAACAAATTTGAATAGTTCCTCCACAACTGACCAAACTTTAGACACTGCAATGTCACAACATAAAACAGGTTTGTATTCAACCATAAATGGTTTGGAAGGCTCAGACAAATGATGTTGTCCTGCCGGTCGTGGCATGAAATCAGAAAAAACTTCTGTATTCTATATGAAGACTTGTTAGTCATGTTCAGCTGTGATAGCATCACAGAAGGGCGTTAACCACAGCACACATGGCAAGTAACTAAATGCACAAATTACCAATGAATGAACTTTTAGATAAATATAGGAATTGGAGAATTTTGTCATGTCAGCATTTCATTTCATTTATTAGGGTCCCCATTAGTACACAGACCATTAGCAGACAATAAGAGAAGATATCATGCAAACCAGGCTACCATTGGTGTGAATAAAGCAACAATTGGTCAGAAGAGAGCAACGTATCACACACTCATTCAACATGGCATTTAAAATCTCTGCAAGTGTGAACATTTTGCAGAAAGATCTTTAATGGATGATAAGCTTAGTTTGAAGAAAGTAGTTTTCTTTACTAATAATTTCTAGTTTTAGTACTATTATTTGTCACAAATATATTATCAATCTTGAAATTCAAGTTATTCCTATGTATGTCTGCTATAACCCATTCATTCTAAGTTGAGGACTATTTCCTTTTAACCTCCAGGGCCTTTCTAACACTAGGAACTATCCATCTTGTCTCTGTCCTCACTCAGGTCAGGAGTTTATAAGGATCATGCGCGACCAAAGATGACGACATGCAGTAAAACCCTCCAGGGTATATAAGCTCCCAAGCTCCCTTCACGCTTCTATCTTCTTTGAAAAACCACTGTTGCCACGGTCACTTTGAACACGATCTGATGACATCAAGTCTCGAAGAGTCAGTTGAATATTGTGTATGCAGACTGTATGCTGTGGCCTTTGTTTACCACTGCTGCAAAGGGTCTCAAGGACATAACTGATTCGTAGGTTGTGGACATCTTTGTGCATCTTATGAATATGTGAGTTACATGAACTGTCTCATTCATTAGTCAGAGCAATCTTGAAAACACTGGAAGCAAAATATGAGACACTTCCTTTCTTAAGGTTTTGTGTGAGTATGATCACTTTTATTTTTTGTGCCTTGGGAAAAGTTAACAGCCCCTCAGCTGCTCAGTACAGTTTTAAAAAAAAAATCTGATTGAGAGTGACACATGGTGGAGATTTGGTTGTATTTCAAGCTAACCAGCTAAATGTGGTTATTCTAGCAATGGGCTGTAAGAGGCCATAGTGCTTTCTGATTGCATTAGAGACTGACAAAGTGACAGACTGTTGCTGGCCTGATTTCATGTCTTGCACGTGCTTGTTGCCTCAGAACTATTGCATATCCCCATGAGGCAGAGCCTTCTCTCACACAAAGACAGCCACCTTTCATCTAGACCCAGACTCTCTTCAGCTGCGCCTTTGGCCTGTAAATAGCTGGACCTGCTCCTGAGAGTTTGATAATCATATTGCAGTTTCCACACACTCTGCTGGATGGCAATAGATCAGCCTCTCCCTCGAAGGTACAATACATGTGGCCACCATTGTGGCCTACATGGTAGAGTGTGAAACCAAACTGTAGGGTCTCACAGACTTCTTATCTGTTTTCTAAAGGGGGCTTGGTGGTTGAAGCCTTATGAGTTCCTCTGTGGGATTGGTTCTGAGGCCAAGTTTTGAGTGCTAGAAGCGGTTTGTCTGCTCCTTTTGAACCCGAGGGGAAGCCTTAGTCAAAGGGGCCGTCTGCCAAAACGGCCTTTCTTCTTGCTAAAGCCTCAGCAAAGAATGTGGGTAAGCTCCACACCTTGTTCATGAGCCAAGTGTGCATGTGCAGGAACTCCTCATTCCTCCCCAAAAGACTGTCAGTCTTCCATGCCAGTCAGGCCAATGAGTTGGCAGCATATGACCTTGCTCACCAACAATGTTAGGAGGATGAGATATCAAAACAGCTTCACCCAGTGTTGTCTGGCCCCATAAATGGAGGAGAAGACTGGGTTTTGCCAGTCTGAGAGTCTGTTTGTTTGGTTCATGGATCATGCGCTGTCCAAATAGAGATTCTGCAAATTGACTGTACAGATGAGGCATAGACTGCTGAGTACAGTACAGGTCTGAAAACAGTACCTGTGGTATGTTGAGGGTCATTCTATGTCATTTCTCCATGTCTCGTGCTCTGCTGATGAGTGTGCTGAATCCACCAAGGGACCTGTAGGTTACCTGTAGGCAGCCCTGCCAGACTTCGAAGAGTATCAAATCATCCATGGTAACATAGGCTTTCAACATCAGTGATTGGCTCTACCAACACTGGATATGTTTGCTGCACATGCAGTAAAACAGACAGTTTGTACAGTTGGTGGTGTTCTCCGTACTGTGGTAGTATCTGATGTGCCATCATCCACCTATTTTCAGTTCTTGGGTTGTGTGATTTCTTTCCAGCCTCGCTGATAATCACTGCCTCGGATATCAGATAGGATGAAAAGCAATTTGATTTCCACATGTGCCTAAGGGTTTATAAAGGACTCTGTTGTCACTTTTGATTATTGTCATGAAACAATAAGGTTTGTTGCAAAGCAGAATTTAAGGTGTGAAGTGTACATCTGTGAAGTGGCCAGGCACATAACTGGAGAAAAGGAAGAATCAGAGGGAATACCACTTGAGTAGGTGATGAAGGTATTTCTCATAACCAATCAAATCACCTCTCGGGAACAGATCCAGATTTTAATGATGGTGGTTCATATTATCATTCTTCACCAGAAGTTTTTTCACATGTAAGATGCAACTGGTGAATGCCAGTGTAATTTGCAAATAAATGAGTTATTAGCAAGGCATATTGTTTGTTTTGTAATTAAACATTACACAACTAAAACAATACTTTTTTGAACAAATAATTTCCATGGCTTAGAATAATTGCTTTTGAATAAATGAGAGACTAAATTATTCAAACATAACTGATACAGGAAAAAGCTTGTCCTCTTGTTTTCCTTCAAACGTCTGTATTGCATTACCAATTTGGTAATTTGTGAGATTCTTTTTTTGTTTTTATTTTGCACATCCCAGAGATAGAGTCCTAATTAAACAGTGTTTGTATGGACATGATTATTTCTTGAATTTCTGTTGATAAAGTTTGAGTTTTTTCTGTAAATACCAGTTTTTTTTGTTTGTCTGCTGAGCAATTACTGTGGTCCATGCTAACTAAAAAAATCTGTAGTTGCTGTTGCCTCTTAAGGTCAAAAAATATTGCTCCCTGCATACCAAGTATACCAAAAGCTTTCACTCAGGCTGGATTGCGACTGTTTTATATCAGCCAGCGACACAGAGTAGCACACAGTACAGGAAATACATTCATATGAAATTGCTTAAGATTTTTATGGCGAAGCAGTGTTTCCCACAGGATTTGAAAGACTGTGGTGGGTGGACCTCAAGACCTTCAAGGGGGCTCCTGGGGCCTGGTCCCCCTGAAGAAAACTTTGTACATAAAGAACATTGTGCTCTTGTAAACAGTTTTGCAGAACTTTTGTAGTAACATTATCTGTTTGCTGTCGTATGTACTGACCTGAGAGATGTTCACAGTAAACCATTTGCCATTGCCACCTGACAACACAGTGCTCCAGCTATGTTCCTCCCTTCAGTTCACTCCATCTGTCGGTCTTATATAGACCTATACAGAACAGAATGAGGAATAAAAAAGCATCATTTATCTAATAGAATATTTCTATAGAGTCTTAAGATAAGTGAATATTAACATTTAATCCCATTCTCAAATATAAAATGCCATTTATACCATGACTCACTCGATGGTGATTATTTACTGAGAAATATGCATTCCGACTGCTCTGTATTCCCAGCTCACTGGCATTTTAAATTCAATATTTGATCAGAAGTCAGTGTCATTCCATTGCTCTCCACCTTACATTAGTCAAAAGTTGTGGCAAAACCTTGACCACAGAGGTTGCTGCTGGAAAGCGCAAATTTTTGTACATTCACATGCACATGAATGCATGTTCATGTGCGCCGCTCTTATTTTCTGTAGTGTGGAAACACCGTTGGAGTTTATCGAATCTATTTGTTGTATTTCACTCTCATTTCTATCAGGCACAAAGTCACAGAACATAGCCCTGGAAGTGGCTGGCAAGCAACAAGACAGAGACACACTGAGACAGATAGTCCAGATAGGTTAGCAAGACAGACAGGCGAGAGGGAGATGCACTGCAAGCAACCCAATCATGTACCCATCATGCATAAATGCAAACACTTGATGTGTCTTAATTGTGAAATCTGGTTGCTGATGTTGTTGTTGTTGCATAGTGAATGTGTACTGTCTTGTAATTGTGTTTTTATATGACAGAATTAATTTTGTTAAGGTGAGATGAGATGTTATTCTCTGTTTCTTGCCCAGTGACTAATATTAAGGTTAATGTCACTTCATTGCAAGAAGAAAATTGTCTTGGATAAAGGGAACTTCTGCATTAACCAGACATTACAATAAAAACACATCAGTAACACACATGCAAATGTCAGCTTTACATAAAACAGCCAAGTAAATTAAAGTCACAGTCATCCGCACTGTTAAAACTTGTAAAATTTACTCATCTTCATTGTCGTATCTAAATTTCAACCACCTACTTTCAAACATCTCACTTTTCATGCTTATTAGCAGACAAGCACCTGGCAAAACCTGCAGTTGTCTGAAATCTGAATTATCTCTTCTGTCTGTGCTCCAGGCGTTGCCCACTAATAAGTTTAACTGACAAGGGAGCAAATTAATGTTTAGAGAGATTGTGCTTACATGACGGGACCCTGTGCCTCCCTCAAGAATTCATTAGGACATAGTGAGAGTTCAGCCCCTGGGAAGGGTCAGATAAGATCCTGTTGGCGTGCCGAATGGTGGACTGCTCTAAAATGTCTTCGAGGTGAAGAGTGTAGGTGTTGCTGTAATCTTTGTTGCAATCTTAACTAGCCTAAATATTTGAGCTCCTGACTTGACTGTTGGGTTTCCAAACTCTATAAAATGTGTGTGCCGGCTAAGCTCACTGTCAGTGTGGACCCCACAATGC
The DNA here is from genome assembly GCF_039877785.1 of Chaetodon trifascialis. NCBI lineage: Eukaryota > Metazoa > Chordata > Actinopteri > Chaetodontiformes > Chaetodontidae > Chaetodon > Chaetodon trifascialis. The sequence goes on from NC_092060.1 coordinate 21,513,235, forward strand.
ATGCAAGACGATATGTCTAATATCGCATGTAATTAGTATCAATTAATTTGATGTAACACAACGTGCACAATTTTTTTCATGGATCTTCGGCAGGACAGCCTCCATATGCAGCTCCACTGTACTGGGTAATTGAGTCTGACGGAGGCTACCCTCATGTTTGGGCAGCGCTCCTCGTTTGCAATGCTTGACCAGAGCGGACGTAGCTTTTATCTGTCTCTGCGCATGCAGCCACAAAGTCTTCAATAAACTCGCTTCTTCCATCTGCCAGTGTGGTTGCACTTCTGAGAGATTGTTGAAGAGATGAGCTCTTGCTAGCGTGCTGCCCCGCTCTCGCTCTCAGACGACCTCTTGAACATGACTCTGTGTGTGTGTGTGTGTGTGTGTGTGTGTGTGTGTGTGTGTGTGTGTGTGTGTGTGTGTGTGTGTGAGAGAGAGAGAAAGAGAGAGAGAACAAAACATAGCCTAACATAAGGAACATAAGGAAAAGCCTGATATTTATAAATTACATCCATATTTCAGTAATTTCTGCAATTTCTTGTTTTACAGTTGATTCTCTTTTTATTATCAACTATGTGTTCTGCATCATGGAAATCACAGGGCCCTAATTAACCTTCAACTGAACTTAAGTTTTTCAAGCAGCGTGTGTGAATTAATAGTGTTAAAAGCAGAGCTAAAGTCAGTAAACAGCTGTCTGGCATATGCAACAGGACATTCTACGTGCCTCAAGACAAGGTGCAATGCTGTGGAGATAGTGTCATTTGCGCTGAGGTTTCTTATGCAGGCAAATTAGTACTGATATGATTGATTATGATTAAGGGATACAGGCCATGATTGATCCTGTGACCATGTCTATATCTGCCACCTGGAGGAAAATGTACAAGTCCGTGCAGAGGAAGCATCTGCTAAGCTCCTCTGTATTGTCAATAGACCACACATTCACAGTATTAATTACTGGTTTACTGGACTGAAAAGCTGACTGATAGGTTTGGAGCACTTGGATAACATTATGATCAGAATTGCCAAGGGGAGGCCTATCTCTGGCTGTGTAGGCATCCGAAATATTACCATAGCACTTGTCAAGAATGTTGTTGTTCCTTGTTGTACACTTAACATACTGATGAAAGCCTGGCGGGGATTTCTTCAGTTTGCAATGGTTAAAAACACGAGGACCAACATAGGTGCTTCAGGCTTATTTTGTAAATGCCGCTGGGCACAGTCTCTGATGTGACTAGTTGCTCTGGTAGAGTTCCCATTTGGTGGAATATACATGACACACACAAATATGTTTGTGAATTCCCTTGGTAGGTCGAACAAATATGGAAAAAACCCATCAATTTGAATAAAGCTGTCTGGAACCATGTTTTTGTAAAAATAAGCAAGCTAGACTAACAAAATGTGTAGCTGGCTCCAACCTGTGTGCAAAGTTCATCCAGCTTCTTTTTGAAAGGGCGACGATTGCAGAGTGGGCAGTGGTAGTTTGGTGGCTGTCCAGACACGCTGCCTGATGCCGCTCCTCTTTCCGTGCCTGAATTGCTGCAGTAGTTTGTTGGGTACGTCATTCAACAGATGATTTGCAGATGGTGTCACTCTGCAGTCCTGCTGGTCAAGGGGCTCAGTCCTGCTGTATATCCACTGACTGCTGTTGGTGAGCATGTTTGTGAAGCATTGCACGACCTGACCATGCATAATTTGCCACTTGAAGAAGTACAGATGCAAATGAGCTTATAACTGGCTAAGAAGCCACACTTTGTTCCTGTCAAACAAATAAATAATGAAATGAAATAAACTGAATTATGCAGATATATGAATGGTTATGGTTGAAAATATCAGAGTCTTGTGTATTTGCTTGTGGCCATAAGCAATAATAGATAATGTCACTAAGCAGTTCACATCATTTCATAAAACATGCTTGATAAATAATTATGATGTAGATATTATCATCTCTGGAGACATGGTGTCTCTCTGCCACTGGCTTAAATTCAGTTTTATTATTTCCAGTTGCTTCACTGGTCTCAGGCAAGACGCTGATGCTGGTTGTTTGGGAATGTGGCCTGTCACATCAAAGTGCTGACAATAATGTTGTGAAGCAACTGCTTTGAAGCCCAGTGCAAAACACTGCAGCAATGACTGCTTATCGTAGAACATGTGGTGAATAGATGATGATTGATGAAATGAACAGATGAATTGACAAATAGAATGAAATGTGCATTTGTATACAATATGTATTTGATCATGAATGATTCAGCTGGATCTCACAGCATGTGGGTATATCAAAGAAACATTTGTGGGCATTTTTGGAAAGCTGAGCCCCTTTTTGGTTAAAGCAGTTTTTTCATGTCATTAAATATGACAAAAATTCTGCCGCTAGAGGCAAGTATTGACCCAGAATCATCTGATGACTCTGAATCCTAAAAGAAAAAAGCACTTCAGGAACTTGAATTAAACATTTACTGACTGAAGGATAGTTTTACAGTTTAACATTTATGAGTCCCCCATTTAGATTGCCTTTTACTATGTCGCTGTGGTCCCACTGGCATCATGATACGGTTACTGCAATCATCCTTTTACCTCTCTTTATTTGTATTTGTGTGCAAATTTAATACATAGCATTTGAAGGTAATCGTTAATCCTCTGTGAAGATTCACACTGTGTACCAGTTTGACTATCTATCATAGTCACATGGTTCAAAGAACATGACAGTCAATTTCTCAGTTCCTTATTCATGAAAGCATCAGTTTGGATTGCTGTCATGCCTTAGCAGTATTGTACAGATGGCATAAAAGCCAACAGGGACAATTCAGGAAAAGAGAAGAGAGACAAAGTTATGAATGCGTCGCGATGAATTGTCATATTGCTCTGCTGTGTGTTTAGCCATGACAGCATCGTTGGTCTAGACTTAAATAGCTCAAATCGGATGGATGGCCACGACATTTTATACGGATATCAATGGTCCCCAGAGGAATATGACTACAACTTTGGTGATCCTTTGACTTTCCCTCCACCATGACGTTGACTGTGACCTATCATTTAATGATATTTGTCTTACAAAATCTTACATATACATGAAAATGTGTCTTTTTCATGATGGGTTCGTTAGCCCCAGTTTTTGAAACAAACAAAACAGTATTCTGTAGCTTTAATGTAAAATGTGGTCGCAGGAAAAAACATCAGGAAATGAATGCAGGGTCCTTCCATGCTTGAAAGACACATTCTCTGAAATCCATCAAATCTGCTACAAATATAAAAAAAAAACACTGTGGCAGTATGGAGACCAATGCAAACAGCCCATAATTCATCCACCAGTGACGCTTAAATAGAAAAGTTTAGTCATCGATGCATGACTGTTGAATCTTGGGATGTCCTGGAATAATTTCTATGTTGATTAAACTGAAGTCTGAAACATTTAAAAAGTTAAACACTGTCCAAAAAATATTTTGTCTATTGTAAAAAAAAACCAAACATTTTATTCAGTTAATCACATTTTTTCAATAACCAAATCGCATTCACTTTTGTACATCATCAAAGTACGTCTACTAAAAGTGTGTTCTTTTGCCATTGACTGATTCAAACTTGACAGACACAATAGGAAACTCACCAAAACCTTTTTGGTTGGTCTGTTCCAACAATCACCACCAACTCTGATTTGGCAAAATAAACCCTAAATTAGCTGAATCGGGAGAGGAGCGAGAAAGAGGGTGGACATCAGAGAAGCATCAGAGAAACATTATGACTGGACAGATTTACATATGTGGGATTTTCCCACTAAAGGTGTAACACTAATTACCAAAGAACAGAAACCCTGCCACGCATTATGAACACATTATCCTGTCATTTTAATGCGTACATTACTAAAATAATAATAACTGACTAGTATTTCTGGTGCTGACCAGTGAGGGTAGCACCATTTAACTGACTAATAGACTAATCATGCACATCCCTAGTTGAATCCCAGTTCAGCACTGGAGCAAAGGTAATATTAGGTAATATTCACACAAGTGACAAAGTCCAAAAGATCAGAGGGACAACCTCTATTGAATCAGTTTGCCAGATACAGTATGATCCTCGCACAACTGATCGTCTAAATTAAAGGACAAGGCTGGTGATATTATATATTCTTATTTTTATAGCAAATCCCATGACAATACCAAAACCAGCAATTGCCTTTCTTACCACTCTACTACTATTCTCTGTGCCACAGACCTCCATCGTTGTCCAAACTTAATAAAAAACACATCAGTGAGCCACACTGTTGCACTGGTTGACATGTTCCTCCATTTCCGTATACATGGACACGGTAGTTACTTTGTCACTGTAGTTTATTTTCAGTCAATCCCATATACATCGTCCTGCTGCTAAATACTCATAAGAGTACCAAATCTGCCTCTGAAAATAGACCCCAACAAATCTACTATTTTCTCACATTTGAGTGATGTTTGCTAAAAAAAAACAAAAAAAACTACAGTGTTTAAGGAAATTATTTCACCCATTTTCAAATACGATAGTATATGTTTGTGACCCATTTTTGAAGATTCATGCTTTGTTTGGAACAAGTGCTTGGGGCCTAGAGCCACAGACAGGCAGGTGAAGTCGAAAACTATTAAGTGATAGAATAACACATTGTTGGTTTTGTGTCTATACACAACAATATTGAATATCTTTTCTTACAGTGGCTGCCTTAATGCACATGCTTTTTAGACTCTCAAGGTTAAGTGCTTCCAAAGGCACCTGGAGTTGCTTAAGGTTCTAGAAGACGTTTCCCTCTCAACCAAAAGGCTTCTTCACTTCTAACTGACTTTTGGGAAGTCCCAGACATTTGTCGTCTTGCAGGATCATAGCTCCGCCCAGCATCACGTGAGTCGCTCAGGTCACATGAGTCGTGGTGTTGGCGGCTCAAATAGGTGTTGATGGGTGAGACTGGGTGGGTCAGACTCTCAAGATGAGATCACAATGAATCCAGGTTCTGAGTTCTTATATCTGATATGAATCAACGGCTTCACATCTGTACCGTAGTCACATTCTTTGACTTTACATGTTTTTTGTGTCTCCTTGTTACCTGCATGTACAGTACACAAGCAGCCCAGCTCTGTTACTTGGTACCAAAGCATCATTTCAAACCAGTCGAATCTGTTTAGGAGCTTTAAAGGCCCAGTGAAAAAGCAGTTTGCTGTCAAAGTTGTCAGAAACATTTTAAGGGTTTAAAGGGAGAGAGAAGAGTTTTGATGCTCAAAAATTTTTTTTTTTACATCATGTCGAGCATATCCCAAGACATAACACACTATTAAGAACTTCTGTTTTATTTCATTGGCTTCTCAAACTTCGTAAGAACTCTTTCTCAGTATCCACAGGTAAACAGATGTAACCATTAAAGTGTTTAATCGAGCTGAAATCAAATAGGCAATGAAAAACAATCTACTTAACAAATTATTCTGCTTCAAGGTTACAGTCAGGTTGAAATTTCATGTAAACATTATTGGTACAGTAAGTATTAATAAAATAATATAAATAAAGAATTAATAAATAGTGAGCAGTACTGCATAATTTTCTACCACTGTGCTTTCTCAGTCATACTTTCCTGAATATCTGATTGCAAACCTGATTCGCATGGAAACCTGCCTTTGGTGATTGCGCTTATCAGGAGCAGCAGTGAAAATAAGTGATAATTAATTAGCAATACTTTTCAGTGACTGTGTGAGACAACTGACAAATCTTCTGTGTTGGTTTGTCCTTTGAGTCCAAATGGAAAGCTCCAAGTAATTAAGTACCTCTGTGATAAAGTTCTGCTGTGGAGCTATGAATCACATGATGTTAACTACCATTGATTTGACTCAGAGTGAGGGGTGGTGGAGCATCAACAACTCCATTTACGAAAATCAAAGTAAATAGACAGATAAAGGCCATGTTGATTGTGTGAGTTTTGAATGACTGTTGCATGCATAATGAAATCATGAGCGATAGTAAATTTCTATCGACTAAGAACCATCTCTTCAAATAGTGAGTCATTATGTGGGATGTAGAAAACCTTTACAATTTAAAATTAATTTGTGCCATTATGTTACTGTAGAGGGTACAGAAGGAGATCATGTACGCAGAATCTTTTTTTTTACTTATGGATAAGGCTTGTGCTTGATTATTTTGGTAGCGATGGTAGAGCTATCTATCATAAAATATTTACTGTTTGTCAGGGCTCATCTCAATGTGAGTGGCTGCTCTGAATTATGAATCAGAGAATGTAGATGTTTAGAGTGAGATAGATGAAGCAGTTGGTAATAAACATGCGCATCTTCCTGGCACCTAAAGCTAATAAAGATCTGTCAGGGGGAGCCAGACAGTTTGGCGCAGGGCATATTTACAGGCGAGATTCTCTGCTAATTGTTAGAGTGTGGTATACCCATTAGACATACTGTTCGTGGTTAGTCTCAAAGCCACGTCAATGCCGTTCACTGATGCTTTTACAATGTAATTGGATTTATTGTTTGTGCTTTCTGTACAAAGTAAACACAAGTATAACAAATCAGGAAAACATTTATATTAGAACAAATCAAAAGACCTGCACATACTGGACTTATTCTAGTCTATATCCTAAAAGAGCTGTTTCAGGCTCTTTTCCTTTTTATAATCCAGCTCCGTTTCCGCTGCCTGCTTGTTGTACAGCTACAGTAATTGTGAAGAAAAACCACAAAAGCACACAGTGAAAAAAATACTAAATTGTGACGGAAACCCACTGGAGCTGGCCAATGAACCGTGTATTGAATGGTTATGAAATCTCTCCACAGAATGCTAACAGTACTTGACTAAGTTTAAACATGTTAAACACTTTCTTGCAGCATTATATGCTGGCTCAAGCACCCCAATTACAACTTGGCCTCACAGGCTGCCCTGACTGTCAGTAGGATCACACTAAAACTGCAAAGGCAGACATTTCACTTTGAAAGGATTATTAATGAAATCTTGCTCTTTACACAGTGTTTCACTCTGACATTGGAAGAAGTCCTCTCTTCTCTGAGAGACTGTTAAAGTGGCTGAGTGGACTTGGGGAGGGAATTGGCTGTAATTGTCACAAGAGCTTGAGCTTCAATAGAGCTGCTTGGAAAGCTTTGGTCACACTTTTAAATCCCCTAGCTGTACACTGCCTGCACTTTGTTTTTGTTTTTTTGGCATGCTCATCATGAGATCATAGATGGTTGAGATTGCTTTTCAAATTGTGGCTGAAGAGAGAACAAGTCACTGTGTGGCAGTATGTATCACAGGCCCAAGAATTAGGGGGGTCAAATATGTGCACCATGAGCTGGAAAACAGTGCATACTTCATGCAAAATTAAGAGATAGATTCATCAAAGATGAGAGAAAACTGCATTGCACCAACACACGACATTAAGATGATCACATATTCACAGTCCTGCTTTGTTTGCACATGCATTAGTAAACAATCATTTAAATCTGCTTTCATAAGCATGTTTCATACATGTATCCCCCTCCTTTCCATGCTGAGAGGCAGACTGCATTTTTGTTCTTATTAAGCCACAACTGTACTTTCCTCCCATGTCCCGCGTTACACATGCCTACAGAACATGAGCTGTTGCAGAGGGAAATATCCCTCAGCAGAGAGAAAGCATCAAAGTTAAATGATCACAACCTTTCCATAGAATGTGCATATAAATACTTCTCCATCCTTGAGCAAAGACGGACACATACACACACAGGCACATAACCACATGGGCCAAACCACATGCTCTTGCCTCCTAATGTGGTGACACTGCAGAAGAGGGGCGAGAGGGATGACCCATAATTCATCACCCCGCACCCTGGACATCTGGTGGTGAGTACAACCTGAGCGAGGGGACGGCTTGGTATAACCATCACTGTGCACTGGTGTCTCTCCAGGCGTTCTAAGCAATTGACTCATTAGCTCATTGCCGACTGTCTGATGATGCATTATTCATATGGTGGAAGGGTGGGGCAGGAAGACTGTGTGTGTCTGTGTGTGTGAAGGGGGATGTCACAGGTGGCCAGGGGTCTCCTGAGAGGTTGATAGAGGATGGACAAGGGAGATGATGGTCTGTTCACCAAGACATCAGGCAGATGTTGGGTGGATTTAATGCACCCACAGCTAGACACGCTTTACGTGTGTAAAAGCTTATCGGCGGTTGAGCATACTAAAGCGATAACTACTGCTTAAAGTCCTGTTTAGAAATGTACGTGGTCGGTGTGAGTAAATGTGATGTATACAAAGAAAATACAATCTTATTGAATTGAGCTGTTAGTATTTTAGGGAGAATCTTTTTTTATGATGCTTTGTACCTCCACAGGTCTGAATTCCTCCTCATTTAAAGGAATAGTTTGACATTTTGGGAACAAATTTACCCACTTTCTTTCCAGGAATTGCATGTGAGAGTGATACTGCACTTACATTTCTCTGTTCAGTATGAAGCTACACTTAGCAGTTGTGTATCTTAGCTTAGTATAAAGACTGAAACAGGGAATTAACTAACCTGGCTCTGTGCAGAGGTAACAAATCCAGCTACCAGCTCCTCTAAACCTCACCTATTCACACATTCTCTTTTGTTTGTATAATCTACACAAAACCCAAATGTAAAAACAACACGTGTCAAGTGGAGATTATGTACCTGTTTCTTGGCCAGGACCAGGAACCTCAAAGGAGATAATGGGATCACTTGGATCTTCGAGGTCTTGTATAAGTCAGGATCTTGGATAAGTTTCAGTTTATGGACAAAGTCTGGCAGGATGATGGGGTAATCAGCCAGCCTGAAGTCTAGAGGAAGCAATGACAAATGATAATGGGACTCTCTAGTGATTGAAGTAGGTATCAGAAACTGAACACAGTACTAAAATCTGAACAATATACACTTTAAAAGCATTTGTTCTGGGACAACATGTGCTTGGTGTATTGCCAATGGGCTTCAGTAAGAGTTGAATTTATCACCTAGAGCCCCTCCAGTACAGGAAGAGATGGATAGCAATGGGCTGGTTGTTTCTCTCCTCGGCACTGAAAGTCTGGGATAGATAGAAGAGAATGGATGTTGTTTCCTTGTATTTGGTAATCCTGAGGCATGGATGCTGAACCCTACTTGGAAGTAGATTTTACATTTGAACAAAAATAGGAACATATGTCCATATGAGGTCAATGTTATATGTCATAATTAACTTCATATTGCTCTATTCACTGATGTTAATTATGCTGATAACGTTCTAACTCCCGTATTTTTAAACTTTTTTAAGAAAAAACAAACAAAAATAAAACGTAAGGCATAACCACCAATGTGAGGTTTATCTGATATCGTAGCATTGGTATTGTTCTTACGACATCATAATTAATGTTGCTCCAGGACCATCCTTGCAGCTGACCAGACAGCGACAAAATCAGTTGGTTGAACGGATCAGCTATTTGACGTATTTGCTAAATTTCTGTCTGCTACAGCAGGTGGCAGTGTGTAGAACATAAAATGATGAGCTGTAATCTAGTGATGGGAAGTCGTTCACTCAAACAGCATCCGCCAGTAAAGAAAGAAGAAGAATGAATGTGAGAAGGGTGGAATACGTGCCAATGGTGTTGGTTAAAGGTGTGGCTATGAAAAGAATGAGATTGAGGAAAGAGGCTTTGACCAAGCACAACCATATTTTGACATAATTCTCGTAGATTTGGAAATATGTCCAGACATATTTAGTTTTGCACTTTCAGATTTGCGTATCAAGAATGGACTATTGGCCTTGGTCTGCACTCGCCTAATCCCCCTCTTGTTTTCTCTTTAGAAACAGTTTGTGTCTTAAGTTCTTTTATATCCTAATTCGATCCAATGGGTCCAGCTGTAACTGGCTGACCCTGAGAGCACCCATGGTCCCATGTCTTTGTCAATATAGGTCGCTTTTAATTAGATTGACTTTATTCATTACTTGACTAGACTGTTCACTATGTGGCGTGTTTCCCTATTAGCTGCTGCATGGCAACGAATAAACTCTTTCTAAGTAGTAGACTGAGGGTCTACAAATAGAGGGTGTTGCCCTTTGAGGCAATTTTGTGGTTTGTTATTTTGCACTATATAAATGACCTGGCCAAAGCTGCATTGAAAAAGCATGAGAAAAACGCACTGTACCACTGGCTTGTTTGTGCGCTCCAACAAACACAGCTATCTGTGTTCGTGGGTTTTATCCTCGTTACTGCACTAGTGACTCCTACTGGTTGGTTGAAGTAAATACACGGTGAACGTGGGGTTCAAGGCTGATGCTACACCCTCCCAGTGAAACTTGTTGCTGACAGCTGAAAAGATATTATCACATGTCCACCCTCCTCAGGCCTTCACTTCGGTTTCTAATGACAAAGACTTCATTGTAAGACTTCATTGTAAAGGGAAGTGGAAATTATGGAAATTTGATATAAAACAAACAAACAAACAAAAAAAAGGTAGGACTGTGATATATATATATATATATATATATATATATATATATATATATATATATATATGTGTGTGTGTGTGTGTGTGTGTGTGTGTGTGTGTATATATATATGTGTGTTTGTGTGTGTGTGTGTGTGTGTGTGTGTGTGTGTTAAAAATAAACACTGTTAACTATCATGGAAAATAAAGAATCATCTGTAAAGCCCATTGTTACTCGTGGATTGTCCCCTCTTTCCATGGCCGGTTCAGTCTCGTCCTCACCCTCTAGCACATTAAACATTTTATACTCTGGTCTGCCATCATTGTATAATTGCTAATCAATGTATTGATTGATTAAATTTATATAGTCCCATTATAATTTCAAGACTACTGAAATTTTATTTGCTTTGGGAAAGACAGTGTACTGTGACCAATCTGCTTTTATTGCAGTGATAAAATTTGCCATGATATATAGAAAACTACGTCACAACAGCTTAAGCTTGGGAGTTCAGATTTGCTCTTCAATACACGATGCATTTTAAAAATACAACTCTCCTGTGAGAGTAAGGCCAATTAAGGTACCTACCTGTGTGTGTGTGTGTGTGTGTGTGTGTGTGTTATACGTGTGTGTGTGTGTGTGTGTGTGTGTGTGTGTGTGTGTGTGTGTGTGTGTGTGTGTGTGTGTGTGTGTGTGTGTGTTATACATGTGTGTGTGGGTGGTCTGTGGTGCAGAGTATTTTACTGTGCATCTGTACAATAACGGTACCCTTGGGTAGGGGGCTGTCTTAATGACACAACACTGCAATCTCCACCTTAGATGCGTCCTGAATTACAATGGCTTTGTGTGCGTGTGTGTGTGTGTGTGAGTGTGTGTATATATGTGTGTTTATGTGTGCATTCCAACAAATGTTAACAAAACCAATATGATGACGCTTTCAAAGAGCAAACATAATTAACACTCAAGTGAAAGCAATTCTGTCTTAGCAGTAATTACAAGCTCTAAAACTGTGAATCTGATACTCGCCAAATGACATGTTAACATACCTGCGGCTCTTTGACAAACCCTTACCTCTTATCATATATGTGTTCACACAGAGTGGCTGCTAGCACAGAGAGATTTTCCCGATTAATAACACCCCTTAGATTAGGGAGGATCATTGGCATTGAGTGGATGAGAAGACTGTATAAGATAAAGCCTCTGTAGATGTTGGCTCCTACCCCAGGACTGGGCATCAGCTGTCGGAGTCTTTGTCCAGCAGATAACAACACCACACTGAGAGTCATGTTTTAGCCTCATGCAACCATAGCCAGTCTTTGACATTTGCAGCATCGATTAGACTCTCAGGGAACTGCATTGTCTAACTTGACAGGGGCCGAACGGGCAAACAAAAGCTTACACAAGAGCAAAGAAATATCCTTCTCTCTTTCACCTCAACATCCTATCCTTCTGCTGAATCGAAGCCTTGATATATGCTGGCTGGCTCAACTTAGCTCAGGGGTTTTATTAGCTCCTAATAGGTATGTCATTTGAAAGTGACAAATCTGACAGCTATTTTACCCAGGGTGTATGGTGCCGCTGCTTTAATAGAGCCATCGGTCTGTTTCCTGCAGAAAAGACAGAAGGCACTGGAGGAGCCATGTCTTTTTGTTGTTTTTTTGTTTTTTTTTTCCTGCTGACTCTATGTGAGCTGCAGTGCAAAATCTTTGTTCCACTATGAAGGGGATTGACAGGGATTCTGCAACAGTGTGTTGTAAGAAAGCAAGGGTTGATACTTCAGTTGCAAATCCCAAAGACAGACCCCACTCATCCTGCATTCCCCCCAAGTCACCCGTGATGGCTTGCATTATGCCGGAGCTGTGCAGACGATAGAAATTTCGTGTGATGTGCTTTACATAACAAGATGTTCTGATAAAGCGAGAAAAAAAAAAAGCTGTTGGCTGAAAGCATCGGGTACAAACTTTCTAAGATGTCTTATCTGTCCTGCCCTTTGCAAGTCTATCTCAAATGTGATTGCAGTGCCTTAAAGAATATTTCCATATACATATTTGTCCTTCTGGACATTGTGTGCCTTTTTTCTCCTGCAATGAGAAAGTAGTGATACACACTTTAACATCCCCCTCAACCTGTAAACCTGTCACTGCAGACAATCTATGATTTTTATACATTTACTGCATTATATTCAGCATGTTCTGCTGGTGGCGACTTGTTGAATTATCCCCAGTACTCTCTGTTGTATTATTATTATTAGCTATATCTTATTCTCCTCAGCTGCAACAATCCAGTTTCCCCAAAGGGATCATTAAAGTTTAATCTAAATGGAACTAAAAATCTACAACTTGAAATTATTCTGTCCCTATACAAGGCTGAGAATAACTTTAACTTACTGTTGCAGCAACCTATATTATGACAGATATAAAATAATCATTTTGTGGCCATAACTTCTTTGGCAGCAGCACAGAAAATTTACATTCTCTATGAGATATTCTTTATAGCTACTACTACTAGATTTATTTCACTGTGGTATCATTTGACATTCATGTAAGATTACATGTTGCTTTCTGTGGCAAGGTTGAAGATTAGAATTCCCAAACCAGTGTCCCAGAAAAGTCCTCCTTTACCAAATTCTAAAACTGTGTCTCGTTCACACTACCTTGTTCAGGGTTGTCTGTCCACTATGGCGCAGTGGAGTACATCTGCAATGCAGGGGGCTCGACAGCCTGCCCTCTATTTCACATGTCATTGCCTAACACCTTTCCTTTTACTCTTACTCTAAGCATCTGTCACTGAGGTTTACCACATGGAGTCAACCATGTGTCTGGATGGTTCAGCAGATTATTCTGCAACTGCTCTCCCTCTGCTCTGTTCCAGCCAGCCATGATCTTACACACAAATGGAAAACAGCAAAGTGTTGCAGAGGAAAGAAAAGTGGCCTCCATACAATAGTGACTCCTCTGTGCTCCACACCTTCCTTATTTTATAGCTGAAGTGAAGTTAAAGAAGTGCGATACAATTCGGTCTAGTCACAAGAAATAGTAATAAACAGAAACTTGAGAAAATGTGCCCATAATACACATCTGAGTGGTTATTATGCGTAAACATGGATTACATTTCCAGTAGAGAGGACAGTGCATGCACCTGCATGCGTCTGTGTCTATGTGTGTGCTTCTCTGTTTGCATTTAAGTGTGTGCTTGTGTGTGTGCTCATGACATACTTTATTCCCATCTCCCCCATGAGTCCTCCAGCTCTCATTCCTGCCACCTCCCTCCCATCCCTATTGGTGATGGATCCACATTAGAATTCATTCCTCATCATCCTGCCGAGTTATGACCCAGTAATAGTCAGCCCCTGTGGCCTCAGCAAATGAACAATAAAACCAGAGCCTTGCAACAGATCTCTGAAAAAACAGCGAGAGAGCCAGGTGCCAAATCCTGACTTTCACCCACTCTCACAATAGCGTGCATTCCTGTTGAGTGAGGTGAAGACAAGACAAATACGGCTTCACAGTGGCTACTTAACCTTGGCAATATTTTAAGCAAGCCCCTCATCCAAACAATATCGAGATCGAAGGATTTACTCATCCACTCTAAAGCGTTAAGCTTCTAACACTGATAGCCATGCTGTCTTTGAATACACAAACCCATGCATGAATGCGTGAATATACCATGATCCAGAGACACATGATACAAATATCTGCCTCACATGAAATCATAACATGCACTGGGAGACGTGTGTGAGTGACACACATCGTAAACGGCATCAGCAATGACCCTGTCTGTTCTTGTTTTCTGTGGTTGCTGTTTCTCACGGCAGAGATGGATTATGATTAACTTGGCCAAGATGTCACCACATGGGGAGTTGTTTGAAAGGCGAGAGGAAAGTTGTTGTGGTGTAGAAACCGGTCCGATTGCAGGCTGCCTGGGGACTTCACAGGGATCAATACAGGCGGAGTGACAGCCGCGCACTTGATTAAAAGTGACTGCTACATCTGGCAGGCTTGGCCATTACTTTCCCACTCAGAGTCCCTGGGGTGAAAGAGCATGAAGTGACAGGCCTCAGTCAGCCCTCCATTACCACCTTTCAGCTGCCCCTCAGGTAGCAGCAAGCTAGGGCAAAATAGGCTGACGGACGACCCGGGGTGAGATGAAACAGAGGGAGAAAATAAAGGTGCTGCATGTCTGTTTGCCTGTGTGGCCGTGTACGCAAGAGTGTGTCAGTAGGTGTCAGGCTGCGTGCCTGTGTCTGTGTTTTTTGATTCCACAAGTGAATGCAGGTAGGCAGATGAGTTTTTTAGCATAACACAAAGGTCAGGGTTGAGAGGAAACGAGAAACTGTTTCAAAAGATTGTGGGCGAAGTTGTATACACTCAGGCGTGTGTAGAAAGAATAAAGACATGCAGTTGGTGCAAACTTAACAAAACTTCTTAATAAATGCCATCAGAGTAAAAAGAAGCTCTTTCAAATGTCAGGGACATCACCCTCTTTATACACTATCATCTCTTACTTTGTGTAAGATCTAATCTCAATCATGCCCAAGTGCCAAGTATCAAAGGGAGGCAGACATTAAACGAAGCCACTGTGCTTGATGTTGTTAATCTCTCTGCCAGAATACAAGATGCATATTTGCTATGGAACAGCATGAGACCCATTGACATGCACTCAGTTTTTAATAGAGTAATAATGGACAGGCCACATGTCACCACTGAAGGCTTTGAGTACAGATGGAGCTCATGTGGTGCTAAACAGCTAAAAATAGGGGTGATGCTGATGTGTGTATGTGTGTGTCTGGTGGGCTGGTCGTGTCTAGTTGTTGTCGGGAAGTGGTGTAAACACTAAAAACGAGACTCAAGTCACTGGATATGAGGAGGGTCTGTGGGCTTACATTAAATTAAGTTGTTGGTTTTTTCTTTGCGGCTAATAACTTGAAAATACCGCTTCATTCTCTCATGTCATCTAGCTCAACTCATTCATAGATATATGTGGTACAAGCTGCTTCTGGATGTTCTGATGAAAGAAAAGCCAAAACTAAGCAACTCAGGCCACAATTGCACAGGTGCAGGGCAATAAATTGTCATTTTGTTTATCAAACACAACCGCGCTGATATACTGGACATACTGTTTATTTGTACACAGTGAGGTAAATAAATGAGCAAAATATGAATAGTGCACTCTAATTAAAAACAGAATTGTCAAGCCTCAGAAATGGATTTTGTTTGGTGTTTGTTGTAATTATCTTCTTTTATTAATTCATTTATTTACAAAATTCTGAACAGAATGACATCATGACAGCCATTTTCCGTGCACTGAGAAAGAAAGGATATACTTTGAAACTAATTATGCACGCTATGTCCATTTTAAATATTCTAAAAATATTACTGTTACTATCTACATCAAAATCCATATTTTTAATTTAATCAAGTATCCTGTATCATAAATGCATTTGGCATTTGCAACAAACCAAAACACTTGAAAATTGGTAGAAAATTCAGCAAGTTTATGTGATGTTAATTGTAGATAGACTCCTGCCTCATCATGTATTAGGAGGCACAGCTTTCCTGTATCAATAAGCAGCCCTTTCCTGTGGAAGTGTGGGAATTGACGTTAGATGCGTGGACTCATCAGGGACATTTTAGGCGCATAGTAAACAACAACTATGATGAACCATCGGTTCACAAACAAGCAGCTCTGGCTACAGCCACAGTAATACATTTTAAAACTGTTTTACAATAAAAAAATCTCCATCCAGATGTGAGTTTTAGGGCTGTTTCAGACTGTCTCACACAAGCGTTACAAAGTTGTATGGCACATGGTGATTTCATTCATCGCATGGACCAGTTTTTTAGTATCACCTTTTTGTACAGCCCTGCTCTCCTCGTACTCAACCAGCTGCTTCTGCTTGAGGTGGTCGAATAAGTTATGTTGAATAAGCTGAAAGCAATTACTTTGGCTCTCAGCCTTGCTTGTTGTTGCTGTGTGTAACGATTTGACTTCAGTACATCCATAAGTCAGAATATTGCATTGTTTTCACGTGTGCTCATTAGTTGCTGCCCCATTCAAATCTTCAAGGTGCCATCAGTCAAGCTTTATACTGCACTGCACAAGAAATCTGGTGAAAACTGATTAAAAGTTAATTACCATGAACTTTGCTGAACGTCTGAATATTGAACTTGAATTGAATCTGTCTTTCTGTGTTTTTAGTCTGCAGACCACTTGTTTAGATTTTCTTCATCACTGTCTGTTGGTTGTTTTGGCTGATAGCAGTTCCTGTTCACAATGTACAGACAGCAGCGACTTGGATTACTTTTGATACTGCAAAAAAAAAAAAAGGAATCTGGTGATTAGGACTTTTAAAGAGATTTATGGATGTTTGACCTTGATGGACCACAGGGAGAAATTCTGCTGATGAGCTGTAATAACAGTTTTTGCATGATGTCCGTCTGTCTCCATTCAACTGAGCTATGACTGAGAGGAAGTGGTGTGACATTTGGGGCAAAATGCACCAATCGAGTGGAAAATATTACAAATATTAATGCAAAACTTCACATGCTGCGTGTGACTTTTATCTGAGTAATGCACTCATTCATTTGAATATAGAACATACTGAAAACTAAGATTCAAGTCAACAATGTATGTACTGTACTGCAGAATGTCTGTGAATGTAACAGATTAAAGCGATCCTCGTCACTGAGTTTTATCTATTTTTCTCTTTTCTTTAAATAACAATGTCACACTTGTTTCCCAGTAACCTCCACCTCTCAAGGACTTTATTTGGTTAAAGTAGTTCCTCCTTCCTCTAGAGAGTTGCCTAAACAGTCACCTGTCATCCGCCCAGTGTCTGAGATGCAGTGTGTGTGTGTTTGTGTGTGTGCGCGTGCATGCGTGCACAAGCGTGTGTGATAAGCCCTGAGTTCTGCTCAATCTCAGGCACATAATACGCTTCAAAGCAAGCAGGACAACCTGCAGACTCAGCTGTGGTGGGTCATCAAAATGATTCAAAGGGAGCAATCCCATTTAACCCTAACCTCAAAGCTGGTGTTCCAGAGACCCACTTTCAAATAGCCAACTTCCTTGCCAATCTGTTACAATCAAAGAGCCCCGAGTCAGGGACAACATACGCTCATGCTTGTCTATCTCTCATCCACTGAGGGGGAGGTTGCATCTTGGAGCTGTCTAAGTGACATAAATGCAATGCCTTTCTCCAACAGGCTTCTAATTACTATCAGAATGACTCTTGCTTTATTCACCAAAGCATTTGACACAAAAAATACAGCGTGTCTAATTTCAATTTCTAAAGCGGAAGACAAGAATGAATTAATCATCATATCTTTGAGTGGAGCCAGCGTTGTACCTGTAGGTGTGCATTATCTCTCCCGCGCGTCCCTTCTCGCATTCAATCATGCAGGCATTAATTAACGCCAGGCTGATGAATATAGCTCTCAACCCGGGTGCTGGTAGTCAGACAGTGTTGAATGAACCGTCCGTGTTACCTGTGACATAGTGTCTGCTCCTTTGTGAACATGCCATGCAGTATTGAGCTGATCAGGGCACCCAGGAGGAGACACAGTTGCCTATTCTCTGTTGTCTCTGTCATTAGCGGTAGTGCTTCATATATCTACATGTCACAGTAATGACACTGTTAAAACAGGTGACAGCGGAGGCTATGCTGAGCCACACACAAGTGCTGAGCCTCTCTATAGCGTGTGTGTTGTGTGGGTGTGCTTTTTGTTCTTCCTCCCAATAGTGTTGTATTAACCCGATGAACACCTTGTCATTAGATCGGATGATGTATATTCTTCTCATTGAGAGTTGATCAGCTTTTAGAATCATTTCTATTTATGCTATTACACCATTCATATGCACATGAAAACATCACATTCACAACACCAATTTAATTTCATGAAGAGCAAATATCTTGCTTAATGGTGAAAGGTTGTAACAAAACTATAAGCATCCATAATTACCACCACAGGGCTCTGTAGCTGCTGTCTGTCAGCGGCTCAAAAACTAAAATCCTACCAGCTCATAAAACTGAAAGCAGTATTCCTGCATTGCAGTAATACAAGGCAGAAAAAAATTATTTCATTTAGTCGACTGGCAACTGGTTTAGCCGGTTTTCTTGCCCTCAGGTAAGCTGTTTCAGAGCCTACGGGGACAAGATCATGTCAGGTGCCTTGTCACCCAACCCTTAAATTTAGATGATATGACTTTGCTCATGGCTATGCCTCATGTTCATCAACATAAGATGTAATTCTGAATCCAACTAAAATGTCGGGCAAAGACATTAAAATGGGAGTAGGTACAAATATTTTTATCATTGCCACTATAATTTAAAAGACTGCAGGCTTTACATTAGCTGTTTGGCCACTGATAATAATTAACTATAGCTCCTTTCACACATGAAGTCTAGCCCTGAAATGTCCTGTGTGGGGTCATGAGTGCTACTTGGGACCCATATTCAGGGAAATCAGTTCAGCTAATTCACCACCTCAAGAACACTTTGTGACATTTCAGCAAAAATGATGCTACAGCTCTGTTGTGAATGAAAGCAGTAACATTGCAGGGACAAGAGTGATGTTTGACGAAAGATGCATCCATGTGTGTCCGGCCTTGTTGCAGCTTCTCCTTCTGTTGAGCTTTATGGTAGCTGGCAGTCATAAGTGTTGCGTTACCACCGTCTGTGAAATGTCCAATGCTCCGTGTGCTTCAGCATTGCCACGGCACGTGTGAAAAGGCACGAGACGGAAATGGTCCTGAATGTAGCTGCATATGTGAATGGTGAAAATCACTAGCAGTGCCTGAAACTGAACTGAATGAAAGGGAAGCGTGCATGATATCAACTAAAGATCACTGAGAGCTAGGATCGTCACATGTAAGAAACTCAAAAAAGATTGCAGGTGACGAAAAAAACAAACATTCAGCATTATCTGTTCCTAAAAGGCCCTTTACACCTTTGAATGAAGCTGCTAACACAGTGTTGCTAATGCAAAGCAGACTGGGGATTTTAAAGATAGATATTTCTGAAATCCTTCAGTTTACTTTAACATTAACAAGCATTTAGAAAAAAGAATATCAAATGTGAACACAGTGTTGTTATAGCTAGGAATTTAAGCTGAGATTTATTTTAAGGATTCTTTATGATAGAACAATATTGATCATAATGTGATACATTACCCCCTCTTGACATTTTTGTTGGATGAGCTAGCTTTCTATAATGAAAATATGGCTTTTATATTTCTCTCCAGCACAGCCAACTGTGAGCTTTGGAAGAGACTCTTGGATGTTGATGCAATTCCTTGGTTGCAGATCGATAAAATTCATAAATTAATAAAATCCCCTTTAACTTGACGTTCCACTTGACAAGGCTAAATCAGCATCGGTCCATGAGCTCAGCTGGCTGAGATATCATGAACAGATGTTTTACTCTTACAGTCACTATGAATTAAACAACAGAAATTTAAGATAACTAAAACATCATATACTGGAATATGGAAAACCACATAGAGAATGAAGAGAGGGAGTGTGTGTTTGTAGATGGCGTGTGTGTCCACTTGTATCAAAGTGAATATGCAGTTTGCCCTCCCTCTAATTTAGAATGGCTAATCAATATTTCCCAACGCTAGAGCTACTAAGACATCTAAAGTAAATCCCTTGTGGCCTCAGGGACCTCAGTGAAGTATGTTGCCCACTGACATCTCCGGCTGTGCGGGCGTGAAAAACAGCTACACACTTCCAGACCATCCCACAAGTGGAAACAGTTGGGTACTGCCAGATCCTTGTCACAAGGGCCAAGTCATGATGTGTGTGTTATGCTGATGGCATTAACATTTTTTTAATAAACACCTTGAGGAGCTTGTGACAGCAGAAGGCATCCTGCTTGACACACTCTCTCCCCAGGCTTATAGAAACAGCTGTTGGAATCACCCAGACGTGGGCTGCAAAGCCCTGCTGGCATGTCTAGCCTCTGCAAATGCACCCGGCTGAGAATACATACTTTATTACATGCAAAGTCTCTTGAGGGTGCATAATACCTTTAAACATGTGTGATCGCTAAACAAGGGAATTGTAGATTGATTTTTTAATCTGCAGCTTTGGGCTGAAAACATAAGAGAGCACATCTCAGTGGGATGACATGCTGAGTAATTAATCGAACCTTTACAAAATGTCACATACTGTTCGAGAACGGCATGTTTGGTATGTAAGAACCGCTGAAGCCAAATGAGCGATCATCCAAAGATTTGAATTTCCAAATTTTGACAAAATTATTTTGTTGCAGAAGAGCGAGAATGTCATTTCAATCCGACAGTCGTTGCCATTTAATTGTTTTAGCTGAGACAAACCTTGAGGGGCTACTCTGCTTGTCAAGTAAATTGAGGATGCTCTATGCTAGGGGTGGTCTGACTGCAATGAATGGATGAATGGGTTGACACAGAGTG
This sequence comes from Chaetodon trifascialis, assembly GCF_039877785.1. NCBI lineage: Eukaryota > Metazoa > Chordata > Actinopteri > Chaetodontiformes > Chaetodontidae > Chaetodon > Chaetodon trifascialis. The sequence continues at coordinate 21,534,056 of NC_092060.1, forward strand.
CAAGGAAGAGGCTCATCACATGCATATGAATCGGGCTTCTCTGTTTGTGTTCACTAGGCTGGAATTAGTGCTTTTCATTACTGTTGGCTTATAGGCTGACTGTTTGGCTGCTGGCTGGGGTCACAATAAAATGATGTGCGTGCCAAAGGCAGAGAGGCTGGGTCACAAGGGACTAAATGGCCCAGTTATGAAGAGTAGAGCTTATCTCCCTCTCTGAATCAGCCCCTACCTCCAGCTAAACTAAACATACACCATGTCCTGTGGGGAGCATATCTCTAAGAAAACTGTGCACAATAAGAGATCACTATCCGTCTTCGCCTTTATCATATTACTCAAAAATGCAATTTATGCTCTATATTCTGTACGAGCTGTTTTTTTTTCTTCTTTTTTTCACCACAATGATCCGAGCATAAACCAGCCTATAAGTTGTTTCATCATTGTACAGCAAAATGATTAAAAGCTACAGTATGACAGTTGCTTAATTTGCTCAGTTGCAGGATTTCAAAGCGGGGACAGTTCTTCTAGAAAAAGCTTCATTTTTGGATTTCGGGCAAAAAAAAACAAAACAGACTTGTACATCTAAAGATCATGTCCTTTATTGATTAGACCCCCCACTGGGATCAGTAAGTTTGATATAAAGCCATCACCATATGCCTGTGTTTAAAGTCCCCTCTTAGAACATAAGACTGAAATGAGCTTGGATTATGCTTACTGTGGGGAATCGTTACCACTGCTCTTGGCTGCCTTTAATCATACAATGAATAACAGTGAGTTATATCAGTGTGTTAGGGTGAAGAGTTGAAATAAATTGTGCTGGTATTAAAAGATTTCCTTGATGTGGCAGGTTTTAAGCTGGGATGTTCCCATTATGTTCATCTTCTTTTGATTCTACTCACACTTTTGTTCTGAAATTAACAAAGATATTTGGTAACATGACATGTTTCATTTTTGCTTTCTTTAAAACACAGTTATCAGTCCAGTGAACATTAGTGGTGCTGTAGTTCTTCTTTTTGCTCTCATGTCTGGTCTCAAGACTTTGATTCTTTTATTCTTTTAACCCAATTTCCACATCTGTCACCATATAAGGCTGCTGCATTCGTCATCATCCGTCCATCCGCATAAAGGGATGAATCAAATAATCTTGAAGTATATTACATTCTCTACAGATGAACTGCAAACAGAAATGACCAGAGTTGAATCACCACCTGATCTGTTGCTGTTTTTTTTTCTTCACCTCCTCTAGCTGTATTTGTACAAGGCATACAATATTGACTGGGACAATAAATAACCAAGCCCCTTGTCAGTGTGTCTGGTAACAGATAGAATTTGATCTTGGTGTGTGTGTGGTTTGTCTTCGCTCATGCTGGAAAGGGCTAGTTGTTTGAATGCTGTTGACTTGTCATTAATTGGAAGAATTACAGTGATTTTTGTGCTTTGTCTTGGTCCTATTTTTTCTTCCAAATATAACAGTTTTGTAATACTTTTGCTGTCCTGAAACATATTAATTAGAGAGAGACCTACAGCCTAGAAAACATTCTGGGATATTCTTTCTCTTTACTACACCGACACCTCATTTGATTTGTACTTTGCAGAAAACAATGTTGTTCGGTTGTTTCTTGCAGTTCAGCCACACTTTTTTGGTATTATCAAGAATTCTTTCTTCTAACCAACAAATACTCCAAATGAAATGATAAAATATATTGTCATTGTTCCCCAGAACGACACATTTAAATGTTTTCTGAACTGTTCCCCTCAACAGGACGACACAATGTATCAGTGCCATACAAAAATAAAAGCATTTTGTGATCTGACACAGCTTTGGTTGATGCTTGGTTAATATTGCTGCAATAAAAAGAGGGGGGAAAGGTATTGGATTGGGTTCAAACACTTGGTTAAGATTTGGGGATGATCGCAGTCATGAAACCAGTGTTGATCTGCTAATTGGAAACAGCAGGTGAGCACTTAAAGTCCAACATGTAGTTGACCCATCCAACCCCACCATCCTTTCTCTGTGGACTTTGTTGCTCTATTAATGTTGTAGTGTTTCCTCCTTTGCTCCCAACAGACAGTAATCGCTCTCAATGCCAGAGGGCTTTGTCACTTGAATGTAAACACATGTCCTTATTGGACATTTTCTGAGACGACTGATGCTGTTGTTTTTTCCTTGGGAGGACAGTTTGCATCTATCTTATCTTACACTGGCCATTAGTCAATCGTGCTACTTAAGCTTCCATAGTTTGCGGTTGCAAGCATCATTGGAAATTATTGACAACAACCAAATGCATCCAAGGGAAAACAAAGAGTCTTTAAACACCTCTGTAAAATGATGACAAATATATTAAAACAAGATATTAATGAAGGGGCTTCTTCCTTACATTTTAATCAGATTGTAGATGTAAAATTAAATTCCTATACTCTATATACTGCATTTCATAATGATGGAAATAGCCAACTATAGACAGTAATTTTACTTCCAGAAGATTATTAGCTCTAATAACTATCAAAAGTTCTTTTGGTATCGTGTGAGACAACAGTATGAAATGCAAACAGAGAGAGAAATGCCCAAAGCTTTCTAGGAGCTTCCCATATTTTCTGTCTTTTCCCCAAAGATTTATTAGACATGGTTTAACTAACAGGAGGCTCAGGGAACTCCTCCTTGCTGAATTATAGAAATCATTTCCCATTAACCATTTTAATAGAGAGAAGAAATTCAAGGACACCCTCAATGTTAAGATTATCACTTCAAAGACAAGCTGTTGACACTCTGGAAACTGTTAACGATGTAATGAATGAATCATGAGCACCGCTTTTGGTCAGAGGGCTGTTCCTCCTCCCAGCAGTATGGTCTGGCCCTCGTCTGTGCTGTGTTTGTGACGCCTTGCACTGAGAGTCCTTACCTGACTTTCACTCTGTGTCGCACTGACAGGTGGGGAGAGGAGTGAGGGGAGAGAGGTTGTTTTTGAGACGGAGAGGTACAAAGGGACTTTGGTCGGTCACCTCTGTTTCTTGATCATCTGCTGTCATGCCAGAATAACAAGACAATTAAATGAGGACAAGCAGCATGTTAATCTGTGTCTTCAGTGCTGCAGATCAGTGAGGATCATTAAGTCCCTCGTTATCTTTAAGTAATTCTTCAGAGCACGTCTTGGTCAGTCGACTGCACGCATCTTGGTAGCTGAGGTATAAGCATGCCACAGATAACCAACCAAAACAGTGTCATCCAACTAATTATTTAATTAATAACGCCACTGAACTCATAGAGAATTTCTGTCTGTAGCCTGTCCTGTGAAAATATGAGTTAATCAAACAAGCGGTTTGACCACTGATGCAGATTCACGCAATAAAAAAGAATCTGTGATGATTTTATTCCACTTGATTAGAGAATACTTGGATATAAGAAGCTCTGCACGGCCAAAATTTGTTAGTAAATCTTGTCCTTAAAACATGAAATGGAAACGAAATGAAGCTCCTGCCTGTTCACTACTTTATCTTCATCGGAAGACATGACAAGAGGAGCTGTTGCACAGACGTATCTGGCTGCATCCATTTTGTCAGATTTGTTTTGTGTTGTTTACTCTGCCTTGCGTAGAAGGTGAAGGCAGGGAGGATTCAGCTTCAGGTTCTGTCTGCAGAACAGTAGGTGGTACTTCATGGATTTACTGTTGCTCTCCCATTGAAAACAATGAATGTCAGGTTTTCTGTCTGCCACATGGCAATGCAACATGAATGCAACACAGCCCATTCCAATGGTATTTCAGTATATATGTGGAATAGAAATGCTTTACAGTGGTGACCACCGCACAGGGTTGTAGTCATGACCACACCACTTAAATCACAGCCAGAGAAAGTTTTCAAACCAGCTGGGCTGTTCGACTGCACAGTATGTGTCTTCATTATGCTATATTATGTGATGGCCTAATTTGATGGTACCCAACCTGGGGTGTGGGGCCCCACCAAGGTCTTATGTTCTAAATCTCAGGGACTGTTGGATCATTCATGCAAGAGGAAAGAAAAATCTGCTACCCACAAATATAATTCATTTTTATACTGAACAGTTTTACATCTTTCGGCCTCTAATGAATATCGAATGAGGATAGAATTGGAGAAGTTTATAGAGGAAAATCACTCTTTGGTGGAACTGGTCACAACTCGTATGGATATGTGACAAGGGATTGGTAACAGGATTTTTTTCAATACTGCTGTTGCTTATTGCATTGATACTTCACAGCACTGATCAATACTTCTCGAGTTTGGTGGAGCAACAAGAAAGGGATATTCTTTGCATATTGTCCAATTAGGTCACTACTTTCCCCTGTTTTACACAAGAACTGTTCAACACACTGTTAGCGGTACTTCCTTTTGCTTTGCTACGGTTGTCGCACTGATCGGAGCTTTTCAAGCAGTCTGCAGCAACTACAGTCATGAAAATGATGGCTCACTGGACTGCAATGAGTTGACCTAAACATGCCACAGCCTGGCATGAAAGTATACACATTTAAGGTACTATGAACCGAAAAGGTTGGCAGTGATGTGACAGAAAACAGAAAAAATGGTATAACATTATAAGAAATTCACATGCAGCTGTACATCCTTGGCCAGGACAAAGACAAATCCAAATATATTCAAGTAAATCTTGAGTGGTTTCAAAGCCCACACCTCTGTTTATTCCTTTTAAATGACATAAAAACAAATCAAACCTCATTCATGGAGCCCTGCACAGCTAGCCATGATTTTCTGAAACCACTCTCTAGTCTTTGTTCATATGCTTGTGATTTCTTTTCCTTACAGACATCTATGAAATCACAAATGGGGAAGGGAGAAATAAATGCTAAATTTCCAAAGATAAGGAAAAAACCTTGTTATTTGTGTCTCACGGCTCACAGAAATGCTTTGTGAATAGCTCAACACCCCGTTGAAATGAAATTACTCTGAAGACAAGGGCTCTGTGTGAACTTGACCTAAGAGGCAGCATTTAATGAGAACAAAACTCTCTAGGTGATCAATATGGTCTATCAATTCGAACTTTAAATAGAGTCTGCTCACCAGGCTCCCATTCCATAAATCCACACATGGATTCAAAGGACTGGTTTCAAACAAGAAACATTGTGCTCAGAAACTGCAATGTAGCTGGATTCCCTCAGTCAGTCTCGCTAACAGGTCGGGCAAAAACACTTTCATCATAAAATCTGTGGAAAACATGTACATAAAAAAATAATGGGTGTCAATTTATTTGTGAATGACCCTCCCTCTAAATCAGTGTGTTGGCCTTGAAGATCCATCAGAAAGTGTAGGAGAGTGAGAGTACAGCAAACATGCAGCTCTGAGGGCCGTCAGTCAAGGCTGTCAGAGACGGCGAGGACGTGGTTGGAAGGAGAGTCCTGCTGTGTTGTGACTGCAGCTCAGAGTCTAAGGTCAACACTGAACTCCCAGCCCCCCTCCCATTTTCCATGAGAGCTCCACACGCAAGCCGGCGGGCCAACGATGTCCCCACTGACCGCTGTGATCTGCGGCCAAGTGGCGTCTCCCTCTGCCCGATCAGACCCAGCACCTCTTGTTCGCTGGCCAACTGGCCTCCTTCCCTGCAAGCCGGGGCCAGGGCTCCTCCTGGTTCCGTATGTTCTGTGCTTTTTTTAGGCCTGTGATGGATGCCAGCCGTCCCTGGGCGCCCTCCGAAGCTGCACCAGAGAGGGGGATTAAACAGATTTCTCTTTTTTTGCAGAAAAGGGGATGGATGAGTGTAATCACCTATAATCTCAAATTCTAGGCCTCTTGATAATGAACCAGGGGCTGTTTCGGCCATTTGGATCAGCTCCCTCCAGTCACCTACTTAAACCATGAAAAGGGCCTGTCATCACAGCCTGAAACTTGTGGAGAGGAAAAGGAGTTGAGGTAGACGTGCAGAGTTCCTCTAAACTCCATTTTGTGCCCATGCAGGCTGCACTGTCAAACCACGGCTCAGGCCGAAGACTGAACGCCGAGGACGAGTCACTGCAGCCAAAGAGCACTTGGCTATTGATCCTTGCTAAAATGGAAACCCTTCGGAAGTTAAGCTCTCTTCCTACATGTAATCGGAGGATAAAACGACAGACTAGGACATGCACTCTCTCTAATCTTATGAAAACTAAGAAGTGGAGCAGCATTTTAATTTACTGGGCTAAGAAAGAAATGGGGAAGCATGCATCCTCCAAACACAGCAAACAGCTGCCAAAAATATGCCATTAAAACACGAGAATTCTGATTATCTATCTATCTATCTATCTATCTATCTATCTATCTATCTATCTATCTATCTATCTATCTATCTATCTATCTATCTATCTATCTATCTATCTATCTATCTATCTATCTATCTATCTATCTATCTATCTATCTGATATTATTAGTATTATTATTATTATAGATAATATCAGATGTCAACAAGTCATTTGGTGTTTAGATTTGAAGCATTTGATTGAAATTTCAGTAAAACATAATTATAGTACAGTATTAAAGTAACTGCAAAAAAAAGCAACCATATATTTTCAAGCCAAGAGCGCTTCAAAACCAGTAGGACAAAGGGATTACTGTATGATTGGTTCACTCTCACTTACACTGAGAGATAAAGACAGATAAATGGATGTAGCTGTATGGATGGATAGATAGACGATATGCCATAGCTATGTGATGTAGAGGTGACATTGTATGTTAAAGATGATGTACCTTTGTCAGAATAGGGGAAGAAAGTGGCAAGTGGAAGAAAGACAAAGATAGTAGGACTGTTCATTTGAGTTAAAGACTCCCATACTGTCAGAGATATCGGCACTGCCAGACAGCCAATGCACTGGGGGTGTGCTCGAAAATAAAATTCATGAAAGAAAGAATAGCAGAGAGAAGAGGTGTGAAAATTAAATGTCATTTCTTGACAGGGATGTCTGAGAATTAATCTGGCAGTGAAGTGTGACAAAGTTGTTTGGTGACAAGGCAGGAGAAGACAATTGTCAACACTTCTCTCCTTCCAACAAGTGCTGGCACCCAAGAAGACAGTGCAAAGCTAAGAGATGTAGCAGAGCAGGAGGGGAGAGAGAGAGAGAGAGAGAGAGAGAGAGAGAGAGAGAGAGAGAGAGAGAGAGAGAGAGACAGACAGACAGACAGACAGACAGACAGACAGACAGAGGAGAGAGAGAGACAGACAGACAGACAGACAGAGGCGACAGACAGACAGAGGCGACAGACAGACAGAGGAGAGAAAGAGAGACAGACAGACAGACAGACAGACAGACAGACAGACAGACAGACAGACAGACAGACAGACAGACAGACACAGAGGAGAGACAGACAGACAGAGGAGAGACAGACAGACAGACAGACAGACAGACAGACAGACAGACAGACAGACAGACAGACAGACAGACAGACAGACAGAGGAGAGAGAGAGAGAGAGAGAGACAGACAGACAGACAGGGGAGAGAGAGACAGACAGACAGAGGCGACAGACAGACAGACAGACAGACAGACAGAGGAGAGAAAGAGAGACAGACAGACAGACAGACAGACACAGAGGAGAGACAGACAGACAGACAGACAGACAGACAGACAGACAGACAGACAGACAGACAGACAGACAGACAGAGGAGAGAAAGACAGACAGACAGACAGACAGACAGACAGACAGACAGAGGAGAGAGAGGAATGACAGACAGACAGACAGACAGACAGACAGACAGAGGAGAGAGACAGACAGACAGACAGACAGACAGACAGAGGAGAGAAAGAGAGAGAGAGAGACAGAGGTGAATCAATGTCCATGTATGTGTGTGGGCGTGTCTTGTAAAGTAGATTTATGAAGGATGGGTGTCAGGTTTACATGTGTTTCCTCCCACAGTTTATAGACATGAGAGTCAGGTAGGCTGGAGAAACTGAATGATGTGCAAGTGAAGACATTAGTGTATATATGTGTGACTCACTGTGTGTGTGTGTGTGTGTATGTTCGATCCATCCATACAGAATCACACACAACCCGTGCTTTTGCCGTTTTCATTTCGCGAGATTGATGCAAATTGAAAGCTTAATTAAAATTAGATTCTCATTTGAGAAATCCTCCTAACCAGAAAAAATAACAGCATCGGTCGTTTGTCGAAATTGTGAATAGTCTGACATTTGGAGAAATGCTTATGCACTTTCTTGCCAGGAGTTGGATGAGAAGATTAATACCGCCCCCATGTTGGTGAGCTAAATGTGAGGCTACGGCCAGCAGCTGGTAGCTTAACATAAAGACTGGAAAGGGGGGAAACCGCTAGCCCAGCTTTGTTTAAAGGTAATAACAATCCATGTACAAGCACCTCTAAGGCTCTCTAATTAACACGGTATACTTCAGTTGTTTTATCTGCACAAAGACTGAAATGTAAAAAAGACATTTTGTGCTTTTTCAACCGATTAAACCAAAAAAAAGTAAGTTAATTAGTTAGCCTCTTTTTTTAAATCTTCAGACAAAGCCAGGCTAGCTGTTTCCAGTCTTTATGCTAATTCAAGCCTGCTGGCTGTAGCTTCTTATTTACTGTGACCTGTTTCTGTGTTGTTGTTGTTTTTCTTTGTTTTTTCTTTTTTTAACGCAATGGCAGAAGTAGTGTGATGTTGGTATAATACAAAAAAAAACAAAAAACAGGCAGTTTCAGTTGTCTAAATGTCACCTTACCTTAACCATAGCAACATATAGTAAGTGCTCATTTTGAGCTACTGTATCTTGCAAAAGATGACAGTGACAAAGAGGATTACATTACAAAGAGGAATTATGAAACTGGGTCTTGCCTGTCTCTTCTTGGCTTTCATTTATTCAATATTGTGATCAGGGCCTTCTCACAACTTTTTCTTGCTTTTGAAAAGCGTTTGGCAAGTTGAAGTCCCTGCTTTCAGAAAAACCTCATCAGTTTTATGACCTTGGGTCCTGGGAGTCAGTGTGTACCAGTGTGCTCCCTCTCTTTCAAAGACATGCTAATGCGGACCTCGGTCCAAATGCTTGATGCCAGTCCGTGCCATCTCTCCACATCTGATGCATCTCATGATCATATTCTGAGTCCCTCTTTGATCAAATTCCCCAGTAAGCAGCTAGTTTCGCCATAATGGCCTCATTCGATTACAACGTGTAAAGTACTCCATTAGTTTCTCTGTTCATGAATCATTAAGTGCTGGTTATGATCAGCCAGCTTCATGATGAACTGCAGATTGAGGAAATGGAAACTGCAGGAGCTGCCTGAGGTCACAGGTGGATACAATATTCTTAAAGGCTAAATGAACAGTCGCATATTAAGATGGCCTCCGAGGTCAGGTAGTGTGTGAAGTATGCAGAATCAAGAACCGTTCGACCATACAAAGAAATTTCATATCAAAACAAAGCAATTTAAGGCAGCTTATTTCATTTTAGATGCAGGAAATCCCCTGAGATAAAGACGAACACAGAAAAACAAATTAACTTTGTCAAACCACTCTCTTTCCTCTGTTGTCATGCCCTCACTCGCTTTTCCCACGCTTGTGCAGGAGAGAGAGAGGCACAGTGATAAGTTTCAAAACCTTTATTTATTCAACAAAAATTGCTTCAGCAAAACACCAAAGACAATAAAAAATATCTATTTATTGACACACACATTTGTGTCCCCACTGGTTTTATTTCTCTTCATGTGCTGTTTTGCTGAGGTATAATGAATGAACTGCGTGTGAATATGCTCTTCAAATAAGGTCTGACATGACTGGTGTGCTGCTGTAAAGAGTGGATAAGCTTTGGTGCCAGGTTGACTGGAGATGTGTCCATTTGTTTGCTCTGCGAGGGGGGGGTTAAAAGAATCAAGAAATGGAGAGGGCGGGGGAAACAAAGTGGCTGGGTTGATAAAGTTTGACTTGAAATATAAGGTGATAGCAAAGAGGGTTAAGGGGAGACAGAAGAGACCCGCGGAGAGGTGAAGATGTTACAAAGAGGGTGAAAGGCGGTGGCAAGCAGAATGAGTCACAGAGGAATAGACACTGACTGTTATCCATAAGCCGTGTGCACTGCTTGGGAGAGTGAAATTGATGAGTTCATCTTCGTCTCATTATTGCCATGATGGATCAGATTGCTGACTTCCCTCAAAGGCGGCTTAATGACTCGTTGACACAAATCTGAATGACTGGCTTCACCGGTGGCGTCCATTAGTGTGCCACACAAAGCTCTCAGATGTGCTTAAACAAAATTGATAATTACCAGGAGCTTTCATCATTGTAATGAATGGCATCAATAAAGGGACAATTCATATTGCATTTAATGTATTCAATCCTGCCACTGAGGATGCCCGAGCTGTTATGAAGTCCAGAGATGATTTTTAACTCCCATCTATCATTCTTTTGTTTTGATGCACAAATAATAATCCCCAATGACAAATACTGCAGAATAAGCTGTAGAAACACAATAGAAAGATAGGTAAAGCCTTAACAAAATGAATTGACTGTATCATTGGCTTTGTGTCTTTGATTGAGCTATTCTCGCAGCCAGCCCTCATGCAATACAGGCTCTAATAACAAGGTGGCAATATTACCATAATTACAGCTCTTCTTTCTTGTCCAACTCATTCCCTCTCTTCCTCTGCCCCCTCCCCTCCTTTGGTTTGTGTTGTTTCTAGCTGTTGTTAATGCTCAGCCTCTAATGGCCATGGCGTCTTCTCCGACAAGGCTTAAAAACGTTTGTCTGCCTCCTCCATCCCCTTACTTATTTAATAATGAGACCACACAAGGCAGTGTCTCTATTCATAATGGGGCAGCAGCGGAGCCATCTTGGTTGGCATACAAATCATGACGGGCCGAGACAGTGCAGCAGGAGAGATCTAATTGAGAGATAAATTAGACCTCTGCTACCGACTGACACGAGAATCAGTTGAACTTGGTCCCTGTCAATATGAGAGCCCGGGCTGTGCACGCCTGTTGGAAGTCGCTGCCTCCTGCCTCCTTACACACACCGCACATATCTAAATATGGAGATCTGAAGGCATTGGCGTGTTTGTGCCGGTTCTGTTTCGACATCCTGATGGTTGTCGGTGGCTGTGACAAGCACGCTTCGATGTTTATTTCTCTCTATTTGCGCTGGAGAGTTCAGGATCCCATGCCACCCTGTCTCATCTAAAAGAAAACAACAAATCATTTCTCCCAGTTTGAAACAACAGACCGGCAGAGCGGTGGGTGGAGTGGAGAATATTTGCTTAAAGTATGATTTCAGCATGGCTGACTGACAGAGTCACTCTTACAGGTCCCTGCCTTTCAACACACACACAATAAGATAAACACATAAACGTATGATCATCCTAATTGGTTATCTTGACTCTTCTTATCTTGAACTTGTTCATCATGCATTGTTTGTGCACAGATTCATTCACATTTTTAATCTCTAGCACAGGAAAAACCTTTTTATTCTCTATCTTAATTTACAGACACAGGACTGTAATGGCTCTCCCACTCTGCATTACATGCAATCAAGTAGGAGCCCTTCATATTTCACCCTTGCAATCCCCAGTGCATCACGATTCGTGTTGACGACGTGAGCAGAGCCAGTGATAAACTGGAAAACAGGGACAACACTTAGTACGCAGGTGCTTGTATGAGCTTAACAAAAAGCCAAGGAAGGCCAGCAACTGTCTGTGGGGATTTAACCATGTTACAGCTTTGATGCATTTTAAATTGACCTCGAGCATACTTTGGAGACAAGGAGAGAGGGCAGAAACACACAAAGCAGACGATCAATTACTATTCTATAATTGGACAGGGCTTTAATGAGGCTGGCGGATGCAGCCTTGTGCACCTTTGTCAGTCGGAGTCACTGACGTGGGTGGCCCAATCAAAGCATGTCCTCATTAGCATATCTCCACACATGCGGCTCTCTCTCTCAGAGTGGCCAGCACTTCAAACAGATGAGTTTCTTCTAGGGTCCAATTTCCCCAGTGATGACTGACCCCTACCCATTTTTGTGTTACATAATAGCTGACACAGTAACATATTTCATTCCTAAAGCCACTAAACCAAGGGACACCATAATTAAAGCAATAAAACAGCTATATTAGATTAAAAAAAAAAAAAAAAAACTGAATCACAGGTTGTAAAAGGAATATCGAAGCAGATGTTTAATGACATGCTGCTACAAAATGCAGCATATTCAATGCAGTGGGAGGTTGAACATAGCTGTGGTTTGGCCTCATCCGCTCTGGTGACACACTCATTCCCTACACTAGAAAGAGGAGGTGAGTCAGAGGTGCACAATACTGCAATGCAAAATCAAAGCAAGGTTTAAGCAATCGTTTCTTCCCATTCACTCACTAACAGCTGGCACTAAATCTGCACCATGTGTGTTTTTGTATTTGGTATCACAGTCTCATATGTTCTATTGTCACACATTCATTTATTCATATGATTATGGATTTAGTTTGCATTACTGCTTTATCTCTGTGTGTGTGTGTGTGTGTGTGTGTGTGTGTGTGTGTGTGTGTGTGTGTGTGTGCGTGCGTGCGTGCGTGCGTGCGTGCGTGCGTGCGTGCGTGCGTGCGTGCGTGCGTGTGTGTGTGTGTTTGGTGTAAGTGGAAGGGTTAGACCAGCACAGCTGTTTTTCTTTCCTCTGTGTGTGTGTGTGTGTGTGTGTGTGTGTGTGTGTGTGTGTGTGTGTGTGTGTGTGTGTGTGTGTGTGTGTGGAGGGGTAGAAGTGGATGATGAGGATGCATCATCTGTGAATGATGCGTTGCTTTTTGTAGTGTTAGCTGTGTGTGTATACATGTTTACATCGCTGACAAAATGAATTTCCTACAAGCTTAATAAAGTTAATCTGTTTTTGACTATCATATACATCTGATATCGTAATATACACACACACAAAGTGACATTTTGGTGGTAAATTATAATATATGATGCCTACTGTAAATATATCTATGTTTAGAATCAAAGGGAAAACAGTAGAAACAATAATAAAATGGGTTGTGGGTGGAAGAAATAATTTCATTATTTCTGCTTCTGTCTGATGCACTCAAGCAGCTTTGATTGGGGGCTGTAATGACATGCAAATAATGTAAATGGGTGCATGGAGGTATACATACACTGTTTAACTACTGTAAAGCTCATATTTATGCATCTCAACAAAAAACAGTCCAGCTGCTGATGGTAATGTACAACTAGCTGGAAGCTACAGATCTGAGGTTTGTGATGTGCCGTCTGAACACAGTTCTATGCGCTGACATTATAATCATTCTGCTTAAGTACACATTAACCATATGTATATAAAAATATGATTAGGAGCAATTTGAGGTTCAGAAAGGAGGAGCGAAGCATCAGAGAAGAAACAACCCTCTAATTAACTAATTTTATATCCTGTAATTATGAAAACTGCAGTAATAGCGACATTGTCGGGGGGGGGGAGTCTGTTCACAAATCAAGTTATAAATATATATACTTATACAAATTACTTAAATATATATTTGCATCACAATCACGATGTATTATCTGAACAAATGATGCATTTATTTCACATGCTGAGCATAAAATGACATGTATGCTTATACAGGCGTAGCTGCTAGCTTCACAATCTGCTGCTCTGCACCTTCAACACTCTACACTGACCAGCTAAGTTCAATTTCATATGTGAGGGATGTTATTTTAAAGGCTCACATCTGTGCTGTGTGCTGTTTGGCCTCAAATTCTATGTATTATTTTCTTAAGGCACTAGCTTGATGAACAGGAACAGCTTAATGTGCAAGTTTGCTTAACAAAAGTGTTTTACCACTTAATGTGTAACAATTATGGTGGCGCAAAACAGTTGACGCAATGTGAGCTTGCTTTGTCGTGATTGTAATGTTTTTTTAACTTATGTAGCAAAGCTCAGTTAACATGTACATCTAGCATCGTGTGGCTTTCTTCTAGCTACTGTCTAATAAAGACAATACAAGTGTCGCTTACATGAAGGCACAGTAGTCATTGCTCCCCTCTGACGGTGCTCTGGCATATTGATAACTCACATCACTAAAGTGATAATGGGTATGATGATAGATTTGACAGTAGTTTCACTCTGTGCCTCAGCCAGACGGGAGCGAAATAGCTACTATGTGTGTATTAATGAGGGAATTAAAACAGGCATTTAAAAGTAAGGCAAAAGTTACTTCTCCAAGTAAGTATAATTATATATGCACTAATTTGTAAATACGAAATTGCAAATTTTCAGCATCAGCATGATTACTGTTGTGGTTCACTGTATCATATAAGCATTCCTCCTTTATTTTTCACAAAAGTTAATTAATACTTTCCTTATCCAAACATTTTTTTGTCATACAAAACTAGTCTGTCAAAATAGTTTCACATTTTTCTCTTCATTTCCTCTCCATTTGTAAAGAACATCTTCCGGGATATCTCTCCATATCATGATTTTATTGTGTACTCCTTCAGCCGGCAGAATTTCTTCTCCTGTTTTGTTGGTTAATTAGTAGTTCCTAATTGCCTACTGTGTTTGCTTCTGTGAACACATATTTGCATTAGCGACGGGTTGACCTCATTAACACGTGTCCTATTGTGTGTCTTCCACTTACTATCTTAACAGGTACTTGTACTCTATCTGCAATTCAAGGTAATACGTCACACAAGTAGGCACTCGACTAGTTTGAAATACCACAAGTGTTAGTATTAGGACAGACCCCGAGACTTTCAGTTCACTGTATGATTCATCATGTACCCGGTGCCTGCTGAGCGCTCTGCATCAATATAAAGCAACTTCGAATAACTGCTCCTTGTTTTTGCAATCAAAGTCAACATCCTGTGTTTTGTCTGTACAGCTGACGCCTCATTATGGTTAGATCACTTAAACCATAATGTTGTCTCCAGGAAGAAGCCAAGTATTCATGTTAATGTAGCCTGAAACATAAAAATTGACATTTCAAACTTTCCTGTCTCAAAAGTTGCAAGACAGGATATGGCAGCAGCATATGGCCGCATGAGAAAGTGTGTGTTTGGTTAAATATAGAAGGGATGTTTGAGCTTTTTTGTTAAGGCCTGTCAATTTGCTTTGTCTGTATACAAAAAAAGCTGAATTCTTAGATAGATATGATTGTAAGATGAAAGGTTTCACATCATATCTATTTGGTGTTCTTTTGATCATCAACATATAAGCTTATATCTGTTGTTTGTTGTGAGAAACAAAAGACACATTAGTGTGGACTGTTCAAGATGAGAGAGAGAACACTGGTCTGGTCTGTCTCCTCAAGCCTCCAGTCTGAGTAACTCTTTACTGGTGGTGCTTCATTCCTCTTTGCTGCTCTGCTGTCAGAAGTAATCATATAAACCCTGAGCAGGATATAGAATTTGGCATCAGACAGTACAAGCCGGTTTAACTGAATTTATGTTTATATAGCCCACTACAGATTTGCAATGTATGTTGTGAGAGAAATGTAACAGCATCTGAATTCTGTTTTTTTTCTCTTCTTTTTTTTTTGTTAAATTAAGCAAAAAACATAACAAGCATATTTAATTTGTTTTTGATTAAGGTTACGAGACAGCACCTGCTTACTTTATTATCATTTAACTGAAGCAGAGATCTTTCCCCAGCCGTAGCCAAAGTGCTTTCAGCCAGATTTCTATCCAAATTTAGGACACATTTAGACCAGATTTCTCAAAAATAAGCAAAAGAAAAATGCCAAATTGATGTTTAATTGAAGTTCCCATCCACTACAGCTATGCAAATATTAGGACTTGGTTCATTGGGATTAACAGTTGGCACCAAATCTCCAGTCGGATGCCAGTAAACCGTTGTAGTTATTTCCTGTTTTTTGTTGACAGAGTTTCTCCAGTTTTACTTCCTGCCTTTGTCTCTTTCTCGCTTTTTTGATTACAGATTAGTTCACCTGTCCCTCGTTAGTCTTCCCTCTCCTGTGTTTAGTCAGTGTGTTTTCCTTTCCTCTCAGTTGTCATCTGTGTTTGGTCCTTGTGCTGCATTTGTTTCCTGCCTGTGTTGTACCGGTTGGTTATTAGCTCGGTCATTTGTATTTCTTCTTTGGTGTTTTTCCACCTGCCCCCCATGGTTTTCAGCATTTAGGTCCTTTTTGAACCAAAACTACCACCACACCAAAACATTTCTTTAATGTATTAATTCGTTGAACATTGTTTTCGCTGCTATTTCCAGTCACCTCAGTGGAGCACAGTCTGCACTGGAAGTTTAAGCCACATTCTTGTACGTCAAGTCTGCATTTTGCTTTTAACAATAACTTTTACACACAGCATAAAAGTGTTTTTGCAATAACAGGAGCACTTTCTGTTGCCTAAAAAAGCCAGAACTCACCATTCACCCATACCACCTCCATACAATTAGCATCCTACACAGCGAAAAATGTAGCCTGTGAATGTAATCCAGGCAGTGATTACAGTTCCCATTACAGTGCAATTAGGCAAACAAATTAGTATCATACGAACCTTGTGTCTAGTAGACATGGTTGGAGAGGAATACTTCTAGTTTTCCCATAACCAGGACACACAGGCCATACACTAACTCGACAGGTTGAAGAACACCAGGATGTGCAAAATGATATTGAACAAGCCCAAGTGTTTTATATCAACCAGTGTCGCTTACAGTGGACCAAATGGGCTGTACTCACATAAAATTCACCCCCTCGCTTCTGTCAGCCACTAATGGGGTTGGACAAGGATCTTCTCAATGTTTGACAGCGCAGTTTAAGTATACAGAATGCAGAATCAAGGAAAGGGTGAACAAATGCAAATCTCCCTCTTGGTTAGCCCAACTAGACAAAGCCAAGCCCTTACAAATCTTAACCCAATCTTCCATTGAGCAGAAGTGGTAATCCTTTATTTATTAATAAAATCAAATTGAGCAAATGAGACCTTTGGTTGCTGTCTTGTCTATTATGCTGAAACTTGAAACCATGGAATTCCTTTCAGACAAATTGAAGCCACGTCTCCGTGCTCGTCGGGCATTTTATGGTAGGTTTAGCAGGGAAATCTCAAAGGCTCATTAGATGTCTTCTAGCTCCGCTCGGCAGCTAAAGGGTATCTGCATTTCTTATCTGAAGTGCCAGGCTCCACTCAAATAAGACAAGAGCTATTATGAAACTAGGCCTCGCAAAACTTTAAGAGACATGGCGCCCAGGGAACAGGAATCTTTAATGTCCTTGCCATATCAGGGGACAGAGTTTCCCGTGACGACGCCTCCAGCTCTGGAGCGTTGTAGCCCCGTCTCCTGTTAAACTGATAGGCCACATCATTACCAGGCTTCCACACCACTGTGGAGAGAGGGACAGGCAGGTACCAACAGGGAGAGAAGGAAAGAGCAGCGCCGGGGCTCAGCTGTCCACATATGCAATTCAAATGCAGAGGCTGGTGTGCTGCGACAGGGCTGTGCCGGACCAGGTACATCTGTATCTCTTCCAGCTCAATGTGGAGGAGGTGGTGAGTGACAGCAGGTGGGGATGCAGCCCAATTAGAGCAGGGCTGTTGGAGGATGATGAATGGGGCAGGCTTAGAGAGCCTAGGAGAAACACAGGCATAGGCAGGCTCGAGATGCCCACAGCTGTCTCGCTGAATGAGTATAAACATGCTGAGGGGCTCCTCCATACAGAATAATGCAGCCAGCAACCGCAGGCTTGTGTGTGCTCTCCTGCCTCTTCTCACCACTCGTTCACAGGCTCTGACAGTCAGGAGCTCACCTCCTTGACTGGCATGGCCTTGATCTAAATTTAGAGAATCATGCAGCTTGACACTCACCCTCCTGTAGATTCATATAGTGATGAAAATATACACCGCGCACTGTACAAAGTGCAGCTTGATGTATGTGAGTGTAATGGTTATCATTTGTGTGGAGAAAAGGCTATTCACCTGTTGCTTGGGAATGTAATCATGCTGTCACTGTAATTTCAAGCTCTAATGATATACTTAACAATGTAGGGTTAAATTTCGAGAGGGCAGTTTTACCTGCAAAGGCTTAACATTTATAATTCAAATCCATGTTGGAAAGAGTCAATTTAATGCACAGATTCTACTTTAGTTCCTTCTGGAAGAATGTGGAATTTCATGCGCACAAATAGAAGTATAATAGTGTCAAAGGCAAAAATCACAGATGCATCGAGATAACATGTAACTGCACAGGTGTCAGGAGTTAGTGTTTGACAAGAAATGTAAAGTAGACTCTGGCACACCCGCAGTTGAGGGACTGTCTTCCAAAACTTATGTGAAAGAGATTAGTGGAGGTTTATAATTCAATTTCATTACTGTATGAAATAGGAGAAGACTTCTTGCAGGCCACCTGTCTACCTATTTTTTTCTGTGTCATTACCTTAATCCCCTGGAGTTGGGCGGGGGTGGGTGTTGGGAGCTCCTCCTCTATAATGTAGAGTTGGTTCAACAATATCTTTGAGAGTTAATTATATAAAATTTCTTGTTTGCAGACTGTGAGAAAGATATAGGCGGGTTGGTGCAGGGAACAGTGTAATGCAGCACAGCAATGCTTGAGATAAAGAGCATACATTTCACCTGTTAATTCCCACATGAGTTACCTCGCCTTGCGTCAGTTAGTGGGTGAGGGTGAATGAGCAGGACGATCGAAGAACAGATACAGTAAATTAAGAAAGATAAACAGCATTAGATGACTGTAAGAGGAGGAGGAGAAGGCTCAGATGGGGGATAAAATGAGGAGAGGGAGCACATCAATGAAACAGAGGGAGAGATGTTATGATAATGTGCTGTTTTGGTGAATAAATTTGTCTTATAGCACCATCTGCCACAGAAACGACCCTTATCATAATCAGTGGTAATCCACGGCTTGAATGAATGAAACAAAGAAAATCAGTACCACACTGTATGTAGAAGGTCTCCACTGTATTAGCCAGGTCCGTAAAGGAAAGCTAAGAAATGAGGGAGGGCGTGAAATTTACACTGCCCACCTTCACCAAATGGCAAAAATGACACCATGCAGAGGATGTGTAAATCCAAGAGTCCCTCAGTTTCACAACAGTCTCATAGTCTCATAAAAACATGCCAAGCTTACCAATTTATTCAGACTCAGAAAAATACATAAGATCTTGAACACAGAAAGATCTTAACTAGTAACACTATTAACAAGGGCACAGTAATAGAGCAAACATATGCTAAAATGTGCCAAATAGCTAGTTAGCCATAGCATGTGCAGTGTTAGCGGATGTGTGCTTTCATCACTATTTTTGAACTTGCTTGTAGGATGCTGACCGTGTGAGCAATAACAGGATGATGCAGGTTTATTACACCACATATATATTGATTATGGACTCCGTTGTGTATCACCACTATGCTGCAACTAATGAACATTTCCACCAGCAGTTAATCTGTTGATCATTTTTTTCATTAACTGTTTAGTTGTTTCATCTATAAAACATTAGAAAACAGTGAAAAAATCTCAAGGCAGCATCTGCATATCATTTGTTTTATGCATCCAAATCTCAAGATGTTACTTTAAAATCATATAAAACAGACATAAGCTGTGAATCCTCACTGAAACCAGATAATTGTTGTTTTTTTCTTTATTAGAATTGTTACAGATTAATTTTCGATGAATTGATCAATTGTTTCAGCTATAATCACTACCCAACAAAATGTGAACTAGCATAATGTGGCTTTACAGAGAGAAATATACCGTTTTTAGTGTGGGAAATACTGGTTTCAATAAATGTGAATGGTACTTACCGTTTTAGTTCTCTGGGCTCACCTCGAAATGTGATCATTATGTGAAGTGTGATTACTTTTAACAACAGGAAGGTAAATTTATAAGAGCTCTTTTAATTTATTGATCTTCAGGCAGGAATGGAGTTTCAATTCAACCTCTTGCTATAGTCAAGATTTTCACCTTGTAGAGGTGAAGGTTGGGGTCTGCAGGCTGACAGGGATAATTCCCCCCTCCAAAACGTTTGTGTTCAAACACTAATCACCGCCCGCAGCATAATTGACTGATCCAAGTTTGGCTTGGGCTAATTTATGTGTGCAACACCAGCAAAGCTTAAAGACAATCCCGGGGTGTCATCTCTGTGATAGATCTCCCCGCTCGTGCCCTCGTCGCTGTGTGCAGTCTCGTGTGTTTACATATCTAGATTTGACAGCCTCGCTGTGAAAATGCAGGCTTCTGGGTGTTTCCATCAAATGGTCCTGCCCCCTCCTCAGAGCGCTGAACATACATGTCTTTGAATATTATGAGTAAAATTCTGCTGCTCATGGCCAACATCTGTAATACTGATAATAATTACTCAGCCCTTTATCATAAACAAGATATATGTATAAATATGTATACATGTTCATTAATGGGGGCATTTCTGGGGAATCAGCAGGGGATAAATTGATGAAATGTTCTGATTCTGCAATAAGCCTGATGTTTGCTTCTAAGTCTTTGCTACACTGAACCAGAAGGTCAGCCATACATTTAATATGGAAGAGTGTCTAAATTATACATTTAAGGCATCCACGTTGCAACTCCATTCATTCACATTTTCTCCATATAGAATATTCCTGTCTTTATAACTGCGTAAGAGGTAAACAAGAGATGATGATCAAGAAATACATGTATGGCGGTGATGATGATAATGAGTGGAAGTAGTATATTCATATCCTCTAGGATTCAATCATATTCTGTTCCTTCTGTAAGCTGTAAGCCATCATACAGTATAATGATAATCACATTTATATCTGGAATCGATTCAGTTTTTGAATTTTTGCCTACGTCCAAATTCTTTATTTCGCTTTTTTTTTAATATATTATTCTTAATTGTCAAGTAGTCCCACAAAAAGAGCAAAAGCAACAGTGCATTCGTTCATCTCACAATACTTTTTGACTTCCCTGCTCTGCCTGTGACTTTGCTCCTGCTGCAGACATAAATTTTTAAAAACTGGTCCAAATATACACTTTTATTTTTCAAAAAAGCCAAAATAACAGCTGGGTATTGTAGTTTTTAAGAAGTATTACTCCAGCAGGAGTACACTCTGCTTTTGCCGTCGCTTATTAATATGTTATCAATAATTTTTGGACCACATTGGAGGTCAATGGCACAGAGGACTCAGCTATTACAGGCTTTGGCTTCACAGATGATATTGGTTTGTCGGATTAGTTCTTTGTTGTTTTGGGTCTTTTCTTTCGGACCACTAAGAAAAATATAGAATATCACAAGAGCATACAGAACCTGTTGTGTGTCATACTGCACCTGATTCCTGTGTTTACACTCAAAACAACCTGCTGATGAACACTTTTCAGATACATGAGCAGAGCCAAATCACCATCTGTAGTGGCTGCAAACAAGATGGAAATAACAATTCAAGCTGGAGGGTCAGATGGGGTTGGGGGAAGGACAGAAGGGGTCTGGACTTGGAGGGTCATCTGGAGGAGTGGCAGGCAGGCACTGAGCACTTCTGCTCCTCCTTGTTATTTGGAAAACACCAGAAATTTTTTTTGACAGACATGTATTGCTATAAAACATCGATTACCAACACAGTGAGGAAGCTTTTGTCTTTATTATTTATTTAGATTATTTTTATGCCTGGTAGTAGATGATGACAGGAAACAAGGGGAAGAAAGTTCCCCAGTCAGACTTGAAAGTGGGAAACTTAATAAAAAAAATAAATAGATTTTTGAATCACTATATATCTGCCAGGTTGCAAAATGTTCACACAGATCATATGTGCTAAATGATGGCTGTTTTCCTTGCAGTATCCACTCCTGCCATATGATATTGTACCACAACAACTGAAGCATGATTCAACTTGTGAATGACTATGTTTACGGATTTTAAGTCAGAATTCTGAGAGTGACATGAAGCATGAGACCATGCATTCTACACACCACCACCACTTGTCCACTTCCCCACCATTTCTGTGCATTTGTAGCATTTCTTTCACTCAAAAACAAGCTGCCACCGAACAGAAGCTGGGCACCAATTATATTTTCCTTAAAACAGTATTTGGCTAAACAAAAGAGTAGCGTATAAATGTCTTTTCTGAGAGACAGGATTACCCTACAGCTTTACTGCAGTGGTCGAAAATGTCCATCTCAACAACAACAGGCTATTGAGGAAGGCAAAAGCTGCTAATGATGCTTTTTTTTTTTTTTTTTTTTAACGAGTGACTATGATTTGGGCAAATGCCCATACTACGTTTGGGAAATGCAAATGTGTAAACACACACAGATGCTTTTCATCTTGTTCATACATTGTTAATACATATCTGATTTGGGAGCAGACACTGAATGTGTTATGAATGTATCTGATCTATGTGTGACAAAGGAACAAAACTGGGTCATTACCTGCTGGTGTGCAGACGTACCTGTGGTTTGGGATGTAATTAGTCATCTGTACACTGTTTGTATAGAAGTAAACATACTACAAGATGGTTGCAAAGGTAGCTTAGATATACAGTGTGTAGGTCTATGTCAAGCTGACTGCATCACCTGCCAGTTGTTAGCAGTAGCCGCAGGCTCACTTCTTAGTCAGAGAGTACACAAAACAATTACATCAGCTACTACTTTGAAAAATTCAAACCCTGAGCACAACACTGACCTGCCAGAAAATTGTTGTTTGGAGAATTAAATGAATTATGAAAGTGCAGAAAAACAATTTAGTCTTGCATATCCAGCTTCTGTTCTAATAAATCACTGCCACCCAAAAAGAACTAATTTGTGTTGTTGCACTGTGAGCATGATTGATGAGCACGCTCTGGGTTGCAGTAAAGGAGACACAGCTCAACAATGCTGCACTGTATCTTTAAAAGTCTGAGGGAAAAAAAATCTTGTCTGTAATCTCTTCAACTAGCATCCATTATTGATATTGATGTACCCGTACTTCAACCTAGGAACAGAATTCCTCACAAGCAAAAGCCAAAATAATTATTGCATTTATTGTTTTTGTTTTGTTTTTGTTTGGCGCTCCAGAAACAAACATTTAACAAATGCTCCACCTTGAAATCATGTGTAGCAGCTGTCATTTGTGACTGTACAGTCTGAATTTATTCCAGTCAAGCAGTGTCTGTATTGCCACCCTGCTGATTCTTCATTGTTGTTGACTACAATGAAAGCTAAACTTCTCTATTCCCCATTCATATTTCTTCACACATGAATGAGGGGCAGCTGTTTCTTTCTACAATACCTGCCAAAAAAGCCCCCTCCAGCTGAGATCATGTACTAATGATGCTGTGCCTGGAGTGCGTGAGCCTAGCTTGTGGTGTCACACCTTTTCATTATTTTATATGCTCTGATATTTTATGTGTGTGTGTTTTGTAGTCATTTGGCAGACACCCCCCAGTTCTTAAATCTTTGACACATTGCAAGAAGATTAACAGGACACATGGGCATTGCTGCATGCTAACAACATACAGCACAAACAGATGTAAATGTTCATATAGCTTGCAAGCGCACACAGACACCGCCTTTGCAACAGGGAGTGAAAGAAACAACGGTGGCCTTGAGTAGCACAGCTACTGTTGAATAGGGGCAGATCTGACACCGCAGACATCAAATTGATATTAATATCTATGAGAAGCCTTTACCTTTTGAGTTATCGCTCTAGCGGTCAAATGCCTTCCAGGGGCAAGGCATAGCTGAGAACATGAATGTTTAACAAGACTGCTGCATAGTTCACCTCAATGAAAGCCTCCAGCTCTGAGTTGAATTATTAACCACTGCAAGCCTGGTCCAAATTCCTACTGAGATTACATTTATAGGTCCACACTCAGCAAAGTGTTGAGGAACAACAGAAGTATATATTCAAGAAATCCCTAATGTAATTACACCCTCCACAGGAGACACTGGCAACAGTCACATTTGCAAGGAACGCAAATGGAACAAAAACACGCTAAGTACAACGGGGGCGAATCACCGACTGTCTCTGGTATCAGTCATTATGTTTGATTATAGTCATGTAAAAGGACAAACAGGCAAATATTTACTTTATGAGTCAAACAGCTTTTCATGTTTATAGATCAGATATGTATCACTTTGTGCTTACACCCAGAGATGCAAGGATAGTTACCCATTCATTTTAAATGAGCGCTGGAAGGCAGGCAGCAGCAGCAGCAGCAGCGACAGGCAGCGGACAGAGACATCTCAGTGACTTGTCGACAGGAGGATGTTGAGTTGAGTTCAGCTCTATGCTAATGAGCAGCGATGGCATCCAACAATGGCCAGTTGAAGGGCAGATGTGCTCACCTTTTGTTCTTCCACTAGAAAACTTCTTTTGACTTTAGATCCTATCATGCTTTTCTTATCAATTTCAAACTGTATGAAAAGCTCATTGTAGTCACAGCTCTTTTCCCAGAAGAATACCATGTGTTCCTGCTTATTTACAGGATCATCACTGAAAGGAATAAATCATGGAGAGAGGAATCCGGGGTTATACGGATCCCCAGTGAGCTTTCTTAGAAGGTATTGCAACTTCC
The DNA here is from genome assembly GCF_039877785.1 of Chaetodon trifascialis. Lineage (NCBI taxonomy): Eukaryota > Metazoa > Chordata > Actinopteri > Chaetodontiformes > Chaetodontidae > Chaetodon > Chaetodon trifascialis. The sequence goes on from NC_092060.1 coordinate 21,558,455, forward strand.
TGATCCATATATTAGCAAACAACATGCAAATAATGTTATCTAAAGTATCATGCAGCCTAAATTATTGCATATTTACTATATGTTTATCAACAATATAGTGCGACTAAAATTGTGTAGACTCCATAGAATGGACCACAAGGCCAACAGCTAACAGGAGGCCCCAGAGCCACAAAGGACCCCACCACCTTTAGTTGTCGCTATGCCACGTCAAGCTTTCTTTTCTCGCACAACACGTATGTAGTTTACAAAGATAACTGGCAGATTTACTCAAAATTCCTGAAACAGAGGCAGACAAAAGCAGTTTTTCATTTCTAGCCAGTGGCTGGTGGTTCTGCCTTCACAAATGACAGCTGGTACTAGCCGATTTTATCAGGTGTTGCTAATTAGTTAATTAAGCTTACACTGGGTGAAAATGCGTGCCTCCCGCTGACCTTTAAGTGTTTCCAGCTGATAAGAACCTAATAAAAAGGTTTTACATAGTATGCACTCGATGGCTACGTATGTCATATCTTGCTAATGGACTTAGTCAGAGTATTATGAGTATGACAAGGAAAAATCTAACATAGCTGCTGATTAGCTCATACGTGTTCATATTTTCAAACAATGTAATTCACTTTAAATCTCACAAGAAAAGAAAGACTTAGTTTGAGGGCCAAGCAAAGTGCATGTTGGATAATGTTGTTGCCATTGCTGCAGCATAAACACACAGACAACATTATGCAGAGGAATGTCTTGCAATGTATTGCAAAATCACCGGACGGTGATCCCATCATTATCCTGGGCAACATATCATGAGTATCATGATTTACTCTGTAATTCCCACCCCTACTAATGATTGCATTTTATGTTACAGCAGATAAGCACATGTTTAATGAATATCTTTGGCTTTTACTTAAAAATCTCTTGTCTAGACTCTTTCGTGAATCTAAACCTCTATAGTTTAAAAATTCAGAATACAAAAAATAATAATTGACCTTGTTTGCAGTTGAAGCTGTTCTGTCAGCAGTTTTACAGACTTCTCTTTTAGTCTGAGGGGTGGTGGATAGTGGGGGGGTTAGCGAGCAATCATTTGGCACATGTAATGACAAATTCCCCGCTAGTGTAGGTGTACAGTAACACTGCAGTGTCTTGAGAAACAACACCAAAACCTACTTCCGTCAAGATTAATACTTTATGTTGTAACTAAGACAGGAGCTCTCTTTATTTTCGTGCCACTCTGTCCTCCCTCTTCTTCCCCCACTGACACAAACAAACACTCACAAACCTGCCACCATCTGCACAGACAACACTGCAATCTTGTAGCTTTCATAGATTACCTGCAGCTCCACTGGAATCACATTAGTAGTGGGATGGTGGAGCCCATGCCACACGTAATGAACAGAACCTGCACGATATGTAGCAGTTATGAAGTCCAGATTAGACTGAGCAAACCAGGAGTCGGCCTGATTGGCAGTTGCATTGATAAACAGCTCTCTAATAGGCTGTGGATACGAGCATCCCATCCATGACTGACTCTGACAGCTATCCTGCTCTGCTTCAAAGCAACGCCTCTCCTCACTCCAGCACCAGGCCTCATTTTCACCAACTGCTTCAGGAAAAAAAAAAGACATGGATGGCAGCCGTCTCAGCCTCCAAACCAACCACGACACCCACCCACATTCTCTGGTACAATACATATACTGTAGTAACACTGTTGTCTGTTAACCCCGGGAGTAACCGTCACATGGTAATTGCTTGATCTGTGTGAGAGGCAGTAGTAATGAATGCAGCACATAACTTGTGTTTGCTTGGAAATGCTTGGGTAGAGTGGCTTCTTTCGTGGATGTGGGAGAGGGCAGTGAGATGATGTGGAGGGAGAGGCCAGTGTGGTACAGCGAGATCAAACACACGGACATGTTGTCCATAAACCACACATGCTCTTCTTGGTACACTGCTGGAAGCACCTTGTAGTGTAGCCTGAAATACAGTCAGCCTCCCCAGGCGCTGGTACAAGTGAGATATGTTAGTGGCTGGCCTTCTCCATCAAACTGCAGCATATAAAGTACTGCAATGTACACCCATGTGCTATATATTGCCAAAAGGGTTTGTCCTGCTTTAGAAATATTCACTGTAAAGAAATATACATCCATTGCAGAGTGTATTGTTGTTTTCACTGTTACAATGATGAACAACTGGGTTTGGTTTACAGCACTCTATGATGGAATGATGTAGGTACAGCTAATGTCATGGGCTCTATAATTAACTATATATTCATTATACAAAAGAAAGCTGTAACTTGTCTTCACATGATCACATGGAAATCCTTGAAATTATTATCATTGCCTTTGAGGACTAAATGCTGATGCATATACTGCACAAGAGCATAATAGTGGCAATATATTATTCAGGGGTAAAATACTGTATTATCTGCCTTGTTCTTTGCCTCTAATGATTAGAGAAAGGCTACTGAAAAACTCACCAGTATCTCTGGGGCCATAGGCACTTGCTGGTATGCGGTTTAAATACAACTGACTGATCCCATTATATAAATAAAAATATAACTGTTGAAGTCGTGAAATTGATTTGAGTGGTGTCATGAAATTAGACAATTGTAATATTGTGACAGTTCTGTCTCTGTTTGAATTGGATGCAAATGCAAGAAGCAGAAATTCACAATCTATCACTCACATCATCCAATATTTCTGTGCCTGTGAAAACAACAAAACGCAAGGAGACTGCAGTATGTTGTCAAAACAAGAAAATACTGACAGGGATAATGTTTCTCAGTTCTGAGACCTAGAGTGGCACAGCCTAAATGGCAAAATACTCTCACTTTAGCCAGTGTGTGCAGCAGGGCTGAGTATTCTCACCTGCAGATATTAGTGTCGTTCCCTCACCTCACACCTCACCTCTATTCAATTTGCTTGGTTAGGCCCTCGCTCACCTGCAGTCACATAGCCTGTTTCAAAGGGGAGGGAAAAAGGCTGCCTCAGTCAGGTGTTTTCTGGTGAGACGGTGTGTAAAATCCATGCCCTGTTCAATAAAATACACTGAACTCTGAGAATAAATTCAGAATAAGTTTTCATGTATGAAAAGTTCAGGTGCATTTGCGAGAATCTGAGAATTTGGGAAAGTAAAAATGGAAACAGTGGAGACAACGGGAGCTGATAAGAAATACATTCTTACAAAGAGGTGTGAATGTACGCAAGTTTAAAGGTGCGATGTCTGAGAATTGGCCACTTGTTGAATTTATACTCCAAACCCAAATGGGGCAAAACATCACCAGAGTAACCGCTAACTGCTGCTAACCATAGCTGCCATTGGATTGCTTGCTCAGTTAGCCATGCAGCTCGTGGTTCTGTTATGTTAGGGGCTCTGCCTGGATTGGGAGCTTTGTGGGAGTGTTGGTGTCTACAATACAATGCTAGCACAGGAGCTTTGGACCGCTGAGTGGAGGAGGTTTTCATGTCCAGGGCAGGGAGTGGCACTGGAATGGGCACCAGGACTAGAACCAGGCGACTGGGCCTCAGAACTGGGCTCAGCGGCCTTCCAGTGAACACGGCTGGTCCAGGACAGAACACAACCTCGGAGACAGATGGAGGCCAGTTTGTCGACAGAGAATACAGTACCTAGGTGGTTTACAGTGACTCTGACCAGGACTGTGACTCTGGAAACATCACCTTGTAGTAGAGATACATAGACACCATTGACATAATGCCAAAACTGTTATTTCCTCACATTAAGTTGCTAATGTTAGGTAATTTTTGAATGTTTTGAACTGAAATTCTTTCATATTGCTCCTTTAAGACTGACAGAAAAAATACCTACTTGATAGTTTGTTGCAACACTTGAAAAGTGGACACACAAGATTTAGTGAATAAATATTTTTCTGGTCAAGAAAAGAGATCAGGTCAAGTACACAGAGTTTGAATGGGTTTTCATGCATTTTTAATACATTTGGCCATTGAATCAGGGAGTGCTTGCTCCTCAGATTTTCCTCTGACATGCAGCTTTCTGTTTTTGTTGTTGGCTGCGTTTTTTTCCTCCATTGATCAAACCGGGCAGGTCGGGAGCATAGAGTAAAATGAGTGCACGCTTTGCCCCCGCTGGCAGGTCACTGCCCAACTGGGAGCCCTTAAATGAGTGCAACCTTTGAAAGAACTGTTGGTTGCTGAACCAAAAAAGCAATGGTCACAGTAGAAAAGAGAGCACAAGGACCTTTTTTTGTAAGCTTTGAGATATCACAACCAAGAACCTGCTGCTAATGTTGCCTGTCAGTGTGTGGCAAGGTCATTTGACAAAGGCTCACTGTACAGTCGAACATCTCTGGTTTTGTGGTTTGAGATGTTCTCAGCTACACAATGTGTTCTGCTTCACAGTACGCCATAGTGAAAACATTTCCTCCTCTTCACTTTTGCCACATGGCCTCTGTTAAATCACAATGTAGACGAAATAGTAAAGGTGAAGAGAATGAGGCAATTTCTATAAACTCCACTCGTTAAAGACGAACCCTTCACTAGTATCAGAGGTTTTTCATGCTGTGATTTTAATTGGGTTTCAATTAAATTCAGGCCCACAAGCATTTTGTAAGTAAGTTGGGAATAACCTAAATCAGTCCTTGGCTAAGAAAGGAGCAAGGACGACAAATACAAACACATGCCCATGTGTCATTTCCATGGCTTGGAAATGGTTTTGCAGCACAGATCAAACAACTATGCAGGACTAACTAGACTACATCAAGTTTGATTATATCCAGTGTGTTTTATTTCCAGGCTCAAATAAATAATTTCATAATTAATTTACTTCCCTTTCTTATCATGTTCTGTAACACTATCGAACTACCCAAGCTATCCTTTAATCGGCTTGCAAGGCTAATATGTTGCTAGCTATTAGCTTGTGTATTTAAATAATTTCTGTCTGTCTTTACAGTGTTTACTTGATAAATTACTGGGTTGTCCTCGATGTTGTCTACCATTGGTGACATTTTGTGTCTTCCTGCCATAGAGGAAAATGTAATTTGATAGTAAGTCCATATTTTTGTGTTTTCTCGTCACAAATTCATTATTTATGCTTTATGTGTGACTCTTGTTTATGGCATCCTGTCTTTTTTCCTGTTGGTAATCATTATCATTGAATTTGTTGTGTTTTATCCAGTCTCATCGTTGTTTTCAGTAAAAACCTCAAAGGTCAGCGTCTGTCTTCAACCTCTTTTGGAAGAATGCTTTGCTCTCTGCATATCTGCACAACTCCTGTACATGCATAGTGAAGGGTGGGCAGAGGAAGGTTAGAGCATACATTTTCTCCCTTAGTTATCCTTCCTGTCCTTTTTGCCCATGTGTGATGAAAACCTGGAATATATTTGGCAGGTTTTCTGCCTTCAGTGATCATGCTGCTGTTATCTAGTAGTCATTATGTCCGTATTGTTATCACTGTTTTACGAGTTCATGTTTTGTGCAGGGGAAAATTTTGTCTGTGTCATATGTTATATTCATGTATGGGAAGCTGGGAAGAATCCTGACCTTTGTTTCTGCACTTGTGACTTGATGGTTGGGGCACCTGCACAGATCTGTGTGTTACACCGTCCTGGTGAAGCTAATTGCTGGCAGGTGGAAAGAAGCGGCTGCTGAACCACAGCACCATGAAGGTAGCGCATGTCTGTGGGGAAAAAAGCATTGAAAAAAATGTCCTACTTTCCTAAACAAGACCACCCCAGTTTACCTTTGTGCCATAAACCATTTTTAACCTGTGAAGCTATAAAGATGCAAATTGTATCCACACTCATTTTAATTTTGACCCAAACTTGTCTTGTACATGACAAGTGCTGGCATATGCCCTATAGTAAATGTCATCTTGCATGTGAAGAGGAGAAGTTTTCTGTCTTGTCATCAAAGAATATGCAGAGGATCAAAGAGAGTGTCATTTGTCATTTAACTCCAGTTTTAAAGACTTCCATCACAGGTATGCACACAGATTTAATCTTACTCTGCTCATCACTGTGCTTAGATGTAGTTCATCAGCTATTTCCCATCCATATCCGTATCCATTTGGCAAGTTTGAAGGAAGAGGAAAAAAACTTTTTTGATGAAAATCATGGGTGAGGGTAAGACAGCAAATTTTTGGATTCTGGACATCCTTAAATTATTCCACTTGTGCATATATTCCAGGCTAAATAGCTAAATGAGGGCTGACATGAAAAGCAGAGATAGAGAAAAGTATTAGTTGCGATGCGGATACCTTAGTGCTGCAGGCCCCGAGGCCGCTGCTCCTGTGCCTTCCAGTGGGAGGCAGATAAAGTCATCATTAGAAAAGGCTTGAGAGAGAGAGTCGGAATCAAACAGAGAGAAGGAGAGAGAGAGAGAAATAACAGGTTTCAACTCCACTCCCTGCTCTCACTGATTCTCTTTGAACTCACAGCCAATTTTGCATGCTTGCGCAGACCTACGCCTCTAAGCCAGAAGAACCCAGTGCTTCCGACATCTAACCCCTGTTCTCAACCTGTGGAGCCGACTCCCGCTCACTGTCTCAACTGCCTGCTTCAGAACAAGGGCCAAAGTTGGAGGAGAGACGTTGACACACCCCTTAGCTCCAATAACTACCTGTGGCACATGCCTCTTTTTCTCTGCTGCCTGTGTGAAAAACGTTTAGCCTAGAGATAAGCGGTTTTACAACAGTAAGCGCAGCGAAGAGCATTTTGACGAAATGTGTTGAATGGCAAGTAGGAATGCGCCATGATTTTTAATACTGAAACCAGGTCAACCAATAGTTGATATTTAATTTCCTACCAGTGATTTATGTCACTTTTTGGCGGACAGACTGATTCCTTCTGTACTCTTATAACAAGTTGGAGTTTAGTAGAAACCATGAAAGATGCAATGAATCAAAAAATTGTCTCTGGCAATTATTATGATCAATGTTTCCCTGGTCAACCATCTGTTTCAGTTGTTTCATGAATTAACAGCAATTAATTTAAGAGCCTTTTGTATTACTTAAATGTGCTATTTAGCATTTTAGTATTTGTCTGGAATCGTACTGTGATATTTTATTTAGTCAGCTTTAGTTACTGTATATAATTTTGCCTTGTACATGTTTCTCACTGACCTCATTTGTGTTTGCAGTCTGAAGGAGCTGCTAGAGATTTGCAATTTTATTTTAGGATGAATAAAATGCTCCATCTGTTGATCTACAATATCTATGACTGTCTGTCTAACATTCATTTGAAAAAGATCAACCTTAATATGGAAATATGGAAAGCTATAGATATACAGTACATATAGATATAGACAAGACCAGCAAACCATACAGAACAGTATTAGATGTTTTTTAATCCCTTTTATGATATCTGTGTAAGGCAGCTTAGGTAGTAGGTAAATCAGATATGCTGCATGTCAATCCACCCTCCACACTCTGACTAAGATCACACTACGTTCTGCATTTGCACTGAACGTTGGATTTGGACACAGATCATGAGGTCTGGGATTGTCCAGTATGGACCAAAATAATATGGATACTGGACTGGTGAAGCAGTATCACACTACAGAGAATGTGCAGACATATGTCTGTGTTATACAGTGGAAGTTATACAACAACATACGACCTGACCCACCTTGACAGCCTACACTTTCGTGCCTCATCAGCTCAGTCAACCCAATTAACTCTTGTCTCAGACACTGAGCAGCAGAGTGTTCTCCCAGCCAGCGAAGCTCTTTACTAGACTCTTTCCATCTCCTCCTCCTTGTCTTCACAGATGAGATCCAACAAGAGAGGAATGAAGAGACAGTCGTGGAGGTGGCATTTTCCAGAGCTGGATCTCAAATTAGAGGAGTTGGGAGCAAACATGAGAGGTGACAGCGCAGTCCTCCCTTGGTAAGTCGAATCCTGCTCAGAAGCTGAATGAAATAGCGACTGTTTAAGAAGTCATTTGTTCCTCGATGAGGGGCTTCCTCGGGTTCTAGGGCTATGTTCACCCTGAATGCCTTCTGCGCTCCTTCCAACGTACTGCTCAGATCCTGTTTTGGTTGATGTTGTTGTTAATCTGGTTACATTACTGTCAAAGTGGCCCATATCTGGTGTCAGCCTGAAGAAGAAAAACACAAGAACAACAGCATAGACCAAACAGCTGGAATCAAATGCTGCTTGGCATCATGCATTAGTAGTAATTCTAAAGTATTAGTTTTAGTCACAAGTCAGTCATTTAGTTATTGTTAGTTTAGGTCTAAATCTAAGATATTTTCATGTTGTTTTCATCATGCATTTTAAATGCAAATATCTGCTGAGCTTTCTGAGGCAACAACCTTTGGTGCGTTTGATGTGCAGTCGCTATGGGTACAGGTTTTCTTGTCTATTGCGAGGTTAGCAGAAAAGGCAGAGTTTATCTTTTTACATCAGGCGGTAATATGATTCATTCTCCACAGTAAACACTGTTAATATTTCCTCTTCACTACTTTTCGACTCCAAAAGTAGTCGGTATTGGGCTGTAACTCACTACATATAACAGCATTACGTATTTAAATGACGAAATAGATTCACTGTAATCTGGAGGAAGATTTAAATGGTTGACAGTCTCCAGCAATCCTGCTCTAATTCTGACCAACAGCCTATAAACACGAAAGACAGCGAAGTGAAAGTACTGTTAGCGTTACATTCACAGTGTTGATAACTTTACGTTTACTCCAGCACACCGCTTTATACCATCCCAGCTAGACTACTATAATTCCCTTGTCTCTTGTCTCAGGAAGTCGTTTCTGGACTTCTACAAATTGTTCAGAGTGCAGCTTCAAGGCTGTTGACCAGGTCCAACAGGCCGACTCAAGCTCGACTGGAAACAGCAGGTGATCGTACCTGTGAAGCGGTATCTGACACTGCGGAAAGCTCTTCCTATAGACTGACATTCAGCTGCCTCTGCTGCTGCCTTCAATAAACAGTTGAAGACTCATTCATTCCATTCATTGAGCTGACCTGTGTCTCACCTCATGCTGTCAAGTGTTTGCGTGTTTTTTAAGGTCCACTGTTGCTTGTGTTTTTACTGTGTTTTTTACTGTTTTTGGCCTTTTAACATTTTTGTGAGCCTTTTCTGTGAAATGTGCTGTATCAAGTGTATTAGGTGGCATGGTGGACTGGTGGTAACACTGTTGCCTCACAGCTGGAAGGCCGCAAGTTCGATTCCTGCTGTGGGCGCCGGGGCCGTGTCCTTCGGTGCCTGCTGCTTGAGGAAAAGGGTCCTTTCTGTGTGGAGTTTCCATTTTCTCCCTGTGTTCAACTGTGGTATCCTCCTTAAAAACCCATTAAAAACATGTAAGAAGATCACCACCTGACCAATAGTGACAAAAGAGAACTGGGTCCCTGGGCTATTGTTGTATTAACAAAGAATTCAGGCAAGAATTGGCCTCTTTTTTAAATTGTTCTGTGGGCAACTATGATGTGATTTTATGCTGCATACAGCATGCAAACAGCAGGGCACAGTGAAAGGAGTTGATTAGCTCACTGAGAAGTTGGAGGTGTGCAGCCTGTCTCCTGCAGCTCTTCACTAACAGCTCACTGTGGCTGCTCCTTCTTGTTCCATTATTCCCTACAATATTTCACTGATCAGCTGTCAAAAAATGCTGAAAATGACCACTGTCTTTTTGTTTTCACCAGTTAAATGCTTTTAATGTGAAGCTGCAGCAGTGCACAATGTTTGGTTTGCATTAGCAGTAACTTCGTACAGATTTTTTTCTGAGAACTACAGACACCCAGTTCGTAATAGCACAAGTGCGAGTGCTTTTATCAGTGGGCTGTGTATGTGTGATGGATTGGTGACTGCATACCTGTATGAGAGTGGTCAGGAATCAGATAAGCCATTGAACTGTTCACACTGTTTTCCACTGTTATTATTCTTTAAAAATAGATGTGAGTCTCAGAGGAGGAGAAAAAAGCAGACCAGCTCTCACCTGCAGTGTTAATGTAGCCCAGGACCAGCAGGCGTCAGGTTGTTGAATCATACCTGTTGAGAAAGAAATTTCACTCTGTTCATTCCTACCTGTTTCACGTCACTATTCAGGACAAAGGTCCGTGGTTGTAATTAGAATGTAATTGCTGTACCATACTGAGTGTGCAGTAGATGTGCACACACTTATTTGTACTGAAGGTGGAATGATGTAACTTTGTGTGCATGTTTCCTTGGAAATGGAAGTGAAGTGTCTCAGGTTGTAGTATCGAAGACATGTCAGCTAAAATGTCACAGTCCTGAGTGCAAGATGACTCGCCAAACCTTGAACGTGTGTAAAAGAAGGCTGGATATGAAATGGGACCTGTTTTAGCAGCGTTGCACACTGAGCATAATTCTTCCAAATTCTTTGGCCCAAGTTCTATTTGTGCTATAGGTGCACCATTTTTCACTCAATATGGTCTTTAAGAGAACAGCCTTAGCAAATATTTTAGTTGCTGTGGCTGAGTTACTGCTGACTTTTGGCAAATCTCCACTCATGAATCACTTAAAGGTTGAATCCATGTACTTTCAAGTTAAGTTACATGTCACCACATGTCACAAGTCTTTGCTTAAATCAATGCTGTAAATTGGCAATTGGAATCAAACTGCCACTGCTTTGGTGTTAATTGAGAGTGAGTCCTTTTAAATGCACATTAAGTATGGTCTTCCCACCGTCAGGTTACTCTCCTGCTTCCCTCAACCAGCTCACTCGAGCCTGGCGATCTCTCTCGACTTCCCCCGGGAGCCACTCTGTCGGTCTGACTGCCTAAACAAAGTCCACTTCTGCAAGACCTTATCATAATACTTGTGAACGACTGAGCCTTTCGAGGATGTCCCCTTTCGTAGCCAATCATGAGGCTGTCACCTGTTACCAATGAACCTGTTAACCTGTGGAATGTTCCAAACAGGTGTTTTCAAAGACTTTCCCAGTCTTTGAAGCGTGTTGCTGCACCAGATTCAGAATACCGTAAGCAGATATTTACAAAATCAATGAAGCTGATGATTTCATCTATCCATTGTCTATACCTGACTATCCCTTTTCGGGCGGGGGGTGGGGTGGGGTGGGGTGGGGGTATCCCAGCTGTCAACGGGCGAGAGGCGGGGTACACCCTGAACCGCTCGCCAGTCAATCGCAGGGCAACACACACAGACAGACAACCATTCACGCTCACACTCACAACTAAGGACAATTTTAGAATCACCAATTAACCTAATGAGCATGTTTTTGGTCCGTGGGAGAAAGCCAGAGTGCCCAGAGAAAACCCACGCATGCACGGGAAGAACATGCAAACTTCACACAGAAAGGCCCTGTCCGACCTGGGGATCGAACCCGCGACCTTCTTGCTGTGAGGCACACGACTACCTGCTGCGCCCCCTGAAGCTAATGATTTAAAACATTAAATATATTGTCTTTGTACTGTTTTCGATTGAGCATATGTCAACAAGTATTAGCACATTCTGTTTTACTTGTTTTACACTTTGTCCCAACTGTTTGTTGGTGAATTCGAGATGTTAATAACCCTGTAATATAATGCACGCTGTAATACATGACCACATTTGCAAAACTGGCTTTACCAGTATATATCAGTGTCGCTCCTGGTAGTATTCTAACTCACAGTCTCAAATGAGCACAGAGGTAATATGTCCTTGTAACTCAAAGGTGCAGCTAAATGCATGAACAGCAGAGTGGGCCAGATTGTTGCCCAGACAGGTAATGTTTATCACATTCTTATCGAAAAAGCATACCATGTGGCATTCATTTGACTTTCCTTTCTGTGAAAGAAGGCAAACATCTGGGGGGCAGAACATCTACTCTGTGCTCTCTATACACATCCACCCACATGCAGAGCATTGCCTTCTTACTTTGCCGATGTTGTGTGCAGTAAAAGGAAGCCTCTATTACAAATGGTTCTATTAAGTGCCCTCAATGGAGGATTTTTAAGTAGCCTTGTGGTAATGATGGCTCCCACCTGCTCTCTCTGCTCTCTCTCGTGCTTTTCCTCTCCTCTCTGTCTTTTTCTTAGCTCCATCTGACCCTGGGAGCACTAAAACACACTTGTCTCCTCGTCTCTTTTCAGCGACAGAGAAAAGAAGATGACTCTCTCTTATTCTACCTCTTATGCATATCTTAGGCACTTTTAAAAGGGGGCCTTCAGAATTTAGCAAGACCGTTTTGCATTCAGCCAGGCCAGCTTATGGAAGGGATGAATGCAGATCAGTGCTTTTACTTGAGAATGTTTGATACATCCAAAAATCCCTCGTAGAAATGATTATGGATTCTGGGGGAATCTTGGGCCCTGTTTGAATAGGGCGAGCTGTAGGCTGATTCTGCCGCTAAGAAGAACAGAGGAGATCAGCCTTCATTGTCAGGCCTGACAAGATTAAGCCGACTCAAAAAGCTGATCAAACCGAGCGAGATTCTGCGTGGCGAGGCGAGAAGTGGTGGCATAGGTGGCTGCTCTGAGGTGTAAACAGAGTTCTGACATTGACAGGGACACTTCATCTCACCCTGCAGGCCCAGACAGAGGCTGTAGCCCCCTCCCTCCCTCTTGCAGCACCCCAACCACCTTGTGAGGAGACGCGATGACCATGAAATCCTTATCTCCCTCACTTCAGCACAAGCAGATATTGCAACACAGTGGCATCGCTGCTATAGTAAAGGAAGTGACAGGCAGGTTTTATCTGTCTGCAAAGGGATGAATCAACTGGTTCTGTTTCCTTTTCTGCAAAAGCGATCATTATCTTTACTCTCATTATTCCAGTGGGTCTATATGTGTGTTTCCTGAGAAATTTCCATCACCTCTGTTGCAGAGCTTTTTTTCTTCTCTTTTTTTTGCTCTGTTAATAACTGCCGCTTGGTAAGGAATGTGCTTATTAAAGGAACAGCTGTACAGAATGGTACAAACATAAATCGGAATTTCTGCTGGAGTAGACAAACACATTTAATAGCATAACACATAAATACATCTCATTTGAAATGTCACCTCATGCGCCCCTCAACCATCCTCAGTTATCCCATTTTATGTGTGGTCTCCTATGACCAGCCATGTTAGTTGATTATAACATTAGAAGGGTTGCCTGCTCAGCAGTCAAAAGTATTACAGCCTCCACTACTGTAACAGCCATGTGTCTTCCTCTCGACATTTTCATCTCCTATGCAAATACAGACCCAATGGAGCCAGTAATCATTCATCAGGAAACTGTCTCCAAATGGTAACTGCGTCTGTCCTCCTCATTCATTATTCATCACCATGGACGGGTCAGGCAGCAAGAGGCTCCACTAGAACCACATACACAGTCAGCCTCATTCCACTGTTTATCTCTCTCTCTCTGAGTATTGAAATAAGGGAAAAGTCCAATGTTCACTTACTTAGCTCTCTGCTGAGTGTCAGAAGGGAGGCTGTGTAGCTTGGTTCACTTCCCCGCCCGTGGTTTTGATAAAACACCTTGCCTGCTGCTGATACTCCTGTTCATTACTGTGTTTAATGAGAAACTTCTGCATACACTGCACAGAACGCACAGTGAGTGCACATTTCACAAATGAGAGAGAAATGTATTTAGGAGGAGCTGGAGGCAGAGTTTCATCTAAAATAAGACAGGCAGTGTGACATGTACGAAAACACCCTCACAAACAGGCCAGTATACAGACATACGCCATATCTATAGTCTGTCTCCTGCTATCATATGCAGTGTTTAATTCAAATTACACAGACGCAGCGCAAACATCAAACCAACATGTTAACTGAGCAAAGGAAGAGGAAAAAAGGAGCTTCCTTGGATGGAGCAGCACCATGCTACTGTGTCTTTCTGCCGTCTTGTCTTGATCCCTGCAGGAATTTTCTGTCTGTGTATTAATAACCACTTCAAAGCAAGTACGCTCTCCTGAATGCGTTGTGCATGCATTTAGAGGTCTGTCTTCCTCTGCTATGATCCCCTGCTGCACACTACATGTAAACATACCAAGGGCAAGTGCGCGCCGACCTGCTGGCTTCAGTCTGTCGCTGTGTAAGTCAGCTGTCCCGGTTTTTAGCTTGATTTGTCTTCAAGCGAGGGCCTGTTCTCGTGATGGATGATTTCCATCAAGGCTGTCGAGTGGGTTACGTTTCACCATTCAAGTGAATGGACTATTTGTATAATGCTATGAAACTATAGAGTGGCAAAATTTAAATTTACTTTGCTAATGGAACACATCCAGAAATATTATGTGCTTTCTGCCTTCAAGTTGGCTGATAAGCTAAATTTGTCGTAGATGACTTTTGGCCTACGGCGACAACTTCAGCAGGGGATGCCAGGAGTTTTAGTTTTCAGCTGTGAGGGTTTTGTGAAGTTTATAGAAAGGGCCAGGGTACATCCCCTCTAGTCTGTCATCATACTTAAGTGGAGCATTGTCTAGGCCCTGCAGCTCCCCCAGATAAAACTGCCAGTGGTGCAATTTCCCCAAGACCCCTCAGGGCCCATAATTCTCTTTGTAGGTTGTCTGACAATTTGCTAAGCAGTCACACACCGGAAGACTGAGAAGTGCAGCAGCGTACAGAGCATTCACCGAACAGGAGGTTCTGCAGACATTTCTGCAAGGTTATGTGAGCCATTTAACTTTCAAATGTCATATATGTCATTAAAAAAGGAAATATGGAATTCTCATTTTTGGATCAGCGGCACAGACATGCAAACACACGCAGGAAGTTTAGGAATTCAAACAGCACAACACGGCTGTTCTTTCAGGGAGCAAATATTTGTTTAGTGGTGATCATCAAAAGAAAAGGAAATCCAACAGATATACAGCGTGAGCCTGAGGAGCCAGAAGGCAAAAGATGGAGAGGATTTTGAGTCCCACTCCATCTAGCATTGGTACTTTCTGGGCAACCCAGATTTAGTGCATCACAAGCGTTAATCACCCTGCCAAGTGTAAAAATTGCACCAAAGGAGGGCGTTGGCTCTAAGCTAGAATGACATAAATTCAGCACGCATGAGACGCTCAGACTAATGTAGTACTGGACGTGGAGGGAGCCAAGTTCTGTAATGATGCTCAATGTTCCCATCCACTTGTCATGTTGTAGACATGATTATGAGGGTTTTTTGAGGTGTTTTTTTTATCAAGCCATCTGTAATGCTGCAAAACTATCACTATGCTGTTCACAAGGACACTAGTTACACTGAAATGTTAAATTTATGCAAAAATCTGTTGTGCTGCCTGTAAAAAACTTTAGATTTGTGATGATTGTGTGTGTGTGTGTGTGTGTGTGTGTGTGTGTGTGTGTGTGTGTGTGTGTGTGTGTGTGTGTGTGTGTGTGTGTGTGTGTGTGTGTGTGTATATACAAGTGAGGGGAAGAGAGGGACCGCCAGAGACTGTCATAAAATCTTTTTCTTTCATATTGGTACAATTACCCATGGAAGTAAAATCATATTTCCAATCTTTTTCACATTTTTCCCCTCACGGTAAACCATCCACAATCAACCTGTAATTGATTGTAAGAATGAAATTGCCTGTTACAATCCGGGATAGAATTGACGAAGGGATGGCATGAGGGAACTAAATAACAAATGAGAGGACAGGATGAAAGACACTGCTTTAATTCACCACAACTGATCTGATAATAAAACTCGAGCCCATTTCACAGTATAGCCAATTGTGTCTTTAGTGAGTTCTGCCATCACGGCTGTTTCATGCCTCACGATCAACTGTGGCACATTCAAAACCAGTACGCTGTCTGTCACTCGCTGGTGTTTTTTGAAAATACCTTGACATATACAATTATGCATTACTAATAGCTGAAAAGCAAACTATAATTAGAATTGAATACATTATTGTCGTATGTCAAAACATTTTAAAGCTCTCTACACCTTGAAAACTTTTATGGTACGTTGAGCTCTCTGGACTGATTTTGCAATGCAGAACACACAAGAGGGCTCCAAGGTGACATGAAGTATGAGTCAATTCTTCATGTGAAGGAACTAATTAATTAGGATGTCAAATCTGGAGAGCATCCTTGCCTTCATTTTTCTTCTTAATTGGGGAATAATTTGGAATTTGGAGAGACGGCAGATCACATGTAATGAAGATTGACACCTGTTATTTCTCCCTTTCTCCCCCACCCACCACAGACCAGGATTTATTAATGGCCGTGCCCTTCTCTAAGGTTACATGCGCGCTCCTCTCCTGAGCTCGCTGTGCAGCCACAAGGGTCGTGTCCCAATAGACAGCAGCGATTGGTGGGCTGTTGGGCGCCACCCTTCAGGGCAGACCTGCATGACAGAACAAGACCGCTTTCTCGGGCTTGACTGCTCATATCCTGGGTAACAGCTGTCTCTCCCAGAGTGATGACTTCATTTAGGCTGCAACGATCTCTCCTGGAAGCCTCCTCGATGGTATTGCCCCCATGAAACTAATATCAGCGTTAACATATGTCAAAAGGTCAAATACTTATGTTTTCACCTTTGATCAGCCCACCCCGAAATTAAAGCTGCCGCCTGGATGTGGAAGGAAGATTAATTGCCCTCTACAGTTTGGCTGTACTTAATCTCACGTCCTCGAAGTGTGGCTATGTGAGATTAGGTTGCACTAAGCCACTAAGCGCTTGGTATTCAGACACAGACAGGGGCATGTCTGAGTGTGTAAAACATAAAAAAATACACAGCTATGTGGGTGGTTGCCCAAACACACACAGGTTCAGCCCAAAGAAATGCACATGTAAACGAACACTGCACACGGGCGCGCACGCATGCACGCACACACGCAAACAGCTGCTAAACCAACCACCAAATGTCAATCTTCAATCCGGAGTAATTCACCGGAGACACAGACCCGTGCTGTGTTGTCACAGGACAGAGAATCTTAATCAAACCTGAGCTCTGTCAGTCCGCTGCTCACCTTTTTTTTTTCCACCCACAAAATCAAATTAAATGAGAAAGGGTGGGAGGTGTGTGTGTGTAGAGAGAGAGTTACTGGTCTGAAACAAGAGCAACGGCTCCAGTGAAAGCAAGACTAAATAATCATTGTTTGCGTGCAGCAGATTGGGCAGCTTGAAAGGGTTAAGCATGAGTGGATTAAAAACGCCGGCACACATCCGTTTCCATACTCTAATCCTCTTAGTGCCCACTTCTAATACGTTTTTATATCTTTCCTATCTCTCAGTGAGGTGAAATATCAGATTAGTTGCCAGGCTTTGACTATATCTTATTACAACCTTATCTAACACTGAGGGGTTGTGAGCTTCCTGTTCGGCGGGGGCAGCCGCTATGCCGGGCAACGGCCCCACTGCCTTTTGTTTAGAAAATGCGGAATTACGTTTTTTCATGTTGCTGTGCATTTAGATTAGCCTCTAAATAGACCATTTGTCCACCATCCTTTGATTTGCTGATGTGTTACACATCCAGGGTCTCTTGTTTACGGTGTAATGTCAGAAATCACTCTTTCACCAGTGATGCAGCAGGTTGGAATGAATTAGTCTTGGTGCGTTTAACGGGGAACGCGATGTAGATGTGTGTGCTCGAGGAAGGTGAAAGTGAACATGGAGCTCAGTGTGAGAAAAACAAACTGATCTGAGGAGTCATCATGTGCCGAGTCTGTTGACTCTCAAACCCATTTGTGCACACACATACAACCCATGTAATAATGTGCACCTTGTGCAAATACTGTAAACAAACAGTCTGTCAACCTGAGACTTAAATTCAATTTATACACTGCCCCCAGCTGAACTAGATCTCATACTGCTAAAATCAATCATTTTCTTGCAAAGTTAATGAAACATATGAGAACACAAGAGTTAAATCAATGACTGTGTTAAAACTGAGATTGCCCATATTTCTCAACTATCTCCTGTAGACAGGCTGAGACACGGTATTGTAATTCACAGATGGCAAGCTCGACTTTCTGGGGTGATGAACTGGGCTGTGAACCTACACAGAAAGTTGTCAATTAGTTTTAAGCATAATGGCCTGTGCAATGAAGTAATGCAACTCGTCATTCACACCAAAGGTTATCAGGTGCACTTTAACCCAGCGAGGTCCAGCTGGATCTGAGCCTAATCAGGTCACCTTTACAGAGAACTTAATTCAAAGCTGCAAAAGAAAGACGGTGCTGAGTCACTGTCCTGTTTGTTCTGTAGTGCTTTGAATGTGGGACAGCAGACGTGACCCCCTGCCTCCCAGTGGACAACAGCGTCATCAAGACCTGCAGGAATGGTCAAATATCACACGGTGGCAGATTCAGGTGCTGAGTGAGACTCTCGCTACACTCATGACATGTTTGGTGAATGGGAAGCACAAGAAAAGATCCTTGCTGATACCAAACAGGAGCGTTCATCAGAAAGTCACCTGAATTACCAATTCTAAATGAATCGCATATTTCTAGTTGTTAATTAGCAAGTTAAACCAGATATAAAGAGCTCTATAGCTACTTTTAAATAAACCAAATCAATTGTTATTGTGTTAATACTGGACTCTGTTTACACTGAGCTGCCGATGGTGTTGCTGTGCATAAATGTTGGCACTGGTTTGCCAAAGCTTCAGCTGTTCTTTCTAGCAAGTGAGAGATATCATAGCTGTCACATTTCTCATACTCAGAATAACATCTGGGAGGCCAATGTGACCCTTGCCCTCCCTCTCACATGAATGCAGCATTTCAGCACTGTGGAAGTGTCAGGAAGTTGTAGCTGTAGCTGGTGGTCACAAAAGGTGCAGGATATTTTTAATGTTTTTTTTACTGTTGCTGCTTTCCTTTTGTTGTAGTGCTATTTCATTTTCCTGTTATTTCTTTATCGTCGCTATTGATGGAATGGAAGTGGTAATTTCACTCTTTCCATTTCTTTTTCTCCTTTCATTTTATTGTTTTTTTTCCATCATATGTAGTTATATTGTTGTAACAACAAACTATTGAATGCATACCTCTGCCACCATACCAGTCAACCAACAAAACACTGTGAGTCACCCATTCATATTGATACCACGCCAAACAATGCACCTTTGACTTACATACTCTGCCTGCAGTGCTCATATACTCTGCCTGCAATGCAGTGCACTTTCATATCAGCATAGAGAAGGCACCAGTTAATCCACGGGGTTATGATAGTGGAAGTCCTTCTTTATCCACCTTAAGATGATCCTGCTTTTGCAGCACTGTGCAGCCCAGATATCAGTCAAGAGCCGAGGAGAGAAAAAGTACACAAGTATGCGTAGAATGTACATCCTGAGGTCTGCAAAGGGCCATGATGGCTCGCCTGCAGACAGCGTGGTTTGTTCCACCTTTGTGATCACTGAGGGACGCAGCAGAGAAGGACCCAGGTGCCTCTGACAGCAGTATAAACACATATTGATGGGAATGTTTAACAGCGTAGCTGCAGCAGGGACTGGAGGAAGCGCGTTCTAGTTTTTCTGTTGTGTGACTGCACCTAATAAGGTGCGCAGCGGTAAGGAAAATGTGTATGTGTATGTGTTTGGTAGTCGCAGAGTGCGTCATTTAAAGGTACCCTGTAGAGGTTTTTTGAGCACTAGTAGCGCTATGGAGCAATGTTTTGTGTGTATAGTACACATGCATGAGGATGCAATACACAGTACAGCCGACAAAACACACAACACGCCGATAAAACATAATTTGTCCATTCGTCCATCTTTCACATTGTTGTTTAGTTATTAGTCATCGATGGTAAATGTAATCATTTTTGTCAAAGTTCTGCTTTTCAAAGGTTACTTTTTGTGTCGTTTTAGTCTTGTATCCGTCGTCAACAAATATCTTTGTCATGCTTTTCGTTGACGAAATGGATGCTGCTTTAATCTATGAGCGTTAGAAAACTGTCCCTTCGCAGGACATTTTAGGACATTTTTTAACGTGTGATAAAACCCTTCAACCGCCAGAGTCAGAAAATAAAAGAGAAAGTATCAAAGCGGAAGCACTGCTGCTGTATACCGAATGAAATATCACATTTCTGAAATTCACTTACACAGTCTGTGCTCAGATCTGAGTGAGTTTTACCTCCAGTGCTGCCATTCAGAGTGCATTGATCCTGAACTACGTCTTGGAAAATAGCCAGTGCCCAGGGAGCAAGAGGAAAACTGTTGAGTAGCGATTCCAGAGATGTCCCCGCTCCTTAAAAGAACTGCTGACATAATATGCATCTCTTGACTTATATGGCTCTCATAAATTCAAATACATGGTTGGTTAAAACACATGAATGAGAAGGAACAACTCAGGTGGAATACAAATATGGAAGCTTTACAACCGAATCATGCAGCGGTTTCCAGGGAAGCAGAGCACTTGAGTGTGGACATCTCTCTTGCTATCTCTTCCTTTCTCTCTCTCTGTGTACTCTGTCTCTGGCTGCAGCGTGAGGCTAGCTATGGGGAAATTACCCATGAATGAAACAACTGTTGACACAAAGAGAATTATTTTTTTGCCCTTGCTCCACTGTACGGGCAGTGGATTATGAAATCCTGTGATCCATCCTCAGTCCTCAGGCCTCGGTAAACATTAGCTGACACATGGGGGAAAGGAATCCCCATAGCCTCAGGGCTAGATTGCCTCTTGCCAAAATAAGCAGCTCCACCCCACTACATAGAAAGAGAGATAATGAAGGCAGGAGGTGCCAGGAAGAGCAATTATCTTAAATATTCAGGTATTACAGACCTTAGCATGCCTTCAGGTTGTGTGGAATAATAGAGAAACTGAAGGAACATGTGTCAGAAATAGAAAGAGATAAAGGATGTAACCTTGATATGTATGAATCCATGTAACCTTGGGACTACTCTGACTGACTTCCTTTCGGTTCTGGTGTTTGTTTTAAATGACAAGCCGCTCTCTGATGACACTGCTCACACCAGAAAGGACAGCATCGGCTGTTTGTTCAAATGCCAAATACGACTTCCCCCGAGATTCCATCTTTGTGACGTTGCGTCTGCGACACGTTTTTGTTCTACGTGGTGACAAACCCCGCTGTGTGCGATTCAGAAGCAGTGTTGATTTTATTGACTTGCTAAGGTTTTGTTGATTTGGTCATTTTTCCTTATACTTACCATGAGTAAATAGGCTTTGTGGTTAAAGCTTTTGTCTGTTTTAATTGTGTTTATTGTTGATGTACAATCAGGAGTCTGCACAAGGTGTTTTATTTTGAAAAATGACGACAACCTCCGGTGGCCATGTGAGCTATGACTGTTGTCTGCCATAATCAAAGGTGGACGTACTGTGACGTTGAAGTAGCTCTCAGAGCGTCTTCAGGAGGATGTTGGCGTGGACGGTTGGGCCAATGAAGCGAGACTTTGACATGGCAGAGAAATCACCTGGATGATCTAAGTAGCAAACTGCAGTTCAAGGTCTGAATCTGCGTTTGTGTATTAATGTGAAACTGTTTGCTGTTTAAAAGCAGCATGCAGGTTCAACCTTATATGGTTCAATTCAACTGAATATCTATATATAATAAAGGAACATTATATTCAGACAGCAACCAATCTATGAATGCCCACATGCTAGCATGTCCATGCAATGCAACTAGAAAGGTTTGAAAACAGTCTACAACTCAGCATAAAACCACAAACTGCAGCAAAAATACAGAATACAGTTTCAATATACAGTAATCATACTGTACCATGCTGCAGCTGATACTATTAATCCTCAGGTCTCACACTGTTCACACATTACCACACTGTAGCTCATTGTTCAGAACAGTTGATATCACATCTCAAAAGATCTTTAACCTGAGAACATAACTGGCGACAGTAACACAGCGCACAGCTGTGCAACTCCGAGCCAATAGTTAGAAAAAATGGAATCAAAATGGATATGAGATTGTTTAAGCAATGTGTTATTAAAGGAGAACTTGATAGTGATAGGGTGATGAAAGGGGTTCACTTTGTGAACACATGATTGATTAAGGATATGAGTACATGAGCTCAGGAACACCTTATTAAACTTGTCGGTATACACAGTTTGTTTGCAAGTGACTGCATCCTGTTTTTATGTTTTATATTTTTTACACAGCGTCCCAGCTTTTTTGGAGCCAGGGTTGTTCATGCAATATATAGCTGCATTGAATTGGTGTTTCAATGCATTTGATTCGAATAAACCTACTGTACCTTTAAGGGCTTAATGTTCACTGCAATGGAGCATCAACATGTGTCAGTTTGTCACCAATCCTAATGCCCAGAGGAAGTGAAGAAAAGCATCAGAAGGCAAACCAGACTCATCTCTGGGGCCCAGGCTTGCTTCCATTGGGCTCGTAGAGATTACAAACTCGAATGTGTTTTATTTTAAAATTTTAAGGACCTCCAACTCTCCATGGATCAAACATCAGTGTGTGATGTTTAAAATACAATCTGCTTACCCCAGACCACTCCGTGCCACATGCGCAATTAGTGCAGACTAAACAGCATGATATGCCTTTCATATGCCATTTCCTTAATCCCACATTGCACAGAGGGATACGAGTCTCCCAAGGAAATCAATCCTCCTGTATCCCTGCGTTTTCTCATACTGAGATATCTGCAAAAGGAACTGCCACATCCCTGTAGCACCTTACACCACCTTTAACGCCAAAGGCTTTGAAGACAGCTAATTTCCATACTAATTTCTTTCTTTTCTCCCTCCCCTCACCGTAATTCCAGGCCAGGCACGAGGCGAGAAGACATGTGTCGCTTGATCTAATGGCAGAGGACTAATTGCATTCTGGGATACATGCCTGGAATTCAGAATGTTCAACAAAAAGCATGTTGTGCAAGCAGACCACATACAACATCGGGACAATTAATAACCCTCCTTCAGGGGGGAAAATTTGGACTGTCCAGCCTCCCAGAAGACTGCACTGCTGCCTTTATTGATATCTGTGGCCAGATTGAGACAGGCCTGACATCCCTAGGCAGCGTGGCTCCACTGGGGCTCCACTGTGACTGGACTGTTATGAGGCCAACTTAGCCAGCCTGCTCCAATCATAGGAGCACAAACAAGCCCCTAACCACACTGAATGCTAAGCCAGATCAGTCTCGGGGGTGGTTTGTCAGGTTTTGCAGGGATAACATAGCATGAGATTATTTTTTCTCTCTCCGTCTCTCTTTCGCTCGCACTCGCTGTCTCTCTCTCTCTGTTTCTATCTCTGTGTCTGTTATTTTTTTTATTCACATCTCTTAGGAGGAGAATGTCTTTTCGACACATGCTGACACGCACACACTCGCATCCATACGTAGTGGCATAGACACAAATGCGCCTGTGTGCATACACCCACACACACTCTCGCCTCCTATCTCTCCTCGACACAAGCAGCCAAAGCGTTCGAGGTCTCCATTTATATGGTTCAGATGTGGTTCAGTGGTGAAATTAGGATGAGGTGTCGACAAGCTAATGTTGAAATAATAAGACCTACTAATTTGCGACCAGCCTTATGGAGGCTGTGCCATCAAATGTTTGCTGGAGCCCAGTGATGAAGTATCACATTTTTAACCAGCACAATCAAAGGGCAAAGTCCTCATTACCATGACGGCACTAGTGCACATTATGAAGAGCAATAAACATGACCCCCCCACCCTCACCCTCCTAATGCTGCATCTATCATGCAGGCAACATATGTGCCCGCTAGAGTAGCTCTGCTTACCCGCCTGGGATTTGCTAACAGCAGCTCGTGGTCAGTGTAAAAGGAAATGTCATTATATTAACTAAGGAAGTCAATGTTTATATATTCTGTAACCTTTTTAGGAGTATCACCAAGATTTGTGTCTGAAGTGAAAATGTGCACAAGTGTTTTGTAGGTGCGTTTGGGAGCTGCAGAGAGCCAATGGCAGGCAGAGTAGATGGCTGATGTGTGTGTTGTGTAGAAGGCGGTTTATCCCCTGCGAATATAAACTCGTTCTCTCATTTTACAGCACACGGCCCGGTCAGGCTTGTCAGGATTTAGAGTATTACCACAGCTAAATCAGCCACAGCCGCTCAAAAAATTTTTGGGATATTAGATTAGATAGACAGATTAGAGAGGGAATCAAAATCCCAACAATATGATTTCCTCTTCTTGGATCCCCCAGTTATGAATACAAAAATCTAAATTTAGTTAAAACGGCTGCAAAGGTTTCATTCCTGGTTGGTTTGGCGACACCTTTAGTTACTGGTAGTAACAGCGCAGGTGGTTTAATACTACACGATCCAGAATGGGGGCAGCAAAACAAACCATTGCTGCTTTAAAGAAGTAATAATTGGCTTTTTTCCATCATTCTTTGAAAAACCTTGATCTGACACAGCATGAGTCTGCAAACAGCGGGGCAAAGTGAAAGGACATGGTCACCTCGCGGAGAAGTTGGAGGTGTGCAGCCTGTCGCCTGCAGCTCCTCATCTAGCAGATCACTGTGGCTCCTCCTTCTTGTTCCATTACTCTTTGCAATATTTCAAACTTTCAAAAAAAACCCTGTACATGACTGTTATCCTGTTTTGTTGATGTATTTTTGATGAATGATAGCAGTCAGAGCTAATCTCACTGACTAACACGTGACATTTCCTGTGACGTTCCTGTGTGTTTCACCAGTTAAACTCTTTTAATGTGAAGCTGGAGTGTTTGGCTTGAATCACCAGTAATTTAATACATTTTTCACTGGAGACTGCAGATATTTTAATATTGCAGCATTTTCATAAGTGGGATAAGTAGGATCAACTGGCCATTGTTAGCTTGTCCTGCAATTGTCACTTAGCAGACTTACTTAGATGAAAATCTTTGAGATTGTAACTTTAAAACTGACATGTCACCAATTTCAAAATACCACAAAGCATGGGCGAGCATGCACAAATGCAAAAGCACAGCGAGAGGTAGTGACCATGATGTCCCTGTTCACTGCTTCCCTCTGAGGGGGTGAAAGAGGTACACAGCCGCACTAATTTGTCTTGACGAGAAAACAGCTGTAAACACCCCCAAGGGGGTGACGAGATAAGCACCGTGTTGTGGAGATGGTATCAGATGGCGACAATGTCCCACCCAGGCACCATACTACATTTTCAGGTGCTCTATCCACCATGTTGTGCCTATTAATCAGAGCTGACATTGAATAAACACAGCAACACAAAGCTAATTGACCGTACGCCAGGTGAACAGAAACTTGTGTGTGCACAGATCCTGTCCATTGTCTATGCAGAGCCTTGGGTTTATGCGGCGTTTACAATTTATTTTTTATTTCTTTGATTCTTTAATGATCAGGCCTCCTAACAAAGACAGCTGATTTTGCACACAGGGGTAGTTACATCAAAATGAAATCTCCGGATTGCTACTGTAACTATGATTACGCCTATTGTGCTTCATGCTATGGAAACGGGGAATAAATGTTAAATATTGTGCTTTAAGCAGCCAAGTATTCAAATACACACAGCTGAAAGTATAAGTTTAGCTGGTTTGGGTTGCCTAAAGCATTCGTAGCCACTGTAAAGTGTTCGATTTCCCAATTCAGGAAGATTTAAAAGAATGCTGTTCAGAGATCAGCCATTTTCAGAAGAAAATGAAATAACTTGACTACTGTAAATGGAAAATATCAAGAATGATGTGTGGCTCCAAACAATCTGCTAAGCATGTCCTCCCGTTAAAACGGAGCCCCTGCAGGCAGAGAGGAGAAAATCAATGAGCGAGCCAAAATTTTCTTGGTATGTCCTGTGCTGCAGAGTTTATTGTGAATACACGATTGTCTGGTTGATTGTCAGAATGTTTTTTGTGTGTTTTGTAGGCTCTATGAGCTGTTTTTCACAGGAATATTCCATTTTCTGCCATCCTACTCAGCTTCTTGCATGTCTTTGTTTATTTGCAGCATAAATATGAAATTAAAAGAGAAAAGATGATTGGGCAAATTGTCTGCATTTGTCTTACGCTGGACTTTTTAGACCTAACTTTTTTGTGGCGTAATTTCAAAATTAGAAAATTGCACTATTAAAATTTTACATAACATACAATGAAGTGAATTGCTGATGCTCTAAAACTGCAGTTCCACTTTGAAAAGAGCACTTTAACAAATAGCCATTTAGAGTTTAAATTGCTATTTATCATACAAAGAGAAACAGTGAGAGCACATTTGGCTCCAAACATGAGAGGACTGCACACAGTCTGTTAATTGCCATCCAACAGCATAAATAGGTAAACCAATTATGCACGAATAGAACAAGCTTCTCTTAAACATGTTTCATTTCAGAAGCAAATGGGTCATTGGGTTACTAATTATTAATTGTTTAAACATCAACAAACTGCATATTAAATCAGTGCAGCTCTTGATGATCAGGAGCCCCACCAACCGTGCAACTTCAAACAGCCACATTCAACAATCCTTTCATTCATTTGCATCTTTATGCATCAAGGGCCACATCCATTCTAATATGGGACCATCTGAATCCATTTCCTGTGCGTGTCAGACAAAGCGTGGCGAGATCAGTGATTCCATTAAACCTGAAGGAGTCTGTTCAGGAAAACCTTTGGCATTTCACGAGAACACATCAAATCAAATATGTGAAAATCAAAAGCAGCTCTTGTGCTGCTAAAGGGGAACAACAAAAGCGTCACCAACGACTGTAGGGAAAGTTTTCTTGTATGTACCACTCCAGTAGATAATAGAGGAAATCACATTGGACGGCAGAGCCACAAACACAAATATTTCCACTTTTTTTCCACTCACTGATTCACGGAGAGGGGATGGGGAGGAAAATAAATGGTATTGGTATTAACACTGATTGAATGACACAAAGCCAAGCTGTACCCACTGTACTCTTTCTTCCTCAGCTCAACCAGGGGGGTCTCAGGCCAGTGCTTTGAGGAAATTGGGATTAAAAACAGGATTAAATTAAAAGTACCACAACAACAGCCAACAGCACAACAAAAAATTGTTGGTGAAGAGCAGAAAAAAAAGCCCATTTTGCTGTTGAATAGTACTTGTAGCCATGATGGTGAGCCCAGGGGACTCTGCGAACCCTCAGATGGATAGTGAGAATTGATACTAATTGATGTATCATGGACAGACACACTGTGGAATGGAGTGGAGGGCGTATCGTCATTGACGAGAGGCCCATAGATTAAGCCTGTCAGTTCCCCTTTCTTTTTATGCCTCTGGCAAGGGGTGCTCAGGAAGAATCAATTTTTTTTGAGAAGCTGTATGGATGAGGACCATAATAATAACGTCATCTTCAGCTCCAGCCAAAATAAGCGTGGCCATTTTGCCTATTCAGAATCAATGCGCCGCTGTCTGTCTTGTGCTAGCTCCTGTAAGTCCGTGTTTGTGCATGGGCTGAGTTCCAGTGCTGGGCAGGACATAGGGGTGATAATGCCAGCATCTGTCAGAGGAGCTTAGATATTCCTTTCCAAGCAAGCAGCAGGGACAGACTACAGACGCGTGCCATTCCTTGGCAGCAGAGAAAAAAATGATATGAAATAAAATCAGTCATTCCCTGTGTACTTTCAACTGCACTGGTTCAAGCTTTCCACCACAAACGCTTCAAGTATGCTCAAAACCAGTGCGAGGTTGTGAAATTCCCATGGACTTAAGTAGCCCAGCTCTGCCTTCTGTCTTTAAGAATAAACCGCTGCGCGGCCTTAAAGCTCACACATTGCAGCTCTGCATATAAGTCAGCAAACACATTCAGAGGAAAAAGTCCTTTATTAATCCTCCACAAACTGAACTGGCACCTCTCCAGCTACCAGTCCACCTCTGTGTCCACGAGTCCATGCTGGCTGCACTCACACCAGCCACCCCAAGCCAAGTCTTTGTGGTCTGAGGTACTGCCGACCCTTCAGACATTAACATCTTAACAGTAAATTAAGGAATATAGCTTAGATTATTCTCCACGACATAAACCTGTGTTGATGAACAATAAGCTATCGCACACATCATCACAATGCAATTCATTCTTTCTCCCATTTTCTGCCTGTTTTTCATCAACAACAGTGGGAGGTAGCTTGAAGTACAATCGTCACTGACATCAAACACAGTTTTCCGTTCTTTTATTATATGATTTTGACAGCATTATTGTATAAGTGATAAAATGTGTACTGATTATCAGTCAAACTCCACTTGACGTATAATGCATTGATTTTTTAAGGTAAATACTTTGCCACCGTCTCCTTTGAAGGACACTATACCAGTGACAATACTGTACAATGGTGAGCTTGAATAGAGGATGGTTTAATGAATCAGTAGATGTAAACACGTTATCTTCTCACAATCAGCCCCCCCCCCCCCCTTTATTTCTCAAACCAATACGATGGCGATGAAAACAAACACCGATGCTAAACAGTCGATGTGCCACCAGTCACAGCTGAAAAGGTAAGGATTTTAATGCGGAGGTAAAATCAATAAAGGACACAAAGGAACGTCGACAGCAGGAAGTACATTGAGGTGGATTGTAGCTCATAAATGAAATATGCCACCGCTCTCAGAGAAAGAATGGCTAAAGAATGTCTAAATTACTGCGCTATAGTTTATGATCAGCCCTGCTGCTGGAAGCAGTGCTGTTGCCTCTTTTTCACACTGCACTCAGCTGCAGGGGCAAGAACATCTGCAACATTTTTAACCCTCTTAGCCCTCAGCAGGCTCTGTAGCACTCTAAACTGGACCAAAACTGGCAGGCCCAAGGATGTTTAATCCTATCATTGTATGGCTCAAAACAATATAAGACGAGAAAAGGCACATAAATACATGAAAAACACAAGGTGCAGTAACAAAAGCCGCTGTTCCTTTTACTACAACATAACACTGACAGACTTCATCTAACAATAAAAGTGCCTTAATTGACACTGTTACCAGGCAGAACATGCACATGCTCATCTTTGAATTAAGCAGACGATGCAATACCAGACATACTATCTACTATGCTGTGCATACAGCCATCAGAAAGCCCCGAGGAAAAGGAAGTCCCCTGCCACCGCCTACGGTTGTTTAACTCGCTGACATTAAGAATTTATGAGCTTAAAGATTCTTCTGGCGCTTTCCATATGCGACTGCAACATGTCTTGAAAAGTGTTATGGAGGAGCAAACAAGTTGCTTTGTTGATACTTGCTTGTTTGTCAAGATGTGATTGCATTATCTACAAGGAAATACTTTCGCTGTGAGAATGTCACATCCGAGGCTTTTAGCTGTGATTCTCGGTGGAGATAGTGTGACCTAATCTGGTTATTTTACAGGAATATCATTCGCAGATGGTGGTGATTCTAAACCTTTAAGGGTAATTATTTATTTTGCTCTTTTAACCTGCAAGATAGAGTCACAAAAGTGTTCATATACAAATATTCTGAGTTATATGAACAGCTGAATGTCAGCAATGACCAACTAGTACCCTAAAATAGGCCCAGTGAGGCTGCTATTATTGATCCTCAAGTGTTAATTACACTGAAAATTGTCAAGTTATTGTAAAAAACAAAAACATTAATCAATATGGTAAATTAATGTCCATATTGCACAACAATGACCTCCTTCTCCTTCTCATATAGAGTTCAATCACTCTTCATTGATTGACTATGATTGGATATGGCTCAGAACTAATTCACCTCTTGGACAGCATATTAATTGTGGTCAAACTGCCGAGTTTTATTCCAATATAAAGAGGAAATTGATTTGCCAGTGTGTTTCATTGTTATTCCCGTGGCACGCTGTTGCTTTTTCATTGGGGTGAAAACAGTCTGGGGGTAGAATGGACAAGCAGGGAGAGCAGAATGGAGCGTCGGCTGCGGACGCTAGGTGTCACCCTTGTGACTTTGAAATCAGCCTGCCCTCGACAGGATGTGATGGCGGCTGAGCGCGCCGCTGAGGCAGACAGGGAGGCAGGCCGGCTGCGCGGGAGGAGGGTGTGTGTGTGTGTGTGTGTGTGTGTGTGTGTGTGTGTGTGTGTGTGTGTGTGTGTGTGTGTGTGTGTGAGAGAGAGAGAGAGAGAGAGAGAGAGGGCCCGGCTGTGACCGAGTGTCACTTCTATCTGAATGAGAAGAGAGAGATTTCAGGGAGGCTGATGAGAGTCAATATGCGCAGGCGACACTGGAGGAACTTTATATTCACCCCGTCTCTCGGTGGGCCTACATTGCTTACTTCTGGTGGCTGACATGTAACAGGCGTGAAGTGCTCTCATCACAAGGAGCCCCCATATGATGTCGACCTGAGTTATATGGTGATAACGCAGATGGGGCGCACTGAAGAAATAACAGCTATTAATTGATTTGTTGCTCCTTTTGTTATGATGATTCGCGACAGACTGGAGGTCATTGTCCCCCCCACACCTCATCATTAACCCTTACCTGACAAACACAAACGATTTAATTACAGTGAAGACAATTTATTATTTTTCACAGGATTTTTTTTCTCCTTATTATTAAACTCGCTCCTTTATTGGCTGGCGGCTGCTCGTGACGTGCTCGTCATCCGGTAGCGTTTCTTGTAGAATTCAATTAACTGTCCGTCATTAACAGTAAGCAGGTGCACACAGACTGCTGGTTGCGACCTTAAACGAACTAAAGCCAATCACTGACCAACACGTGGTCCTGAATATCATTATATGCGTTAAGAAAGGCGTGTGTTTTGTGTAATTGTTAAAGGGACTCAAGGGCAATGTTTAATCCTGAAGCCTTTAGGAGTTTTAATTTCATGACATCCAAGAAAAAAATGGCGTGTTATGTATTGATTTAGACTAAGGCAAGATCCCCTCCCAGCCTGCTGGTACATGGAAACTATAATGTATAATGTTTGTCCATGAATGTTGAACTGGTGCCGCTTCACATCAGACTTGGAGCGCATTAAACGCCAGAGAGCCACGCTACGGCTGAAATGATGTAACATAATGCGTACAGTTGCAGCGTCCATACAGATCAATTTCGCTTTAAAATATGCAGCCGAGAGCAGCAGAAAATGCTATTGCTTTATGCTTGGGCACAGAAGTTACCAAACTTTGGCATATCACCCAGACTGATCCGTATGAGCCCACAGATGAACTCCCTGTTGAGAAGATCTGTGTTGCACAATATGACTTGTAACGAATAAAAGCCCGCTGACCACTGCAGCAGAGGAGAAAACAAGGACAAATCACTGAAAAGTTATCCTCAGCATCTCCTCTGTGCCGCTGCTGAGGGAAATTAGTCTGTTACTCTTCCCCCCTCCTCGTGTGGCAGCCATGGAACCCTCTCAAAGACCCCTACGGGTCCCCAGACCCAGCTTTTAGAACCATCGCTCTAACGATCATCTAATACACAGCCTCGTGTTTCAACTTGTACGCTGTAATTGCCCGTTGAGTCGTCCATCTGCAGGAGAACAGGTAGTTGGCCGTGTTTCATTGCTGTACTTTGCCCCACCCACCAGCAGCTCCAGCCCTCCTGTGTAACCCCTGATTGGCTGAGGGGATTGCGGGTCCTGAGACTGAGCGCTCGGCTCGGAGCTGCGCGTCCGCCAGTGTGCACCAGTGAAGCGAGAGGAGCGCTTGTTGGAGTCAACTAGACAGCCTACTGGCAACGAGTGGTGATTTCTTTTTTCTGCCTCAGCCAGGCTGGATATAGGCTGCCGTGCTTCTACTTTGCTGCAGCCCCACATGAAATGCGTTTTTGTACATGCAGTGGGCTCTTGCATCGTTTTCTCCTCACTGGCTTTTGGCTACATTTTCATCGGATTCTTTTTCTGTGCGTGAGTGTGTTGCATGGACTAATTATCGGGATATGTGCAGCGTTTTTCCAAGTGAGATACGAGGAAATTAATTAGTAAGTAAAAGCTTCAAGACTTGCGGAGGGGATGAAAGACTAAATCTGCTGGAAATAAAAAGGTAATCGGGACTTCAGTGATGTGATGAGACATTCCTGCAATTGCACCCTTGTTCTTTAGGCAAAGCTATCCGGACTAAAGCTGTTGAATAATTTTGTGACTGCAAAGCCTTTTAGCCTTTTTCATCAGATGTGCAGTTTGAAAGCCTATAGCTGCCGTCCGAAGAGGAAATTTTGTCACTGCTTGTAATATATCACACAGAGCAAGATCTGTATCCAAAATGCGACTTAAATATTTGCTGGCACCAAGGCGGAGAATCTGACACGGACTTTTGAAGCCCATTACTTCATCCGCACAGCAGATATAAACATTTTTCTGGACTTTTGTGGCTCACAGGAATTCTCATTTTTGCGTATATGCAGTTCGAGCATTTCTTCTCTTTTCAGCCCACTTGAAAATGGACAGTTCATCATATGAGTCATGTATAAGACCAGTTTGCCGCTTGATGAGAGCTGCACGGATTTACACGGCTAAATCACTGTTGTGAGAAGATTCAGCATGTTTTCCCAAATCTGTCGTCCCCAATGCTTCGTCCGCTGCAGTAGACCGGAGGATGTGCCCTGCCTGAGAAGAGTAAAATAGGCTAAGGCACTTGTCACAATTCTAGCTTTCACACCATGATATAATTTACATGCACACGAGCTACTCGTCATCTAAACACTTTTCCGGACACTTTAATGAGATGTTTCATTCGGAGCCTTTTTCCTGTTTTCTCTGACGTGCATTCCTGTGCGTAATAATCAAGGTCTTTATTAGGCAGAGAAAAACTCAACAGGTACAATGCAAACCAAGGAGATGGGATTAATACAATTAATTGCTGCGTCCCTCTTATTTTGGGTCGGGGCTGAAGCTGTTATCAACCTGAAGTATGGAATAAACGAGGAGATGAAGCCCGGGTCAGTGATTGGAAATGTGACAAAGGACGCACTAAAGCAAGGATTTCAGATTGCACCGCAGCCCCCGTACTTAAGGGTTATTTCCAATTCAGAACCACGGTGGGTGGAACTCAGTCCAGCCGGAATCCTTACAACCCAAATGAAAATAGATCGGGATGTAGTTTGTCGGCAGAACCCAAAGTGCATTATTTCCCTAGAAGTGATGTCAAACTCCATGGAGATCTGTGTCATCAAAGTTGAGATTGAGGATTTAAACGATAACGCACCCAGATTCCCTACGAGCCACATTGACATTGAAATTTCGGAGAATGCCTCCCCTGGTACCAGGTTTCCCCTAGAGGGGGCAAGCGATCCGGACTCGGGGATCTTTGGAGTGCAATCATATTCCATCACCCCAAATGAGCTTTTCGGACTAGAGATAAAGACCAGAGGGGATGGGTCTAAAATTGCTGAGCTTGTCGTGCAAAAATCGTTAGACAGGGAGACCCAGTCCCACTATACATATGAAATCAGTGCCGAAGACGGAGGCGACCCTCCTAAGATAGGCGCGGTCCAGTTAAATATCAAGGTAATTGATTCTAATGACAACAACCCTGTTTTTGACGAGACAGTGTATACAGTTAACGTGATGGAGAATTCCCCCATCAATACATTAGTCATAGACTTGAATGCAACGGATCCTGACGAGGGCACTAATGGGGAGGTAGTGTACTCGTTTCACAGTTACGTCACCGAGAAAACGAGGGATGCGTTCAAAATTGACCCCCGAACCGGGATCATCACTGTTAACGGTGTTTTGGATTATGAAACAACGCAAATATACGAGATCGACGTCCAGGCCAAAGATTTAGGTCCCAACTCTATCCCAGCTCACTGCAAAGTCACCGTGAATGTGATGGACACGAACGACAACCCACCTGTCATTAGTTTACTCTCCCTGAACACAGAGATGGTGGAAGTTAGTGAGAACGCGCAGCGTGGATATGTCATTGCGCTCGTGAGGGTGTCAGATAAGGATTCTGGGGCAAACGGCAAAGTGCAGTGCAGGCTGCAGGGCAACGTTCCGTTCAGACTGCAAGAATATGAGAGTTTCTCCACTATACTTGTTGATGGCAGGCTGGACAGAGAGCAAAAGGACACATACAACCTGACTATCCAAGCGGAGGACAGTGGCATCCCGCCTTTACGCGCCACAAAATCTTTGGTAGTCAAAGTCACAGATGAAAATGACAACCCTCCCCACTTCCTCAAACCACACTATCAAGAGATGGTGATGGAAAACAACCTCCCTGGTTCATGTCTGCTCGCAGTATCAGCGGAAGACCCGGACCTGGGCATGAACGGCACAGTTTCCTACTCCATAGTCCCCGGTGAGATCAAGCACATGGATGTAAACACATATGTCAGCATAAACCCGTCAGGCCGCATTTACTCCATGAGATCATTCGACCACGAATACACCAGGACTTTTGATTTTAAAGTTTTGGCCAGAGACAATGGTAACCCGTCTTTATCCAGTAACGCCACGGTGCGCATTGTTGTCCTGGACGTCAATGACAACACACCTGTTATGACAAACCCTCCCCTGGTTAATGGCACGGCGGAGGTTTCCATCCCCAGAAACGCTGGTGTGGGTTATATGGTGACCCAAGTTAAAGCAGACGACTACGACGAGGGGGAGAACGGGCGGCTGACCTACACCATCTCAGAGGGGGACAGGGCTTTCTTTGAAATCGACCAGGTGAACGGCGAGGTGCGCTCCACCAGGATGTTTGGAGAAAACGCCAAATCCACCTACGAGATCACAGTGGTGGCGAGGGATCACGGCAAGCCCTCCCTGTCGGCCTCGGCCTACATCGTGGTCTACCTCTCACCAGACCTGAACGCGCAGGAGCCTATCGGACCTGTCAACCTGTCCCTCATCTTCATCATCGCTCTGGGCTCTATCGCAGCCATCCTGTTTGTCACCATGATTTTTGTGGCGGTCAAGTGCAAGAGGGATAACAAGGAGATCCGGACGTACAACTGCAGGTACTGACTAAATCTCGTGTGTGTGTGTGTGTGTGTTTGCGTGCATGTGCGTGCATCTGAGAGCGAGCGCGTGCGCCCGTGCGTGTGTCCGCGATCGTGCCTGAAACTGCGAGTTGTCAGTGCATTGCTTTTGTCATGCAGCATGTAGAGGCCCCGAATGTGAGGACTGCAGATTTTTTTTCTCCCCCACAGCTGAAGCTGAGGACACATTCTGCTGAGGCTCACTGTTCCGCGTTAAGGAAACGTGATTGATTGATTTAATCCGTCCATTGTAACCAATTGGCTCATAAATATGACGGTTCAACTGTCATGTTCAATTTGCGGGTATGTTGCCGGACAATTAACGTCCCACTAGTTCAATAGCAGTCCCAGACATTTATTATTTAACGTCCACCATGGCTGATTGGCTGTTATCAGCTTTAATCTAGTGTGATTATGGACAGTCCTCCAGGATCAGTCAGATTTACCTCCGCTTTTTTCTGCACCAAGGAGGAGCCTAGCTGGAACAGCAGCAACGAAATTGAACTGAAATGAGAAAAATTATATAGTTTGGATGAAATAAAAGTCTTCTAAGTCACATCATGGTCTAACTAACCCAGTTTCCTGGAAAGGAGCAGATTAATATTTTCTGGACTTTGTCTATTGAACATTCTGTTTTGTTCATCAATCTGATCATCAGCTCTGGCTTTGATTTCTCTGTACCACATTACCACCACAAATTTACATATAGATTGGATTTGAGAATTTAACCTGAAGCTATAATCATATTTGCTCCAAACATAATTCTGTTAATTTGAAGTTAACAGGCCATTTTCAAGCATGTTGTCATGAAAAAATATTCTAAAACTCCCCATATATGGATTTGCTTGTTTTCTCAGTATAGTTTAGGAATAGTGTTTTTTTTTTCTTTAATCTCATCTGATTTCTAAAGATGGAAAAGTAACCACCACATGTAAGTGCCTTTAACATTTTCAGACTCTTCACACAGCTGCAAGTGAAAGCATGGCTACTCCAGTTTCAATAGTGACCTTTACGGTGTTAACAGGAAGGACCCACATCTCTTTTCATCATGGGAATACTAAAAAAAAAAGGTGTTTTCATTCAAGCCTGATTTGATGTAGAAGGATGCCAGTGAGTTGACATCCTGATCTCAAGTGCTTTCTGCGGTATCACATTTGCAGCGTCAGTTACGTTTGGCTCAGAGAAGAAACGTGTTCGACAACAACAAATTCCAAATTCCAAACTGCTCTCAGTACTTTACTCTCTTAGTGTGAGCCACTCTCCCTGCTGGGTGCTTTAATCAGCACTGATGTGCTCTGCTTCTCAGTCGCCACCTCGAATATGAGCAGCAGTTATCTCCAATTTATTGCTTGTCCTCTGTCAGTCTGTCTGACTCTGAAGATTTCCCCTCCCAGATTTCAATTTGGGCACGGGGCAGAGAGACAACATGTTAAAATGATAAATGAAAACGAGATGGAGTATTTTCTACCCTTGCAGCCGCCCATTTTCTTTCCTCTGAATCAAGGGGGAGCAGAATGGGGGAGGGTGCTGTTTTCAAGATGCAATCTAAAAGAAAAATGAAAAAGACAAACTACGGTGCTGCTTCTAAACCAGTGTGATTTTAAAAGCGACAGAGGATTAGAGCTGCATTTTAGTGAGGAACAGAGGCCAGTGGGGGCTGGTATTGCAGAGACATTCAGGACAAGACAGGGACAGAGACATTCCAGATATTGCAGTTTCATGTGGAAGTGTCGTTTTTTTGTGGGCTGTAACAGAAAAAAAACATATGCTCCCTGCCATAAAGGTTAAAAATGGTCTCTTCCAGAGTTTGAAGTAATGCAAATGGGGAAAAAACCATCCCAAATTGTATGGAATATGTCTAGTGAAGTTTGCAGTCATCACTATAGAGTACATAACATCTGTTCTCCTGTGGAAAACTGCAAAGCTGTGCGAAGAATCGATATTTCCCCCAGTCTGAGGATCCTTTGATAAAACATGGCTGTGTTGCTCATTTGCTCTTATTAAAGTCAAAATACTCAGTTCAAGTTTGCCGCAGCCACTGAGAGCAGCTAAATGAATTTGAATCTGCAGTTCTCCTGCACTCCGTGTTGCTAGTGGGCTCGCTTGATAATGAAAGAAAAAATGGAATTAGTGTGCGTTGTGTGCTTTGAATATGATTGCATATACCGGTAGTGCTGCTCAGTACCAGTGTGTTCTTCTGCTTTGCTTCTGTGGTTTTGGCATGTTTGCGTATTGTTTGCCTGTTTGTGACATGTCAATTGTTGAGCATGCAAATGAAAAGAAACACGGGATGACGGCTCCATTGCAAGCCGGGAGTGGGAAGTCACTTAAGTGTGCTGTTCCACCCCTGGACACGGGCAATGAGCCTTTGTCTGGCGCCCATGGTCGAACAGTGCCCTAGCTGGCATGGCGGGCGAGCTTTTTGACCGTGTGGACAAGGGAGGGGAAGGCAGGACACTGCTTTATTGAGTCTGTTCAGTTTCTTCTACTTGCGCAGGGTGGCGGAGTATTCATATGGCAACCAGAAGAAGTCGAGCAAGAAGAAGAAGCTGAGCAAGAACGACATCCGCCTGGTGCCACGTGACGTCGAGGAGACAGACAAGATGAATGTGGTGAGTTGCTCATCTCTCACCTCCTCGCTCAACTACTTCGACTACCACCAGCAGAGCCTGCCGCTGGGCTGCAGGCGCTCCGAGAGCACCTTCCTCAACGTGGAGAACCAGAACTCGCGCAATGCAGCTCCCAACCATGGCTATCAGCACCCGTTCACTGGGCAGGGCCACCAGCAGCCAGACCTCATCATCAACGGCATGCCGCTGCCAGAGGTGAGATACAACTCGCTGTGCTCTGTCCTAAATCCTTGGCTGGGCTGCTTTGGGTGTTGGGGGTAGAGAAAAGGGGAGGTGTGGTTTTAAAATTGATTGCCATCACTCACAACGTGAGGTTTCATAAGCAGAGAAGAAACGGCTTGATTAGACTGCCTTTTTCATTAATTATTATCGATGGGTCTCTTTGATCGTGCTGAATCTTAAGAATGAGACACAGAGATTCAATGCACCACTTTTCAACTCATCTCAAGGACTAGTGATATTTAGCATTCCATCGCACCACAGACTTTCGTGTCAGTGAAATGTCTGTCTGTTATTGATGGAAAGCTGAGCTATTTGAAATGGCATGTGTGACGTTATGTCAGTCGATCTGAGTGGAATCCTTCAAGGCATTTCAAAGGGCTGAGACACTGAAGCTGACCTGTGACTGAGAGCGCTTTGCCAAGCAGAATTTGGAGGCCTGACAAAGTGGATTATTTGGCCTCTCTTACACCACTTGTTTTCTTTCTTTTCTATTTTTTTTGTTTTGTTTTGTTTGTGTCTGCTGAGCTATTACAAAAAGAACAGGAGTCTGAGCACCCGCCAGGTGTATTGACCCGACTAATCAGCCCCTCCAAACGTCATTTCAGGTGCTAGCAGAAAGAATAATCATCGATTAAATGCTTTATCTGCGTGTTGTCCATTTGGCTGCAGTGTTACCGCATGGCCGCTCTGCACAGCCAGCCATTGAATTACCCTGACATACCATGCATGGCCCTAGCAGAGCACTGAAGGTCTGACTTGAAAGACTATTCAGGCTGACAGAGTGTGTGCCGACCAGCTGATCTTTAGTTTATAGATTTTAGTATGTATGAACTGGTCTATTGGATTCTGTGGACAGCCTCTCTCTTTCTCTCCATGACCCACTTCTCCTTGATCCCACGGGAGAAAGGGGCATTTATG
Source organism: Chaetodon trifascialis (assembly GCF_039877785.1). Classification (NCBI taxonomy): domain Eukaryota; kingdom Metazoa; phylum Chordata; class Actinopteri; order Chaetodontiformes; family Chaetodontidae; genus Chaetodon; species Chaetodon trifascialis. The sequence goes on from NC_092060.1 coordinate 21,596,825, forward strand.
TTTGTGTGTGTGTGACAGACAAAATGTGCATCAGAGTGTGTGCATGTGTGTGTGTGTGTGTTTGTATGAGAATGTGTGCTCACTCCTATGGACAGCAGCAAATAAGCTCCAGCTTCACGTACACACACACACACACACACACACACACACACACACACACACACACACACACTCTTGTAATTGATGACTCCAATCTCCGTTTGACATTCAGTGAGAAGGAGGTGGGGTGTGGGGTGGGAGTGGGGGTCTTAAAACAAGAAACACAAGATGGATATTGATGTATTGACTGGATGATCCAGAGAGATCCAGGCACCGATGGATCCTGAGGGGTCAATGAGACCTACTTACAGGCATGCTGATTTACTGGGCCTGTCTGAGATGGTTCTGACTGAGTGTGTGTGCGTATGTGTGGGAATAACACAGGTGGAAAGAATGAGAAATGTTGTAGGGAGCTGTCCTGTGGTGTTATCCAGTCGGTGGAGGCAGAGGTGGGGGATTCAGCAGGTACATGCAGTGACCCGTATGCTGTGATTGTATTTGCTGGTAGGTAGTGCTATGCAGGTCAACACCACCCTTTTCTCAGCCAAAAAAAAAAATAAAAAAATGTGGCTCTGGCTGCACAAAGAAATCAGCCACCGTTGTCAAAAGCTTCAGCAGCATCCTGTCTCTTTGGCTTAACCATCCAATAAAAGCACATTTGCCGCAGGATTAGCAGAGCCTTTATTTGTTTCAGCTAATGAAAAAGTGGAGAGGGAGACAAATAGGGTTGAAGATTGATTTTGATGATTCAATATGCAAAGCTTGGAGTTGTCTTTATAGAGCCGTGTGAGAGCAGATAGAGAGATAAGAAGGGAAGAAGCGAGCGAGGGCGAATGAGTGTAGTGCCAGGTGTCTGAGCCCCGACCACGTTTTCCCTTTTTCTTAGAGGCAGTTGATTGGCTCGATCGAGGCTGGGCCTGTTTAGCATGCAGCTTCCATTGCTCTCCGCCTTGCACATGATGTTGACAAACATCTCTTTGACCCGGTCTTTGCATATTTTCCCTGGACTGAGAAAAGAGGATGTGTGTGTGTGTGTGTGTGTGTGTGTGTGTGTGTGTGTGTGTGTGTGTGTGTGTGTGTGTGTGTGTGTGTGTGTGTGTGTGTGTGTGTGTGAGAGAGAGAGAAAGAGACTGAGAAAGTGAGCGAGAAATAGCGGTACAGAGAGCATGCCTCACCCTCTGACTGACTAACCCCTGCGCAGCGACAGTTGTCATTGTTGTCTTTCCTCCCCATTGTGACATTTGCAACAGACAGAAGCTCTACAGTACGTACAAATGTTGCTCTTAAATAAAAAATGTTTGCAGTATAATTACAATGCCATTTATAGCACAAACAAACAGCGGTGAAATGACTGATAATTGCTTTGTTACAATGAGCAAGCTTGGGCTTGAAACCACTTGACTCCACAAGTCCTCAACCCATATCCCATTGACTGGCTAGGACACACGAGTGGCTGCACTGTTGTGATTACTAAGGCTGCTTTGTCCCCAAAAAATTGTTTTCATCCTGAGGGCAACCTCATAATTATCCATGATTCATTTATCCTGGGCGCAAGAGCGTTTTGTTTCTACACTAGGGCTCAGTGATGTCTCTGTGTTTGTTTATTTTCCAGACATGTAGATTAAAACTATCGCAGGCATCAGCGTGTGGACACGAGGTCAGATTAGGCTTGCTAATGGAGGTAGAGAGGAAACGAGCCGGCGTCTATTTGTAAATTCTGCTTTTGATCGATGCAAAGTTCTCCTCCATTGTTAGTTTATGTGGGGCGGCGAACATCCCGCTTGTGTCAGAGCAGCTGAAGTCGAGCTTTTCCTGCTCCAGACAGAGCACGCTGGATACACACACACACACACACACACACACACACACACACACACACACACACACACACAGCAGCCTCGGCCAAGATAACAGTGACAGGTCTCCCCAAAGGCCTCATACCTGCAGTTGCCTTGTGTATATTGTATTCTCCCTTGTGAGACTGTGTACCAGTATATACCTCCCTGATCATGGCTGTCCATTGTTTTGAAAAGCATCAGCTGTGAGATGTTTGTTAGACCTGCCTGTGGTAGCACTAATATGAACACTCACAGGAGAATAGAGCTGTCTTCCATGGCTTAATTATAGTGAATCACTTGGTGGGGGAGACAATTATACAGTAAAGGAATGGCCTTTGGCTAGAATGTGTTTTTGAATTTGTAATGTGTACTAAGGCTTCTCACACCTGTGATTCCAGATAATGAGCAGAGCGGGAAAATAAGTTATCTTACCTTATTGATTAGCCTTATTCGGGTAAGAGATTGCAGATTTCTTTCTTTTACACACCTGACAAATGAATCCGAAAAAAAGGTCATAAATTCGTTAGAAAGAAGGGGGGGTTGCACTGCTACACGGTGTAAATTGTTCAGGGTTTGGTGGAGAGTGTGCTTCGCAAGTTTAGTTAATTGATAATCAATGCAATCATCCTCCAGATGCTCTCTGCACTGTTTCCTTAAAGATATAATAGTCGCATAGGTCTCAGTGAAGCTACATTGTGCCGAGTGCCATCGTGTCAGCCTCAGATTCTGACAAAACGGATGTGCATTTTGTGTTTGCTTGTTCGGTTCTCGCAGTCAGTCAAAGGAACCTAAATGAGAAAATGAAAATTGAAACAAAACAACTGACAAGGTACGTCAGTGCGCCAGTCTTGCTGTTTCTCCCTGTTAGTGAGGAAGACGTTGCGATATTGATGTAGGAGAGACAACAGGGAGTGGTTCCAGGGAGGCTGCACATCCCTTGCTATCACTTCACATCGGGACAATATGCATGGGAGCATTCAAACGTGTCATATTGAGCATGCAAAGTAGATGTCATGCTGTCAGCGCGTACTACACATCTGTTGAAACTGCCAATCTCCTCCCACACACATACTCATGAATACACACGCACACACAATATTTCTTATGGAGTGTCACATTTATTTGAAATATGGGCCGTGACATTATCATTTACAACATTATGACCGGCTCAGAAATCTCGGAGAAGGAGAAATGAGAGGCATAATCCAACATTTTCGATAATCAAACATTGTTGTGATTCTGCATTTAAAGTGCTCTTTGAACGTTGTTTTGATGTCGCCATCATTTCCTGGTGTTAAAGATATGCTTGGCTATAAATGTTGCTAATAAGATTTCCTGCGTAGTTTCTGGTTTTTTCAGGACAGCTCTCGTGTTAATGAAGATTTTACATATTTGCTGCAGTTCCTCGATGTTTTTCGTCAGTGTGGACACTTTTACAGTCGATGAAATCATTTATATTTTCCCCTCATCTCAGCAGCTTTGCAGGTTTTGAGTGGGAATTCATTTTATCTGCAGACTTTTTGTTTGTCGACTTGAACACACTCACAGAGAGCAGAGAAGGTCAACTTCTGGCTGAAGGTGTGATTGAGAGAGGACAGCATGGGAAGCAGAGAAGCGCAGAGTCAAAGTAAAACTGTCTCTTGTCTCTTCCCGGCTGTCGTGTTGTTGATGCTGACTGTAACTTCTTTCAAAATGTAGAAGTTAATTGCCTGATTTTAGATTTGCAGTCTCTGACTGTCAGCGTTGTGTTCAGTTTTCATTGCCATTTGGAAGAGAAAAGAAGTGAATGAGTCTGACATGTTCAGCAGAACTAGTTCGAAAATGTCCTCAGTTGTGGTCTACGCATTTAAATGAACATTAGAGTCACAAAAACGAAAGAAACAGAACATTGAAATTGCTCTGTCCTTCAAACACACAGGCACAATGCCAGCTCTACCCAATCCCAATTTACTCCCAAGAGACAAGATACTTGCTTTTGATTAAAAAAAAAGTTTACATTTTTTAAATTTCATGATTGAGCCCTGTAATTATTCTAAATTCGTTATAAGCACAAGACGCTAAAGGGCCTTTTTGATAAGAGAAAAAAAAAGAATCTGGGATGACACAGAACCTGCTCGACTCTGCACAGTTTGTCAGTCACAGTGGAAGAGAGACAACAACAACAACAACAGAGGTACAGATATCGTGCAATAAAGGATGGGATACATAACTGCTTGATCTTAAAAGTCAGTGTATTTTTTATTAATTTTTGATGTGTTTGAAGAGTGGGAGGTGTCTGTTGCATTCTTTAAAGTCTCCTCCTTTCAAAGGATTTGAGGAGGAATCCTTTCATCTCCAAAAGCTTCAGATGCGCACTGATTGAGTGGCAGATGAACCTGTTAATTATTTAGAGAGGTTATTTGTAAGGCAGAGACTTCAGAAATGCTCTGCTTTTCAAGTGTCAGTGTTTATAAGGTGAAATAAAGTCTCGTCTGTCAGAAATAAATTAGCAGTGTGACAGTGATGTACTCGGCGCCCTCTCATTACAATCCGCAGCTGGCTCCTCCCACCGCGTTTAACACGCATAGCTGGTGAAGCTGTAGGGCGATTCTGTGGCATTACTCAACAAGATGGTTTTCACTTCATGCACAACCACTGCTAGTTTTACACTTGGTTGGGTTTTTATAGCCTTGACCCCAACCCGCAACACCCCATCACTGCATGTCATTCTCGATGCTGCAGAGGTACGATGAAATGACATAACAACCCCAGGCAGCCAGTCAGAAGCATCCGGGCCTGCCGGGTTGCCACCCTCTCGTCGGGATCAGAGCATCCCACCAAAGAGTTAAAGAGTCAAAACACATGAGTGACGGCGTCTGATGTACACATGTCACCGTATGTGTCCTTAACCACATGTGACTGGCGATGAGCGCACAGAGGGAATAATACGGTAGAGAAAACGGCAAGGCCTAGAAAAACGAGGAGAGGCAGGAAGGAGCAGGGGAGGGGAGCGAGATCTATTTATAGAATGCCAATGATTTTACTCAACCTGTATTGCTACTGCCCGAACGAAACATGTTATTTTTCTCTGTAAAATGTTGTGTTGGGATGAGGAGGAGATTTTATTGCACAAAGCATATCAGCCGCTACAGAAGGCAATAATGTCATATTTCTATTGTTAGTACAAGATGCTTTCTTCCCCTGGAAAAAAAAAACAAATATTATCCTTATTTCAATGCGCTCGCAGACGTGGAAGGTGGTGTTCACAAACGATGGTGGTTTGAGAATAAAGTTTCGAGTTTTGCACCAACTTTATTTCCTTGATATCTTGTCAGTCCAGGACAAAACCATCAAGTGTTCTCAAAACGTTCAATCTTGATAATGTCAGCAAACTGAATGTGCTACAGCAGACGTTTTAAAGCTGTTCTATACATCAGCAGACACGCAGAAGCACACAGTTACGTCAAAATAAAAAAGTAAAACCATCTGGTACTAATCAACTTAACTCTTCATCCGTCTTTTGAGATAATTTTACATGGTTCGAGACGACATCACTGAAGAGGAAAATATATTTGAAATGACTTTAAAAGCTCTATCATGTGGAAAGAATTAACTGTCTTATAAACCTAATGGAGGGGGATTTTTTCGGGGAACCAGAGAACGGCACATAATGGCATTAGTTGTTCAACAATTTATGTTAACAGATTTTACTGGACACGTACCTAAATGCAAAAAGGGGTATAATGGCATTGGGCTTACAGGTTGATGGGTCCTCACGTAAATGAGAGACGGCTAAATGGAGTGAAGGGAATGGGCATAGTGATGATGTTTATCGCTGGGGAAGGGGACATCATTACGCACCTTGTTAAGCCCTGCAAGCAATGCTGCGTGGACGTAATTACCCATTTAAATGAGTTTCCTGCGGCGTTGTTTTTTTTTTGTTTCTCAAATTAAACTCCTGACACAAATATGCCGCATTCTGTTTTCTTTCATGGAAATCCTTGGACTCTCAAGTCCCAACGTAGAGGCAGTTAACGCGTTGAAATCCGCCGTCAAGAAAATGGATTTATTAAGACAGTTAAGACACTAAGACGCTTTTTTTTTTTTAACCAAAACTCAGACGGAGTTTTAAGAAAAACCAATAAAACCAAACGAGTCTCAGGAAAACTTGTGACGATGGAAGGCTGCAGGATCTCTCATTAATGCAGGTTTTGCTGCCTGTGTAGAAATGCCTATAGTTACATTAATATAGGATAGAAAAGGTCAGCTTACATATTTAAAAACACAAACCCTGAGGCTTGTTATGGCCAGGAGTGAAATCTATTTGCTGTGGAAGCTCACAATGCTATTTGCTCTGTCGTATCCTGTCTGTGTCAAGAGGAATGTGCCCACCTACGTCCCTCTGGCTTCAAAGTATTAAAACAGAAGCATTTATACAATGTGTCTTGGCATGCACTCTAAGAAAACATTGACACTTTTTCAATATGTTTGTCCCTCCTTGCAAATATGTAACAAGGAACTTGCAATCAGTCTAAGGGGAAATTATTTTTTTTCTTCTCAGATCTGTTGTGGAACAACAAAACCAGTATGGTTTTCACGAAGTGAGAAAAAGTAATTACAGTTCTCTAGTAATGACCGATATGATTTTAGTGCGGCAAAAGCTAATTTCGTCCAAATGTGCAGAGAGAGAAGAGGTATTAATTAAAATTCATGAATATCAGTAATTTTCTTTCACTGCCCTGTCGACGCTGAACTGCAGGTTACCGGACTTGTTGCCACATTGTTCAGAGACTCCCAGGGCTTTTTCCAGTGCTGATGCTCTGCTGTGTGAGCGGCAGGCAAAGGGGGGAAGGGAATCCGTGAAACACAATAACAATACTCGCTGCGAACGGAAACTTTTCCAAGCAGCCAGCTCTGACACCAGGGAAGAATGACCTTTCCAAGTGTCCTGTTTTTTGCCTAAAACAAAGAGGGAGCAGGAGGATGTTAGTTAGCATTTCCCCCATCAGATTAAATGTCAGCTACTGCATGCATAATTGCATAAAAAGGAGGAAGACTTGAAGTGAACCAATTTGCTGGTGGATAGATGAATCCTGAGTTTAGTCATTCGCTGCATTGCAGATATTGTCATGGTGCTTTCAGCGTCGTCTGCTTGTACTTTATTATTTCTGTTATATCTGTATGTTAACACTGCACCTGGCTTTACAGTAATTGCAACACCGAGTGGAACCTAATTCAGCTGGAAACAAAAGTATTATCCCTTTGTCACATGTCTACCTTTTTATAGAATTTAAAGAAGGCAGAGCAGACAAAAGGGAGCGAACGTCATTGTATTACTCACAAATGCTGCATTATACCTTTGTTCTGTTTGCTCCGGTGGTGGAGCAGCCATTCCTGTTTCTCCCCTCCTTTCATTTCAGCAAATTCATACAACACTTTTGTTTCTAGACATAAACCTGGATGCGCATTAGGGAGCGCATGTATGGGATGTTTGATGAGCACAGAGGCTGTTGGCAGGCGAGCCACTATAGCAGCAATATCGGCCGCCTCAGAGGCATGCAGCAGTATGGCTAGAGGAGCAGCAGGGTAGCGTAATTGTGCATTGTTCATCCACAGAACAGAGGCAGAGCATGTAATGAGCTGTAGCATTTTCACCAAGCCAGCCTAATGGGCTATGACCGAGTATAGGCCTCTCAGAGCCCTCGTGTTCCCTCTGCCCTGTGTGGCCAGTGTCTTGGGCCTCTTCTTTTCTTTTCTTCCATTCTCCCCCTTTTTCTCTGCCCGATCAGCATCAACCACTTCTTCACCCCTGTTATCCCCCTCCTTTATCTCCGCTCCCCTGCCCATTGTCCCCCTGTCTGAGGAGATGGTGGGACCCCTAATGTGTTCAATGTGTGGCTGCTTTTCTCATTCATGATGTCTGTGAAGCTCTGAGCAGTCAGTCTGATTCAGGCCGACATAAATCAGAATAGCTCATTGATGGAGTGCCGTGTGCAGTGTGATTACATTAAAAACCGAAACACAGCACACAAATAAAAGTTCAGGATGGGAATTTGCTGATGTTAGGTGTAGGGGATTTGTTGTTAGGAGTCGGCTCATTTTTCTATCAGAGGCTGTTTTGCATTTTGATTATCTCGTTTTCCTGAAAGCAATTCAGGTGGGCCTGTTTCACTCAGGTTTGTTTTCCTGGGATTAGGGCTTTTCACAAAGGGCCCGGGCCTGTTATTTACGCCCATATCTTGTTTCTAGGGAGGCGGGAAGCCATTTCTTTGCTCGAGTGATACCAGGTCAAGTTGGAAAGACAAGAATGTGTGCCAGGGAATAGATTAGATATCTACTCTGGGCTGAGCTCAGAGGATGAAAACACTACTAATGATAATAGTTATGATTGCCTTGCAAGGGAATTGATAACGACTTCACCCGCCTCTTTGTGCTCTCTTATGGCATCAGAAAAACGATATTCAGGGTTCAGTCAGTGTCTGGCTGTGGAGCACAATGGGACGTCAGTTTTGCCTTTCCCCTCACGTCCACTGTTTGACATACCACAGCATAGGCGGCCAAGTTAATGAATGAAAAGCACTTGGCCTCTGTCAGACTGCTCCGACTGCAGTACTTTCCCCAGTAACCTCCTTAGTTCGAGATTACTCTCCTGTACCTGTTCTCTGTTTGAGAGCTGTTCCCGGTTCAGTCTTATGGGGAGCTAGTGAGAGGGGACGGACGCATGTCTGTACTTGTTAAGGGAAGACTTCTTGTAATCTTTGTGCAGAAGTAGGCTGCTCTGTCAAGGAGCACGACAGGAAGACCACTATGGAGCTGAGTTCAAGTGCCCTCATCTGCTTCAATGATTGTTACCTAAGCAGTCTGTAAGGACTGTTTATGCATCAACACATGATATATGCATGCGACACGCTGTTCAGTTGAGATGCTCCTTTGAAATCTTCTCTGTCAACCATTAAAGGAATATTAACATCAGAAAAACTAGAATAAGAAAATATGATATGGAGAAGGCTGCTCTGTGATGCATTTAGCCTAGCTTAGCACAAACACTGCAAGCAAGAGGAACCAAAAATGGCTGCAGAAAAGAAGCAGTTAAGTCATTCTAGGAAAACAACATTTGGAGGAATATTTCAATATTTTTTGTTCCATAAAGAGACTGATACCACTCTTATGTCTGTCCATTCAGTATGAAAACTTCCGGTAGCATTGAGTTTTTGGAGTTTCCGTTGTTGCCCTCATTTTTTGTAAAAAATTATTACAGAAATATAATGTGTTTATCAGTAAGATTAAGTTTTGCTGCTATGGAGATTATTTTACCTTTGGATAAAGCCAAGCTAGCTGTTTCCCCTTGCTTTCAGTCGTCATACTGAGCTAGGCTAACCATATTTCCCAAAACGTCAAACTATTTATTTATTTTTTTAGTGCCAGAATGTATATTTTCCCTAGAATAAAGTGTGTATTCCAGAATCCAGTTTCAGCCTCATTTCTCTCTCACTTTGTGTTATCAGGCCAAAATACTGTCCATCCTAAATGCTAATGTGTGGCTGTCCTCTTTTTGTTTGTGTGCGAAAGGACAGCAGACAAAATACCAAGGGTGGTGGGGGAGTACGCACATGGGAGTGGTGTTCTGACTTTTCATTTGTTCGCTACCCAGTAATGATTATTTTAGCCTCTAAGCCCCAGATTTGGCCTTGTTTTGCTGTGGGAAGCAGCATCAGTGGGGACAGAGCAGCCTTGCCCTGGCTGAGGAGCTTGTCTGTGGCTAAGCTGGTTGGCAGCGGGAGTCAGGTACACAGCACGGAAGACATTTTGAGTGTAGTCACAGCAGGTCAGCTGGGGAGTGAAAGGGGAGAGAAGGCAGAATGCTCAGTTTAAGTGAGGACGGGTCGAGTTGTGCGGCTGCATTACCAGCGTTTGTTCGCCTGGTGGCTGAATGAGAGCATTTTCTAATTATAGACCTCCATCGTTTTCCTTGTTAGTAGCGCTGGTAACAAGCCAGTTGCCAGCTTGCATGAGCAACTGCAGAAAGCTGACTTTTGGTTTAATTTGGAGGACTAGCTATAATCCAGACTAAATCCCTTAAATCTGAAGCCCCCTCCCTCCCCCCACCACTGTTGGATTACGGGAGTGTCTTTAAAAGGATAAGGACCTTCTTATCGCTGCTTCCCTCAACACTTGTTTGGGACATCAGATGTGGGGGAGGACACTTTGTCGTCACCCAGTGTGGCCAGTGTGGATATGAGTGAAAGAGATTAGGCGTCCGGCGACTGAGATCAATGATAATCACAATTTACAGTTTTTAAACCCTCACAGTCACAGTGGCATATGGATCTCAGCAGATGCCTCCGTTCCCTCCCCAGTGATTTTCACCAGCAAGTTAACAGTCTAACAGAATAAAGCGGCTAAATCAGATGTCCGGCAGTGTTTTATGAGTGCAGCACTGGTCACCTTTAATCATTTTTACACAGACTTTTATTAACTGTTTGACACACTGGCTCAAGCCCTTGCTGCAGAAAAAATGTGGATTTATGACCGCTGGAATATCCAAAATCATTTGTCAAAGATGAACTGATCAAAGCTACAATGACAGACACTTGCACTTTGCCTACATTTAACATTATTCCCATCTTCAGCAAGTTTTCACAAAACATGAAGCTAATGCCAGTTGTGTTGATACTTATCCCCTAATTATCACTGAAACACCTTATCATTAAGAGATCATACAAATGTTTTTCAACAATTTATTTATTTAATGAATAGTTTGACATTTTGCTGTTTTGCTGTAGCCAACATGAGGTTGTGGTACATTCAGAGGTGGAGACTCCAGTCCACCGTAAATCCCACCAAGAAATAGTCATAATGCTCAGTAAAACCACAACTTGTCATTTCTATACCTCATAACATAGTTAATTACTAAGCTTTAGAGGTACAGGTAGCTTTTTGGCTAGCTGTGCTCAGTATTTCAAGTCTTTATGCAAACCTGAAATAACCATCTGCTGGCTCGTGTACGAGTGGCATCAATCTTCTCACGTAACTCAACAAAAAAAGTCAATATCCGGGATTCCCCAAGTGTCGAATTATTCCTTTAATGCTGTGCTGAAATGAAATAATGCATGAGCTGCTAAGAGGGGCGGGAAAACACATTCAAAATTGGAAAACAGATCAGTGGTTTTGTTGACAGCAATGTGAGGTCCTTAATTTCTAATAAATGAGCTAAAACATGCAAAACACTGATGTGTTAAGCAGCTATTACATGGTTCAAGTGATGATCGACAAACCGAGACGGTAGCTATAGAAAGGGTTTGTGCTACCAGTTTAGGGCTGTTTGTATCACTCACTGCTAATGAAGTGTTGTTGGGAGTTGGGGAGGGGGTGTCAGCATTGCAACAGGGAGTATATGTAGACCAATCTAGCACACACAGGCATATGTGTTGTTTGAGATGCTATATTTGAGCGTGAGGCTGTTACTTATCTCATCAGGGTGTGATGGCGGAGAGGTGAGGGAGCTCAGTGAATTCCTGGTGGATGCAGGCTGTGATCCCTGAGCTCCCTGCTCAGGAGCAGTCTGGGAGTTACATAGAGAGCCAAGCCACAGGGGGGAGCATAGAAATAGAAGTACCTCAGTGTGCTAGTACTTGTTTACCTGAGTGTCAACATTTTTGACTTTGCTCATTAACCTGTGCACTTGGGTGAAGCAATACTCTCTCTCTCACACACACACTCACACACACACAATTAATAATGATAACTAAGGGTAAGCATAAACACATTAAGCTCGGGATAATGAACAGGTGCAACAGCAGGGTGATGGGGCAGCTATCACACCTCAAAGGAGGCAAATCGATTTCATCTGATACCAGTTCACAGATACACCCTGTAGCACTTTCCTCAAATCTAATCACGGATCCATTTAAACTACGTTAGCTTGGAGTCTACTTGCCATTAAAATGGGTTTTCAATTTCTATTATTTTGAGAGCATTGGTTAAAAATGAACCAAGTGCAGCAGTGAAGTAACAACCATACATCTTCCACCTCTGAAAGATGGAAAAGGTGAGGAAGTCTCCACGTTCGTCCAAGCTCTCTCCTCCCTCTTGTCGCTCTCCCTCTATTCCTATTACCCATGCAGCCAGCATCCTCTCTAAATTGTTTTGCATGACCTTTGCTACAGTAGCTCTAATTATTACCATCACACAGGCCCTGTAAGGCACACAGCTAATTATACTGGATTTATCTGAAGGGACATTGGTGCCATTCTTCATAGGCATGTCTTGGCTACCATCAGTGCGGGTGATCTAAACCCAGAATAAGGTTAATTTGGGTAATACAGTAATAGTAATTAGAGTCACAATAATTACAAGCATAGTTGTAATAACAATGAAGACCAGGTTATTAGTAATTGGGATCCAAATGAACTCACTACGCATATGCAATACCTTATGTAATTGAGAAGAAGGGCATTGCCACAAAAAGAGCGAGGGTGAAAAGTGCAGTGCAATATGCATAATGACATTATTACAGAGCCAGATTGTTGCTGTTTCCTTCCCATTGCTCTGAATCGATGTTTGACAGTGGTAGTTGAAAGATGTATTTTCAAAGGCATTGTAGGATTACCCGTTAGTGTAGGTACCAGGACCTCTAGTCATTGCATCTCATAAAGAGTTGTTACTAGAGGAAACGATATTTTTCAAAGCTCCTACATGAATGAAGAGGGGCAGTTGGAGCCGTCTTTTGGCTGGCGGGCAACTCATGTAATGAGCCTAAGAGGGTTCCAATTATTCCACTTGCGATCAAAAAGGAGAAGGAGATTACTTCTCTTGCCTCTTTTTTCTTTGACATTTTACACAGTAACATCTTTTGATAGGGGCTGAGGGAGAGAGGGAAAAAAAAGATTGCTAGTGAGCGCCTGATAGTCTTGTACAGGCTCCAGCAGTACAGTCCTTTCTGTCTAGCAGAGACAAAGCAAAGCCTTCGCAACTCACACATTTTTTCTCCATTTTTTGGATGTTTTTGTAATAAAACTACTTTTCCCAGCGCATGGTACATTAGCTTTCTCTCAGACTATATCACCTGCACAAGACAGAGAGGAAGCTTTCATATGACCGCGGGCTTTGGCTACAGCAGACTTCATGGCTGATCGCTGCCATATTTTTCCACACAGAGCTACAGTATTGTAAATTGTGAGGAGGCATGTGGGGTACTCACTCACTCACTGCAGTTGTTTTCCTCCTCTGCTTAACAGCGTAAGTCATGTTCCAGGGAATACAATGGGGAGTTGAATTATTCGATTGTGTACAGATTTTTTTCCTCTCCTTTTCATTTATTAAATTCCCAGATTACAAGTAAAAGCACATTAGATGCCTGGCGGTAACTGAAAGGATTTCTCCGCTATAGGATATCAAACTATATCAGCCTAGGAGAAATAAACGATGGGAAAAAAAACAGAACAAAAGACAAATAATATTATGTACCACTGCACTGAGACAAAGAGAACTCCAATCTGCATCAGCACAGATAAACATCCACCCCTAAGATATGTTCTGGGTAGATAACAGCTTAGTGTGTGTGTGTGTTTGCAACACACAAACACAGACACACAAGTGCACAGAGCAGAGCTTTGATAAGCACAGAAAATTACTACATGTTGTTTATGGTGGCAGAACAAAAGGATTCAAGGTATTCATTTCAAGAAATCAAGCTGTGGAAAGGTGGATGCGGGGTCTAAGATGTATTTCAATGGGATAGATTTGACTTCATAATATAGACATAATTGGGGGGAAACAAGATATCTGCTCTTGTGTGTGTGTGTGTGTGTGTGTGTGTGTGTGTGTGTGTGTGTGTGTGTGTGAGGTCTGGGAATACAGTGCCTCGCCTTCCCCTGTGGATCCACTGCAAGGGTAGGGGGCAGAGAACCACCGTCTGTTGCTGTTTTCCATGACCCTGTATATCCCCCCGCAGTGAAAAGCGATGTTTGCCCCCAAAGACGGCCCTAATACAAATTAAATTAAATGAAGTCAGAGCAGCTAATCCCTGTGTGTTGCTGAAACACCCCCCCGCACACATACACACACACGAATGAGTGGGTCAAGCCCGCTGCATCTGGCCCCCTCTCCACCGGCCCTGCTCTCAAGCTGCCAGGCTCCCAGTCCCTGACGGAGGCGACAGCAGGCCCCGCTCCCACTTTCTGCCCCACTGCGGCTGCGTGTGTGCGCGTTAGAGTATGAACGCGTGTGTTTCACTGTACATTTGTGTTGCCCTCCTCCCTGCCTGACTCACACGGTGTTTATTCCCTTTCGCTTGTTTTGCCGTTGCGCCTGCGTGTCTTCATGTGTGCATTCCTTCAAAAAAGATGTATTTATGTTTGTGACCGGCTTACACATTTCACACATATTTCTTGGTCTACATTTTTGGTAAATTTACAGTTAAATGTAAAATATAGAGGATTCGCATGTTCGCATCTCTCAGACAATGCACTAAACAGCAGTGTAATGGGAAAACAAACAGTAGCGTTGGACCACATAGTGTTGGTTGTTGTTTTGTTCTGCCTGTGCCCTGATGGCAGCCTGTCACAGTCCTGGTAACAAGCTGGATTTACAGATGCGGTGGTGATGTGCAAGCAGCTAATACTGTGCTGTCAATCCCAGTGCTGACAGCTGCCTAGAAAGACCATCCCAAATATTACCAGCAGATGTGCTTCCCATTGAAGCAGCAGCAAACAGGATCAAAAAGCTAACTAGGCTGCACTGATAGGAGTAGCTTTGTTGTGACGCGACCTAAAAGATCTCGTATGCCCATCTGTTTAATAAAAAAGCCCCTTTCTATGATACGTACTTTGGCATCAAGCCCGACCATCTACCCCTGATTTGAGCACCGGCTCTGATTTGCGAGACGAAGTGCATGGACTGAGTTTCAGCAGCTGGTGTACACAGATATTATGTTTTGGAGGGTTGTGGGTTCGGAGGGCGGGTGGGTTTTTGATGAGCTGGAGTCTGGAGTACATGTTTGTATGTGTGTGTGCGTTGCAGATCTGAGCACCTGCACACATGCCCTTTGAAAAGCTCCATCACCCCTCCATCCAGCCAACACGCAGGGTAAACATGGTTTGTTTGAGCGAGTGGCCCGGGGTAGTTGGATTAATGAGCGCTGATGAAGTTCCACTTGTATCCTGGGTGCTGCCTCCCTATTTGCTGGAGTGGCTGTGATGTGGTAGTGTGTCTGGAGGCGGTGACTCATTCCCTTTACCCAGTGTCAGATTAAGGCATGTCAATAAACAGACCCACTCAATCCATCTCCGAGTGACTGCATCCGCTCACAGAGCCTCCCAGTCTGTAATGAGCTGCTGCAAATCTCCATCCAACTAAAATGTCTGGAAAGATGCCTTGTCACAGCGAGCGAGAGAAAAAGAGAGAGGGAGGGAGAAAGAGAGGCAGACAGAGAGGCTACAGCAGCCCCGATGTGACTGGCAGCCATCGTTAAGCTGCTAAGAGAAAATGTACCGAGGCGTGCTCCGCCACATTGTAGAGTGCAAGTTGATCAGCTCTCCTCGCAGATCCACAGATTCCTCATTTCGGGCTTCCCCGTGTGTATTGAGTTAATCAAAAATTAATTCTAAGTTTACTGATTTCAAAAGTGACTCAAAGTTGTGCTGTTTATTCAGTCACTGCTCTCATGTAAGCATTTAAGTGGAACGTGTTTACATAATCTGCAGTGTTTCTGAATGTTTATTTTTAAGGCCCAGCCCAGGGGAGGTGAGAGAAACCTTTGGGAATTCCTCGTGCACTCATTTAGCGTGCCCCCACCCCCACTCCCCCTCCACACTGGCTAATATAGGGCACAACTGAGACGAGAAAATGCTATCTAGTAATTCTCTCTCAAAAATTAAATGACTGCTCAAACCATATGTTTGTAGTGCTTATTCCCAGACGGCATAGAAACCACAAAGTGTACCTGGATTAGACGTTACCCTCAACATTTCCGGAGTCTGCTCAAAAAAGTCACCACCTACCACTCTCATGCGGCGCCATACGCACATTAACGGATTTTTGGATGAGAGGAGTGTGAAAACTTTTCAGTCTGACATCCAAATTAAAGAAAATCCCTCAAGACTTGCCTAAAGGGGAAGTTCCTGCTATTTGAGTTTGATTAGGCTCCACGGGCTTTAAGGAAAGTAAGCCGATTTCTTTTAGGAAACAGCGTAAGGTAGTCAAGTCTTTTTGCTCCCTCCCCCCGCTTTTTACTATGTAAAAACCATGAATCGTAATCTCATAGAGATACTCAGCTTTTTTCTTTCTGTCTTGGAGATAGAATAAGCCTGAAAACACATGCAGAGCTGAGCGCCGAACAGGTGTTATATGAAACTCTATCCAGCCTCGTGTGCCTGCTGACACAGTACACCCCTCTTCATTCTAAGTGGACACTATAACTCCGCCTGAAAGGCTTAAAAGCACCAGCCTTGGCTCTTAAGACAAAGACAAAACAAAAACACCGACCCCGGAACCCACACAGCCACCAACAGTTTGAAACATGTTGGTCCTGAGCAGTGATTCCCTGGTAAGACAACAGCTCTGACTTAAGCCTCTTTAGCGTCAGCCGTCTCCGCTGGAATGCAGACGTCTGCAAAGGGGGCCTATTATTTAAAATCTTTTCATCATGCTGAAAGGGAGGGAAATAGCTTTGACGTTGAGAAGCTCATGAATAATGAATGTTGTTTCTATCAATGTATGTATAATTAATCACATCTCTACTAACTGGACTCTGCGGCTCTGTGGAGCCTGTAGGCCTGAGTGACATGGAGACTGGTCTGGGCTATTGTCTCTGTTTCAGAATAAAAGGCGGCTGCAGTTTCCGACGCGTTGGTGGAACACAGGTGGCGCAAGCAGCAGCCTTTTTCCTCTCTTCATGAGAGCGGGGGGGTGATTGTTTTGGCCAGAATGAGCAAATATTTGTTCAATTTCACACGGAAAGGCAAGAAAAATGAGAGAGAAGTGCAGGCAGGAAGTGGCGCTGTGTTTACGTATCTGTTTCATTGTGTTTCAGAGAAGCTGCTATTTAGTTTGCTCAAACAATGCTTACCCTTAACACACGTAGTCAAGGACACAAGTGACCTCATCATAGCGTTTCATTCACCCAGGGTTTTTTTCTTCTTTTTTTTTTGGTCCGGTCACAAAGACTGCAGAAATGTACAAGCTACAGCGGAGCCAGGAAGCTTTTAAAAACCTTTTCTCCACAGAATCACTCACTTTCATAACATGATTGATTCCCAAATGGGCTGCTGGGTTTGGGGTGAATTGATGGGTGATGAAGTGAAACGATGCAGAGAATGTGGCAGGTTATTTGTCACACGTGTACCCTTCTGTCACAATTGATTGTGTATAATTTGAGTTTGCAGGGAGCCAGTTGATATTAAATGGTAACAACTCTCTGTATTCATCACGGCAACCCCCCTTTAGCAGGCAGAAATAGAAAATGTAATCTCATCCACAACCATGGCTGTGCCTCGGGCACTCTTTCACCCTTTTTACCGCTGATCCTCCCTTAGGGGCCCTGCCCTCTATAAAGGAAGAGGGAAATCTATAATCTAGCAGATGGCAGAGGATCTATAGGAAATTCTATAATCGGGAAGATGGTGGTGATGATGGTCGTCGGAGAGGAGAGCAGAGGGCTGGTGGTGGTGTTGGAGGGTTACGGCAGCTCAGGATGCCAAGAGCATTTCTTCCTTCCCACATGGCGAGCAAAACATAAACCCGGCCCGCACAGGTGCCTCGGTGGTCTCTTCGTCTTCATCATGGGTGTCACACGGACTGAATGTGAGCTGCTTAGAGGTGCTGCACCCAGAGGCGTTGTGGTTGTGCACCAGCTCAGCCCTGCAAGTCAGGGATTGTTAGAGCAGCGCCTTTGTAGGGAAGCAGAAAGAGAGAGTCTGTGTGTGCAGGAATGTGAATGTGCAAGAGGCTCAAAGGGGAGCGTTTCTTTTTCATCGTTGCACTGCATAGGATGAGAAAGTCATCTGCAGACATACACACTCAAACCTCACACACTCCTCTGCATCCTCACTGCAAAATTATTTGAGGTGAATACATGATGTGTAAACAGGTACTTTAAGACACTGACCATCCCTCAATCCCTCAGCCCATGAAGATTTCCCTCCTATTTCCTCCTCCTTTTTTTTTTACCCGTCATTATCACCACAACCAAACCGAGCTGGATAATGAAGCCTTTTTATTTTCTAATTGCAGCTGGCTTGCCCTGTAAACCCCCTGGATCTCTTCTTCCCCTCATCCCTTCCTTTAGCAGTGGGATATCAATAACAAGGCACATAATGTGTAACATTTCCTTCCGGGACCAAGGGGAGTTCGTGAGCGTGCTGCAGCAACAATAAAGGAAGACTCAGGCACAACCTCAGACTGCTCAAACACAGAATGAAGCAGCAAAATTTGATCTGACAGTTTTAATTGATTCTGCCTAGTCTGTTGTTTTGTATGTTTAAACAGTGCATTTTAGTCTGGCAGTAAGAGCATTCGCTGTCGGTAATGAGCGTGGCTGGATGTTTTTTGTCAGCTACGTTGATGACATTAAAGAGTTGCGTCCACGAGAGACAAGAAACATTCACTCCAATAATCAATTTTTCTTCTTTTAGATGTTCACTTTTTTTAGACACAGCCTTGCACAGCCCACCCCACCCTGCTTAAATGCCTTTTTAAGCAGTGTAACTCATGTTAAATAGTTTATCTCAAATGTTAGCTGTCCTCAAAAGACGGACTGCATGCATCTCTGTTTAAGTAGGCTTTAATCTTTTTAAACAAAGATGCAGCAGTATTCTGGTTTCATGTCAGCCCTGTTTGTAGTCTGTAAATAAAATAAATGTCTCTAAATTAAATTCTTGAGTAAGAAGCAAATTGCTGATGCCGTCATCTCATGTGTCCCTTCTTATAGTAACATGTTATTTGTGCATGTTGCTGCATTTGTCCGTATTTTTTCGAGCTTGCTTCCCTGTTTAAATGTTCTGCTGTGCTGTATACGCATCGATAATACATACAGTAAGGCAGCTGTGTGACATTTTTTTCTCTCTTTTTCTCCCCTATCTCTGTGACATCTGTTGAACTTGTCGGGTGTTTACTGGTGTAACAACTGGTGTCTTCACTCCCCCATCCCTCCCCTTCTCTCTGGTGCTCCCCATGCCCCCACACAATGAATACACTTGCATCCAGACTACAGAACCAATTGTCACGCTGGGAGGAAGGCAAATCAAATCTTACGGCAGCAACTAGGCGAGGAGATTGCTTTTCCTCTCAGTGGCAGAGAAGCAAGCCCATCGTCCTCATGCCTCCGGTTTTACCGGAGAGAAAGAAGCAAAGGGTGAAAAGGGGAAAGCGACTGGGCTGCAGCAGCTGGACCGCAAGTCTCCCGCAGGTCAAGTCTCACCCATTTCCTCCCATCTTCACCCTCTCTCTCTCTCGCCACTCTCTTTCCACTTCCCTCCCCACTCATCCTGACACTACCTATCAGTCACCCAGCGACACCGGGGACTACATTCCTCCCTCCAGTCCTCCAGATGAAACGGAACAATAATTATGGGGATAGAGTGGCTCTGGCCGGCAAACTGGGGCCGCTCAGATCACAACAACACATTGTCCAACCTGATTAAGGAGCCATTTGTGGTGTCCTCGCTGTAGTTAAGCAGTCCTCATCCTCTTGCCTGAAACTTGACCTCTCAGCAAGATCTATTGACATGTCCTCCAATTTGAGGTCGGTCAGAAATGTGGGGGCAGACATTACATTTCTTTACAGGAAGCCTGGGCTAATGCATCCGATTCTTCCTCAGAATAGGCTCTCTTAAGTGACTCATCAATGCCCAAGGTTATACCCTCACATGTTGGGTGGTTGTTTATTTCCACTGACAATTTGATGAATAGAGGAAATGTGGCTATCGCCATTGAATCCTTTGATTAACGAGCAGCTGCTGTGTTGAAGATGAGCCATAGAGGAAGAAATAGTGAAGCAAAAGCACTGAATGTTTGAATACTGTGAAGAGTCTCCTTTGGTTGTACCTAGTGCACATGTAAGAGAGCTCCATGTAAAAACCCTGAGAGAGAATTGCATTATGGAAAGTACAGTTCCATTTCTGGACTGGAACAGCTTGAGAGCAGGGGCATACTGCCTTCCTCTTCAGGCCGTGCTCACACAGAACCTGCCATCCAAACCAATTACAGGCTGCAGCCAGAGTGACATTCACAAGAAATTTTCTATCTTGTCTTTTAAATGAAGTTTTCCCCTTGTTACTCATGCCTTGCATTTTCATTAGTCTCTCACTGGATGCGCGGCCACTGTAGAAGATGAGGCGGTTTAATTTGTGTTCACTGAGACCAAAGTGCAGCACAGATAGAACACCAAACATATGCATATACAGCATATAGCAGAGAAACATTATTGATCTCTAATAGCCAGCTATAAAAGCACCATTATAGCATCTATAAATCTTTAAAAAGGAAATATATTTTTCTGTGATAAAAAAAATACATTTCTAAATGTGGCAGAATTCATAAATTAATGAAATAATATGTGTTAATCTGTAATTAATGATTAATATGAGTTGCAGTATGTTGCCGCTGCCATTACCTTTGATATTTAATGGAGTCAAGCTGAACAGGAACAAAAGGAGTCAGGGGTAATACAAGAGAACAAACATGGTGTGCTCCAAATTAAGGGCTAATAATAATATGTTAATTAAATTCCTTTTCATGAATTATCTTCTCTATAGTAATGAGTTAAAGTTTAATTAGGGGTAAATGGTGAAAAGGAGACGGAACGATGCTAACCTTCAGCACAAACACATTGCATCATAATTTAGCAAACCCCAGTCAGAGGCCTGCCCTCGCGTTGTTTCTTATCGTTATACAGTTTTCCTGCAAAAATAATTAGAAGTACAAGAGGTGAGATGGCAAACAACAGCTTATCTCCTGATGATTGAAGGTAGACCTGTGCACTTTGGAGAATACTGACAGATAATTGCGCCTCCATACGTACAAGTTCCTTAAAGTTTTACAGCAACTAAAGAGACAAGATCAGTGAGACAATAATGCCACACAGCATATTTTTAGTCTTTGATCCATTGAGAAAATGCCATCAATACCAAGGATCTAAACAAACAAGGACATGCATTTGATAGCATTAACAAGCTCTTACATTTTTCATAGACTGCAAACAGGTCATGGGAGCTATTTGCCAGAGGTAAACATCACGCATTGGCTGCTGTGATCTGCCAGCAACACTTTTATTTATTCATGTATTTACTTATTTTTTTATTTATTTCAAACGAGATCCGAAAAGACCGGGACTAATGTTTGACACTTCCTCTGCTCCCCCGTCCCCACTGCTCAGACTCTGCAGCATTGTGGTTTCACTTCCACGCAGACGCTGAAAAAGTTCAAAATGTTCAACCCCATTAACATACAATGCGGAGTGCGTCCGCGCGCTGCGTTTTAATCCAAATCTGTTTGGTCGCCGTGCATGACAGCTGTGCAGGGCCGCTGCTACCTCACCAGCAGGCGTGTGTCAAATGTGAGGCTGAGTTGATCATCAGCCATCCTGCCCCAGTGCCTGCATTAACCTTTCTTATCACGAGGGGTGACTCTTTTTTTTTTCCAACAGGACTTTGATATCGGCACTGTAGACTTCCCTCGGAAGCCAGCCATTGACTCACAGCTTTTATCAGGATACAGTATCTGCGGGGAGGAATTTTAAGTGAAGGCTCTGCTTTCTGTCTGCAGAAAACACCTGCATCTTATCAAACTTTGTCGAAAGGGTCATATCCTGGCTTTTCGCACAACTGGGAAAGTCCTTTGAGAGGCTTTGATACCCTTTGGCCCTCTGACATCTTACCTAGTGTGAGTAGATGCTTGGCAGATGCAGGAGGAGCTACCTGCTCGGTGTACACTAACTCCTCTGTCCATGCGCTCTTACTCGTCAGACGTTCTCCTTGCTAAATAAATGTTGAAAAAAAAGAATGTAGGATGCCTTTGAACTGTGTTCTCTAATGTGGGTCAGAGATCTATCGTATGCATATTCTGAAAGCCTTTTCATCTGCAATTGCGGAGTTAAGATTCCCCTGGTACACTCTTAATTTCATCTACTTCTCTCGCAGTTATTTATTTAATATTTCCACATTAACGTCTTCTCAAACATGGTAAAAGTGAAGAGTTCAGAGAAGAAAAAAGGGAAACTTTTCTTCTCCCTCTGCCTGCATGATAGTCTGTCCGCCCTAATGACTCCATTTTAAAGACAGTGGGCTGACCGGCAGCGGAGGGAGGGAGGGAGCAAGGGATCGAGAGCGGGGAGGGTGAAGAGGAGAAGAGAGGCTGCGCTCACTGCAGCACTCTCCTCAGCTCTCAACTCCCAGTCAGCCTCTCTGTGTGTGTGCTTTGAAAGAGAATAGGATTCAGCCCTTTGAAAGCCGAGGCTGCTCACCGGGGCCTTTGTGTAAAATAACATTTCTACTGAAAGCCAATTACTGGTAACATTATTTTGGTTGCTTCCATTATTAAAAGTACCTCTCTCTGTTGCCCCCATCATCCCTCAACCACAACCCCCCACCCCACCCACTCACCTCCCACCCCCTGCATCGTTCTGTTACAGACGGAGAATTATTCCATTGACTCCAGTTACGTGAACAGCAGAGCCCACCTCATTAAAAGGTATGTCTTGATTAGGAATTGTTACCAGCACCTCGTTACCATTGTTATCTGTAATTGTTTTATCTAATGAGCACACAGCTACCGTTGCAGCAGTTTGCAAGTGTTCCTGCATGTTTTTCATTCAGTGTAATTGCAATGGGAGGATAAGATTTTGGGATAAATAGAATTACTCTGTAATGCGTTTAGCAGACACTTGTTGAAATGAGCCACAAACCTCATACTTTCAGAATATTAGATTACACAGAGCAGCAGAATCAGCAAGTAATGATTTTCATATTTGCAGATAACCTTATTACTCTTCTGTAATTCAGTTCATTAGCAACACATGTGGCTTGAATTGCATCAGGTTGCAACTTAAAACAACCGCTCAATGATTAAAAGATATTCGGGAGATTTTTCAAGTGTTTTTCTTCCGCTGTGTTTCAAGACGGCAGTTTCATGAGTAGTCAGTAATTATCCTCTTTTTTTTCTTGGGTGACAAAGAGAAGAACAAATGTTTTCATTGTGTTTTGTATTTCAGTCCACCTGAACCAGGATATTAGGCAGCAGGAATGCAGGGTTGGGGGTTGGGATGGAGGTTGGGATGGGGGTCATATAATAATTCCCTCCAGCCATTGAGGTTTTTGTGACCAGGCTCCCTTCGAAAACTACAATTCTCCCCTTTTACCTGCAACTATGGAACATTCCTGCCTTTCTTTTGTTTGAGGCCATCCCAGCCTTTTGAAAAGCCATTATGGCAATTTCCTGCCCCAAAAGATTCCCTGCATTAATGTAAACAAAGAGCATTCAAGTGTGGGGCCGCTGCAGCACACTACAAAGAAATCCCCTCAGGAGCCAGTGAGCCTATGGTCTGGGACAGGTGCAATTACAGTGATAACATCAGAGAGCCAGCATTACCTGCAGTCCTCTCTCCCAGGCTGGAGAATGTGAGGCTTGAGCCGGGGAATGCAGCTACCTTGTACTGTCCTTCACTTTCTCTACCTTTCTTTTTGTTTACTCCCATTTTCTCCTCTGTCTGCACTTTTCTTGCCTTTATAGTCGCCTTTCTCCCCTTATATGAACTCATTCATACGTTTCTTTTCCTCTCCTGCAAGAACACATGTTCATATATTCACCCCTATTTAGTGTTGTTTGTAAAGCAGAATTTGTTCCAGTGGGATGGAAATCAAATGAAGGGAAATCACGCTGTTACTGTGCAGCTGTTGATTGTGCCCCCCCAGCCCACCCTCTTTATTGACTGTGAGCCCCAAACAAGACAGATGCTCAGTTTGTATGCCTCCGGCGTTTCCTACATCCATCTTCCTTCCAGGAATTCCTGATTACTGCAGTATTTGTTTGATTGTAGTGAGTGAGTGCCACCTGTTCGTTCAATGCGTTGTCCTTGAAGTCGGTGCATCCATCCAAAATGTCCCAGTCCGAAACACCCCATAGCTGCCGTGCTTCCTGTGAAGGTGAAAAATGTCCATTAAATCCAAAAGGCTCTCAGCAGATTTAAATTTCCTCCTTATTTCATTGTTACTGCAAGCCTAGAAGCTGGAGCGAGGCTTTGTTCTTTGCAAAAGTGTTGTATTTAACCAAGACTCACAGCAAAAAAAAATCCTAATCGTCTGTTTTGAATTCATGGAAATAGACTGCGTATAAAGGGCAAAGAATTCACAGAAAGGACACAAAAAGGGACAGGGAGAGAAAGACGGACAGCTCGTCACAAACCGTCAGAGACGCGGGGACGAAGGAGAGCGTGTGAGAGAAGGAGATGTGACAGTTAATCAACATTTCCCTCTCCTCCCTCCTGGCCCCCATGTAGCACATCGACATTCAAGGACCTGGAGGGGAACAGTCTGAAGGACAGCGGCCACGAGGAGAGCGACCAGACCGACAGTGAACACGACGTCCAGAGAGGACACTATGTTGACACGGCTGTCAATGACGTGCTGAACATGACTGTCCCCCCCAATGTTTGCCAGCTGCCAGACCAAGGTAAGAAAATCTCTGCTTGTACCTGCATGTGTGTGTGTGTGTGTGTGTGTGGAGGACTTTAGCATCCTTTGGAGTGTGTTTTGCCAGCTTCAAGATAAGACCAATGTGTACTTGCGCGTGTGCCCGAGTGTGTTTTTATGCCACCAGAGCATCTTTTAAGGTGCGTTTTGCCCATTGAGGGCTTCAGATGTGTTATATGAATAACAGCAGAGGGGTTTTTTTTGTCTTTGATGTCCTGCTGGAGCAGCTAATGTGAAGGATCTCTGACAGCTAAGGCTGCTCTTTGATACAGGCTTAGGCAACATTATTGACTGATAGTAGCCATGTCTCCTCTTGAAGCGGGGCTGACTTCAGATGTGCTTGAATGGCAGCAATTAGGCTCACAAAGGTAGAAGGTGGAAATCTACATATCTCCACGTGCCCTCATCCATTATTCAGGGTGATCATTTAGCAGGGAATTAATGTTGATGTTTCATTTCTGACTCACCGTTTAAAAAGACATCCACTTGGTTGGCAGAAGTCAGTGTAAAGGGTCATGTTCGTTCTTAACTGCTGCCAGTCAGACTGAGGAAGCGAGTGGGTCAGCGCGAGCGAGAGAGAGCAGGATAAAGCTGTCTGGAGCAGGCCAGGATGTTACTATATGCACCTGAGGGTATTTACCGAGCTCAAAGGAAACACCGCATGCACAGGTGCAACGGCTCAGCAGAGCACAAGAGTCAGCGTGTGTGAAAATTGCAGACATTTTAGGATGACTCACATTAGCAGTTTCACTCTGAGCGAGGAGGAAACACCGGACATTTTATTTTCAAAGCACACTTGTGCGGACAGCTTTTACAGATATCACTCGCCGTGTCTGAACTTTACATTTGCACTGTGCTTCAATTTGGGCCAAATTTAGCTTTTCTTCCCACAGCTAACGCCGACGTGATTTCGGTTTCTTTCTACTAACACTGGCCTAGTAAGGCTGTCTACTTCCTCGCTATTCTGCTTTCTTCCTCCTCAGCTCATATAGGAAAGACATTTTAATGAGCAGGAGATAACGAAAAGGACTCCTACTTTATAAAAATGCATAAAGGAACGAGGATGATGTGATGTGTTTTAATTATTTATCTATCTTTATGAGTGGACTGTGAAGTGTGTGGGTGTGGTTGAAGAGGCAGGAAGAGACATGTGTAAGGTCTTCCTTGTCTGGTCCCCGACATCTTTAACTAACCAGATGTTTCACTTTGAGCAATTTGGCTGCTGATGTTGTTTGACTGGAGAATAATCACAAATGACAACACTTAATGTTAATCAAGGATATAGTCATGCAAATGAATCCGCCTGCATTGTTGCTCGGCTATGTATTGTAATGCTGAGAGATACAGATAAACATGCATGTAGCGTCAGGGAGTACGGCGACCATCAGAATCAACGTGCACGAGTGATGAGAGATGGAAAGTGGATTTGCCGACTATTGGCTGCCAGCTGGAATTACTCCACAGCCCGCCAAAATTCCTGTGCCTTAAAAAATGCATGCTGACAGGTCTTCAAGTAGCGGGATCTCATTATTGGAGACAATTAGAAATGATGTACATGAAGAATATTACAAGTGGGGAGAGCTCTCGGAGGCAGCTCTTTTTTCATTAACACCACCGATGATTGTATCTGTTTCAGCAAAATGGACGCACGCCTCCTGAATGTGTAATGCAGCAACACATTACGGGTAAACACAACAAGAGGCCATTTCACAGTGCTGTCCATTCTTTTGACCAGAACGAATAGATGATAACAAAGTGTCTGTTTGGAATTACAATTAGAAGGTTTGTTGTTGGCCTTTCTTATTTTTTTTTTATTGCAGTCGGCCACAGGCTCACTCTTGGCCAGCAGTTTTCCTCACTAAGGACTTAACAATATGGCTCCCATGAATCTTTCCTCCCTTTGTTTAGAAAGTCGGTCAGCAGCAGTGGTCACACCAGAGAGTGATGAGAGGCTGTTCATAATTATTAAATGAATTGACCAAAGACCCTTACACGTGCAGAAATGTAATGACACAGCAAATGAAATCGTCCCTCTTTGGCCATCTCAGCGGTCTAATTACGTAGTTAAAGGGCGTGTTGGGCTGACGGCGATGGGCAGATTCAGCATGACGGCCGGTTGAATGTGTCTCTGCTGTTGTATGAGGATTTTACATCATCAGATTTTTTTTTTTTTCAGCTCCTCAGGAGAACTCCACTTCCTCTTTCCCCTGCTTCATTTTCCTCTGTGCAAACTGACTGGAGAGCAAAGGCAGAAATAGAACAGTTGAGGTTTGTATAATATGAGAGCGGCGCAGTGGTTACAGCCACGTGATGATGTGGTTTTACTTTGAGCTCATCTGACTTAATTGACAAAAATGGACACTATCTGCGAGCTCTATTGAGTGAATACAGGGAATTGTCAGAAAACAAATAGGCATGTTCACTAAACACCCCGCTGCTAAGATGTCTTCTGGGAGTAACTCTGCTGTACAGTGCGCCTCTCCTGCCAGCTAAAGCAGAAAACAAGTTGAGAGACTGCAATTGCCAAAGGACAACAACACACACAAGCCGCGGATAGAAGAGCCTTGTTTTTTTCTGTGTTTTTATTGTTCTGTTTTCTTGTGTTGATAAGCGCTGAGAACAAAAGGAAACTGGAAGGGGGAAGGAGGAAGGGTTAAACTCTCGGGCTTTTACAGTGCAAATGTTTACCATTCCCAGTGTCATGTAAAGGTATTGTTTGCCCAGGAGACAAGCCATTACCTTTACACAAAGACCCTGCATCCCCATCATCTGGTGGGCTTTCATGTGGGAATCCATTCAGGGCTTAACTATCCCAGCTCTAAATCACAGTGGGCATTTTTCCTTTCTGCATCATTTTAAGAGTTTGATATTTGGCTTTTGTCCATCAGAGTTGTGTTTGGTTTTTTTTTTATACGTTGGTGGTGGTTTCAGCGATGCTGTGCTCATTATTTCTGCCCCGGCCACTACCAAGGTAACTTTCAGCGAAGTGCTTGTGAGGAGATTTTAGACTTAAATTTGAGCGAATGCCTCTTTGTTGAATCCCTGCCAAGAATCTAAAGAGGCGTGCATGCTCTTTTTGAAAACCTGACCTGAAATATCCTTACCCACTGGATTAGATTAGGGAAGTATCTGAAGAACAAATTACATTAAATCTCTTAAAATCTATAAAGGAAGGGCTATCTTTAACATGTAATGGCTCCCTCATATCTGCCAATAGGATGAAAAATGGATGATATCGCTGCAGCTAAAAACTGAGAAGAAGCTATATAAAATGAATTCCTCTTTATCTTTATAGGCATGTCTGTGAAGTTAGGGGGATTTGGTTGAAATGTGCGACATGCTAGCTTCGGCTCTGTAGAACCATTAGTGTCATGGGAGAAGCAAGGGAACAGACTCGGAGGGGGCTGGTGACAAAGAGAGCTAAATCTTTTTTTTTTAACTTCCTTTGATTGCCATAGCTCACACTTTAATTCCCCCCGGATATGGATGAGCCATGGTTTTTAAGGATTAAGATTCATGTATTGTTAAATCGCTCGAGTTATCTCCGCGGGGGGGAAAGGGAGAGCATGATGTCTTTTTACACTGTCCGATTTGTGGGTTTAGAGGTCTGTGGTCTCCGTTTTGGATTTATTACCAGGTCAATATGTAAGTGTTTTTCCAAAAAAGCTCTTCCTCTTGGCTTATTAGACTCAAAGGGATACAAGACTGCTCAATTAGACAGAGCAGGGAACAGGCCTCTTTTATTTCTGACATATTCCTTGGCCTCCACCTCTGGAGAATATCTCTCATCTATCTGTTAGCCTCCCTATGGGTGCGTGCCTGAAGCTGCAGCCCAGGAATGGAAGCCCCCTCCGTGGGCCGTAGACTTCTCCATATTCCCATCTTCCATCAGCGGATCCGCAGGGTTTCACTGTTCCTAATTGATTTCAGCTCCCCCCACCTGTCCTCTCTCTCTTTCCCTCCGTATGTCTTTCAATCCTTCTCCTCTGTTTCAATCTACTGACTGCAAACATCTCCAACCCACATCTCCCAGCTTTGTGCCAGTCAAGCAGTTCCCTTCCCCTGTTGAATTAAAGAAAGAGTAAAAGCACCTCACATGTTTCTGCTGCAAACTTGCCCTAAATTCAACACGGGAACATTTCTAGTTTGCAGTTCTCTGATCTACTAACGAAAATGCTGACAGGTGTCAGAATCAGGAAGGCAACAGGAACAGGGCTGTGCTGACAACACGAGAGGGGGAGAGAGAGAGTCTGTGTGTGAGGGAGACAGAGATGGAGAGATGAGCTGAGAGTCTAGTAAGCAGTCTTAGCGAGAGAAAATAAAAAGAGCAAAAGAGGAAACAATCTCTCTGACAGGTAGGAGTGATTTTTTTCATTCTCTCACTCCAAGGCTGTGAATGTGCCAGAGGATTTGACTGATTCTCAAACAACATTTGATTGAATTAAGCATCAAAACTCTTCGTGTGATTCGGGCCTGGCAATAACACGTGTTGCGTTATGATGTCTTATGATTAGATTAACGTACAAACTCTATACTGGGACCATCCATTTTGATTTGGATCTGCCTAATCTAATGTGTAACCCATGGTGGAGGTAAAATGGCTGACAGTGACAAAGAGCTCAATGCAATACAAGCATTAAGGAAGATAGAGCGCGCACACACACACTGCACGCTCAAACACACCAGAGAATGCTCGCAGGCAGGTGTGGTGAAGTCTGTAATGAACCTCCAAGATGCAGATTTTGCCTGTGAGATGAAGAGACTTGAGGAAGTACAAGGAAATAAAATGTCATTTCAAGCTGTGTCCATCTGTGCTGGTCTTTTTTATCGTGCTCAGCAGTGCTGAATGAAATTGTGCAGCTCAGTGAGGTCTTTGGCTCTGTCTTATTGAAATTACACCTAATGTAATAAAACTGAGCAGACCAATATTGATTTTGCACCTGGTAAAATAGACGAGAGGCCTCTATCACTTAAAGGGAAGATGGGGATTTTTCTCTCTCTCCCTGTGTAAAGCAAGCCGCTTCTTGCACAGACTACACCGCTTTTATGTCTGTTCTAAATTAATAACATCGGCTGTGGCCTCTTGGTAGAGTTTGTTTGCAGTACTTGCATAAGTAAACCAACAAATTCTTTAAAAATCATGTGCGAGCCCATCCCTTTAGTTCTTTAGTTAATTCCAAGAGGGAATAAGTTAAGAGATGTGAAGAAAGACTTAAACAAACTTGACATGTTTTGATTCTCTGTTAAGTTTTTACAAGGGCTGCCTCCAGCCGCTCTTCCTCAACTGCACGCGCTACCGCAGACAAAAACAAAAATGCATGCAGAAGGTCGTCTTCTCCAGCCCAGAGTGAAAACATATAGTAATGTTGTAATACTATAACGGCAGCCCCTGCACCCTCATCCTGCCAAAGCTCTCCTGAATATACCCAGTGTATTTAATCAGCTCAAGAGGGGACTGCTTATCTCTCTGCACTTGTCATGGATAGCGTATTGAACATATCAGAGAGAGAAATGGGAATAGTTCATTATTTTCTAGGGCTCACAATGAGCCTGATGTATCTCATTGCAGGCCCTCCACTGACAGCTCATTTTCTAGACAATCCTGGCATTCAGTTCACAACGCGGCAGGGCAAGAGAGAGAGAGAGAGGAAACACAGAGACAGAGAGAAAATAGGGCTCCGGATCTCCATTGCTTATTCATGACGCTGTGGCATGCTAGGTGTGTTAATAATCTCCGCAGAAACCAAGTGAATCACAGTTGTTTGTTGAACACCTAGCCAAGCTGGGCCCCAATCGACAGCAGATGGGAAAACAGGGGGATCAGGATGATCCCAGACAGAGGGAGGGAGATTAAGAACAGGTAATGTGCTGAAGTTGATGGGGGCCGAGTGTGTATTAAAGAGAGAGGAGAGAGTACCTGAATTTTAAATCTGTCTGAGAGTGTGTACACAATGTATGGAGTGTGTGTGTGTGTGTGTGTGTGTGTGTGTGTGTGTGTGTGTGTGTGTGTGTGTGTGTGTGTGTGTGTGTGTGTGTGTGTGTGTGTGTGTGTGTCTTTAAAGGTTAATCAGAGACAGAGGGAGAAAGAGAGAGAGAGGGAGAACGATAAAGGGATGGCACCTGAGAGAGAAATACTGTGTGGTGGTGGTGGGGGGTGGGGGGATGGAGTGAAATTCAAGCAGCAGAGCTATAGCACTGTCTCCAGTCCACTCGGCTCTTGTGGCCCCGATTGATTCTCGCTCTTGACGGAGGAACCGAGAAAGCAGCCATTTTTCCGATTGGCACCATTGTGTTTTTAATTCTTTGAGGTCACTGCGTGGGCACGGCCCGTCTCCACTGCAATATAAAGCTAGCAGTAATAAGACTGAGGGTTGAAACAGAGGGCTGTATGTCTGCAGGGGACTTGAATCACACACACACCTAATGGTCAAGTCTTACTTATCAAGCCAGTGTTGTTGTCAAGCCTGGCACATGCACAGGTTTGAAATGCCGTTCCTCTCAGACCCCAGAGTTGGCATTTAAAAGTGCTAAAATGAAACATCAACGCCTTAAAAGCACGAGGATAAGGACAAAATACTAAAAAAAAGTATTAAATTAAATATTTACAAGTTAAGCTTGGGGTCGGGGGGGGATAGCAAGGCACAGATCAAGAACAAAAAGTGTAATGATAAAAAATGAAGTGCAAATAGAAGAAGTGTAGTGCAAACAGAGATGAAATGGAGTGCAAGAAATAAGTCCCTCCACAAGATGAGTAATTAGCAGCAGTTTTTGTCGTGTTTTGTACAAAGTGGCCAGTGCTGCGTGTAGGCGTGTATATGTTTGTATTAAAAAGTTCTTATGGCTGCTGCTGTTGGACACGTAGAGGGTGGGAGTGATGAATTACAGTCCAGACTTGTTGGGGCAGATTATGCTTATAATAATTACATAGTGATCTTAGTAAGATATCTTAAATGACATTGTTTCTGCTCATTATGTGTCTTAATAGTGACTCTCTAGAAGTCCCTTCATCACCTTCCAGTGATGCTCAATGCCCACTGGCATCTTTAATGGGACGAGGATCTCGTACCTCCGGTTTGATGTGGGCTTGCTGCCGTGGATGTTAATCTGAGCTGAATTTACATTTTACAGTGATAATCTTATCTTGTGAGATAACATGTAAATTCAACATAATGAGAGGTTAACAAAGCCTCCTCTGCTGTGGTGTTCTATATTTGCGTGCTTCCCACCCACAAACAGTGCGAGCGCAGAGGCACCCATATCGTGACAGTGAAATCAGCAGTGAAGCCAAGGCAAATTATCCTTCCTTCAGACACTGTTACAGGTTTCCCATTCAGTGTGTTCTTGCATGTCTGTTTAGATTTCACATGTGAAGTTGCACAGTTAAGGAGGCTGCCCTACCAAGGAAAACCGCAGCATCAGTCGTTTCATCACATGCACCCAAAATGAGCTACAGTATGTTTACGTTCGAGAGACAAAGCGCTCTAGCAGCCGTCATAAATACGCTGAGAGCAAAGGAGGAAGTCAGGTGATGCTGCAGAGCGTCTGCAGAGGGACGAGGTCAGGGTGGATACTTCACATCTTAAACCACTGTTTGTTTCCTGTTTCCTACCCACAGTTCTTTTAACCACGACCGCAATTGTTCCCAAACTCTAACCAAGTGCTTGTTATTGTGAACATGACTACATCGTGTTTGCACTTAGCTAAACCTTAACCATGGTGATGTCACATCGTAGAGATGATTTACAAAGGCACAGAGAAGTGATGGCATCCTGCCGGTAGTGGCGTCTAATGAGAAAATGCTACTGTGTGACGTTCTAGAGGGATGGACACACTTTTTATTTCATTTGGAGGATTTGTAGTAGTTAAACCAGCAACTCTAATCTATTGAAAATTGCATAGTAATTTCATTCCTGTCTTGGAGTGGTCATTTGATGACACTTCCATGGTATATTTTAACACTTCATTTCCAGCGCTGCTCCAGAAATCCCATCGCTTTCAGTTTTAGTGGAAATGAAAAAGCTTCATGAGTGACTCTAATGGCTGCTTGTCAGCTGAGAGAAAGATGTCTCTGGCACCACCGGGGGAATGTGTCCCCAGCTGATTAGCCATTGTTGTCTGTCATGTCAGGAATGCAACTTGTGTGTGTAACAGTAATGTCGTCCTCCAGAACCACTCTGCTGCCCCTAGGACAGAAAAGAGTAGATGTAACTCCAGACCTGACCCTGATCCTCTGGTGACAGCTTGAGTTCCTCTCAAGAGCCCTTAATACGCCTTTACCAAAGCATGACTTACCACAGCCATGTTGCTGAAATGGTACGACTATAGACTGATAGCATGTGGAGTAAACAAGCTGATGAGGACATACTATACACATAGACTAACTCAAAGGAGCCTCAGTGTGTGGCTGGAAGTGGGCAGGATAGTCACCGAGTGACTGCCAAAGCAGGGCTTGTATTACAGGGATCCCAGGATATCAGACACCAGGCGGCCTGTGCTCCCTCCAGGCAGGGCAGAGTCTGGCAGCTGGCCCGTAGCCCAGATAGCTATAATCAGCTCCATTACCTGTAGCACTGACTCCCATTTATGAGCCCTCATAGTGGAGCCATACTGCTATACTGCAGGGATTTAAGGATGCTGGGAAATTTAGGAAAAGTACCAATGGCATGCAGTGGCACATGCTAGAGCTACACCTGCTGCAGACATGTATACATTGTACACACAGGAGCGCACTGGTAGCTGCACGCCACTCAAACATGTAGTGAATGGGGAGAGATTTTCTGGGCATTATGTGTCTTGGCATGAGGCATTTGTTTTATCTTCTCCCTCTGTGAAAGGGAAGATTAAGAATATATTCTGCTCTGTTTAAGGGGAAAATCAGCTGTCTTCTGACAAGTACATTGTAGCCTGCAGTTTTCTGTCCAGAATACAAAGAGACATTTATCACTGCAGCTGGGGTAAGGGAGGAAGAGAGAGAGAGTGGGGGGGTCTCCTGTGCTGCAGCAATGTGCATTTCTTTTTTTAACCCCTTTTACTTCCTTTCTGTGTGAAAAACACTGCACCTCCATCCTCTTTAATCCATTTGATATTTCCTCCGTTCTGTTTTTCTTTCTTTCCTCTGTCTCCCCCAACGCCTTTGTCATCTCCACCCTGGTTTTTATCTTGGTTCTCATCACCTTGTTTCTCCTGACAACATTATAACTCAGATGGAATATGTAGAAGGAATATGTAAAGTTATGTCGTCCTCCTCAGTTGTGGCAACAAAAGGTTACTACCTCAGGCGTACTGCTATAATATTTCCATATTCTGCTCTCCTCATGTATATTCAGTGAGAATAATTTATTCTCTAACATTTTATAGCCACTGTTGAAATGCAGAATTTCTCTCGCACAGATCCTCACATATACTGTAAAACACAGCGTGGCAGAGTGTGCTCTTTGGATTTGTACTTGGCAGAAGTTAAACAGAGGTTAAAGAGAAGTCATCCAAATCACCTCTATCATTACTGTCTCTCATTCACCAATTAGTGTCAGTGTTCCTCGCTGTCCCCTAGATGACCTTGCAGGCATGATCTCACTATGTTGTAATTCCACATTTTGAGTAGGTCTCAATAGTGGGAAGCACGTTGTGGCTGCCAGTGACCCAGATTATAAACTATTGATGAGCAAGCGAAGGCATAGTAAAAAGAGGAGAGACCTGCTGAGGTGTGTGTGCACCCAGGGAGCCTCCCATGACCTTTTCTTGGCCAGCGGTCTCTGCAAGACCATGCTTGGATTTTGTCTTTCAACACATCTTCATATTCAAGAACTTCCCAGTCATTGGTGCTCTGTTTATCCCCAAGTCAGTGCATGAACTAGGAAGCACATATTATATTAGCTGTATACGCTGAATAAAGATCAAAATTGTAACGTGCATAACCTGAACACCACGCAGAGTTGCAGGTCAATCTGAATGGCTGTATTATGCGCACGCTGTAGTCGGATTTGACTTGTTCATGTGTGAGAAAGGTCAGCAGCTGAACAGGATGCAGAGTGGTGTTTCTGCAGTGTGGCGTAGCCGGCGGTGGTGGATAATCAAATTAAAGCAAATTCATCAACATAAGAATCACGAAGGTCCTCAGTTTTGTCTATTGTGCTGCTAATACAATGTTTCCTTTAGGCTGTCACACATCTTCCTTGGCATTATCAAATCACATTAGTATGTTGTGTAAAATCAGGTCAGTGTGAACCATGTAAATACTACAGCAACTGATACAGAAATCTGCTTATTTACAGTATTAAGGGTATAGTCTGCAAACAAAAAATAGTTTTGATACATTCCAGGAGGCTTTATGTGTCGTTCCTTTTATGCGTAATTGACTAAAGGACAGACTTCACTCAATGGATGCATCTTGCCAGCCAAATGTGACTTTTCAAGCCCCACTGTCCCCCACCTCCTTAAAGGGGAGGATAAAAGGTAATGGGAGAGGTCGGCTGTAAAGTTTAATGGCAGACAGGAAAGTCTCAGAGTGGCTCTTTTTAATGATGTGCCTGTTCTCTTGCAGTCCTCGTTAAAGATGAGGCCAGAATGCATGCTGAGGACAGGGAGGGAACTGTGGCCAGACGCCGCACTGCCCCTCGTCCTCTGTAAGATCTGCAGTGGGGGTCTCGGGCTCCTTTGTGTGTTCTCTAGCACATCGCAGACATCCTGTGCTCCTTCTGTATTCAGCTCGCATTAGCATCAGGAAATAAATACAGCAAGCAATCAGGCCGCGACCTCTTATATCCACAGTGCTGCCAGCCCCCCCCACCCTGCCTCACTTCTCCTCCCCCTCCTCCACCTCCTCCTCCTCCTCCTCCGCTGCACTCTACATAGGTTTAACTAGCTTGGATTTGCAACTGAATGCCAAGCTTGGTGTTTGGCTTTACCACAGGGCAGGTTGTTCCTCCGCGGTCTCCAGAGAAAAGAAGCTCAAGGATGGAGAGGGAGCGAGAGAATTGGATCTTTGACACCTGTCACTTCCACTCTGCTGCACCTTGCTCCCTTGCCACACATAAGGACTTTTCATGTCACAGCTCAGCATGTTATCATGAGTGGGCACAGGGCCTGAGAAATCCAATTACTACCACTGTGTCAGACCCCTGCCATCATCCTTATGTATGCTATAGTCATGTTCCTCAAATCAGAAAAGATGTGCCTATTAGTTCCTTCTCTTTTCTTCAGTCTCAGTCTTCACTCTCCCTCCTCCATTTCAATCTGTGTGTCTTAGATACGAGCTGCAGCTCTTCTCGTTGACTGCCTCGCTGCTGACAATCCTCTATACGGAGTAGAACTGGTTGGTGGGTGGCTAATGCTACGGACATTGGTTCTAACTGTCTGATATTAAGTGGAATCATGGTGCAGACCTCACTGTGGTGAATAATGGAGAACCTGGGAGAGAAGCAGCATGACTCCCAGATGCCAAACAGAAAGGCCTTTGTGACAGGGAAATAGAATCGGTTGGAGAGGCCTCCCTCTTGCCTTGCCTGTGCCCAGTCGGTGTAAATCTAATGCATCCCCACGCAGCAAGGGCCTCGCTGTGTTTTCCTTTTTTCTTTCATGTGTTGCTCATCCCCGAGTGACACTGTCCATCTTGTTCAGTGGGAGACAAGGGGACTGTCTTTTCCTCTCACCATCCATGTCTCAGTGTGGCACACCCCCTCTTACTGTATATGTTTCTGCCTTGCTGAGCTAAACCTGCCAATCACACTGCATACCACCACACTCACCACCACCGCACTCACCATGCTACAGTGTCCTACTTCCAGAGGTTGTTAAAATTGTCGGGAAAAGGGACAAGTGGAATTTTTTTTTTTTTTAAAGAAGAAAAAGCGGAAAAAGAGAAGAAAATGAGAGTGAGGAGGGACCGTGCTGGTGCTTCTGCGACAAGATAAAATGGAATATAAAACACATAGTCCTGGATGACACAAAGTGAACATGACTGCATGAGAAGCCACATTATATTAATTATGTAAGGCCACTCTTTTGAGGCAAAGCTGAAGCTCACAGAGACAGAGAGAGAGACACAATCCTACGATATTGGTATGCTGCCCAGCGTGCCGTCCCCAGTTGTTTGGAGCTGGACACACTGACAGGCTCTGAAGTATTGTATTTATTTCAGATGGCTAATAGAAATAGCACTTGAGAAAGGGGGAAAAAAAATAGTCAAAAGGGAAAACTATGAGAAATGTCTCTTAAAGGCAAATGTGAGACTATAATGGTTTCCTACTCTGGGATGTTTATGGGTTATAGATTGTTCAGAACCATTAAATCATAAATCTATTTCCCCACAATTGATTAGTTGTGTTTGTTGACTGCAGGGAAGAAAATGTGAATTCACATATATAAATCTTAGTGTTGGTGAAACATCTTTAATTTGTCATGGACCTTTTGCTTATTGAAGGAAAGTTCCATGCCACACCAGCCATTGCTTCCATCATCCAGCGTTATATTTCCCTGACATTCGCAGTTTGTTGTTTCTCTTCTGCCCATTAAAAGTGCTGAAACTTACACTTGTGTAATAGGGATTTGCTCTGACTGATAACTATGAAGGAATGTCACTCCTGATTCAGGAAGTAGATGCTTTGACCTTAGGGAATTTCCTGACGTGAGCACTGTTTTTTCTCAGCGATCACAGTCCTCAGTGCTTCCATCCCTACGCCAACCCCGTTCTCCTCTCCATCCCTGCTCCCCGTGTAGCTTCCCTCCACACCCCAACCCCATTTTCAAATGTAATTTAGGAGTCTGTTTCTGTCCCCCTTGCTTCTCCCAGACTCAAGGGTTTAGGAGCAAATTAGCTTGCTAGCTCGGTCAAGCTTAAACACAGAAATGCTGCATTTGTTCCAGTGTATTTAAAGATGTCCTCTGCCGATGTATTGTGGAGGAAACGAGCCAAGCCAACAGAGGCATGCAGGCAGGCGATCTGGCTGGCTGGCACGGCGGAGTGGGCAGGTCTGCAACTGGGACGCCAGTGGCCCGCTGTGCTGGGTTCTGGGAGTGCATTGTACTCTCGCTGTGGGTCCGGAGCAGCAGAACACAGGTTAATTTTAAGCCCATCATTACAAGGGTAATTTGGACGCTGAGAATTGACAAGGGTGACATTTGCTGTGTCATTATAGCATCACATGCATCTCATCACAATACAGCACTTGAACTTCTACCGGGCTCAAAAACGGATACACAGACTAGGATAATCAGTTTGAGTGATTGTGTTTTCAAGACGTCTTTATTATCCCCTGTTATTAATGACAGTATCTGTGTCGTGCTTCCTGAAACCATGAAAACAAGAAAATACCTATGAAAGAGTCCAGTATATTCTGTATTTTATCAATGGAAGCGTCATTTCAGAGCTTACTTATTGTAGATTGTATTATCTGTTCATCATCTATCACCAAAGTCTTGAAAGCAGAAAACGTCACGGAGGTCAAGAACTAAATTGGCTGACAAGTTAGATCGTAACTGAACCGAGGTTTGTGTTGATGGTGTGGAAATAAGTAATAACACTGCTAATAATGCAGTAGCAAAGCAAATCTTTTAACAAAAAGTCAAATCAAATAAAAATGCAATTGTCTCACTTTTGAATGATTCCTCTCTGCGTGATTCTTCCCATTTTAACTGGAAACGTATCAAATTATGTGAGCAAGATGAGCTCAAGTTGCAGTTTCATTTTTGACTTTAATTGGATTCTTTTTTTTTCATCTTGTATCTTTCATACTTTAAAATAATTATCCCTTTTAAAATAATTCTAACCCAAAGATGATTTTTTTTTCCTCTGATGAAATTCATCACTGAATTACATCCCTGATTAGTTTTTCTTGGAAATGTTATATATGGCCACAAAAGTATCTAATTTACTGCCACAAAGTTATTAAGCTGATTTTTCTTCTTCTTCTTCTTCTTCTTCTTCTTCTTCTTCTTCTTCTTCTTCTTCTTCCAGTGACTGCGATGTGGTTAGTGTCATTACCTTGTAGTAGAGGAAAAGACACATTACATGTTGTTACAATTTGTAGTTATTAGCTTCATCATTCAAACAAATATACACTTAATGACCCTCCCATCATCATAATGTCTTAACAAGAAAAATCTGTATTTATTTTCTAATGCCATTTATGCATTTATGCACAGGTGTGCAACACATCCAAATGCACCGCCACATCCCAAAAATCTGTAAAACAGCTTTTTTAAAATGATAATCTAACTCCCTCCAGCAGAATGATACATAAAATGTGTGAATTAAGGACAGTGATTTGGCACAAACAGTAAAACTTGAACAGAATCTTTGTTCAGTTGTTACTTTCCCTGCAGGTGATCTGTATTTAAGTGCGGTCTCTTCAGAGGCTTGTTTGGTTGGTGCTGTTGTGTATCTTGGGAACATCTCCGCAACCTCTTTTCTTTCTGTTTAGCCAAGTTCAGCCTTATGTAGCCAGGCTTAGGTCTTTATGCTTCCTGCCTGGGTTAAATCCAGTCCAGAGTGCATGAGAGAGAGTTAAACAGTCACTGGCTCATGCAGCGTATGAAAACCAGGGCATGAATTATGGTCTAAAAACCTACAGATCACACAAGATCCAGCCACCGTAAATCCTATCCCTCCGAGTGCCGCATTTGTCACGACAGAAGCCAAAGGAGACGCTTGTAGAGCCTTACAAAACTGTTACTGAGACACTGCAACCTCAAGGAGGCAGTGATGGCAGGAGCAGGGCGCGATAAGGTGAGAGAACCCTCTCAGTAAAATAGTATTTGTTGCAGAGGCATTGAAACCAGCCCACTCATGTATATCATCATG
Source organism: Chaetodon trifascialis (assembly GCF_039877785.1). Lineage (NCBI taxonomy): Eukaryota > Metazoa > Chordata > Actinopteri > Chaetodontiformes > Chaetodontidae > Chaetodon > Chaetodon trifascialis. The sequence goes on from NC_092060.1 coordinate 21,636,160, forward strand.
ACAACCAGCTCGCATCGTTTCCACTACATCAAGCAGTCCATTGGCTAGTGGTCCTGCTTTTGAGCAAAACAGTGCTCTGCGATGACATAGTGATTTATAAAACAGCATAGCGGTTGCTTTTTTTTTTTCCTCCCGCTGCTGTACACAGCTGTTAAACAGATGCTGTTTGTACCAATTTAGAAGCTAGTGCATTGTTTGTCAACACCAGTTTGGAAATTCATTCTTTATACCAGGACCTGCTGCAGAATATACAGGCTGGGCTGGGCGAGGGGGAGAATACCGGCCGTGGAAATAAACAGTTAGAGAATTTGGCTTGAGCTGTTACTTGCTTTTAAAATAATTATTGACAAATGCAAAAGTATAGTGACAGTAAGACTGGCTAAAAATCAAGTTAACGCGCCATCCTGCATCAGCTTTTGGGAGGACAGGGGCAGGTCTGCTGGAAGTGACAAGCTATCAGACACTCTCTGCAGTGCTGGATGGATTAATCAGTGAATTCATTCCTGATAAATTGACTGGTACTAATGCTCAGAAATAGAACCAGGGCCACATGAACCCCTGGCTTCACACGACAGTACTAACAAGGCTGCCCAGTGAGTCTAATTTCCTCGACAATTAATATTTGACTGAGAGCATAGAAGCAAATCTGGTCAGATAGGCAGAAATGAGAGGAAGAGATTTTTGGGTGAAGGATTTATTTAATTACACCAATGTACGTGGGACAGCGGTACTGATGAGATGAAAGAGGAGAACAGAAGGAGGAGACGCATAAAGGATGGCATGCGCGGGGAGCTGCGAGGGATGAATTTGGGGGCGTCGGGGGGTATAGCTTGATGTGACTGAACCAGATGCTGTGGGGAGAAGGAGAGGGCTCGACGCTGTGTAGAGAATGATGGCTTGCGTGGCGCAGTAAGGGTGCCCCTCCACTGTTTGTAAAAACAAGACCATCACACTCCATCTTGCCACTCCCGCAGGAGCCAGGCCTCCAGGCTGATTTATGGCCCACAGACTGAATTGGCTGGCTGGGATGACAGCAGTGCTTGGACTCTCCCTGGTGAGTAGTGTAGGAGGCTGCCTGGCCAAGCCTCAGCCTCAGCTGGCCGTAGAACTGCCCTCCGCTGTAGTTAGGGCAGACTAGATGTTAAGCTCCTTCCCCAGCGTTAGGATCAGGCAGGGCCAAGCCTGTTAGGTCTCGAGCACGCTTTGGACTCGGAGCGCTAACCGAGCACAGACCGTCATCCGCTATTCTGCTGGTGCCATATTTTCTGAATATTTCCTCCCCTGTGACACTTCCCTCAGCTTCTGCATCACAGGCTCCATCAAGACTCTGTAGTAACAATTTAGATTTAATCAATCTTTGCCATGTGACTGCCAGGATGGAAAATTAATGTGGAGAGCAATTAGAAAACAGCCATCTCACTGTCAAAGATACACCAGGATGAGAGCAGAAAAGTGGACGGCATTTTAGTGGTAAACAGAATCCCTCTGTACACCACTCAGACATGGCAGGCTGTGTTGACTTCCCAGGCTGTCCTCAGAAAGGGTCACAGGACTGCGGTCGCATTTATTTAACTTTCTGTAGATTGAATTCTTTTTGGATTTCATTCGTCTTGCACAGCAGCGAAAAGAGACACAAAGCATAATGTCAGAGTTGCTGTTTGCTCTTTAAGCACCAGAGCTGAATCATTGTCTTTCCAGGCTATGGACAGGCTACATTTGATAGCTTTGTCACAGCATTTTGATAGGGTTTAATATCAAAGACTGCGAGGAAAGAGAAGGAAATCAAAGGTAAACGGTGAAGCCTATGCAGGCCACAAGGAAAGCGTATCCAGGTTTAAATTGCTGTAAATTATTTGCTCTTATAACAGCTACAACACAGGAACATCTACGTAATGCCGTCTGGCTGTCTGTTCAGGAGGATCTATTTTAATATGACAAACAGAATCAGGACATTCATTGTTACCGCTACAACAAAAATGTCAGTATACAGAAGAAATACAAAAAAGTAGTTTAAGCCAAAAGTGGCAGACATTCTTTGTAAAAATGATTTATCATGCCACACTGCTGTTCCAAATTCTTTTTAGGGTTTATCATGCTGTAAAACCAAACTGACTGAATTGTGTCAGACTGCAAGTCCCCATCGCCTTGTGGCTGCAGTTAAACTAAGAAACACAGAATGAAGATTTTGTCACCTGAATCTGGGTTCACATCAGCTCAACCCCGTCTCTGGCCCTCCCGTCTGGCCTTCTGTTGCTTGTGGCTGCTTACACTCATTTCATAGGATCACATCATTGTTTTAAACCTTCAGGCTGTGTGTGCCGCTTTTGGAGGGAAAAGCGCCTTTTGTTTTCCAAGCCAGGCGCCATGTGCTAGCCAAACAGAACGCAAAATAGCTGGCGGAAGCTCAGGGAGTTTTTCGGAGAGTTGCCTCCTTCAGTGAACACAACCCTTCCCTTTTGTGTCTTTTGCTGATTCCTGTTTTTTCCTACATTAGCAGCGAACAACTAGCACCTCCAGCTGCATGACAAGGGATCATTACATGCGCTGCACGAGGGTAAACTGAGCAATGAGCTTGTCAGGTTGCGGGATCCCCATGCTGAAGCTGAGGATCTGTCTGCTGCAACTTGAAGTTAAGACGCCTTCATCTGATTGAGGGAAAGAGACAGGATTGAATCGGCTGCTGGCAGGCTGCAGATGCAAGATGAAATGGCAGGGAACATGTGGGTTTTCTCTCCGTGCTGATGCAAAGTGATGCTATTCCAGGTACAGGAAAACAGAAAAACATGGCCAGTGTTATCAGGAGGATTTGGTTTTCACATTTGAAGTGGCAATATTTATTATTTTCCAATGCTATGCATACCTATTTAAAGTGCTCCCCGGTGCCTTTGCCAGTCTTTGAGTCTTAATTCAGCATTAATGTACAGTATGTCTGATTTGATACCAGCGCTGTGCTATTTGATACATGGATTTTTTGCCTGCAGTGCCATTAGCCTGCTTGTATTTTAAATGTGGAACACTAAAAAACACAGGCAGCCTCCACCTCCCGATGGAGCTCCCTCAGTAATTAATAGGTATTAAATGGTAGATAGGAAACGTTCCCAATGACATCCTGCTCTGTACTGTACTTTAAGTCTGTTCCTGGAACTGATTGGCAAGCTTATTTTCCTGATGACTTTGAATACACATTCACAGCAGGAGGTGCCTTCACTGTCTTTGTAGTTGTTGACTTCCAAACCTAAGAAACGCTGCAAAAGCCATTAATTCATCTCTTACTATTACAGATCGCCCGTTTTGTGGAATAGGAGGAGATTGTGCTTTGTTAGAGGTCGATGGCCTGTCACTTTTTTTATTTAAATTTTGTCTCTTCCATTTTTTGTGGGTCTTTTAGAGCAACATCTGCGTTTTATGAAGCTCTGAGCAGAGGCAGGATGTGTGAGTGTTAATGGCACTTGGCTTTCATAACAATGTCATTTACAACCCAGTTGCTCTCCCATAGACCCCTGAAGGAAAGGAGAGAAAATGGTATTCACTGCATATGCATGCACTGCTAAGTAGAGAGCATACAACTTGTGTATATTTCTTTGTGCCTCAAGGCTTTTCATGCTTTAGAAAGTGCTTCAGGCTATAGAAAAAAGCCAAAGTATTTAGAGGAAATTGCATTCATTACCAACATGCTTGTAAATCTTTAATCAGTGGGGAAAAAGACCTACTTTGTCAAACATGTCAAACAAGATTTGGGGAGAAATTTCAGTTGACTGAATGTAGAGCTGAAGTCTAGCATTTGTGTACAAGTTTGAAATTCATGACAGAACTTTCCAATACATATTATTACACGCAGAGATTTTCCAGTGCCAGCCAAGCGCTAAAATATAATATTTCCAAACACTTTACATTGCTGCTTTGACTGAAAAGCCGACTGCCTAAAGCATTTTTATTGTTAGCAATATATCAAAGAAAAGGCAACAGAAAGGGCCAAGTTCAAAATAGAGTTAATGACAAAGCAGCTACACATAGGATTTAAAAAAGAACATGGGATTTGAAAGGGCTTTGAAAATACTGTTGCAGCGGACAATCTAATCTAGCGTGTGGGCATGTTTTTTATTATTAATATTATTCATCATCCTCCATTATGTTCCTGCTACCTGGTAAAGACTTTCTGTTGTGATTACATTATTACATTCTGATTGGATCCCTTCTCTTTAAACAAAACCCCCAGATTCATGCCTTTTGTCTCCTTGATTGCCGCCGGTGCAGTCCCTTGGACCAATCAGCATTCATGCAAATTTACATACAAGCGGGAGTGCAGCTCGTGGAAAATATATTCAATTCGCTCATTTTCAGGCCTCATAAAATGGTTTTTACTATGTAGAGATTTTATGAAACAGCATATTTATGCTGCAGTATGGATCATGTGGATAACAGTATGTAAAGATACTTCATAAAGTTAATATTTCAGTTGCACTGAAAGAAATGCTGGCATGTGAGAGTTGCAAAATGTAGGCTATGTTCACGATCCTTATTATAATGGCGTCCTTTGTAAGGAAGAGGATGCCTCAGTCTGCATTTATTTCTGAAAATGCCATGTCTGTGTGTCAGCGTGCATGTGTGTGTGTGTGATGTGATCAAAGGAAGCTAATTTTGTGCCGCCTCTGTCTCACTATCAAGCATTCATGTGGTCACTCATGGTCTGCATTTCTGCTGCTGGTGTTCATGTTTCCAGCCTTCAAGCATGATGATTCCTCCCCCAGAATGCAGGTTCAAACCCCCCATGATACTCTTTACTCATTCATTCAGTCATTTAGTCACCATGTTATCTGTCAGCCTCATCAGATTATACTTTATGAGAGACACCTCTGGCATATCTGCCCCTGAAAAGCCTGTCTCCAATCTTTAAATATCGATCCCCAGGGCCTAAGCAGAGGTGCCTCTCATGAGTGCAGGAAAGAAGGGAGAAAAACAGATCATTAGTGATTTTAATTAGGTGATCTGTCAAGCTGCGATTGCCAGATGTAAGCGTATGCATTTGGGTCGATGGCAATCCCTCTCACAATCCCCTCTTGTCACCTTGGGCCTCTGGAACGCAGGATGGTTCTTGCTAGGAGTGAAAGAGGCAGTGGGGGAGTGCAGAAATGTGTCATCGCGTTATCTGTGCGGCAGGTTCTTTCTCAAGATTGGAGCAGGTGGAAAACAAGATGGCACTGGGGCACAGAGAGATTTTGGAATTGTTTTCTAGGGCTGAATAATTCTGAAAGTGTTTACTATACATGTGCTTTATCACAATCGATATTTTTTATCAAATCTCCTGAAGACAAGCAGAAAAATGTTCTGATTTATTTCTAGCCCCGAGCTCTTTCAGCAATTACAGTGCACATATATGTGAATTGAAACAAACAGGAGAAGAGAAATTGCAACATTTCAGTTTAAGAGAGCATGACACTTTTTTTGTTGTTGTTACGCTGTAAAAATTGTCTTGAAAGTCCTCCCCCCCAACACAACAAAGTACAAAAGAGTGCAGTTATACAGACTCAGGCAAATCTTTCTTCACTCCAGCGTTAAACATCATTACATATTTATAACTCGGCGCCAGATGACAGAGACAGAGAGGGAGAGAGAGATGAACCAGGCAACAACACCGCAACTCGTCTGCTGTCTCTCCGTGAGATATCTGATTGCACTGTTTAAACCTGCCTTTCATCTGATGTTTCTACAGAAAACCCAATTACACAAGAGCTGCAAATGGACTTTTGATTTAACAATACATAATTTAATTGGCATATTAGAAGTGCCCCAAACATCCAGCTCTAGTCATCAGTGGGTAGTGTTAACAGGACTGCAGTCTTCAGCAGATGCAGGAATGCATTGCAAGTGAAAGCAAATCATCCAGAAATGTTTAACATGGGCTGTTTTAATTAGAGCAAAACGCAGCAGTGTTTTTCATGTACTTACTGAGTTATTTCATGACTGGTGTGACATTCTTGAATCAAACGAAGGCTACACGGGAGAAAAAACATGATGAGACCTGTGTGAAAATGAGCAGAGACGCCAGTTCTACAGGCAAATCTAACAATCGTGTTTTCTCTTTGTGCCCTCACAGATCCCAGTGAAGGCTTTCACTGCCAGGACGAGTGTCGCATCCTAGGCCACTCCGACCGCTGTTGGATGCCTCGTGTCCCGATCCCGGCACGCGCCAAGTCACCCGAGCACGCCCGTAATGTTATCGCTTTGTCTATCGAGGCCACCACAGTGGATGTGCCGCACTACGAGGATGGCACCACCAAGAGGACTTTTGCCACCTTCGGCAAGGATGGGCCTGAGGACGTGGAGCGGGGAGAGATAAAGGGAAAGCGGACTCAGGAGTCTCAGGTGTGTAGCCCCAAGGCCAATGGAGGGGCTGTCCGCGAAGCTGGCAACGGGCGCGAGGCAGCCAGCCCCATCACTTCCCCTGTGCACCTGAAGAGCCCAGTGTCCAAGCCGTCATCTGCCTACAACACACTGAAATGCCGCGACGCAGAGCGAATCGCCAACCACAGCCTGCTGCGGCAGCCGGAGGGGAAGGACAGTGAGCCAGCTGTCAGGGAGATCAACACGCTTCTCCACGATGGCCGAGACAAGGAATCCCCCAGCAGCAAGCGCCTGAAGGACATTGTGCTTTAGCGAGCTTCTCTATGACACACACCAACATGCATACACACATACAGTGTAAACTCACATATATGTACCCCGCAATAGCTGTGTGTACACAGAAGAAAGTCAGGCTGTGGAAGTAGAGAGACATACCCATTTGCAGTATACAATATTCAAGAACCAGCTCGGGCTGAGGATGATGAACTGTAGTATGCTGCAGCTAGTTGTGTGCTCAAGCCGAGGTAGTGGATGTGGCTTTGTCGTAGTCGCAGTACTTTTTCCTTGTTTGCTTTTCGTTCGGTTTTCTTTCTATCGGTCTGCAATCAGTGGACAGGCAGGTTACTGTTGACTGCATGGACATGGCCAGCGGAGCTCTCCAGCCCTTGCGCCAAAGCAGGACACTACGTCTTTGGACACCTGAGGTGCCACTTCTTAAGTACAGTTATGCCTTTTGAACTAATTTTGTATCACAAACTGATGTTTGCCTTCTTTGGTTTTGCAGTTTGGTCTGACTGCCAAAATCGCTCTTTGTTCCTTTGTATAGTGAGCTTCATCAATGTAATAAACGACAACAGACATACACAGGATTCATCTAAAAATATCCTCAATTTACTCCAACAGTTTTCAGTGCATTCAGGAGAAGGAAAGGGAGGCCTCTCAGTCTCATTTGCCCCTGACTAATAAGAGAAACTTTCTCTGCGTATCCCTGAGGACATCCTAGTGTCATCAGACTGTGAGGTCTTTACAGTATTTATATTTTATCAAGGATGGAGCTAAATGAACTCTCGCTATCTGCCCAGCCGCTCTGAACTCTGGAAGTGGGACAGACAGATCCTTGTGTTCAAATTGAGTTGTATGAAAAAAAAAGACTTCCTGCTTTTGAAATCTCCTGTGCCCAACCTTGATTGTAGCCAGTGGAGCACAAATTAGAACTTTGTGCTCTGGTCTTGTACTTTTTTTGACTTTTGACTATGGGGCTAGGATAGAAGGGATCGTCACTCATGTCTTGCTATGTGAAACTCTCTATAGGGTTTACTATTATCATTTTTAATAACCCGTTGTTATGTGACAATCCCTTTAATGTTTTGTTTCAAGAGAAAAAAACAAATAAACATTGGTGTTCAACTGAAGCTACAGTAGCGTTTGTTACACAAACACAAAAATAAAAAAAAAACATATGCCAAAATATATTTTATAAATAATTTAAAAATGTATAATGAGAATATTTAATGCTGTGTAGTTATTTTATGAGTAAGTTATACTTGAAATTAACTTGCTTTTGTTCATTTGTCTTTTGCTTTTATATTGAACCTGATTTGTTTTTTTATTTTCGAGATGAACTTGGATTATTTTTTTGTTTACTGTGTGACCCCCTGGCAACTGTTGCAGTCTACCTTGTTGTAAAGAGTTTCTTATTGGTCAGTTCTTGTGCCATCAAGTTTCTGTGTGGGCTACTAGAAAATGTAAAAAGACAAAAAAAAAACAACAAAAAAAAACAACAAAAAAAGCGATATCAGCACCAACATTAGTGTGTCAGTTCAATGAGCTTAGAGTGAGATAGCAAAAGAAACCAAAAAAATGCAAACAAAACCTTAAAGATTGCAGGATGTTGCTTAATCTTAGTATCTAAGGAGGAGAAACACAGACTCCCAGTATTCTTCAAGCTGGTAACAGGGTTCCACCTATTTTATCTGTCTAATGAGTCGGCTTTCTTATCGGGCCCAATTGAGTTTAAACAAGACTTTTTCTGCTTCAACTGAGGGCATTTGGACTTGCAGACTAGCTTTGCTCAGCACTGCTGTCACCCCGTGCCATCTGTGTTCAGTTGATCTCAAAGATAAAGTTGAGACCGGAGTGGTATAAACAGGGCTCTCCCCTCCTACGAGCACCACACAACAGACTGGGTGGAATCGTGTTGGAATGAACTAAGGTCTTGGAAGAACCGTGTTGCACATCAGCAATGTGGTTTTATGTTGCTTTGCAGTAAACTATGTACAATGTGGAAAAATATGAATGAAAATGGACAAATTGCATACAACAAATCTAGATCTTGTAGCTGAATGTTTTGCTGGTCTCACCCATGGCTTCTGGCAACATGAAAATCGGAATAATCACTGAATGTATACAGCAGCTTATAATTAAACTATTAAATGTTCTCTGCTTTGTTTCCTTGTCTTTACTCAACTCGGTTTTAAAGTTACACTGAATTTGAATAGTGATACTGGAGCTATAGTGCAGATTTTTTTAATGTTCAAACACAATTTTTGGACTTATTTGGGTACAGTCTCTAAACTTTAGGCCTCTGGATGACAAAAACTGACTGACCTTGGATTATTTTCCTCAAGGGCCGACATTGCTCAGAGACGAGCCGTCAGCTTCCATGGTGAACTACTGACTGGAGCGCTTCACAGTAAGTTTCCTCCCCTTGGTCAACAAGTGCCTTCTATCATCCCATTCCAGCATCTAACATTTTGGAGGATCCATTGTTCTGTTCAGTATGTATTTCACTGAGAAAGTGAAAGTTAGCTAGTTAGGCTAACAAGCTTCCACTGGGAAAATGGAAGCAAGCTAGCCAAGGTTGCTAACATTGGCGCTGATTGCTGCCAGACTTAACTCATTGCTCGTGCTATTTCAACACTTGCTGAGTCATTGGCAGCTCGGACACGCTCAGTGCTGTGTTTGTCCCACATTATACAAAAGACGGAGCTAGCCTAGTCTTCCATGGGTCGAGATGCAAATGACCATCATCACATCTCGACCCACTGGTACTGGGGACTGCTGGTCCTGTCAAAACTCACAGTACCAGCTGTCCCATAACCTCAGGACTCTGTATGTCACATGATTTGAATCACAGCCCTGAATAAATAATGTACAGAGTTCTCAAATGACAGATGGGGCTAAGCAGCAGCTAACAGTGATGCCCCCCCCCCCAAAAGTGGTCAGATGTCTGTGTGGGTGTACTGTATGCAGAGTATGGCCACTGGAAATTGTGATTTGACCAACTATATTTATGATCAAATAAGTGCACAAGCCGAAACACAAAACAAGGACACATATACAGATTGTAGCAAATACAAATATTAATTTAACATCTGCGTTAATATGCATTGAGGTTATCAATCTATAAACCAGCAATGGAAGTGAATGAGTGCTGCAACAGTGTGCATCAAGTTGTCTCTTTTGAGCTACATTTAGGTCTGCAATAACATACTCACAGTCTGTAATGTGAAAGTCTGAGAACTGTCCTTGACATGCATGCAGGAGCATGATAACACACAGAGTGATGTCTATTCTATTTGTCATGATAAAATGGAAATTAACAGTTGGAGTCGAGGCTGGCTCCCACTCTGCATTAATATTCCATGCATTCTCTGTTGCTCTTTCCCATTATTTCCAAAGCAGGCCTCTGGGAATGGTCCAACAAGTGAGGTGAGTGTGTGCTAGTATCTATTTCTGATGGTGGTGCTCTTTTCATTTACTAGAGTGGGTCACACGTGCCATTTTTGAGACATTTAACATCTCCAAATGTCTCTCAGAGCACAACAATACAGACACTGATCAGGACCGTGTAGCCCGTCACTGAGACTCACATTCAGCTGGTGGTTAATGCGCTTTCACAGCCAGCAGTATGATGTCATTACAACACCAGATCCCACTTGAAATATTGATTTATTAGTCGACTTTGAGTGGAAGGTTCTAAAAGCTATGAAATAAGTTGAAAGGCAAGACAGAGCCTGATTCTTTCTCTGCGAGTCTGCAAAAAATTTCTATGACATTTTCACTCAATAAAGGCTCCACTTTTCGCCTCCCCCATACGCAGCAGATGTTTCTCTTGAGTAAGTTTGTATGGATTGATGAGGAGAAGCAGAGACTAGATGTAGAACAGGATGCATTCCAGCGCTGTAGACAGAGAAGAGGGGAAACACACAGCTGCCCTCCATGATAAGAAAAGGAGGTTGGCTTCATTTCTATAATTAATTTGCCATTCCCTCTATACCCTCTGGTGGAGCCAACATGAAAGCTGGTCTGAAAGCGCACTTGCTAACACATCCATTAGTCTATAAGGAGGATCTTGTTTCTTCCAGCTAAGTTCTCTTCTCATGGGCAATACCACTATTCTAGCCCTGCCCCACTCGCATGAGGTATTCATGCCCTTTCAGTAGTGTTTAGACCCCTGGGTCTCCATAACAAACTTGCCTGAGCTGAAGGTACACTCCTGCCTCCAACTGAAGGGCAAAGTATGCATTTTAAAATGCACTTTAAAGAAGCCAGTCTCATTATAATTAAATGGAAAAACCGACTTAGTAGCACAATACTGCAGTGATTCCTGTGGAAAAAAACTTTGTCTCCCATATCAACAGTACCCCCCTGGGTGAAACCTTATTTGCAATGCAGGAACCGTATTTGTAAATCCCCAAAATGGTGCTTGTCCACGCATATTTAATTACTCCTGATTCATGGTGGTCATGGAGAATATTCTCCATTACAGCGAGATTTATATCAAAGGTTACCAGGACACACATCCTATTAACATCCTATTAATGTTTAAATTATCATTTTGCAAAATGGTGAGAGGGGGAATCAGAGAACAATTAAAATGATTTATTTCTGACACAGACATGCATTGAAAAGGAGCAGGAGGAGGGCCTGCAGCCGCGCATTCCTTCAATACAAAATAGTTTGTCGCCTGCTCCTTTGAACGAGACCTCCCCCCTTCAACCAACCCCCAATCAGGCGCGCTGATCTCTGTCACTCTATTGACCTCATTCTATCAAAAGGGTTTGCAGCTGCTCCTACCTCATTATGACCAGCTACTGCTTTTCACTAACCTCTGGTGGAGGTTCACCAGCGGATTAGGTGACAGCTAACAAAACATCTCAGACAGTTAAGTAACAGAAATGTCTTACTGCCTTGCTTGGATAACAGAAGTTTGGCAAAAAGGAAATAAAATAATACAGTCAACTGATCTAAAGTTTAGAGGCATTTGTGTGAGAATTCTTTGTTTTTGTCTGTCGCTACAGATAACTGGGCTGATTCAGTTTTATCTGTTATTTGATGTGGCTGGAAAGTCCAGTGGCACCATATGAGACTGTTTATTGCAGTGACTGCTCCCTCAAATACAGTATCTGCAGATAATGATTTTCTCTCCCTGGTCCACCGTAGTTTGCCAACTTCATTTTATTTCAGGCATGCAAATGAGACACTGACTTTAGGCACTTTAGGCTCACATCTCTTCTCTAATTTTCTTCCTCTGAGAAGCAGGTGAAGTGGTCAAGACTTCACAGTCACAAGGCAGAGTAGTTCGGTCAAACATGGCAAAAAAAAGTTTTCACTTTGACAGCTATTCTTTGTGCGTCTCGCTCTAGCTTGCAAATTTAAAACTATTAAGTATCTTCAAAGAAAAGCGCTGTTACTTTTTAGTCTCCAGCGATTTCTTCAATCATCTTCTTGTGCGTTCTCTCTGGATGAGTTACTAAATAGATAATGGTTTGTTCCACAGGTCCACACCTTTAAGCAAGACGATTATCATCACTGCTGGAGAGAAATCAGATCGGCCCAGACCTGGATTCCCCTTCCTGGTATGTGTCCTCACACCACATCTGCACAGTTCTCAGTCTGGGCCTGGGTGGAGGTTTGAGGTCCTTGGTGGATGCTGGCTTGCACTGCACTGCATGACAAGTTCAGACTTTGTACTGTAAAGGCTTTGCTGCAGTTGCAGTCATTTGAAAGTAGCAAGCTCTATGAATGGGATATGAGTTCAGGGGCTGTAGTGTGAAGCCAGAGAACGTAGAAATTATGACACGTCTCAGGCATATTTTCTTGCCTAAAGGCAAGGCTATCCAAACAAGAAGAATGGCCTTTTGTTATAGCTTTATATTGTATTGAAGAGGTTAGTCTTTGTTGCAGTGAGAAGTGGGCTGGTCATTGCTATCAGTAAGAAGACTGATTACCCTCTCCATCTCCCCACCACTGCTACATATCTAATAGGCCTGGCCAGTGGCCACTTCCCTTTGTGGTAGTCACAATGGAACTTTGATTCGCACTGAAATCAGTGGCTCAAACAATAGTCTACATTCACTGACCACTGCTGAGCCCTCTGTGAGTTGGGGAGAAGCGGCGCCCACATTCCCCCAGCAAGCTTTAATTGGAAGTGATGCTAGACAGATCATATCATAACCATCAGTGATGCCCTGATAAAAACTGACCTGGGAGCTGCTTTGTAAAGCCTCTTTGTCGGAGAAGGGTCCGATGAGCCCCAGGACCCCTCAGCCTGCCATCTCCAGCAGCAATCAGAGCCTGACCTCAGCCACCTCTCTCAGCCCTTAATGCCCAGGATGCTGGCTCTGGGGTTGTGGAACAGGGGCAGTTGACCTCCCCCTCTCTAGAGGATAAAAACGCTGATAGCAGGGACAAGAAATTAAAGACTGTGGCCTTTGAAAGCCTCCATTATTGTCAGTAGGAGCACAGCAATGAATCTCAGCAGCCCTCGTCATGGATGTGCATTATCAGAGAGGTGATTATTTGACCTAAACTCTCTGTTGCCAATGATTTATTTTGCCCTGGCACAGGTACATCCCCTGACCTCTCTGCCCTTTTGGAAGAAAGCACATTGACAGAAGATCCTATATCATAAGTGGTACAGATGTTTTTTAGGAACCATTTTTAATCCACCTTTAAGTCCATTTCAAACGTGTCATTCTGTCTCTCTGGAATTAAGCCTTTTACAGGAATATACAGCGTAATAAAAAGAATGGATCAGTTGCTCTAGTTGTTGCACTGCTGCAGTAATTCAGAAAGATGGATTGCAGTCCAAAGTGAGACCAGAATGTGCTGTGAAAAGCTAAAACCAAAGGAGCATGTCACTTCAAATGTCACTTCTCTCTGTTACTGAGGTATGCTCGCAGACCAGATTTTCTAAAATATGCAATATCTTCAAAAAACCTCTGCAGGAGTGAGAGGTCTTCATTTTCTGAAGCTTGTGTGTAGTTTGAAGATCTCTCGATGAAGTATGAATGAGCCGAAGCGTTTTCCAGCTGTTTACCTTTTTTCATTGCATTTGTGTGACTCACTCTCAATTTAACCCACTTTATTGATCACCCACTATGCATTTAATGGCATATTGATTTTAACCTTTTTGTTTTTCTGCTACCATATAGCATAATGTTTTTAAGCAAGCTGTACAGTTTCACGGTTCAGTGCTCATTTCTTGGCCCTCCGTTTTCATATGGAGTGCTGAGGAAATGATGCTTCCATTGTGTGCAGGTGAAGATGAATGCAACAGTGAAAATAAGCGTCTTGGTAGGAAGGCCTGTAAAGCTCAATACTCTGCCAGCGCTGAGTGAAGATGAGCACTTAAGAGGCATCACACACCGGTTTTTGCAGTGTGTCCGGCACTGTTGGCTCTAGTTGGCCTTCTTCAGCAGTCGTTCGGCCAATTCAGCATGTTAAATTGAATTGTCAGTGGAGGCAGTCAATGAGGGAGACCTGTCTGACTGGCTGTTCGGCCAAGTAAACCGGTGATTTCATCCATTCAGTGCGGTTTCTGCATATTTTTGCATTTTTTTCTTCCTCTACAACCAGTAGAGTCTGGCAGACAATGCCTGTTGTGATTATTGAGATCATAATTAGTTTACAATGGTTTCAAATACACAAACACATTCAGCATGTTCAAAGTGAAGTGGTAGGTTTGGTTCATTTGTTCAGTCTTTCTTCCCACTATGAGTTTCAAATTATGAGACCATTGACCCGTTACGGTATTTTCTCTCACCCGCGAGCGAAAAGCATGTTTTTTGCATGTTAGTCGTCTGCTGGTTGCTGTTTTTCACTGTGAGGACTGACCAATTGAAACATTCAGAGAAAAGCTGCGTTGACCGTTAGGCGATGAAAAGATCACTTCTGTTTCTCAGTGATTCAAAGGAAATGCCAAGAAAACATCACCTGGACTGGACACCTGGACACAAAACATCGCTTGAATAGTGCTGATATGCTGCAGACGTACAGCACAGTGTTGAGTTTCCCATTGCATTATAGCCCTGCATATTCTGTTACCTATTGTGATCTGTGAGGTGGCTCAAAGAAGGAAAAAAGACATTTGTAGAAAAGGCATATGGCGCCTAAAAAAAGATATACTGCTTTTTTCCTGCTGGCAGAATAAACAAAGTGATTTAAACTGTAGACAGATAAAAGGCTGGCAAGCTGGAATATAAAAACCACTTGTTTTGTCCTTCATGTCACCTAATTAATTTCTCTCTGATGTCCCATTGTGACAGTACAAGGCTGTTACTTTCCATACAGCAGTAGACAACAAAAATGAGTAACATCCGATCCAGAAAGTGTTGGTTATTAACTATCATAAATTATTCACTATTGTTTTTATTATTAACACAAAGTCTTGCTTTGAGACGGTGATATCAGCCTTTTGTCATTCAGCTCTATTCCTCTGACCAATAGCAACACAGCACAGAAGCAATGCAGATTTAAGCTAAACTCTCCTACCACAGCATTTCAAGTAACTAGATCATATAATGATATTTAGATTGAAGGAATATTAACATGTTCTGCAGTATCTACATCTGTAATAACAACCATGCTGTTCCTGCTTAACTGTCTTCTTGTTGTACCAGGCACAATTTTTGCTGCAAGGCAGGGTGACGTCATCTGTAAAAATACATTCAAGCACACATTCCTGGTGGATTGCTTTGTGATGTGAACAGCATATTTTTACTGTTTACTTCATGGCCAAATATCAAGTAGTTGCTGCTGTGATATAACCTTCCAGAGTTGCAAGATCCTGTCTGAGTATTACAAACTGCTGTGCAGGGTTTTTGCATCTGATAAGCCTTCAAACTCATTAATCTGTTTCTCACACTTCCTGTATTGTACTTCTTTGTCTCACTGGTACCCTAAACTACAAACCAAAGAAATTCTTTTTCACTCTGAATCCCAGTTTAGGCAGCAGAGACACTTGGTTAAGCTTAGGGAAAGATGGTACTTTTGGTGAAATGTTAATAAAGTAACCCCATCAATGTTTAACCAGTACCATGATCTTTCCTGATCTTGTGCGTTGGGTCCCTAAACAGAGGCTTGAAAAATATTATGCGTTATAATTGTATTGCAAGAGCAGCTATTGAAGGGAAAGCAAATGAAATACTTTGTCAATGAATGTGTTCAGCCACCTGTAGATATGTCAGTTAAGACCATTCTCTGATTATGATGATAAAAAAATGTAATTTGTGCACAATTATGTTTCTTTCAGGGGGTGTTTTTATGTTGAAGCACTGAGTTTATTCTGAAGCCCATTCCTTAACAAAAAGACAGATGTGCATCAGCTTCCATGTACAACAGCCTTCTGCCAGTGCAAACCTGATCAAATGTCGAGTAAAACCCAATCAAATGTTAGTTTACAGAAGGTGGAGATGTGAGGGAGCATCAATTGTTTATGTTTTTTCTTAGTATGCATAGATACATTGTGCATGCATTCTGTCGATATGTAAAATATGAAAAACTAATTAAGAATATGGCATGCAAATAAAAAGGTAACATGTTTACATATGCAGAACATTTACACAATACTGCTGTAAATAAATGCTATTGTGCTCCTTTTAAGAGGCAGTCACAAAAACGGGTTCAATGGATTTCACCATTCTGCAGAGAAGAATGAGAGATTCCACAAACAGCTGAAATCGGAGTTGTGTGCAGAGTGCACGCTAGTTTTTGTTCTCTGTGTTATTTAAATCTCTGAACAAAAGTGAATGGATCGCCTGGAGCTTTGACTACAGGTGTGTGTAGCTTCTAGTGCAGCTGGTGGAAGAAATTGGACATGGTTTTTGTTGAGCCTAAGTTGGAGAAATTGTTCGAGACAGATTTCTCCACAACACAGAGGGAGAACATGAAATAGTGTCTGGAATAAAGCATTTTTGAATAGAAAGATTGCACTCTGGCCGTGGTGGCGAGTTGCTGCATCATCACAAATACATCTTCACAGATTTCTTGTGGGTGGTTTATGTAATTTGTTACTCGACACCGGGATAGTCAGCACAGCGGTGTATATATCTCCATGCTGTGAGTATTGTATTGGTAAAATCCTCTGGTTCAGCATACAATCACTGAAGATTTACCAACACTTGCGGCCACGCTTTTGATTTGCCACGCCTGCAAGACACCTTCATGTGCATTTTGCACTGATCATATTTTT
Source organism: Chaetodon trifascialis (assembly GCF_039877785.1). Classification (NCBI taxonomy): domain Eukaryota; kingdom Metazoa; phylum Chordata; class Actinopteri; order Chaetodontiformes; family Chaetodontidae; genus Chaetodon; species Chaetodon trifascialis. Next base: position 21,652,979 of record NC_092060.1, read on the forward strand.
GTGCCATTGTTAAGTTTCCCAATTGTGTCATTTAAATGTGCTTGTGATTGAATTCATATAAATGTGTGAATCTTTTTTTCTCTTTGGAAAGTTTCCTCCTGACTCGCCTAGCCAATGCAGCACAGTCTAGCAATGTAGTGCTTTTAGAAGTCACAGAAAACCCTGGAGAGTAAATGTCTTTGTTTAATGTGACCTCATGAAGAATAAGTAGCCTAGTGTGAGGTTTTCCCCTGAAACACTTGAACAATGGAAGCCCTGGGTGATACCACCAACACTGCAGAGAGGGAGAGAGGGTGAAACCTGCCGTGGATCCATAAAGAGGAACTGTGTGTATTAGAAACTTCCTTCCCCCGTCTCTGGTGATTCCTTTGGCCCCTCTCCCTGACTCACTTGGGAGCTTATTCTCAAATTCAACACGGTGGCTTCTAATGAACCTGCACCTCAATTTCCAAAGCAAACTAGCATTTTTGTGGACCAGTGTGCCACCATTAGTAGAAGGTCTCTAAGGGGTTTAGTGGAGTCTGTATTACAGCTTCAATGGTGCAGTTCATCAAGTCCCTGGAACAGCACAGTATGTAGTAGCAGGCCATTGCAATGGAAGAGGGAAGTTTACTCGTAACAGCAATGATAGCAGACCTAAAGGTTTTATAGTCAATGATCTTTCTCCGCCATAATAGTAACAATCACTTAGCTGTTGTGTTGTGTTTTGGTAATAATTTGCCCACTAACAGACACACAGATTTGTAAGGTCCTATGTCCTTTTTCAGAGATAGATTTGCTGCCTTTTGCATGACAGGGAGATGCTACTGGGCTTTTTTTTTTTTTTTTTTCATTTGGAGACAGTAATTGAGGCAACAAAAGACATGAATTCCTCTTCTTGGCCCCTCATATCACCAAAATGTTCTGCTCCATTCAGAAAAAAAGCTCTTTCAGTTCATAGAGCAACAATCTGTCAACATGACATCACAGATTACAGTGTTAGCCCTCAAGAATAAGCCACAAATGGACAATCAAACCTGCAGCATCAAGAAGGGAAAAACATCATTCTGGCAACAATGAAATGCATAAATACATGCAGGCATATATGTATGGTATCCTCATGATTCTCCCACTCCCACATCTCTCTGATGTTGTGTGTGAAGCTTGCTAGAATCTCTTTATTTCGTACATACTGCACATCAGTGGATAGTGCTAAACAATGGAAAGATAGGACCCCAGCTAACGTTGCCATAGAAATATGATTATTCTAATGATTATAAATCAAGCAGAGACCGGTGTCCTTGTGCTGCAGTCATTTAGGATTAAAAAACAAAGACTAGGGGAAAGAATATCGATCACCCCAGGGGATTTATTTTCCTCTTGAAGCGCTTTAAAAAGATCACGAGAAAAGAGCTAATGGTGTGTCAAAACAAGCTGTACGATGCCAATACTGTCATTAAATCAAACAAGAAATGGGTTTTTAAGCTACCAATGCTGCATACAGTGGTACAAACAAATGCATGTTTCCCAGTAATCTTTCACAACGTGGAAAACAAGGGTAACTAAATGATTAATTCAACATTAAAACTGAGCGCACTGGATTATAAATAACTATCAGTGCCTTTGTTTTTACCGTTGACCTCACAAATGAGCAAAGATTACAGCCAAGGCTTTTCAGATTCTAATCATTTTTGTTGCGAGCAAATATACGATATGAACCCTGTTGGCCAGTGTCCTGGGGATACCCATCATTTTACCATGGTTGCAGTGAGGTCAACAGTGCAACGCTTGTGACCATGAAAATACTACTGAGTGATTACAGTTATAAAAATCAGACTTTGGTCCTGTTGCAGCACCACAGCCTTTTTGCCTGGAAACAAAGAGCGTTACTGGGCTGATGCAGGCATTCATTAAAATTGGTATTTGGCATGATTAATGATACTTGCAATTTGCAGGGAAAAGTGCAGGCCCTGTTGAGGCTTGGGGAGGAAAATTGGACTGCATTGGATAAAGGTTTAGGTGGTCCTCACTCGTCTCAGTGGAAACCCACTTGCTCTGTCATGTTGCATTGTGCTGCAATGCCTCTCAGGGACCAACGCCGTTGAACACAATGACTAGATTTCCTTCGACGAGTAGTCTCTTAATTTTTTACCCTTTTTTGGGGGGGCTTCATCATTATTTCCTCATTTTGCATTCGTTTCATCAGAGATAATTTATCTCTGCCTGCTTTAATGAAGTGATAATTCCATGATAATTAACGTAATCCTGCACCAAAGCAAATTTGCCTAATGACTGTTGTTTTGATAGTCAGAGTTGGTGCATGGGAGAATGTCCACACTGGGAGGAATCAAGGCTCTGTGCCAGGCAGAGGAAACAGGAGAAAGCAGAGTCAGGAGCCAAAGGACAGAGAAAAGTACCAGAGAATTTTACTTTGTGACCTTAACTTTCTGCAGTGAGTTGAAGGGACCCTAGCACTTTTCATTCAGCAGTTCAAATAATAGGGTGCTAATAGGTCAGCTCAGTGAAAGAAAGCCTATTTGGTCTGCCCTCTGACTACAAATATGACTGCCTGGAGATGATGAGCAGGGTGAGGGAGATCTTGGGCCAAGGTATTGTCCCTGACATTTCATTTGTTCAGGGGTACTAACTTTGACATTTCATTTGTTTGATATTTGTTCGACTCATACACCAGCAAAGTTTAACCTTTTAAAATCCTGAATTTAACATGCATAAATACTCCCTTTCCAATCAAAATTAATAGAGCATGGGAGGTATTAACAACTGATCTTGGCAAAAAGATGTGTATGCGTGACCCCATATACATAAACAGTATGGAGACCACATGCAACCAGATGATATTTATAGCTATTAGTTCTCCAGCAGAGTTGATCACTTTGAAGTGTTTTTCACACAAATATGAACGTGCACACGCAACCTGAGAAACTTCCATGACTATAATGTATGTTTTTTTCCTGTCAAAAATGACACAGGCGTTAATTAACGTCACAGTAGTTGGCTTATCACTTGTAATTTTAGCCATTTTACATTCTGTGCATAATGTGGAGGGATATATAGAGAGATGGCTAGAAAGAGAAAAAGAGAGACCTAACTATAGGACTACTCTAACTCTAAATATTTTTTGAATGTACCTGGCTCTTGAACCTGGCTCTTCACACTACTTTACATAAATGGACAACAATGGAGTTTGAGTGCATAACTCATACATATTCACACTTGGCATTGCACCTAGAATATAAAACTAGATTCATGTACTTTTATTCAACATTCCAACATCTTTGTCTAAAAGTGATTGGTTTGATTGAAGAAGACAGAAATGCATAAAATATATATGCATTTCTGTTCCTGCAGACTAATAGATGAAAATCCTAATAACTTCTTTTGTTCCTCATGCAAGTTTGGCCAATGGACAAGTAAAGAGAAATCACATTTTTCTTTATTTTGGACAAGAACACCTTGTGTTACAACCTAACCTGGGAGACGGACCTCTCACACGGGTTGCATTACTTTCTTGATAACTTGAATTTCAGGTAAGTCATTTTCTTTCTTGTGTCTTTCTCCTCCATTTTTATTATATAAGATACTAGATGAACAGAGGATTTACAATGATAATGTATACAGCTCATTAAAATGTTTACAGACGAGCACAAAGCATGTGTGGGTTCAATTTGACACTGAAAAATCCTGCAATCAGTAAAACAGGATCTGCTCGCAAATGAAACAGATTGGCTGTTTTTTTAATTTCCGTCAAATAACAACAAAGAAAAAGCACAAAGACAGGCCTGGATTAATGGCTTTAAAGTGAAAGTGGACCTGGAACATCCAGCTGGCTTGATCAATCCACTGGCTCACCCTGGATGTGGGGAAGATTGGCAGCCAACAAATCACCACCAGGTTTGTGTGTTTTACATGATTAAGCATATGGAGGGAGCATTAAATCACCCTTACATTGCTTGACGAACTGACAGCTGCAAGACCCCCCTTCACTTCTCTGTGCTCGTATTGACAGGAAGTGTTTCCATTAAAAAAATTAAGATTAATTGTCTAGAACAAAAACATGACCATTACCCATACTAACAGTGAATTAACAGCATCTTTTAGTGAACTCTCAGACCTCTTAGTGCTCAGTTGATCAGCTGTGTTTTCTCTGTGCAATAAGGTTTGACTTGGTAGGGAACATTATCAAATGAATTATTAGCATATATACAACTTTTAGCATCATAGAAACTATGCATCATTATAAGATGCTTTATTATTGTTTTCTCATGATCATAATTTGATTTAGCTGTAGATGAATGGCTTACAGGTGAGCTCTTGCACATTGTAACATTCTGTGAAGAGCTTTGTAGAAATTGTGTGACATCCATCATACTGACACATGCTGATACGCTTATTCTAATGAGACATTTTCAGTTTATATATGAGATGAATTTCTGGCGTTTATTTTGTACTAATTTACACATGGCATACGTAAACAGACAGCAGCAGATGGCCGCTGAAGAGCAAGCATAGAAATGTTAAAGCAAGTGGACCTTGTTGTAGTGTACAGTGCACTCAGCTGGGGAGCCGCATGAACTGGCAAGAAAAGCACAAGTGAAGCAGTTAATGAGATGTGATCAATACTGATTTTGGTGGTAGATAAGTTGGAAAAATGGACTCAGAAAAGGCTATGTTTTGCATTAAAGTGATAAATCTCTGTGTGCACGTTCTCAAGTGCTTGACTGTACACAGTATGTGGTATTGATGAGAGAAGAAGCTCAGTGACACAAATTGTAAGTTATTTATTTTTATCTATTGTTTAATTTTGTTTGTGTGTACAATATTGTCTTTACCGAAAATGTCTGCTCTAAAGGGGACAGCAAATCTGTGATCCATCGTTAAAAACCCACCTGACCCATGACAACAGATGAAAACCAGGACAGCTATCACAACACCCAAACAACAACGTGTACGCTGCACCCTGGCTGAGGTATGATATCTGTGAGCAATTGTCCCTTTAAAGACTTAAAGATTATTTTCAAGAAAGTGTAGCAATTATGCTGTTATGTTATTACCTACGCGCCATGGAGCTCGCAAATGGCATTCTGTTCATTGCTGCTCTCTGGTCACTAGTCCTTCAAGTCCTTCAAATCTGGAGATACCCCAAGAGGAAAAAGATGGAGTAGAATTACAGCATGATGTCTGAGGCAAACAAAATTGATATGTTATTGATCAGATGATTATTTTGCTCAGCATATTCAGGCTTCTGCGGGGGAGCTAACTTGGACGAGGGGACTACTTTTTCCAGAAGTGCAATTGCCTGTCATGGCAAAAACAGGAAATAAAATCTATTCAAAAAGTGCTGAGCCAAACTAGAGTTTAGCTCCCCAGAATGTCGCATGTGTTGATTAGTAATTCCACATTATTGTCATATTGAAGGACACAATGATAATTTTTTACACAGAACTTTTGGCTGTTATGGTTTTGCACATTAACGTACCACTACCTTTCACACTACCCTCATTCCCACTATAATCAAAGGTTTCTATTTACACTATAACTAAGATCACACTGATGCACATACAGTACATACAATAACTGAATATATAATAACTGTGTGTCTTCCTCCTATAATAAATTTTTGAATTTCAGTTTTTCCTTCCTTTCATGCTACTTTTGTCATATGTGTTCTATGTTATTGCCTGTTTGATTACTTTATTATTATTTCCGTGTTTGTTTATACATTTTTGTGTGTATGTAGCATAATGGAAGCTAAAACTCCACTTCATTATGTAGCCCTGTATTATGTAACGATAATAAAGCTGAAACCTTAAACTGTGATTAATGGTTGTGACCCGGAAATGTTCATAAAAATTCACAAATCCCAAATTATTTTGATTATTGTAAATAGGCCATAAAGGGATTTTTAATAGACATTTTGCAGAGCAAAATGTATGCAGATACAGATTAACAAAATGCTGTTACTGATGTAAGTGATTTGTAAAAAGAACCATGAGGAAACTTATAACTGAGAACTGATCTGGAACAGAACTAAAATCTATTACTGCAGTTCATCTCATTTACTGAGGAAACATAATAGAAGGTCTTTCAGACCCTAAAGTCCAGCTGTGGATAGCTGTGCCGCAGACAATGTTGAAGAGACAGGGTGGTCGCTCATTAAAAACCTCCAATTTGCTGGGAGAAGAATGGCAAACGGCCAATGGCGCCTCTGCAATGCTGGGGATCTGCACACCCTTTCACAGCAGTGTGTGTGCTTGTGTGTGGGTGTATCAATTAGGGAGGCTTGTTGGGTTTCTCTCTTCAAAGCACCTAAATAATTTAACCATCAGGGGTCAGATCCTATTAAGCAGTGTGACATCAGGTCTACATTGTGGTAGTGTTTATAAAGCTACAAATTTTAGGGGGAAACTAAAGACAAACAGGGTTAAGAAAGTGAGACACAACATGACGCAGCTTTGCACTCTCTGTCTGACAGTGAAAGGGTATCACTGTTATGACTACAAGTATCTGAGCGGTATAAATTGGCTCTGCTGATTCTTTAACTGCTTCCATCAAACTAGATTAGGAAGGTGAGACAGAAGATGGACCCCTGATGGTTAATTGAAGTTTTATTAACGCTGCTGAAATTCAGCTGGAAAAAGAGCAGACATGACCGCAGGGCCAGTGGGGAGCCTTCCACATTGCAGTGTTTTAAACCAATTATAGGTATTTTCCAGTATCTTTATCCTTACGTTGTTGGCAAAGAAACCTATTTCAATTGACCTTGAACGTCCCTTTGCGGTTGTCTGCTCTGAGGATACAGAGTAGCTCCCTTGTGAGAATTCTATGTATTCTATAATTAATAATTCATCAGTGCATTGCTAACAGATAGCAGTCTGGTGGGGGGACTGACACATTAGTAGTTTGGGGCAGTCTCTTCACCCAACCTTAATGAGGTGTTTATAGTTGATTATGTAACAATACTATATCCAGCATTGACTTTCTACATTTATTTTCTAACACTGTCAAAATGATTTAGTAGACCTCTTCTCAGGAAGCGTATACACTCTTCAAATCCTGTCCATATATAGTATTTTAGCTTTAGCTTTGATAAAAAAAAAAAAAAAAGTGCTAAGAAGGAAGTAAAGTGCTAAATATGTATAGAAAACATACATAGCACATATACGATACAAACAAAGCGCAGACCAACAGTCAAAGATAACACACACATTAGCACTGCTCCAAGTCAGTCCAAAGGGTCCTAAATTGCACAAAAGGAACCAGCCTTTAAGTTGAGGAAATAAACTAATTCACAGCCTTGCAAAGAGTTAGCGTAGACCATGCTCTCATGTCTGTATGGTAAATATGAAGCTATAGTCGAGCTCAGTGCAAAGACTGAAAACTTGTCTAGCTCTGACCAAAGTTAGCAAAAATCCACCCACCTTCAAACTGACTAATTAATACTGTAACATGTAAAAATGATGTATTAGTGGTAGACTGATGTCCTCTGGACAGAGCCAGGAAATCTGTCCCAGCATTATTATCAAGTGTAAACCCAATGTGGCGTCACCTATTGGTTTGTGGACTGTCATTTGGTGTCTGCTTTTTAATCACAAGCCACACCCTCAAGCATACCCTGCATTATAATTGTTTTACTCTAAGTTGGACCATAATTTACAAAATTATAATGAAGCTGTATTGAAGAAGTGTTAAAACTAGTGATTGAGACCAGAAGGTCATAGGGAAATGTTTACAGACCAATGGAACGGCCCCCTCCCCCCGGCAAGACCTGCTTTTCTCTGCCTCTGATTGGTTGCCTTTGTTGGTAGGGTGATTTAGGACTGAGCCTGCTTAGGGGTAAGGTAAGAATATCAGAATATCAGAATCAGAATATCAGAATATTTGAGTAGAAACAAGAAAAGCTGTGGAGTCTAGAATAACACATTTGAGACCCCTGCTTACAGTCTTAATGCTAAGCTATGCTAACAGTCTCCTGGCTGTAGCTTCATAATTAATAGATAAAAGTGATATCATTCTCTGTTTCTGTTTCTAACTCAAGAAAGCATTGCTCAACTATTCCTGTCAGGGTTTTTTCAGCAGTTATTCTGGGATCTGTTCCTCTTCTCCAAGTATGTGTGAATAAATGAGACAGACTCAAAAGTGTTTTGAGAGATTCTCAGATTTCTGATCCAATCTATGTCCTTCAAGCAAGTTCATCAGCTGTACATAGAAAGTGTAGTGCTGCCGTCTGTGGCTATTTACTATCTATGGATGAATTGACACATCTACTTGCTGGTGTTACTGGTGTCAAGGAAATTGAAAGCAGGCAGTAGTCGCTGTCAGAAATGTTACTGACACTGTTTATTGCCTTCCCAAGATCAAAGTTGAAGGAGCTCCACTCTTCCAGTTGTCCATGTTTTATCAATTTACTTCACTCTGTGCCAGTAGGTTCCATAAATATACGTTTATACTCTCAAAACATCGTGTACTTAGCCACTGAGAATTAAAAAGAAGTACACCTAGCATGTGTAAGTTATTTATTTCTAAGTTGGCCATTTTTCCCATGTGTCCCATGTATTTGATTACGGGTGCGACATGATCCCCCATAGACAGAGAAATAAGATGCCAACAACACTTTGCATGTTGACAGAACATGCCTTCCTGCAGGATCAGACCCTCTCAGATAGACCCTATTAAGTAAACCCAGAAATCAGCAGTAACAGCCTTTAGACTGACGACCCCCTTCTGCTACTGCAGCTTCCAGTCTGTATGACATTAATATTCATTTTCTTGGTTTTAACGAAGGAGGCAACAGGCATGGGGTGCCCGGGGAGCACTGCGTTTAGCATCAATGGAGATACAGTCAAACAACCAAACAGAGAGGGGGAAGTTGGCTGTCTCCTTCCCCTGGGCTCCATATTAATGAGATAACGCCACACTGCAGCCAATTACAGCCACTTCCAGATAGATGCCTTTGGTCTAAGACAACCTCCCACCATAGACTCAACCCCCACCTCCTCCCAATCGCCATTTCTTCACTCGAGCATACATTCATCATTAGCACCTGACAAATACCCATATAGGACATACATTATACATTTGTTTTTTCGGAAAAAATAGCCACCAACTAGGGACTAAGGAAACTAACTAAACCTAGTTCTAGTTCTAAATCTAGTTCTAAAAACCATAAACAAACTGTCCCTTTAACCAAATCTAGATCCTACATGTTACAAGCATGTATTATTTCATTCACTTGTCAATTATCCATTCATCCATTCTCTGAACCACTCCTTTCAGGGTCATGGAGAGGAGCCTGTGTACGCCCTGGAGAGGTCACCAATATATCACAGGACTAACATACACAGACAACCACACACTATATAGTCTACAATTTACCGAACCTGCATTCTGCAGTTTTTGGACTGTTTGAAAGGAGAGAGCATTCAAACTCAAAACACAAAAAGGCTATAGTTGGCCAAGTTGGCTTTGAAACCATGACCTTCTTGCTGTGAGGTGACTGTCCTCGACAGTCAATTACGATTAATCAAATCCTGCCCAAAAGAGTATTTTAGGAGTGTTGATCATAGCTTCCAGTAAGGATGCCATTACACAGTGGTTCCAGACAGAAAACCTTTAAAATTTCATCCTCTAGGTGGCCAGTCTAGCATGACAAAAGACTTGAAATAAGACTGCTCTTGAAAGTACCCCAGTGTTTAAAAGGCCTTGTATAACCCATGTGAGATGGCTCATTAATTGTGCATTACAAAGCTGAGGCAGTGGAAATAAGGCTACCTGCCTGGCGTCACAACAGCCTTCGTATTAGATGGTGCAACTACATGGTCCTTTGAAAAGGCAGACTTAGTTGTATGGCTGTAGCCTACTCAGCACAATGGGAGTAAGCAGCAGCTGTTTGCCTACTGAACACTGAATTGAGACTGAGAGCAATAATCATTGCCCAAGCTCCTTGGAAACAGGCTTCATGGTCTGATGGAATGTACATTTACCCAGAAATGCACTGATGCACAGTTGCTGTAAAATTACCACCAGTTTTACAGGGCAAGTTCTCATCTGACCCCATTATAAGAAGTTTCTTTACATTGTTGTAACTTTGCACGACTGTTCCTAAACTGATCATGGCCTAAATGTCATGCAGAACAAGTATAATGTAGTATGTTTTCTACAAAGGCTAAAGATTGTGTTCCTTGCTTTTTATTATTTAGTATTTCTATATATTTGGTCATGCGGATTACCTTGTAAAATGTAAGGTTAAATAGACACAACCCTTATGTTGCAACAAAATGCAACATATAGGGGCTGAATCTTGTTAAGCAAAAAAAATCTATGTATTTTGACATAATTTATGAGTGTGGCGATAAAAAAGGACTCAAACTGTCACAATCTGGCAACTAAAAAGTGTGTGCAGACAAAAGACTGGCCCACTTAGAGAGCAGAGGCAGACAGATACCAATAGGGGCCTGGGGACCTGAAAATCGTTGGGCTTGGCTGGTATTCAGGGTGAATCAGGGCCAGTAGTACGATGCATGGGCCCGATACAACTCAGGAGAGGGGGAGGGAGTGGCATGACTGGAATTAATTCCCTGTGATTGAAGCAATTGCCAAGGTTACTGCAGAGAATCAAACAGTGGAATGTCACAGGAAGTGTTGTTTCCAGAGGCACAGTATCCTTGGTCACAGCTCATACCAAGGAGATGCTAATGATAGCTTTATCTGGCATCACTTTGAAAAACTCGGAAAAAGCTTTTCCCACGAGGCAAACCTCTTTCTTAGGTAAGAACCATCACAGTCTTATTTTCAAAGGAGATCTATCCAGCTCAGCCTTCTCAAGTATTTTATAATTTTGGGTGTTTTAGGCACAGTGAAAAGATATCAGCAAAGAAAGAGAGGCATGTATATGTATCTAAACATTTGAGCTGAAAAATTCAAACAGGGTTCCTTATTTGCAAAAATATGGGCTACACCTAACCAAACTGAGCAACAGACGTGTTTTGCTAAATTAAAAATCCTGGTCTCTGTGATGCATCAGTATTGTACTGTAGCCGTGGATAATTAGACCTTGCTCTAGGTTTGTAAGGAGCTAAGGAATTGGGTGTAATAACCATAAACAGAAACCAGGCAACACAAGTCATTTCAGCTGAATGTAAATCAGAGTGTAAACCTTGTGTAAACAAACTTTAAACCTTTAGTCAACTGTAAACACATCCCATGAGTCTTATCCAGTGGGACGCTGTCAGGGCCTTATGAGAGTGGCATTTACTGATTGCAAACACAATAATTGCTCTATAATCTTTATGAAAGTGCTCAATTTCTGCTATCAAAAACAATGGTAGATAACCCTATATATTTATATAATGGAATCCAATACAACTGTTCTGCCATAAAGTCTACTTTTATCATGCCTTTAAGTTGTTTTTGAAAGAAATGTTTTAGCCAGTGGTGGAAGAAGTTTTCAGATTCTTTACTTAAGTAAAAGTAGAAGTTAAGTCCTGCTTTCAAAACCTTACTTGAGTGAAAAGATGTAAGTGTGTAAACATTAACAAAATGTACTTAAAGTATCAAGATTGTGTATATTTGTAGAATTGCTGTCCTGTGACAAACCATGTATCTCTAATAAGTCAGTTTTTCACCGGACAAAATCTCTGTTTTAGATAGTTGACAATGCATTATTTATTTAAAAATAACTGCCATATGCTTAGAAGTAGGAAAATATTCTCAACCCTCAAAGAAACACTGAATCCTTCAGAAAAATGTGACAAATAACAAATGTAGGGTAGTAAAAAAATATAATATTTGCCCCTGAGGTGTAGAGGAGTGGAAGTATAAAGTTGCATAAAATGGAAATACTCATGTAGAGTAAACTGTAGTCCCAACAGTCCAGTGTAGTCCAGTACAACACAAAGTGAAACTGCAGTTATAATGAATTGCAATAGATTGCATAGTAAATTACAATGAAGAAAGTCACTGCAGTGCTCCACTTGGAGTCTATAGCTGCTGGTATAGCCTTCGGCCACTAGGGGCAGCGATGTGAACAACCTGCCTTTCAGTCAGTCAGCAATGAAGAAATTACAAACCGTTTTTGCGTCTGAATGTATTGTGTCGACGTTAATGGATTCACCTGCACTCCGTTGGAGTAAGTGCTCGTCTTGTTTGTTCACAGACGCTTGACACTGATGTATTGTAAACAAAACTGTTGCTGAGAAATGCACCTCTGTTCCGGCGGGTCCACAATTTCAACGTACGTCCAATTAGCAACTTAATTAGCACGAAAAACCGTTTAGCTAGCATCTACGTAGTGACAAGTGACCTGACAGTCCCGTGAAGTTGAATGCAAAAAGTCCACGAAATGTGAAGTTTGTGTCAGTGAAAACACTGTGGGGACAGAATATCAGCAACAGGTACTGTCGCCAGTTAACCTCACTGCCAGAGGTAGCCACAATCAGACATCAGCAGCGAAGATAGTGGTAATGTTGGAGCAGACACATTAGTCCCGCCGCCAGCATCACGGCTGTCATCAGCAACGGAAGTAGTGTTTGCTTGGCAACGCCTGAGAACGATAGCTCCTGTGGGGCAGATAAAGCAAAGATGAGAGGGAAGTTGGCCGGCCAGCAGTCGGGACAAGCCGGAAGAAGAATACAGGCAGCAGTAGCTCCATGTACACACAGATGGCAGGCTACGTTGAAAATGGTGATGGGACGTCTCATCTGTGTCAGCCAGGAATCAGCAAAAGGATTTCAGTATTTATTCAGATTCTAAATGAAGGAGGAGGTTTTATGGAGCTTGTCAAGAAAGCAGCTTCATCAAGCCCATGCAGTCTGACAGAATAAGGCTGACCAATGTGTGGGACGCTGACCTGGACAGAAAACGAATCTTCCCTCACCAATGACCTGTTGCGATGCTGCCCTCCAGACAAACTGTACAAAGAGAATTGTTTATTTAATCAACATCAGCAGGTTTGGCATTGACTGTATATTGCTGTCATTGGCCCAAAACTGTCTGACTGTGCTGTCATTGCTGGCTTTGGAGTCCAACCAGGTGTGATCAATGGACTTTGAGGACTGGATCATTTTGCACTCAAAAGGTCAAGGAAGAAACTCTACGAAAGGTAAGATCTTCCTCCATTAACTCTGTGCAGTGTGATGCAGTTTGGTGGTCAGATGTTTGTTTATTGTGCAGTATTTAGAGCTTGGTTATTGAATGTTTATCATGACTTGTTTCTGTTTGGTTTGGTTGCGCTGCTTGTGATGCTTAATGAACTTCGGTTTTGTTGTGGATTCATCTCTATGTGACATTGTTTTCAGATGCTGCAGGTTGCACTGTCACATCAGCCTGTTGTTGTGCTCAGTGGTCGGTGTTATTGCTCTTTGACAGTCCTTTGCTGCCATGTGTGGAGTAGCACTTCTTAGTGCTGAAGTTGTGGTGGGCTGCAGCGGTCATTCAGATGTGCTATCACTTCAAACTGTAATTATGCAACTTAACACAACTTAGATGTGGATGCTCTTTTTCGGTTTTGACATTTAGGCCTCAGTGTTCAATGGCGTGCATTTATTGTGTTTTGGAGCATGAGGATATCAGAGTGTATATTTGTACATTGGGAGTGCAATGTGACATCTTTTGTTGGCATGGATATACTACTATGCAAAGCATTGTAATTTACTACTGAACACTGGAAGCCCATGGGTTAAAGTATAGTATTTAGTTACTGTATGTGAACAGTAAATAAAAAACTATGCTAAATTATTGCCATGTACAGTAAACAAAATCAGTGCTGTAAACAATAGTATTCCATTAATATTTACTTTTTAATTACTACTCATTACAAAATGCACAGTAACTCTACTCTGGCTGCAATGAACTATTATTTTCATCACTGACTCACTCAGCTGATTATTTTCCTCAGCTAATCAATTAGTTGGTTCGTGTATAAAATCAGGAAATAGTGAAAAAATATCCTTCACAGTTTTCATTTTTCCTTGAAAGATAATTTAAATGATTGATCAAATATTAGAATAGTTGCCACTGACTATTCTTCTGTCTATGCTGTAGATGCATGTAAAACTACAACATGTGGTACTGAGGTCCACAATGTTTTGTTTGTTAGTATGATTCTTTTTTTTTTTTTTTTTTTTTTTTAAACCTAGTTGCTTATCTAGGCTTGCTATGTGTATTTATTGGGGATCAAAACACCAAACTGTAGACTGCAAGCTCTCCAGACCAGTGGAGGGGGTGGAACAAACCAATGTGCCATAGAGTGGAGAGGTGGATTGTACTGCTGTCGATGTTTGAGAGGTTTATATAAACATTTTGATTCACTGGTCATTCTTTGCTCAGGAAAGGGTGAACTTGGGGTGCGGAAACACACATCAGAATTGTGTGAGAAAGAGAGTGTTGAGGGGACAAGGACAAATTGGATGAAAGTGATAAGTCTAATAATTTCAAGAAATGAAATGAGTTATTTGAGGTCATCTCGTAATACATCTGTGGAGCAGCTGCAATCATTCTCCTCCTTGATTTTATTCAGTTTGACCAAGTTTAATTACCCAATCCTGACAAGTATGCATAACGCTCTGCATACAACTCATCTTTATTCTCCCTGTTAATCAAAGTTTTGCTCACTACTCTATAGAAAGTTGGTATTCTAGCATTATGGATCCAAACATCAATTATCAGATGTTTAATAGGTAACTGTCTGCCATATTATAGTTGGAGCTAACACTTTTGATCAGAGTATGGCTACTCTTGTTTTCTCACACTTTGATAAGTTGATGTAAGAATTTACTTCAGTTAGAGCAGAGACCTGAACAGAGGCTGTTTATTTGACTGAGAGCAAACCGCAAAGCTTGAAAAATAAATTGATCACAGCTGCACTGAGTGTCTTTAGTCATGTTTCAAAATATTATCAGCACAAACATCTGATTAGTTCACTAAATGGGAGTGGTAAACATACCATACCACAGCAAGTTTGTATACTAATTTTGTTTTTGTCGTATTAATGAGTGATTGATGTAATATCTGACTCATTGCATGATGGATAGGAAGGCTTTTTTCTTTGAATGTGGTCATGCAGTAAGACAAAGAATGGAAAGCAAAAATTAAGATGCATCTAGACTCATTTTGTAATCTAACTGGAGCACACTAAATTAAGTCTTATTAGAAATGCTCTTCAGTGAAAGGTTGATTGCTAAGTATTTTGTCACAGTAGTCATACTATGAACAAAATGCAGGGTCTTACTCACATCTGCAGGGGTTGCACTACAGTTGAATCAGATTTTTCCCAAAAATAATGTACATGTGAGGGCCCTCAATTCCAAAATAAACAGCTGAATGACTTTGTAGAGCGTTATTATAGAGTGATAGTGTAATTTAGAGCACAGTTCGTCTGGTCCAGAGGAAATGGAGGTCCGGCAAATGTAAATTTGTGAGGCCTTGACTTGGTGAAAATTGCACTGCAGTAGAAATGGGATTCAAAATTGGGAGATATCGAGAATATGCTTTTTATTATAGAGAGGGAGTGTGAATTACCCTCCCTAAGAACTTAATTTGTTTTAGCAAACTGTACAGTGGAGAGAGATGAGAATTCGGCACAGAGTGATCAGAACAGCCCCAGGAGGTCTCAGATCTGCATATTCCTCTAATTGTGTCACATGCCTGCAAAAACACTGTATACTCTAAAAGCAGTAGCGCACAATTTATACTTTGAAATAGTCTTTAATAGAAGCTGAGGCAGTGTTTGAAATACATTTTCTAGACACAAGTACCCCCTGTAGAATTCATTCGCATCTGAGATCTTGCCATTCTTGTTCTCAACCTGGCACGCTGGCAGCTGTGCATTTCAATTGAACCACAAATTAACAGTCACATTTACGAGAGGCACATTATGACTTGAAAAATACTGGCAGTATGATGATGCATACATAATATCACTTGAATGATGAGTGATGACAGCAACTAACAACCAGTTTGAAATCTAATATGAGAAAGACTACAAAAATAAACAGTACTAAATGTCTCCTGTATGAAATGTAATATCAAAGCGATTGCAAAAAGAGACACTTGGCTACACAGGGGTACAATACCTGTTTGGAAGCGTAGCGGCAATGTAATTCATATTCCATCCTGGCTCTTTTTTAGCACATTTTGTTCAACGCAGAAAAACAAAGTAAGATAAATACAACAATCCGAATCAGCTTTGTTGGCCAAGTATGTGCACATGCAGTGAATTTGACTTCAAGAACAGTTTTCATGAAGATGGACAGAAATAGACATACAGCTTAAAACACAAACAACAAAGCTGAACAAAGATTGATATGCATACACATGTAACTACAATGTGCATATTGGTGGGTGAAAAAATATAGATGCTTATAAATATATTTACAAAAAGTTAACAACATTCAGTATCTGTATACAAGCCAAAGTATTGCTATAAATTATAAACAAGAATCCAGTAGTGCAAGGTTGCAGAGTGCTGGAATTAATATTGAATGATTAACATAAGGGGTTACTTAATAAACATGAAGTAGGGGGTGTATGTATATGTATGTTTACATGTCTATATACAGTATATACAGGATGGTTGGAGTTATATTTGACAATGATGATGATATTGTTGAAAAACAGTGTGCACTATAAAATATATTATTTATAGGTACAGTGGATGTTTTAGTGTTGCTGGTTAAATAAAATTCTCACCTAAATAAGATTGTAGATGCATCAAATTCAAATTAGAAAGGGACTTGATGAAGTGGCGATGAATCAGGATGGAAAAAATGTGGAACACATTTTGTAAGGATTTAATTAAGACTGTATTCTGACTTACTGCTTGATTTATTGTGAATGTAATGATACGTGATGACACACACACACACACACACACACACACACACACACACACACACACACACACACACACACACACACACACACACACACACACACACACACACACCTACATACATACATACATACATACATTTAACCAATAAGTCTTTTCAGATATAGATACAAATCAGTATACTTGACACCCCCTAAAGGAATACACAGCACAACATAATCAAAACAGGGCACTGCTTTTGGCATTTTCTTTACGCCTTCAATTTACTCGGAATAAAAAGAAATACCACATCAGTTGAGACTTTTGCCTGGAGACCATAAGCTATGGTACCACTAGAATCAACTCAAAACTCCCCTTTGGCAATGACTGTCCAATTTTGAGAGGCCGCTGTTGCCTCTGTCCCTGGAACATCTCTTTGTGGTGGAGGTGTGTTCCATAGTGACAATTTGCCATTAGGTCTAAGTAATGCGATGTGGGCAGACAGAGGCACCCTTTGCTCTACTTGTTTCTTCCCACAAGGCACAGAGAGGCTCCTGTCTTGTCAAGGTCAACTTCCCTTTCAAGCAGACAGCACTTCAAACTGCAGGGACTGCAGTCACCTCTGAGCCACCTAGGTGCCTCGCAGAGAGCCTTGGCCCTCTCACCTCTTGCAATTACTGCCTAGAACACCACACTGCTGTTGCATCTGCAGGAGCTGTAAAGACAGGAGAGAAGTGTAAACAAAGAGGTGGTGTAGATGAACCACTGACACTTTTGGCCAATTACTCATGTCTGTGGTTTGCAATTGGCTGTCTGGAAAGGGGAAAATGGGTCTGAAGTGAAACATCATTGAGGGCCAACTACAGTAAATCTAATTTTGTTATGTTTTCCCTCCATACCGTCATTGCAAGCAAAGATTTGTTCAGGATTTGCTGTATAAAGCTGGCATCCAGAATGATTGTCGGTTGGTAATTGGTTGATGTGTCCATCTGTCAAATATTATAAAACACTGAGAACAAGGACTTGTACCTTTTGAAGTCTATCTCAGACCATCTCTGTTCTGAAATGTACATCAGCATACACTTACACTGGTTAACAGTGTTAATAAGTCTGTTGAAAAAACTGTGGTGTACTGGGAACAATGATTTTTTTGCAGTGGTTGTTTAAAGTAAATGGCAGACTTCCACACAAATTCCCCATTGAGACTATTTTCTGTGCTGCAGACCCCAGACCACTCCATTTACCTCAGAATCAAAATAAAACCTGCTGATTGCCAAGTACATGTGTACATGCAATTAATACATAGTAGAGGGTTGTTTAAGCCAATTACATCAGGCAGCATGTGTGAGTGCATAACCATAACCTTACAGTATCTAGGCTGATACAGCTCTGTCTACATTACTGTGCACTCAGCTCTATGTGCACAGCAGAGTGCCCATAAATACTAAATTATGATGAATAAAACCTTGGAGTGATAAAACTGTACAGCACAAATGAATTTGTAGCAGAAAATTGACATGGTGTACATGCAGATATACACAGTTGTACTTTTCTATTATCATATATTGTAGATGGTACACTCAGTGGCCATTTTATTAGGTGCACCTGTACAATCTCATGCAGTCCAGTACAACTGCTTCTATAATCTTCAGTTTTTGGAGACGGTCATTGAGGTGTCAATTGATTTATATGTCTTAGCAATGAGGTCTTTGTATTGGACTGCATTTCATTCAGAGGTGTTCCTACTCCCTCATGTATGTACGCAGAAAAATTAGAAACAACTCTACAACACCACCTTTGACTATGACCTCATTTCGTACCAATCAGTGAGGAACTACTGGCAGGTTGGGCGTGGTTTAGTGCAGGGTTAGTGTAGATGCTGCTATAGCATGAATTATCTCAGAACTGGAGAGTATGTCTTCATTGAAAGAAGAGCAAAGAATGGCACAGAAGGCTTTTTTTCAACGGAAAAGATGTTTTAACCCTTCTCCAGATTTTTGGCAAGAGTCCTTCTACAACATCATTCATATGGTTCATTGATGTGATTGGCTGAAGTTAGCCCGTGATAGGTGGTGATAGACAGATGGTTCATCCAATCACCTGGCAAGTATTTTTTGAAAGTGCTTGCCCTTTTCTAAACTGTTCCCAAGGACGACTTCCCAGATGGTTCTGTGTATCAAACCATCTGGTGTGTCGGGTTACAAAAACCGAACATCATAAACTTTGTGAAGATAGGCATTATGACAGAACTGTTGGACAGAATTGCATTAGATTGTACAGGTGTACCTAATATAGTGGCCACTGTGTGTACATGCAGATTCACATCAGTGTACATATCTACTTAGTTAAACCAGGCATCATAAGTAAAGATATTTGCTCTTTGGAGAGATGGCTATATGTTTTACTTGTTCTTGGAAGTGTTGATGTTGGCAGTTCTATAGCATATTCCCACTGAGAGAACTTGGAAAATGTTCTGGCTTGGGTCAGGGAAGAGATATGTATTTAAGTGCAGTTCTTGATCCCAGTTTTGTACAGGCTTGAAAGGAAAGCGAGTTGCATACAGTCATTTTCTCAGTTGATTGGATGATGCACCACAGTCGGGTCCTCTCATGTTGGATGGCCGCTGCAAAATGGTCAGTTACAGTGAAAGATGGAATGCAGTGAGCGATGGCAGTTAGTTTCTGTACAATTCTGAATCATCAGGATGGAGAGGATGTCATTTTTACTCACTTGTGATGTTGAATGTCTGCTTGTTGCAGGTCCTCCACACAATTTTTGTTGTTATTAAGGTGATTCAGTGCCACATGGTGTGGTGTCACTGATGACCCGTCAAATCAGCTCTTTCTCTTCCCTTCAACAGCAGTCAGTGGCTCCTCCAAAAAAAAAAAAACACTCTGCACATTGTGACACTTCTGTGTCAAAAAATGTGTCTACAATGAAAAATACTGTCTCTTTTTCCTGCTTGAGGGGTTTGTATCAAAGATCAAACAGCTGACATATCCACAAATGCTTAGTGGGCTTTTAAAGAGGATCATGTCTACATTGCTTGGTAAAGCCATACACACAGATGTGACTGCACCAAGCACCTTAAGAATTTGACCTAGCCTGAGCGTGAGGGCCTTCCAAGTTCAAATCTCCATCATCCCTGAAACTGAAACTGTGCCTTTGCAGTTCCGTAGGCAGTCACCAAAATACCAAATACATGAGAGCCAGTCAGACAGCAAGCATGATTTCTTAGCATTCAGGTTTGGCACAACAGATCACTCCACTTTCATCATATTAAGACGAATGTCCAGTTCAACAACTTCATAATATGATGCATATGAGCCATACATGGAAGTGGAGACACAATCCAGACTGGATTATAACCAGACCATGTTTCATTTATTAATCATTTTGTCTAAAGAATGTCAATAAATTGTGAAAAGTTGGGGCTATGAATATAACAGATTTTGTATGAAGTTGGCAAACCTTCACCCATGTAACGTTAGGGACATATTTATTTTAAGTCACTGTTTCAGAAAAAGAGAATATCCTATGTAGTCTGATCGACAAATGAATGTTATTGCAAAATGACTGAAAGAAGGGAAAAGTTGACAAAGTCAGATAGAAAACCTATTACTGTTCTCCTTCACGGTTTCTACCATACCTCCTGTGTTCTTGTGAATTAACTTTCAAGGGCAGAGAGTTTCAGCAAATATTTCATTTCCCAAGATGGCCATCACTCAAGCTATCGCTTGAACAACTCAAATCTTGTCTTTTGTAAAGGAAAAAGGGGGAAAAGATGGAGGGTATACAGAAAGTGGAAGATGACTGAGATTGCTTTGTGGGTTTTTTCAAGTGTCAATATCGGGAGACAGAAGTTGGAAAGTGGAGAATGAAACCTTTGTGTTTGCTCGGATATCAGTGGACAATGCATTTTCAAACATATCATTATATGGTATTGGAAGTAAAGTAAATTTTAATGATTATTTATTGAAACCACACCTGTGCACATAATTTCAGGGGTTTCATTTCATCTAATTATGATAAATAGGACCTATTTTGAGGATAAATAGAAAACTGCCTGTGACACAGTGTTAAATGTTATTTTTTGCTTACTTCAAATGTGTCTATTTTTAATTGATTGGGTCTTTCTTGGCTAGTTTGTCCATTAATCATTTGATGGTGTGAGCAACATGGCAGTTACCCAGCACTGATGTAAATTGGGCTTCAAAGAGAAGGTTTATTTTTAAATTCAGAGTGCTAGCAGTTCTTATTCAGGTTGATTATGTCTACATACAAAGGATCGACGAAAACTATTAAAGAACAAGCAGCAGCGTGTGGAATCAATGCATTCCATTTCCTTTACACATGTTGGATTCTTTGTGCTCAAAGGAAACAGTGTGATGGGCCTCATCATGGCACTTTGAAGCGTAATGGTGTGTTTTCATAAAGCGTATCAGCAAGCTGATAACAGTGTCAGCATTTCCTTAGCTGAATTAGGTATGTTGACAACAGACAAGAGTAAAACAAAACAGACTGCACAATCTGCATTTTAAAATGGGAGGACATTCAAACAGTTATTGTACCTCTGTGTAACATGCCTGTTTTCACACTCTATTTAAGTATCATCTTCATTTTTAAAATATTTTGGCTAGGACAGCACAAAAGTACTGTGTGTAAAATACATGTGTCCATGATGGGGGGGGGTTGGCGTTGTGGACAAGGCTCTAGAGGTCAGCATCTTACTGCTGCAGCTTTCACCATGTTGAAACAAGAGGCAGAAGGTCAGATTACCCCCACCAGGATATGAAAAGAGAAAACAGTGCATTAGCCAGCCTTTGTTCCCCTAACATACATGGACTTTTCCCACTGGTGCTGCTGTTTCATTGTCCCCAGGGTCTTAACGGGTCACAGGCTTTGGGGTAAAGAAGGACAGGGGGTTGTCATACTGCTTTCCAAAGGTCAGTGTCTACGTTGGTCATACCCGTAAGCCTTCAATGGGAAACAACTGTTGCTCCACTATCGCAATACAGGGATATTAAAGCTATTCATCTCGATGCTCTGCCTCTGCCGACAGCTCGGAGGGGCTCTGATGCATGCTTAATACACTAATCACACTCTCTCCCTTGGACCCATATTTGCTGCTCTAATGTCTTTCTCTCTCTGTTTTTCTCTTTCTCATAACTTTGATAACCCAAAACATGCAAACACAAATTGACAAGTAGTACACTCCCAAAACTACTGACATCCCCTGCACATACATTGTGCGTCTTCTGCAGTCTTGCACCCAGAGTCCCACTCAGAGCAGACTAACAGTGGTGTACTTTCAGGAGACTTTTTTATTTTTCAAATGCAGACAGTCTCCTGTGAGGGCTATTTTGGTGTCTGAAGCCATGGACCCATTTTACACCACCTTGTGCATGTCCATTAGTTGTCTACATATCAAATTACGTGGGCTGAGTGTGTGTGTGTGCATGTGGTTGCTGGTACTGTGCATTTTCTAATAGACCTGCTTGTGTAACCGACATGATACTATTATTTAGGCCTGGACACTTTTATATGTGGTTGTCATTTTTTTTTTTTTGTATTATTTGCTAAAGTATGATTGCTGCAACAATTGCGTTAATGATTCCTTAAGCTGTCTTTTGGAAGTGGTGGTATGCAAAATCTAAATCTAAATATTCAATGATATGAAAAATGTAAAGCAACAAATATTCAGTTGTGAAGTGGGAACTGGGCAATGTTTGGCATTAGTACTCAATTATCATAATTACTTTAATGGTAAATCAATCAGCAACATTTTCACAGGTTAATTTATTGATTGGTTGACTGATCGTTTTAGCTCAAGTTCAACATCAGCAATGAGGTAACAGTCTTATAAAGCATAACCAACATTATTTTCTTTTGGTATTTTTCAGGAGTTATGCATATTGATTCTTACACGATCAAAAGAAATTGCTGTAATCCATAAAAAAAACCCAACAATATTTTACTATGTGAGGAAGGGCTGCCCAGAAATTCACAGAACAACCATTTACTCCTTCCCAACTGTTCATACCAGAACTACCTAAATGCATATTGACACACCAACACTCATGAGTGATAGTAATGGCATGGCAGGTGCTATGGGAGAAAGTCCCACACATTTTTCAATTGTACTGATTGTACTGATGCTCAGTATGCAGCAAACTGTAGGTTGATGGATCGATTGCTGTGGCAATTTTCATTTGAAGCTGTTCATAGCAGCTGTTGGGAATCGATGGCTTTTAATAACTACATGGAGGTACTGTCTTCTTGGCTATTATTGTCAGTGATCTTTTTGACCATCCCTCCAGAACAAAGCATCTGACAGGCTGATGGTTGGTTGCCACTAACCAGTTCTTGTATCACAGGCGGTGGTCTACTAAAACTAATTTTCCAGCCATTTTAACACTTGAAAGTTAGAAGTTAAATATCAATGCTAAGTAATGGCATGTCTTCACTTTTGCTGTTTCTAACTTTTCATTTGCCCAGTGCCCACTCTCTGGTTTTATCTGTTTTACTCTATAAATGCCCACTGACAGATTTGCTCATAAGTGGCAAAACACCAACACATCCAATTCCAATATAAATGCATGTTTTTGTCTGTTATCTTTTCTAAATGTTATTCTACAGATAAAATGTAGTTTTCCTCCCCCCATGCCATGAGCTATAATAACCCTCTACTTTCATGCACATTTCTTGGTGCCTTGGTTTTTTCTCACTGCAAAGTGCGCATGTTGTCTGACAAAATTAATGACACTCAATTGCAAGGACATTGCATTGTGCTAAAAAGCCTCTCAAACCTTTGATCATGGAAATTCTCCTACAACAGTGTCCACAACACCTGTTTTGGCTTATATGTGGAGTGAAACCAAATGCATCAAACTGAACTGTGCCCTGCATGCCTTTGCTTTGCTACACTTCCATGGTGACATACTCTAGAAATGCTGGTTAAGTGCTATGGTTTTGGAGTTGATGCTTTACTCTATGTAATGCTAGTACATTAGCAGGGAACTAGTTTCGTGATATCTAAACACTTGTTTCTTGAGAGGATTTTAGATAATCATAAAGTTCTCAATCATAACAATCTACCACAACAGCCGTTACTACTACTCACAGCGATAGGTAACCCAGTCAAATGATAGTCAAACTATTCTTTTGCTTTGCAACGCTTACATGGATTAGCCCATTCTGTCAACTGTTGACTGGTGCTGCTGGAATGTATTGAGCAGTTTGGATGTGTAAAGCAACACCTGTACCTTGATTTTTGCTACAACTAGGCAGTGCTGTTCACCAGATATGGTTGCACTTTTAACCTCCCTTCTTGGCCATGTTGAGCTTGTTCCCTAATGTGAAACAATTTTTTTGTCTTCAAGTGCCCAAAGCAAACAAATTACGACTGCTCTATTAAACAGATCACTGCAACATGGGTATGTGCATGAAGGGAGAAGGGTCCCCACCAGCAGGAATGAGACAATCAACCATGCTCACCCCTAATGTTATTCTCCATTTTTTTGTGATTCATTTAGAAGCTATTAACATAAGATGATGCATGTTAGTGTAATCAGAATTTCCTTAAGCATGTTGGTTAAGAAAGTCACAGAAAGTGAGTCATTTAATGTTCGTCTAATGTTCCCCTTACAGATTTTTTACTCATTTTGACTGTTAGTGCTGCACAGTCTAAGTTTCATTGCCTCACAAACACATTAGAGACTCAATTTCTGCTTTTTTTTGTATTTAAAGTTTTTTTTTATCAAGTTTTATGATAAATAAATATAATCCAACACAAAATAAAATATTACAAAATAGAAAAAAAATGCAATTTTTGTCAGTTTAAGATATATATGTACCAACATAAATTGAGTAACACATTTTCATAAAAAAGTGTGGCTATTTTAATTCCATTTTGTGTCTCTCTTTATATATACATTAAAAGTTGAGACCAGACTTAATTCATTTCCCTTAGTAATTATTAGTCCGTTATTGATTTTAGCCAGTAATGACAGAGAACAATCCTCAAAGCTCCAACAAAGCTTGCCAAAGGATGTCCAAATTTTAATTTTGATATACCAAATGGTAGGAGAGATCTGTGTCTTAATAAGCACAATTGGGGAGATTCTGCCAATGGTTTATGCAACCCAGTATCACAATAAATGAAGAAAAGTACTTGCTTCGTTTTCACACCTCCTCCAGTAATTGCTATCATGGGTCCCCTTCTTTTAAGTTTAACTGGTGTGTAATGATACCTTTGTACACTTTTTTGTGTGTAAATTTGTCCACTGCATCTCCAACTGACCACCCAGCAGTTGTATATGTTTTTCCATATATCTTTGTCTGTTTGAATTAAGATCTCTTCCCCAGGTTTTTCACAGTTACCATAGAGACTTTATTTTCAGGATTTTATGCTGTTTTTCACCTCTGTCTGATGTTGCTTTTTTTTTTTCTTTTTGGTAATAACAGATTTAATTCTCGATCGTTATCATTTCTATCCAGTCACAGTGAGAAAAAGTGGCAGCAGATCAAAGCTATCATAGATGTAGCTGCAGAGAGGTACTTTTTGACTGTGCATCAGGCAGTTATACATCGTGTAATTTAAAATCCAAACCCAGGACAGCCCTGTATGGCTTTCTGCTGTATACCCAGAGTATAACAATGGTAAGGTTAAGTTTAAATAGCATTTATATCAAAGTCCTTGACTTGTATCAAACATGCATTTTGGCAGTTGGTAATCACCATATCCCACATTTTGAAACTTCATACTGAAAGAAGGCTGCCAGTGAAATCCAGGTCTTGAAAGGCCATATCTGTCGAAAAAGTGGAGGCAATTGAGTGATCAAGAGACAGCATATTTCAGTGGAATGGAACTGAATGTGCTAATGATAGAGCTTGCGTCTTTATACTTATTGAGTGAGGTTCAAGGTCACTTACTGAGGCTGACATAGCTATTCATCACAGCCATAACATATTTACGTGTGCTCACACTGAGTCATCTGTCCCACCTCAATAGAAGATTACTTCCGAAGATAAAAACCCCCAGATTAGAGGCAAATTGGCAATCGCTTGGCACTTGCAAATTGGCGCTTGATTGCAGCGTGTGAATTGATGCAATCCGCGAGCTTGCTGATGCCTTGTAGACACCCAAAAAGTGTACCGTACATATTATCACGTGATTAGCTGTGTCACTTCTCACTTGTGTTTTCGTGACAAAACATAGTTTGGAGACCGGACAGGTTTGTCTGGGATTTCTCCTGATGAATCATCTTGTTATGTGTGACCCCCCCGTCGCTGATCAGTCATGTAGGGTGCAAACCACAGCAACTTCAAGATTCCTGGTTACAAGACAGAAAATTGTGTACTGTGACCAAGGCATCAACAGGCTAATTTGGGGTATCATTAAAGGACAATGATAATTTCCTGCCCTCACATCCTGTAATACGTCCATCACTTCAACATTATACCACACGAGAAAAGACTAACACACCCTCACAATGAAAGTCTGTCCTGTCTTGCTGTGTTATGTCCTGCTGCATTGCTATGTGTAATCTAAAATGTCAGGATCAGCTGCTGTTGTTGCTGTTGTCGCTGTCATTATGATTACATTTCCACTACTATTATCACTGTTTTGATTTGCATTGCTTGCTTGGCAGAAATTTTGGAGGACACATTATTTAAAAAATGTGGACCCTCCATTGCCAGTTCATTTTGTATACCCAGCTAAAATGAATGCCGTCTAATACAACAGCTCTGCATTAAATTCTACCTCGTGACGATTATAGTGTTCAGTTTTTGTTGAAGCTGTTTTAGAGAGGTGCTGATTCAGATTTATCTTCACTTTGGAGGCTGTTGTTTGTTGTGCTGTTAAATTGTATTGCATTATACTGAGAGGAGTTTCTAATACTTTGTACGCCCCATTTGTATCAGTGAGAGTCAACTAATACTCTGTTAGATTAGAAACACCATGTAGTATAACTTGCACCTAGTGCAATAGATGAGGACTAAAGATAAATAAGTGTCTTTGTTTCAAAGCATTTGTAATACACAAAAAACTCCCTCTTTTAGAAATAGTTATAAAATAGATAGAATACAATTTTAATTGCACTGCTCTATGCATAGCATAATGCTAACATTTCTGCCTCTTTTGTCTCATTTTTTTCTATTTTCCTCATGTACAAATATATTAGTAGTTTTTATTAATCTTATTTGTGTATCTTATAACATGTAGATATTTGCTTTCTTGTGGTCTTCTGTAGTGCTTAGTGTGGTTTTTGGTATTCACATTGTTCTTGATGGATTAAGATTTGTTTAAAAATATTTCTGACAGGCAGCAAATGCCCAGTTTCTGCTATCACAGTGGCTGACATATTATAACTCCTTATTAATTCTGCCCTACATCTTTCCTTGACCTCGTAGCACTTATATACAGGTGACGGAAAAGTGGTTAGAAAATGAAAAGCAGACCTGTTTGTCAGCTGTACAGGTACATATAAACTAGCTAAACCAAAAGAGAACACCACCAACTGCTGTTTCAAGGATGGTACATTATCGATACTAACCCATGAGAAGAATTTCAAATAGGTTGTTCATCTTTTAACCAATTGAATGAATTTGTGGCTGTCTCTGGCACCAGCAGTAGATCTCTTCTACAGTCCAGGCTTTGCTACTAAAATAGCTAATAGGTGACACGAACCAGAAAGTGCTGCATGCCATTATGGGTAATTGTCCCTCATCAATATTACATTACTTAGTTAGCCAAAGCTTGATACCATCAATTAAATGCACTGGGAAATGCCTTCACTTAGTGTGGAGCCACTGAAATAAACCTAAAATCCTCATTCAACGACAAAATTTAAATAAAAAGTTTCATTAAAAAAAAAACCAAAAAACCCTGGAGCGCTGGAGATGTTTGAGTAATCCTGATTTTAAGACAAGCATTTCCTTAGAATTACCTGTAAGTATTCCACCAAGATATTGGCACCTACTTTCTTGTGAACATTCATGATTCCTGGCCTTTACAGGTAGGTGTTTATTTCCTTGTCAGTGAATGTCACCCTCTGATTACGCAATACTAGAACGACACAGCAATCCATTCAGCTACCTCCACTAATTAGTATATGACAGATGTGCTCAAGAGGTTTGACTCTTGAAGATGATTAAAAAGCAAATCTAGACCCTTTTCTTCTCCCTGGAAAGCTAATTTATTTGTGAAATGAGGATGACATGTATATTTGATTCTGTGTTCTCATAAACAAAAAGTTAATTTGGTTTCTAGAGGGCTGCTAATCATATTTTTTTTTTGCATCAGAACAATCAGATAGCACTCCATTTTCTTATAATAATCTGTGTCTGTGTGACATTGTGAGAAATGCTGCTTTGCAACATATGCAATTATATCCTCAGTAACGTATTATAAACTAAATCTGCAGAAAAGCAGAAAACATGTCCTTCTAACATAAAGGAATTGCATGAACTGTGCAATGCTGCAGCCGTTGACTTACAACTTGGTATTAAAAACCCTTGAGGTAGCCTCCTAAAGGAATGTTTCTGGGGGCTTTATGCACCACCAGAGAAGGGTAACAACAGCATGCCATAAGAAATTGATACAACACAAAAGAAACTCTGCCTTCCAAGAAATGCTCCCTCTGGCTCTTTATGTTCTTAAAATGGCCCTTTTCAAAACACCACTGGGCAAAACATTTCCAGAATTATTTTGCTTCACAATTGTTGAAGCCATCAAACCTGCCAAGCCAGGCCAATTCTTGCAGCTCACCAAACAGTATGGCATACAGCAAAATTATAAGACATAACTTTACAATACAGACAGTGAAGAACACTCTCCTCTATTCTAAATTACATTTTGAGTAAATCATATATTACCTTCTTAACAGCCTCATCTCATCACTTGAGAATAACAAACACAATATAATCAAACAACAGTGATTGTATTTTATTTATTGATGAGAGTAAATCAAAGTGTAACACCACTAAGCAATTACAATACCAGTCTTAATGAGTGCCTCAATTTACATTGGTTGATTGCCAACAAGAAAAGCGGTGTTTTGCTGTACTTCTCAATTGATCACTGAAATTAATTCCTTAAATGTGCATGATAAACAAACAATAAACTAAGTTTATGATAATTTACTAACAAAGCCCATAATGCACTACTTTCTGCACAAGATGTTTCCCAATTCATGCAAATTCATAACAAGCATTTCAATATGTAAAACAGGAAATAAATGACTTCTGAGACATTCAGTGGCTTAATTTTGCTTTCAGTTGACACAGAGTGATTAAAGAAATATTTGCCGGTGTCAAATGATTTCATTACACGCCAGCATAGAAAACATTGCTGTAACTGAAAATGCAATATTATGCATCATCTGCCAGTCACATGCTGTAGACTTACTGTACACTGTGTCCTACCTGCTGCTGCAACACCATTGACACTACAGCTATCAATCAGTGAACTCAAATCACCCACTGACTGCAGCACAGCAAAGTGATTGCTTGCAGTCTGAACACAGAAATGGTGCAAAGCTGAAAACATAGCTGCTTACAGCAGTGTTCCTAAATTGGCAACTGCATCACTAGATTTAATAACTTCTTAGACCTTCTTGGTGAGTGTGTTTCTTAAAAGCTGACAGTGACAAATTTTTCAGAGTATCTGCGAAAATAGTAGAGTATACAGTTTAATACATTTCTCTACAATTGACACATCTGTTCTAACCAAAGTAGTTCTCAGCCATTCGCCAGCCAGAGACATAGCCATGCTGCCACCTGGGAAAAAATGAAAAGGTGGACCAGGTGGGTTCTTGATCTCGAATGACCTTGCCACTGGTCTCAGGTGAGCTTAACATTTTTTGTTACTGAGTGAGCTACAGGCCTAGAGGGAAGAGAGCAGATAAAAGTATCTGTCAGTAATTGGCTATAGGTACAACAGAAGCTAATACAGAAAAAAATGCAGAAGTAATTTAAGCACTAAAGTATAATAAGTTGTTCCATTACTGGAAGATAATGGCTGAACTCTGCACTGTTTAGGTCCATCACTATGATGCCCGGATTTCCTTTCTCCATGTTTACTATGTGAGTGCAATTTACCTTTTGAATGCATTGTTGGATTTATACTGTGGCAACTTACAAAAAAACCCAACACACAAATACCAAAGCAAAACCCATGTTTAGCTCTTAACATAAAGCATCAGAATTGTTGATATGGTTTTATTCAACTCAGCTAGATTCACTGATGTCACAATGCGACAATGGTCGCCCTGCCATTTTGCTGTTGTACAAACTTATCTCTCAATCATTTCCTGTCACCAGCATACAGGGCTAATAATCCTGCTCCAGAGCTGGGCCCGCTATCCTCCAGTACTTTTTAAAGGGCCATTAACAGACATCAGTTAGGCAGTGAATAACAATATTGCACAACACAGTTAAGTTGTAACTTTATCAAAAGGGCCAAATTGATGGAGAAATAACCTGATTAATTTGTCTGCGTGCAGTAATTTACTGCAGCTATCATGTTGCTACTAAAAAAGGCAGTATGTAACATTGACACATTGTTTAGGTGGTGAACATTAAGCAAAATTAACATAATTTCAGCTTTGAATAATTTACTCTGTTCATATGTTGATTGTTTACTGGTTACATTGAGTGTCACTTAGTGTGCCTGAAGTCCTTTACAAATGCAGTGTGTGCTGTGTAGTGAATGACATAATTACCATTGCAACGACTGAGCCAGCAGCTCTTATTTCTTCAAAGTTATCTTGTTACCCTTGATTTCCTGTAATTCCACAGATGACACTTTGTCTGTGCTTTTCCCCTGAGACAGCAGCCATGAGGGATAGGGCCTAGATGACTGAAACTAAAGCTCAGGGAAAAGGACTAGGTCCCCTGTGAACTGACGGTGTATCTGGGCTTAGGACTCTTGTGACAGTCCTACTGCTCTGCGACAATGATAATACTAGAAAACCGTCAATGTGGAGAGAAGGAAAGAGAGAGAGAGAGACAGACAGATGTTACTGTTACATTGACTATGTCCATCCATCCGTTTTCTATATCCATTTATTCTGTTCAATGTCACGGGGGGCTGGAGCCTATCCCAGCATGCACTGGGCAACAGGCAGGGTACAACCTTGACAGGTTCTCAGTCTATCACAAGGCACAACACACTTAGATGAACACAGTTCATAGTTTCCAGTTCATCTAACCTCCAGGTATTGGGCTTTATTTTTTCTCACTTTGAACTAGCCACCTGCTCATTCTGTTATTTCATGAGCTAATTATGTAGTCAGAGCATATTAACATGATAAGATGAATGCACAGGCATGGTCACTGTATATAACAGGACTTAATTTAGATGGTAACACACATGCATGCACACATTCATGTAAAAGTACAATGAATAATGTATTTGCTGTATGCAATTTAATATTTTATTCTTTGTATATAGTACCACGTGTCTTTACCGCTTAACACAAGTACAAAAATGTGTTTATTGCGTTAATATTTACAACTAAAGGATTAGAAAAGAAGAGATTTAGTGTTTGTCTGGTGTTAGGTCCTGTTTTAAAGACCTTATCATTGATTGACATCAGTCTCCAGTCCTAAATTTAAGCATCATGGTTTCCCCTGTTTTTGTTTTGATCAGACTGTAATATTAGCAACACAAGTCAGACCAAGCTCTATATGAAAAACAAACAAGGGGTGGGGGGGGTGGGGGGGAATACTTATATATATAATTTATTTTACTTTTTCCTTTCAGACTACCCCCAAAAATGACTGTGTAGATTATATCCAGTATTTAGCTTCAAACACAGCCATGTCTCCGCTCCAGATATCACACATATGGGTCACATCACTCAGATGAATCCCCATATCAGAAGCCTTAATTAATGTCTCAGTCTTTACCAAATTGGTTGCAAATTGGTTTATTTGTGATAGCTGTATTTGTGTCCTCAGATGGTTAAATTCTGCATCAGGAAGCAGGCTGTTTCTAATCCTAATGAGGACTCTCCTATTACTTCACTGGACTGATAAGGCACTAGTCTGTGACACTCAATTTTCAAGACCCAAACCCTATCAAGGAACTATCAAGTGATAGGATAGCTGCAGGACCATTAAGTGAATGTCTAATTAACTTATTATAAGGCATTTCTGAGCTGGCTATCAAATCCCTCCTCTAGGCACCAATGCATCCATCTGACCTGATTTGATTGTACAGTCACATTAATGAGCTCTGTGATGTCCCACATACAGGCTCACCTCGCTTTCCAGCTGCAGCCAAGAGCAAAGGGGTATTTGGGGTGGGGGGTTGATTGTGAGTGAGACAGCTAGAGACTGGAATTCTAATAGATGTAAATTTTGTGTAACCAGCACTTAAATGCCCCTACTGGTATTTAAAGGTTAATTTGTTGTTTCTGTGATTAAATGGATCTCCATTAACTTTGTGCACCAGTTCAATGTTTTAGAAAATGTTCAATAAGTCGGCTAACGCTGAATCCTGCCAAGAATATATGTGTGTCTGGCCTTGGTGGGCTTATTGAATGGGGGAAGGGAAGACAGACAAAGTCTAGGAGCAGGGATATCCCAAAACATTTCATTTAGAGACACATGACCGCCCTCACAGCTTAGAGGAGCAACATTGTGTGGAATCAGACCTCATTTTCCATCTATGGGTGTCATGTGTCTGTGCTGGTGGAGAGAGGAGAAGAAAAGGAGAATTTATTTTCATGCAAAATGAAATAATTTGCATAACATGCGTGAAACTCATTTGCAACAATCCCCCCCAAACTTTGCATTAAAACAACATGGAAAACAAGCAGACAAAAGAAGTTAGGAGTCAATCATCCACTGAATCCACCGGCAATGGTGTGATATTTTAACTTTAGTGAGTTATCTACCGTCACATATGGAGACTTTTCTTGGTGTTTTAAACCTTTGGAACTGACCTCTACCTATTGATTAAGTTGCTTGTTTAACACATCCTTCAGTATAGAGTGTGTGACCGAAACTATAACCAAAGGTCATCTCCTTAAGTTGATTGTGAAGGATGGTGGAGGGAGATTTTGTTAGGATTATGGACTCTGTGTGCATAAGCCAGGGGTTTAAACTTTCACTTTATACATCGTTCTCTCTCTGAATCCCTCTGCTGGCTGAAGTCAGAGAGGTTCACTGCACTGCCCCCTCCTGTATGGGAACGACTATGAATATAAATAGGTGAGCTCCTCAAGGTATTACAACTCATCCATGCTTGGCAGCTGGTTGAGAATGTCAATACCTGCATAATACAGGAATTGTAATTTCCCTCAGTTTCTAAAGGTTATAATGGCTGAAGTTTTCACCTACAGTTTAATTTATATTGGCACCATGATATGCCACTGTAAGGGTCAAAGATATGACTAATCTATATTCTAATGTATCTTTAATGTAACACTTGAGGAATGTTCCTACATTGCAAAGAAGATGTTCTCAACATTGCGTTACAGCTTCCATCTGGGGGTTTACAAGATATTTCGGCATGATGATGTTGTTAATGGGATTTAAAAAATTACATCCCCTAACCACATGCATTATCATAACTGTTTTGACTGATCACTGAGTCAAAATTTTATTCCAGGGAACTGCAGAGTTGTTCTCAGCGTGCCAGGACATGCTCTGATAATCAATCAAATGAACGACCTGAAACCTGAAACGGAAAAATCACTTTTGGACAGAACTGCTCAGCTTTCTGGATCTGCAGCCCGATCTGTGGAGTATGCAAATACAGTAGGTATTGCGCACCATTTTAGTGGGTCAAAAGCCAAAAAAATACAATAAGATTCCTGGGACTACCACAAGTATCTTGCGTAAATTCTGTAAGTGGACCACCAACATACCTGGCATGGAACGACTAAGCAAACATCAAAATGAACACAAAGAGCATTATCAGGCAGGAGACAAATCCGGAGACAAACAGAAGAAGGCAGTGATACGGTTTTAGCAGAGAAGGCCATTAAAATTCCATTTGAATCATAGCGGTCTGCAGTAGTGGAAAACAGCAAAGCTGGGTAACACATAAAGCCTGATGCTGGGACTGTGTGACTCAATCCTCCCCTGAATTCAAAAATGTTGCTCCTTCCTGTGATCAGTCAGCCCGGGGCAAAACTGGCACTGCTGGACTGTGCCTGAGTGAGAGAGAAAGGGAGAGGAAGACAGAGTGAGAAAAGGAAAGGAGAGAAGAGAGATGTTGGTGTGTGTATGTGAGTCGGCCTCTAGGCCGTGATACCAAACTTCCTTTGAACCAAGCAGCTGTGGGCTGCAGGACTGATATACTATTTAATGAAATAATTACATATACAGAGAAAAATGCATTGGTTAGGGAGTGTACCTTTCATGCTGGGGATCTGGGAAAATGCAGTACTAATAGACATGATTTGGCTAGTTGCCCTCATCTCTTTCTCTTCCTCTCTCTCTGTATAATGCATCATGCAGCCCAACTCTGATATTAAAATTTGTGCATTAATCCAGAATATTAAGTGTTGGTAATATATGCCTGCAATAAATACATTTATTTCTGGAGGCAAAGTCTTATTGTCAGCAATATCACAAGAGCGTCATTAAACCCACTGTGTTTGCATTCATGTTTATATTGTCGACTATTCAATTTGATAGTTGCTAACGTATCAGGTCTAAAATAAAGATGATTAAAACACACCATGTTTATTTGAAAGCTGGGTTTTGCCAGTAGGCTGAAGGTGAGATACTGAGGCATTAACTGCATTATCTCATTTTCTGTTACACTCTGTTATATTTCTGTGATAATCTGACAATAGTGTATTTAAAGTGTATAGAATCTTCATAATTGGGATATGAAGTGTAACTACCTACAGTGTAACGCGAGTGCATAAACACACAGAAATTAATAAAGAAATGCTAATGTAATGAATATTATTAAATTGTTTTGTTTTCATCATGTAGAATATTTGTTGTAACAGACTTAAAGTAGGTATTTAACTTGAAATAGATTCTATGGGCTGCTACAGCTTTCCATGTGATGTATGCCAATGTGTCAACGCTCTCATCATTTCTGCTTACGCCGCATCCCCTGCCAAGCGGTGCATATATCAAATCCTTACAGGAACCCATAGCTCATCTTTCCTTTAGCAAACTACAACACTCTATGCACTGTTACCTGAAATTTCACATAAGATTAATCTCTTGAATCGGAGGCGTCGGACAATTCTGAAGCCGCTGATAAATCTGTACTCCCTTTAAATGTGATGTTTTCCCATAGCTTTCACTTTTATATAGAGAGCCTCACATTATAATGTTTCTTCTGATTGGAAATGTATTTACATTACTTGATCTTACTCAGTCGGAGGTGATTAATTTCAGACGTTCTTCAAGAATAAATCAAACCTCACATTCTCTTTTTTTCCCAGCACAAGTGCACCACCTTATCTGAAGTGTAGAGATTACCAGTGATTTATACATATAATAGCCATACCCACAACAAGTTTGCTCAATAACAGATAGATGGTGTTGCCTAGCAACTGCTCAGTGCCATAACAGCGACTAGTACCTGCTCCTGGAGGCAGACTCCATCTTGTAGGTTTCTCTGTCTTCTAATTGGCCAGGTGGGTAAACACTGATCCCTTGTGCCTCCGTCCTCCCATTTTCAGTCAGGGTCTTAAGTGACAGATAGCATCAGCATTATGCTAACCTTCTGATTTGGGGAATGTGTGCAAATGCACTGCCACTGGCATGCACTGAATTGACAACGTGAAATATGGAGGACATTTACTACCCGTA
This sequence comes from Chaetodon trifascialis, assembly GCF_039877785.1. Taxonomy (NCBI): domain Eukaryota; kingdom Metazoa; phylum Chordata; class Actinopteri; order Chaetodontiformes; family Chaetodontidae; genus Chaetodon; species Chaetodon trifascialis. Next base: position 21,688,581 of record NC_092060.1, read on the forward strand.
AATTTACCGCCTAAAAGGATCCCATATTCCAACAATACATCAATGTGTGTTGTTTCTCATTCCCAATCAATTAGAAATTATTCAGGAGGTAAATTGCATGAAATGTGCTTGTGGCACTTCAAGCGCAGAGAGGTCCACAGGCTGTGGGGTGAGGTTGGTAATTATAAAGAAGTAAACAGAAGAACTGAGCTGGATACAAAACATAATGCCTGCTTTACACCTTGTTCTACTTTTCAGTGATGGACATTGTTGTTATTCCTGCGTGGCAGATAAAACCACCGTCCTTAAACAGATGAGAAACAATTAAAGAGTAATAGATCCCAGCAGTGGGTATCAGCAGCGTCCTCTGCTGAATCTGTAATCACACCCAATAATGATGTCACAGTGCACTGACACACCCTGGTAAGCATGTACACCACTGCAGCAAAGTGAGCACTTAAACTGCTGGAGGTCAGCAGAAATTTTCAACTTGTTGCTCGTAAGTGGAAAATCTCTTTACACTGCAGAGTATTTTTTGAGCACTAAAGATTGTAACTCTCATTAGTTTGAGGTAGTTCTGGGGGTGAGTATTTGATTTGAAATTTATCAGCCTCGTGTCCTAATTGTTGGCACATGTTGAGTTTACAGCTGTCCCAAGTCAACCCTAAGAATCAATACGGGGGGTGATCCCGGCATATTTTAATGGACTCTAAAATCTTTCAAAAATGAAAAACAGAATATTATTATACAGTATGTCCATTATCAGTACATCCATTATCTCATACCATTTAATATTTTTTTTGCACTTAGTGTACAGTGTTTACAGTAATGTTTATTGGATAGAGCAGTGACCCCTAGAAAAATACTGCTAGCCACATTTGACCCTCTCCTGGACAATGTGGTCATTGTTACTACATGAGTAATGATTGAGAACAACACACAACACTTCAAGTTCATATTACTGAGGAAACTTGCATATTCACAGTTGCGAATAGCTGCTGTTGTGATGGCTCTTGTGGCTGCCTTGAAAAGGTGTGTCACCTCACTGCTTATCAATACTCACATCACTGCCTAATTTACCACAATTAAGTCTGCAATGAGCTACAAATAGTGGAGCAAAATAGAACACTTAATTATCTTTCTCTTCGAGCTGTTTTCAACCCTGGAAGGAAAATGCAATGCTAATTAGCTGGTCCTTAAAATAGCCTGCATTTTGGAATACCTTTTATCAACAATCTGCTCTCAGCTGCCAAACTCAAGAAGTTTGCTGAATATGAGGTATAGGACAGTATATTGTACTGTACATTGGCAGTGTAGTAAACCTATGTGTGTGCTACATTCTCACTCCATCGTCAAACGCAACCTCCATTTAATCAATAATTCAAAGTACTCTTGAAAAATTGCTAGAATCTCACACTGAGATGCTGAGCTACTTATTTGTTGGAATTACCATCCCCAGTCTTTACAGGTGCATATTAGTATACAGATGAGACTACATTGATAATTGGCATCTAATAAGCACGCTCCTCTTCTAAAACATCACATTATTGTTGATGCATATTAATAGGCTAATTTTCCCGACATATTCCTCTCTGTGTGAATGTGCATATTTCTCTGCATTTCCTGTTTGTGTGTGCGTCGATCTGTGTGTACATGCAAAAATAGGCTATAATGTGTCATATTTGTTGCTGTCGTTTAACAAGGTAGAGTGTACATGCAAGACAAACACAGTCACCAGGCTATGTACATTACGATTCAGCGACTTATTTGTCCTGTGGCAAAAACATGACATTTACCTCCAATCAGCCTTCTTTGTATCTGAAGTACATGTAGTAATTGCCTTGAATGGCCTCTGAGGCTGTCATAACCCTGCTGATTCTCACCAAGTGTTGCAGTCTCTGTACACGTACATAAAAAGTCATGTCTCACCATTTATCATTGAGTGAGAGTAAGTGAGAAGAACATAGATAGCCATGTGTCACTGTAAAGACAAGAAGGAGTTGGTGGCCATCTCAGGAGACTTGGAGGGGAGTAAATTCATTTGCTGTGGTGCTGGTGATAACGCAGGTCATCTGTACACATGGACTGGATGGCAGTCCCTCCAGGAGAGGAGAGCAGAGGAGAGGAAAGGGGGAGAAATGGAGCATGGGAAAAGGGGGGTTGAGAGGGGTGCATCTAAGCCCCTCTCACACTGAGCTGGGAGGCAAGAAGGAGAAAAAAGCCATAGTGGCTGATAAAAGAGCCATTCAGCTGAGAACACCAAGGACCTAATCGCCAAAAACAGCCTTGAGATTGAGCCAGATCCCAGAGGAGTGAAGAATGGGGAGATAGAGGGATTTCTGTAACCCCTTCATTAATAGTTTTTATTTATTTATTTATTTGTCCACATGACTTGTATCAAAAGGTATTAGCATCAAATTCAATTAAGGTTCATCTGAGTGGGAAAATATTCGAGGAAGAGTGAGGGTGCAAGAGAAAGACTAAGAAAGACAGCGAAAAAGAACTCAACTAGTTGAATGTAATAGGGATTAGATAATGCCTGTAGACATGTCATGAGTTGCAACATTGCTGCGATTACGGTGGTGCAACAACGGGTGTTTACATTTTAAATCAAATCCAGATGGAAATGGGATTTTTGGCCTTCAGTGCTGTTAGCCTCTCTGAGCAGCTTAAACTCTTCACATTTGACTGCTTCTCAAGCAGCAACCTGGAAAAGGCTTTTTACAGCACTTTTGTAACTAGCAGGAGATTGCCATTGTATTTTAGCCTTCATGTATTTTTGCTTCAGAGCACATCTCTATTGGGAAACATTTAACTTTACCTAGCTCTAGAGCAAGGTAAATGACTTCCTTACACATTTTTGGGTGGGAAAATACGGTACTAATAGACATCAAAAATCATTAAATGTCAGTGCTTATTTGTAGTTCAAGTAAATACTTTTGACAAAAGGACTTTATTTATTGTAATTACCTCTGACTGGGACAGACAAGCAAGTACTTTTGCTTGTAGACAAACTGATTGGTGATGATGCTCATGATGCTGAAGAATTATCGAAATCACCTTTGCCACTTTTTCTAGTGCCAACACTTTAATGGTATTGTGTTAAATGCTTGGAGAGGGCATGCGATTATTCTCGGAAACTGTTTTTCACTGGAGCAAAATGTTGCAAGCAGTGAACAAGGCATGGTTGCTGGTTAGACTGAAAAGCTCCAGACTGTTGACTCCTCGGGGCGGATGATCTCCCAGCCCTATTTTTGGCTCTTATATTTCAAAGAAACTCTGAGAATTACATATCTGATATGCACAATGATTGATATTTGGCAGCATTGGTTAAGGAGTGGAAATAATCCAAATGTTTATTAGTTAGAAATTGTAACCGTATTTCTATGGAAAGAGGCTGCACTCTCTAACAGGGCTTTCAAGCTCTTATTTCCGATGGGGCAAACTGAAAGTTTGTATCAGTGTACTTAACCAGAGTAATCTCATCTAGATCTCATCTCTCGTCATGTCAAGTCTGTGATTCTATGTTACTGTATTTATCCATTATGTCTGCAGCAAATAATGGAAATGCAGAAAGAAAAGTTAAAAGGCTCTGTGGAACTAGGGTTGTAATAGATAATGGTTGCTCTATTTCACACAAGCTTTGCCCTTTAATGAGGTTGTTTTGGCAGAAAGAGTGAAGTCTGATAACTGGCTTTTTTGTAAAGCACTTAGTAAGACTATTAGGCTCGTCATGATCTTCAATTTACTGCTCTCAACTCAAATTGTCAACTTTGTACACAAGGAATATTAAACCACACTCATACAATTTCACATTGATTTTTTTACATTTTTTTTTGCAATGTTGACATCTGAAAAAAGTTCACTGCAGTTAAATTTGTGGAGAAAACAGTTTTAATAGGTTAACTTTAAGGATGGTGGGGCTATAATGGTGTGTGTACACTTAGGGCTGTGCGCTAAAACGGTCTCAATATGGGATTGTGATGAAATTGATGTAGACAATGATAAACTAATAAATGATAGACCTTCCAGCCTATTGCACTCCCTAATTCACACCTGGCTTGTTTTCCACAGCCATGCTTTATACTTAAGTGCTGAAAATGAGCTCGTGTTATCCTCCAATGCTGGAGAAAATGCTGTCAAGAAAGGTAATACAACGTCAGTTACATGGAAACGGTTTGGATATCTCAAAAGTGACAATAAAGCGCTAACACGGTCTGCAAAATGTAAACCAAAGTGGCAAAGTTACAAGGCAAGCTAACTACTATTATTATGTTAAGGAAGATAAAGCATATTTAAATTTTTGTAAACAATGTTAAATGTTTAAATTTAGATGTTACTCAATATATTCTTTTATCATAAAATACACATATAAAAAAAAGAACAATATTTACATTGATAGAAAGTTGAAATAATAAAGCCTCTGGTTTCTTCACATAATTATCAGGATTCTCTTCAAACTGGCAGCATTATCAAATTATATGTTTTGTCCAACCAATAGTCCAAATCCCAAAGAAAATCTGCTAACCATCATATATGACAAAGAACAGCTACTTGAATGTCACATATGAGCAGCTGGGAACAGTCAATATTGGACATTTTTGCTTGAAAATTGACTTAAAATGATTAATAATTTATCAATTGTAGTTAATCTACTATGGTTTCAGCTCTTGAGTTCAGTAAATTCATACTGCAACAAAATTAACCTAGCAAGGGCCCAATTTCATAGCAATGAGGCTGAATTTGAGATGTGTCCTGGACACCACACATGCCACAAAAGTGGGAGCAGAGCTGCAACAATATGGCCGTTCAAGCCAAATGAGGTAATGCAAGAGTCAGTTTTTTGATGAAAATTGGTCGTTGACATCACACTGACAATCAACATTTTCACCACGTCACTCAGTTGATTATGTGTTATGATTCTACTGACAAACTCAAATTTATTCTGTGATGGGAATGCTGAGCAAACGGAGAAGAGAGAGAACTTTTACCAGACATTGTTCCATTTAGACACATTTAGATCGACCAAACAAATGCTCATTCAGTGTTATTGTAGCAACACTGCTGTGAGGAAATGCATACAAAACTAAAGATTAATGATTCTTATCAGCATGTGTTGTCAACAGTCTGTATGAGTACCTTCCCCTTCAGTTTATCAAATCACTGCAGTCATTTGAAGGCAGCAGGACAGATATATGTTTTCTACCATCAGCCTCTGATTTGAAAAGTTCTGCCAAACAGCAGTGACCACATTACACAAAATGATTCATTGTGGGTGCTGTGATTAAATCTTCCTCAGCCAGCACCAAAAAAAAAAAAGCTGCAAAATAGCCACAATTCTAAACTGTTTGAACATAACTCAGTATCCTTCCAGTTTATTCTGGACAAACCATCAGATGTAGGAGATGCGACACCCTGGGAAATCAGTTTACACGATTCACTTTCTGTTTCTTTCTGTGTCCTCGTCCTGAAACACCTGTTGACCAAGGACAACAACTGCATGCACTTTCTTTTTAACTTCTCTGGTGAAAGAAGTATTGCATTTTTATGTTCCTAAAATGCATTGTGCATGATGTGATACAGCAGAATCATGACTGATGTTATTTAAAGTCATTTTCATAGGTATGAGTCAAGAAACAAAATTCACACTCTGGACACTCGTTTGAATGTAAAATTGTGGAAACTGTTTGTTTCACTCATGATTTTAGTGTCTTCACCAGCTAATTATAAAAATAGTCTAGCTGTCAGAATGTTTTTTATTCCATCTTTGTCCTAATCTGAGGTACAATGAACATTACAGCCTGCAGAGGCCTCTAGCGTGGGTTTAGGCTTTTTGTCTTGATTAAAATGATGTCATTCTCATTCTGCTCTCTGCAATTCACATGGCCTTCACCCTGTAATCTGGGTTTTTTTTAACTTGTTGGAACAGAAGCATGAATTGTCTCAGGTCTCTGTCTCTCTGGGCTGTGAATGATTTATTTGCCTCCCAAATGCCTGAACTATGACAACTTGTCAATTAAAGTCAGGATCATGGCTGCTGACACATGACACTTTTCATTTCATTCACTGCCATGCCGGGGCACCTCTTCATATTTAATCAGATTTGTCCATGGGAACCTTGAAATGTTTTTTAATTGCACTGTGGTTTTACAAAGCACGTAATTTTGCCTTGTTCATCCAAACGTCCTTTTTGAAGCCTCACTTTGGCTGGGACTTGGTGCCTAGATCCAGATTTGTCCCTTGGATCAAACATTATCTGTATTTTATTACAGCTGACTGTGTGACGGTCTTTATACAGTAAATGTTACATGAAGAGGAAGCAACACCAGCCACTCGCTACTCAGTGTCTTCTTCCAGTGATATCAGAGCTAAGCATATGTTTGCTCCTACACCATGCACATAAGGGGATAATAAATGCACATTAGACCTGAGTCTTTTATGTGATGTACAATATGAGATGCAGGCCTCTAACGAGATTGTATATCATCAAAGCAGAAGGTTACACTATATTTTTCAGGGCACATAGCACTGCTCATCATTTCAGAAGAAATGCAAGCAGCACACAGAGAATACATTAATTTTCTTTCAGGCTCAAAAACACATTGACAAAACTTGCAAAATAAGACGCAGTAGGTGCATCATTTTACCTGTTCATTCCACCCACAAAGAAAACGCAACAGTATAAACTGAGGTTGACCCAGTTCGCCACCAGTTTACACAGAGACAGAGTTCATCGTCAAGGGTAAACTGCATCAACTGCACCTACATTGAATTATGCAGGAAGAAGGCAGGGGATCATTATGTGACATCTGCAGTGCCACCAAGTGCTGGCAAAATTATAGCCTGGAGTACTGTGTGATTGGCACTTAATGAGCAAATGTGAGTGACAATGAGCTTTAGCCTGGGGGCAACAACAGCATGGGGCGGTGGTAGGTCATGAATCTGGAATAATGAAACAGTAAACGGCCTCCATCACTGGTATTGATTTTCCTGAGCCTTGCTCTATGTTTTATGTCCATGATCTTCCACTAACATTGTAGCCACTCACACATAATGCAAGTGGCACTTATAGGCACTGTGCATGTAGTAAAAGTAGAAAGGGACACATGGATGAATGACCCACTCCCTCCGTGATGGACCCGTTTAGCCTATATCTCATACTATGATTGAACAGACTTTATTAAACTGTGCTCATTCAATATGGAGCTCTACCTTAAAAGAGCTAAGGTTTTACAAAGTCCTGATCGGGGTCCTCTGTCATCACTATTAAAAAGAGAGAAAAAGGATAGGTTTGCAGAAATGATGCCTTAGCACTTGCACTTGACTCTTGCTCTGTTGTCTTATCAAGTATTTCATTAGCATGCTGCTGCTTCATAAATGTAGCTGGTAATTCACAGGAAGCACCCCACCCGCTGAGACCTCCTCCTCCCCTTCCCCAGCCATTATGCAATTCCTCATGGCGGTGTGACTTCTCCACACCCACCTGTCTGCCAGTCTAACTCCCCTCCTATCTGCCACTCACATTTTCATCTGTAACCGCCTCCTCTCCCCACAGCTACTCTTACTTTTCATTTTATGTCTCCATTTGGTCTCAGCTTCTAAGCATGAGGATGGATGTTTACAGTAACAGCTGCCAGATTTTGATTTTACGTTTCGTCATCAAATTAGCTGTGTGCCACATATGAAAGATTTATTTTTTCACTAAGTGATGTTAACAGGGTGATATGAGATTCTCACCAATACATTAAGGTTATGTATGCATCATTACTAAGCTTTGAATAACTACAAAAGCGGTTGACTGCTGGGGAAAAATGGAAATACACTTTAGCTTTTCATGTATGTTTCATTTCTGAACATGAAAAATATCCCAGTGTGAGACAACAGATGCAATGCAGCTAGATCACATTTTTGAAGTCAATTGAATTAATCAGATGGTAGCATCCTCTTATATTTCATTTGGCTGCTATAAGTCTAATGTTTGATGTAGCTCTTAAAAATACGTGGAATGACCCCTAAAAATTAGTCAACATATTTTCAATTATCATTATTATGATATGTCACTTCAAACAGGAAAAACTAAGACACATAAGCAAGTTGCACACACATATTTAGAGTCCTGCTTCAGAGTATTTTAGCATGCCGGATGCTTTTGGTCATGTAAGGTTTAAACCAGGTTCCCCAGTTAAAATTTATGCCAAGGATAATGAAATGTGTTTTTAAGCCTTGTTTTATTTTGCATAATTTTTCCAAAGTGGAAACACGCAGGTACAGTAAGGAAGGAGAACACAATAGCATGACAAGTGTAATGTGCCAAATTAGAAGCTATGGCGTCACGTGCACTTGGCAACACTTGAGCGCAGTGGGAGCCGCCATGGTGTTCTGAGTTATGCTATTGTTAGCCTTTGCCTTTACTGCAGACAGACAAATGCCATTGACCTTCTGTATTGCTTAGCGAGCCAGTCTATTAACCTGAAGTCTGCCTACCTGAAAGAATTAATTTATGGAATGTTATTGCTTTTCTGTCATTTCTCTGACAAAAACTGCACAACATAGCTTACCAGGTACATATTTCAAATATTCATAACCTTGTATTTTCAGAGGATGCTATTCAATTTGAAATGATGTGGGCACAACATTTTTGTCTAAAGTTGTACTTTTATACTTGATTCTGTTTGAAGCTGAAACTCTGTGTCCCCAGAGATTTGAGGAGAGTTTATAGTTAAGAGATTTCAGTTTAGTTAAGGGTGTTCAGCTAACATGTAATTTTCCCTCGCTCCTCTGGTATTTGTTTAACCCCTAAACATCTGCTTAGGTTGTTCATCAATAATTAAGGTCCCTTCCAAACAGTCATCTTGTATTTCATGGCAGATAGTATGGATATCCTTATGGATAGGAACCCCCAACATGGACACGCAGTCTGAAATTTAACTCTTTACAATGTACAGTTTAGTGTATTAGCATGCTGGCATTTGATAAATTTGCTCTGAAGACAAAGTACTAGCAAGCCTAAAAACAAGGCTCGTCCTAATTTCTTAGATCCCTTTTTTAATCCCTTTGTTTTCTATTCTTATTGTATTTTTTCATGGGACTATCAAAATTGATGAAATGAATTGGAACAACTGAGCACAGAGTTACGACTTCCACTTTTGATTTGATCAGATTGTTCCATTCCTCATTACGCTCTTGAACTGGATGTATGTTATGACTGATGTCATCTCTCTCCTTGTCTTTCCTGGAGTTCACTGGCAAGTGCAATCACTTTTGCAGTCATTGGCAATAAGCATCCAAGACACCAAATGACTTGATTTCACAGTTTTTAATTGGATCCTATGGATAAAACAATTTGTTATCTTTCTTTGGGGGGTATTTGTGACAGAGTGATGTGATTTGAGATGAGCGTTGTATCATTGGCACATTTTCCAGTCTTTTGCAAAAGTAAGACTGTGTCCATACATACATTCATGTATAAAGAGTAGACAATCTAAATCAAAATGGATCAAAAAACAAAACTGAATCTCTATAACATCTGCCCGAAATGTGAGTAATGATATATATATATATGTGTGTGTGTGTGTGTGTGTGTGTGTGTGTGTATGTATGTGTGTGTGTATATATGTATATGTATATATGTATATGTATGTGTATACCTAAATATTTCTCTCTGTCTCTCTCTCTCTGTCTCTCTGTCTCTGTCTCTGTCTCTCTCTCTCTCTCTCTCTGTCTCTGTCTCTGTCTCTCTCTCTCTCTCTCTCTCTCTCTCTCTCTCTCTCTCTCTCTCTCTCTCTCTCTCTCTCATGTTTTGCTTTTCAGCATCAAACAAGGGCTAAGAGTATGCAAGGTATTATACAGTATAACAAATTACCTATCAAGTACTCTGAAATTGTCATGAAATTAAATGAAAATACTATGGAAATGAAAGTTTGTCTCAGCTGCGTGGAATAATTAAAAAGTGCAAAACAAACTTTTGACTGCATTTTGTGACTTGGTGTGACTTCTGATGCATTACTGCTTTTAAACCTTCAGGCAAACAGCAACAAGTACATTCAGAACTGCAGAAAGTTTTTGAAATATCAGGAAAAAAGTTTTTCACACAAGCAAATTACAAATTTTGCCTTTCAGCCATACTTTTCTCTTTTTTTCCCCCTCAAAAAATGCGCTCATTACAAACTATTCAACAATGTTAATAGTTGACTTGGGAGTGCTTATGGCAGATGTTCAATGTTTATGTGATGGCTCAGGGGTATGAGTTGTCACTGCTGAAGGTCTTTCATTCAGTTAATGTGTAAGGAATCTACAGATGGACTTCATCCAAGCTAAAAGCAAAACCCTTTGAAATGGCCTATTGATCTTTTACTTGTCTCTCTCTCTCTCTCTCTCTCTCTCTCTCTCTCTCTCTCTCTCTCTCTCTCTCTCTCTCTCTCTCTGTGTGTTGGGATAGTGTAACTAGATATGACTTACTGTCCTTGGTTAGGCCTAGCAGAGCCACTCTTGACACGCGCACACACACACACACACACACACACACACACACACACACACACACACACACACACACACACACACACACACACACACACACACACACACACACACACACATTTACACAGTGTTCACACACATGCAAACATGGCCTATGCACATGTGCTGTATGGGTCCTGGGTGTCGGATCTGGATGCAGTGGGCTGTGAGGATGGGTAATGGAGGACAGTATGTGTCCTGGGATCATGGCGGATGGATCCTCCATTGCGAGGGCGATGAGACCTGAAGGGCGACAGGGAGATGGAGGCATTGAGGGAGAGAGCAGCCGCAGCCCAACGCTCTGTTAGGCGCCTAATGGAGAGACAGCAAGGAAGCAGCAAGCACTATAGGGCCCACTGCTCACAGAGGAGCAACACAAACTCACAGGCAGGGAAGAAAAGTCAAGCGGTAGGGGCTGCTGCAAGACTGGGGCATCTCTGACTGACAAAATCCTTTGGTTCTAGTTCTTTCGTTACTAGAGTTCTTTGAAGGTGCAACAAGGTACTGTCTCCTACCATAATACATGTGATACATTGATTGGTGTGTTGATCAATGCCAATGACCTAAGGATTACTTCAGCACATGTTGGTGGCTGTTTAAAAGACCGATTACTTAACGTGAAAGCTGGACATTTAGCTGAATGTGGTATAAGTAAGACCACTCACCCGGAGTGGTATCAATATATGGACATTCGCTGCTACGACTCCCATCACTGGAGAGCCAGTGATCTAAAAAAAAAAGAAAGATAATATTTGAAGTCACAATACAGCATGAAAACATTTCTAACCATCCACAACATGAGAAAGAGGTGTTTCTATATTTTTGAATTTTTTTTCTGCCCTTTTAAGTTACTCGAGGGCTTTTAAAAGGTCCTTGTATGTATCAGGCTGCAATTCAAAGTAAATTAGCCTTTTGGTTTTAACCCAATGCTGCATCCTGCTTCTTATTTTTGTCTGTCAGGTCACTGCTTTTTTCTTATTTTTGTCTGTCGGGTCACCGCTTTCGTCATGCACCACCCTTTCGTCTGGTCTGAAAAGCCACTTGCCTTGCTGGGAGATGTCTGATTTACAGGAATTATAGCCTCTGCTAATGTTAATGCTAATGTTGAAGCATCAATATTACTAACAGTGAGTAGTCATACCATGTAATGCGTCAAAGCATCCAATTTGCCCCTTTAATGTCCATTTGCGTTTTACGTTGAACTGTATTTAAGTCAGGTAAATTAATTGTATGTGGATTTATTGATGTTCCGAGGCCAGTTATCATTTTTCAGTGCAAAAACATGCACTACCTTCGCCATAATATTTAGCTTCTAAGATGGGAAAAAAGGACTTCACTTTATTCAGACACTGGGACTGCGTATGTAAAATTTCTTTTGATCCTTCAGTCTGGGACAAATACTGATGGTGGGACCCATTTTTTCATTTTCTTCAATTTAAGAGGGAGACTGGATTTTCAGATACAGCATGCAACTCGGTCTACCTTGGACTGCTGATATCACGCTTAATTGGATCAAAGTCTTCCACTGCAACAAAACTTACAATTATTCTTCCTCAGCGGTGAAGCTATTTTAATGAGTTCCTTTTCAAACATTCTCACCTTGCTAGCAACTAATCTACATCATTGCTGTTTTCTTTACATGAAGAAAGCCTGGAAGAAAATAGAGCTTCTTATAAATGGGATAATTAGGTTTTACAGAAAGTTGAGCATTAGTAAATTGTGCTTAATTCTTGGAAACATGCACACACTACACAGCTTGCATTGTCTGCTGTGTTAATTCAAATGTATCTTCTGAATGCTCATAAAGGCCTGTGCGTGTTCACATACATTTGAAATCTTTCACAGATTGTAGCCACACATAGCAAGTTGGAGGGGAACAATTGAAATGAATAATTGAAATAAAGGTACTACACCTGAATGACAAGATTAGAGCACATTGGTTACATAAAGTGCTGTGAGTAGGTTGTTCAAGTGTGAACAGCACAGTAAAGTACCTTTTTCTGTATATTTCATGCATAGGAGTGGAGGAGGAGTACAGATTGCACATTTGGATGGTAATACAACATCAAACCAATGCATTCGACTGTCTGGTGCACATCATATTTAACATTGCACTCTGCTGCAGCACATGTTCAAAGCTATGATAGTCACTGACACACCAATTACGGCAACACGCTAAGAACAGGACTTAACAGCCAGCTATGTCTCTTTCTGTTTCAAAATGCATTTGTTATGTAAAATGTATTATGACTACAACTATGACAACAAACAGTGCTTCCCAATTACAGCTACCTTCATCCGTGGGAGGTACACTAAAGAGAGTAAACAACTCTTCCAAGAGTGGTGTGAGAGTGTTGAAGTAAACAGATAGGTTCCTCTGGTTTGAAACACATTTTCTTCGACGAGCAGCTCGTTATTAACAGACATGTACAGCGAGGACTGCTTGATTAATTAGGTGCACCAAATCTTCATATATATGTGTATGTATATACTAGTCAGTTACTTCATTTGTTGAAAAACAGGTAAAAGTAACAGCAATTTACAACCACAGTATGCACGGTATAACTTGTAAAATCTCCTGCATGAAATAATTGCAAACAGATATTCACACTTAATTAATCTCGCTCTCCTCCATCATTGGCCTTTCTGCTGTTTCTATGTAGCGAGCACATGTATTCACAAGTGGGAATGGGTTCATTGAAAAGACACAGAGGGGGAACTAGGTTAGAGAGCCGAAGCCCCAGAAGGACTCCACTACACTCCACTCAATAAGAAAAGCCCTAAACGGATTTCTGTGAGGGAACTGCTCAGGGAGAACTGAACAGATTGATGGATACACGTTCTGCATGCTATTGCTGGTGGAACAGCAACACCAAAAGCTTCTCATCGACAATTACAGCAGAGAGAGCAGAGAGGGAGATAAGGCCAGGGGAGACGATGCATTTCAGGAAGATATTAGGTTTGGGCTGGAGAAAAATATATCCACACAGCCTTATTCAGTGTGTTTCCAGCACAGTGTGTCGAGAATCCTTGGCAGTATTACATGAGTGTGTGCAATTCAAATCCTCTCATTGTATTTCTGCAGATTCAATACATTTCAAGGTCACTTATAGTCACCTGTAATTGATTATTACAAGCAAGAAGCACCAGACTGATAAGCTCCTTTCACCACCTTAATGCTGAGCCTATTTGACAAAGACCGTATTCATCTCCACTGTTGACTGTCGACAAAGGAGGTGGAGCCCATTAATAGCATAGGTCCCAGCAATATGATGACCGCCATCTATGATGCAATCTCAACTGACAGATAATGGCACTCTTGATATCTCTGCAGAGACATGATTGCCCCAAGACAACAATGCATTGCACATCTACAACAGTTCAACATGGTCAATAGAGCATTGTATGACTCAAAGGGTATGTGCATTTCGCAGGCCAGAAGAATGAGTCAGGTGCCACGACAGTGGTTGCAAGAGAGCGACATGTTAAATCAGAAAAAGACACGGATCCACTTTTTTTCCTTCAGAAGGCAATAGCAGTGAAAAGGACATCAAACTTCACTGCACTGTGTGGGACACAATTACTGTAGGAGAATGGCTTTTGAGATGAGTCGCCTCACAATTAAAGGGACATGAGACTTCAGCAACACATCACAGGTACTATCCAATGCATATGGTGAAAAAAACCATCATCAGCTTCTGGGGGGCTTTGATAAGAAATCTCTCTCTTTCTCTCCTTTCTCCTTTCCACCACTACTGTCTCACACACAGCGGGAAGCATGTGGCTTGGCACAACTTTTGAAGTCTCACTTGGACTCGCAGCAAAGGAAAGGGTTGCAGGTGTTGATTAGACGTCAGCTTCACTTTGGGAGATAAGTTGCTGTGTGAACAGGCCATTCTTGATTTTCAAGGGCACAGGATGCATTTGAGAGACTGCCAAAGGTCCGCCTTCATGCACACGGAAAACAACCAATAGGAGAATGATACTGTAGGCTTTCTGAACACAGAGAACACACTGTAAAAGACTCTTTCAGTCACTTTGTCTAATACTTGTAAGTCTTATGCAAAGGAAACTAAAATCAGGCATTAAATTATGTGTGCTTATCAAATTAAATACCTATCACCAGATTAATGTGTCTTAATCTTGCAGCTTGTTTATTCATCAGTAATACTTGAGTACAGGGTGACTACAAGGTGCAGTATCAAAGCAGCATTGCAGCTTTTAATGATCACAGATACTTTAAATTCCAACTCATAGCATTATCTAGTTTAGTGTATACTAAACTGAGCAATATCAATATTTCCCACATGCACTAATGTGAGCTACATTGCCTTGTTTCACCTGTTATATTGTGTGATTGTGTATGATATTTTGCTTTTTTTATTTTGCTTCTTACTATTGCACTGTGCCCTTTGGTGCTCTAAAGCTGCAAATTTGCCCACTGTGGGATTAATAAAGGATTACCTTACCTTAGTCTTATTATATATTTGATATTCATGTATTCACCTATGTGTATTGGGTTGTATGGATTTTTTTTTTTTTAAAGAATATTCACTTAGCTGCTAGCAGTTCTACCTGGTAAAGACCACTGAAAATCACTTGAACATGAACCCTCACATTCTACAGTGTGCTGTGGGACTTGAGCCCAGTAGCCGATCATTCAGCGTGTTGTGACCAATGCAGGTACTGATGATGTGGTTGCTAGGCAACACTAACTACTTGATTATTCATTGAATAAAAGGAGGTATCCCAGTATGTGTGTATGGGGCATAGTATATTATTCATGGGAGTGACTGTTATTTTTCATACTTTGGCAATACTTTCTCTCTGGAGGAGACTTGCCATGTGATAGCAGCGTTCCTCTGCTTATCCACGTGATGTGCTGCAGGGCTGACAAAGCTCAAGGCCAGACTGAGAAATGGTGAATGGGTGTGTGAGTGTATATATTTCTTTAGATGTGTGTAAGTGTAACTGTGGATCCGTGTATGTGTAGTTTGCCTTTTGGGCAAATGGTGTGTATGGATCAATTAAAATAAATAAATAATAAGTAGTCCTGCAGCTTATAAACATCACCTAAATGGTAGAGAGAGCCAGTCACTGTTGCATTAAAGTTGTTGCAGTTGACCCTCACAAATTGAAAACAGACGTAAACTGTTTCTCCTCCTATAGCCCTGCTAAATTAGTGCTGACTGAATCCTCCTTACACGCCAGATCCATTTCTGGAGGGAGCAACATTATTAGACATTGCCCATGTCCTAAGTCCTTGCATTGCAACCGGTTTAGGAGAAATGTAGGTCATCATCGAAAACCCACCTCCAAACCCCCTCCCCTCCAGCTCAAATCCAACTGACATCTTTGAGGTAAGAGAAGTCTTGGGCTGCACACTAATCCTTCCGGTCATACTGAGTTTCAAATTCAATCTCGGTTTTCTCATTATAGGTTTTGGAGATACTGAGACCCCATATTGGTCAAGAGATAGTTCAGCTAATCTGATAGGGTTCTGTAGTAAGGCCTGTACAAACCAATGATCCTGGATCCATGGGTTAGGGATATTAACAGCACAGAGCAGGTGGTGGAAACTCAAGAGGGAAGACGGAGGGCTAAGACCGAGTATGGTGAATCTAACCTTACTCATCGTTATTTGTTTGGATAGCCAAGAAACACGATCTGCTAGTTCTGTGGTTTGTTTTCGACAAGTTGAACTGAGAAGCTGAAGAAATGTACAGTATGTAAGAAGGAATCACACAAAAAACACTAATGAACCATAAATCAAAAGTTCAGCGATTGTGAAATGAAAACCAGTTTGCTTAAGTTGGTACAGAAATTCAAACAGCAAATGTAACCTGTGACTTGTGCCCTGGGGACAGAAAACCTGTCTATAAATGTCTAAAAACATACTCTCAGGCAAATGGTAAGCATGAGGAAATCTGCACACCTGCATCCTCACACTCTCAGACACACAGACGCACACCTTTATTATTGCAGTGATGTCTACTGTTGTCTGCATTTCATGTCAAGTCCTGTTTTTCCTTTGTGCCTTTTCCTGATAATATAAAATCATAGTTTTTTTTTTTTTTTTCATTCCGGTGAGATAGCTTTGAGTGTTTAGGGAAAGTCACAGTAATTGTATGTCTGTGTGACAAGACTCTAATTTCATCTCATAACAGACTAAAATCCTCCTCATTGGGGTGAGCAGTAAGATCAATACTGTTGACATGGTAGAAAATAGGTTAGGATGTGTCTGAGTCCAAGCAGCACAGGGAGTCAACATATCCACTACACTGCTGCCTTATGAGAATACACAGCCTTGCAACAAAATAGGCCTGAAAGTGCTGTGTTTGGACAAAACCCAAGCATAAAACAGTGACTAATAAAATGTTGACAGGCACAAACCTCTAGCTACACAACCCTGGATAATGCAATATGTCTGGCTAGTGTTAGTAATGTTTGGTAACCCATATCGCCTGTATCCAGTTAATATTTTTTTTAGGCATCACCAAAGGCAGCTTACCACGCACAAGCACAGACACTTCTATGTGTCTGCACACATGCACACACATATGATGTCCACACGTACACACACAGTGGTGGGAAAATGACCTTGGAAAGCTGGACTGAAGCTGTTGTTGCACAACTGTTCAGTACATCATGTAGCAGTTGCTCAATTTCTTTTTTTTTTTTTTTTTGGACACTTTAAAAGTCTCCAAAGTGTTTTCTTTGTATTCTCATTTGTTTTTCTATTCCCTGAGACTTTCAGGTTGTTAGTTCTATGAATGATTTCTCCTTTCCTTGCCCTGCTCAAGCTGTTCAAAGCTCATCTCCAGCAGGGTTCTGACCCATTTAGACTGTTTTTATGCAAGGCGAATTTAAGGGGAGGCATGATGCACATCAGTGGGATGTTGAGCCTCAGCTGACGGGCCGAATTTCTCCCAAAATAGGATGACAAGTAAAACATCTAGGTTTTCAGCTGGAGCTGATTTAAGTTATGTGCCAGGCTGTAAGAAGCAGAAAGTTATGTATCACAGTTGGCAATTTGGCACTGTGCTACTGAGTACTAGACCTTGCCGCGGACTTGTGTGGGCAGATGTGCTGCTCTGATTTGGCTGTAGGCTCACAGTGGCAATGCAGTCTGCAGGGTGGAGATTGAACATGGAAACAGATCAGAGATTTCTCCGCGTAGATCATGCAGATACTTGGGAGGAACATATAAAATGCGAGAGCACAGTGAAATGATTCTGAAACACTGTTCAGATACGATGTGCTGTGGGAAAGAGTGGTTGTTTTATTTCTCAGATCGGTGATTAGAGCTTGTTTGGCATGTTTATTTGTTTAGCATGTTTATTTCATTTTAAGGTTCACAAACATTTTACCTACCCTAGAAAATGTTGTATAAAACCAATCTCTGTCTTTTGCTTCATTCTATTAGTATTAGTATTAGTATTAGTATTAGTATTAGTATTAGTATTAGTATTAGTATTAGTATTAGTAGAAGCAGTAGCAGTAGCAGTAGTGATGTTGCTGATGGCAGTATTATGTGTAAGGTTATATGAGGCTGTAGTAAGCCACACAGTACTTATTAAGGATAAAAAATATATCAACAAAGGCATTAAATTTAAATGCTTTCCAAAGCAGTTTATTTGAACTGAGGGTTAAGTAGGCTTCACATCCAAACAGTTGTAGGAGTGCAGATTGCTATGGCAACTCATTTAATACTTTGAAGTGCACAGCAATGCATTAAATGCTACTAGTGTGTAGATTTCCATATATCAAAAGTACTATGGAAATTTCAGA
Source organism: Chaetodon trifascialis (assembly GCF_039877785.1). Classification (NCBI taxonomy): domain Eukaryota; kingdom Metazoa; phylum Chordata; class Actinopteri; order Chaetodontiformes; family Chaetodontidae; genus Chaetodon; species Chaetodon trifascialis. The sequence goes on from NC_092060.1 coordinate 21,706,869, forward strand.
GTTCAATGGTAAATTGACAACTCCCTCATACGGTTTTCAAAGGGATTATTTGAAATACAAGTGCAAGAACAGTGCCGAAAAATAAATATCTACACTATAAAAATGGTTACCTTACTTAAAATATACATAAATCATGATTGATTGTATTATTAAAGAATCTATATCATCCCTTGCAATAAGACATCTGATAAGCCTGTTCCACATTCCACTGATGTGTTCTTATTTTTCTTTATTTATTCTATATTCTTTGGACAGTGTGAGAGAGAGAGAGAGAGAGAGAGAGAGAGAGAGAGAGAGAGAGAGAGAGAGAGAGGAGCAGTCTTCAACAAGTCAGAAATGTCCAGGTCCTCATACAGAAGGCTTGACCTGTTTGTGATGTGCTGAGTGAAGTTAATATCATCAAAGCCGACTTATCTCCAAGAGAATGGCTAGCAGATTAACGGTGGCTTTTAAGACAATCCTATGCTGACATTTACCTGTATTGGTGGCTAGTACTATGTTTATAAGCTACCTGACTGACAGCTGGTCTTTCTCGATGAGGATCATGCATAAATGAATGCCCGTGCACACACGCACACACGCACACACGCACACACACACACACACACACACACACACACACACACACACACACACACACACACACACACACACACACACACACACACACACACACACACAGAGTTACATACCCACCGGCCCACACACACACAGTTAAGACCCAGAGGTCCATGGTTTAGACCCAGACCATGGGCACACATTGAACTGCATTCCATTGCTACAAGCCTGGCATGCTTAAGTGCACAGCTATGGATTAGCGGTTAGCCCAGCAGTACCCCTTGATTATGCACTTTGTGGTGACAACCTAAGCACGACTCCATTATAATTGACCTCCTGCTAAACCAAGCAAGCTCACACTTTCTCATAATGGTGCCTGTGAATAAACCTTTAGGTTCTTTACCTGATGCGTGGCCAAGTCACATGGCATTTCACTCTTCAATTTCCAGATAGAGGCAAACCTCCAGCTCCCCAGACTTTATTAACACCACATGCTCTTTGGGTCTCCCAAATGGCAATTATCTCACCATGTTCACAGGTGATTCAGCATGAGTTCCATTAGTCTTTCGGTAAAAAGCTGTTGCATTAGTTCAAGACCTCTGGTCTCTTGTTAGTTTCCAGGCCACAGTAAAGACAAATTGGGGCCGGACTCTGACTGAAGTTTCAAATAAAAAAGAAACACCGTGTAATTTTCAAGAATCGTTTTATTTAGGGTGTAGTGTTATATTAGAGTAGAGTAATTCTTTATGAGCAAGACTCGTAGCCTGGTTCCCGAATTCCAAATTGTTTTTTGTGACATAAATGACAGCTTGCTTGCCCCGACAGACCGGGCAGTCTGTGAATCACAACAACAAAGAAATAGAAATACAACGCAAAATCACATAAGAAATGCAGACATCTTTCTGTTAATGAAGACTTGCTAATTGTTGCCCTATTTTCAAACCAAATGCCTTTTTTTTGTCTGCTTAGGATTGTTGACCATCCGATCAGACATTTCTACTTTTTTTCTGTCTGTATCTCCTGCTATGAGGGGGGAATATGTGTTTAGTCCCCATTATGCATGTTTACAGTTTACAGATACTTTGCATTTGTAAATGTACTTGATGGAGCAAATCGGATCTGTGTTGTTTTTTGCATGTGGTGGGTGTTTTTGTCATTGGCACTCCTTTTATTTAAATACTCATGCATGATAGTCATGGTTCTACATCACTTATTGCAGTAATGAAGCCTGAAACAACAGTTGGCTGCTGCACAACACCATTGTTATTGCCAGGAGCTGTCTATCAAATTTACAAGATGCTTTTCATGATGTCTATGTTGTGCCTCCTGCTTTCAACTTTCTGACAATATAGCTTATGAATGCAGTGCTGTGTGACAGCCAACTTGAGTCAGAGGTGTTATGGATTGGTGTGCACTTGCAGCAAAGGTAAGACTGACAAAACAAGACTGTGTATATCGGCTTAAATACTTCAACCATGTCATGTACTGGTTAATTTTCACACGACTGATTTTCTTTTAAAATTTGTCATTAATAAAGCTAAAGCTAAAGCAAAAGAAAGCTAGAGCAAAACAAAAAACAAGCAAAAAAAAAAAAAGGACTTGCTTGAAGAAAGGGATGACAAATGAAGTTTGCCTGGACTGTAGCTATATTTTCCACATTGGCTTCACAGCAAAATAATGTTGGATAAGAATTGTGTTTGGAAACATCCCTAGTTCTCATAAATCACAGCGTAAGGAGAATAAGTGGGTGTGATTGCCGTTCATGGGAACTGGATCAGGATACAAGATTGGCAACTGCAGTATTATGGCTTCTATTTAGTCTAGCTGTTCACACAAGGCGTCTCAAGTCAATATACATGATGAAATTTCAAATTTCATGTCGCATCACAGACGCATTTAGGTTTTTTATTCTCTCTTTATTTCTCAATGCACATTATGTTCTCACTGAAGTTTTACCATATTGCCTTCTGTCAATATGGCGGTCACCAGTGAGCAATCACGTTGCCTATTTATGAAATGATTACAATCACCTAGCTATTGCCTGCATAAAAATCCACGTCAAAAGAATTTAGATCTCTGGCCATCATTGGAGAGAGGTTCCTGTGGTGCATGTTGCTCATCTGTGTGATTGATGATAGGGCCTTGCTCTCTGTGGTCTATGACAGGGCCTCAGTGGACTAGTCCCATAGCAACTACTCAAATGTGACAAGCAGACCAAGCTGGCAGACACTGGCCAAGGTGAGAGCAGGACAGATGGGAAGCCTCTCTCCAGAGTATCTGCCACAAAGCAGAACCAAACAAACTGCTTAAGGATTCACTTTAGATTCCCCTCCCTTCCCATCTTGCAGGCATGGTCCTCTTCTGGCTCCTTCAACAGGTCTTTTTCATTTACGTTTTGACACTGGTGTTCTTCACGCTCCCTTGCTGCACTGAGCCCCAGGTCTTCAAGGTTAATCAGTCTGGTTGGTTGTATATGCCAGCATGCATCTGTAATCTCATGGAATTGTCCATATATCACATGGAGAATGTTAGGGAAAGCAGGAGCGCAGCCTCTCTCAGTAACCCAGACAGTGGACTTATAATGCGTTTGGACAGACAACACTCCCCTGTGATTTGCTGTCAAATTTTACAACAATGGAAAGAGGTGCGGATGGAACTCATGTTAGTCACCTGAGGGGACGCCAATGCGCACACCACCAGTCAACCAGGCCCAGCTCCTCCTTTTCACGCCTGAATGGCATCCTAAACATGGCTGTGCTGACCTTGTGAGCAGCCATTAAACACCTGGAGGAATTTTCCCCATCTAATTACATTTGCCACTGCCAGCCCTTCAGTGAAAACAGGGACTGTTCCCCGTAGTGATGTTTCAGAAAAAATTGAATGGTGTCAAGTTAAGTTCATTTGTAATTATTCCGTGATGAATTGTAGTCCAAAACACAGGATTTGGGTAATTCAGTATTTTCTAGGGTGATAAGGGACAGTTGTCCCATTTACAAAATGAAAATAGCATGGATAGTGTCAAGCAGCAGTTGCTCTTTTTGTAAATATAATGAACACATTTAATCAAATTTCTATATAAATTTTGGTAACTTTATATTGAGGTACACATATTCACAATTAAGTAGTTGTCTATTAGGAAGCATATTAGTAGCCTGTTGGCTTGTTATTAGTCATTATGAAGCATGTATTAATGCTTTATTTTAAGAGTTAGGGGGTTAATATGAATAAGCAATAATTAGAACGTTATAGAGGGAAAACTATTAATGCCTTGTTTGTTGTAGAATATGATCATGTAGAATAAGGCATTAACAAGTGCTTTATAATGACTAAAAAAAGGGCAATATACTACTAATATGCATGCAAATAATAAATAGTTAATGGTGAGTATGTGTACCTTCATTTAGGTGTTACCCATATTCTAAATACTCTGCAATAGGACTCAGATCACGATTATGTCAGCAAATTTTGTTTTGTCTGACCAGCTGCTCAAAACCTCAAGATATTCAACTTAATATCACATAGGACAAAGAAAGGAACTCCTAACAATGAACATGCTCAAACTGAGGAGTGATTATTAGTTTTGACTGATTAATTGATTAGCAAAAAAAGCAGCAGATGCATTTTCTGTCACTTGACCAATCAAAGAATCGTCTAATCCTTCAGCTGTGCTGTGTGTGTGCATTGACAGGCTCGTTTTCCCAAATACACGTAGTAGGTGAAAGAAGAATATGTGCGACATTTACATTTCTTAGTTTGCCGGCTAATTTACTCATTTTCCAGCTATCAGTTTTAGATGTGTAAAAGCTGAAATTATCCTAGTTTGTGCAGATGTGGCATGATGTTTATATGCACCCAATCAAACATGAAATGATATTATTTGAAAATTGATGTGCATCTAACCACATTCAATATGTGTCTTGTTGATTACACTAAAAAAAAAAACCTTGTTCATCTGGAGCTGTGTTGGGAAAAAAAAGTGCAGTGGGTTTGACAGTGGTGGAGCAATTCCAAATAGGCCGCATGGTTGAGTGAACGAAAGGCGTAATAGCACTTCAATGTAGATAGACAGGATGCTGAGGAGAGTGAGTTGGGTGGGGAGGGTGGTGGTATTTTGATATCATTCAAAAGCTCAGCCATGACTTCTCAAAGCAATTACTGTACTGTCATTGCTGAAAATGGGGTGTCAAATTCAGATCACTAAAAAGAATGCAATTACACCCAGACCTGACAAGAATGACAATACCTTCTATTGTTAACATATAGTTTGACCGATGCCTCATGCATTTATCATCACAGTCACATACAGTTTGTTTAGATGAGTGAAAACTCATCTGAACAAACTGTGAAGGTTATATTTCCTCTACTGTAAAAGAACTGTGAGAAAATAACACAAACTGGACCAAATGTCAGCTGTCATTATCAATTTCATGTTAATTTCTAATGCTTAGAATTGTGGTTATGGCCTTAGCTAGGTTCAGGGAACTTAAACTGCTTAGAGAGTAACTTAATACCGAATCACTGTATTACACTATCAATTGATCTTGGTCCCCTTCTGTAATGGTCATTACAGCAATAAGTTATTTTTCCCGTTTGGAAGTCATGAAAGAGGCATAGTTAAGCTACAGGATAATGGAATGTAAAGTTGTTATTTAAGGTTAGAAATTTATTTTACATTAAAGCAAGATTTTGGTCATGGTTAAACAAGACAAACATGAAATTTGCCGTGGTTTAAGTCAAATATTTTTTTGCATGAAGTAGGAATGAACCTCTCACCACAGTTGAAGTTATGCAGAATACTGGAGGCGGATGAATAAAAGCTCCCTCAGTATATTGTAATGTTATCCAGTGAAACGGTGCTGAAATAAGCACTGCTTTTGTAAAGCTCATAATCAATGTGTGTTAAAACTGAGTCATAGAAGTGTTGATTCAACCCTGGAGTTTTCTGACAGTATGGTTTGTGTTGGTGCTGTATTAGATTGCATTACATTGTAATATTTCTCCCTCGCCCACATCCACCACCCATCAACTGCTCTCATCACCTTCACTTTTTGCGGCCCCTATATTAAATTGCTAACTGTTTGTACTTGCCCGCTCATTTTTTTGTGCATATATTTGCATTTAAGATAGCATGCTGGTTTTACATAATTTTGAAGACAGAGCTCAGATCACTCAGGAGGCACTGGTAGGCTTAGATGCTGTGTTTCAAAACAAGTGATGATGGAGATTTAGTTTAAAAAATCTGTTATTCATAATCACATCAGCTATTTAAAGCTCCATAATGCGATGGCAACGAGAAGAAGTGGCCAGCCGTGTGTCTTTCCACAGGCTTTGTCTACAGAAAGCTAACCAAATCTTTCTGTATTATTTGTTGTAATTAACGTAGGTTTGTTGTGTATAGGATGCAACTGCTACATGTTTACTCAATATCTAATTTTAAGTTACCTCTCGCTTGTTAAATATTTTTGTGTGAATGTGTAATGTGTCTTCAATTAGCCATATAATGTAGTTTTTGTGTGAATTTTGGGGGGTGCAAACAAAACACACAGAGAGGATTAAACAACCACTGGTCAAACAGCACACATGAGCAGGCCACACTGCCACTTAACCTTCTCATAGACCTTCATAGAGTTTCCTTTGATGCATTAGGCCACAGAGTTACTCATCACTTTGTATAGTATGTCCAGTGTTTCCTCTGCTACTATATGGAGGTTTTTGTTTAGCAGTTCACCAGTGACCACCCCTAATTCAAAGTGTATAGGGCAAGATTTCAGAAGAGATCATGGTTTTGGTTAAAATAAGTACAATCACATATATGATACAAGTTAAGTACATTTGGTTTCAGCATGAACTGTGGTCTACTGGGCCAGTGGGTAAAGTCCAGTGCATTACCCATCTTTACTCATCTCCTCCCTTTGCAGACTTTTGCATTACATACTGCGTCACCTGCTGTGAATGTCTGTGGATGGGTTTACATTGGAAATAGTTGAAAGCCTCACAGACATTCAAGGCTACCTTGTGTGTCTGTATGAGACGCTGAGGAGCGTGAAAAAACATCTGTGTTTGACGATCTGGGAATGAGAATGTCTGATGTTTCACTACTTTTTGGCAGAGAAGCCAGAGCCACTGACAGCCTGAAAAGGTTATTTGTGTTAAATATCAGAGGGTATGCGGCAGCCTGTTGTGATGAAGAAAGCATGTTAAGGCTCAGTGTTTGTTGTCAGAATTACATTACACTTAAAAACCAAGTAATGAAAACATTTAAAAGCGGAGCTAAAAATGTCCCTTAATTTGTGTTCTATTGTATGAAGAATGAAAATGAGTATCAAGCCTAGGACCTCGGAGAGCATGAGATGTGAGCTCACGAAAGAGAGTGACCTCATGAAAAATAGAAACAGAAAAACAAATGATACGTCAGGTCAGTGCCCAAATGAATTATTAAAGTGACAAAAGAACAATTAACTCCAAAACTTTCTCAGCTCAAGCTAAAAAAATCTGCTCTGAGGGTGATAACTTTACAAAGTGGCACAGGGGACACAATTCACAACATTCACAATCAAGCAACAGTGTGTTAATGCTCTGAAATTTACTGATTCTCAAAGTGCTGTAAGGCTTCACCAAAAACACAGGTAACTTTAATGTCAGCATGGTGATTCGTTGATATTACTGTAATGATGACATTCAGGACACAAAAATAGCCAGCAATGGATGCAATGCTAAAATCCATCCATCCATTATCTATACCGCCTGTCCCTTTCGGGGTTGCAGGGGGCTGGAGCCTATCCCAGCTACAATGGGCGAGAGGCGGGGTACACCCTGAACCGGGCCACATGCAAGGACAAACAAACATTCACACTCACACAATTTTAGAGTCATCAATTAACCTAATGAGCATGTTTTTGGTCTGTGGGAGGAAGCCGGAGTACCCGGAGAGAACCCACGCATGCACGGGAAGAACATGCAAACTTCACACAGAAAGGCCCCGCCTGACCCGGGGATCGAACCGGCAACCTTCTTGCTGTGAGGCACGCGCACGCGCACTACCTGCTGCGCCACCGTGCAGCCCTATGCTAAAATCCATATATGGAATTCAAGTTTCAGTACCAAAGAGGGTTGGGCGGTATACCGGCTTCGTCACCATCACTGGTGTGACGTCATGGATTTAGCATTACCGTCATAACTGTGAATGCACAAACACCCACCCACACACACACACACATACACAGATGAACATAAACGTACTCTGGGCGCTTGCTTTTTCTTCTCATATGGAGCACAGCCTTGTTTGGTTTTCGAGCAGTGAGAGCACAGAGCGCAGCTTATTGTTTAATTACCAGTTGAACTTAACATTTTTGCCTGCCTATCTGTTTGACTGACAGTTTTATTGATCACTGAGATAGCACTAGCTTGGAATGAAGTTGGTTCAATGTAGAAAAAAAAACATCTGTGTTGTAAGCTACATATTGCCATGTTGCTGTAGTGAAGCTTCAGTTAATGTAGAGTAACTGGTAGCTCAGCTCACTATACTTTCCAAGTAGCTTTCCCAGAACTGGTGTCTGTTGCTGCCATATGTAAATGTTCTTGATAGACATGCCCAGTGACTCTGAATGTTGTACTTACATAATATGCTTTGGGTTTTCTGCCAAATAGATGCCGTTAAGATGTCTGAATGAATCACATTCCATGTGATAATTAACCTACATTATGAGGCAGTTTTCTCCTTCCCAGGCCTGTACCTCATTTTCATTCCAATTTAGAACCAATAAACAAGTCAATTTTTTTAAAAATCCTTTTTTTCTTTCCTAAGATGTGTTGCCTTACAATGTTAACAGAGTGAAAAGAGGTAGAATCATGTTTTGAGTGGATTTTCACTCTTATTTTTGTGATACTGTGATATAATAATGTCACCATAAAAAAACAAAAGCAAACAAACAAACAAAAAAAATGCCATGATATAAATTTTAGGTCATATTTCCCACCGGAAGTACCATAACAGAAAAAGGAAAACATAATATAGCTGTTGTAGTTCAAGTAGAGCTGACACAAACCTGCTCAGTCCAATCAATTATGCAGCAAAATCCAAGCTGAAGTTATGTTATTGTTAGTTCTTATAATTATTATTAGTAGTACTGATAACTGTTTGTAGCAGATCAGGGAAGACTGAAATGGAGAAAAGTTAATAAGTGAACACTGAGTAGAGAATATTTTATTGCATGAATTCCAAAGGTCATTTGAATAAATTTTACTCGGTAAGATACTGCTATAGACACAGTGAAAAGTCTAGAAACCGCAGCAGTATAAAACAACAATGCAGTCACATGACAATGTTAAAAGCACTAAGGTCAAAATTTGAGAAACATGTGATATGTGGCTCATGACAGTGAATTTGTCCTACAGTCAGAATGACTCATGTGATTTGGAGTTCTTCACCCTCTAAGGAGACCACCAAAGGGGATATGACCAATTCACTTGCAATTTGGAGTTACTGATGCATTGATGTAAAACAGCATTTTCCCTGAAGATAGGCCTTCATCATACCTCAGTCTCTGCAGAACAAGAGTATGAGTAATGAGGATGGATGAGGAGCCATGCCCTTACTTGGTCTTTTCTTGTGACTGTTGCTTCTGTTAGTGTACATATGATAACTTTATACTGAATAAATATCATTTTTTGCTATGCGTTATAGGATTTAAATATAATTATTGAAACTGCAAAACACATCCCTTTACTTTGAGTGGACTGCATGCTGGTGAACAGCGCACATTGTTTCCATTGGGTTGCTCAGACTGCTCATGCTTCTGATCATTGTCAAATTGTGGTTTGTTGTGTTTTGTCCCTGATAGGGCTAGGAAGACGGTACGAGCATCTCAAGTTTTGTGGATGTAAACAGTTCACTGGTTGACATGAGGAAAGCCCTGTGGGATGTAAGTTCAGCTTACACAGCCTGTGTTTTCTGCCAGTTCCACCACTTTATAGCAATTTCAGCCAGACAAACACTCTAATCCTTGAGTTGGTCATACAGTCATCTTACTTCTACTTTGTTGCCAAGACGTCAGGATTGTTTTGTAATTGTTGTCTTGCGCAGACATTGACAGCTTGTTACAGCAAATAAAATGTGCTTGGAATTAATTACATGTACAGTAAAGGTTAATCCACCTAAATGAAGGTTAATCCATCAGGAATGAATGCTGCACATCTATTGGTATCTTGCAGAATGTGTTCAGATTGAAAAATGTAAGCCATTATGATGCAGAGTTAACTTCCACACAGCTTGCAGGATGGAGATAATGGAGGTGCTAATTCATTCATTCATTCAAAATCTTGACCTTTATTCGAATTGGCACATTACCATGAGCTGATAGAAACCATCCCAAACATGACCTTATGTTGATAAATATTTGCTATGAAAGCTGAAATTGTTTTGAAAGTCAGTGGTTTAAGATGTGAGAATATTGCAGTGATTATTAAAAAACGCACAGCTTACGGCAGCAGGGCTAGCTCGCAGAACGTTCAAAGAAATGATCAGGACTTTTATGAAGGCTTGTTTCTTGAGTCCAGCTTGTGTTTGTGAGTGAAGGCTGATCGCCCTTCCAGGTGTCATAAAGGCTGAATGGACCAGTGGCTTTGTGCAATGACATGGTAGCCATTTCATGGCACTCCCCAATGGTCAATGACTCTGCTTCATCATTGTTCCATGCCATTGTGCAGCTCTTAATGGGCTCAGCTGCCACCTGTCCTCCATACAGTGTTATCCAGCATGGGGATGGCATTTTTAAACTGTTAGAGCTTCAAATGACAAGCTTTTGACAAGCTTTTTGAAACACAACACACCAACAACTTTTAAAATAGACCCAGTTTGACATCAGTAGCAGGCAGGTTCTATTGTATTTAGCATATTTGCTGCATAGGACATCTGAAATTGCAGCAGATTATATTACAAAAGAGGCAATTTCTTATGTCTTGAGTGGTATCCCTCCAGGTCTGCCGTTAGCTTGCTCTTAATTTCATGCAAAACGAGCCACGGTTCTCAACACCCTCCCTGTGTGCAAGCACATAGTGCCTGCATATTAACTGCTGAGACAAATCAGACATTTACAGAAAAGGGCAAGACATTTGTATTAATGGCTAATTGACATCACATTAGTTTAATGCAGACTACAACACCCACCCAGTCAATAATCACTTATCTGTGCTAAAGCTCAGCACTAAAATGTGAATGTGGGCTTGAATTTTTATTCTTCTCTGAAATTTAGAAATTCAGTATTGTGTTTAGCTCCAAGGACACGGTCCTTATGAATATTTGTGACTATGTTTTACATTTATTTATCTGATTCCTGGAGTTTTAGCCAAAACACTGGAATAATAATAGGAGAAATTCAGTAACTGTAATATGTTTCTGAACATGTCTAAGTTTTTTGCATTTGGTTTCCTCATGCCTTAACATCCATCCATCCATCCATCCATCCATCCATCCATTTTCTATGCCACTTATCCCTTTCGGGGTCACGGGGGGGGCCGGAGTCTATCTCGGCTGTCAACGGGCGAGAGGCGGGGTACACCCTGGACCGGTTGCCAGCCGATCGCAGGATGCCTTAACATGCTGAAAGCAATTTAGAGGCATAGACATTTGTCTAAATAGCCCTCCAGCAAGAAGTTCCTCAAACTAACTTAGTGTGTGATATATATTTAAATGTTTCTGTACTGTATTTCACAATTAGAATCACTGTTGAGTGGTTTCATCATTGTGAGTCATAGTGAGATTTCACTGTGTTGAGAAATTGCTCATTATGTAAGCATATAGCACGGTGAAATTCATCTGGCACTGGAAACCATGCTGCTTCAATGGTCCTCCAGCAGTGCAAAATGCCTACCTCTTCATATGCTTCGTATCCTATGAGATTGGAGTTCTTAATACAACCCAACTGCATTTTCACCACTCTTTGCTTGTGTCAGCAGGTGATTATATTGCACTCATTACAGCGTTTTTTCCATTCAGCAGTCAATTAGAACAGCCTCACCTGCTGCCTTGATTCTCTGAAGTGGAAGCTCCACACAGGCCTCTATCTGTACCTTCTCTCATCATGCCTTTTGCATTGTTAGCATGTCTTCTTACATGCACATTTTGTTCAATATTTAAAGGTGCAATCAATATTTTAGTGTCTCTTCATCTTAAATACCCATAACATTTGACAGGAGTTTTGCAAGTGTTGATCAGTGCCAGTCACTCCTCTGTTACTGTATATTTGTGGTTAATGCTTTTTTTGACATCAGTCTGTCAAACAAATTGCCCATCAGTGCAAAACTAGGCCCATTTAGCTACCAACTGCGCACTATGGACTTTGTTTAGCCTCATTTACACTGAGCAAAATGTACTGATGTAGTAGGTGGAGTTGTAGGTATTATGTTGGAAGGGTAAGCAGCTTGCATTAGTCACATCATCTAGCTAGCAAATGTTTTCTGTTCATGCAACACATCTGCTTACAAATATTGAACAATACAACAATACCAGTGTTGTATTTTCCTGTGGCTGCAGCTACATGCTACTAAACAGCAGTCTTTTATTAATTGCAGCTAGCTACATATAGTAGACGTCAACCACATAAGCTAGCTGGCTAATATTTGTGGTTGCTGCAACATGTCAACATCCAGCTTGCACTTATACAAATATTGAGCAATATGTGTTAAAACAGTGTTGTATTTTCCTGTGGCTGCAGCTACAAGCTACTAAACAGTAGCGTTATTATTAATTGCACCTTTGATTCAACTGTTATAATTTTTATTTTTTTTTAAATATGAAAGCAATCCATTTCATACTACTCTAAGAAACACATTTATCTTGTCAAGAATATACAAGATCAATGTGCTATTAAGAACAAATAGAAGCAGTAACAACAGCGAGGTTTGTGGATGAAGAATTGATAGGCCTCTGATATTCAGTTAGAGGAAGGTTTTTATACAATGTGCAACAGTGAAGCTGTTCTGTCCAGACCTCAGTGGGCCTGTTAGCTTGTTTTGATGACTGGTCCAGTGAAATGACCCAAATTAGGTTGTTAGAAGAATAGCTTTTATGTGCCAAAGTGGTCCCAATGGGGATGCATGAACGAATGCATGCTCAGCTTTCAATCTGGATAGTAGAAAGTTTTCCAATATTTCATCTGGTGTGTTAGATGTGCCAAGGGCTCCATGAAGGCTTCATTCACTGCTTTGCAACAAGGAAATGTGTGCAGACAAATATCGCATAATGCTATAAACAGCTTTGATTTGGCCAAACCACTGCGTCCTGTATCTGATATTTATTTTGGAAATATCAAAGGATTAACAGTTGCTATGACACAAGAACATTCAGAGTCTCAACGTCTGTTTATTGAAAATACCAACAAAATGTGAAATAATTATTTATTCAAAACGAAGTGTGCTCCAACTACTAGGCCCAAGTAGTCCCATGCAAACATGAGTCAAAGCACAAAACATTTTAATCTCTATTGTTTTTTTTCTTCACATAATTACAGTTTTGAAAGTTAAATCCCAGTCGGTGTGTTATCTGTTCTGACTCAAAATTATTTTTTGCTAAATTAATTGCTTTACTCAAAGCACAGTTATGGGAATACACTTAAGCCCTTCCTTTGGAGAGACACTGTCCAGACATGAACAATAAATGATGACATCCATATAAGGAGAGACTAAGAAACCATCCAATGGAACTCAAGTCCGTAACTATTCCCATTAAATAACTAGCTCACTGTAACATGTCTACAGATGCTGTAATTGCATATGTTCTGTGATTGTTTAAATGTAGAGTGTAATGAATGTGCCAATTACATTTTCACTATGAAATTATAACTCTGTAATTTGAAGTAACCGGGAGAGTGTACTATATGGTTTACATGGGTTTGCACAGTAATAAGCCTCAAATGCTGACAGTGCATCATCAGCCAAGCACCATGGCCCTCAGAGAGCCATCAAGCAGAAAATGATAATTAATTAATCATGGAGTGTGAGGCAAACTCTGTTCTATTAGCCCTTTGGTAATTCCTTCTCCTCGGCCTCCACACTAACCATAGAGATCATGCCTGTCCAATAAAGCCTATTTAATCAGCAGCTCTTTGGTCACTGCAATCAGTGCAGCTGGTGGAAAAATGTTCATGACCTCTTACATTTACATTATTTAGTCACTAAACTAAACAATTTGAAGATTTGCCTGTTGCTTTTATACACAGCAGCTGTTTCTGTCTTGCAGCACAACACAGATGGATTGCTTCCTCTCTTCTTCTCTTCAAAAAGAGAAAAACAACAATCACAATAAAAACAATACAGAATTCGCTTTATGGGTGATCCAGACCCCTTAAAATCCTTGGTGGTTTGCATTCCTTTCTATATTGTGGCTATTCTGCCAGCACCATGTTATCCTCATAGATTTATGTAAACTTGTGGTTTCCATATGGTGCCTAGAGAGATATTGTTCTTTATATTGTTCTGCTTCATGACTTTGTTCAAATATGGTTCACATATTGCAAGCTGCTGTCATGCTTTTGGTCGACATCCAAGCCCTTTCCCAATCGCCAAAACCAGATTCTGCTGAATCATGTCTCCTTCGTCTCTCAAGACCCTACTAATTTCATAAGTGTGAAATTGAGATTCAGCAGATCTTGATTCATAGGCCAACTGGTTGCTCTTTCCCTCTGGAGTTTTTGAGCTAAGTTGTGAGGGAAATCTTCACTTATTAGCACACTGTTATTTTAACTGAAATAAAGGTTTTTGCTGCTGTATGTGAAACTGCTTTTTGCCATTTTGTCGTTACTATTTGTTATTTTAGGATTCTATAATCATTGAGTAAACATAAATTAACATTAAATATGGGATAAGATCAAAGATTTTATATGTGAGTTGTACATGTGAGAATTGCTTGATGATATGAAACAGTCCCTAGCACTAACTTTGGGGGGTGGGGGGGCATAGAGCCACTGCAGGGGGGCATGGATGACCAGGGGAAAAATATGGACTGACACAAGGTTGAATTAATCTGATGGGGAAAATAAACAAACAATAGTTTTCTGATGCTGTTGTGCTGACCTTTATTTCACTGAAGTTGTTGCTCCCCTGTTATAGCTTGTTGAAATTGTGAGATGGGGGCATGAACTTTTTTGGCTTCTGAAGGGGTGAGGGGCAGTTTGAGTACCAATGCCCTAGCCTATAATCATCACATTAGCGTCTGTTCGACAAGAGATATGTATTGTCTTTCCTTTCATGATGATTAATGGTTACAATTAATGATTAATGATTCCAATTAATCATTGTAATTAACAACTTGATATAAAGTGTAGGTGTAGAGCCCAGGCAGGTGAAATTCAAACTTGCTGTTTAAAAATACATAAATGCTGGAATTTGTATTTTGTTCTCATTAGAAAAAGCTGATATACTGGGATTGAAATGATCCTCCAGGCACTTGAGTCATCACCGTATACACAGTCATGGTAAAGATCCATAAATTGATTTCTAACTATGCGAAATTGACTGTCTGGCACTAGCAGCGTGGCAGTGCACACTGGCTATTACTCATTGGTGGATTTGTATGCGCAAGCGTGCCTGTGCAATTACAAAGCAAGCCCATAAATTAGTCTCCGAATCTGTCTTAAATCATGAGGGAATGCATCAAATACTATCTCTCCCCATCCAGACGGGTGTCTACATTATAATAGGAGCTGGAATACTGTAGTTGTGAGTGTGACAACAGATAATCGGCAGCCCCCAGAGGAGAAAGGAAGATGATTCTGTGGGAGTGGGAGGGAACTGAACTTCAGTGTTTCAGTAAGTGATTTTTCACTCTGTAGCAGCCTGGAAATATCACAATTTAAAACGTGTTTTGCCACCTTAGACCCATAATATTTTAAGTAATAGATTTTGGTCCTTATTCACCATACCTGCTTAGATTGTGCCGTGACAATTTGAAGGGAGTGAGAGCGTTAGTGTCCAGAGGCCGGGTTATGTGATTCATTTGAAGTCACGCGGAGGCACAGGACGTGCCAAAGCCCAATCAAGACAGGATCTCAAACAACCCTATAAAAGTGTTAACAGTCAGAGTAAAATTTTACCATGGACACAACAGCCTGTGGTCTCCACTTTAAACTGTTCTGATCACTCATGCATATGCTTTGTCACATAACTTCTTACATAAACGCATGCCCCCATCAAACTGTGAGTGTTTAGGGCAGACATGCTGTAACATTTCTGTTCTTGCTTGCGCAAAGTTATTACCACTGTTATAAAGTATAAAAGGTATCTAGAGGTTAGGCAACTTCTCCTGCATTTTAATGGGAAACCATTTGTACATGACGTTCATGGAGCTGCCTTTCATCTCTTTCAACATCTGAAACACATTATCTCAATGAGTGCAAAAGAAGACAGCGGCATGTGCTTTTTCTCTGGCTCGATGTCCCATGAGGGCTATGAACACTTCCATTTTGCTACAAACCATCTCATCCATGCAGGTCTGTATATATGGGTATTTTATAGGCCTGCGGTCTGGCAAGGACAGAGGAATTAGCCTGATCCACATTCATTAACCTCATTCTCATTCTCCAGAGCAACAGTGCTGTAGAACTATCTGTCACCACAGCACAAAAATGATGAATTGGTAATCAGTTGAGAGCTGTCAAGAAAGCCCCAGGAATGCAAAATTTACACACTTGTTTGCCCTTGCATTAACCGTTTGTAATCAAATCACTATTTATTGTTGGTTCAGTCAGACATGTTTTATGACCCAATGTTGTCATATATAGACAGGGAGACAACAGTGGCAGTCCTTATTGGAGGCAGCATGGAATTGGAGAGGTGGCACTGTCTATTTCACATAACTAGACCTCACCCTAAAGCTTATGATGTGTGTTGGTTGTGATTCATTTTTAATTCTCCCTTTAAATTATTAATAATTTCCTTAATAAAAATGGAGTCTGTACACAGCAAATCAATATGTCTAGCTGCTGTGAAAAAAATTGAAATAAACCTGCAGGTAGCAAGACTAGAGGTGGGCGATATGGCCCTAAAATAATATCACAATATTTTGGGGTATTTCTGTGATACTGAAAATATTTTATTGTTAATTTCTAGACCGTACAGTGCAACAAAATAAATGTTATTGTTTAATATGTCACCAAAAAGTAAGAGTTTTTACTTTCTATTTGTTTCTGTAGTTTCTCTTTTGGTTAAGATCTCACAGTAGCCGTTGAGTATTGGTATTGGTGGTATTTTTGGCTCTCCTCAGACTCAACCGGCTGCTTCTGCTTCAGGTGGTACAGTCTTCTTGCACTCCGTACATATTACCATGTCTTGTTGTACATCTGCCCAAACCGCTCCCCGCTTTGGATCGAACTTGTCCACCTTGGAGTCAGTGTTCAGCCATGCTTGTTGTTGCTGTGCCAAACAGTATGATGCCATTATTTAAACGAGTCAGAATGTTATATGATTTTTTTTAATCATTTAAAATTATATTGGTATTATTACCAGTGAACAATATGATGCGGCACGCCCCTAAATGAGACAAATATTTGGGATTCTCCCTTAGAAAATCGCTGTAAATTACAGTGCAGAAATCAACCGTATGGTGCCATTAACTGTGCTTATGGGCATCCTCAGCACCATTTAAAAGAATGTCAGAGACATCACCGCTGGGGTTTAGTGCCCAACCTGACCGCTCCATGAGCAAGAGAATCCAGAGGAGGAATCAATACGGTGACAGCTGAGCTCCAGAAAATCCAGACTGTGTTCTAATTAGGGGGTCCATGTGTACCAAGAATTTCTCTCACTCACCTAATTGTGCTTTAAAGTTCAGACACAGTGAGTGGTTGGATAGCTGAGTGCTTGGGAGGCCAGCCGATGGGTAGTCTACCAACCTGTTAATGGCTCATGTTTTAAAAGTTAATGAGAGCTGGAGTTAAAAGCAGCATTAGCTAAAGGCTAGGTGGAGTTGAGGTGCGTGGATTAACTTTTCATTACCTCCTCATTAGGTGGGCCTGGGGATTAGAAAGACCCCTGTATGAAATGTAGCATGAAAATATCCAAATGGGCCTGCATAAAGCCAGTTTGGAAATGGGAAAAGTGGAGGAGTTAAAGTAAATGATTGAGCTTTTAGCCTCTCCCGCTCCTCACTGCTGAGAATCCCTCCACAGTTAAGTTGACATCGTTTGCTCCCTATTAGCCAATAAGAAGGCTTGTAGGAGCAGGCAAGCCTACCCTATTCCAGAGGAGGTGACTTTGAAAACTGGATTGGGTCATTAAAAGTAGAATAAGAAGGCCATTATAATTCTAACACTGAAGTTGCCATTTATTTGCATTGTGAAGTCCCTGGTGTAGTAGTTAAATGTCACTTGCCAACTTTAATGAGAGTAAAGTTAGGGAGTGTGGCCAGAGATGATTAGAGTGTTTTTTACAGCAACTCCTCATCTAATGCTGTGTCCAAAGGAATCATCAACACTCAAGACACACTGAGATACTACTGGACAATCTGGGCCCAGACCTCCCCACTCCTACCACAGCTATCGCTACAACTTAATTACCCTCAATGAGGAAATAGAAGGCCACTGATCTTCAAACTCACCGTAAGTGATTTGTAATGTGGTGTGCCAATAGGATGTGCCATTAAAAGCAGTGTGTGAGGATCTCCCTCTGTGTGTGTGTGTGTGTGTGTGTGTGTGTGTGTGTGTGTGTGTGTGTGTGTGTGTGTGTGTGTGTGTGTGTGTGTGTGTGTGTGTGTGTGTGTGTGTGTGTGTGCGTGTGCATGACATTTCCTCCAGTATTTCGAGTGTTCATTAAAATGATGATACAGAGGAAAATGCAAGTTCATATCAATATTTTACAAACCTGCATTCGAGGAAAACATTAGCACCAAACTGTCACTTTTTCAGTGCAACTGCGTATTGATGGAGCTTATTGTTACTCAAATCAGTTTGGGGTTTTTTTTTACTGCCACAGGCATCAGGATTATAAATATATTATGCTATTAAATGATTATTTTTAAGTCACAGATATTAGGTAGAAGTAAAAGATTCCAGTCTTTGGTCGATCTGTCGCCCAGTTGGCTGCAGAATGTTTCTTTGCTGTTGGAGGTGAAAGTAGCATTTTCAATTATTTCTATGAATTGTCTTGAAAAGGTGAACAAATTATTTTGGAAGTAGTTGCCTTTATATTTCTTCCTTGGATGTCCTTATCATTTAGCAGTTCTTTTCTTGCTTGGTAGTTGGTAGCACATCATTCGTCTGCCGGTCTTTATGTTTTCTCTCTGTTAGGGTTTGTTCAGGTTGACCACATTTTGGATCTAATTATCCTCAGGTGTGTTTGGATGGATTTGACTCTGGTCTCTCTCTTGTGAAAATTTATCAAAGCATGTCAGATTCAAGATGGTTTTTCACTGGTCCAATTTGGAATAGATCAAAATTTTGGACCAGTGATGACCTCTACCTCTACTAGAGTAGGCAGTGCTAAAGGAGGTACGCTAATATTTCCCTCCTGGTCATCATATTCATTCACACTGATACACACTGACATTGACAAAGAGCAATTACAGATAAAAAGATTGTGTCCTAGAACTTACATGGTAATACAGACTCATGAATAACTAAACAGTCCTGAATTGGGAAAACAAATTGTAGCTTGCTGTTACGTCATCATTTCTAAAAGAAACTCGTGTGACCCGCTAAGAACAATCAACACCTCTAGCAAGACATTAAAAGAAACCATGGTGAACGCCTGCGCAGTTCCACATTCAATCCCTTAGAGTTTTCTTGTCCATTCGTGTGACCTGTCAGAAAAAAAGAAAAAAGAAATGTGTGAAAACAACCCTGAGAGGTGTGAATATAATCTGAATTAATGAGGCCATATCATATAAGAGGAGCAGTCTGTAGTGACTGCGGGTGAATTCACATCATTTGGGTAATTAAAGCAACTTACTTTGACATTTACCACACGTTTGTGAGATTCACATTAATGATAACTGACACTAAGGCTGGCCTCTCTGATTGTGTTTATGATCAAATGATTGTCGCAGTTTATTTCTGCTCTGATATTATAATTCTGGTATTGACTGAAAAGGCAGAGAAACCAGTGACAGGAAGAAAATGTGCACTGCCCATCCCTTTATTATGTTCATTATATCATTGTTCTTGATGTTTATCTTGTAATAATTAGATGTTAGCTATAGTAAGGCATGGTATTCTTTCACCTTTTCACTGCCAGTGTTATTTAACTGCATAGGCTCTGTAGTAAAAAGGGTTAGCTTTTGTAAAGATACTGCTAAAGCTGGCCACTGATAAGTTCCTCTTAGCACTCGCTCATTGGGATAGCACACATTCACTGTGACACCATTTCAATGGCTGATTTCCCTTGCTGGCCAATTAAGGAGTTGCACAAAGGAAGTTAGTTGTAGTCACACTCCTGTTTTCTTTCCTGTAGTGGGATGTAATGATCACTCACAAGCCCATGAAACAAAATTACCGCACAAAAGGGTCCATTTCTGTGACAATGTGACGCCACAAACATGAAAATAGCATTGCATGCCATGGCGTTTCAGAGTGAGGGGAGAGATAATAGAGATACACAGGTGAAAAAGACAGATTGATTCATGATGGCACATTCAGATTTGCAGAAGAGGAACCAGATGCATGAATTCTGTGTGCTTGTGAGGGTGACTCAAAAAGCTCACAAGGAGGTCTCATAGTTAATATTCCAAACTGTGAATGGCAATTATCGATCTTTATGCATATAGGTGTTTATCATGCATAGTAAACCCCAGGGTAATTAAATGCAAGTGCTATGCTTACGATGGCTATCATCAGTTTCTTTGCTGGAGCGGTCAATCATTCTATTAGAGGCCTTGCCGGAACTCTGTATGCTTCGAGGCCAGTGGCAATGCACTGCCTCAGGCTAGCAGAGCTAATTAGAAGGTTGCCCAGTGGAATTCTATCACCACCACGACCAATCCACCCAGCCCATTTCTCCTTTTCGCCCCAATTTTCATCTTAATTTCAACATGCTGTATGTCTCTGTTTCTCTTAATTCCCCCACCTGCCTCTCCAGGGCCATCCATCACATTTCCTTGATATGACTGAAAAATGTGACGCCATCTTACAATTCAACAGGGAGCGTTAGAAGTGAAGTTTGTGAATTCACGCTATTCTCACATGGCTCACTGGATATGACAAAAATGTTTCATTTCTGCCATTGTAGGGCCTCGTTCTTATCACTTTGAAATTTACCCACTGCCATTAGAAATACCTTTCAGGCTATTTTTCCTGCCTGCATAAATCTCAGTTTGGGAAGAAAATATCTTTACTTCTCAAAATGTGACCTCCCCTCTCGAGAGGACATGTCTTCAGGAAGAAAATGAGGATAATTATTACTTTTAGGATTATGTGTTTATTTTAATGATTGCTTATTATTATTTTTTTTTATTAATAAATCAGTCATTCAATTGTTTAAAACACTACTTCTCAGAGCCCTTTGTGATGTATTCAGACAGCTTGTTTTATTGAACTGACAGTCCAAATTCCCCAAATATTCAGTTTACTATGATACAAAACAGAGAAAAGCTGCAAATTGTCACATTTGAGAAGCTTGAAACAGAGAATCTCTGACATTTTTGCTTGATAAGTTACTCCATTATCAAAATAGTTGGCTGTTTTATTTTATGATGTCAAATTGAATGACTAATCATTTCAGCACTAGTTTCACTTTTTAATAACCCATTTCTTTTCCATTATCAGACAATCTAAACTAACAGGAGCTGGAAGAAATATAATCAAGTGCAAACCTCGAGACCAAAGGTTTTCATAAAACCCATCGTCTAAGTCAATGAAATTCAATAAATGATAAAATTAAGGGCTTGGAGATATGTTAATATATTACCACAGTCTACACTGCAGTAGAACCTTTAGTCACACTTTCTATGAGAGTGTGTAGAGGGTGGGATTGTTAATTAGAATATTTATTAAGATTTTTCTCCTGGGGTGAACATATTCTGAAATAGTGGTGTTATTAAACATGAGAAAAAAATGTTAACAATAATATTAGCAGTATTATTTTGATGTTACATACACCAGGGCTTCTCAAGCTATAGTTATCCACTTAAGTGCTAATTAATTGCATTGACAGTTTGTTGAGAGAAACTATAATCTTACTACCAATCACATTTTATCTTTTTTTTTCTGCAATGCTTCATTAGATTTATTAGTGTATATTCAACCATACCTCTGCATACATAATTGTAATGCTGCTCATGCTCAATATGAATACATTCTTTATATATTTTACACAACTAACACACATAAAACACATTGTGAACCCTCCCAGTCTTCCTCACACACTTTCTCAGAAACAGGCACACAAACAGCCATCCACCTGAATGTGCGTATCGTGATCAATGTTTGATCCGCCCACATGCTTTGGGCCCAGCCATCCTTCAACTGTACATGATGATTTACTATCTCAGCTAGTTGCATGTAAAATTAAAAACATTTAACAAAGCGCTGGCTGTACAATAATTACACCCGAGGGTTCAATCAAGCACAAACTTTTTTTTTTTCATCTATGAATAGCTGTAGCATAACTGTCATAGTGTAGAACCTTTTCTTTACTGCATGGATGCTCATTCTCCAGGTCTCCCATCTATTACCGCCAATGCTCATGCGGTACTTTTTTGCCTTTGATTTGACACACATGGAGACATAAAACCAGACTGACAGATGTAGAAGCAGACAGACATAAAGACACATAGACCAAATCACTGAAAGTGAGAAGAAAAAGAGAAGGATAAAGGAAGCTAGATTTAGACTATGTGACATGAGTTGTTTCTGTGTGTCAGGACTACAGGCGTCCTCAGGGGCTTGGGGATGGCTCTATACACTGCCAAAGATGGATAATTGGTTATTTTGAGTAATTTTTTTTTTTTGAACAAAGCTCAGCTGCTGCAGCTCAACCTCAAGTAAACAACACACCTTGGGAATAGCCTCTGTTCAGCTGTTTCGTGTGTGTAGATTTGTGTCTGGATGCATGTTTTGTCCGCCGGATGTAAAGTACAGGCCTAGCCCTTTTAGCTCAGATGGAGCTATTTTGATTTCCTCTGATGTACACATCTACACTAGTATGCTCTGCATTTTGCATTATGGTTATGGTAGAAACACATCAGTTCATTCATCATCAAAGCTACTTATTAAGAACTCATACTGACACAATTGCAAGTAATACTTAGTGTATGAAAATGTGAATCATACAGTGTTAAAAATGAACATTAGCATCATCAGATCATTGATCTAAAAAGTATGTGACATTTTGTATGTTAAAGTAAAGCAGTAAGGCAGTCCACTGCCCTGTTGTGGAAGTTATTGCAGTCTCCTTTGAAAGCTGCGTTCACAAAATGTAAGCTTTACAGAGATTTTGCTTCCAAAAAATAAAAAAATAAAAAAGCCCACTGTTTGTCACTTTCGACTTATTTTTAGCTTTTTTTCCCTGACCATTTTATTCTCTGGGGTTTTAAAGTCTTTCGTAGACACATGGCTTAAAATTTCTAAAGTCGCAGAGAACCACAAAAGCATTCAAGTTAAAAGATGGAAAATCTTATGTAATCAGTCAATCCCCATGTATAAAATAACATGCAATTAACAGTGCTTGGACTGGCTAAATGTCATCGACATTAAGCTAATTATAAGAATTAATTAATGATTATGCTGATTGATCTAAGTGTTAAAAATAAGTCAGATTTATTATTTTTATTTTTAATTTTTAATTTTTTTGATAGAAGCAGCTGTAGGTAGGACAGGAAAGGGGGCAGAGAGAGGGGATGACATGCACTGCAGAAGACTGACAGCCTCAATACATGGGGGCACACCCTACCAACTGAGCTATAGGGGCGCCCCAATAAGTCAGATTTAGATGAGCAGGTCATAAGGATACGACAATTATCCTCACGTATGAACAGTCTCCCTCTGGTATCCCCATACTGTAACCAGCCCTTCGCGAGAAACATGATTCCGCATGAACATCTGTTAGCACAGCTGGTTTCATCATCTAGATCTTTGTATGATATTATCCACAGTGGATCCAGGTCTGAAGGGTTGCATTGTTCTCTGTACTGGCCTTGGCAAAGTTTCCTTCCTGTGAAGCCATTATCTCAATAATAACTAACTAGCTATGACTGTAGTCTTAACAGTGATCTCTTTATTACCTTGATGATTCACTGTGGGTAGTGGCAAAGACACAAATCATGTGATAATAAAACAGCTCAGCCATCAAAAGACAGGCTTTTGGACAGGAGGCCCATTTGTGTCTGCACAGTTGTGTGTGAGCTCATTTGCGATTCCTCGATGCTTTACTAGATCAGCGTAATGCATTACATTAAACACGCTTTACATACATTTAGATCCTTTAATTGTTAGTGTCTTGTTCTACACTGCATGAATCAAAAGTACTTCAGCTTAAACATTACAGAGGTTTCAGTAGTTTAATGCTGATAGTATCAACTTTTTAGTTTGTAATATATTAGGTGGAAGTTAATGGGAATTTTTGATCTGAGTCAGCGTTTATTTCCAAAAGGCAAAGGGGAAAATGTAACATTTCATCAGTTCCTTACGCCGTAGCTCTGATTTATTTATTTCAATTATGCTTGTGCTTCTAAAATTAAAACAAATGGCATCTGGTTACACACCAGCTCTATTGGATTTATTGCAGTGTAAAATCCATCCCATTGTTGCACTGAATTCCACATCATTCACTGGATAGATGAGACGGGCAAAAGACCAAAATGTCCTCAAAGGGAGGATAACTTGTCACATGGGAAAACAACAACGGAGTGGAGGTGATACATTTTCTGCTCTTCATTAAGGAGTGAGTAAACCATTTTAAAGTCCTGATGAAACGCAGTTTAACTGCATCAAAATATATATTCGTGAAAAGTAGGGAGAACCTGACAAGCAAATGGTTAGCTTTCAGTTTTTAATTTCTTTTTTTAATCAAGTCATCTGTAATATTCCAACATCCATCCATTCACTTTCTAACTGCTTCTCCACGTCAGGGTCACAGTGGCAGCACAGGGAGCAGAGCGACCAGGCCTCCATTTTCACTGCAAATTCCTCCAATTCTTACTGTGGGAACCCTCCCTCTGCGCCGGGAGCACCTCCAAAGGGAGGAATGCTACCAGGTGCCTAAACCACTTCTCATTCTGGCTTCTGTTTCTGTGGAGGAGCAACAGTTCAATGACGGTTCCTGACTCGTTAAGTCCTCACCTTGTTATGCAGACTGAGCCAGCCGTCCTGTCATCACGGCATGTCCTCTGTAGCCACGGTGTATTTATTTTAATGTTGTCACAATGCCAGAATTATACATTTTGGTACAATGCTAGTATTAAAGACTGGTACTCGATACTTTTTTCGATACCATGGCAAAAAAAGTCGTAGGCACACAAAATAGGACAATTTTTTCTTTTTTTATTAACCACCTGCAATCACATACCAACACATTTATAGTAATAGTAATAATAATAGTAATAGTGGTTGAGGACCTGTGGATTTTCTTCCCTGTTGTTTCAGCTGTCCAGCCTTGGGTTGAAAATGTAGCTCTACTTTTTTTTTTTTTTTTTTCTCTCGATACTATCCAATGTAATATTAATGGGGATCATATTGTTTTAAACAGTTCGTATCAAAAAGGTATTGAAGTGCCGATACTCTCGGCAACCTTAATTTATTTAGGTCTCAAACCAAAAATCTTTAGGTGAGGTTTAAAGACGGGCCAGTTAATGAAGAGCATTTCTCTGTGGCTCACAGGCCTCAGACAACTATGAATCTGTATCTGGAAGCCAAACTTTAGCTGTGATCGTAGGTGGAGTAAAAGTTTTGAACTGCTGGTTCTTCTCTGCATCTGGTGTTCTCTCATTGCAAAGTGGGACACGAGCATTGTCAGAAAACATGCAGGAGTTGAGCAAGAGAACAACAAATTAATTGTGTAAGCTCTCAGCAGCACTGGAGGAAGGAGGTCAAACACAAAGCAAACAGATGATGCACTGCTCCATTACAAAAAATGTACCACATTTGGAACTGAAGACAATGAAGTGAGTTGAAAATGAAATGGATCCAATTGCACATACTGGACTATACACTAGTATAGTCAGTTAGCAGCTGTATGTGAGGAAAAAAACCACAATATCTGTGCCAGATACACAGCGTACATGAAGCACAAACCCTGAGTTACTGCCGCTGATGTCGCCAACTGGCAGTCAGCCTCATTTTCTTGTACAATTATTACATGATAACAAAGGAGACAGTTGTTCTAAGAGAGTCTTATGTGATGCTGTCAATTATGTTAATAGATCACTCTGGATATGCACTCAGTGTTCTTCAGCTTTGGGAGAGAGAAGCCAATTAAAGACACAGGATATCTGAGATGAAGTCTGACTAATAATGATCACATATTCATCCCAGTAACTTGATACTATTATATGGATTATTGATTGACTCAGTATATACCCCATCATTACAGGAAGACTTCTTTTACATTACTGCTCAGTAATTATTCTGTAACTATAGTGTATAGTCTATATAGTGTATAGTCTATATAGTGTATAGTCTATGATGTTCATAGACTGTAAATTGTGTGTTGTGATGCCATATATCCATTTGAAATGCTATAAAAGCCTGGTAATTTTTCTTTCACATAAAACTGGCAAACTGGCTCTGACATCACTGCAATTGAAATATCACAAGCTTCACAAAGGCAATCATTATAGGGCTTTTGTATTAGATTTTCTTGTACCTGCACCTATACAATGGTTTCAACTTGAACTTCATTGTAGGTTATTTTCTAATCCTTCCGTCAATTTGGTTCTGCGTTCAGTATGGTACAATAGCTGCAGCTAGCACAGAAAATTTACACTGAGTGAACACTCTAATGGCCAGTGAAATTAAAATTTGGAGTTGGAGAAAGTTATGTGGCTTTGGCAGAGGAAGTCGATGCCCTCACTTGTGCAGTGACACCAGTCTTGATATTAAAAACCTTGAGCTACTTCATACAAACATAACCTGTCACGACTACCTCTTACATCCACCCTATTTCTCCTCTGTCCATTTTCATCAACCAAAATATGTGAGGGAATATTCCAGTCGGGTTGTATCAATTATTCAATAACATTCCCATTTAGAAATGTCTGTCCCATATCTATATCCATTGAATGAAGCACTTTTTCCAAGTTAGGATGAATATATATTCATAGGAACATAACAAGGATCTGATCGAATCGACTACCTGCCCACAAGCTGGTGAGGAGTAATTGCACGGTACAATTGTGCAGTGTACAATAACCTACAGTTACTGTGTGTCACTGGCCAATATCAGTGTGTCAGTATGCTACAACACAAACCAAGCAGGCATGAGAGATCTTGCTACAGTGTCAACTAATTGTGAAGCAACACAGGATGGTTGGTTTGAATGTTGCAGATTTTCTCATATTCACTTTTCACCACTTAATGAGGAGCTGCCTACGTTCTTGCAGTAACATCATTTAAAGCTATCACCTCACTCCTGTTGTTACTTTTTCAAATATATGCAGTGTGATCAGGTGCCAGTTCACATTACAATTGCAGCAAAATTCAAAAATTAACCGTAGCTTGCAGCCTGAAAGCACGTGTTGCTGTTCTGTAGCATGGCTTCCTTTTTTGAACTTTAAATAAGGTAAAACTGGATGAGAAAAATTAGGACTTTTTTTTTCCATGACACAGTTTTACCTCCATGAAACACCAAATATGGCACTCACATGCCAGCTACAGGTAGAACAGCATAAAGCCTCTTTCAATTAATGACTGTTATATTGAAAACATCATAATGCCAGTTTCAGTATGAATGTGGTTCTATGTTGCTTAAAATCCCAGATTCATTAAGCTCCTAGTCCAACAATTTCAAATGTAATTTTCTATCTCCTCTTTCATTTTTGGCAAAAACAGTTAAATAGATATCAAATAATGTTGATAGTTAATGCAAACCAAGGGGCTTCAGTTAATTTGAGTATCCGCAAAATATTGTCGTTGCCAACTGTAGTGAGCCAGCATTGTCTCACAGACACAAAAATAGAATTAGCTTCTGTTTCTTTTAATATAGAACTCTCTGGACCAGGAGTGCCATGTTTATTGTGTTTCACTCAGTGATATTCAGCTACACCTGCTAATATTTATAGTCATATTTAATTATTATATTATTAAACAATCAACTGCATTATGATGTATTATCTTCTGTGTATTCCACAAACCTGTGATTCACATGCCTTCAGATTTTAACTTAAAATTCAGACTGCATCATTTCTGTCACTAATATTCCAATATTTAGAAGTATTGTATTTTTCCACCATAGCTGATGAGTCTTGAGTGCCAATATAGTGCCTCACTGAACAGTATCAAC
Organism: Chaetodon trifascialis; assembly: GCF_039877785.1. NCBI lineage: Eukaryota > Metazoa > Chordata > Actinopteri > Chaetodontiformes > Chaetodontidae > Chaetodon > Chaetodon trifascialis. Next base: position 21,734,844 of record NC_092060.1, read on the forward strand.
TCATGCAAAACATGCAGTGTGCTGTTCAGTTCTGATTCAAATGTACATACTGATGGTAATAATAAGCATTGTGCAAAAATAGAGCATAATTTCAGATCATTTGCAGGGAGATAACAAAGATCATGGTCTCTCCACTATCAAAAGCCTCTCCAGTATGAGATGACAAAGATGACTTATAGTATTTGTTTTACAGCCGAATGCTAATTGGAAACACAGTGAAATCTGCCTCCATGTCAATCAAAAGCCTAGTTCGCTATTTGCCTTTTGCCCAATTAACAACTGCTATAACAAGAAAACTTTTCCCGTAGCTCAAGCACTAATGAGTATTAAACTCAACAATGGTACTTTAATTACAGTTTGAGGTGTGGCAGCTCAATGCTAAAAGCCAAAGGATTCAAAATTAAGGAACTTCACTGTGCAGCAGTAGCTGTTCTGTTAAGTGGTGCGCCTTCTGCCTTAGCAAAATCAGCTACAGGTGGGCAAAAGCTACTGTATTAACCCTGCGAAATATGTGGTGTTAATGCTGCTAATATTTGACGAGGAGGAGTTTGCACCGTGCGGGTGTAGGCCGAGGCGTAAATGGATAAATTGAGCCAAATGCACAGAAAAGAGATCTTCGGGATTGAATGTACGGAAGTGCCCAATTCACTGGCACATAAAGTACTAGACATCTCATTAGCAGCAATTACCGATGAAACAGAAAATTATGCACAAGCACTCAGCACAAAAACACTTTCAACTTGCAGGCACACACAATAACACACAAACTATACAAATACCACAAAAAAGGGGGACACATATTCTTGCTCTGTGCAATAAGAAGGTTAGCCCTGTTACTAATTATGACACTAATTCATTATGAGAGAGAATTAGAGCCTGGCCTCTGCTGTGCCCAAACTCCAATCAGGCTGTAAATGAGGCAGAAAAAATGGGCTGAACCTGGTAATGGAGAGACTCTTCAGACATGTGAAATCCAACACCTGCACATCAGGAACTGGCTACTGCATCCTTGGGTACAAAAACAGCTGAGATGCAGGGAACATGCTTCATGCACTTACTGAAGTTATACATTTGCTGTGCATGTATCTATGACGTTGTCCACCCTCGTCTCACACACATGACAAGAATTAAGATTTGTGACCTAGTGGCTGGTCCAACTTTTAACCATGTGATCAACTGAGTGATTTAATGTGATATGTTCTCCGAGTCTTGTTGCATTTTTTACTTAATCATGTGGTTAATGTGTTCGATTAAAACAAATGTTGTGTTAAACTGTTAGGTTATGAGTATTTGATATGACAGTGCTACCCACATGAAAAATGTCCTGCAGTCTAATTTGTCTTTAGTCTCAAATTATGACATGGCCAATTATGTCAAGTGAAAAAACTGGACTACATGTGTAGAAGTTGTAGTTCTGCAGACTTGGACATACAGTACGTTCCACACATCTGAACTGATTCTCTTTCCACGACATCTCAATTAAGAGTAACCTTCAGAAGATAACCTTTAGATATGGGCATTGAGAAAAGCTGCTACCTAAAGTTGGGGAATTCAAAGAATTTGACTGGAGAAAGTCAAAAATGACAAACAAATCCATAAGAATCCTATATGCTGTTTAATGTGCAATCATAACTGTTTGACACCCATAAAAAGAGAGACCAGGAGTGAGACAGTAATGAGAAAACAGAGATATTGTGAGTGAAAGATAGACGCAGCAGGTAAAAGACAGAAAAAGAAAGACACTAATGTGCATGGCATTTCTCATTCCCATTACATACAGTGTAATGAACTGTTAAAACAGACATCCTTTGACTCTTTATCTGTCCTTTGTAGTACCATAAGAATATAAACTGATGCTGTGTCTTCATCAAAGCTCAACATGTCATCATTTTAAATTTTACAAATACTGACTGATGACTAAAGTTAGTACCCTGTGTAGCACTTCTCATTATATACGTATATGAGTCCTTCCTGATTGTTCTCTTGAAACCACAGGAATGGCATTATCACTTTAATATTTAATGGAATTATAATTTGGAACCTTTGAAGGGCAGTATCTTGAATTTGGGGTACATATACTGCACATTAGCTCGGGAGTCAATGGTACCCTAGGTTTTGAAAACTGCAATATCATATCTGAAACCAGAAATAAAAAATCAATCAGATGTAGGCATATTTGCATTTGTATGCAAATCAGGGCAATTACTGTCTTAGCACACAGGCTAATTCAGTCATGTTATGAAATATTTTTAATTAACATATTTGTCAGTGACATGTCCACAGAGCACCTTGAAATTTAGTTACATTACATCAGTGTTTTAAATTACCCTCATCATAACATTCAAAATACAGATACTTACATCTTGCCTGCTCGGCTGCTGGAAGAACTAATAATTGAAGAAGGGTCTATTGGCAGTGGGACATGACCACACATGTCTGTCACATATGATGAGTTTTGTGTGTGTCCTCACCTTTTCAACTCTTCCATTTCCACTTGGGATAGATACAGCCAGTCTCAAGAGGACCATGGCCTTAAAAGAGACTATAAAGGTAGACAGTGCTGAAATATCCTAGAAACCACTCTTCCCCAGTTTCTCTATTGTCCTGTGTCAAGGGAAGCATCTTTTCTGGAACTCCTCTTGGCCATACTTTGACAGCTAATTAAGAGGATGATGAGTGCTGCATTGCTCTGATGTGACGGTGAAAAATTAAAGATGAAAGAGGAGATTATGTTTCTATTAATATAGTTTTAGTTTGCTCTTTGCGCACCTCAGTCTTATGTTGCACAATCAAAGTTCAAAGAAAAGGGACATGACAAACATTAGTCAGAGGGAAATTCACACACATTAAAACAGGAGATCTGGATCTCCAACATAATATTTATTGTATGCATAAAGGCAAGGACAACATTGAAATATTAAGGCAACATTCGCCAAAACCTCTGTTCTGTATGAGTAGAAGGTGTGAACATTTTTCAAATGGTAAAAGAGAATGGTCTGAAAAGCAATTCACTTTGACACCGGCTGTGTTATTTTAATGCCAGTTGCAAGCTCTGCTATTAGATGGAATTATACTCTACTGTGATTTTATGGAGACTTTGTAGATAAATTGATGTTCAAAACATATTTGTGGAACACTTTGTAATTGTGGACATTATTATTTCATAGTGACATAGTGTTCAGAGCTGTTGTTCTGTTCCATATTGTCCAGATGCTGCTTCTCTTGCATGTATATTGTGTTCTTTTTCCTGTTCTTTGCTAAAATTAAGAACAAGACAAATATACATAGGCTCATATTCTGTACATCCTGAGATGATTGTTAAGAATTGCAGAGGAAATGAAAGATGTGAGTTCATTTTCCTCTCTTAGATCATTCTTGCACCACTCATTTGACTAACACTATCGCACAAATATCAGGCTTATCGACCTCCAAAACCTCTCAGACTGAAGGAACTGATAAAATTCAATCAAACCTCCAGCAAATTGAGGTTGATTGATGACTTGGTGTGGTGGTTTTATGGCCATTGCAATTCAGAGTGAAATCAGGTAGACTCTACACACATTCTCTGGGTAAGGCCACAGGGAAAGAAAAAGGCGTTGCAAAAGCTGTAATTTGCACACTTGATGAACTGTAGAGGTGAGATATGTGAGACATCCATGGAGGCATACTGTAGATGGAGGAAGTGATATTAAGCACAAATATGATTTAATGCACCATAAAAATGTGAACTGTAATTCATTCTTTTTAACCCTTGCTGGCCACACCGCGCTGTGCAATGTCTGTCAGTCTGCTACTTTGTACTCGTCCTCTGGGGACCATGAATGTGCTTGGATGAAACCTACTGGCTTTGGTGATCCCCTGACTTTTCCTGTGGTGACACCAGAAGAGATGGCTCATTGGTCGTTGGTTCCTTTTGAAAAAACAGACTGTGCGTCTGTAACAAAAAAAACAAACAAAAACAAAAAACAGACTTGTGTATATATGTTTATATTGTTTTTTTTTTTTTTTACTTATTGTTATATTTTATACTATTCTTATATTTTTTATTTATTGTTATATTTTTTACTTTTTTAATAGCTTCTTTTTAATAGATGTGTCATGTACCAACCTCACCAAAGCAAATTCCTCGCATGTGTAAAATTGCGCTTGGCAATAAAGCTTTTCTGATTCTGATTCTGATTCTGATTGGTCATTCATGCCTACACAGTGTGTAAGCATGAATGATGAATGATGTAAGAAAATGTCCCCATAACAGCCACCGTTGTCATTAATAACAAGGACTTTCTTAAAGTTCCACATAATACCTGAAGACTTTGATCTCCTGGCTTTTCCTTTAGCACCACAATGATTGGTTGATGTTTCCGATTTTGAGTGCAATGTCTCATCAGCTATTGTATGTGTCTCCATGAAATTTGGTTCAGACATTCGTGTTCCCCTCAGGGTGAATTGTTATCACTTTGGTGTCACCTGAACTTCTCATCGAGCAAATATTTATTTGTCTAATACTTTAATTTATGACCAAATATCAGCAAAACTAATGATGTTCCCATTAGCCTTTGGTGTACTTTGTCTCTAAAAACAGCCACCTGGAGCAGAATCATAATAACCTAATCCTTGTTTGTTATGTTTTTTCACTCTGTCGTGGGATTGGGATGGTTCAGGAGTATTTTTGTGGCAGCGGGATGGGTCAGGAGTGAAAGTCCAGTCTTGTGTCACCCTCATGGATGCAGACTTGATTGAATTCTATATACAATCCATTGTTTGAGATGCATGATTTGCTAAATTACTGTCCATTTTAATACAACCATGTTAATATTATTCGAGATACATATTTTTTGCAACAGTTTTCGATGATATCCACTGATTTTTACACCATTTGACTTAGAAATGTACACCTCCATAAAACTGCATGGATGAAAGAAAAAAATGCCAAAGAAAAACATTCAAGTGCTTTTTGTGCATAGTTCGGGTGGATATGGGATTTTGCAATACTAAGATAAACTTTGAAAGTCACTTTCAGTCAAGGCTACCTCCAAATGTTATTTGAGGCTTGGCAGCAGAGTTCCCTGACAGGTTGTGCCCCCGCTGCCCTAGTTGCCGCTTGGCCCTCCTTTGCTCTGTATGGTGAAAGCACCGCTCAGTACTGGCATGCCTGTGGAGAAGCTGTGTGTGGGGGGTATGGAGTGGTGTTGGTGGTTATGTGTGTTGTGTGTGGGATGCGAGGGCTTGGCTGAAAACCTTGTGACTTGCATTGGCTCAAGCAATTTCCTTTACATAAATCATGAAGTCTCTCTGGTTAGAAGTGTTGATTGACTAATGATGGGCGAGGAGTGATAGAAATGTTCACACTGTTTTGATTCCATCTGTACTTTGTACGGTACATTGCTACAAACTATGTCATGATGCTCAAGAGACATGCTGATGACATTTCAAAGGGGAAATAAGTAAAATATGCCCTTCACAACATGACAAAATAACCATTATTTACCAGAGGCTGATGAGGTCATTCATTCATCTCAGTGACTAAAAGATTTTTTTCAGACGGTTTCCAGATTCAGAACATTTGTTTTTGGTTTGTCGACTGTTTAGATCAGTCAAGTGAATTGTAAAATGCTGTCAATATGCCACACCCACTCACATTTTTAACTCATCAGTGGAGGACATAATGAGCACCAGCGAGTATTGCTAGATATTTCAGCTACAAGGGCTTCTCAGCCTTGTTCTCAAACTGAAATAAACGTGGCACTGCAACATTGTCCCAGGTGATATCTCACCTCTTCACCAGTTGTTTCTGAATCTCGGCTCCGACTCTATTATGAAATTGGAACTTTATTGCTTGCTTGAATCATAAGGACACTGTCACTCAAGGGGATGGATTGAGAGTGGAGAATGGGTGCGGGTGTAGCTTGATATTTTTCTTGTGACACTCTCAACGCGCCCACACAAGATGGTGTGCTTGTCGTATGTGGGCGCTTGTTGACATGTCATCATGGATGTGCGCATCGGAAGCAGGAATGTGGTGGATATATAAATGTTAGATGATGTCAAATCTCACGCAAGTCTTTTTAGCAACCAGTCACACATTGTGTTCCATTTGCAATATGTCTAAGCTCCATTCAGAAGACAGCCTTGGGAATTGTTTGACTTGGCAACTGCCTCAATTAAGGCTACTAGCCGACACAAGGTTATTGTGTAGCATAACATTGTAATCATTGTTCAAATGGTGAGGATATTTCCACATAAAAGACAGGAAATATAACTCTGTGTTTGAGATTTACACCATCAGTGTGACCATAAGAACATAATGGCTCAGTCAGTGCAACAGTTTCTGCTGGTGAAAAGCCTCCAGAGTCCATTAAGAAAATCTGCGCCTCTACTGGTTAACATATTGATTATATGTTCTAATTAATGTAATATCACATTTACTGCTTCACTGCATCTGTGATATTAAACTGGCCAATTTTTAGTCATTAAAGCAATTTCCACCAGGAAAATTAAAAGTGAGGTGAAAGCTGTCAAAACTGTGAAACACTGAAAACTAACTGCGGTTAAGACATTCATACATATTTAGAGACACACAAACTGTACAGGCTCACACTTCCACTGCACACACAGTTGCATACAGGCACAGAGGGAGCACCTGCTGGGAACGTCTGTGGGTCTGGACATGACCCTGTCAAGAGTCTTGAGGAGATTAATTTCCCAGGCCTGTTTTCTTAGATAAAATTGAGACGGAATTACAAATGTGAGACGTGGGGAACAAATCTGAGAATGATACACATTTCAAAGGGATTAAATAAATCAGCACATTTCTCAGTTCCTTCATTTGTCCTTTGTTTCAAGCAAGTATTGCTTTAAATGAAATACACCGTTAGCCCTGTCAGCATGTGAAGTTGCTATATGAATTTCCAGTGGGAGATGGTGTCGATGTAGAATGAAGCTAGGGACTCTATGCAATGGTAATCAGGCCGAAAAAAGGAGCCTTCCTAAGTAATTTATCCTTCAAAGTAATTTCAGTATTTATGGGATTCACCTTCAAAATGTAATGTGCCATGCAGGTAGAAAAAACATAGGAAATGAGAAATCCAGTGAGAATGAGAGTGAGGGAGAGGCAGAGAGACAGGGAGGAAGAGATATTCAAAGTGGGAGTCATAAAGTAAGTAATCTCTACAGTCTGCTGCCATCCAGACAGGTCTCCTGTGACCTCCACCACCGGTGACCTACGTCCTTCACATCTGACAAAGTTGGGAGGACATGCTGGAAATATGAGACCGTGTCAGCCACCTCCATATTTGAACGCGCTCATTATGTCTCTGTCTGGATAAGAGCATCTGTTAAATGACTGAATAGTAAATTGTGTGCTGAGGACAGCAGACTAGCAGGGCAGATAAAGGAGCTTTGTCTTAGTTACATTTCAGCAGGTAGCAGCATGGCTTAGACTGCCAACAGGTTTTGCTACTGTGCAAGCCTAATGGTGGATGACTGAGGGGAGGAGAGGGAGTCGCTGAGAGAAGATGTGCGATTTTCCACTTGTCCAAGCAGTTTTCAGTAAAATCACACCAGTCGCCCGTGCGCTTTGTTCAAGGAATGTATTGCACAGCCGAGATTTTGAAATATGCATTACCTGTCAAGTTGTGCAAAATATTAATCAGATAATGGAGAATGCATGTCCTTGTGTTCATGGCAGCTTTTTACAATAATGCCTCTTGAAATGGTTTTAGCTTTTCTATTATCAACTCAGGGACTGGGGGGTAGATATGCTGGATTGGTAGAAAGGCACAAACGGAACATCTGTTAAATCTTTGTTTTGGAAACAAAATGATGCCGCCTATCATTTGAATAACTGTGTCACTATTCAGTGGGACTTGGAGAGGTAATATTTTTCCGCCAGAAAATTTGAACAAAGATTTCTGGTAGTGAGGGTGTTAGGGAAACAAGACCATGTAATATTGCCCTGTGGAGTTTTCTTGTAAGCAAACAAAAGTTTTGTTTACATGATGTGTTCCTCACCAAAACACATCGGGTGTATCGTCGAGGTCTAACAAATGTGCTGAATGCATTCCCTTTCTCATGAAACATTTGCAGAGCTGATTTTTTAATATTTTAAATTGTTTGCAGAAATTATTTCCTTCTTTGTTCATCGCTCCATAGCACTACTCCTGCTCAAAACTTCCCAGTGTGCCTTCCGCCTACCGTCTGAGTTATTGACTGTTAAACTATATAAACGTACTAAATTAGATACACAGTAAACATCACATGTGGACGATAGTTTTCCCATCACAAAACTGAGCATGAGTCTCAAATCGATACTGTTTCCTGATTGGTCTGATGGATTGGCACTATTCAGTTAATAGGCAGTATTTTGGACTGCTTGAGCACAACATTGGCTGCACCTCCATCACTGACACGGTAATGCCCCCACTTATCCCCAAAATAATGTGTCTGTCCACTTCAAGTCAAGGTAACTCTGATATCAGATGTGTTAACTTTAATACTGGTGGCATCACATTGGCTGGTTTCTCTTCTGGCTGAGTAGTTCTGTAGATTCTCCAGGGAGAGAAGACATGCCTGTTTCTTAAGCAAAATCTCTCTTTCTCTCTGTGTTGCATTTTTGATGAACAATGGAGGAGAGCTACCAAATCCAATTACCGTTTGTACATCCCTTAGCTATTTAGGAAACTGGGCCTTTGTTGTCATTATCTAATTTAAAATGTGCATTTTTGTTATTTCAAGTAAAAATAACTTTCACATCAGTCACCTTCTGTCATCATTCATTTATGAAATTCTGGAGGCGTATCAATATGAGCATTGATAAATATGAATAAACAGTATGGTATTAGACACCCATCTCCACCCAAACAGGAATGCTGGCCATATAGACATTGTCAGCTACGATACAAGCTTATGTGTAGAAAAAAAAAAATGAGGTTCAGTTTTTTTATTTTATTTTATTTTTTTTTAACTTCTGAGGATTGTCTGTTAGTACTTGAACGGCATCCAGAACAGTTTTCTTGCAGCTGATCAGAATTCTTGGCTTGCCTTGCTCTTCCTTCAAACCTTCTATTTAAGGATTGCACCCCCTCCGAGCTATTGTACCAGTGCCACTGTGCTAATCAATCACAGACCACGCTGTGTGCAGAGGGTACGTGTGTGTGTGTGTGTGTGTGTGTGTGTGCGTGTGTGTGCGTGTGTGTGTGTGTGCATGCTTGCACATTCGAAAGGGTGTTTAGCTGATGCTATTCGAATGATTATGAGTCCTTAAACATCAAGCCTATTGCCAAATTGCCCTTGACAAGGAAATATGTTGTTAGCTAAGATAATGTGCTGCCCATTATTTTAGGCTATAGTGCTCTGCCAGAATGCAGGATTATTCGGAGCTTGCAGGGCGGCGGCAGCTGCACGCTTAGAGATACACGGAGCTGAAACAGGGAGCATCTCTGCCATTATGTTGCCAGTTATGGAGACAAGAAAGAAAATTGTAGGTTATACCTACAGGCAAAAAGAGATACTGTTGGCACATATAGTATTTAGACATGCAACAGTTTTATGCTATAAAAAAACAGTATTTGTAGGAATTTCTCATTATAATATTGCTGCGAAATTAGCCACAATGACACACTCTAGGGCTTTAAAAATAACTTTTACACAAGGTACAGTAGCTACAAAGACTTGCTTTGTGCTTTCATGTGGTCCAATTTGGGAGTTCTCCAGCACGATTTCCCACTAAATCTAAGAAAACTCATTTTTTCTTCTTTCTTCAGCCTGGTGAGTTACATATCAAAAACAGTGGGTGGAAAAAATATGAAATATATGCCAATAAAAATCAGATATCCTTATTGCAATTCATTTGACAAGGACGTCTAAATGTCTTCACGAGTTAACAGTACTTTCATCATACTCACCTAATTACATGTTGGCCCCCGTTGGTGGACAAAATCTCTCCCAAGATATATTACTGCTAATTTATCAAGGCGTAGAATAATAAAAAAAAGTCTTTTGTATTACTTCCTTTCTGTGAAGGCTTAGAAAAGCAGTATGCCATCTTAAACAAGGCTTTCAGATAAAGCAGGTGTTATGTCCTCTGTATTTCTTCAATCAGCATGCATCAGCATCACTATGGAAATGTTTGTCAGGGGAATAGACGGCTGCATTCACCCAGTCCGCCCTGTAACATCTCCATAGACACGGATAGACATGTGGTATCAGGGATACAATCTCATATGGCAAGGCATGACAAAATAAGGAAATAAACAAAGATGAATAAAACTCCTGCTGACGCACATACACATAAGCCATAAATGCAGCCTGAGAGGATGCGTGTTTCGCAGGAATTCAGAGGTCTTCAGACAAGGCTGTGAGGGCAGTGTCAGGCTGTGAGAGTTCAAGTGAATTGTTAATATATATTAATTTGGAAGCTTGGAAGATGGGACAGGCAAAACTACTGACCTCAGTGAACAATGTTTTGCTGCACAGTGTTGAAGTTAGATTGAAAGAAGGTGCTGAATGTTCAAATAGTATCATAATTACAAATGAAAATGCTCTGTCTGATATTGTGTGCTGTATGTTATTCAGTTGAAATGGTGTTTGGAATTTTGTATTAGGTGAAAATGGTCTTTTTGAGGGCGCTCAGGACTCATCCTGAGTATACTCGCTATACACTGGAAACTTTAAATTAAAAGTAAAAGTGTAAGAAACTAAATGTAATAAAGTATTTATAGTAGAAGTATCATTATGCAGAGTGGCCTCTAGTAAAGTGTTTATTATTATTATTATTTTTTTTATTTTATTTTTTTTTGTATTATTATTAATGGCAAGACACAATTTCAGGTTTTGATTTTTGGCTTACACGTGCAAAATCACTGCCTTAAAGCAGTTGCAAATATGTTTTTTTATGACTTGCATATCTTCATAATAAATGGAAGAAGTGTCAACACGACAAATATAGAACATCAGGTGGCCATTATTAGAAATTGATTAACTCGTGCTGTGGTTTGTATGTTGAGCTTTAAAGTCTGTCCTCAAATCCAAAGCTGTACAGCAGGATATTATCATGGATGGATGTCAAAGAGGCGAGTCTGGAAGGCTGGTGGAGGTTGTAGCAATTAAAGCAGTTTGTGTTTTGTGGAAAAACGTACAAAAAGATGTCCAATAGATGACAATAAATAAATGGGAACACAGCAGCTGAGACCATTCCTGCATCGGAGGCTTGCCATGGGTACGACTGTGTCTGCAAGACTAACACAACAGATGCGTTGTACACCACCTGGCTGATGCATCCCACAGAATACATCATTTAATCACTGACCCTTTGGCTCTGAGAGAGAAAGAGAAAGAGAGGAAGGAGGAGGGAGAGATAGAGAGAGGCAGAGACTGAAATAAATGCCTCAAAATGAATTCTGAATCCATGAGATGTCATATGAAGCTTTAATTTTAGAATCCTCATGAAGCAAAATGACCAAATGTATTACCAGCCAAGACTAATCCTTTTTATATAAATCCCTACATTTCCCACTTTGTCTTGTTATGAGAGGCCCTGTGTCTACTGGATGCTACTTATTCTCTTTCTTCTTCCCTAAGAAACATCAAATACTCGGGGTGGAGTGGGACACAATCTCATCCATCACGATCAATCTCTTCACGTGACGATCATATCACTGCAGAGCGAAAACCTACTCACCCTACGTGCAGCTCTTAGTGAGGCAGAAAATGAGGGCAAAACATAGCAGGAACATTACAGAATTTAAAAGTGAACTGGCAAGCAAAGTAAAACGATAAACATCAAAATAGACAGCACATGTAATGGATTGTGCACAACAACCTTTTAGATTATGTCATTTGCCCCTCTAGGCGGACGACATGCTGCTCCAGTGCTGCATTTCTGGTAAGATCTTATTGGGTGAATTTGTAAATCTCATTATATTTCTTCCAACTACGCAAGTGTAATTAAATTTGAGGAAAACATTACTTGAGAGGGGGGATTGACAGACGAGACAAAAGGAAGATAAAAAAAAGAAAGTGCCAAAAAAAATGAAGTCAAACAGTCACATAACTAAATCTTCTGATAGTGCTGAGAGTGGAACGCTTTGGCAGCGAGTGTTGGTTGGCTGTGGTCTGGAGAAGATTACTTTTCCTGAGAGGAGTGGCGGCTAGCTTATGAGCATGTTTAGCTTGTAAAGCCACTTCTAGGAAGGATGACATGCAGCACTGTGCCTATAAAGCGGCAAGAGTGACCCCACCAAGTGTGCCCCATCAGTCCCTCCAGACCTCATAAATCATTTTGGTCAACATGAGCCCTATTTGAACGAGATTTCCCTCCTCTGTCTCTGGACCTGCCCTTTCTCTAAAACTTTGCTGTACTGTATGAAAGAATCTTTTGATACTGAACCATGTTGTATTTCCATTTTGTTGAATTGTGTTATGATCTTGGCAAGAATGTAAATAGAAACACAAATATACAAATTGATAGGGCTGAACCATTCCGTGTTTTTTTTTTTTTTTCTGTAATAGTAATTTACATAATTTACGTTTTAAAGGTTCAGGGTGGAGTTGGGCGATATCCAAATTTTGATACCGTCAAACCTTCCCCACATTTTCCTGGGGTATACGGTATTACCGTGACTAATTAGAAATCACTTTGCAGGGCAGCATGACATGCGCGCAGTTCAGATGGTCGATGCTCACGCTAAGAAGCACCAGTCCCAACTTGTAGCATACCAGAATGACGGAAAGAAACTCAGTTAAAAGCCTCTACCAAGCATTGCCAAAAGAAACATAATTCATACCCCAAGAAATTATATGCGTATGTAACGAAAACATGAAAATAGCGCACGTCGAAGGTCCTGCATCTGCTGATTTCACCACTTCACGCAAACAACAAAAGCCCAGTATCATATGAAAGCAGAGTCTGATGATCACGAAGATGTCTGCCTCCTCACTGTGCGACGAAAACTCGGTGAGCCAGCAGCCGTTACTGTTTTGTGGTCAAAAGTTATATTCCAGCCCAAAAAAACACTGCTAACGTCTCCTCCTATGACTCTGTGTTAGTTTGACTGGTTGTTTACATAAAGAGGAGGGGATTTCTAGAGTGGACGGAGCGCTCTTCATGCGATAACCTATCTCTGGGGTTACTTCCTTCTGGATCGTTACTGGTGTTTCTATGGTGAATTTGGGTGGGTCGCTGAGCTATTGACCGGCGTAACCACGCAGTTAGTTTCAGCGCTCCGTCTCATGAAGGAGCAGAGCGCTCACAGAGGACTCTGCTGAGCAGCCCGAAGTGTTATTTTACAGTTTTATTGGCATTTCATCCTTTTACGAGAGCTAAGAACAATAGCAAGCAGAAAAAAGGCTGAAGAAGTGTTTGCAACAGAGGAGTTTCTCTGTATGCTTGGACGAGATAACTGTACTCTGCCCAGATGCGCCCAAATGAGCGCCTGTGTTAAAACATCTGTAAAACTGCTCAGGTTCGTTTTTTTAGCATGTACTTTTGCACAGTCACCTTTTTCTCGAGTAAAAATTCAACCAGATACATTGAACAGAGTGGACTTCATTTTTGTTATGACGATGCTACAATTATGTTAGACCCCATAGACTGATATGCGCATTATATATATATATTTTAATGACGGTAATGAAACTGATACCGTTGCTTTTTTTAGATACCGCGGGATACGTTATTACCAGATTACCGTCCAACCCTAGTTCAGGGTGGAGGGTTTAGGGTGATCTGTCGGCAGAAATGGAAAATAACATTCATAATCAGGTTTTCATTTGTTTAATCACCTCAAAATAAGAATCCTTGGGTTTTTCATTACCTTAGAATGAGTGCTTTATATCCACAGAGGGAGCAGGCCCTCCTCCAAGGAGTCCGCCATGTTGCACTGCCATGTGTCTACAGTCGCCCACAATGGACAAACTAAACACTGGCAGCACTAGATGTCACTAAATCCTGCACACTGGACCTTTAAGCAGCAGATATTTAATGGAAATGAAGTTGGTGTTAGGGGTGTGTATCTCAGAGGCTTTGATTTGTATGTGTTGATAAATTTGTAACAGCACAGTGTGCTGAGGTTCAAGGCTAGTTTAATGCAAATTGATGCAGGGCTTAGGATTTACTTTTTATGGCATATTTACTCAGTTCTTTACAATTTATTAGCTTTTTTTTTATTATACATACACTAGCAGTGATGCACAGAGTTTTTATCCATTCCCTAAGATGGATGAATTTTTCACTACAGCAAAGCTCACTGAGTAATAGCTACGTCTGATCCTGGGTCAGTGCCATCTTTCTGAATATGGTATTTTTGAGAACACTGTACAGGTGCATGTCCATGTCGTAAAAGAGCATGTAGTTTCAGTCACCAGGAGGTAACCAGGTGTTAATTTGCCTTGTGTCATCATGGTAACTTAATCATGAAACTTTTTAAAATTTTTACTAAAAACACATACAACAGGATTAAAAAGCAAAAGTAGAAAATGTAAAGAAGGGCAAAGTTGCTTTAGAGTGAAGTTGAAAAGAGAGCTGAACATAAGCACATAAATTATCTCCATGTGACATATCGGTGGATGCTGTACCCTTCTCCAACAGATGATACCTCCACTTAACACTGGAGACATGTATGACAATGATATGAGAAATAGAAATAAATGGAACGATAAAATTTGCCACATACAGTAACTGCTGGTCAGACCAAAAAAAAAGAACAACATTATCAATAAAATGCAATTCATCATAGGAAATCACTTTGCTCCGCTGTCAGAGATAAAACGTAAGCCTTGGTAGACATAATGTAATTGTAATGATGATGAATCCATCATATTTGCAACTTGAGATACCATCACTATACAGTGGCTGTGAGCACTGAAATGTCTACACTGCCCATATACTGGATATAATCCGCTACAGGATTAAGACCCTATGGGAAGGCTAGTGTACAATCCAGTAAAAGCCCATATGGCTGTGGGAAGCCAAGTCCATTTGATCACACGTTTTGGCTCATAATCTCATCATCAACTGGGCATGGTGTCTGAATTTTTTATTTATTTTTTTCTCAATGTAGCCGTTCAAATGTAGTCAAATGAGGCCAGTGCAATCAGCCCTGACAGATTTAGAGCATGTAACAAGCCCTGTTTGTCACAAGCTGTACCTGCCATTCAAGTAGCAACAGAGAGAAAGAGAATAGGAGAAAGGAAAAAAAAGACCATTTTGTTATTTGCTTTTTGAATATCTTTAGGTAACCTGAAAAGAAGTAATTTTAGGGCTCCCTGGGGCTTAAATGACGCGCCTTGATTTTGTTGAAAGTACTGCAACCCACACAAAAAAGACTGCTAATTCCATAGTTTCTACTAATTGCTTGTAATTGCCCGCTCAAACTTTATATAGCTTTACTTTTTATAAGACTGAAATCTTAATGACGGGTTTTAATCTTTTTGAAGGAGCCGCAAAGTCACATTGTCACTTAATCAAGATGTATCTGTTCTGTACTACTGTATGGGTTTTGTGCTGAAATCTGAAAAAGATGTTATTATTTATGACAGCTTTCCCTTCATGCAGTTGTGAATTTTGGAAAAATCAGTTCTAGCACCTGCATTTCCCTGTCATGATGGTTACTTTACCATATTTTTTCTTGGGTCTGCATTACTCTTTGGTTTGTATTATTGAAGACTAGGCAGAAGCTGGCCTTGAAAATGAAGAGCTTATATTTTTCCATGTATCTGCACACCTGCATCCTTCCCTCTAAATAAATCGAGTTTTAAGTGCTCAAATTACAATTTTAAGTCCTTTTGACCCAAAGTAGGTCAGCCATTCCTGACAAACGCAGAAAAAAATGTGACTCTTTCAGTCCTCTCTTGATTGCCTAAGTTGAACAGACATGGATTGACACGGCGGGTGATGATTTCAGTGTGTGGGTGCTTAAAAAAAATAGCAGGTTTGAAAACGCGTGTGTCTAATATTTCCAATCCTATTCAGCTTCAAGGTGAGACTCTGGATTGCAAAATAGTTGTTGCAATTAAAAAACAAAAAAGCTTGCTTCTTTTATGCGCCATAATGATTTGGCCATGACGATATAAACAGTTGAGAAATAACACTTGTGTTTGTGCTTTGACATTTGACATTGGCCATGAAGATTAACATTACGCACAAGTGTATTCATATGAAAACAATCAAATCACCGTAATGGAATTTTAAAATCATTTTCCTAAAAATCTGACATACAGTATAAAGACCATGTAGTAATGGCAAAAATGATGTTATTCATGTTTTGTAATCTTTTTTTTTTCTTTTTTCAATGAGGCAAATGGACTAATTAACCACTAGATTTTGTATGCTTAAACGTCCTTCAAAGAGCCTCCACAGCAGTATGCATGAAGTATAGGTGAAGGGAGCAGGGGGTGTAGTCCTCCGCCTATTTCTCAAATTTTCTCCACATAATCACCTGCAACGGGATTAGTTCAGGGGCTCAGGGTCTGCCACTAGGTCCTAAATATGTTTGCCAAAAGCCCCAGCTGGCCTTCCCCATTATTTGGACCAGGTACTGCAAAGTCCCCCCACCCCCCAAGAGCATGCCATGCCTCCATCTTTTTCTGCATTCTCTCATCCATCCGTCTGCCCATGCCCATCGACAACCCGGACTTCTTGCTGTATCTCATTCTTAACATTGGGCCAAGCCACATACCCCACACTTATAAGTTTTTAATGTAACTTCACTAAAAATTGTAATTTGCATTTAATTAGATAAAACAGATCGAAGGAGCAGCGACGGACGCTCTGTTCCACCAGCAAATGCTCGCTGTGCTCGTGTTGTCTAACTGAGGTCATGAGTGTCATGCATTTTGCTTCTTGCTGGGTCATCATTTGCTGATTGAAGGCTTTGAAAAAACTGCATGTTTCTATTTTGTAAGTGACTGCGCTTAGCTAGCAAAGCAGGAAGCAAGCTAGCTAAGAGTTGCTAACACAGCTGGATTGTACATGCAAGTTGCGAATGAGGCGCATTTGAGAAAAGCATGATCATGAACGGGACATTTCTGTGAAGATTACACTGTACATTTTGTACTGAGGTGCATGTATTTTAAGGAAGAAATCTACAAATTGGTCTTTTGAACTTTGCTTGTGTA
Source organism: Chaetodon trifascialis (assembly GCF_039877785.1). Classification (NCBI taxonomy): domain Eukaryota; kingdom Metazoa; phylum Chordata; class Actinopteri; order Chaetodontiformes; family Chaetodontidae; genus Chaetodon; species Chaetodon trifascialis. The sequence goes on from NC_092060.1 coordinate 21,751,956, forward strand.
TCATTTCTGCATTTCATAACATTCATGACATTTCGTGGTAGGCACTGTGCAACACGTTAAGGAATGAATTGCAAAGAGCATTGCACACTGAAAATATCACATCTTACCACCACTGCACACAAAGTCCAAATAATGTCAACTTAAACCCTGTTTGCTGCTACCCTTTCAAAGCATGGCCAATTAAATTACAGCCACCTAAGGCCACCTTAAAAAAGAGCAACAGCTTGCAATGGTCTGCTGTTAGTCTAATCTTCAAACTAGTTGTGTGTCAGCTTTTCTTTAGTATGGATTTAACTGCTCCTGTCTGAAGATAATATAGATTACATGATGACATGTACTGTAGGATTTGAACCGGGAGAAGGAGATGATACAAGACACTCTGACAGGATAGCCTGTCCTAATGACAGGTTCCCTCTGTATGGAAGAAATGCATTGTTCTCTTCATATTGGTAATTGAAAAAAGTTCATACATATTCACCTCACACTACATCTTTTCATTTAGTTGTGTCTGACTGCAGGCTTGGTGCCAGAAGTGGCAACTCCTGCTTTCCAAATGTGTGTAAAGTATGTCCAAATGTGGAAATATTTAGCCACTGCAAAATCTGCTTAAGCAAATATCTGTGTGAGGATGAAGTGGGCATATGCACAATGTCTCAATACCATTAATTCTGTTCAAGAGTAACCCATGGAGGAAACGGGTGAGGTGAAATTTCATGCCTATGTAATGTAGGAACAGTAATGAGGACTGCCAAAATATATCTTACATATGTGGCATGTTTTCTGACACTCATTAAAGTGGAGAATAAGGAGGATAAGAAGGTTGAGCATGCTAAAAATAAAACAATCAACAGGGATTGGTAGAGGAAATAATGATTTAAAAAAAGAAATACAACATAGTTCACCTTCTGTGGTCATTGATCTGATGGACAGTGCTAATAATGCATCATGCTTTAGACAGGGATCCATTGAAGGGACAAAAACAAGGCTGTCTTTATTGATATACCTCTGTTTTCCTGGAGGGTTTTCCTAAAGCATTTCCTCTGAATCATCATCATCATTACAAAGTAAGTGAATTGTAACATGAAGCATTTTGCATACAAAAATAACTGCTATGCACGGCCACAATGGGAAATACTAGAGTCAAACAGACATATGTACATCGATCTTGGGTCAAGCATAAAAGATTGAGATTCTAACACCTTACAATCCTGATAATCTCTCAATGCTCATCAGTGCGGAAATGCTCGGGAAAGATGAGAGCGTCCTGCTGTTGCTTATCCCTTCTCAGCATGGCCACTGCACTGATCAGAGGAGGAGGACACAGGTGGAGACCTGGAACAGTGTCATCATCAATGCTCAAACAGAAACGAAACAGTCTGGCTCAGGCACCAGGAGCTGGATTTAGCCAAGGTGGAAAATGCCAGCCAAATGCCTTTTTGCTCTTCCTGATTCCATGCTCCCTTCTCATAACAATATCAGGGGCCGTTTCGCGGATGGAGAGAAGGCTAATATTGAACAGGCAGGCCAGACAAATAAGAGCAAAGTGTACTTAGCCACCTGTGGACCAGCTGGAGAGGAGATGGCCGTAAGATGGCATGGAGTCCTCAGAGATTCAGTCTGATGAACAAAATAAATGAAAACAACAGAAGCACTGGACCTGCTGCTACACAGAAAATTATGCCGACCCTTTATCAGAGTTACTAATGAAAGGTTCTGCCACAGAACTTGAAGGCATCTGCGGCTTGATGATTACTGTGCTAACTTGCTTATATTATATTGGTCAAGATAATTCCGACCATTATCCTCTGTCATTTGCAGAATGACATTGTGTCTTAATTATTTAACACGCAGTGCTAAGTTGATTTCTTGAACACTGAAATTACTGATTTGTTCTTGTTGCTCATTTATGTTTCCCCTCATTTTATGTATGTCTCGCAATTTGCACCAAAAGCATCCACCTCGACCTACCTAATCAATAATCAATATTAGGCTTAAACAATTATCTGAAGAACCTGACTGATAAAAAAACTCAAATTCAGAATCTCTGCCTTTAGGCTTTCCTTCATCATTAACAGACAAGTGCAGGAAAATAATCACCGCTGCACCGAGTAGCCATGCTGTGTATTGATGCCAAGCAGAAAGTGGAGCGAAGAGAAAGGGTGGAGTATGACTCGAAACTATTTAAACTGTTTGGGATTATTTGGGTTTTGGAAATGGCTGTGCTGCAGCATTACCCACTTGGCAGTAAAGCTAGCTAGTTCTAAAACTGGCTTGGTTACGATAAATATATGATTGTTCAGTACTACAGTATTACATGTAAATCACGGTTTGATGCACTTTCACGATAAATCCACAAACGTTCTGTGCTCTCCCACAGCGTGTGCTTGAGGTCTCCTTGCAGACTTTTTGAACCTCTCGTGCACATTTCTGACACAGGTAAAGTATCACAAACACTGTGCTTAAAACCATTTGGAAGCGAGGGTGCGATTAGTAGATGACCAATGCTGATTTTTCAATGGACGATGCCGACACTTAAAGAGCAGGGCCGCCAATGGCTGACATGAACACTTTAAGAATAATAATTAATAACAATAATATTAAATTAATAATTACAATTAATTAATAATAACAATTGCTCGACTTAAATGACCTTTTATTTCACATTAATGTTATTTTCTGCATCATCTGTTTGCTTAAGTACATCTGCACGGTGCTGTAAAAATGTGTCAACTCAATAAATATTGAGGTAATCCAAAAAGTAACTTATGATTGAAGTTTTAGTGCATGTATCAGCATTTATCAGCAGACAGCAGCATCTTAAAAAAACTTACTAAATAAATAATAAATAATGCCAGTGCAAACTGTAGCATCCAGCAGCATCTCTTTGTTTTTCCCAATGAACACTTATTTAACACTAATATATTTATATTGTGCATTGTCTCTGATGTATCTGCAGACTTTTGTTGTTTAATCGGCCTTAGGAGTGCAGGCATCGGCCAGTGCCATTTATCCCAAAATGCCAGATATCGCCCGATTAATCATCCAACTGATTAATCTACCACTAGTTGAGGGCTTTGTGTGAAACCAAGAAGGTGGCACTCTCTGATCGTCAAATCAAGCTGATTGTCAGGAAACCACTATTGGCTATGCTGCTTCCCACACACATGGTCTCATGTTGCCAGTGGAGAGCGAGCCCATAGAACAACAAGGGGTGGTTTGCTACCATGCCCAAGGCTTTAGCCTGCCAGCATAGAAGAACCAGCAGGAGACCTATAAACAGCAGCCATTTCAGCCCTTCCACTCCAAGTAAAAAAGCTGAGGTCCGCAGTGGTGCAAAAGAGTCCATTTTCAGTGAGAATATTTTCTAAGGATGGTCAATCAGCTCATTTTAACAGACTCAGCTCTTCCTAGCAAAGGTGCTAATCACACTCCTGCTACTAAATCTGAGACGAGGGCCATGAAACTGAGATGTGCCCATACCCCTTCTCTCTGTCAGCACAGTAAAGCTCGCTTTGGAGAGATTGGTGAAATAAGGCATCCGCCAACAAGCATACTTAGGCTAATTCAAATCAACTGTGGTAATTCTGATATTTTTAAACCTGGGCCTTATTTTAACTTTTTTGGGCGGGTCTAATTGACTATCAAGTACAAAATGTTTTGGCATTGGTCCAGTGGAGATGACGAACAAGTCTATCTAATCCTCAAATCACATGGCCTGGCCTATCAACTGTGATATCACCATGATCTGCTGTCCAAAAGTTAGTTGTTAGTTAGTCTGTTAGTTTGTGGTTCTATGGCAGTAACATGCAGTCTCATATAATGGCAGTTTTATGTCATGGGCCTCCAAATGCAGTCTTGTAGCTACAAAATAAATCCTTAAATGGATTGTTTATATATACCTAATTTCTCATCAGTGTAAAGTCTGGCAAACAGTACTGTTTTTCAGATCATACACAGTGAAATCAGTGAGTAACAGGCATTATGAACACAATACTGCATGGCGCTCTAGCACATTACATATCTACAAGGCTTTCTGTTAATGAGAACACTGTATATATAAATATCCATCACAATTCTAAAAAATGTAGTCAGTGATTATTTCCTGTTAAAAATTACTGAATTGAATTACTCTATTAACATTTTTCAAACCATTTAATCACTGCTAATGCATTCACACTAGCTCACTGTACCAATTATTTGCTCTACACTGACATCAGTCCATCCTGTGCTCCATGTTAGCACTGATCAGTATTAATCTAATCAATTATAGAATCATTTGACAAGCCAAAGGCTACGCAAATCTTATACTAACTGAGCTCTGTGAAACATGTCATGCATTGTAATGAGAGGGCTTGATAATATCCCCCAGCCAAAGCCATTTGTGTGGCAAGAAGGGCAGATGATTTGAAATATTGAGCATTCAGTATAGGGAAAACCACCATAGCATTGTTGCCAATTACACATTTCTGAAACTACAGGGGTATGTTCCCCTGTGAGCTGACTTCCCCCAGCCCCGATGCACATGCTCAGAAACATCATATCCTTGGTAATACTGGCTGAGCTGTGATTGCATTCTGCCTGATATTCTGCAGTTCATTAACCTATAGCTAAAAAACTCCCCAGACAGTTGATCTAATAGAGAGGACACAGTGCTCTATCCCCTCTGCTCCAATAACTAAAGAGTAAAGATAATTAGGCCCCAGTTAACAAGATGAGATGCAAATTCTCTTTTCCATGGTATAGTTCAATTATAATTTGCTCCCAGTGGGCTTAACATTCATGGGAATACTCACCATGTACACCCAAGGGTCATCCAAATACATTCCTTACGCTTATATTGGATGACATTTCCACAGCAAGACAGGTGTAATCCTTTGGTTATTGCATGTCAATAACCACAACTCGAATGGAATCCTTCATTTAGCTCGCACTTAGAGTAGCACCAGGGAAAGTTGGTCCCTCTAATAAGGAGGGGAAAGTAAAAAGGAGTATAACAATGCCAATGCATAATGGATTAGCCCAGGTTTGCAGGCTGAATATCAAGCAGTTTCTCCAGTACACACAGGCCACCTGAGCTCTGTTACAACAGAGCTGTTAAGGTGGGAATAAGCCACCAGGTGAACGCCCACCCTGACACTCACTTTGACACACATGATATAGATAAATGAAGCATGCTAATGAGCTTTCTAGAGGCTTCCCACCAACAGGAGAGGATAATCTGTAAGGACTTGTCCCTGCTTGGATTAATTTTATAATATAAGGAGAGTAGGCAGAAAATACCACAGCAGGAAATATGGCTGACTACTGAATAAGAATATGATAATATGATGAAGTCATAGAAAGTGAAATAATCTTCAACAGTACTTTACATTTAATTTCTCATTCTACTTTGTAAAGCTGAAGTAATTTATGAAATAATTAGCATCTGAGAAAACCTGTGCCACAGTGTCGTGGTTAACCTGGAAAAACTGATTAGGTGGTGTCACAACGTTGGTATTCTCAATGACCGCAGCCAAGATGTTCACATAAATACGCAGATGTTGAATGGGTGGAGGATGTCAGAGTGAAAAGTTGCTGCAGCTGGTGCCAAGATACACAGTGTTTGGAAATAGACACAGGTACACATACCCGGCACTGCCACGAGGTACTGGCACATGTTGAAGTGGACTTGGCACTCAAGCTTGCGAACAGATGTTAATCCTGGACAGATAATTACATCAGTGAGCGAGCAGACATTTTTCCACTTAATTTCCGTCTTTTAAAAGTGTGACTACTCCCCAGAGGCACTTCGCTAGAGAGATGCCCCTGGATCCGGTACCTGGGAGGAAGCCCAAAGCAGCCCAGTGAGAGTCCTGATCACTGGGCTTCAGCGTGACCTCGTCCTCAGCGGGAGGCCTGTCAGTGCATCTGTGTCACTTCCACAGATGTGTTGCTGTGTGTGTGTGTGTGTGTGTGTGTGTGTGTGTGTGTGTGTGTGTGTGTGTGTGTGTGTGTGTGTGTGTATATGTGAGAGAGAGAGAGCGAGAGAGCAGAGTTGCCAGCCAACTGCTTTTCTTTTCTGTTATTCATGAACATTTTCAGAATGCTCAAGCTAATTATACAGTTCAAAGGCTTTATACTGTTCTCCAAAAACAAATCTGCTTTTTATTGTCAATTTTATTTTTTGGGAAAGTACCAATTTCATGAATTCTCATTTTTAAGAAGCGGTCGAATCAAAAAGCAATCGTTTGCTTTCACCTTAATCCTTAGAGTACTGTAAAATAAAATTTTTAGTGCAGCTCAACATGCCGTGCCTGGTTGATGAGAGTCCTCCATGACTCTACATGTTACCAATTGAGTTCCTCTTATAACTTAGTGACTGTGTTTCAACAGTTAGGCTTGATAGCGTGATAGCAAATAACCTTAGCGTGCTCCACTTCAGTGTCAAATGATTCTTCATTATTGTCTATCTGGAAACTGGTAAGTAGGTTAGATGAGGACAGGACAATTTATCAGCAGCTCTTAGTTGTAATTTAGCCCAGATCCACAATGGCACAGAGTTGAGCTCCGGGACAATGGTTCTCTCCTGCCCAGGCCACAATAAATCTCACTTTAAATTAAGTTAGCATGTTCTGCTACATTGCTTAATGAGCTGCGCTCGTAAACAATATTGTGGTACTCTCCCTGATTGATTGGTGACAGCGGCTTTACTGCTTTCACAAGGGCCTCAAAAGGACACCAGGGGTTCTTATGGCAGATGCTTTCATCACTTACCCCTCGCAAACAAATGTGGGCACTTTGATGCCTCAATACACAATAAAGCTGAGGGAGTAGTCCTACAAAGGGTGACTTCAGGGGTATTATATTGTGTATGTGTGCGGTTGATTGTGGTGTGTGCTTGTGTGCGCACGTGTATGTTTGTAGGTAAGTGTAGAGGAAGGGCGCAGAACTGCATTAGGGAAATTTACAGTCCATAAGACATTAGATAATTCATGGAGTGGAACTGTGCGATAAATAAAAGCACAAGCGTGGGTAAATAGTCTGCAGCAATGAGTGTCACACTTGAAAAAGACCTTCCAAAGACCTTTTTGCCTTTGACAAAGCAAGTGGGCACCAATAACTCCTCCCTACCTGCCACCTGTCTGAAATATAAGAGCCCATTTCTCACATTCTCTACTTAAGCCAGTCTTTTCCTAATGATACATAGCCTGTAAAGAAATCTATCTTTGAGTCGATAACCATATATAGATTTTAAATGTCAGCTTAGATTTTGTCACTGAGTTTTCTTATCTGTCTTTCTAGTATTTTTAGTTCTTGATTTGGTTTGACCACGTTTGGGAAATAATCATCTCTGCTTTACAGTGATGTGTTTCTGTCTTCCTTTCATCGACAGCGACTTTACATTACTGTACAACATTGGAATTAAAACCCTTTTCTCAGGTATAATTAAATGTAGGGGTCTCTGTGGTGTGGGAAATGAAGTGTGCAGTATTGAGTGTTGATATCCAAAAAGCCCTTTCCCATCGATCCTGAGGAGAACTTAGTTTAATGTCCTTGGAAAGTGCGGCAGGTAATCTATTGAGTTATTAAACTGTGAAGGGCCGAGGAATGCTGAGGCAAATTGTGATTCCTGCGGGAATTCTTGTTGCACCAAAGCTTTGCTGCCACCAAAGTCTCCTCTGTCTAAACGCCTGCACTAATGGACAAGCCATTTCTCGTCTGACCTTAGATATTACAGTTCTTGAACTTTAGTGAAGAGGAAAATGTGAATGTAATGGAGACCTGGCTTAGGGTCCAGAGGGAATTAATTTGCTGTAACGGTGACAGGAGGACATGACAAAGGGACATGTCATATGCAGGAAATATGGTTAACACTTCCAATCATTTCTGGTGTGAAAGAGAAATCACTAGATAACACGTGGAAGTTAAAAAAAAAACCCACATCATTGCTTGAGGTGTTCCTGTCACAAAAAACAAGCGATAGCAAATGGTGAGGCAGCTCACATGCAATTCAAATTATGCCATTTTTGACATATCCCCTTCTGATAGTGTTCAAACCATTGAGCTCAAATGGAGGTGGCACTTAGCCGGGCAGTTTCCTGGCTTCAGATATGTGACAGATTAATTTTAAAAAAAGGTGCAGGTGGCAGGTGAGCCCCAGCAATTGAGAACGAGCACATATCCCAGGGCTGGCTGGCGGGGTCTCATTGGGAATGTCGATATGCTCCGTATGTGTTTAATCACTTTTCAGGGGGCAGGGTTGATACTAGCCCACACCTGACACCTGCAATGGGTTAATAATGCCTATGTGTACCACGATCAGGCAGAGAGGAGCAAATGACCAGTGCAGGAAGCTGAGGGAATGAGGGAGTTCATTGATATGGGAGAATGGAGTATGAGCTGGAGGGTATGTACAGCAGATTGTGCCCGTCTGTCTCCAGAGTCAGGCTTGTGTTTTCCTCCATCGTCCACCAATCTCCCACAAGAATCCGAAGCTCAGCAACAATATGGCTCAATTATGGGCAGCCATTGCTCCTGCTATTCTCCAGTGGCATGTAAGGAGGAATTAAAAATGTGTAATATCCGCGGAAGCAGACACACAGATGCACTGACCTGATGTGACATTCTAGATTCTCCTGTCTGGAACTTTTGTTCTGGAAGACTAGACAGAGGAAAACCCATGTTCAATAAAATTGCTTACAATGTCAGGAGAGGCTGCGCTGGAGGACAAGAAGCCGTTTTGAACAATATTGTGTTCACAGTACAAGATTTTCCCTTTACAAATATTGGAAGGAGGTGAGGAGTGTGTGAAGAAGCAGGTGTGAAAGCAGATACTTGAAGATGTCATTACATGAATGACGCCTAACATGCAGACTGTTCTTGACAAAAAGAATGAAGAAATAGGTCTGACATTTGGAACACAATTTCATCTTTTCAGGGGAAGAGGAAGTACCTCTTCACTTTTATAGTTCAGCCAGCTCAGATGCAAACATACACACATAAAAGAAAAACATCCACAGAGGCATTGGCCGCATTCAAACAAGATGTACACAGGTGCACCTTTACTACAATATCCCCAACACATCAACAGCCTGTTTTTATTGTCACTAGACGCATGTACACTGGCAAACCGTATCAGTACCATATCATGCAGGTAAATGTCATGCTCTCCAATGTTTGTCCCTTAACAAAGCATAATGGCACCTGATAAGGACACTATGCAAATTAGGCTTGGGGCTCTACTGTACTATAAGGGAGCCTGTCATATCCAAGAATTAAATGCAAATCATGCATTATCACCAAACACACTCCCCATCCAGGAGAGTGACGCCTTTGTGTTTTCATGCAGCAGCAGAAGGTGCACGGCCTTCAGGGAGGGAAAAAAAAAAAGACAGAAAAACAGGCCTTTGACAGAAAACTGCACTCATGACTGAAAGGGACTTGTCAATCGCATGAACAATGCCTGTCTCTCACCCTGTAATTATGGGTTTCATTACACAACCATGCACCTCTCTCATGCTGCCACTACACCTCTCTCTATCTCTGCGTATGTATGCACCCACAGGCAGACACACACTGCCACACACACACAGAGTGAGACACAGACAGAGGGAGCCGAGCTGCAAACAGGATATATGACAACACTTGCTTTTTTCAGTAATCTTCTTAAGGAAATGTACGCATCAAAACAAAGTGTAGTAATCCTGGTGGCTTGGCTTTTTGGGCTGTGGGAGAAAAACAAAGCCATACTGAGTTGGAGCAATGCAAAGACACAGTAACAAAGAAATGCTAAAGGAGAATTTAATCACAGATTGTCGGGTGCCTATAGAGAGTTACATCTACAGACAGCCACAACAGGACTCAGTGCACTTTTTATTCATTTAAAAGTTCCTTTCATATGCAAGCTGCATGAACAGTGTTTGAAATCTCTGAAGGACCAGGCGGTTCAGGAATATTCACTTTAGTGGTTGGGGTAAAAATGCTAATTGTTTTCATGGGTTGTAATTTGAAAGGTATATTTATATCTAAGACAATGATGGAGTCTTTGTGTACACCTGTGCAGCAAATTAAACTCCACATGTTCTTGCATGACTGTCTTGAGGGATGCACCGATTCTTATACCTGAATTTGGCTGCTTTTATCGAGTACCAATTGGATACCAATGTTTAATTAATAAGCCTCACTGTGTTTAAGTCACTGTGTGGGCTGTTTAGTGACAGGATCAGTCTTGACTTAAAAATCACTTTCTGAACTTTGTAAAACAAAATGTAACAAATATATACATATAAATTAACTGCATTTGGGTCAGTATCAGACCAATATCCAGTATCTGTATTGGACTGATGCTTCCCTAATCACTGTAGTATGAAAGGCTGCTTTTAATGTGTGCTTAGAGAAGCCACTCAGTGGAAGATCCTCATGGAAACTATAGAAAGACGTTGGTGGTGTGGTCGTGCACCTTCAAAAGCTGATATTGATTAACGTCTGTGAGGGCACAATGGCTGTGTGTGGATCTGACTGCAGAGGTTTTAAATAGAAACTTATTATGACTTGACATCCCTCACAAATGCTTATTGTTTTGGATGTTGGCCATGTCACATTCATCCTTTTGACATTTGACGAAGGACTATAGCATTTTTCATAGACTCCCCCCAAATCATAATGGGACCCAGTGGCATTAGGGTAGTCTACTCAATCTTTCATTCACTCTTTTATTCTCATATGCATGTGCTATAATGCTTTGGTGGAGGCCATTCAGAGCTAATGAATGGATGTAATTGAGAGGCTGGAGTAATACACAATTGAAGTCTTTCACGGGTTTTATGGATCTGAGGCTAATTAATGAAAAATAGAAGCTGCATTGTCTCCCATCAAATCCAATCCTTAATTCACGAGGGTCCCAATCACCCCTTCACTGAAGCCTAACATTTTAATCATCCTACCTCTAGAGCACAAAGCTAGTCCCCTAGTCGATTATTGCAATTCAATTTAGCATATTAATTATAGCCGCTGCCGAAGGGTATGTTCTTTCCCTCTACACGAGGTGAACCTGCTCCATGTTTTCCTCTTTCAACATGTTTGCTTATCTCTGACCTCGTTTAGGGCCTGTATATATTGCATTGTTACGATGGGATACAGTATGGTAATTTACCTCCCAGTGCCCTAAACCGTTGGTGTAAATGAGTGGACAACTCTACAGAGGAACTCGCGCTGTTAATCCTTCTATAAAGACTAATAAGATCAATGATGGACCCATGGGAAGCCAGGAGCTTCAAGGAATTCTTGGTGGTGTTGCACATGGCCTTGAACTTTCTAAAAGACCCTTGTGTGAGTAATGTGGGCAGGAATAGGCATCAGCTTTCTTTTTGGCCTGTTTTGAACCAAACCACTGTGGTCAAGAGCCGCTGGCTGAATGTAAGGAGCTTCTATGCTTGTACTCGGGTTAGTGAGGGGAAACGGAGACTGTACTGTGTAACTCGATACTTACTGTAATGTAATAATGGAATAAAGAATCAAATACTTTAAATTCAACCCTTGAAGAATGGAAATATTATATATCTGTATTTCAAGATTAATGTGTAGCTTATAAAAGAGATGTATTCCTGTGCATTGATAGCCTCGAACAATTCCCATTACTTTCAAGTTTTATGAGTTAATACAAAACAGTTAGTGCTGCTCTTGCCATTTAATGGTTGATAGCCTGATTTGTATACGCTGCACTAAGACTAACACGCCTAAAGGCAAGTTCAAGCTTTGCACATTACAATGCTGCAGAGTCTGCATGATGTGAGGTGATGATAAAGTGAGTCCCCCTGCTGTGGGTCTCTCCTTGCTTGATGCAGAGGACTATTGCCCCCCTCTCCTCTGCTCTGCTGTCCCTTGGCTCCTGGCATTCCTGCCCAGACCCCTGTCAAATCCCAGAGAAGAGGCAGATGGGCCTGGCTTTTTATGTACTAATCAAGGAGGAATTTGCTCCCTCACAGACACGTCACCTCTGACCCATGTGTCTAGTCACATTCATTATTCATCCTCACTGAGGTGAGCCGCTGTAAAGGGTCGAGAGCAGAGCGGAGGATGAGCAGGCGAAGGGGAAGAGGATGCGGGGTGGGGTGATGAGCGCTTGTCGTGCGCTGCTCCAGCTGCCAACTCATGCCAGTTTTCAAGTGTCCCTCAGTCCTTCATACCAAGACAGAGGCCCTCCCGTAACATTTGGGTCAAACCCGTTGTGGTCCGTGTTGTGCATTTCTTGCCCTAACTCACACACTCCCTACCTGCTTCATTTCCTTCCCTTTCTGGTGACAAGGAGGGAAAAACCATCTGGAGAGCATCATCAGCAGGATGGCTGAGTTAGGGACAAAGGAGACAGGAGCCTAGCTAGGGGATCCTCGGGTTGTTTAAAGGTCAGACGGAAGATTTTTCTCATATTAAAATATTCTGTCTTAATAATTCAGAAATAGCAGAAATAAATATATTCTATTTAAAGCACTGCAGCAGTTACAGGCAGTTACAGCTATAATACTTAAATGAGGGAGGGTAAATTATTGTGATGTTTCCATGAGCAGATCTGAAATTATTTCTCTAGTGTTTTCCATATTGGGCCCCAACCTTGTACAAAATGCCAATTGTCATTTATATAACTCATTCTATTTATAAATTAAGAATATTCCCAGTCTGACAGTTCCACTCCAATTCGATGCTTGCACTAAAATTACCTTCTTTTCTTAAAACTTTAACTTTTGCATAGCAAGTGTGGTAAGTTTGAAAAGGAAAATCCAGACACACATGACACTTCTGTCCAATCATTGATAGTCTGCATGATTACCTTAGCTCACTGACAACAAGCTGTTTAAAAAAAGACCCTTCCTGAGATGTGTTCTTGTGCTGTAATGTAATGTGACACTTTGTTTTACCTCCACTTCAACTTCTTCATACATTTGTTTAATTTACTGTGAGAGGATGAATCATAGAGGTTTGACACTTTTTATGCCTTATCAAAACATGAACAAAATAAGAACCTTCTGGAATATAGCTTTGGCAGGCCAGGTGGAGGCACAGTAATTGTAGGAAGAAAAATTACTGCTTTAGAACACATATAGGTTTTAGTCCATTAAGTTCAAGTATTCACATTACTGCCAACATTAATGTCAGACATTTTTCAGTGTCAGTGAGTGCACCAACAAGTTTGGAGAGTTTTCAGAACGGTCTCTACCGACCACAGAGTGATCATGGAGTATACACTCACTGTTATGGATGGCTTACAGTAGCTTAAGTGAGTATCATGTCTCTGCAAGTTGATTTTAATACTATATTGAGTTTGAAATGAAGCCCAATGGCTGCTTGAATGAAACCATTATGATCCTCTGTCTTACTAAACAGATTCTCTTGAATTCCTCATTAAGTTGCCAAAGCCATGCTTCGTTTGCTTTTCCTTTTTTCATAAAAATTGCCCCTTCTCCTTCTTTTACTTTTTTGACCAGTGTGCTTAAAGATGATATATATATAATGTTAGTGTATGAACCACACTTTAAACTATGTGACCCTCAAGCCTATACATTACACTGTGTCACTGGTAATAATATAAAAGCTCTAACCAAATTTTAGTAGATTAACTTACAGTATTTTTTGAAGGAGCATATCTAGATTTACCCACAAGAGTATGAAGAAACAAACCAAAAAACATTTTTGGTTTTCATAGCACAATTTCTTGACATGAATAAGTAACTAAAAGACAAAAAAAAAGTAAACTTTGGACGAGGATCATCATTTTTCTGTACTTTTTCAGTGGTTTTATACATCTAACACCACAAATGCGAAGGCGGCTGTTTCTGGTTAAACAAAACACACCTTAACCTTTAACAAAAATGTCTATTTCTGTAAGAATCCTTTCCATAATGTTGTCAGACACTTAGAATTTCAATCTAAGTTTATCGGTGGCAAAAACACTTTTAGTGGACGTACATTGACTGTGCACAGACACCCAGGGGGATTACATCGCAGCTCAGTTCGTGGCTGCTTGCTGCAGCGCTGTCGTTCGATACTGGACCAATTTCAAAAGTTGTCATCTCCGTTAGTCACTTGGACATAAAAACATGGGACAATAGTCCATGAACACAGATAATATTTGACCGCAATTACTCCCATTTGTTCAGGACATTGAAATCATCCAGCACCAATAGGAAACTCTGCACACAAAATCACTTTCATTGACTGAAAATGAAATGAAGTTCAAACTGAAATGTGAAAATAATTCAACAGCATGGAATCGGACATTATTTTATTTATCTATTTTGAAATGTACAAGTATGTCGATTTTAAAAACCTTTAAAAAACATGTTCATGTTGAAATAATATACAAGTAGTGTGTACTCTCGCATTGGCTTTCCCTCTCATCGACGTAACAGTTCAAACCTATGTTTTTTTTTAGAAGGAATAATCAAATGTCATTTTTGCTTAGGTTTGTCTGGCCTACTTGTCATTGTGCTTCCAAGTTCCAAGGCAGAGAAAATATAGGCAGAAAAAATGTGCAGGAAAATCAACAGCATGACGGCAGTTGGATTTAGAAGTCAGTGCAGATAATAACGAAGCAGCTGTAAAAGGTAAAATGTGTGAGGCTCTGAGATATGACAGCAAGGAGGCTGGGAATTCAGCCTCGCAGCAACATGTGGACAAAGGGTGCAGGACGCAGGCTGAACAATGGTGTGACAACACAAACTCACTGCTTCAGCTTACATTAACTGCATTAATGTCAGCTTCAGGCATAAAAAAAACACAGTTTGTTTGCAAATTCTGTTTTTATGTGCATTTTACACAGCGTCCCCACTTTTTTGGAATTGGGATTGTAAACAAGCCTCTGCTTTGCATGCAACATACAGCATCGGATTCTTATTTTATGTCCTCATTATTCTTGTTGATTTTCTTGAATATATGTATCTTGTAAAACATTCAGTAAAGTATGCTGTATTAAAATCTATTTCTATGGTTATTTTTAAATCCCGATGACTTGCTGAGCCACATTAGCCACATAAACACTCACATGTCCTTTTAACACTTTAGTTCATTACGGCCATGACAACATGTATTTATGACAGCATTAGTATATTTTCTAATCAACAGAATGAGAGGAAGAGAAAGAAAGATCTGAAGAGCACACACTTTAAAGCAATAGCTATTAGTAAGACACTAAAATGCTAAAATGTAATAAGGTCAGCAAGTACCAGAAAAATATGATCACACTTTTCAGAGGCTAATTCCATATTACATTCATGTTAGCACACTAATCAATTTAGATTCACCCATCAAGCTTAGTCAGATCATTAGGAAGCAATTTTCATTTTGCCTGAGAGTCCATTAGTTGCTTGAGTAACATTGGACTCTAAATTGATGCGCTCAAATTGCATCTGGACTGATTTCAGAACAATAACAAGCACAGAGAATTACATGCAAATGCATCATTAGATCTAAAAACACATTGTCAGTTGCAGCCACTGATGGTGCAAACACATCAAGCAGTAACATCTTCACATTACCACAACTTTGCCAATCATTCCAATTGCTTCTATTATTGATGTGCTTATGGTGGCTTTGGGCACCCTTGCTCCTTCACATCTTAATAGATGGAAATAGCAGTGTGTACGCTCCACTGAGCATCACAGGAAGTGACTTTCAGCTACCTTACACAAGGTGGGCAAATCAGTGGGGAGCAAGCCATTATGGCAGTGTTGTGGTTCATTTGAGTGCCATGCACTGTGCAAGAAAACATGATCTTTCCAAGTGGCCAGGGGATTCTGCACAGCGGGGTAGCTGGGGAGGAGTTGCCCCGTAAATTACAACTAATTACAGCTTCTATTGAGCTGAAATCCAGTCTGCTCAGGCCCACGATTCCACAAAGACACTGGAGGGATTTCACTCTTCCCCACTTAAAGCTCAGCGTCCATAGGCAGCACTGAAAGACTTAACAGCATTTAAATAAGCATCCTAACGTACTGAAATGTAGTGTGTAGATAAATGTGGAAACAAAAGAGCAGGTTCATACTGCATGCAGACTCATGCATGATATGAAAACATGAATTTTAATAGTTCCATCAATTCAAGTCAATTTAATGCTATTTCATTATAGGTTGATAATTGCCACAACATGTACATAATTTCGAATTGCTAAAAAAGATAATTAATGTTATACAGACCATGACATGAAAATTATTGCCTCACTTGACTTTTGTTTTCCCACAATGCTGCAATTAATCCAAATAAATGATACAACACTGGACACTGTTCATAGCTTGGTATGATGCAAGTGTGATGCAATTCTCTCGGCCCGCAGTTTCAGGAAAAGGAAAGCTGTTTTCGAGTCAGTAACAGTGTGAGCTCTGACAGAAAAGAGGATCATTTTTGAATAAAAAGAAAAACCTGTATCTTTGGTTGCTGTGTCATCCCAAAAGAAGCCTTTTATCATGTGCTACTTCTACACTCGACCAGGGCCTTTCACTTTCCTTCAAAATCACACATTATGCACACAAGACGAGCTACGGCCCAGAGGATGCTAGCAATGTGAATTGTGTTTACAAGCATCGTCTCACAATAAAGAAAAAGCCCACAAGCAATATAAACTTTGGTAGAGAGGGAGCGATAGAAAGGAGATGATGGTGGCACCTTTAAAAGACACAGTCAAAGCTGTGTGGTTATTTGATTATTTCATTTTAATGAAAGAGTAATACTGATAATCACAGGTGTTCCCAGGGTTGTGCCTCGCTCTGTGTGGAGGAGATGTGTTGTATGACCAAAGAAAAATGAAGATTATATTCCGTGTTGGGATTTCTGTCAAACCCCGAGTCAGGAACTCCACAAAACCCAGAGTGACCATAAATCCTCCAGACCCTCCTCTACTCTCTTAAAGATGATCTCCAAGGAATCGTACACCGTTCTGTTACCATGGGCACAAGAACATCCTCTCCTCTCCTCTCCTCTCCTCTCCTCTCCTCTCCTCTCCTCTCCTCTCCTCTTGCAGAGATACTATTATGAAAGCAAACAAACAAAAATCCCATTGAACCACTCTGCTCGCTCATTGCATAGGATCAGACTAACTCGTCGGCCTCGCTCGGTGCGGCTCAGGGATGGATGATTGCCACCAGCATCTCCTGCCTTGTCTGTCATTGAGATGGGTACATCTCTCACATCACTTAAAAAAAGGGAAAAATGGTGGAATGGGCTGGAGGTGGTAACTTTTGTGCCAGACACTGGGCTGTTGAAAGAGAGCGTGGTGCCCAATCTTCTCAGTGAGGGTGGCAGACAGAGTGCACATTAACACCTGTGAGACTGGTAAGCCACAGCTTTGGCAAAGCCTCTTAGCCCAGGACTGTGTCATCCATTTTATGTGGCACTGGCACTGGGGCATTTATACACTGTTGCCTCACTGCTGCATTACAGGGGGGGTATATGCTTGACGACACACCCTCTGTGGAAATTTGCTGCTTTATCTTGGCACAGCGTGGCCTTTACATAAGTGTGACTTTCACAAACAGAGAGGGAAACTTTTGCCACGGGGAGAGAAGCATGGCACAACTCCTGTGTGCACATTCCTGCATGCAACCACATAAACAATTCATGATAGTTCACAGTCAGTGACATGCATTGATTTACAAGTAGAGATGTACTGGCATTTTAAATCCAAGCTGACACAAAACAAGCTCCTTCTTTGATCCCATTCAGAAAGAGTGTGTCAATGAGAGGAAGACTTATGTTGCTAGTTTCTTGTTGCTGTGCTATATTTTTACATAGATGGTGACAGAATCTCCTGTTGTTGCTGTATGTCACTGCTCTGTGGCATTCCTGATGTGTAACATTCAACTTAGAGTGTTCAAGATTGATTAGAAGTTTACCAACTGTGAAAGCCAACTGGCAACCACATTTCTTCCCCGTTCAAGATCTTCTGGACAGAACATACGCACGCACGCACGCACGCACGCACGCACGCACGCACGCACGCACGCACGCACGCACGCACGCACGCACGCATGCACGCATGCACGCACGCACGCAGACTGAACTGGCAAAATAAACAGAAGCATACGCTATACATCTGCAGTTAATATCATATTATACTGAGGAAAATATACACACAGTTGCCATTTTAGCTACATCTTGCTAAAACTAATACAGTCAAGTACTACAAGCCTGCAGACTTCATGAGGTTTATAACATTTTTCTTGAAAGTAATTTTGAAGAGGTTTTGATTCATGTTTGAAACTGTATTCTTGCACTGTTGAATTGTATTGCTGAGAGCTGTTTACCACATGGAGTTTATGCTTATTGATATACAACCCTGATTCCAAAGAAGATGGGATTCTATGTGAAACAGAGTGCAGTCAGTTACAGATGAACTGTGTTTATGAAGTGTTCCTGAGCCCATGCAGTAATATCCTTCACCCAATCATGTGTTCACAAAGTGGTGAACCTCGCTCTGTCCTTGCTTGTGAATGACTGAGCCTTTAGAGGATGCCTCTTTCATACCCGATCATGATACTGTCACCTGTTACCAATGACCCTGTGTACCTGTAGAATGTTCCAGACGAGTGTTTTTATGCCTCTGCGCCGGAGAAATCCATGGCCGCAGGGATTGTCTTCAGGTTGTCTGTATTAATGTTAGTCCGCCTGTCCATCCCATTCTTGTGAACGGGGTATCTCATGAACACCTTCAGGCAAAATCTTCAAATTTGCCACAAATGATCACTTGGACTAAAGGATGGACTGATTAGATTTTTGTGGTCAAAGGTCGCTGTGACTACACAAAAGACATTTTTGACCATAACTCAAGAATTCATCCACTAATTTTGAGAAAATATCACACAGATGAAGTGAAAAATGATGAAAATGATGTAGTGACATTTTTCTGGCCATTATTCACACCATAACTCAGGAACAGAAGGGGAGATTGTGACCGTATTTCACATTTGGTCAGATGCTGAATCGGTGACACTAATTTTGGGTGTCCAGCTTGACACTGTGGTGATTGTAAAGATCTTCTTTGCTGCTGGGTTGAAGATGTGTGTGAAGCATCCATGTTTTAGAATTTGTACCTTCTTTACAGCAACATCCATATTTGAAGCATTGTAGTCTAACTCGAGCTCATTGGTTCTGCTGATATTGAGCTTCAGGTGATCGTCACTTTGGGTTGTTTTAGCGGAAATTCACGGTCCTAGTTGGGGGTGTGTCGATTCAACAGTAAATTAGCATACTGGCTTTCTTTGGCTATTCTCGCACTTCTGTTCTTTTTTCGGCCAATCAGCTGTACATTAAAAGGGAACCAGTTATGCAGCTTCTGGTTATGCCGACGCCGGTGATGTGGTGTCTACATGTCTTTGTCGGTGTGTTTGAGTGATTTTATGTTTTCATCGCACTTGTCTATCCCAGTGCTCACATACAGCCGTGGGACTCTTTGTGACATCGGCAACACAGCAATCTGCAAATTAAATCCGGCACATGCCGGCGCAGAGGAAGTGCCGCAGGTGGTGCGAGAGGAGGTGGAAGCGGGGAAAGTGCGGGGTATCCGGGCTAGGCTAGCTGCGAATCCACACAACCCGGCTATACCATCTATCGTACTCACCAATGTACGCTCCTTGGACAACAAACTGGACTATATACACTTTCTGAGATCGACCCAGCAGACCGTGAGACAGTGCTGTGTTTTTACGGAAACATGGCTCAATAACAGCATACCGGACTCCGCCATCCAGCTGGACCGGCTAACATACTACCGAGCAGACCCTCATTGAGGGAGGTAAGACCTGCGGCGCTGTGGTGATTTGTAGACATTGCTCACCCCTCGTGGAGTTTATGATTATCAAGTGCCGGCCTCTGTTAATGTCCTGTATATAGCAGCATTGACAATAAAGTTGACTTGACTTGAGAATCCCTTGGCCTCGCATCGGAGGAGCTGGAGCGTAAGATATCAATGTGCTGATCAGCCACAGGAGCCATTCAGCAGCAGACTGATCCATCCCACTGCACCACAGAGTGACAGAATTATTTTATTTTATTTAATATTAGAAATAAGTATCTACATTTGCTCCTTCTAACTCTTAAGTATATTACCTTTATTGTTTTAGATTTTTATTCAGGGGCTTTTTGTAACAAAAAGAATTGCCATTTCCATTTGATAACCGTTGTTCAAATTACTACAATAGTTTGAACAATGGTTAGGGGGTTGGACTTATGTAAATGAGATGCAATGAGCAGCACTGTTACCTGGCTCCCCTGGTAGGTGAGAATCTTTGAGGCTGGATTTCTCAAAAAATAGTTTGAGAAGTGCCGACATTCAAATGGCCACATCTTCTTCAAATATTTTCATTATTGTGTTAGACATCATTGGAAAGCTTAGAAACTACACTTTCAGAATCCGTAAATAACTCAAAATGCCCCCCGGGAGACTTGTTGCTGGTTTTCTCAGGGCTGGTCACATATGTCAATGTAATAAGTTCCATTTCCTGTCCCAACTTGTTTGAAATGTGTTGCTGCATCAAATTCAGGATAAGCATATATTTACAAAAATCAATGAAGTTGATTTTTGATTCAGGGTTGTAAATGAGGTAAAAAGAAGAAGCACCTCCCAGTAAAATTTAATATAATTAGTAATTAGCAGCACAACACAATGCAGCCTCCAAAGTGACCATGAACACATCTCTTAAACAGATTCAGCAACAAACAAACAAAAGAACATTAGAACTTTCGCACAGGCAGGATTAACTTCATGGTTGGATCAGAGTGAATTAGTTTAATCAGCAACATACATAATTTACTCACTGTGATGTAGCTACGAAAGAATGTATGTTTAATTTGATATGTGTGTGTGTGTGTGTGTGTGTGTGTGTGTATATATCTAATAATCTAAGGCAGTAGTTCAAAATGCGCATAGAAATATGTTGATGCAAAAATAAAGTCACACTTTGTGAACTTCATGACTTCAGTAGTTTGACATTATGGCCCCCATTCTTTCATGCTGTACATTGTCTTTCATTCTTTGAACTTCTGCATGTGTTCCGCATACAGATATCATTGCTGTTTTGTATTTTTATCGAACACCTACTTAGTCCAGTCTCATGCTTTGTCACATTATGCTCTGGCAAGAGAACAATATGCCCAGTGAAACCATTAAAGTTTCATCTTATTAGCCCAGTAGGGAAAAGTACAGAATGCAGGGAAATGGACATCATTACTGAATACTACTTCCAGGGAAACATAATACTTCTTGTTTCTTCTGGCTGACATTAATGATTGGCTTCTTTCTCGTGCCATGGCAGGCTTGTCAGCTGCAGCTGCTATGGAGATGAGATCCACCTCAGGCTAAATGATGTTAATGGGATTCCCACACAAACACCTATCACATATATCTTTTAAGATGCTTATACACCCACCTCAGTTTTTTTCCTTGCTCCAGCAGCAACACACTACCAATCTAAACTCTTTCTCCATCCTGAGATTCTTCTGCAATTTTTTTGAATTTACTTCAACAAAAAGATGAATTTAAAAGCTCCACATCTGTAAACCTGTTGGTTGATTTCAGTGTGGCCTGTTGGCTTTATATGCCATGCTATCAGTCCTGTGGCATGACACAGGGCTAAGTGATGTCACCACTATGCTGACAGCTCTCCAATTGTATGGGATGGGGAAACAGCAGTAGTGAGGAAGTGTCAAGAGATATCGAGGGAACAAATAAAAGATGATGGGGGAATACGGTGGACGCATCTGTGTGGAGGATGCTGCGGCAGGGAGGCACATAAATAGTCTGCACTGAGTGATTCCTGGGGAAGAGAAGTGGGCTGCATCTTATACCACATCCCTGTTGTGTGGCTGCAGAGAGGACTGGAGGCTAAAAATGATCATTACGATCATTAAATTGAATTGACAGGTGGCTGCAGTCAGGTAAATGCTGAATTCTGTCCAGTATCTGTGGGATTAAGGAGTGACGTGAATTCCTTGTCGGTAATTCTTCAAGACAAATAGCATGGCTCCCTAGACACCGCCCCCTTCAAGGCAGCAGGCAGCCTGCACTAATTAGCAAGGGAGGTGTGAAGGAGAAATCATTACTTTATCCACACACTGTGCCCTACATACCTCTCTCCCCCACAGACGCCATGACTCCACCTCCCATCTATCCCCACAATCTGCAACGTGGTGTGGTGCATATGCATGTCTGTTTCTCTATGAGTGTGCACATGTATTTGTGTGCAAAGTATTCACCCCTCAACAGAGGACACTACCAGTGAGATCAAAATGGAGGGCAAATGGAGGACCACGGATAATGGCAAGAACCGGGGGTGGGGGGTGGGGTGGCGAGGGGACAGAAGAGGAGGGAAGACGATGATGGAGGTGCTGGAGGGAATGGAAAAGAGCGTCAGACTAACCACTTTACACAAGAGGCGGAGGGAGAGATGGAGGGAAGGGGCATGTGCTGCAAGGTGTGGACAGCGCAGCGCCATGACTCCCCGGGTGTAATTATGATAGAATGGTCTCTGATTGATTGTTTGAGCCTGCAGGACCTCCAAAGCACCTCTGTGCTGTGGATGAGGCCTTTGTGGAAATGCTTAGCCCCCGTCACGTGGAGCTCAGCTGGGCTCTTATTCCCAGCAGCATGATTCATGAGCAGTGGAGCTTTCTTGTGACCCAGGCAGGCCTGCAGCCCAGAACATCAGGTAGGACTCAAAACAGTTGCCCTCTCCACAATTAATGAGCGAAAGAAGCAGGGGGCAACCACCACCGCCACCACCATCCTCTCTCATTCGCTCATTTTAAAGCCTGCATTCTCAAGTGCTAAGGATAAGATCTTGTTACCACAGAGCACAGATCAACAAGAGGGGGGAAAAAACCCCCACAATCGGCTGATCTTGCTAAAAGCACTGCTCTTCATATACAGACACAAACCGCCACAGGCTTACCAGTAGAAGTACATAGTTAAACCAATCAGATTTAGAGTTAGATGCCACAAGTAAAGTGGTGCACTTAGTACATCCTGGCCACTATGTCTTCAAGAGCATCTTGAATATTTAACCGTGGCTCAGTTTTACGTACAAGCTTTTAAAATATGTGATATTTATTTCATGGGGACAGAATGCGTAAAAGCCGCTAAAATTGAGCCCTGTTGCATCTTCCCCTTTTCAAAAATGCATTTATATTGAGCTGCACTTACCAACACAATGCACCCTTTCTGTTTGTGCCCCAAGTTACACTTAGTTAAGTGTAACATCTCCAAATAGAAAAGTCACTAGAAAACGTAGCTAAAGTAGATAAGAAAAGACGATATTGGGAAAAGTATGTAAAGGAAAACTATTACCTGTGAAGGACAACAATTTTAGAAATATTTTCAAGCAATGCAGCTTCTCTGGTACAGAAAACAAAACATCCACTGAGGCACTGCACTAACACACAAGTGTCACTCACCACCAGCACCTCAAAAAAGGAACAAAAGTGGCACAAAATAAAATGGTGCTCTAAAAAGACAAACACAAATCTTCATAGATGGTTCACAAGAGCTTCTGAGGCAAATGATAATATTGCACATAAATCCCCCTCAACTACCCACCCACTCAGTCCCTACCCCTGAAGAAAGCGCCCTTTCAGCACATATTCATAAAGGTTCTCTAATGGCTTCCAGAGGGACGAGGGGGCCTTCTCCTCAGACACAGACATTTCACAGGCCCACAGGCAGAGCAGACAATCGCCAAGAGAAAAATATCAAGTCTGAGGGAGAGAGACAGAGAGAGAGAGATGCGAAAAAAGTGAAAGAGAGAGAGAGAAGGAAAGAAACGGATAGAGAGAGAGAGAGAGAGAGAGAGAGAGAGAGAGAGAGAATGTCTTCATCATGAGTGGAATAGAAATGATGCCCCACTGGGGTCTATTAGTGAGCCTTTACATACAATGGCAGCCTCACCAACTTCCAAGTGTGGCAACAACGCAAAGCCCTCAGCTTACTATGGCAGGGAGATGAAGGTTGTTGAGGAAAACATACCACTTGTAAAATCAAGTATAGATACTCTCAAATTGGACTGGGCCATATTGTCAAAAAATGATATAATATTGCAGGATATTTTTGCAATAACAGTACCTGTGACGACAGGACACCTCTCAGTATAATACAATAGAGCTCAGCAGCACCACAAACGACAGCCTCCAGAATGACCAAATAGTCCAACCACCTCTCTGAAAGATTGCATTAGTTTTACTAATGTGTACCTAATAAATTGGAAACTGAATGGAATGATTAAATCATTGAAAGTTTCATGTAGTTAGTCCATGTTCCCACAGTTTTTCATGACTGGGTAGAATACTGTTGTGACCATTTTTTCCCCCAAATATCCTTCGAATTGGAATTTGTTTTGCAGTCCAAAAAAATCACAAGTGACTGAATCATGACTGAACCACAATGGTGGAACTGGTCTCTGAATTTTTGGGGATCCTGTTTCTTTGTGGGCACTCTGCAGTCTGCTCAGTGGCTAAATTGAATAAACTTGCTGGTTTAAACTGTGATTCGTCAGTCCATGTTATGTTCATCTGATATTCTGCGATCCAGCTCCAATAGTGCTAATTTTGGACTAAGCTTCTACTTCTATTTTGAAGTTTTAGGAGTAGCTTTGCAAGAGCAACACAGCTGTTCCTTCCAGCTTGTTATCACCATTATTGTGCACTTGACACTGAAACAGGAGCTGTTCCTATTTAAATCTGCACAGATGTTAAGATTGCCGTTTCTTTTCCCAATGACTGCTGATTTTTAAATTCTTATTTAGCAGTTGCTCAGAGATAGCTGTCTCTCTCTGCCCTTTCAGATGTCTGCCTGGTTCAACAATTGCTCAACGCTGTAAACGACTTAACATCAGGCAGAAACGCTATTTTTGCTTTCAACTGTGCTTCTAACTGCTGTATGTAGTCATGACTTAAACACATTAACAGAAATGCACTATTGTTAATATCATGATGAGAAAACTTTGCATTTTTGCATTAAAAGTTGTACCAATATGATATGATAGCACACCTGTATCACACATCTGCACTGCTTGGACACTCGCACTGCATGTTTGGTGGCTGAGATCAGAAAGGGACAAGGGCCCAGAGCATTTGTACTTCAGTGAAGTTATATTGGCGACAGAACTGTGAAAGTGTGCAAACCTTACAAATTCACAGCAAGACTTTGAGTGACATTGAAGGACCGCAATTAGGCTTGGTTCAACTACGGACCATGGACCAATTATGGCGAGCCTTTAGTTCAAGTGCATTTACCGTTTCTCAGTGCTGGGGAATCAGAAGCAGCCTATTAACGATTCCTCATGAACAGAATCCTCTACTCAACATGGTGCTCATTAAAATTGCATTGGGAAGGTGCCATTTTCACTTATTAGCTTAATTGTCGGGTCATGTAGATTGGACAGATGACGGCAAAGGTGTCTATGCCAAAGGACATGTTAGTGTCAGTCAGCCACTGCTGCTTGACTGTATAAGCCATCAATTGCTAAACACATTCATGCGCCATATATACGGGCCAAATTAAGGCAGGGACAAATTAAACAAGCCTGCTCATAAATTATAGGATGGGGATGGGGGCACCGTATGTATCATTGCCATGTAAGTCATCAATCACTGTGAGGTTGGAGCTCTTAACTTGCCATCTCACAGATAACTGTGACAGTCATTCTCTCACCTGCTCTTTCATTGTCCCTTCACCCTGAGATGAAAGTGAGGCGTCACAGTCGAGCTTAGGTGACTGCTAACCTCACAGTCTTACTAACCTCAGTCTTGCTTCATTACACTGCTTAATTTCTGATTGAGCATTTGAACACAACGCTCCATCCTAATAAGCTCATCAGAGTTGGTAATAAGAAATCTTAAAGGAGCAAAGCAAAGGAAATACTTTGATCTTATAGACCTGAAAAAGGACAGATACTGCTTGCGTGTATTTATATATGCTTGTGGGTTTATTGCATGGCAGTTATTTTGTTGTTTTATGTTGCGACAAGCCTATGTTCTCCTCCTTCATGGTCTGTTTGTTCCTGCAGACACACAGTGTGTCTATCTATTTATCAGCTCAGTCAATGTCACTGTTCTATTTCGTTTTGCAAACGTACAGCACTTGTAAACAATATAAGAACCAATGGTGGAATGTAACCAAGTACATTTACTCTGCGCTGTCTTTAAGTAAAATTTTGAGGAACTTAAGTTTAGTATTTCCGTTTTATGCAACTTTTTACTTCTGCTCTGATACAATTTGGAGGCAAATGTACTTTTTTATTACACAACAACTTGACAACTTTAGCTACAACGAGTTACTTCAATGAATTAATTAAGCTATGTTACGACCCAGCTCGCTAGGGGTAGGGAAGTAACAAAAAACAACTGGTGGAAGTGGTTGAAAATAAGTTATTTATTTAAATCAAAGGTATTCAAAATTGTTGCAAATCACAAGATGCAAAGGCCGAGACAACGAAAGAGCGAGTGGGTGCTTTTCAACCAAATGAAATAATCAAAACCAAAAGAGAACTCTCCTACAATGAGAGTTTAATTAACTATAACTAAAAGAGATCTCTTCAAAAGGAACAACACCCACAAGAACACACACGCAAGCAGACACAAATGCCCCCAAAACGGTGGCAGCCGTAACAAGCTACCCAGCAGTGTATAATGTAATTACTACATTAATATGACTTTTACTTCGAACAGAGTCTTTCTGCACTTTGGTGTTGCTACATTTCTTTAAGTAAGAGTCATTCCTCCAGAACTGATCCCTGAATCTACAGTATATTATTTGAGTTTTGGATGTGCCTTTTGTAGCCCAGCAGTACGTTCAGGAGGTACAGCACTGCACATCCCACGCAGTCAGTCAGTCTAGAAGCATGTTGCCCATTTTGCCCATTGGGCCTATAATTGCTCTGCTGTATGTATCAGGCTTGTACATTTGCTTATTCCTCACTTCTTATGCGTCATACTTCACAGAAAGAGCTAGCAGCACCTTGTTATAACAAAATTTTTACCATGTTCCACAGTCCTGACTCTATTTCATGATTCACATATTAGTGCTTATTGCCCTATAGGCATTTTTGAACACTTGACACAGGCTCTTCAAAATTCTACAGCTACATGCAAAGTGTTCCTTCCCTGTACAGTGTATAATTTTTAGAAATAGTACTTGGACATATATTTGAACACCAGTGATTCTGCCCTCAAAACCAGTGACTATTCTTAGGAAAAAATCTTGTGTCATTACTTATCTATAATGTGCTAACAAATCATGCCAGCAGTCCAAATGGAGGAGTGTGTCCTGCTATATTTAAAGGTGGACATCTCATTGTGGAATTCAGCTGTTATTTTATGTTACCTCCCCATCAGTTAGTGAGGCCCTTACTATTATTTTAAAAAGTCACCCACATCAATAAAGAGCTGTCAGTCAATGCCACATTAAACGTATTTGTTACTGCAAATCTGTCCTATTCATCACACTGATTTGCGTAATATGAAAGACTGGCATCATTGAAAGCCTTGATGGATTATTTATAAGATACCGTCACATGTCTGCAAATGGCCATATCATGCAATTCTCTTGTGGCTGAAAAACAAAGGTCAATAATGAACATTTGCTCTTCCCACTGAAGGACAGACACCAACAAAAATGTGACTGAAGAACGTAAATAGGATGATTCAGTCAAGACAATTTCTCCACTAACGAGAAGACCTTCAGTAAATGACACATCTGGTGTTTTTGAGACTTGATTTCATTTTGTTATCTGTAGCCTAATGTTATTGCTCCAAGTACGTCCTTTAATGTGGCTCTGAAGTACATCAAAGGTGTTACCTGGCATGCTCTAAAACTACATTATTAAGTGTACTCACTGACTTTCCATCACATGCACAAACACATCCACATCTGATTAAGAAGATGGCCTTTTTAAAGATAAACTACTTCCATCTGAATCTCAAGGAGAGTGACATTTAAAATAGAAACAGATGCACAGCAGTAGAAAGTGGACTCAACTGTCCTGAAGACAGTGAGAGTGATTAAACATTGAAATATTACACTGAGGTCATGCACTGCTAAAACGGCAAGAACCCATGAGAAATAAGAAAATATTCCCCATCTTGTACCAGTGGCAAAAGAAATGAGCACAATGAGAGTGTATTCAGTGTAGTATTATATATGTCTGAAAAACTTAAATTGTGCAGGTTTAAGTGCAAAGTGAAAGGCCAACTTTGTTGCTTTGGCAGGAACAACAAAGGTATCACAGGTGCTATACTCCATGCTCTCTTAAACCTGCACAAGGCCTCTCCAGAAATATAAAAGGGAAGAAGTGAGAGGTCTGTGCTCCATGCTTCTCAGGTGAACAGCTGGACTGTGGAATATTTGGCGGGCATAAAGTATGAGGCACAGCTGGCTTTTAAGAGGAAGAGCTCCCCTGGAGCCTCTGGGAGGTCACAGCCTGCTAGGCCGTGAAGCGTTGCTCGGCAGGAGCCGTGTGTAAAGGCAGAAGGCCTGTGCCACTGTGTGCAGATGTTCACCCCCCCCCACCTCCCCCCTGCTCTGCTGGCTGCCTCAAAACACACAGCACGCAGACAATGCACAAACCTTGGTGCAGAGATGATTTAACACTTAGAGCAAACACTTAACACAGACACCTTCATGAAACATATACATAAACACACACACTTACCGCACACACATGCTCTCTCTCTCCACAACCGCGTCACTTTCTCGTGTCCTCCATAGCAACAAGCACCACTCAGTAGCACTGAGGTGGTGCTGCCGGAAACAAAAAAGTAGGGTTTAAATGAGCTCTCCAAGGTCTGAAACACACAACCAAATGTAGGAAGGTGCCCCTCAACTGCAGCAGCAAACTGCTCCTCCTCACTTCATAGCAGCACAGCTTCTATTCATTACCCACAGGTAAAGCAGAGTTATAGGACAAAGTGAAGAGGAAAAAAGCTCAAGGCTCCAACCTTCACCCTCTCAGTTCTATACATGTACCTTATTATGTATGTCTCTCACACTGCGCCACATTTGAATAGCAGTCGCAACAAACACAATCAATAGCACAAAAAACGTCCTTCCTTTAATTCCTGAGCTATATGCATTTATCGACCTCAGTGCTCCTCTGGGATATATACATACGGGACAAACCATGCTCTCCGTGGCAAACTGAGGCAATGTTTATCGTATCATTACAAAATAACTTGTCAAAGAATGTCAGTCAAAGGCGTGTGTTATGAGAGATTTATTTCAGGTGGAACATGTGGCATGAGCGATGCTACCATAGGATAGGCATAGTCATCAGACACCAGCATCAGCAGTCCACTGACAGTGATGAATAGAGAAAAAGACAGTATGAGTGGCAGGCCCTAGTGAGGGGACAGCACTCAGCTCAGCAACCTCCTCCACACCGTCTGTCCACCCCGACAAACCCTTGGAAACCCAAGAGACAAATCCTGCTGCTGACACCAATGGACAAGCACATCTGGCAACCAGGGTCCACTGGGGTCCACTGTGACAGCCCCAATCAGCCACTTGATATTCACTGTGCCGACTTCCCATTCTCTCACTCCGATGCCAGAGACAGAAGGAAAGAGAGCAAAAGAGAGGGCGGAGGATAGCCTTTCAACAGGAAATCAAATATTAATCAGCCCAATCACAGGCATATTTCCATAACTGCAGTCGTGACATTGATATCCAATCAATCAAAAAGCCTAAATATGGAGAGATTACCACGAGATCAACAATAGAACAATAGAAGGTTTAGAGTGAATGATGACGAGCTCATGAATATTAATCCTTTAGCGGCACACTAATAAATCTTTCCAGATTTATGTCATTTTAAAAGTGTGTGTGTGTGTGTGTGTGTGTGTGTGTGTGTGTGTGTGTGTGTGTGTGTGTGTGTGTGCGTTTCCACTCATCAGTGTCAAATGTAAATGCTTGAGAACCGAGTGAAAGTAGCATTGGTTGTTTGTAGTGTTAAAACTTGCACCGATATGACAGCCAGAGCTAGTTTCTATGTATTGTTAGTTCTGTTGCCCTTTCATTAATTATGTACCAGAAACTGGCCAAAGGCTATATTGTTGTCTACAGTGAAAATTAAATATTGATAAAGCTCCAGCTTTCACCCCAGATTTCATTGTGTTAACAAATATGTTTTGTTTGCAAAACAATTTGAATTTAATAATTCATCAAAAGGGGGAGAGGCCATTATCATTCAGTATGAGCCCTGTGTGGGCTCCAGATGTCAGGGATCATGTCCTCATACTGACAATACATGCAAAGTCTGTGCCCTCTTTTATACATTATTGAAAGCAAATTCTGCAAGGTTAGTTTAGACATGGGCACAGGGACTGATACATAACATGTATAGAGGTGACCTGAGACTGTCAGGAAGAAATCGTGACAGAACTACAAAGACGTATTTACACCTAGATTGTGTGTGATCACTTTGCCTCCATAGGAGCGATTGCTTTTACTGAAGAGGGATGATAGTGAACACGTGTTCAACTAGAGGAAGAGCTTTTTACTCAGCCTTGACCAATTTAATATACATTTATTGATGAAGGATGATCTTTTATTTTCTTCAGCCTTTAGAGTCCAAACTCACCATGAATACCGGCTGTGTAAAGGTTAAAAACTCACAGGGCCACAAATCCAAGGTACAGCTAGATCATAGCATCCCAGCGGGCTATAACATTAGTCACCAGCTTCATGTTGGTCATAAATCTAACACAGCAGCATCTTGACTCCGCCTGGGAACATGAAGGTAATCCTTAAGACTGAAATTATTCATTATTTGTCATTACGTGCTGAAAGGAGGGTGAAAAGAGTGGCAATTACAACCTTAACCTGGAACATCCAAACCCTATTGACCACTCAGTCAGCCCTCGGTAACAAAGCTTGACTTGACATTCTGTTAGCGGCGGTGCGGGGGCTGCAGAATAGAGGGGAAGTGGTGGCTGATAGGCGTGACGGAGAAGAGAAAGAGAGAGAGACATGGGACGCCTGTTTGGGATTTACAGCAGCAGCATGCTCACCTAGCAGCTGACCGTACTGCTTCACAGGTCAGCCGCTCTAACCGGACTCCATTAATACGCCAGTCTACCTTGTGGCACACTTTATGCTCCAGTGCATCCACCGCCTTAGGGACAACTTCACTGGCACTTTACTCTAGAACAGAGTAAGAAAGGGAGGAGGCCTGGGGTCCAGGAACAAAGAAACCCTCTGAAAATAGAAGAGGGGTAAGAGAAAAGTCACACAGAAAGTTTGAAGATGAGTTTTTCTTCCTGTAGACTTCTATACTGTATACGGAGTGAACTTTCACAGCTTCAGCTTGTACAAAGAACTCAGTTTGTTGCAAAGGTCAAAGTTTGCTGTTTTTTGCTTTGGAGTTGACTTGAGTTCATCTGATAAACCAGGTTCCAGTTTTTGGCCCCGTTGCCTGAAGCACACTTTAGGGACGGTTGCGGACATCATGGTATAAATGTGTTTTACGGCCAGGCAGCTGCTGGGGGCAGGCTGTTTTTTATGCTTTCTGGCCGAGTACAACATGGCCACCTGCTTGGCGTAAAACCCTCACTGCTATGCTGGGCTTTATGGGCACGTTCGGCAACTAAACAAAGATATACAAGGACGTGTGCGTGGAGAGCTGCCTGCTGCATATGGTGTGCACTTAAACAATTCATCGCTGCCATGAGCATCGGCGGGAGCAAATCCTCGGCTCCTTGTGGCTTCCAGAGCAACAGTGGGACCTGAGGGATACTGCTTGGTTCATGAACCCACTGATGAATTACTTTCCTCTGCAAGACCACGCTTCCCCTAGGCGTGACTGTATGTGTCACTCCTCTGACAACTCTGTTTGCCTAAGCTCCAGAAAGCCCGCTGATTATCCCGGACCCGGGATGGAAGTACTGCAGCTAGGTGGGGATTCACAGATGATCACCCCTAGGATTCACAGAGGTGAATGTGTGTTTGGGCTGCGGAGGGAGGCGAGTGGCACTCAACCACCTGCTCTTCTGATAAACAAGTTCATGTATGAGGGAGAGAGAAAATGATTATTAGAAGGATTTCAGTGTCGTCCCTCCCTCACTACAGCTATCTCACTTTCACAACTGCGAGCGCCAGAACAAAATTACTCCCCGCCAGTGAATAATAAGGAAGTTTATGAAACGTGACGAATGCGACGGCGCTCTACATGAAATACCAATGAGGGAGGCGCCCCAGCGTAGCAAATGCTACATCCTAATATCAACAGTCACCTTGTGTTACTCCCCCTACTCCCCAGAAGGACACATCATAGAGTATGAACACAGCATAATGCGGTGACACTGACGATCCCAGGATGCAGGCACGGGCGGGTGAACGGACACATGCAGGTGGTTTGCCACCACAGTGGGCTGGCATCAGGGTGGGCACAGAGGGAAGAAGTGTTGTCATACATTACCTCAGAGTGTGTGTGCTGTCATATATTTCTCATTTTGTGGGGACATAAATCTTTTTATTGTAGAGCCTTCTAGTCTTCAGGAAATGAATGTGAGTCTATGTGTGTGTGTGTGTGTGTGTGTGTGTGTGTGTGTGTGTGTGTGTGTGTGTGTGTGTGTGTGTCCGTGTGGGGTGTTGGCAGTGTCACCTGTGTGCTGACACGCTGTGTGCATATTTGGTCGCAGTGGGGGTCAGAGGAAGTGTGTACATGACTCAGATACAGTTGTCACTCAGTGTGTATGAGTGAGTGAGTCAACGTAGACACGGATGCTCATTAGAGGAACTAACTTGGTGTGATACACTCAGAGGAAATTGCTGCTGAAACAGTTCTGTGTTGGTTGATCATCAGCGAAATGCATCTGTGATAGTTCATTTAAGTCATTCATCAAGAGAGATGTCACTAAACACTTGCTGGTTCCAGGGTCTCATTTGGTTTGTGTCTCAGTTTTATTCAATTCGGCTTCCAAAAAAGTTGGGTCATGTGTAAAACATAAATAAAATCGAATGTAATCATTTGCTAATCCTCTTTGACATATAGGCATTTGAAAATGACAATTTATTTAATGTTTGACTTCATCAGCTTCATTGATTATTGTAAATATCTGCTTATTCTGAACTTGAAGCAGCAACACATTTCAAAACAAGTTGTGACAGGAGCAACTAAAGACTGGGAAAGTTGTGGAATGCTCCAAAAACACCAGTGTGGAACATTCCACAGGTAAACAGGTTCATTGGTAACAGGTGAGAGTACCATGATTGGGTATGAAAGGGGCATCCTTGAAAGGCTCAGTCATTACATAGCATCACAGCATTTATAGAATGTGTGGTGTACAGAAGTGTTGTAAATTAATACCTTTAGGTCGGGCTGAACAAAAAATCTATGTTAATGTTATGTTATTGTAAGATTGTGAACAAACGGTGGCAGTGTGTGTGATACTGGCTGTCATGTTTGGGGGAAAAAAGACAGAAAAATGATAGTGACCTTTCCTTTGGTTCACAGTTTCGCCCAGCAGCACCAATAACATCATTCGTCTTTTGCTTTGCCATGTTTGCAGTCCTGTGCTCCTATTGGTCAATGTTTGGAACATGCCGCAGAGGGCGTAAAATTTCTGACATGCTAGTCTTTTGTCAAGACATGATTGTTGTCCACTATGATAACAACATAAGACAAACAAATAAACAACTGTTACTCACAACCTCCATGTTTATTCCTGATGCCCTCCATCTGTCAGGTCAGGCTATTATAATCGTAAAAAAATCATCAATTAATGTATCTTGAAAATAATCCTTACCTGCAACCCTACAAGAAAGTAAAGGAATAAACTTCTCGGCTTGGATTTGTCAGTCTGTTTTCCCAGCTCAGTGCTGACATTGCAGTTTTGTGTTTTACATCATGCTGCAGGTTCGTCTCCAGGTTACGGCAGCTCCTGTTCATCCACTCTCTCCCCTCACACTCCTCCACAGCTGAGTGACAAAAGTCTCTCCTGAGTGAAATCATGCGTTTCCCTCTCGCCTTTATCTCCGATAGCCCTTCCGCTAGCTCGCCGGTCATTACTCGCTGCTGGGCGCGACGAAAGATGAAAAGTCTACTTTGCTTGCTTGCTCGCACACTTTAGACCTTTCAGTGCAAAATGAGTTGTTGTGTTTCAACTAGAGCATTATTAATAATCTTGGGTTAAGATGCAGAGTCGGAAAAAAAACTGTTAGGAGGCCTGAATGGAATGCCCTCTATTTTTCATGAGTGTTTCTGTTGGTGTGTGTTTGTGCGCTTGCATGTAAGTTTGTGTTCATGGGGTCAACCCTTTTATCCTCGTCTTTCAGGAGAGAGTGCGTGAGTGTTTGTGTGTTTCTGCATTCTCCGCAGGGACTATTTCAGTTGAGGGCAAAGAACACAGAGAAACTTTGAAAGAGCTTTTATGTACTTTTGAGTGAAATGATCCTAAGAGGGCTTTTTATGAAAAAATACTTTTTATTCAGGCTTCCACATCCAGAAGGGCACTTACCCAATTACCAAGCTCCCTTCCTCCCTTTCTACATCCATCAATCCCTCCTCTATTCTTAGGCCTGCATCTGTGTTGTGTGTGGAGGCATTGCCATGGGCTAAGAGCATGAGCTTAGTAGTAGAGAAATGTAGGGCATGTCAGTGAGTATACAGTGAGTCAGCCATTTGTAACCACTTTTTGGCCATATTGTAAGACTTCAAAAGATCATACAACCAGAAAAAAAAGCCAACATATTTGATTACTAATCTGGCTAATGTTGACTATTTTTGACGCAAAAGTTTATCGGCCTCGTACTTTTTCAGGATGATTAATTTTTGACTTTTGAAATTGTTCAAAAAGACCAAAAAAGCTTCCTTTGATACCACAGTGGCGAAGGTAAAATAGGGCATATAGAGATAAGGCTGATACTGTATGACAAGCTAAGTGAATGAGAGGTAAACTCATTCTGTCGCCCTCACTTTCGCATCTCAGCTCTCTTTAAACTGCAGCCTTGTCACTCAGTAGCCTGAAAGGCAAGACCTCACACAGGTTTGACAGATAAAAGTCTCCTCACTTCATTGCTGTTTGACATTTTACCTCACAGAAAAGTTTCAGCCTCTCCTCCCTCCTTTCTTTCTCTCCTTCCATCTCTCGCACACACACATACTCCCCTCAATGTGAGTCCATCTCCTCTCCTCCTGTCCATCTGCCAGGCAAAATGGAGCCTCAGACAAAGGAGACGGAGGCTAACTCAGTGATCTGAATCAAATGGCAAGAGGAGGAGGGGAGCAGAGGAAAAGAGGAGTGATGGGTGCCAGGGAGGGAGCACTGGAGACGTGGGAGACAGAGGGATTGGATGGTGAAGGGAGGCATGAGGGGCTAGATGTGAATTTTTTCTGACAGGTTGAAGTCTCCTCTGAGCTGACCCTCTCCCTGCTGGGAGCCATGTCTCCTGGATGTGTGTGGGGTGAGGCAGGACGGAGAAAGGGAGATATAAGAAGGAGCAATGAACTGTCATCAGTGAAATGCCACGCTGAATGCTACCAGCAGTGATCAATAGTAAGCATGCGGTCTATTAATTTGACCAATACCAAAGCACAAACTCTTGCAGGAATCTGTCACTATTCAATTTCCCAACTTAGGTTAACACCACCATCACTCAGTGTCAAGTAGCATTAGCCATCAATTGAAGTATAGTGACACAGAAGACACATCTGCTGTCTCTGTCATTTTAGAATTTCATGTTCTGAAAAAGCGTATTGATTTGTAAGAAGTAACACTCTGGCAGGGCAGACTGGACAAACATGGTGACAAGTGACTTCCAGTGACTCCAGGGTAGAGAGGAAAAAACCAAGATAAAGAGGGCAGATCATTGGTTTGAATGTCTGGGGTGGAAGCCTGGGTGAGGAGTAAAAGAATATAGATGCATGGATGCCTACTCGCAATGCTAATGCTAATATGGTGATATTTAGCAGTAATTCACCTGCACTTTCCATGAAGACCGGTTCCTACTCTCCCTCTGATTGGCTCTGACCCTGTCCTTTTTTTTTTTCTAACCCTAACTAAGCAATGAACACGAGCCAATGTCGTGTCATGTGTTCAGTGTCTTTGCATAGCATGTGGGCATGCTAACATTTGCTAATTAGCACTAATCACAAAGTATGACTGTGATTAGTTTTGTAGGCATTGAAAATTCAAACACTGGGATTCATGCACAAAATTTGTGCCAATCTGTCTTGTAGATGTACTGAACAGTCAGAATCATTGACAGTCAGTCTCTCAATTCTATGCATTTGTTTCAGAGACAAAACCCAAAAATGTCAACCTCATTGTGGCGCTAGAGATAAAGTCAGGGAATCATCAAAGTCAGTAGGCTTCATTCTCTGGGGAGAGTAAAC
Organism: Chaetodon trifascialis; assembly: GCF_039877785.1. NCBI lineage: Eukaryota > Metazoa > Chordata > Actinopteri > Chaetodontiformes > Chaetodontidae > Chaetodon > Chaetodon trifascialis. The sequence continues at coordinate 21,788,294 of NC_092060.1, forward strand.
AGATAAACTTTCTGGTAGTGCCCTCACGGTTATATGTTCTGCTGTGTGCTGAAAGCAGGCGATGACAGATGGAGCTAGTATACTGATGGCCTGCTTTAGTTCCAAATCAGTATAGTTGTTGGGGATGTGGACAGTGAGTGTTGAGGAAAGATGTAGCGCAAGGTTGGTGTAAACTACCACAAAAAGTGGCCTCTGACAGCCTGTGACCTCGTGTAATTATTATTTTTTTCCTTGTACCATAGAACTACTGTTGCACTGGAGATTTCTTTCTGCTGCAGTGTTACATTTGGCCAGTGGGGAAAAACTAGCAGCAATGCTAATGCTCTGACATTATATCCAGCTGTATTGTGATCCATGCATGCATGGATGTAGAAACATTCTGTGTCTGACTAAATACTGCCGTCTTATCTTGAAAACACAGGAACTGGTGCAGCGTTGCAGTAGATGGTCATTGTCTGACATACTTTAATACAGACAACGCTGGGCTGTTTATGGCGCATACACAGCTGCAGAACATTAGACAAGAAAATTCTTTCACACACACACATTTGCCCTAAACACACACATGCTTGCATTCATCAGACTCTCGTGTCTAAGTGCAAAAAGCTGCTTGAATAAGATTTCTCCTCAGACAGAATTAGCCCAGGTAAGAAGCGAATCGTTACTGTCTGCTTTGTCTCATCTCCATAATGTTTGCGTACTCTCAAGTAGATGGAAATGCAAAATGAAACATAATTATGTTGTACTCCCACTGACAACTGCTCTGTCACTGGGCGCATTAGAAACCAGTGTGTAATGTGAAGAAAGAAGGTAAGGAGAAAAAAGAGAACTTATGTGGGCCTGGCTCATCTCTCAAGATCCTGACAAGGATACTTACGTGGAGGTTGTGAAAATAACAAAACAACATAAAATAAATAAGTAATACCCGCCACATACACACACCTGTACCTGAAGCTCACTGTCCGTATCTACCATCCCAACTAAGACGGATCTCTCACCCTCGGTACAAAGCGTAATTAAACCAGACCAGACAAATATTGTGTGGGGTATAATCTTTCTAAATCACCTGGAAAGTCAAGAAGATAAAAAAACCACCTTTCTTCATCGCTGCAGCGCTGGTGCCTTGCGAGGAACTAGGTTAGCCTATTTCAGCATGTTTACTTGCAGCCAAGTACAAATTAACCTCCCAAGATCAACAATAAACCTAATTAGAGTTGTGTTCTGCAGCACACATCTCTAAACACAGATCACAGCTTGTTGAGAGATGAATCTCCATCTGTCTGGCTGCACACTGGGAGGAGGAGAGACTCAGAGAAGATCAGTCCCAAGATTCGTCGAGGAGAGCTTTGTGTGTGTGTGTGTGTGTGTGTGTGTGTGTGTGTGTGTGTGTGTGTGTGTGTGTGTGTGTGTGTGTGTGTGTGTGTGTGTGTTTGCAGGGAGAGAGCGAGAGAGGCCCTTGTGGCCACGGGGTTACTTCCCCACGTCAACCTTTATTTTATGATGTCATGCTGCAGCGGGGACGTGGGACATGGCACATGCAGGGAGAACACGCAGCTTGATTTGAGCATGTTTGGGAGGGGAGGGGAGTGTAACGCTAAGGGGCTAGGACAGGAACAGCTCTGCCCTGCCATTTGACACTCACTCCTGGGACTCCAGACAGCCAGACAGGGAGGAACACATGGGTGTGGAGACAGCAGAGTGGATGCAGCTCACATAGTCAAGTGCACACACATCTGCAGTTTCATTTTCCCACGTTTGCTCTGCTAAAATACAATACAATCGTATTTATTCTGAATTTTAAACTCAGATTGTTCGGAATTGAATGAGGCAAAATGCTTGTTTATTTTTTCATTTGTTTATTTTTTGACTGTCTACAAGAGTTGCATTCACAGAAAAAATGTTTCCCTGGTTATCATATTAAATCCTTCAGTATCAAATAATATACAAATTATTGAATTTCTCTGCCGTCTTTCATTGTCCTCCAACTACGGCAGGAAAATTTGGGATATTTTAAGGTCTAAAAAATGATTAAAAAGGGCAATTTTTCTGGATACGTATTTTCTGATTCTAAAGTAATTTCCCTAAGCTGCTGTTGGACATGACAGCATTATCACTTTGCCTTTGACACTGTGCAAGATAAAGCAGTGGGGACACCAAGGTCCAAATATGTTGCTTTTATAGGTAAGAGCTGTCCCATTCATCATGCGCTAACACCTAGAGCTCTCTGTAATCCCTGTCCATAAGTCAGCGAGGGGCAGGAATCTTCTGCCCTGCCACAAAGTAAACCGAGGATGTAATTTTAGAGCAGAGTATGGGAAAAACAAAAGGTGAAAAGGACTTAAGAAAATAAAAGTTTGATAAAGAAATATTCCAACACTTCTGACAGGTCAACTGGTGAATAAGAGATGGCACAAATGCGAGACGAAAAGACAAAGTATCTTTCAGAAATCAGTTTATATAACAAAGTGGTTATTATTTAGTATCATATTCCATTACATATTCTATGGAAGGACAGTGTGCATAACCATTTTGTTTTTTCATGTTCTTAAGGATACAAATAAACTTAAAATGTTACAAATATAAATGTTTCTTAAGACAATAAAACATACTCAATGACAACAAGGAAGGTAGGCAGGGATATGGCAGCTTACACATCATGGTCGGACAGGGTTTGTCAACAGTTATGAGCGCTGTTTGTTGATTTAGCCGTGATTGGTCTTCCACAAATCAATAGTAAAGCACTAACAAAGCAGGAAAGAACTGGATATGTGGCAGCTGGAACTATTTACCAGAAGAAATACTTTGCAAATAGTTCACTCTGTTAGTGGCAATGTCGTAATCAAACATCTCAAACAACTCTTCCTCTGCCTGAGCAGAATATCTTGTGAGGTAAAGTGCACAGTCAGTGAGTGTAAGTTACAAACTTTTAATTAAAGCGCTTGCCACCAACCTCCACCAAAATGGCACCTTTGCAGTTTTTGATAAATCTTTCATACCCCTGCCTCCTCATTCTTACAATTACCATGAGCACAAGTCATATCATAGGTTCGGGTTTGTTAGTCACAAGCTAAAAGACGATGGGATGATCAGCCCAAACACAGAGGCCTGTTCTTCACACTAAAATGATGGAACAGCTCAGGTTCTTTGACCTGAGACTCTCCTGCTATTTTCTATAAAAACACATTATTCTGATTATCCTAAAAGATGGAATGAGGGAGAAATACAACAGTCACGTTACAGGGATGATGAGGAATGTTGTCATTGTAGAAGTTTCTCTTAGAATTGATGGTCGTCTGCGCTTTAGCGGCTTTCATTAATAAAAATTGTTCACTTTCATGTTTTTAGCCACTTGATCTTCTGAAAGATGCTTTTTTTTTCTATTCAGTTTTGTGTTGCATCAGTTAAGAAACAGTGAGTGTTTATAGGGATCAGTGTAGCAGGAAAGACCTGGAACTTCTACAATGGCCAACACCGTAGATTTTAGCTTATCACGTTCTACAATGGCATCATGACAAAAGTTTATTTTTTTTAAATCTCCAAATACGTGACATCTTGCAAAAGATGTTTGAGTGTTTTAGATAAGAAATATCACATGACTATCTTTTTTGTAATCACATCAAAATCTCCTACTTTGAATGTTCTTAATTGATCAATGTTTATTAAACAATGGCGAAAATAAAATAAAAATTATTTATGTCTGTACAATCGTTCCCGTAGTTTGACAAAAAGAGACCAGAACTCCCTTTGATATACAAAACAAAGCCTAAAGAAAAACAAAAACAAAAACAAAAAAAACAGGTATTTTCCATTACTGTGTGGTGAGAACTGTGTTTCCAACAGGAAAAAGAAATTGGCACATGAGGAAAAAAAAAAATCAAATAAGAAGGAAACATTTCATCCAAATGATCCATAAAGGAATGGACATTGTAGCTGTCAGTCGCAAACCACTGGTTGTTTGGCATTTCCGGTGTCCAATCAGAAGGTGAAGAAACACCAAATGTCACAGCAGACACCGGTGTTGATGGATCGTTTTCTTTTAAAAAAGGGTCTGACTCAGTACTTTAGACTGGCTACAGGCATGGTGGTGTTGAGGACAAAGGGTTGGTTGCAATTAGAAAAAGGAAATCACTGCCTTTAATGGCACATCTCTACCTCTGCTGTACACAACACATCCTTAAAACTCCTATCTACGCAGAGTCTCTTATGCAGAAACCTCATTCTCTATGTTTTCTCTGTGCGACTGCTCGAACCTTATATTCAGAAGAGAATTATTGTCTTCTTAAATATTCAGACTTCTCGGAGCATTGTGGATGCACCTTGAGCCGAGATGATGTGTAAAATTGCATTTTTAGAAGCATGCAAGCTGGGAGAGGAGGCATCATGAAACAGACACATCACAAGCTGCACTGGCAGATTGTTTAAATGAAAAATCTCCATCTATTCAGCCCGGGAGTCAAGCACACTGAATCCTATTTTGCCTGGGTTTCTGTTCCGATTACTGAGCTGGCATGGTGCGCACACACACACACAAACCTACACACACACACACACACACTTGCCCAAACACAAACACACAGTCACACAAAGCCTAAAGCAGAGTTGTGGTATTACTAAAGTAACTCGTGTTTTGGTAAAAGGGTCACTTATGCCATTAGTGCTGGGGAATTGGAGGGTGTTTGGAGACTCACTTGCTAAGACAAGCATCATCTTGTCTTCTGTGCCCCTTAGTCTATTATTCTAGTCGTGCCCACCCTCCATGTGGATTCAATGGTTATTTTTTTAGTCGCATCTGCTTACAGTTTAGGGCAGTGAGGGGACAGGGCGGCCCGAGGCATGAATACATGAATAAATAGCTCACGTGAAGAAACTGTGTGACAGTGGGTCCTGACAGAGGAACGAAGCTGACGGCAAAGTTTCAACAATTTTGTACATAACAACAAACAATTAGGTGTTTGTTTCAATGCTGAAAGCTTCATCAGATGGGAGATGTTACTGAACACAGTGAAGTATATAGCTACGGCTGCACAGATCCCACCAGGAAGCAGCGTTTGAGCCGTGGATTCCCTCAGAAGATTGCTTTTTTTTTTTTAAACGAATGAATAAAATACGTGCTGCGAATCATGTAAGCCTGCACATTTTGTGCAACAATATAAATTTATCCATTGAAATCTCAGCTATGAATTTTTAAGCTGCTTAGCCTTGTTTATACAACCCCAATTCCAGAAAAGTTGGGACGCTGTGAAAAATATAAATAAAACAGAATGTGATAATTTACTGCTCCTTTTTCATATACACTCAACTGAAAACAGTACAAAGACAATATGTTTAATGTTTTATCTCATCAACTTTTGATTGATTTCTGTAAATATATTCGAACAAGTTGGGACAGGAGCAACTAAAAACTGGGGGAGTTGAGGAATGATCCAGAAACACCTGTTTGGAACATTCCACAGGTAAACAGGTTAATTGGTAACAGGTGATAGTACCATGATTGGGTATGAAAGGGGCATCCTGGAAAGGTTCAGTCATTCACAAGCGAGGATGGAGTGAGGTTCATCACTTTGTGAACACATGATTGTATAAAGGATATCACTGCATGAGCTCAGGAACACTTTGTAAAATCGTTGTCGCACAATTTGTTTGTGAATGACTGCGTTCTGATCTATATTTTCCATGGCGTCTCCCCCCCCCCCCCCAGAATTGTCGTATTTATCACACAGGTCTGTTCAAAATCGTAAAATATTATCTTGTTGAACAAAACAAGCTCACATGAAGCTGTATGCCTCGGTTTTCTTGCTTTTTGAAAACAGGTGAAAAAATCTATTGAAAATCTGCTGTGAGAATTCAAAGTGGAGTGAAGTTTTCACCATTGATCTCCAGACAAATATAATTTCTGAACTTCTTTTCAGAGCTTTCATATTGGAAAAAAAAAAACCCCACATTGAAATAGATTATATTAAAAATACTAATACCTTCCCCCGCTGCCAACCTGTGTGAGGGATGGAAAGGTCAAAGGGCCATGTCGGTTCCTCCGGGCAGTTATAAGCATTTAGAAATGTGTCAGTCTCTCACGTTAACAGCAGAGGCGACCTTGGGACAGAGCTCAGCACCCCAAAGGCATTGGTTAGATATTACACAACTAAAAATAAAAATGCATCTTATCAAAATGGAGATTACAGTTTCAAGATCCATGAGTCACATGCTGAGAAATATCGGTGCAGACAGGGCTTGTGGCTTTGTGGGATACGGAACGAAATTAAAATGATTCATGTGGACTCTTGATGTTGGTTGAAGGAGGGATTGACAGAAGAAAAAAAAAAAACAACCATTTTAAGCAACCACTCCCTCTGCCGTTACGAGTTTGGTGACTTGCTCAAGCAAACATCAGCAGGTTGTATTCTTGCCAACGTCGACGTCGAATCTTCCATTTAAAGGACAGCTGGCCGCTGCCCCTTTGTTGAATGTACTGTGTGCGGTGCGTTTGTCAGGATGATAAGCATACACTATTTTACAGTCCCTCTTGGCAGACTGTCTTATTTTCAACACACTGCATGCTGTTTCATGTCAAAATCAAAACTGCATGTGGACTGTAGCATTTTGATTAGTAGAAGGCTTAGACTTGCAAGAATCAAATCAGGGAAACCTTTCATTTCAAACAGCAGAAGCCTTAAATACGCGTTTTGTGTTTTACAGACCATCTAGAGAGGACGTGAACATTTAGAGCGATGAGAAAGTATTGAATAAATATGTAACTCGGCAGACAAACAGCATGAAAATTAAATGTCTGTGTGTGATGTACTGTAGCTTCTTCAGCTCTGTGTGGCTTCTTTAGGCATTTCTTTCCAAACGTGGTGCTGTGTGTGGGTATGTGTGAGTACTTCTGTGTGTGTGTGTGTGTGTGAGCGCCACAGTGAGGGCTGGTCTGTCCTTCCTTCAGATGTCTTCCAGGTCTCCAGCTCGCAGGCCTCTTTGGCACTTATCTAGCGTCTTGTGGTAGGCGCGGGTGATCATCGAGCTTGGTGATTTGCGTTGTGGCGCGAACGAGACCTTTCCAGGACTGCGCGGCGGTTGTCTGTTGGGATAAAAAAGACACGACAAAGAATCAGAAACCGAGAGTGAGACTGAAAAAGAACAAGAAAGCGTCGTTACATTGATCCATACTGGCACGCAAGAGCTCGACTAAATGAAAGGCTGCATAGAGAAACTAAGTGAGGCAGAGAAAAGAGACGGAGAGGGGAGAAGAAACAACATGAAGCAAATCCAGGCTGATTGAAAGCTGAGCAGCAGGGGAGGACGAGAAACAGAAGAAGCTGCTGGAGTTGAGGTGCTTGTGTCTGGTGTCATAGTAACTCCATTCAGCTCCTGATCCGGGCATCCACTCAAGACCCCCTCACATCAGATGCGGCATGTGCACAGGAGACGACGTAAACGCACACATGCAGGCGCACACACAAACAGGAAAAACAAGCAGCGGCAGAATAATAAGTCTACGTGTACAGTACATATGGAATTCAGGAAGGTCCTTAGTGAGATGAAAGGGTACAGCATGTTAGGACGACCTTTTAGAAAGAGAGTCCAATATAACCCCCAAAAAGGCAGATAAAATGAAATCAGAAGTAAAGAAATAAAAGTGGCTGCTATACACCCGGTGAGTGGTGGCACTGAATGCTTCACTGCAGCGCTTGTGGTCAGAAAGCACGGCCAATATTACTTTGGGTTTTCTCACTTGCCAGTTCTATGACAGAGTCATACAAACACTGCCTCCCATGCTATCCAACCATGTCTGCCCAGAAATGCCCATGGCATCCACCGGGCAGCCAGGTGGCAGGTGGGGCTGGACAGAACCAGGAAGCATAGCCATGGAGATGACTGCAGGCACACCCACACAGGACTCCCCGGTGTTTCCAAGCGTGCCGCCACCACTATGCCCATTACTCAGTGCCAGCTGTAGGGTGCCAGGCGTCCCGGGCTGGGCGTTGTTTAATGGCACTCTCTCCATCCATCATGTCAGGTAATGAGCTAAGAGTGACTGTGATGGCTAGAAACACATACACAAACGTGTACACACACACTCCATCACAATGGAGAACAGAGAGCACTCCTTCAGATTGGATACAAAACATCATGCAGATGGTGCACAGGAGGAGAGAAGAGGAGAAAGAGGGAGGGAAGGAATGGGAAGAATGAAAGGCTCTGTATTCTCCGCTTCAGTTGAACATACGTCCATATACAATGGGCGATGGTCAAAGCTGATATGTTCCAAAAACATCATCGCTGTTGGTGCTATCCACGCACTCATTTTTCCATTCGCAGGTCAGCTTGTAAACGGGACTTATGCAACCAATACAAACATCAGTAGTACAAAAAGGACAGAAATAATAATAAAAAAAAGTAGACCATACACAATCTATCCTTGCCAGTCATTTGCAAGCCCAATTGCCGTGACCTCATTTCTGGGCATGCGGTCCCCTTTACCCCTCAATCTATCAGAGGAGCATAAAAAACAGAGCCGGGAGAATACAGACCCTTTGCCTTTAATGCGGGGTCATCTTGGGCTACATCTATTACTGTAAATAGGATGAGGAAAAGAGGCTGCAGAAAGGATCAAAGGGAAGACTCAAGGAAAAAATGCATGAATTGGGAGACACATCATGAAAGACAAACTGGAACGATCCACAAACAGATCTATTAAAATTACAGCAGCTGGGGGTTTGGATGAGGGCTGCACTAATACTGTTTTCCAGTCAAGACCAACAACATATACATCTGAGCAATATAACACACATTATATGAAGAATACCCACCATCAAACTAAGCTTTAAAAGCACTTTTTCTGAAATCGAACTGTGGTTTGTGTCAAGCGATTTGATTCCAGTAAATCATGACTGTTGATGTTCTGTGACCGCCTAAAAAGGCTCCAGCCTGCAAGTTGCTATCAGCTCTCTTCACCGTTACATCATACTTACAGATAACCTTGGTACTGATTCAAAGTACAGGTGTATTGATACCAACATGAGCACTTAACAAGAGCACACACTTGTTGGTTTTGTTATTTGAAGAGGAAGCCACTTGTGTGCTGTGTAAACTGAAAACAATGCAGACCAGCACCGTGACCGCTTGTCAAAACCCTACAGGAACAAGGCCATGTAGTGGGCTGCTTGTTATGGAATGACATACAAAGGGAAAAATCCCGTTTTCGGTGTTGCTGCGTCTTGCGTGACTGCCTGAATACATGGGAAAGCTTCTGTGAAAGACTTTGCAGAAAGGGAGGAAAAACTTCCTGCAGAATGCATCTCCTTTCAGAGGATCCTTGAGCGGAGAGCTATCGGCTTCTCATAAAGACTTTTCTGTTCCTATCTTCAGGTGCATAAAAGCCCATCCTTTCCCACCCCACATCAATCTATCACAACAATTGAACAAACAGCAGCCATTTCTTCTGGGAGAGAAACATTACTACGAGCCTCTACTGAATTGACGCGCACACACACACATACACAGAGAGGGAAACACAGTGAGACTGGAGGGATAGCAGGAGAGATCCACACAAAAGACAAGCTCAAGGTTTTTGGGGGTTTTTTTTTGGGAGGAGCACTGATTGGGACTCTTTCTACTCGCATTGGTTCTGATGGCTTCTTTACCTTCTTCTCCCAGAGGCAGCATCTTTCCGTGTTACAGTAGGCGCGACACAGAGGAGCACAAGAACAGGAAAAGAAATTGGCAAAAGAAAAGCAGGTATTCCATGTTACAGCAGGGAGATGCTGGCATACCAGAACTTAATTAAATGCCGGCTGGCAACGTTTCTCAAAATGTTACTAAATGCACCGAGGATTTCAACGAGGGTGGGCAGATGGAGGGAGAAGTCACTGTCACATGCACACATGCACACACTATCTCTTTCTGTCTCACACACACACACACAGGGGGAAATACATTTTTGCTTAAGTGTTCAAGTGGGGCGCAGAGAAACGCCACTGTGCTTTGCTTTGAGGAAATTGGGCACACACACACACACACACACACACACACACACACACACGTTTTTAACACACACAAGCGTATCCTTGCGTGTATATCGTGATGATCCTTGCCACAAGGGAGAGGCTCTGAATAAGACAAGGGTAATGGGAGGAGGAGAGGAAGCCAAGATTACTAAACAGCTAAAGCAGAGGCCTTAAGCCGGCGCAGTCAACTCCAACCTTCCGCTGACTGTTTGGAGGGCCTCCAATGAGATGTCATTTCATCTTGTGATAGACGAGAGAGCCGCAGCTTCCCCAATGGATTCCCCAAAAGAGATTAAATATCATAATGACTTTTGTGTTACTGTCATCTTTGGCTAATTACCTGGAATTACATCATGATAAGGCGCTGTGATCCGAAAAAGAAGGAAAAAGCTGCCAGTCATCTATCAAACGCTTTCAGCATGGGACACTTTGAGGAATTACTTCTCAGTGGCCAGTATAAACAGGAAGTCTTTTGGAGGGATTATGCTAGGTTAGTTAAATATTGTCTGGGTGGAATCAGAGCCTGGGCCAAAATCTAAACATGGTATGCCCATTCATCAAGGCTGCGATAACAAGGTCAGGTTCACGTGTGTGTAAATGGCTGCAGAAGGCAAACAGGATGCATGACCAGGCAGGACCGGGGCTGCATCTGTTCTAGAATATCCTTGTAAATCATGCATCCACTGTCTTTTGTTCAAAACAAGTGAGCAAAGACACGATTTCTCCGACACGTCACTGCCTTTGTCTAATTCTCTCCCCGAGTCGTTCTGCACTTCATATTTTGATGAGATAAAACATAATAAAGGTGATTAGATCTCTGCTCGCTGCACATCAACATGTCGTGTTTGCTTCTATGTCGAAGGGGAGAGCGTCTGCAGCAACAGCAACAGCCGCAACCTTCTATCACCTCTTTTCATCTCCTCCTCCTCCCTTCCCCCCTTCTCCTCTGCCAGCCTCCAAGCTACAGAGTAATGGAACTCCCTACACAGAAACAAGATACGGTGTATAAATGGGATGCAGAGGGAGAGAAGCTATTTCTTCCTACTGAAAGTTATGGGCCGGGTATTGCAAAAACTACAGTCGTGGCAAACACAGCCCCTCGTTCACTGGTAAGAGTAATCACCCCAAACAAGGAGCAAGGGAGGGAAAAATAGTGCCGCTGAGGAAAAGATGGGTTCAGTTGTGGAGAGCGGGAAAGAAGGACGGGGGAGGGACGGTGGGGGGTCAGAGAAGAAAGAGTGTCATTGACCCTTTTTTATCTGATGTTATAAGTCACTCACTGATTTATAACAAGTGGCTGAAACATATACAAAGCAAAGCATGGCAGAAGATGAAAGGACAACATGCCTAACATGCTTTCCTTGAGCTGCAGCGCGATATATGCTAGAAGAGTATCTAAAGTTTTCAAAGAAAGAGCAGATTGATTTGAAGCCATTTTCACTTTGATTTCATTACCCCCCGCATCCAAAAGTTGCTCTTTTCCCTGCTGGATGAAGACACTGTTTACCTCATTTACAGTAAACAAAGGTCATCTTGCTTCCAGTGACAAAAACTGAGGAGAAAAATGATGATTTTGTGCTAACATTTCTCCAAGTAATTAAAAAACAAAACAAGCCAACCATCAAACAAGAAATTATTGAACTATGCAATGGTTGCATTGCAAATGGTCTATTTTTTAAAAGCCAATTTTTTTTGGTATTAGTTTTGTAATCGACATTTAGATCTAATTTTCTTATGCTTTAAATGTAAAAAAAAATACATTTTAGTGTCCCTCATTAATGCCTTGCAGTTCCACTCTCAGTGGAAAAAAGGTGTTAACATTGTGCGTACACACACTTTTCTCAGAGCTTTTCAGTTTCTGCTGATGTGCTAAAGTTTGGCCAGGTTAGTTGACTCCATCATTGAATACCATTTTCATTTCTTTTAATCATATATTTGATCTAGTTTACTGTATTGATGCATCCGGATTCTCTGCTTCTGCCTCACCGACATTGTCATTAATTGATTTCCCGTACGTCCTAGAATGACTTTCATGAATTCCCTGGATGATAAACGTGTTACTGTCAATCAAAGTTGACTGCAAAATGACTTACAGATACAACTGGTGCGTGAGCCCCATTGTCAAACACAACATGCGGTGTGGCTGCACTGAATTACAATCTCACAACTGTGACCTGACTTCTCTCTCAAGTTTAAATGTGCAATACCTGTAGCCTTTGTTTTGTTTTGTTTTTTCAACTAAATGAGAGGAGTGTACAAATGTCAGGGGATTTGAGAGCGAGGGGGCTGCAATCCGGTGCTTGGTGTGTTCTGGTGTGTTTTCTCAGCATGCCACAGCAGACAGAGGCGATCAGAATGGCATGAGAGGGGGAAATGCCTACGACAGGCCGGGATAAACATGCTGAGGCAAGATACTGAAATTCTCCCACTCTTGAATTTCTCACATCTGTGTGCACACTGCCTTTCTTTCTGGCTGGCTTTTTCAATTTCCTTCTCTTGGCCTCTCCTGCTTTTCCCATTTTAATCCGCCTTATTACAGACATTACCTCCAATGTTTACTATAACGAGCTGGCCACTTGTGATTTCTAAACACCCAGGAAGCACAAAAAAGCAATCTAAACACTAACAAATTTGAGCTTGAACACTAAATGGACTTGGACATTAAATCTCATAGTATTCAGATTAGCCATGCACGTATACAAGTTCGCGTTCCTGCTTGACAGTTTGTATACAGAATTTGGAGGCAAAGTGAGTTTAACTGGCAGTCTGTTGAGATAAACGGTAACGAGGAGGGGTTCGCGCAGGGCAGGGTGGTCATAACACATGCAATCGCTTTTGACAGCGCAGGGATGTGGTTAATGTTTCCATGCTTCTATCACCACTCTATCTCTGTGGGTACGGTGATGTGCATGCTCGGCAACACTGGTGACTGACCCAGATAGTGAATACAGCCATTCTTTCCCCCAACAGCCTCTCACGCCTCTCTATCCCCGGATTCCATTTACGATCCAGACTCACTTTGACTTTTAGGAGTCTCAAAATGGGACTCACTCAAAAACATGGCATCAGGGCTGATTTTCATGCCTGGGCCACGCTTACCACTTTTCCCCCCTTGTTGCAACTAGCACCATCTCCCCTCATGGTGCTCTTACTGTATTGTCAGACGTAACTGCATAAATGCAGCCTATTTCTCTGTCATGTTTCCACATACGCATGGTACATAATGTGCACACATTCACTGCGCCTTAACAACCCGACTGAAGGGCGCTTGGCCTCAGAGTAATGCCTCCTGACTGCTTGGCAGAAAATATGTTGCAGGAAATCACTGCACGTGTTCATATACAAATGCTTATTTCAGAAGGGAAGAAAAGCACTACGTTTATCTCTGAGTAGGTAAGCTTTGACAGCTCTGCTCTACCAGGAACAACACAGCAGGAGAGAGGAAAAAGAGGTCTTGTGCGTGTTTGCATGTAAAACCTGTGTGTGCCATATGCACTCTAAGCTCTGCGTGAATCTACGTGTGCGGCAATCTCAAAAACCCATCGTTCTCCTTGAAGCTCGACTAACGTTTGCTAAATTTTAGATTGAAAACAGCGAGCCTGGCAGACTACTGGTTGCACAGATTCCTCATTGGGCCCCTCAGGTTCAGAAATCTCCTTAAAATATCTCTGCTGGACTCGATTCCTCAGTCACGGAACAATGTGTCTTGGCATTCTCGGATGCAGCGGAGGCACACACACAGCCCAAATGAACAGTTATATGAAAACACTTTTGCGATCGATCAGTGCCTCAGGCAAAACTCCCATTCATGATTGTCCTCACAGCAGTCAAGTTTCAGGAGGCAGGCTTCAACCCAAGTATAAGCATGGAGGAAAACAAATATCTCAGAGTAAATTCCTAAAACCGCGAAGCGTTGCCCACCTGTTTTCCTGCAGTTTCAGTTTTCTTTACTTTGATATTACCTCCTTACTTTGGCACAACACTGAAGTATACACTGTAGCTTAGAAGGCTTGTGATAAGAGGATGTGCAGTACATTATGTGCAGTACAGGGAGCAGGAGCATTTCCATTACACTCAAACATTTGCTGTAGGGGTGAAACTAACAATTATTTTCATAATCAGTGAATCTGTCAACTGTTTTCCCATTTAATAGATTAAGAATCCAAGGCGACATTTTAAAATGTCTTGTTTTGTCCGACCAACAGTTAAAAAACACCTAAATATCAAGACAAAGAAAAGCATCAAATTCTCACATTTGACAATCCGGAACATATTGAGCAATGATTTCAACTACTAATTAATTCGTTATCAAAATTGTTGAAGGTGTTTTTTTTTATAATCGTGGCTCTAATTAACTCCTTCATTTGCTCAAGTAGACAAGTACACTGTGGAGAGCTACGTGCGCTGTCAGAATATGGTCACCAGACTGAAGCTTTTGATTTGGGGCTTCACCAGCAGCCTGAGACGATGACCACAAGGCACGCGGGAGCCGTGGAGAGCACAGATGGGGCCTGTAGCAGAGGCCTGTGCTCCATAGGCCTGAGCCAGGAGAGAGAGTAATCCATCAGGCCAAGGCACTCTGCTGCCTAGGGGGGCCAGTCACTGACCCTCTAAGACTGATTGGGCCTCTGTGGGAGGCCAGACCCCCTGACTACATGGACATCAGTGCCTGGCTTGCTCCACTGAGGCTGGATCTGAACTGGACCGAGCCAAAGCAGTGACCTGCTTCCGTTTGGATTGTGCGGTGGGAGCTATCTAGATCACAGATGACATCCTGCGAAAATGTGTGGAAAATAGAGTCTGAACTTGAATATTGTACATCTTAGCGAAAACAAATTTAGCAAACAACACTTGATATATCAAAATAGGCCATCCTTCAGCCATAAAGAATTCATAACCCCTGTCAGCATATGTAGGTTAATGTCAACCCTCATACTGACAAAACTGTATTACTATAATGACACGGTGCTGTAGTTAATACAATGTAAGAACTTTAGATGGGCTGATAGGAATCTAATTACTTTATCCAACGTTCTTCTGAGCCAAAGGGGTCAGAGACAGTATCAGCCAGACGAGCGCTGGTACCTGCGGCAGCCAAGACAAGCCACATGATTGACAGGTGAACGAGTAAACAGAGAGATAGTTAGACAAATGGAAGCTAAGATATAGTTTGACAGACAGATGGGAGCGTAAATGGATGGTTTGGCAGCATGATAAGGTAAATAGGCTGATGGATCACCAAACAAATGTGGGAGGAGGAAGGAAGAAAATAAAAGAGAAGAAAGGGAAAGAATGCCTGCCTGCAGACAACAAAAGATAGGAAGCCAGATAGCCTGATAAACACAGATGGATTGTGTTGATACAAGGGGAGGTGGGGCAAGATCGATAGATTGTTTTATTCTATTTGCTTGGCAAACTGGAGATTTGATGTGGCTGGTATCAAGGCGATCTGTTTCTGACGACGCCAGGCGTGACTGTTACAGATGGCGAGATAGCGACACATCTCAATCTTTGGCTAGCCTCAGTGCAGTCTATCTTAGCTGTGGTGCTAGCACCACCTTCAGTTCTTCCACTTCTGAGTGTTATCTAAAAGGCCGGTTTGCGTGTGTGCAGTGGATCATTTCCTATAAATCCCCCCTTCCCCCCAACACACATGCTCAGAATTTCAGATTGGCTGGGGGTCTAAATTAGCGAGTGGAAGTCACAAGACGAAGTAAGGACGCCATGCATGAGGTGCTAACCCCTGACACCGGAAAGGAGCTGCAGCTTGCAAAGAATAGAGACTGGGTGTCTCAAAATGGAGAAAAGGTGAGATTCTTAGCTTCTAGTCAGATTTGAGAAAAACAAAATGGATGCCCTGACAACCCAACGCCTCATTACTGCTGCTTGCGTTTATCATGTCAAAATGGAAGACAAGGGTATGTGAAGTTTAGAGGCAAGGGCCCTCCTAGTTAGAAAGGTGGCTTTTCTCTGTGGCTGCTTGAGGGACATGGGGGTGCACTGCAACAGCATTGATGAGTGTTGCAGGGCTTATAATAGACAGGAAAGGCCCAGAAAGCATGCCCTTTAGAGGTGCAGCATCTCTCACTGTCTGACAGCTTACAGGGCCTAGGCTCCACAATGACACCTTCACAGTGCACTCCAGATGACACACAAACACACGCTCACAGGTGCATAATGCTCAGACACACACTCTGAGAAACACAAATAAGTTCAGCAGCACACGCGCTCAATTACACACCAACGTACATCCGTGGCCACGCGCACAAATATACACTGATCCACTTGTGGAGAGAATACCTGACAAGCTGAATCTCAGCATCATGCTGACAGTATTAATACTTAAAAACAAGCCAGGCTATAAAAACATCCGGCACTCACTCCAAGAAGGGGGTTATGGAAACAAACATGTGTTTGTGCCATGTTAAGGAAGCAGTACAACTCTCTCATTGTAAACAAAAATACAGCTTAAGCCCCATCTCTAGGAATAGTGTTGGATTCCTGTCAAAGCCACGGAGCAGGTAACCAAAGGTGATCCTTTTTTGAACAGTTTCTGGTGTGTGTGTGTGTGTGTGTGTGTGTGTGTGTGTGTGTGTGTGTGTGTGTGTGTGAGACACTCCAAGTAAGGAAGGGGAGCACTGTCCATCACTGCCTTTATGAGTTATTCTTACTATAACCATTACACTGTATTGTAGTGTTGAAAGGGTTTGCTCATAAACTGATGAGCCAATCAACAGAAAATATTCAACAATTTTGACCAATCATTTGAGTCTTTTGTTGGTTCCAGCTTCTCACATGTGCTGGTGTACTGCTCCTCTGTTTTATTTAATTATATGTAATGTTTTTCTTTTCTTCTCTGGAATTTTTGACAAAGTGAGCAATTATAAGATGTCAGTTTGGGCTTCAGGAATGTGCAATGGACATTTTTCACTACTTTCTGATTTTTCATAGACCAAAACCCAAACAACAACAACAACAACAACAACAAAACAGATTAATCAATAAGAAAGTAGTTGTAAAATCATCATCTGGCAGTGGTCACGTTCATGGCAGGTGAGGGAGACAAACAAGGGCAAACGTGCTGCAACGGCCCAAAACGTTTCCATTTGGAGAAACTTCCTGCAGCTTCAGAAACGATGCCAATTCAAAACACACACAAAAATCCAAAACTGAACTGAGAAAACCTGCTGCAGCAGCAAACACACTGCAAATACAGAGATGATACAAAGTGTAAAACACACAAACTCTGAAGAATACAACAACAAAAAAAACCCCACTTTCAAACATTTTTTTGGGCCGAATGACCAAATGAATTGATATGTAAATGAATACCTATATATTAAGTAAACTCCCAGAAAGGATAACATAGCTGGAAGTTAATGTTGTACACATTGCATTAATAAATAACTATTTCTGAATCTGCATGCAAACACACACACACACACACACACACACACACACACACACACACACACACACACACACACACACACACACACACACTGACTATTATAAAATTTGTTTACAGTAACTTATCTGAGTAACTTATCCCTTCCTGAGATGTAGAAATCAGAAATACAGTTTCGACTTCAGTTTATTTTTTGTCCTTGATGTCTAAGTTCAATAAGGACTTCCTCTGAGAAAATCTGCAACCGGTTAGACAGCTGCTACAAGTTTTCTAGCAACAATCCAAGCCGCCATCCAATCTCAGGATTTTCTAGGACCCCTCACCACCGATGCCTTACCCAAGTTAATAAAACATGCTGTTGTGGTTATTTATTTATTAATTCCCTTTTTGATGTGTCCCAGTGCACAGTCAGAGTGGTGCTGGAGATCATAGAGGGCTTTGCAAGCGAGCAGCCTTGCTCTTTCCTCCATGCCATCACCATCAGACCCATTTGGCCATGTGAAGATGCTCCCCTCTGTTCACATGGGGTGGGTGCAGGGTGGGTGTGCTTCCAGAAAGACTTTTCACTTTCTCTTTTAATATAAATGATTCATACTGAAAGATGCTCCCTCATGTACACAAAACACCACAACCCTTCCTGCGATGGGCTACACTTTGCTACCTTCATGTTCTCGCTTGTGCATCGCCTGCTCGACTGTCAGTGTGAGTTTTTGTGTACAGGACTGAGCGTCGCAGTGGCAGAGCATATAGACGTGCCGTCTAAAGAAGCAGCTGAAATTCAACTTTGAAATTCACATTAATTTACTGGAAATATCACAATCCTGTCAGTTTCTTTTGATATTTGTAATTATTGTCATTCTCAAGGAAATTAATTTTAGACTTCAAAGGTGAAGAAAGCTCCAAGAGAAAAAACATCAATTTATTTACCTCTAAACAGGCTATAGATGTGTCTGTGCCATGACTGATAACCTCACCTGCAGTCATGTGGTAGAGACTAATTAATCTATCTTTCTTAACAACATCTGACAGTCACTGTCCATCAGAGCTCCATGTTGTCCACAAACTAAACAGAGCGTGTGGGTGTGCTCCCGCATGCATGTGTGATTTCGTGCATATACATTCAAAGCTTATGTGTGTTTGTGCCTGTGTGCCAGCGTCTAAGGGAGGTTACATTTTTTTTTGTTGTTTTTTTTTTTAACCGCCTGCAGGTTGACTACACATACCCACCGACCAGACATCTCAAGCGACAATGGATTGTGTGTGAATGAAAAATGTATCTGTCCCCTTCACTTATTCATCAAGGAGGAAGATTTTTCTGCAGGGATGCCCTCTGGAGATGTGGCGCTCACATGCCAGGCGGCCCGCCGCCACTTTACCCACAAGGTTTTCAATAAAACAAGCAAACAACACAATTCCAACACCTATAAATAAGTGATCATTCCTGAATAAAGTGCTGTACACATAGCCCCTCACTGAGGCCACTCATCTCAATTTAATGGGGCCCTGTACCGGCAAAAGTTATTTCTCCCCCTCTCTCCTTCTTCCTATCTTTCTCTATCTTTGAGCAGAGTGAGGGAGCAATGGAGGTAGATGAAACACTAGAAGCAGAGGCGCATTCAGATCGTCATCATGCCATCACCTGGCTCAACACTGGTTAAGATACAGCACTATCTGTTTCATGATTTATGAGGCTATCAACATGCGCTTTCGTCCCCCCTCTCCCTCTTTCTTTCTCCCGTCTCTTCATGCACACACACACACGAGAAAACACAAACACTTACACCCGAGCGCACACAAACTCCTTGAGTTTGCTTCCCAGTTATTTTCTCTCTTTCTGGAGACAGGTTGTTCACAGCAGTTTGAACATTCAGAGCGGTGGCTCGCCAGATGCTTGGGCGTCTGTCAACGTGGTGCTATTGTTAGCTAGTTTTTGATAAGATTTACATGGCAGAAAAGCCATCAAATAAGATATACTACTGAGAATATGAGAGGGGATCACACCTAATCCGCACACCTGCGTCTTGGCAGTGCTAAGTCTCTTTTCCATCCAGACCAACACACACACTCCCAGACAAATGCAACCGCCCACCCACACCGACACAATCAAGACTGCAAACTTAGAGTGAAAATCTGGGAGTTACACAGCAGCTTGAGTCTGATTTAGATGTGGGTTTTCCCGCGGCTCAAAGGCTCACGATTACCATACTTGTTCAAAAACTAACACACATATAGTACACGACTCAAATTTACGCACGCACACACATTAGCATTACACTGTGAGCGCTCTTATTTCTTGTTTTATGGCCCTTTTTCACCACATGAGCTAAAATTTTCCACAAATTTAGGACTTTTACCCGCATTTCACCTGGAGGAACCATCCGGTTGTGGTTCTTGTTGTTGTCTCGGCGTTTGCAAAATAATGTGTCGAACAAAGTGGCTGCTTTTGATTCTTCTAGTCTAATCGTCTCAAATTTAAATGCAGACATGAATGTGCTGAATTAACTTTTAGCTTCACATTTAGTTCCTGAGGACCTTTACTCTGATAATATTTGGATAAAAAGGCCCACTCAGGGTTCATACAGATTTTTTAAGAGTAAAATTCAAGCACTATCAAGGTACCTAAACCAAAAATATCCAGACTCTCTGAGCTTTTTTGAGCTCATGTCTGGATTGATCAATCAATCAATGTATAATGTACATTGTCACTTTATTTTACCAGCTGTTCCTATTAACTTTGATTTTGATGGTTTAATTCTCGCTCATTTCGACAGCGGGAGACAACAAACAGTCATGACAGTGGGATTGTATTGCACGATTTTTGGTTTCCATGAGTGATTGTGTAGATGAAGGCTGAAACTCGACTCATTTTTCAAGGAGAAGATTAAAATTCGAGCACATTCCTAACCTTGAAAACATGAAGCATTTCCCAAACTTCCCAGACTTTGTACAAACCCTGCCCATTCTACTTTTGTCCCTGACTGATGTGCGCAGACACACACACACACACTGGGCACAGCAAACCTGTGCTGATTAGAGAAGAACTGGGTCACTCGTGTCTCGGCTAGTGGCACTTTCTGCTGTGGCCCTATAAGCCCCTCGGTTACCCAGAATCCCTTGGCATCCATGTCAGAGCCAGGGCCTGCGGCAACACACCTGTGTCCACACTTCTTCACTGGGATCAATTAGCATTAAAGTTTCAGAGCTGCTCTCCCGCAGTGTAGACATAGTGTACACTGGAGGGGTACAGCCTGAGAACAGCCACAGACAGAGACCTACGGAGACGTGGAGGGAGACATAGATTTGTAGACACACACCACAGCAGACAGAAAGACACTCGCATACACAACCATCCCTCTACCCGTAACTCTACTAGCTGCAGGTCTGGGATCAGGGTTCTGGGTGCTTTTCATGTGGAGAAGTACACATTCACACACACATGTACTATATCTATGAGGACGAACACCGGCACGTCCACGAGGACACGAGCATGCATTAGATATTCTGCCATGGCTTCCTCCTCTGTTCCACTGAATTTATCTCTCCACGACTTTGCTAATGTGTCCTCCTCACGCCCTAAAACAAGCGGATTGAACTTTGACTGTGTAATTTACTCCTGGAGAAATGTATGACGCAGAAGTACAGAGGGCTTTTTTTTTTTTTTTTTTTTTTTATTACTGAACGAGACGTGGCTGAATCAGGCTCATTAAATGAACTCTGACCACTGATGTGAGAAAAATGTGACATTATTGTGGGTATCTGTACTTTCCAGTCGTTTATCATGAAGTATAGTTGAATTATTATCTACATATCAAAAGGAAACACAAGTGTCATCAGTTTTGTTCTTAACATTCAACCTTATGTTTTTTTTTATTCCACTCACAGTCGTACAGAAGAGCAACTTCTATTTTCTGACTTTCTTTTACATGATCAACATCCTTTTTGGCAGCTTTTCAAGTCTTACAAACACAGCTGGATTCTAAAGAGGTCATGTGGTCAAACTTATAATATAAAGCCTTTGCATTTCTGTCTCATCCACCCACAGGTTGTTGTTTTAACCTTTACTCATCCAAACCTCAGCATGTGGCTCTAAAAATGTTCCGTATGAGCGGTTGCCTTCCTAGTTAAGCCACAAATATGCCAGAGCTCCCATCTTCCCAATCACATGAAGCGCCATGAAGCCAGTCACCAGCGAACAGATAGTCAACAAGTAGGCGGTCGCGTTTGTTTTTGAAGAGACTGTACAATCCTGGAGCTTTCACCCTGGGGGGGCCTTCCCACCACCATGCGTCAGTTTACAGGAATCACGGGTGTGTTTGTCTGTGTGTGTGTGCGCGCGCCACAGAGGAAAAAGAGCACTGAGGGCAGCTGTACCTGTGCTGCCTTGTGGTTGTCTCTTGACAGTGCCCTTCACATCACAGCATGGGCCTGGATGTTGGATCTGACAGAAGTGACCTCCATGCCACATCACCCACACAAGACACACAAACACATGCCTGCACACAAACAGACGTGCACCAAACCGAGATAGACAGATTTACACGCGCACACACACACACACCTGGTAGCTCGCTGGCATATATGAAGACACAACGCTGATTCAGGCGAAACGCGGGGGTGCACACAAGACAGAAATTAGCCATTAAGGTATAAATAAAAAGCCACCCATTCTAGCACATTCATACTGTGTGCAGCCACAAACTTCACACCGCACTACCCCCTCTGGGCTACTTAGCCCCCCTGTCAGACAGCTATCAATAGGGATTCCAGAGGAGCAGCAGCTAGACAGCATGGGTAAACAAAGAGGGGATGAAAAAAGAGCCTGAATCAAAGGCATAGTGGGAACCCTGTTATTCTCCCTGAGCAGGAAATCATTTGCTGGCAATTTATGACTCATTTTGAAGCGCTTTGTGTGGGGGGTGCTTTTGACACATATGTAGTGATGGGGAGGTGGGTGGAAGGAGCTGGGTTTGGTGGTAAACTTTGACTTAAATATTTAAAATGTCAAGCCGTTTGTTCTTTACAATGCTGCTATTTCCAGAGAATTGTTGGCTAATCAGAATTGGCGTTGCATGTGTCAAACAGAAAGCAGTAATTGATGGGATTCAGTGCAGGCACAATTCAGTGTGATTGATAGGGAGTGGAGGAAGCACTGAGACTTGCATTTTTCTCCCGCTGTAAATAATAAACAATATATGTCACTTATGCCACTGTGTGGAACTCAGTAGAATGATTATTTTATTTGGCATCTCTTTCCTAAACTCTTCAATCAATACTGTACTAACATAGCCACCTTCTTCAACTGATTAGCCTTATCTTAATCCCCATAAACACAATGTCATTACAAGTAAATCCATTTCCTCAGCACTCTTTCCACCCGCGACATATTTTCCTCGCCTCCCCTAGGCCTAATTGAAATTAAGTTAGGTGACCTTTGGGGTGCCTATAGGGGCCTGCTTGTTCCACTAGCCCCTTACTATATTTCATTTGCTAGAGCCTCATAAATCAGCCTGTTGAACTGGGCTGCAATGATGGTCCCGACCTTTCTCATGACATTTCCAAATGGCCATATCCTCTACCTAGGATCATGGCACCATGAAAGGCATCCAACCATGTTATATGAAGATGACGATGAGTCCACTACACCAGGTGCATGGGAGCAAATAAACCATTGGGAAATGGCAGCTGGGACTGGCATTGATTGTCAGAAGTGCTGCTCTGTGTGAACAACTTTGTAAGAGAAAATTAGTCCTGAAAACACACCATGGTGCTCACATGTTGTGAGTATGTGAAGAATGCTTTTGTCTTTGAGAACACTCAATCAAGCACATTTACAATACACACTTGAGCGCTGTGAAGAGACGC
Source organism: Chaetodon trifascialis (assembly GCF_039877785.1). NCBI lineage: Eukaryota > Metazoa > Chordata > Actinopteri > Chaetodontiformes > Chaetodontidae > Chaetodon > Chaetodon trifascialis. The sequence continues at coordinate 21,811,565 of NC_092060.1, forward strand.
TTTAAATTTGCTCAGGACACCATCTAAAATACAGTTGGTGGAAAGAATGAAGCTTATCATTCAGGCCAGGTGGATTTACATCTTCTTCACTGTAGCACCCTTTGAACAAGATCCTCATTGTATGCAAATCTACACTGGCAACATCATAAAGTAGCTTTCCCTTCTCTGTTGCTAGGCATGTACTATGTATAGTCTGCTGAAGAAATCCTGTGTGTGTGTGTGTGTGTGTGTGTGTGTGTGTGTGTCTGTGTCTGTGTCTGTGTTTGTGTGTGTACTGCAGGGAGAGAAGTAAAGGTCCACTTGTGACAAGCCTAGTGGGAATTGGAACATCTGGTGGACCGGCTGCTCCTCTGGTTAACATGCTCCTCCTCAGTGGCCCCCGACGACACACACCCAGGTACCACATGCACGCACACACAGGTGCACACACATACGTATGGACACGGACAAAGTCAGGTGCATCTACATATGCACACGTGTGCACAAACACACACATCCCTTTCCTGCTAATTCTTATCATACACTTTTAACGTAAATCTGCATTCAGTTAATGTCATGTAAATAACGGTCCATCATGTCAAGAGACTCGACACCATTATCGCGCTGGAGAGAGGTATAAATAGAGGGCCTATCATTCATAGAACGATGCTAAAGAGCAACTATGTCCAATTTGCACCAGATGCTCTTCAGAGCAGAATTAAGCCTGCATTATTGCTGGTGGAAAATGTCATGTTATTGGCAAGGTGAACCCTCTCCACTCCAACCCCTGTTCTTGATGTAGCTTTGCATGGATTTGTGCTGGCTCACTCCCATATCCACCCTGTAATCGACTAAATACAGAGCCATGCCTTATTTTATCGTTCTCGCTCCGCGCTTAAAGTCATCACTCATAGCCCTGCTGAGCTTCAGTGAAATGTCATCCCTGCTGCATGGGATGGAACACGGCCTCAATTAACACTTCCTTTACCTTCGTTAACTAAGTAATGTTATAGGCAGAGGTCACATTACCGCTGAGTGTAACAGAAGACGACAGGAAGAGTGGGTCACTATTCTTTCATGAAAGGTTGAGTTACTTGATAGAAGTGGCAGCAGTCTTACTAGAATGATTGCTCACTGCCTCCAGGCCTGGCATTTGGCGCCCTAGGCGAGATTTTGGACTAATAACTCCGACCTCCCTCCACTGCCTTCCTCCTCCCTCTGTCCCCCCCTTACACACACAAATATTTGTTCTATGTCTGTGAGGACCGTAGCTGTATTCTTCTGTTTACAATCCCACAATCCTCGCAGCTCTAAACCTAACCCCTTCCCCAGAAATAACCCAAAATAACTTGATAGAGGTTATGGCCAAAAACATGTCCTCATTTTTTCCTGCTCTTACGATCATCGTGAAGGTGTGTGGTCCTCGCAATGACAGTAAGAGCGAGGGGACACAAACACACACACCTAATCTCCAGCTTTCCTGCAGGCTGCAGCCAGGTCTCACCAGAGAAATAGTCTGGGGAGGGTGTGTGTGTGTGTGTTGCAGACGCAGACTACACTTCCTGAATGACCCTGCCAGCCTGAGGAACACTCAGCTGGTCTTCTGCCAGAGCCTCAGCACCCTTCCTTCACCAATCTATGTAATGGCCGTGCTAATGATGGTAAAGCAGCCAGTACCTCAGAGAGCAGTAATTTAGACACTGCTAACACTATCGCCAGTGCAGTCATTCCATGGCGATGATATGCTTCTGATATCAGCCACTCCAGAACCCAGCGGTTTCTTTGTGGTGACATGACGAAAGTAGATAATTAGAAAAAGAGCATGCACACACGCACACACGCACACACACACACACACACACACACACGTTCACTAACTCAGATGAAGAAGAAAAACATTGGAATCTGAACAGAAAATACCACTCCAGACTTATGTAAGTGTTTACTTTCTCAGCTGTTTCTCACGGCTGAGAAAGGGAGTGTATTGATTTTCCTTTTCAGAAAAATAATACTGAAGAAGAAAGGAACATAAATAAAAGCAAGAAAACTAGAGAGTGTTATGGAGAAGAGGAGGGGAGGGTGGAAGGCATCAAGGAAGAGGAGAAATTGCCACACATGAAAAGGCTTTTTAATGTTATTGGGAAACAGTAGCGAACAGTACTGGCCTCCTGGAGCTGACCATCACACACACCCTATACCCATATTGACGAATCCCACCAGGCATCCCCGTGCTTATCTGTCTACCATCAATCATCTCTGTCTGCCAGTGGAACTTTTTTTGTGTGCATATGTGCAGTTTTGTGTGTAAAGCTGCACTTCAGAGACAAAAAGACACAAGCATTGTATAATCGTACAAGATGAAGGCATACAGTGATCAACAAAGAAAAGGCACGCGGCAAACAGAAAAAAAAATAAATCGCCTTCTGTCTTGAAATGACAGTTGTGGTGTTACCCTTGTACCTATTCAGTTGATTGTGGGCTGATGACGTTATCAAGATGTATTTGAATCAGACCCCCACGTTCTTTAATAAATATCTCTTCTTGATTTTTTTATTTGTCTTCGGTTCATTAAACGCAACCTACGCCTTTATGGTCCTTGATAAGTGGCAGCGGTATAACGTTAGTCACAATAATGACCTCTGAGGTGTCCGGAGCCCAGAAAATAATAGAGTCGGCAGGGGAAGCTCCATTATGTGTCACGAAAACCGTCACCTCAATCTCATCTATTACTTTCTTAAATCAAGACATCTCTTTGTGCTTTATCGCTTATTTAACCAGATAATGCTTACTTAAATCAAACCAGTGTTTTTTCAAGCAAATACATGAACATCTGCACTGATTAAAAAAATAACCATGGATGCATCAGAGTGAGCAAGTTAGACACATGCCGAGGTAAACCAAAGTTGTCCAAGTAGCTGCAGCTAATTTGATTGGGATACATTTTGACAGAAAATAAACTTTTAATGAAGAGCCGTGTGGTGGGAGAAATTAGCCATTACCCTACAGAGATGGCATAAAATGTTTATAAATGACAATGATGTTGGCACTGACTATGGAGGAAGTGCAGAGCTTGGGGAACATACTGACGTTTAGGCTGTCAGAGAGCAGGGCACAGACTTTACTTCATCTCGGGAGGTGGAGAGAAGGAAAAGGGAAGGGATGGGAAGGAGAGAGTGCAGCGGAGGAAGAAGAAAAAAAGGTGGAGGGGCACGAGGGGGGCATGTGAGAGACTGCAGCTATGATGTGCATGAGAGAGGGAGACAGTGAACGACAGGGCGAGAGAGCTTAAAAGGCACGGCGTCTGTTGGCTGGCAGGATGGACGGAGGGAGAGAGGGAAGTATGCGACAGCAGAGCGTGACAAGTGCGGCAGAACAAACCGGTGGTGACTCATGGGCTCCTTCATTCACGACTGTGATCAGATCCAGCAGGACAGCCCACCATATGGGATGGCACAACTTATTCATCCAATCACTTGGACTGCATACAGGACCAGAGGAGGCGAGGGGGTGGTGTGTGTCTGCGCGTGTGTCTGTCTGCGTGTGTGCGCTGAGGAGAAGGTGCCTGAAGGTTTCTTGAATATGACAGTAAATGAAGAGAGGAAGAGAACAAGGCTACTTCAAGGAATATAATTAATCTACTAAAAGCTCAACATATCTGAACAAATAAAGAGGGGGCACAGGGAACAGGAAATTGCATTATAAAACATGCATGGCAGCATGATTTGTTTGGAATTATATAAATAAAAAAACTCCCAATCAGTTAATTGAACACCTTTGTTTGTGGCTCCCCTATGATGATCCTGTTAAAAGCTTTTTACCCTGAATTATATCCCATTTATATCAAGCTGTGGTCCTAGAAACCCAACCAAGTCTGCCTGCAACTTGGCTATAAAAAAGCAATGTAACACAATTAAATGGGGAATTCTCAGATACTAAAATTAGCCGTTGTCTCCCTGTACTCTCAGATTATTTGTTTATCCTCTTAAGAAAAAAAAAGCCTAACCTCTGACTCTGTCATCCAGATGACATACTGAAAAGACGTTATAACAAATTATTAAATAAATGCTTCAGAGCACATAACGTTGTGATAATCACTTCTGTCTTTTCCGGGCCTCCGTTAAATGCAGATTAAGGCTAAGCTCTGAGAGGTGAAGGGCCTGGCGAATTGAGCCCCAACACACCAAGCGCAGGAATAGAAACAGACATAATCTAACCAAAGCAAGATATTTTTGTGAAGAAAAGAATGTTTCTTCCCGGATGGCAAGAGGCATCGTAAACCCTTTTATAAGGTACCTAAACTACACTGTGCTTCAGTGAAAGCAGAACCAATTTGCTTAACTTCACAACATGCAGGGGCCCTTCGATAAAAGTGTCTGTCCTATGCCGCAGCTGGCAAGCATATTGTTATCCGCTTTGTTCCTGTGCCACCTTGCCAGCTTACTCAGATTTTGCGAGACAGATAGCGATCATCGTGGGGTAATTTCGGGATTAGGTTGGAGGTGTATTGTAATCATACGCTCCTGTGGTAGTCATTCGGGATATGGGAACGTGAGACTGTCCAAGACCTCTTTGTCTGTTCTTTAAAACACTAAAATCGTCAGAGCAGCACCCAAATGAAGAAGTTCTTTTTTCAGAGTACCAGCATGCATCTGAGCCTGCACTGATCCGGCAAATATTATGTGATTGGGTTGATTGGGAGCATCTTCAGAAACGAGTGTGTGGCAGAATGTGATTTACTTTAAAGCCTCTTTTTTATGCTCTGCTGATGTTATGTTTACACGTACAGTATGTGGGTAATATTCCTAAAGACCAGGTAGAAACTGCTTCACTGACATCATTCGCAAAATAACTGTGACACATTTGCACGGAAAAGGCAGTATGAACATGCACGAATATCGTCTCAGTCCTTAATAATGACCTCTTAGATGTGACACACAGCTTCAGGTGTAACTGCAGCACAAACCCCAACCTTTGGTAAACAGCCACACCTAATTTATGGTTTTTCACGATGAAACACTCCAAAGTAAGGACATGATGGAAATATCTGAGAACGCAGCGGGAATGTCAGAGGGTAGCATTAGCTAAGGTAAAGAAACACACTTCCCAGGAGGTTAGTTACAGTGTTATCACATTGTCAGTGAGTCTTATTCACAGCCAATCCTTCTGCCTCCTTGTTCCCTCTGCCCTCTGCCACAGGCTCTCTTCTATTCTTAGATCCTCCCTCCAAATGATCTACTTTTCACTTGATTTTTTTGGCCCCATATTACAGGCAATTCAGGAGCAATTCCATTTGGCAGGAACAACACTGCACTTCAGAGAGGATATATTTACTGAGCAATGAATTTAATGTCATGTTGTATCCTGTCATTGTTGCTCAGCTGTCTAAAAGAATGAAATGTCCTCTATCAACAAGGTAGTTCAAAAACATTTATTTACTCTTTAGGTATTGCTCACCAGGAAAAGAGTGACCTACTAAACATGTGTGTAACAGGTGCAGCATGTTACCACATTCTTACCATACATAAAGCAATGTATTGCTTGAAATTATTACAGATTTAAGTGGTAAAATCTGCTTTGACCAAAGAGACAAAGCAGAATGCCCTTCATATAGCCGCTGCATAATGACTAGACACAGAAGAGAACGTGTAGCTAGTGGCCTTGAGTGACACAAACGTGTTAAAACCAGGACGTGGTGCTGAAGTTTGAAATAAAAAGGAAAGTTAGAAGCACGAGTTACAGTCATCAGGGTAGAGCTCCGTCTCAAGGCTTAAGAGGCATTAACGGTTCCTGTATCTGACCACCGCCTGAGGGCTCCTGCTCTCCACATTGTGCCTGTTGCCCTATCTGGGGCAGCAATATTTGATTAGGTTTGACAGTAGTAAAAGACTGTCCGCATCAAAAAAAGGAAAAAAAAATGGTCACATTCTGACTCTAGATAATAGATGTTGCCATTCTAAGCCAATAATAGTGTCTATAATGAAATCAGTGGGGCAGAAAAGAGGCGCTCTTTCATTTCCTTATGCAGGGCCGTGCGTTTTGTACATCCCATTATTCATCAGGTCCTGGCTGCTGATAACTGTCCCATTTGCATCTGAATCAAGAATGCCTTATAACCTCCTCCCCCAAAACCACCACCCCCCATGCAAATGAAGTGACCTAAAAAGAGCAGGTACTGTATTTAGTTATTTGTGAGCAACTGTGACCTACTCTGGAGGTGGTGTTAAATCGGTAGCAGGGTGGAACCTGCAGTACTGGCAACGCTGCACAGACAGTATCAGGATACTCGCATGTACCACATCAGTGTCAGTTTTATAGTTCCGTGTCACATGTGCTTGTTCGTTTTTTTCACACTCAGTTAATCTCATATTTAGGTCAAGTTTTAGTTAAATAGAGGTTTGAGCATTTTAGTCAAAGAAAACCATAACTAGTTTAGTCCAGTTTTAGTCAATGAAAACTGGAGACATTCCAGTCTTATTTCAGTCAATCAAGGGCAATTTTATCTTACCATTATCTGATTAAAAACGCAGGTCGAATGATTAAGAATGCAGCTTGGCAGACAGTGTCTGGTCTAGTGGTCTGATGGTATCAGTTTGAGGAATACATCCAGATTAATTTTGATGCCAAATCAAATTCATTTTGATGCTAATGTGAAGGACAAATAAACCGCATTTGTATGTCATCAGATACATCAGTTAGCAAGTCAGCTGCTCAGGTGGTGATGCACACTAGGCTGCTGTGTTTGTTTTTTTAGTCAGTCAGCTCGCTAGTTTAAGACTCAAGTTCCTCCTGCTGCTTTATGGAAACTTGCAATCCAGCCAAACATCAGCGTTTCTCATACAGTTTATCCCGCTACAGTTTCACGTCAGCATCCTCCCGCATGTAACTGACACCGACCAACACGTGCATACAAACAGGTACTCTCAGTACACTTCAGCGTATAACCGACACACACGCATTTTCTCTCTCTCTCTCTCTCACTCACACACACACACACACACACACACACACACACACACACACACACACACACACACACACACACACATATACACACACACACGCTGAGGATATGGAGCTGCTGCAGTGAGAAAAAAAACAGTCTAAAAAATTTCATCACCTCCTCTTGTCAATAAAAATAAAGGCATATTTTTAAGTTTTTATTTTTTTAAACTACATTTTAGACTTTCTTCGTCTTAAATATTGCACGTTAATATAGTCACGGTTTGTTTAGTCTTGGGAAGGTTGTTGATTGATACATTTCATCATTGTTTCCGTTCTGTACGAGTATTAAGATATTCTTTCATGAAAGTGGTTTCTATATTTCTTCCCTCCCAAAGCAGGACGTTTTTCCGCAGCGTGTCTGTATCTGTACTGCAGTTTGGGCTGCCCTTTTTTCCCCTGACATGCCCTACTTCAATGAACAAAAGACAGGGCAAGAGTGCATCATAGAAAACAGTGAATAATCTCGGCCTCGCTTTTCAGAGAACGCTTGACTCACTCCAGTACACTCTGCAGTTCAAAGGCACAAGACTTCCCTATTTAAAATCTCTGCTGCAAGTCAGGAACATACTGTGTGATATTTGTGATCAATCATAGCTGCAGAAAAAGATTGCACTGGCTCAAAATAATAAAAAAGATGCTATCCATAAAGTGGCGATCTGTTGAGGGATGAACTCCTCAGAGGAAAGTCTAGCTGTGCCAGACAGACTGTTCAAACCCCCAGTAGACGGACAGATTAATGGAGTGCGCTTTCATATACGGTAGATGTCTTAAAGTCAAGACGAAGTTGGGTGCAATCCTCAACTGTCTTAACAGCACATTGCGGCAGCATGCGGTGAGAAACGCGTGTGTTGAGTCACAGGTGGGCTGCTTCAGTCCAAACTGTCACATACTTGACTGTATATAATTCAACAATACTGGAAAACCTTTTCCATAAACCCTGCATTTACACAACAAAAACTGAACATAGACACACATACACACACACGAAGAATCGTCTGTTTTACACACATAACCAACACAAACGCACTTCCAAATGCCAGAGGGCAAACGGGTAGAAAAGGGAAGTGGGGGTCTTTTGTGCACTCTGAGTTTAGGTCTTGGCCATTAAATAAGCTGGCACTGCAGAGGTGAGCTGCATTGACAATGATATATGGGAGAAACACAATCCATTGCTGTTATGAATTGGCTGGCTCTGGTGCGGACAATGCTTGCACACACGCACAGATACACAACGACGGACATTCACAACCAAGTGCGCAGACACACACACACGCGCACACACACACAATCAAGAGGCAGTGGTAGAGCCAATAGTATCTTCCTCTCTTCCAGACAAATTCAATTTTCATCCAGGACATATGTAAGCTGATTAAAACAGCCAACAAAGACTGGAGAAATATGTCACATCCTTCAGGACTGGACACAATATTGAGTGCTGCTTTGGCAATGGGATGCCTGCTCCCCTTCTCCGTCCCTCTCTTTCTAAGCCTCTACTCTCCCTCATGACATTTCTGCGTCCTTCCTGATGCCATCATGCATCCCCTTCTTCCTTTTCTCTATCACAACCTTTTCTTTCCTTCATTCCGCATCGCTCTGTCCTACACTCCTGCCCTTGAAAAGGGAGACATATTACTCTTAATACGCTATGAAAAGCATATTATGAGTTCTCTCTCTATATAAAATCCATATTGATTTTCTTAAGCCTGCATGATTAACCATGTAAACTATGCCTTAGTGCTGTTCCCTTGTCTTAGCAGTGACAAAGTTGAATATTATCACTGAGGATTGTTCAAGCTCTGTGGAAGCACAGGCGTCTGTCATGTCACGTACGACCTGAAAACAATGGTATAATTCTTCTCACTGAAAGGAGAAGTTGATACTCCCATCATGCAGTGGTAAAAAAAAAAAACAAAAACAAAGAAAAGAAGTGGTGGCAGCTTTGTCTTCCACCTTGCACTTGTGGGTGGGGGTGCAGCCTTGACAGTCAAAAGTGTGTCAGGCAGACACACACATGCCTGTGCACCAGGGGCGTCACAATGCCTGTTTAGCCACTGCAAAATAATGTCATATCACGAGAAGATGTGTGAAGAACACATCTGAATTATGAATGGAGGGAGGTTAATTATGGATGGAGGGAGGGCAGAAGTAATGCCTTAGACATTTCCCTGAAACACATGGTTGGATACATGGCTACGGACCCACGGCACACTCCTTGGCAAGTAACAAGTCAGAGAGAGACTCCTTAATTAGCTCGTCGGCACTGATAATGGTTGGTCTTTGTTGCGTGTGGATGTATTCCACCTCATTTCTGTTAAAGAACACTCTTCAAATGAGTGCATAAGATGAATGTGCTTAACTCAAGTTGACAAGGAAAACTGTGCTCTTGTCGACAATAAAGCAGCAAAATGATTATATAAAAAGCAATTATAACCATGGCTCATCCTTATAGGGTGATGTGGAAAGTGATAGTCAAGACAGACAAAAGAAATCCATGAAAGGAGAGAAAAGCATTGAAGTTGACTTCTGTCAAAACTTTCTTTTTGGGGAAAAATATACCACTTTCATTAGGTTTGTTTTTAAATGTACCGTTTGGCAGATGACACGCAAATATTTGACAGGTTTAATATTTGTCCTTTTCACAGATCCAGAGTTATAAGTTGTATCTGTTTGATGCAATCAACTGTCTGCGTTTATGCGGACAAATGATTCCTTTGCAAGAGAGCTGCACCTGGAGCTCTGATGGATTGAACGGGTTGTCAACCGCAGACAAAAGCCATACCCTCCAAAAAGAGGGTCAAAGATTTGGTTCGATGGCGAGGAATTGGAGGATGCAGGCTGTGTTGGGGGGTGACTTTAAAAGAAACAACAGCTTCAGGGTGGAACTAACTAGGGGCGTGCCTTTGCCTGCATGGGAAAACAGACAAGGCCATTGGGAGAGAACGACGTTCCAGAGACCCATGGAGCCTTGGTTTGGGGGCTTGTGACCCCTGCAGGTTTTGTGGAGTTGTAGGAGGATTAGTCAAATGGCTCCACTGCTTTTGTGTCAGTCATGACAACTCAACCTGTACGGCTCGTAGTCATAAGTGAACTTTTACTGAAAACGGCACATTCCCCTCGGTCATCCGCCAGCTAAAGGCACCCTCCATCCCGCCTGCTTCAAAGTGGAATAATGAAAGTATCTGAAACATGTGCACGTCAGTTCATCACAGGAAACATAAAGGTTTGTCTTACATGTACCAGACTTGTGTTCAGAAGTGAAACACAATTTCAGAGTAATGTTAAACAGCTTTTTGAGATATGAACAGTGTTACACTAAGCTCACTCAATATCTGTCTTTCCAGCCATATCAGACATATCTGCAGCTCTCTGTCACCTCTGCTCGTTCTGCAGATCAAACCATGAGTCTAGATATATAAGGCTGCAGTTCCTTTATACACAGAGATTACTCTTACCAAGCCGTTGTGACTTAATATCCCATAATATCCTAAGTTCATGCTGTTTCATTCAGTGGGTATCTGCAGATGACTGATTGCCAGCTTCACTATGAATACAATTCCAACAATACCAGCCACTAATAAGAGCAAAGAGGTAAAGCCTTTCAGTTTGGTTCAAGGTTGAAGAAGATAAAGGAGACGATGGGAAGAAAAAAGGGACCTGTCTCTGACATTGTCAGGTCCAAAGGAAGCTGAGTGGTGCTGCACAAGGTGCTGTCTGACGCCTGCCTGTTGCAGTCCTCAGCACTGCAGGCCATTCACATGGCCCATTCACCCAGCTCTGCTGAAACATTCAAAGCTTTGCTTCCAAAGGGCCAAACTTTTGTTCCTTCACAAAGGCCCTGACCAGAGGTTCTCCCATAGATGGGAGCCCCGTTCAAAATCAGATTATTTCCAGTGAAATCCTCCTTTCTCCACCTGCCAGTTAACTATGTCAGTGCCATTGTGTCTCCCCTGAAAAAGCTCTCCATTTTGGCATAATGGAGGCTGGATGTGTATTATTGCTTTTACTGCCATTTATTCTTGGAGGAAAGAGGCACACCCCACCCCCACACTCCTTCCTCTGCTTTTTTTTTTTTTTGAAGAAAAATCTGGGCCACATGCCCCAGAGGAACGCAAAGTGCTTTAATTCATTCGCACCTTTTCTCTCTGGCTGCCATCTCCAAGGCTTCTCCTTATGCCCAGAAGTGATTTGTTCAGGCTGGACCATCAAAGCAATTATGGTAGCGGCCTGCTTCCCTATTATGAGGAGAGATGACTGACAACAGAGGGATGGTGCGGGGGTGGAAGGGCACTCGGCTTCAATTTATTTGATCTGAAAACATTTTTTCATTCATTGGCATCCACTCATGTAACAAAACACAAACAAACTGGTAAGATTATCTCCTTGAGGTTTTTTGACTGAAAACATCTTATCCAATTCTGTATTTCACGTTTTTCAATTACCTTTCTCACCTTTCTGTGAAAAGCGATTGTGGGCCACCATTAGGTGATGCAGGACAGAGAATGCCAGCAATGTAACAGAATACTGAGGGGCATGGCAGGCAGTGATGTGTAGCAATTAATGTAATGGACATGAGAGAGCGCACAATCCTTGGACTAATGAGAATGTCTTATATTACAGTGCAAATGCACAGGGTCGCCAAGACTCCTATCATTACTGGACTATAGGAAGATGGCTCACCACAAAAGGAGATACTCCATAAATGGCTAATGCAGAGAGCAGAGTACGGCGCCACTGAGCCGATGTTCCATCCAAGAGTAATAATTCTGCCTGGAGTGACAGGGTCATTGGGATGGATGTAGACAGGACGTGAGTAAAAATAAAGTATTTAAAGAAAACAGGGCATTTGGTTGAAGAGGGGAGATCGTGAGGAATGGGACAAAGTGAGGTAGATAAGGACGAAATTGGAGTAATACAAGAGTAAAGAGGCTGAGGTGTGAGTGAAACAGGGGAGAGAAAAGGAGGAGAGGGAGCAAGAGAGGAGAGTAATAGACTAAGAGAGGGGATGGATGAGAGGAAGAGGCCGAAGAAGAGACGAGAGAGCATCATGTACAGACAGCGATGAAGCAATTTGACACATTGGCTAATCAGTCTGCTGTCTTTTTCTTTCACAGGCTGTCATCTTGGCCATCAAGCCATCAAGACCTTGTGCGTCTCCCCCTCTCATTGACTGATCTCCCCGTTCAATTATTCAAGGTTTATAAGCAGGAACCATCTATTCAGCGAGCAGCAGATCCAGTAAAATAATGGAGGGGCTGCTTCTTCAGCCATACTGACTGTCATAAAACTTTTACAATTGCCAAAAGAAAAATCAATTTCTCAGACAGACTGTTGTCACCACCGTAAACATATTAATGGTGGTATCAGAAGAGCCCTACCATGCAGCACACTTTAATAATGCAGACCGTGAATGATTTTACATGCTCTCTCACTAATCATAACATGTAGGGGCTGAATATTTACAGTGCTGGAATGCTATATATAGCCAACACAGAATATGTAGTCACATGTTTGTTGTACATGTGAGTATGCGTGCATATCCAGCTATGCTACAGCAGGAGTCTGTATGGAATAATATTTAGGCGACGTGTCTGTGGATTTAGTTTTCATGCTGACCTGGCTGTCCCCTTTAAAAGCTAACCTGTGTGAGTCACGCTGTGACACAGAAATCAGGTCAACCGCTGGCCTGCCAAGGAACGCTAAGCTTCAGTAAACATTCCCACAAATAAGCAGCTCACACAATCACACAAAAAAACAACATGCACACACACACTCACACAAAAGATCAAACGTACAGACACACACCCAGACACACACTGCCATCCTCACTTGTCGGAAATCTTAAGGAACATCACAGCTCCCATCTGCCATAATCCGCCCCGGGGCAACAGTGACCTGAGCCACGGGAAGAAACTCATCTAGAGTAGACGGAAAAAAAATAATAGTTGAGGTAATGCAGTGTGCAGCCTCATCCTTTACTTAGCTGGCAATGCCTTCGGGGTGGAGATGTTACAAACTCAGCAACCTCCACTGGCTTTCCGCTAATGCATTACCCCCATACTGTTCGGCTACTTCTCAGGCCCTCATCCTGCCGTCTTTAACTTAAGGTTATGGACTTTACATGGACGCCTGGGTTGGTGTATGGACAGTGCAACTGCACACACGGACACATGAAAACATACATACACGATATGTGCGCTGTACAGACACGCACACAAACTTACAGTATCTGTGCATGTGTACAAGCATGCTGTCAAGTCGGACATAATTAAGCATGCACGCAACACAAGCGCACACACTTACATACATCACCAAATCACAAGTCTCTACCCTTTACCATCTATCTGCTTAATCCTCATCCACTGGAGGCAGAGGGTCTGAACTGTGGCAAACCGTCTATTTTTAAACTTGACATATTAGTCATCTCTTAGGGGAGTAACATTGTCATTTATGGAATTCACAAATATCCAGCTGTTGCCCCCCCCCCCCAGCACAGGTTAACTGTTGCGGATGGATTCAGATACACTGTCTGTATACGTCACTTTTATTTACACAGCACATTTCTCAGAGCACAGATGCCGATCAGCTTCTGCTGAAGAGGGAGCTGGTGGCTCCACACACCGGTTTGGGCATGTGCTAAAATATGTAGAATCGTAACTGACTTGTTTCCTCTTGAGCCCAGACAGTACAGTTGCTCGCAGATGCACAGGTGTACAGGTGAAAACGCTATCTTTCGCTTTCATCCTCTCCTATTAATCCTTCCCAAAGTGCGACATGTTCTCTCAGTGTCCAGTCAGACAACTGATCCCCTCTTTAAAGAGGATCCAGCTCTGTTTAGCTCCCCTTAACCCACCTTTAGTCTTTTAGATCTGGTAAAAGAGCTGATAAATCTAAATATAATTTAGATTTCCCTGACCTTTTACACTTGAAAAAGTGAATCAAAATCATCATTCAAGGCAACTGATTTCTAGAAATTTAACGAGGAGGATCATGTGGACAGGCAACTTAAGTTTAGGATGTTAAAACAGCAACCCTTCAGCAGTTTTCGACTTGGCATTCTTTATACCACCACAGTACACAAGTAGACCAAAGGTCCTCTGGCAGACCTCTGGCCAGAGATATTGGCTTCCAGAGCTAATGATCTCAAATTGTACACTTGTGGGTAATTAAGCATCGCTGTTCTCTCAGTAGCTTACAACAGCAAATATGTCATTGTGAAAATAAACAACAATTACACTTACACTCATTACGCTCTAATTGCATCATCCTATATAACAATCACAAGCAAGGGGACAGCTTAATAAAAGCTACAACAATAAAATTTATGAAGCGGTAAGAAAATAGAAGACCATATCCCAAAAACTTAAAAAAAAAGGATTTATGCAAGAATAGGAGGTTATGTGAACACTGGGCATTAAACAGAGCATGCGTTTAAAATCCTTATGGGTATTTGGTGGTCAACTACAGCGGCAACACACTGCATGCACTTAATGTGGCTGTGAGTGCTGCTCAAGCTTGGGAAAACTCATACAGGCAAGGGAGTAATTTGACCCCACTCAAATCCTTCCATCAGACACTAACCAAATAGAAGTCAAAAGAACGAATGAAGAAAGACAAAGAGATAAAAGGGAAGAAAAAAATTGAGAAGCGGCTAAACCACTGGGATTAGTGCTAAGTAACTAAATGGGCCATATCACTTCTCCATTACCAGAAAGGAATAGCTATTTCAACTGCTGGAATCTAAATAAAAAGAGGAGAAGTCTGTCCTCCCTCCGTCTTTTGTTCATTCACGTGTAAATGCTGCACACGCTTATAGCCTCCCGCTCTTTACTTCCCTATATGAGCAAATGGAGATTTGCCATCATATCCTTGAGGCCCATCAATAAATAAACTTGACGCAAATAAACAGATAAATAAATAAATGTGAAGAGCCTAGCAAATGGCCATCAGTCAGCATTAGTGATGGAACCATGTCAAGCACAATCATGCTTGACTGGAGGGGAGTGCCTGAGCGAAGGGAGCTTTCTTGCTGATTGCACGCCCACTGTGTGTGTGTGTGTTTGTGTGTGTGTTTGTGTGTGCGTGAGACAAGAGAGGTATTCTGCTTTTTACCTTCATTTAACCCCATCCAATTCTCTGCCCTCTTTTAACTCTTTATCGCTATCACTATCGATACATCTGTCCATCACTGCACAGTACATCCACTCGCTCCACTTGACTGAAGTCCATGCCTCTCTCTTCAACCTCCTCCCCGTCACGACCGCACCTCTGTCAACCAAATCTGTCATGAGATCACATCTTCCATTTCTTTCAGTCCCTGATTATGCCAACTGGGTCAAGCAGCCTCTTTCTTTTACTCTCTAAACCGTTCTGTCATCTGTCTC
Organism: Chaetodon trifascialis; assembly: GCF_039877785.1. Lineage (NCBI taxonomy): Eukaryota > Metazoa > Chordata > Actinopteri > Chaetodontiformes > Chaetodontidae > Chaetodon > Chaetodon trifascialis. The sequence continues at coordinate 21,826,927 of NC_092060.1, forward strand.
CGTTTGTGTCTCACAGATAATTTGACTATACACTTTATATTAAGGTACACATATTCACTGTAAACTAGTTGCTTATTAGCATATGCCTTCTTTTGGGGGTTAAGGTTACTAAAGTTAGGTTATTAAGATCAGGTACAACAACTTCCTTATTATCAATAAGCAGTAATTGTGAGGTTATTGAGGGAAAGCTCTTAGTTAAGGACTTTGTAATTGTAGAATATGATCAAGGAGAATAAGACATTAATACGTGCTTTATAATGACTAATAAAGAAACAATATGCTACTAACATGCATGCTAATAAGCAACTAGTTAACGGTGATGTTTACTTTAACATAGCGTGTTGCCATTTTCTCTGGTATAAGTCAAAGGGCTGATTAGATGCCACTGCAGTCCTGACAATCTGGAGGCACTGTACATTTTCGCTGATGCAACAGTGACCATCAGAAAGGAAACTATACATTTCTTTTGGCCGTGAAAATTACAAACTTCTGCCTTTTATGAAACTTTTGCTTTTTGTTGTTCAGGCACTAAAATTGACAGTTTACTGCATAAATCCATGTTGAATTAACCAAACACCTTGATTGTGAAAGTGCGCACATCCTACTGACAGTGTAACTTCCTGCTGTTATCAAAATAAAAAAAAAGATTGGTGTTAATTGAAGGGTGTGCACACCAATGAAAATAAAGTTTTTTTGTCACAGTGTCAGAAATAATGAACCTTTTACCTTGTTACTCATGATCTCTAAATGAGGCAGAAAATATTTTAAATATATTTTCTATAGAGATGTCTTGCTCGATTTGCATGCATTCAGCTCGTGAAACTTCAAAAGGAACTTGGTTTTGCTTGCAATTTTCTGCTCTCACAAATATGTATTTCAGAATGCATTTCTTTGTTGCGGCGGTGTTGATGTTAGTGTTACTTTCACTTGCTGCCAGATCCATCTCAGAAGTACTGTTAACAAATTATGAATTATTCATTTTGATCTAAAAAAAAGTGTTTGTGGTTCATCTTCAAATAATCTCAAAATCAAGACGGAACCTCGACTTTCTTGCACTTCAGCAGAGGGAGGTATGACTTCATTAACACCCCTGAAACACATGTTGAACTCACCATGCAGCGCTTCTAATTTAAGTGTGAAAAAAGTAAGAAGAACAATGTTAGCAATGTCGCAAGAGTCAGTCAGTTCAAGCTGACAGGATCACATATATTGTTATTTCTTTAATATCCTTCTTCCCAACATCACCTTTAATAACATTTCCTATTGAATGGAACATTTGACATTCTTTGACACAATTACTCTTTATCTGTATTACTGGGTAATACCATTATCACTCATCACCCATCTGCCTCTCCTTTCCTATACCTCCCTATTACAGACATCATGCCCGTCTAATGGGAAAGTAAAATATTAATTCCACCTCATTGTGACTGACAGAGTGTAGATAGTGGCTAACGCTTCAAATGCAAACATCAGCCAGGACATTATATACTTTAATACCAGCCACATCCTATTAAGGAGGCTGGAAAAACACAGGAGTATGACAGCAGAGGAAGAAGCATTTGATTCTGGCGCTGCCTTTTATTGTCAGTGGAACACATAACCATACAGGATGCCATCCTATTCCACGGCACATTATTTGTTCTCTAGCTGATCATCAGTTGGCCCCGCTGTATGCCTAATGAGCGATAAATAAGGTTTAATTCAACCGACACAAGTTGCCCATCCTTCAACACTAAGCATGATGGCTTGGGCTAGATTCCATTGGAATTATATGAGGGCAATTTTTCAGCTAGTGGGATGGTCCGACTGCGTCTCTTTTATTTGGCTTCCACAGGCATTCCTTTGGCTTTAAGCTCTGCAAGTTTATAGGTCTATTAGGAATTCATCAAACAATGAATGATATCAATCTTGTTGTGTGAATGTGCCCTGGGTAAAAATAAGATGAAACCTTCCATTATGGGGCCTCCAAAGCATATTTGCCCTCCAAAATTGATCCAGTATTGACAATTTACACTTAGGGTGACCTTTCATAACTGCCCACATACTTGAAAGCCAATATTGTTTGGAGAGTGAGCAAGAAAAAAAGCAGCCCACTGCAAACGCTCTAGGATTTTATTGAATATGATAAGTTAGAAGACATTTTCGCTCTGCAGTTGTTCGTTGATGGTCCACTAGGCGGGAGGGCTGAGTACTTTTTACATCAATGAGGCCCTGTGCCAACAAAGTAAGACAATATTGGACATAGGTGTTGAGAGCTCTGAGTCCATTATAGCACTAAGTCATTGACTTCATCTCAAAAAAGACAAGGAAAGAGAAAGTAAGCATTTCCATAGAGAGCTAGTCTCCACATGGTACGTGTTATCAGACAGGGAGTTGTAAAAGGGCATAATGGCATCAAAAGGCCATGCAGACAGCCCCCTGTTGATACCCTGCACTCCAGTAGATAACTTCAGTTTAGGGGGTACTTAACTGCAGGGGCAGGGGCGAGAGACCCCTGGTGTCCACTCAGAGAGACTACCTTTTATTAAGATTTGATTTATCCTCTCAAAATGGCTCCATGTCACACTTCACTTACTTTACGTCCTCTCTTGGCAGAGTCAAGCAACGAATCAGTTATGCGCCAAGGGTACTCAAATGGTACATAAAATCTTCATCTATATTTCCATGATGGGTTTTCTGCTGTGGATGAAAAATGATCAGGTCCAGAGAAAGGCTCTGTGGGTCAATGAGAGGGACAAAGGCTTTGTCTATGCCCTAGGATGTCAAATCTTAAATGGAGTGGCTGTCCTTGCCTCAGTTCGTTCCCATCTGCCTTTCCTTTTGGCTGTTGATAAATATCCTTATCTATGTGAAGCAGGTGATAGATTTCAAGCAGCACGTCTCTACAGAGCTCAGCTCTCATCTACTCTATTGATATCTCACATCTACTAAGCCATCCGAGCTATAGCAAGAGGCGCCGACACCCTCTGGGTCTCTTCGCCCAAAATCATGTTAGCTCCACTTCCTGTAGGATCGCCTCCAGGGCCGCCCCAATGAATAACATCTATCAACTGAAGTGGAAGCCAGGAGCTTGTGGAGGCAGAAGGCTTTCGCCCTCAACTCAGAGACACCCTACAGCAACAGTCCCTATCTGATATGTGACACAAGCTTGCATGTGTGTGTGTGAAACAGTACAGGAGAACAACCGCTTGAGAGGCTGAGAGACAACCAGAGAGAGATAAAGCGATGGGTACAACATATGTGTGAGCAAATTAATTGCTAAGGGAATTACGATCACTATCACTTCCTGTGATGTAATTTAAGAAACAAACGGGTGATTTTCTCGTAGATCAGGGGAAAGATGAGAAACTAGCTGCCCGCTGAACATTGTGGTTGTCTACATCAGGGTGATGTGGATAACAAACACAAATGTAATAAGTATTAAAAGATCATTTATGTCACAAATGAGGTTGGGGATATGGGAGAACAAGAGGAAATTCTTTATCTTTGCCAGCATCTACTTCTTAAAGACACTTCCCCTTGGTCTTTTCATTTGGCTCTTTGCAGATTCATCCCCTTTCTTCTGTTAAAATTTCATGAGATAAAATAGGTAATTTAATCTTCATTAAACATACAGGGGGCCCACTCTCTGGCCTGACCAGCTGAATTAACTGCTTGGCTTCGGGGGATAAGATAGTCAGGCTGAAATTCCGTAACCCTGACAAGCATTATATCACTGCATCTCTATTTTTTAATGGGCATGAGATGATCCCTCCCTGTTCAATGTCAAATAAGTCCTTAAGAGGCTTACTATATAGAAGACAGGATGGAACTTTTGATGGACTGACCTGTGAAGGTGAAGCAGAGAGTGGGGCACAGAGAGGAAAGGAGAGAGGCCCTGGTTTGGGATTGTAATGACGTTGAGAAAGCAGTAAATAAATAAGATTGGCTTGGTTCTCTTTGAAATCTGATTGATGTGTCTTTTGGGATGCCCCCCAGTATGAAAGACCTACTGAGTCTGTGGCTTTCATCCCTGACCGAAAATCAATGAGCCAGGATGTATGAGAGGCTCCAGCTCTCTACCCACCAATCTCCTGCCAGATACCCAGGTAACTGTCTCACCAGAAAGGGAACAGGAGAGAGAAAAGCAGTAGGTCTAACTCATACCTTTTTTATCCTTATTCAAGCAAAACTTAATTTTAAAGTACACTGTTTGTGCAAAAGAAAAAAAAAAACAAAACAAAACAAGAACTCTGTGCTATACAGTGTTAAACCAACTGGATTTAGCACCACTTACATTTCTATCAGTAAAATGACAATTTTTAGATTTATATTCTTTATATATTATCATCCAGAAATTAGACTGAACCCACAACAGAAATGTGGCTTTTCTGGTCTCCATCAATCCATTTTCGTTGTGTTGAATTAGGACTGGCTGGTGTAATTGTATAACATACGAGTATGGCCTTTGGGGTTAGGTTTTCCATCTTACACAAAGTGGAGACAAGGAAATAGGAAATGCTTCTGGAATTGGGTGTAATTGTGACTGGCGGCACCTAGAATTGTGTTCAGCTTGACACTTGAGGTAGTCTGCTGGAGTGTAGTTTAGCCTGAAGGATGACAAAAAAACTACATGCTGGGTTTAAATGAACTCCTTTGACGTAGGCGAAGATTCTTGTGCGACTCTGAGAGACTCTCTCTGGTACATGCTGCTCGTTTGAGGATGACAGGAGGTTAATCAAGCTTTAAAGCATGAGATTACAACAGACATGACAAGCAGGAGTGAATAGATTTGGCACAGTGTCTGATACAACTGCTCAAAGAACCTTCTCTACCAGTACATTCAGAAACTGAAATGTTTTCAGTCCCCAAGTCAGAGAGAAAGCAAATATTTACACAACCAAAGTACATAAACATTAATGCTGCTGTACTGACCCAAAAATCACACCATCATTCTTTAAATACTGACTAAAATGTTGTCAGTTCCCACCATGCATGAAGAGGCAACAACCCAAAGACAGCTCTCAGTGACTGGAATGTCTTTTGTCATCAAATCGTCCGTCACTGGGGAACTTAATTGTTTCTCTTTACAGAGAATACTTAAAAAAAAATCCCTCAGACGGTGCATAAAGATTTCTGTTTGCCCCCTTTCATGAGATGAGACAAAATTCCCCCTATGCTGTATAGCAGCTGAACTCATTTCCAGATTCCATTTAGAAAAAAATCCATGGAGCCAGCATGTCAAAAGGATTTTCCCCTCTCATCACCTCCGAGCAGAGAATCCATGCAGCTGTTTATCAAACGACAGTCTGGGTTCTGTATCAATAAACAAGGAGTCATCAGTGCATAATACATTCTGCTAGCATAGCAGTGGCACGCACTTGGAAAAAAAAGTGTGCTGAGAAAGGTCTGATGCACAGTGCCATGCAGGAGAGAGAGCGGTAAGTAATCTTGGTTATCTCACAAGAATAGGAAAAAAGGTCAAAGACATACAAAATATTGGATTAAATATCAAGCATATCCATAAACAAAGGCTATTTAGTATTACAATAATCCCATGGCACATCATATGTAATGCACTGGTGACACACCATTTTCAATTGTCACTGCAGCAAGTAAGGTAAAGCAGACGCCACATCCTCCAGGGTCTGACCCACCAGCATGTTCCTGGTCTGGGTCTCCTTCTATTTGGACACGCAGAGAATACGTCAACAGATCAGGAAGGTGATCAGATGCCCTGACCACCTCAACAGACTTCAGCACAAAAGATCTGTGCTTCTGTTGAGGGCTCTTTCCCTCAGGAGGAACCCAGACACCCAGCAAAGGAAACTTTCCTACCCATGCTCTTTTCTTTTTTCAGTCACTACCCAGAGTTCATGACCACAGGTGAGGGTCGGAATGTTCAGAGCATCGTGGCCTCAGACATGGAGGTGCTGACTCTCATCCCACTCAATTCACATTGGGCTGCAAAACACCAAGTTCACACAAGAGGCCACAGCCCCCCTGCAGAATTCTGGTGTTCTAGAGGGTGTCCTCCCCAGGACCCACCTAGACTACTAGATGGTCTGACAGTCCAAACTGCTGCTTGTCACATAGACACAGTCAGAGCATTTCTTGTCCCTTATATTCCTTCAAATACTGAACACAGTAGTGCTGATCTGGACATTTACAAGATTCCCAACACCCACCCTGCGACTGTCACTCTGAACAGCTGCAGAAAAGCTGTCCAGTTCCTGTCTATGAGTTTGATTCCAGAGCTGGTGTGTATAAATGTGAGCCAAACTATATTTAATTGGTACTTCCACTCCTCACGTACTTCTTCCCACCAAAGAGGTAATATTCCAGGTCTTTAAAGACAGTTTTCTTGGCCAGGTGTCAGCTTGCCAAGGCCCTCTCCTTGGCTTACTTAAAAATACTTAAAAAGCTTTCTGTTAATTAAATATTTATTTTAAAAAAATCACAAGCAGAGTTTCTTATTTAACTGTACTAAGTGCATGTTTCGAGTTGCAGCAAAATAACTGACCAATATGTCTGAAGTACTAACTCTTGACATACACTCTCTTCCACAAATACACCAGCATGACGTTGTTACTTGGACATGCAACTAAAGCAGATTAAACATAGTGAGAGAGACACTGTTGCAACACACAACCAGTTGAAAGTTGCAGGCAATTCATTTTTAGCCAAGTTGCTTCAAAGTAGGTCTGTGCATAGCACAAAAGGCAAGAATCATTAAGAAAGAGGTGCTGTTGTGCATAAAGTTGACATTTACCAAACATGTAGGGCAAAAGGAAGATAAAACACAAAACTGTTGTGGGAGGCCAAAGCATGGAGGTCCACAGACCTCTCCAGCAGAACACTTCCAAAACATTGTGACAAGACAGGAAGTGATATCATGCTGTGACAGCATAGACTAACAGGAAGAGCGAGACAATTAGATGACAACTGGAGCTGCTCTACATGTCAGAAATGAAGCTGAGCATATTAAAAACTATTACCTGCGAGTAGCGTGACGGCTGTTAGGATTGTAATGGTGTTACAAGATGAAACATCAAGATGCCAAGACGGGCGAATCCAATAGTGGTGCCCTTTACCATGTTTGATTTTAAAGGTAGTCAATGTAAGATTTACATCATGCCACTCAGCAGTACAAGCATGAATGACCAGAGTTTTCTTCTCTGCTGCAGTCTACTGTACTACTCATGAAATATGCTGCAAGTTCTTATCCATTGATGTATTTTTTCTGTAGGCAAATTTCTGTGAATACTGACTCCAGACACCTACAATTTAAAGAAATAAATTTGATTGTGACCACTGGTGCTGATGTCTACTCAGCTTGCAATAATTCTTTGTGGAATAGTTTCACCTGCTCTTATTATAAGAAACGCAGCACATCATTCTGTCTGTGAATTTATGTCCTTATGGCCATTAACCAAAAGCACAGTTGCTTTATAGTGTGTTTCCAGAGAAACTAGAGGTGATGTTACCTTATGCTACAGCTCTAATGGCAAGGACTTCAAATGTCGTCTTGTTTTTCTTTTGTATATTATACATACATAAGGGAAAGGACACTATGAATCACAATCTGTACTTATAACAATGTATACCTGGTGTCTTGTTAATGCACCTCAGTAATCAGCCAGTTGCAAAATCAAAGTTCAAGTGAAACCAACAGCAATCTTCACTCACGTGTGATGAATCATTTTGAAATATGTTTCTTCATTACTGCACAAATCGTGATTTGCTATGGATCATTACAAGTCCAATTCTACATTTCTCAAAATTAGCGTTGACTCATCTGGAAACTGCAGTTGCTTTCCTCAGTCGGGACTGTGTGTGTCAATAAGAAGTTTTATCTTTGGTTTAATTTAAATTTGTCATCCATCTAAAAGTCTCATAGTAGCTTTTTTTAGTTAGAGTAAATCTTACATATTATGCCTTTCAGCATTTAAGTCTTTGCTGAGTCAAATGCAGTCACTCTGAATGTTGTAGACCAGCTCAGTTTGAGTGCTCTGACAAAAAGGATGTGAGTTATGCAGCCAGCAGAAGTGCAGCAGGAGGCAGGGTGGTGCTGGGTCTGGGTTAAAGGTACTTAAATACACACACCTAGGGTTCTGTTACCATAGTTAGCACCCGGCCACCGAGAGGATGGACTGGAAGGACTTTGATCACCTGTAACAATGTTGGTGATAAAACAATAAAGAAAGAGAAAGAAAAGAAGGGAAGGGTGGAGAAACAGGAAAAGAGAAAAAGGCGTCAGAGGTGACACGTCTCAGATATTTGGCGGGAATGAACCACTCCAAGAGTTTGGAAATACCATTCAGGTCTGCTAAGACACCCAAACAGGCTCACACTAAAGCCAAAAACAGAGATATGGAATGAACAGGTGCAGGTGAGGAATGAAGCAGGTTATGTCTATTGATGAGCAGCATTATAGGTGTGAAGAAAGAGTGAAGCATGAGTGGATGTGTGTTTGTTGTTATTCACTTGGATGATAATTTGAAAGGAAATGATCATTTTACTGATGTTCAATCCTTGTGTATATTTTCACAGTAATTGTCTTTGATCAACTAAAAACAAATTAAATGCACCGCATCTTGTACACCAACAGGAAAGATCTTACTAATAAAAATAATTATGCTAGTAATGACAATAGCTCATAAATTTGACGTGACTTGAAGCACTTAAGTAATTTAAACACCTAATAATGGAGCTGCAGAAAGTCAGTCTGTAGGCAGAGTAAATAGTGTTTTTGCTTAAATTTAACCCTAATTTTTATAACCCGACATGGTCTCTATGTAAATATTGCTCAGCAATAATCTAAAAATATGGTTGACACATATTTTCCCTCCTCTGTCTTAAAACTGTATGCTTATTTCTACTGCTTGCTTCCCAGTGTGTGCCAGCTATAGCAGAAACCTCCTATCCAGCCACTGGCCTGATCTTTTTTCTCCCTCTTTTTTCCCCCACCATGATTGTCTGTGTGGAGATGGCAGCACCTGTGGCTCTTCTGCAGAACGCTGACTTGCATATCAATTGACCCTGGCATCCCTGGTAGGTGGTGCTCCCCTGGGCATGGGCCATTCATCATGGCAGAACGGAATGTGTTAACACCAGGATTACACTAAATCAGCCTCAGCCCGACTGCAGCCACCACGGCTACATTATAATAACTGCTCCATGAATGGCTAAGGGACAATAAATTGCTAATGACCTGCACTAAGCCATGCGTGGGCTTGTTCCTGAGACACCTGTCTGTATGTACATATGTTCCAATACGTGTTTATGTTCTATGTGTGTGTCTGTGTGGCACAAGCACATGGATACACAGTAATTAAACACAAACTAGAGAGCATAGTTTCTTTATATGATAGCAAGGAGCCAGCTGTGTTGCATGTAAACTATTAACAGCTAAAGGGGGCAGGCAGTATTTTTTTCTGCAGACAGGTGAGAGTGACAGAAATTCAAAAGTATAATATCAGCGCTCTTCGCTGCCTCACCATTGCGCGGTGTCCGTTTTCGGCGATCACGGAAGGCTGCTCCAGACTGTAGAGCTTCCATTAGGCTATCCATCACGCCAGTTTCATCTCCCTCTGTAAAAGAACAGATAATAGGGGCAAAGATGTTTACAAGACAGTACGTACATTAACACAGCAAGATGGAGTGCATAATAACAAATGCATATAAGTATGTGCAAGTACACATAAACACACACACACACATACACGTCGAGGTATAATTCCAGGTATTGAGCGGTGGAAGCAATGCAAGTTCTCTAACTACAGGCCCATGAACAATCACCTCACATCACAGCAAGAGAGGAGTGATTCTGAGTGAGAAATGAAACAAGTCTTATGTATGAGTGTTGAGACAGAGGCCCGTCTCACAGGCCTATTTTTTTTTTTAGTAAACAGCTGGGGAGGAGGAAAAATACACTTAGAGCTTAGCAACTAATACAGGCAGAGGAGCCTCAGGATGAAAGCATCCACTGATGGTCATTGACAGATATTCTTTCTGTGGCTAACGCAGGGGAGCTAAGTGCTCTTTACAAAGATTTAGTGTGGAGCCGCTCAATAGCCGAGCGCTCCATCATTGTTCAGTCAATGACACCAGGACCGGCCTTCAAAAAGCATTCCCCCTGCCCACCGTCTTAGCCGTCGTGCGGATCCATGAAACTCGAGAGCTGGAGGCAGTCGGCATGGCTGAAGCGACAGGTAGGAGACACTTAGAGTGCCATGAGGCCAACAACATGACAAGTTGTGCCCACGCTGTGCACATGTAGCATACCGCTCAATAGAAGCGGGGGTTCAAAAATAAGCTTAGGTTCTATATCTGGGTCATCTATCTTTACGCACCAATACTAATGAGTCAGAGGGGCACCCTTTTTATCATTCTGGCCAAGAACAGACATTATTTTAAACTAGATCATTAGGGTGACTTATAGTAGAGCTGGAGACTTGGCCATCAATTCTTTTGCGTACTTGAGTGAACTCGCTCTTCCCCAGTGTTTACCATCAGGGTCCAGGCATCTTGTTTCTTTACTGCGTTTACAGCCGTAGCTGAAGGGAAACATTTGAAAATAAGTGCAGACAACTGCTACTTTCAGCACGCAGCACTTTTCCAGACATTGTGGTGATCAATCTTTTGTTACTCGCGTGTGCTCAAAGAGACACGACAGTCAGGCAAATTGAATTTATGAACAAAACATGTTGACACTGAATGCTACACGATTAATTTAAGGAAATGGCACAGAGTTTGCCATTACCAGAGAAAGTCAGGCCTGCACATATTTTTCCCTTCTCCTCCAGCAACAAACCGCCCGACCTGCAATCATTCACACAAGTAAAAGAAGACAGTAACCAAGAATAGAAACATGTCTTATGCAAATTTTAAAAAAAGCAACTCTTCACTCGTACTCACACTAATTTTGCTCTCTATCTCATTCCTTCTCTTTCTTCCTCAAGTCCTTCCCAAGGGCTACTTTGAAATCAAAGTATCTGTTCTGGCTGTGTGCTGTGCTTAAAAGCAATCCCGATTAAATCAAGCTTAATTAGACCAGCTTTATCAGAACAAAACCAAAGCCGAGCCAAGTAGTGCTTATCTCAAATTGCAGCACTACACCTCAGATAGCGAGCTCATTGGTCTAAAAGGGGGAGCATGGGTTTTGTGCGCTGTGGACCTAAAGAACAATATGGTGAACAACCTGCAGCTACTATAACTGTATCAACTCCCGAGATCTTTAGCTACTCCTGCTTCGTATGTAGGCTAGCAAGGACACACTGAGTCTGACAGAAGGTAGAAAGTGTTAAGTGGCAGGTAAACATTTATCTACAACCACCTTGGCACAAGAAACTTTTTGACAGCTACTTCTTCACTGCCTTCTTCATGGAGACCTAGACATCACAGGGGGCACCTGACACTTTGATCAATTTGTCCTACTTCTAGCTTAACTGTAGCACAATTCATCATTTGTAATGGCCAAGACTTGGGAGCCGTAGCAGACTGGGGTTCAGGGGGAGGACTGCAGACACAAAGAACCAAAATGACTAAAATGGGAAACATACTCCCCAGTCACCCCACAGCGCTCAATTAACTATGTCCTATTGGGCCGCAGCTTCATTTTGAGTAGGCCTTACTCTCAGGACGAAATTGTCACAAATAAGCCTTCAGACTGAACTTATTAACATATGTAAGTATTTATGTGTATATATTCAATAAAACTGCAGAGACAAGCCTTAAGTAGAAAAAAGAATAAGACTGAATATTATTAGACTGCACTTATTCCAGTAATCCTCAGAGCAAACTTTCTTCATTACTTATTATAACATTGCCCACTTTAGCCGACATTTCTGCCTCGTTCCTGCAATTCACTCTTGTCTTATTTTGAGCTGTTAAACCTAGGGCAAATATTCATCCGCTTCTCATTAGCAGCAGTGGTAGATTGCATGCTGGGGAATTACAGAAAAGCTAACCTTTTATGCCCAAAGATCTTTCTCAAGAGGAAAGATCCCCTCTGCTCGCAGGAAATTGCTTTCTAAATGGGTTAAGATGGGCTAAGACCCAAGACATTGACAAACCCTTCCAGTGATGAAACACCTTGGTGGGCACCTCAACAGACAGCCCCGGGGTCCTTTAATGATCTTATTAAAGCTTGTGGAAGTGTGGAACATGGTTGTGGCTTTTGCACTTTTAGGTACTTTCTTAAACAGTTAAACCTTTAAGAGTAGAAATAAAACTCTGTGAAACTCTACCTCCCAGAGAGAGATGAGGTACCTGTTCCATATCTTTCCCTTTGATCCCTGCCTACCTCCCCCTCCCTCACCTGAATATCAGGTAGTACGTGGAGCCACAGGCTGTGCCAAATGTAACAGTGAGCCCTGGGGATTGGCTCAGTCTGCAGTATATTTACAAGCAGCATTATCACATTTTCTAATTAGGAGGGATAACAAGAATAATGTGCTCTCAGCAGGACTGGCATAAAAGACTTCATACACCAGATTAGCTTTTTATTTTTTCCCTAAGACATTTAAAGTACGGAAAAAGGTACCCACAGTAAAAGCGGAAGAAAGCAGCTGCAGTGTAGTATTCACCAATACAAGCAGCAGAACACAAACTCGAGTGTCAACAGATGCAGTGGAGGAAAAGGCGAGGACAGGAAAACAATGAGCACACATACTGTAAGTGTCACTATTGGGGGAGGAAGATGTAAAGGAAAGAATGAGGAAGGAGGCAGAGGAGGGGAGAGAGAGCCCAGGAGGCAGCTGGGGAGAAAGGTGAAGAGGGTTTCTGTGGGTGCAGCAGAGTGTGTGTGCTGGAGTGGGTTATTGAGAGGGACCAGCAGAGCGAGGCGAGACACAAGGTCGTAAAAAACCTTCCTGGCTACTTGACGGCCTGAGCCCTGTGACATTTAATTATTACGAAAACATACACTGCAGTATGCACGCACAGACACTCCCGCACGTGCTCAAAAACCTGCTTACACGTTTTTAGAGATACGAATGCATGCTGTGTATTTGCCAAAGTGTTGGCTCCACTTAACTACTCCAAATTTATGGGGCAGATTTCTCAGCTGACAAGTGAATCTAAGTTTGACAGACTAAGATGGCGAGGACAGATATTTGGAGGGAGGCAGATGGAGAGCGGACTCCTGCTAATGTCAGGATGAGGGCCTATACTCATGGCAAGATCAGTTAGAGGAGACACAGGAATCGAGCCAAGAGTTTCAGAAAACCAATGCATCATCGAAGCATCCATACAAACTCTAAATCCTCAGCGAAGGAACCAATTAGGAATCAAACAAATAAGTGTACATTATGCAGAACATGACGTCTCATTTGTTTATTTCTGCCAATTAAAATCAGTCATCTACGGCATTCAAAATATGTATATAACTGCAAAGTCAAAGCACAGCTGTTGCCTCGCACACATGACAAAGCGTTTCACTCAATCATCCAAGCAGAAAACCTTGCATGTGTTTGAATGAGATGCCGGGCTGTCTTTTTAAACACCAAAGGCATGGCATTCCTGTAATTATGCAGCAGTGCCAACAAAGCCTGTTCATAAATTCAATTTGCTATCTGTCATCTCCTGCATGTTGTGCTGGGGAGGGAAAAAACACAGTGGATCGATTGAGAACTCGATTTCTGATGGCTCACATGCAGCCTTCATGATTCATGGGGGAAAAGAGAGACAATTCTTAGAATACTAAAAAGCGTCTGTGTGGCACGTGTGGGCGTCTAATATAATGGCAAATCATGATCCTATGTGCCACGAATGAAACTGGTAGCAACAGTGGCATGTTAATTGAAAAGATAAATAACTGCGTAAGCATACACAATAATGACATTTATCATAGTCACATATTTTAATAAATCCCAGCTCCATACTCTCTGAATTTATATAAGGAATAGCTCTCTCCTCCCTAACCAAATTAAAGTGTTCGACATGAGGAACGTCGGGCATGGGAGAGATGTCTATTACCCACGACTATCCGCTATCCTTCCAGTAGCCAATCCCTGAGTCTAATTTGCACTGTAATGAGATCTAATGAGAGCTTACAGGCCTTGTGCTTGATGAATTGAAATCACTGCGAGAGACGAACACGGCGAGAGTTTAACCTCACCCAAGTCGCCCTCCCTGACTCCGGAAGAACAGGGAGAATGAAGAGGAGAGGAATGAGTTGTTCCTGCTTTTTTATTGCTTGCTGCGGATTGTTTTTGAACACATTTGAGCCCATCTGTTCCCCCACAGAGAGTCACCTGTGCAATTAACCTGGACCATTAGCCGTGAAACAAAGGCCTCGATGGAGGGAGGAGGGGGTGCTGCTTCATGGCCAGGTGGAGAGGCAACAACTACACTTTCTTTTAATCTCATTTACTCTCCACTCTTGCTTGTATGCACCTGGTTTTCTGTTGCTCTCACATTTGAATTCAGGCTCAGCCACCTAGATGCACACAACCTCCTGCATTACTCAACACCCCGCCTCCTCTTACCGCTCTGTTGTCTACTTTATACCGTCTGGCTTTGAGTGGTGTACCCCCCTGCAGTCCTCGCCCCCCTTCCCTGCAGTCTCAGCAGCTCCTAAAACCTGGGCAGACAGAGACCGGTACTGCCACGGAGAGCACAGAGAACACGAGTGCCCGAAGGACAGCAGTCATGCACCTGTTAGATGTCTTTCCTTTGTTTTTCACTCTCCTCTCTCTCTCCATCTCTCTGCAGTCCAACCACCCAACCTTGACAAAAGCTTTGACACAATGACCCAAGAAAACTTTCCAGACAGGTTCCAGTCTCTAATTTGTAGGTGTGTGTGCGTGTGCATGTTTACTAGTCTGCTTGAGTGAAAACAGAGGAGGGAAAAGGGAAACAGAAGGGTAAGATGGCCAATAAAAAAGACAGATTTGCCTGCTGATTGATCTGGATTGTTTTACTGTAACAACTTGATGAGCAAACCCACTCATGTCCTCCCTAACTCGATTAGGAATGCTCCCACAACCCTCCATTCCAGGGGGAATGGCAGTGTAGCTATCGCTCTCCTCTTGCTATGAGCCCCTGTGTGGCGCCAGGGTCAGCGGGGGGGAGGAAGGGGAAATGAGGAGAGAGGGCAGAATGTCATGAGGACGGGAGAGGTGGGTGGGAGGTGAGAGATGTATTGTGTTTGACATGCATGAAGTAGAGACAAGTGTTGGAGCTAGGCTGGCCTGGTCACTGCAGGCCTGATCCCGTACCCCTGGAAGAAAGAGAGATGTCCTGACTGCGAGAGACTGGGGGAAACGTGGAGAGAAGTTGTATGTCGACAAGGGAGAGATGAAAGTGGATTAGCCGCCGTGGCGATTTGCATTCTGTGGTGGAACGAAAGCCCCTGCGATGCCCCGAATAGCTGGATGCATGAATAAGTAAACAAACAAAAACAAAAATAAACCCTCCATCTGGATGGATGCTGCCAGGCCCCAAGTGAGAAACAGTAGGGAGGGGAGGCTTGGAGATGGGAAGGGGGGAAGAGAGATGCTTGTAATGTAGCAGTCACCACACTCTGCTTCCTCTGCTATAATTTACTTCTACTGCCTGCGGCCCCCCCGAGTTACCATATTGCTATCACCATCTATCCACAGCTTTTGGCTAGTTTGCCCAGTAACACCACCAACACACGAGGGAGGGCTCAAACCCAGCACTGACAGATGTTAAGCTGACACACTTTCTCTGAGCCACATGGGGTCAACATGTCAGGGTGCCAGCAGGGCCACAGGAGCCTCACAGCAGAGGAGACCACTGTGGCTGCTTTTCCATAAGACAGGTACCACTAAATATAGCTGCAGAGGGGCAGACCCTGAACCATGTGTGTTTTCAGTGCGACCTCGCCGCGGCTGATGGTGTCATTGTAAACTGATCAATTGTGTGGTCTTGCAGCCGACTACATAGAAAGCACCGTTTTTATAAGGCACACTGTGTTCAACTTTCAGTCGCACCAGTGTAATGTAAGAGTTGCTCTGGTTTGAAGTTTCTTGCGTTTCTCTCTCCCTCTCTTGTTTTTACCTTATCTGATTCCAGTGTCAGTGTTTTCTGATCTGCTCTTTGCCTCGATATCAGAGCAGTTGTGAGATCTGCTACTGTAAAAAGCCCCAATGTGGATTTTTTGTACCGTTTATAGCAACTTTCAAATGCTTCTGTTGGCATACATTACGTCTGTGTTTGTAGAAAAATAAGAAAAGAAAAATAATCCCAGTGAAAATTGCTGTAGTCTTTGTTGATTTTGCTTTCAGTCTAGTTTTCTCAGGTTGGATCCTGAGAACGAAGCAGTGCCTCGATGTGCACAGCTGTCTACCACGGTGTCTTTTTTAACACCACCACCAGGAGTCGCTAAAGTCAGAAGTATTCAAATCAAACAGGGGCCTAAATGTAATCTGAACATTTTCAGCTGCTAATTCACATTAAATTGTTTTTATGTGCAAAGCACGGATGGCTTCTATTATGAAGCAGCAACAGGAAGTGCAGCCTTAATCTTGGAGGATGGTGATGGACTGCTGGTGACTGGTCCACTTCAAGGACAATTTCTTTTTTGTCAGCGGATTAGTTGTCAAAGAGGATGCGGTCACAGTGAGCTGGTTAGATGAAGACTTTAGCAGCCATTTTTATTGCAGTTTGGGTGAACCTCAAACCTCAAACACATTAACAAGCTAATAACATCTTTTACTGTGCTGTTCTGGTATACGGACAAGAACAGCCCTGATCTATCAGCGCCGTGCCAACGTCAGCCTCCCATTTCGGGTGCTTTTGAATGCTCACACCAGGGCCACTTAAATGAATCGGGTTATTAAAATGAAAGAGATGTCAAAGAGGCTTTGGCATGTGGAGGTACAGTATATTAGTACACTTTGGGTTTCATCCATGCAGGGCAGTGCAGATTACCCATTTTACACGAGTGGCACATTTGGATGGCGGACGCAGAGCTTTGGAATCCAGATCAAGATAACATCTGAACCAAACCACACATGGGCTGTTTGCATCAGTGAAAGGCGGTGCTGTCTGGGGAAGCTAAATGGATTTGACAATGGGATTTGATGGTCTTTGTAGTGAGGGTAATTAGGTTTGATTGACTGTAAAGTGACTGGTGAGGTCCAGATCTGGGAGGAGAAATGATCAGACACTTGAACCACCCACAAATTAATGAGATTCAACTGTGCCTGGGCTGATTCCACCAAGGAGAAGAAGAGCATTTACGAAAGCGCTGGAGGAGAGAAAGAACATGGCGGGACGAGTGGAGTGAGTGTGAGTGAGAGGGGGAGTAAGTGAGAGAAAACAGGAAAGACAGATATCTGATGCCTGTCTCACTTCCCTGACTGTGACTTTAATGAAATCAAGTTAAAGATAAAAGTGATTAAAAGCTTTAAGGTACAATCTAATTAGCATTTTTAGTCTTTCTCTTGATACGAAAGAAGGTGCCACAAAATAATAATTAAAAAAAACAATATATATTCAGCTTGACAATTTAATGGGTAAGGCAGACAGACAAAAAATGTGGGACGGACTATTCCCCAGTGTTGCCTTTAATTGCTAATGAACTATGGTATTTATCGTAGAATATTAAGAAGCCTCTTGTGAAGCCGGGCTCATTTTCCTCCTGCTGACATTTATTTATGGAAATGCATTGGAAATGTTATAATCTGTTAACGTGAGTATTGGATGAGTATTTTATTGTATCACCCTCACTTACAAAATGTCATTTTGCATTCAATCAGATGTATTTAATCTTCGCACGTCATTTGTTTATGAATAATTCTCCATTTCTGCAGGTTTCCGTTCAGGCCGCTTGCTGTTATAGGCCTCAGCTGAGATGCACTCAGCCATATTCCGTGTGCCATCATCGCCTTGGGGCAGGTTCCGATTTCGACTGGAGATATAGCACAATCTAATATGCTGTTATTTATTAGAATGGGTGTATGACAGCAGATAATCCTGGTGCCCTTGTTCCCGTCTTTCAAGGTAATGACGGAATTCACCAATCCATACTCAGGAGTTTCAGAGCATGCCTCGCACTTCCTGCAGTCTGGATCGACACAGCTCAAAGGCAAGGACGAAGAAAAAAAAAAAAGAAGAAAGAAAAAAAGCAATTTGCTCAGAGTTTGGCATCACACTGCTGTAACATCCATATGCAGATGCAGTGAACGATCCTTCATTTTTAGAACTCATCAGAAACTACTAATATATAACCAGACATGGCAGCCATCAGTGGCATGACAAAGAAATGCCACTAAAGGGAATAAACAGGCAGCAGATTCAGAGGCATTGTGTCATATATCATCATTACATTCAAGAAAGGTCTGTCCTTGTCCGTTACATTCTATAGCTCCCCAACACTGGCTTCATTTCCCAAGCTAAGCCGAGGAATACTGAGAATCTCTCTCAGAAACATTTCTCTTATCTACTTGGGTTTCTGACCTTCACGTCTCTACATGCTTTCTCCCCTGGTAATATTGTTTGCCATGTCGGCTGTGCTGTGGAGACACTATGCAAACTTAGAGAGCTAACCTGTCCACCTCGCTGCCACCTGTCAGCGCTTGTCTATGATCACCTAGCCGGCATGGCTGCGACGCAGGTATGCGCTGGCCTACCGGCAGCTGT
Source organism: Chaetodon trifascialis (assembly GCF_039877785.1). Taxonomy (NCBI): domain Eukaryota; kingdom Metazoa; phylum Chordata; class Actinopteri; order Chaetodontiformes; family Chaetodontidae; genus Chaetodon; species Chaetodon trifascialis. The sequence continues at coordinate 21,845,524 of NC_092060.1, forward strand.
CAGTGTCACACAAAGCCATCAATCCACATCTCTGCCACTGTCATCCCTGACAGGGCTCTGCCAGCCACAACCAGTCAGCCAGCTGCACAGAAATATGTCAATTTAGTTTAGCATGCCGCACTAATAGACACTTGAATTTGAGAAATGTGCTTTGGTAAACAACAGGAAAAAAAAGAAATGTCAATTTGCGACAATGTACAACCAGGAGAAAACTCACAATGAAGAGAAAACACACTGGGATGAAGACATGTTGGCTTTATAGGACAAATGTAAGTGATCTTATAACCCTGATTCCAAAAAGGCTGGGACGCTGTGTAAAACATGAAGAGAAACAGAAAGCAATCATTTGGAGAAAGAGGTTTTACTGAGTGTTCCTGAGCCCATGTAGTAACATCCTTCATACAATCATGTGTTCACAAAGTAATGAACCTCGCTCCATCCTCGCTTGCGAATGACTGACGCTTTCCAGGATGCCTCTTTCATACCCAATCATGACACTATCACCTTCCAAACAGGTGTTTCTGGAGCATTCCACATCTTTCCCAGTATTTTGTTGCTCCTGTCCCAACATGTCTGAAACGTGCTGCAGCATCATATTCAGAGAGCAGATATTTACAGAAATCAATGAAGCTGATGAGGTTAAACATTAGATATATTGTCTTTGATCTGCTTTGTACGTCTAAAAGGATCAGCAAGCTATCACATTCTGTTTTATTTATGTTTTACACAACGTCCCAACTTTTTTTGGAATCAGGGTTTTAATAAACTTCATCAGTCTGTAAGAACAGCTGAATCTTAACTTGAATGGATGTGGATCTTAAATGTGTATTATCTACCAAATGCTCCATGTGGATCATCTCAAATCCACACTTAAAAGTCACTCTGTATGAGCTTGTAGAGTGAAGCGAAGGCTTATGGATAGTACTGACACGTAGGAAAACCTGAAAGCAGCCTACACTAACTTCTTTTGCTTGCATTTAGTAAATTGAATGCCTTTTTGAGAGGAGCCCACTTTTATTTATGTAAACATACACTAGTTCATCCTCAGAGTGTGAAAGGTTGACAAGGAGGATGCATAAATAGAAGCTGCAGGCCCATCATTGTCAACATGCCAACTGCTCTCTGCTGAGAATCATAGAGACATGGAGACCTCATTCTAGCAGGCCGTGCTGAAAGGGAAAAATGCCTAGACGACTATCACCAGCACAAAAACATGCACATGGAGAGGAGAGAGGGGACACAATGTAAAATGCATTGAAGTGGATCCGGAAACACCATTTAAGGATTCATTTAGAATGAACAATATGCCATATGTTGAAAGCAGGCTTCTGAATTATTGGACGTTTGGTTTAATATATTTGCCTTTGTCCTTTTGAGACGTTTAACATAATGAAACCTGCTTTTCTACGAACGGGCTCAGTCATTTTTAAACATGAGGCAGACGCGACATACAGCTGCTGTGTGAACAAGGATAACTACATTTAAGGTGATAACAATGTGTGTTCAATAGTTTGATTAACGCAAACACCTTGACAAAACCTATTTTTATGCTATAATATTCCCACAGAGCAACCTGCGGCACAGGTCTGCATTCTGCTGGCGTCTGCAAGCTGTTGCACGAATGGACTGAAGCGGCTGAGTGAGCTCTAATTCACACAGTAAAAAATGATCACTTTGCAGGTAAAACTTAATCATAAAAACAGCATCTGTGGAGCCTCCGCATGTGTTTTTATGGTTTTAATAATACAGCCTAGGACAATTTTAATAATTGATTGTACAAAAAGTTTGTTTTCTGCTCAATTTTATTTTCAGACCTTAGATTAGTTAAGAAGATTATTTCATCCAATACCAAATGAGTCCATTTGGGTTACATTTAATGTGTGTAGTGGAGTAGGACAGCAGACAGTTGCTACACCCATAAAAGGTGTTGTAAAAGTCAGGCTACAACCAATATGCTTCTAAACGTGATATTCCTCAGGTTGGCAATAAAAATGTTTTTCAGAGGATCATATGGAGAGGCAGGCTGCTTCACAAACTACTATTCACATACTGAGAAGTGCACTGTATAAAGTAGGTCTGAGATAAGTTGACCCTCACAACATGTTAAGTACAAAGTTATTCACTATTTCTCTGAGGTACCTGGGAGAAATGCCTGGACTAAATAAAATGTTCAAATAGCTTTTTTTGTCCGGCTTGTTTGTTTATTCCTTTGTGCCTTATGCCAAGCTGCATTGAGCTCAAAGCGGCATGTGCGCTTTCCGGCTCCGTTCAAAGCTTAGTGGATTTGACTGGGGTACGCAGTTGACATGTGGGTGCAGACACTTGCCCCAGACGGGGGCACTGACCCCAGTGATGCCAGCCGAGCAGGCGGCCAGAGGGGCCTGGTACTCTTCACAAATGCCTCAGAGAAACAAACTCCAGATGCTCTACCAGGCTCCGGCTCTTGACACACTCAGCATGCTGCTGGTGACATCGTTTCATGCGCTGCAATAAAAAATATCCTGCTGTGATGAACCGTCTTCCTCTGTTTTAGACAGAGGCATTAGTTTGGGTTTATTCTACAGTGTTCAACAGTTATTTCCAGGGAAGGAAAGTGATTTAGTAAATGTTGAACATCTGGTCAGTTCAAGAGAATATGGAAATCCACTTAGAGCAAATTAAAACAAATGGGGTGACCGGGTAATGATTTCATAAGCAATTTCCTACATTAGGATTTCTAATACTTCACAAGGAAAACACGTTCAGCTCTGCACTTGTCTCATCCATCAATCATGCTTGTTGAAGAAGTGTACATGTCCGTGCACTTGCAGAGGGTATAATCTCAAGTTTTATCAACTGGGAAAAGGGAGAAAAATGATTTTTTTTTTTTTCCAGATCAGTTTCCTGAAAGCATTTGTCTGCTTCCCCTCCCCCACCCACCCTGGTGCCATCCTGGCAAAAGCTAAATGAATTAAACTCTCATTAAATATGCATTTCATTGTTAATCATTTGCAAGCAAAGAGGATTAGGTTGCAATTTGTGAAATGACATCAAATCTATCCCTCCTCAAAAATAGCCTCTTGAAATTGCATTAAACACAATAGTATGATCCGTCAAACAGTCTTTCAAGCAAGAAAATGAGCAAATCAGCAAATCCATAAAACAGATCAAATATTGACCTGTATTTAATTCTCATAATACAATGCCCATATGTTTGCTCCATCTGTTCATGCTTATGGATTTGTAAACATAAACATGTACTATCCGTCCATCCATCCATCCATCCATCCATCCATCCATCCATCTATCTATCTATCTATCTATCTATCTATCTATCTATCTATCTATCTATCTATCTATCTATCTATCTATCTATCTATCTATCTATCTATCTATGATCAAGGTTATAATAATGAGGACAATAACAGCTATATCAAACTAGGGATCTACTGCAGTGCTTCAATCAGCATCTAACCTTTAAAAATGCTAAACTGATGTTTAAAATGTTTGGACATGATTAATTAATGGTAAGAGGTATTAAAAAAGCCTCTTTGTGCAGTACACTACCTTCTTTTCATCAACCTTCACAGAAAACACGACTGATGCTCAGCATGAAATATTGATGTGAAAAGTCTCCTCAAATAACCAACTCTTCAAATATCTGAAGCACACATAGAATTTTAGAAGAGAATGGGAGAGAAGAACCAAGACTCTCAAGCCAAGGCTGTCAACTGGAGAGGAGTAGAGGCAGAGAGAAAGAAAGATGTGCAACAAGAAAACACTGAATATCCTGCTATGTGTGTTTCAACCAAACAGCTTAAACAGAAACTGAGAGAGTGAAATATCAAGCCGCTGTAACCTCCAACCTGCGTCTGGCTCAAATTCATTTCCATTCACAGGATCCATTTAAAGAGCTCCGCATTTGATTGTCCTTTCTCTGATTACATTTCACACAGAGGAAAGTTAGTACACAAAAAGGAACCATTCAGGGTTTAATGAAAATGTGTCGTCAATGCAGGCAGGAACCTTGAGGGGAAAAAGCAGCCTGGCTTCAGCACATCTTCAGTTTAAAAGTGTGTATTTCATAACCGCCAAGGTCACCGTGATCGCGACAGTCCGACGAGCTAGGTGATGGTGTGGAGGACAATCCCCACTATCTCCAAGGCTGCAGGCGACGCTGCCCATGTCATCCTCATGTTTTATTCATGCAAGTCATATCATGGCATTCAGAGAGCGAGATCAAAATCTGCACTGGCAGAAATATTTAATATCATACCTAGTTCTCTACCCGTCTCCATCTGGTTAGCCAGAATGGGAGAGAGGAGTAGACAGCCTAGTTCAGCTCAGCCATGTTGGATTATTAAAAGTGAAGCTTTCAAAGAGGTCGCTGCTCAGGGGAAAAAAAAGGAAAAAAAAAACTGTAGCATGCATCAATTATCTTGGAGAGTTTGTGGCATGCTGAAGACTGTCTTGTCACATTTCCCAATGTGGCTGAGCTACAGAGAGGTCCTTGGCTGGCGCTGACATTTAGAAGCTGGTGAATTGTGGAAATCCCAGTCTGTTTGTCAAAAAAATGGACAAAAGACCACACTGACTGCTCGCAAAGCCCCTTCAGGCTTGAAATTCCTTCACAATGTCATTGGCATAACTAGACACAGGCATCCAGCTCTGTCGCTCTAATTTTTCATGTCTGAACAACTGCAACTTGCACTAATCAATACACGGTTTACTGGCATCGCTGCAGGACAAAGGAGTAATTCCAGTGATTCACAACAGTAAATATAGCACGCTGCCCGCAAGCAGTCTCAGGCTGGAGGAATAATCATTTTCTGTCGTATTGCTTGCACATGACCAGTGACGGCCGAGCAGCAACAGCATGATCGTGTTGAAGTGGAACCTACAGAGCAACTTCCTGCCTCGTTCATAAGTCGACCTCTGCTTCCTGTCTTTACATGTGACCAGTTCTGTGAAGCCTCAGTCTGTGTGTGTATTCATTACTGCTTCCCAACAACTGGCTCCACGGCTGAATTATGACATTTATTACTTTAAAAGTGTTAAATGTTGAGAGCAAAGTGCACCACGGGAAGCAGAAACAAGCTAAAAGCAGATGAATCTGTGTGTTGTTTGGTGGCAGTGCATCGGCGACGGGAGTAAGATTCCCTCACAGCTGAAAACAAGGCCTCCACCCCCGCCCCTGCACATTATCCTCATCCTTCAGAGTTCAAATCTGTGTGAAGCACAATTCCATGAAACCCCCCTCTCCACCCTCCTGTTCTCCTCCTCCCAACTCCCCACCTGCCTCCCCGTCTCTGTCTCTGTGGTGGCGCGGGGAGAAGTGGCATACCTTTGTTCATGTCAATCAGCTGCTTCTTCTTCTGCTGGCGCTCCTGCTTCTCGCGCTCTGCTTTCTCCTTCGCCAGCTTGGCTCTCTTGATCTTCTCCTCCATCTCCCTCTTCTTGTGGTTCTCCTTCACTGCTTCCTGATGAGGCACGCACACACACACACACACACACACACACACACACACACACACACACACACACACACACACACACACACACACACACACACACAAAAAGATAAAATCAGAATCTGGCTCCTGCCACCACCACTCTTCTAGTGTCTTCCCTACTGTATAGTGTTCAGAAGCAGCAGCATGCCATCAGCAAATTCTTATTCAGAGAGGGTTTGATAGTTAGAGATAAGCTGCTGGAATAAACAATACATCATGCCTTGTGTATGGGCTTTTTAATACAAGCATATTTGTCTGTAAGGCTTCTGCACTGCTTTACATATTTCCAATAATGCACAGCGCTGATTCACTGTCAATAAAACATCAATATGACACTTTATACATGCATAAAAAAGGCTAGATGATCATGACACATATGCACCATGCTGGTGTATTTCCTCTGGCACACTGCTGCCATGCCTTTCTCATGCAATGGCTCCCTCATATTGTCAGTCTCTGAGGAGGGAGAGAGATATCATCCTCCTCCTCCTCCTTCGTGACCAGCTGAAATGTCAGGAAGGAGTCTCAGAAAGAGAGATAATCAACGGTACGGATTCAGCCTTTACAAATGTGTCAGTTTGTTCTAGCGCCAGCAGAGAGTAAGATGCAACCGTGTGACCTTTGGAGACAACAGCATGTTCTCTCATCCCAGGCCTGTGGTGCAGTCCTTGACAGGACCCATCAAAGGTGTTGGTCTACGTGTGTGAGAGGTCTGGTGTGGCTGTTCTGGAGTCCACGGGCATCCTTTGCGCCTTCTGCTCATCTGTGGTGTTCCCCCCTTTATGTATGCATATATGTGTGTGGTGGTAAGCGAAGGCATGGCCCTGTCTGTGCACTGATATAATAAGTGGCGACAGTAGCGCGCCCATCTAATGCCCCTGTGGTCCTGATGCGTGCGTCGTGTTGGCAGCTAAGACAGAGGGATTACAGGGATTGTGGGGAAGGAACAAGGAAAGAGCAGCTCATCATGCCAGTCAATAGTAGAGCTTTGCTCCATGTCCAAGGACACAAGCCCTTATTGTCTCTGTCTCCTTGTTGGATGACAAGGGCAATGAGAGATAGACAGACAGAGGCAGAGAGGGAGGCAATGGAGAAGTCAAGTTGGGATGTTTTTGTATTATGTGCATTATGAAAATGTCGGAGGAGATGTTTTGCTTCGTCAGCTCCTCCAAGTCAATGAACACTCAAAAAAATCAACTTACATTTTATCACCGCATCAAGGTTGTGTAAACGATACAGCTACACTCTATAAGGGCTATCGACTGTGTGCACTTTGCTGCTGTTTTGAATGAGGGCGGACGAGGGCTGCGCGGCGTACGCAGTGATGAAACAGTTAAGTCGTGCATTTGGTTCTAAGTGACGGCGGCTCAAACTGATCTCCGTCCTCGCGCGCTGACAGGGCTCATTTTGGAAGTAATATCACTGCATCGCTCAACATCTACGGCACAAGTTGGGAGATAAATTATGCAGATTACAAATAAAATCCTGCCGGCGAAACTTATTTTAAACAAACAACTAATTCTGACTGTAAACATGATTATGCAACGTAATTATGTTGCTCTAATCACACAGCACTACTAATTACCATAGCAACAAATATGTTTTCACTGATCTCTTATTTTTCCCTTTGCCATTCTCTTTGACGGCCCACATTGTGCCATTGGCAACAACCGATTGTATCAGGTTGTCTCATTTTCGTGCCAACTCTGTGTACTGTAGGAGGACATACAAGAGATAAACAGTCCTCCTGAGACGTGTTGCAGGGAACCAAGTCTCATCGGAACACGAGACAAAAGGTTCCTCTCGAATGTTCCCTATGAATTCCAACAATGTAGGAAAATATTTTTAGAAAAAATCCATGCATCTCGTGAGAGTGCTCAAGACGAACTCGAGAACTCTCACCTACTCAGGATCAAAGTATAATATTTACAATCTGATTTCAGGTGACCATGGAAACAAGTTATTTTTGGCCCTCATGTTCAACCACACTTACCCGCCTTTCTGTCGGCGAAGATCTCTACAGTTGTGGTGCCACCAAATGAGAGCTTAATTATTCATTCAGATGAACCTTTGATCTTCTAATGGAGGGAAACAATGTATAAATGTATAATTTACATCAAATCCCTCTGACAGGGACACCTGGATGTACATGGAGTACTGTACTGTATACAATTACAATAATAATTAAATACTATTTAATTTGAGTGGAGTGGATTAAACACAGCGATCACTTATAGCTTTCCTAGAGATTTTAACCACATCTAATGGCTTTCTTCAGTGAAGAGGAATTGCTTAAGTGTCTGACATATGTGAGTCCAGCCTGGTGAAAACACGTAGTTGTATTATTAATACAGTTAGTTACTGAGGCTGATGTTTTTGCTTTAAGAAAAGTTGAGGAGAGGAGAGAAAACGATTTTACTAATGGCTTCCAATTACTGTAAAGCAGTAAGGCACAACAGGGACTTTGCAACAAAATGTAAGTGTCTTTGAGTGTCCTGAAAAGTGCTTTATAAGTATAATGTGTTATTATTATAATAATCTAATTTAAAAAGATCTTCAACAAAATAAATAAAGATTAAGACCATGCAGGTTAAACAGAGTCACACAGCTTCCGAAAAAAGGAGAAAAATAACAAGAAAGAAAAGTTACAGTAAAAAGACTCACATCAGCAGTGCAGAGCAGCACTTCAAACTAACCTTAAAGGTCAAAAGATTTTTCCCCTGTGATTATCTCCCGTGATAGACCATCCTTCCTGGCCTTGATCCTAACTAAAAATCCTCAAATAAAACATTGAAACCCTGCAGTCCAGAGGTCATGTTTATGACTGGCTCTGCGCCCTGAACCCCTCTGGTGTAAAGGAGGAAGTTGTGGTGCAGGTACTTTATGCATATTGCCCAGAGAGGTATGCAAATTTAGAGTCTTCCCAAAAAGACAAAACAAACTGTGTTTGTATCCCCAGTTTGGAGAAGCAGACGGGAGTACCGGCACTGAAGATAAGCAATGTACTGCTGTGGACAGGGTCAGCACCAAAATGTATTTTAGCCACCTAAAAAAATCAATATCCGTTGAAGTGAAGGCCATATTTAGAATATTTTGCTTGCTTTACCTTGCAGTCAGACAGCCCTTTCCAACAGGGAACTGAAGCCGTTATATCCATCTTCAAAGCCACAAGACTCCTCTGACAAAAACAGTGATTTCACCTTGCATAACATGGGAGTTTCTGGTCTCTTTTTCTGGTTAGTTTGTTTGTGTAACACTGTTTAGCTTAGCTCAGAACTAACAGTATAAAACACCAAAGTCCCACAATTACAAAAATAAACTAACCGATATTCTGCAAGGTGAAATTACAGTTTCTGTCGAAGGAGTCTGGTGGTTTAGCAGAGAGCCATCCAACAGTTTACTGTCAGAAAAGGCCGTCTGACGGAAAGGTAAATTCATGAAAATATTCTAAATATCGTGCTCACTTCAACTGATATTGATTTTTTTGTTGCTGCTGCCACTGTCAAACAGCAGCACATTGCTTAGCTTCCTACAGCGGCCCTCCATCTACTGTAGGTAATACACTGACTATTGATAAGTGCCTCATAATACCTGAGCTTGTCAGCAACACTACTGACGCCGCACATTCTTGATTTCAGGCTCATTGAGGACACGAGACGAAGTGAGTGTGTGTCACAGTCACGCTCTGCGGTGTGTCTAAGATGGAAATTAGAAGTACTCCTCCATCAATACCTGGCTGGAAAAATGAATGCTGTGCAACTCACAGGTCCAATCTACCAACAAGAGCCAGGCAGCATTTTCCCTTTCCAGGTCTGTTCTTTCAATAATTCATGGAATGTGTTTGCTGTTCTTCCTTGACCCTGCACAACACAATACATCTCTCACAGCATGGCTCCCCTCCCATGCATACAAGTTTGCCAGTCCAGTGAGGGAGCAATGAGTATTTCCAACTGCTCAGTTGCACCAGTGATCTCACACAGAGAGTGTCACTGCTATATCTCATTTGAATTTTACAAACGCTACAGCGCCTGGGCTTTAAGCAGCAAATGTGTTTATTAGCCATCTGTTACACTGTGTGCCACGACGTGTGGGGGAAAATGGCTTCAAGAAGTTATAGGATACAGATTGCGAGACTTCTGCTCCGTAGTATGGATGTATTCCCATATTGATCGGTGACCTCCAAAATGTGGCGCAATGATTTTTACGACTGTGTCACGCTACTGTAAGTAAAACAGTGGGGAAGCGTGACAGTGATTCAGCAGGAAGGTGGAGAGAGTGGCACTGTCAGAGCATCGCCTTCAGCATTATCAGCATGATTATGATAATTATTGTCATATTGCGAAGGAATTAGCAAGCTTTAGAAACATCAAATGGGCTCAAAAGTGGACGGATGCACCCACCCACACACACAAACACAAACACAAACACACACACAAATCATCATTCTAATCTAATAGATGCTCTATCTTGCTATTTTGCGAACCCGGCCTGGGTCTTTTGGTCTTATTAGAAAGTCACTCAATTAACAAAGAAGACTGTTAGCTCATCCCAGGCCATCTGCTGCGCTTTGATAACTCATTAATGGAAAAATCCTCATCCCCCATGCTCCTGGTCAGGATTACACAGACAGACCCTGCGATTGCATTTCACTCATACTCTATTTCAGAATATGGCTGCAGCATTAAATTAACAAATTGTTGGACTCTTCGAATACTGACTCCATGTGCTGAAATCAAATAAGATTTCATTGGCAACAGAGAGGGAAAAAAAAGAGAGAATGGGATGGGAGTGAGGGAGGGAAAGAGAATGAAACAGAAGGAAAATAGAGTTAATGGATTCTCTTATCAGTTACATTCAGTTCTGTAAGGACTGTCTGTCAATGCGTTTACTCAAATGCCTCATGTCGGTCGGGTGCATTAAGCCCTTGCTTTTTAGTAAAAGCAATTTAGGGTGACTGTATTGCAATGGAATTCTTTAATACTGCGGATGCTTTGTGCTGTGAATGCATCACACAGGGCAAAGCAACAGAAGGAAGTTGGCGAAGATGTTTTTTGTCTGAGTCAAACAACTCAATGTCTCAATATTGAAATAAAAGTCTGAGGCACACGAGGCATATCAAGAAGTTAAATTCAGTGGCCTTCTTTTGAATTATTAGCTGCCAAGACGTCATCGTGTTCATTAGATTTGCCATTTGGAACAAATCAGTAGTGGTTAATGTGGGTCGACTCTGTCAAAGATAAATAACGCCCCGAAAATCCTTCGCTGACAGGAAAAGCTGAGGAGGAAGCTGCGAAGGAGCTAGCTCAGTTGTTTTCACAGGGTAAGAAAATAAAAACAACATTCAAGTAGAAACAAGCATTGATTCCTTGTGCTCTGCAAGCAGATGGGATTAGCCTTTCTGTCAGCAGACTGAAGAGCCAAAAACTATAAATAATATCTGAAGAATATGGTGATTAAAGGATTGTTTTTATATGAATACATTAACTTATAACCAGCCCCCCTATTTCAACCACACCACAACACTTTATCCCACTCACTTCCCTCCCCTCATCCATGGCAGGAAAGTTTAAATCAGTAATAAAATATTCATATGCAGCTATTTGCTTGAGAGAATAATTTATTTTCTTGGGTGGATGCCTCTTTTAGAGATATGCAACTCTGGAATCCTTGAGGGAGCGTTGTGTTGTGTGCTGGTGCACTTTGATCAGCGGGAATGAAAAGCTGGTTTCAGATGGGGATCAGAGTAAAGAGGGGAGAAGGATCCAGACAAGGGGACTTTGTCATTCACATTAATGGCTTGTGAGGACTGAGAGCATGCCTCCTGGACACCATGTCATCATCCTGACACTGGGAATTTCTGGGGGGCGCGGTGGCAGGAGGGATGGATCGACTGCATACGGTGGGAAAGCAAAGACGCTTGAGTGGGTGCTTAACAGATTTGTCTACTCAGGAAAAACAGGAATCCGTGCTTTGTTCTGAGAAGATAATATTGCATTAATATTACATCTTTAACAGCTCCTCTGCTTCTCCCTGCTTGCTTTTGTCGCTGCTCGCAGAAACCACATTTCCTATAGCCAGCAAGAAGCTGAATTATGGAATTTTTAGTTTACTTCTCGTAAATTCATATTTACCTCAGCAGTAAATTCCTCTTACCTGCGTCTGCTCTCTCCACTATTAAGGTGGGAATTTACACGAAAACGTAACTATATTATCATGTTTTGGGTCAAAATATGGAATAAAATCTAGGAATATTTTCTTTTCGTGGAGTGAACTCACCCCATAATTGTAAGCTTAGTAGAAGCAAATATTGCACGTATTACACAAGCTTTTTTCCAGCTGCACACAAAACAATTTGAAACTCTCAGGTGGAAATTTAAATGCAATTTCATCTACTTTAAGCTTGAAAATCCTAACCTCATCTCTAGACTCATTACCCCCCAACAAAATCCAGCAAGATCTGCAATACCCTGCAGTGACATCACATGCACGCGCATACACACAAGCAGCCGCAAGCTAATGACACTATATTTAATAGGTTAAGAAGCTTGCCCGAGCCTCCTCTATCAGTAAGACACTGACATTATACATTCTCCTATTCTCAGCATTTCTACTTTCAAATAATATATTCTAATCTGTTTTATAACTTGTTCTTGCAGCTCCCAAGTCGGTGCTGGTAGGAAGAAAGACTTCACAAGTATCTACTGTTTCAAAAAAAAAAAAAAAAAAGCGTCTCACACTGAGATAAATGCATGTTTGTTTCACATTTGTGTTTACAGTACAGCGCATGTACGTGGAAAAGATGCATTCCAGCCATAGTTCATATAGTATAAAGTACAGTATTCCATGTGCATCCAGGGTCTGATTTGTGAATTCTTGGGATTATATTTGCATACGATATCTACTCACATGCCAGATCCAGCATGCTGATTTGACCCATATTATCCAGAGTAAAGGTACCAAAGCAGTGTTCAGCACATATAAGCACTATATAAACATTTAATAAAAGCTTTGCAACAGACTATTATGTGCCTGTAAGCAGATATGGACATTTTCATTGTTTATTTATGTTCATATATGATTATATATTGGTGAGGGGGGCAGACCTATATTCAAAACCTCCCAGACTAAGACGGCATTGAAGAAAGTGAAAACTTCGGTGCCAAAAAAGAGGTTATGTCAGTGATACAGGAAAAGAAATCTTCAGCAGACACAGTGGCATTATGACCCACTAAAACATGACATGTGGAAGGAAATCACACAGCAGGTGAGCTGCGGTTACATTCTTGCAGAGAACAGTGCAAGGACTTAAAAGAAAGATTGAAAAGCATGTCAGGGCCAACCGAGGGAATACAAAGAGCGAAATATGTGGAAGAAAACATGCTGCACTCTCCCAAACCTCAAACTTTCTGGCATTTTTTTATGATGAGGAAAGTGAAATCACCACCAGAAGTCAAATCTCAAATCTTGATCTGATAAGCTGACTGGGAGGGGAACGTTTCTGACCTCACTCCCTGATTACAGCTGTGTAATGTCCTCTGTGGCTCTGGAGGAGATCTGTCAGATCTGAGAAGTCAACCCTGATGGTCACAGTGACGTCACTGGGGTTATTTCGGCTTGAAAGCATGGGGGAACATTTTTACAGAAAGCCAGAGTTAGGAGTTGTGGGGTTTGAAAGATGTCTATATTTTTACCAGGCGGGGAGGATTTAGTAAAAAGCTGTTATTATCCATAAAAGTTAAGTATAACACTGCCATGTTTGCGCAGGTTTTGAAAGTTTGATAAAAATGTCTGCATGTTTACACAAAATCTGCTCTCATTCCTTACACGTTAGGTGTTCAGTGACACCCGATGTGTGTAAGCAAGGCGAAGTGTGTGCATAAGAATGTGGATGTGTGGGTGGTGGCTTCTGTTAGTCTGTGCGTGTCTGCTTTGAATGAACAGTAAACACAAGACTTTTCATGAACATGCGAGCAAAGCATAAACTCCATACTCACCATGAAGAGCATGCGGAAGTTGGCCAGTTCTCCGAAGAAATCCTCCACGCTGACCGCGTGGGGGTCAAAGGCAAAGTAGCTGCCGATGTTCTCGTAGAGCTTCTGCATGTTCTTATGCATCGTGGAGAGCTTTTCGTACTGCTCCCGGGCATGCTTGCAGAAGCCGTGAGCGGTTCAGAGTCAAGGGAAACATGAAACAAACATGTCACACACACAGACACTGAAAAGAAAAAAAAACATTTAAAAGCTACTGTAATCAGCAATATAATGACACCTCGCAAATACGTTCTGTGAAAAAACAAGCCATTGTGAGAAATGATCACTTCAGAAGCTTTATAGCATTCAAAAAGCCCACCCATGTCAAGGTCAGCAAAACAAAACACTGGATAAAGAAGGGTCAGGGACAATCTAATGTGCCATTACAATAACCTCTCCAACTCACTTTGGAGTCAATGGCATGGTGAGCTAATAGCTGCAGCCCTGGAGTAATGGAAAGGTGTTTTGTAGTCAGCAGCATGACACAGATGGTTGCTGGAAAAGCTGATTGCAGTCATTGTTCTATTGTTTCTCCCAACAACAGTGGGGTCAGGTTGTTTTGAACCTCACAGCTCACGTCGCACGGTGTAATTTACTGAACAGGCGGAGCACTTTTCTCCTGGTGAATAGCTATTGACAGCCGGCATCAGTTAAGCATTATCACAGCAGCCACTGACCTCATGGAGACTGCGCTTGGACACTCCAAGACTCACCAACTTCACACAACATACACACACTTTCTAAAAGCATGTCCAACGGAGCAACAAAGGGGAGCAGTCATATTATCAGAAAGGTTAAAAACTAGCCAAAGGTCTTCCCAGATTAGCTTCCACTTTATTCCAGCCAAAGTGAAAGGGAGCACACCTCTAATGTCATGAATACTTCCTTATTGGACCAGAAAATCTTGAGTCTTTGTTGCCACTCGCCTCCTCCAACAAAGTCGTTTGACTGATCTCCGGGTTTGTTTACAACATGTTGCAACATGTGCTCACCTTTCTTGCCACGTTAATAATGCCGCTACTTTTTTACAGCTTAGTTTGGTGAGCACAGTGTACTCGTAACATGTAGAACTGAGGACCAGACCAACAGAATAAAACTCAAATTGTACTAATTGTACAGTTTTGCTTGAAGAGTTTTATGTTAATACTTTATGTAATACTTGAGTTCTGTGTAAATATAATTTATAATTTCAATGAATAAAGCGCATGAACTGGTCACTGCTACTGTGCTGTCTATTCCGAATGGCTGCTGAGCAAAGGGCTGTGCATGCCAGACATTAAAGGTGTAACAATAATCCTGAATCAGACTGAGCACCTGTTCCTCCACATGCTGTCAAACTGATCTGTGAAACTGATTCTGACATATTCTCCAATTCATAATGATCGGTAAGCTGTTGCAGTTATTGTCAAAAATAAAGATTCAGACTTTGCTCCCATTTTGCCATTTTTACGTACTAAAGCAGCGGCTTCTAGTCTGCATCACGGGTACAGTTATAAGCAATTAGTGCTCATATGCAGTCGCCTTGGCAACATACGACGACTGGTGGTACTGCATGCGGCCTGTGACTGTTGGGGCCAACAGATTTGGTGCTTTGTTAGCAGTTTGTCATCATCAAATGAAGCCACTGTTTTTCTACAATGCCATTTATGTATTGTTTGTTTGTTTGTTCTGTCATCTTGGTAGACGTCCATGTTGAGGTCCAGGGATTGCTCCATCTCCCCTGGCACTCTATTTCCATGTGTATATAAAGAAAACATTCGCATGTGCCTGTACGGGTGTGATGCATTTGTGCTCTTACTATACATACGCTCACATGTAAGCCTGTATGTGTGCGAAGGGCCTTTGTGTAGCTGAGGGGGAATAACAGCACTGACAGGGTAGGCTGCTTGGATCACCTCCCTGCAAGCTAGTGTTTACCAAAACACAGCATCGATGGCAGAGTCCAGGTTAGCAGCAAGCCCACACACAGGCCCGTTGGATGGACTCATCTTTCTGTCTTTCCTCTTGCCTGTCTCTATCTCCTTGTCTGCCTGGACCTGATTTATCCCCCTTGCTTCTGTCAAACTGCCTTCATCTCTTCTTTTGTCCACCTCCCCCTCACTCCACTTGTGTGTGAAAACTCAGGGGCCCGACGGATAGATGCAAAAGTAAAACTTCGCCAAGTAAAGATATCTTTTCAACATCCAAACTCCTGACAGATTTGTACTGTATTGGACTTGTATTTGTCTGGTTAAGACTTAAAACGATTCCTGTAAAGAAAAATCCCCTTCCAGGGACCAATCTACCGTGAACAACTCCATATGGTGGTGTCATTTATTAGTGAAACTGAACCTCAGCGCTTCACCCAAAAATACCGCTCCAGTCAGTCAGCTTCGAGTGCGAGGCTGAGCTTCATTTAAAACACCCCCTCGCAACAATGCCTAATTGGTTGGAATGGAAAATGGACTCCAAAGGATAAAATGATAATTAGAAAATCATGAAAAGCATACATATTTATAACGCTGCACAGAAGACAGGAAACAGGGATCGGCAACAGGTTCATGCCAAAAAAAAAAGCAAGCCAAATATTAATGTGTCAATTCAGCAGCAGAAGACATGTTGATATTATTCTGCTTATTAACAGCATTTAGATACAATATTGATTTGACTCTGCAGCAGAGTTCACAGCGCCTTCAGCTCAGGAAACGTTCAGGCCACAACTGTTGCCTCCCGGGTTAAAAAACACTGAGGCAGTGGTTACTTTTGCTGCTTGTTGTGGCTTGTGCCCCCCTACAATCCCCCCCCCCCCCCCCCCCCCCCCCCAGTCTCTCTCACACACGCACACAGACTCAAATACACATGTATGCACACGCACAGTGGTGGATGTGTCCCGCTGGGGACTGGACTGAGGCTGGCTGGGCTTTTGCTCCTTGTATTTCCACATCAAAGACATGTCATATTGATGGAGCCTGACACACATTATCCTGCAGCAACACAACCGGTACGGCAGAGCCTTCATCAAACACACATACAGACAAAGAATGAACACGCACATGAACACACACATATGCATTTATATATGTATAGTAGAGGTGCACACACCCAGTTGGTGTCTCTCTGTCAGGTTGTCTGTTTCTCTTTTCTTTCCCTTACTTTCTCACAGTCGTTGTAGCCTTTATTGTCTCTCCTTCTGCAAAGATAAACCTTTTTTCTATTCCTCTCTCCTTTCTTCCCGTCCACCGCTGTCTCTTTCAAACACATTCCCTTTATAATTCTCTTTCTACATTTCCCCTTGATATTCTCTCCATTAAATTCTCTCGCTCAAACAAGAACCCGCTTCCTTCTCTCCTGCTCAGAGTGAACTTTCAGAAGTGCGCTGTCTGAGCCGTGTCTGGTATTCACATCACTTGGGCTTGGAGCAGAGCAGGGAGCAGAGGCGATGGGTCTCAAGGTAAAGCATCACGCAGCCTTTGGTCGCCCTGACTCTGTTTGCAAGTCTCTGCTCTCCTCCTCTAGCCGTCCTCAGAGATGTGCTACCGCCTGCACTTCCTGAGCGCTGAACCTCACCAACGCAGAGCAAGACAATTGCTCCAAGGCTGGAGGGCTCAGTGTTGCAAATGTGGATATCTGTTGAGTGCTTACTGGATTTTATGCTAATGATCAGATTAGGATGCTCAATTTTGCAAATACGGGCATTTTATAGCTCCGTGCCTTATCTTTCTTGAATTTCTGCATGGGAATGGGAGTATTTCAATAGCCGAAGCTGGCACAACTGTAGAATAAACAATTATAGCTCGCTTAACATATCACACTAAGGCTTGGCTTACACAACTCCAGTGTCTGACAGCGTCACATCTGACAGCGCTGATTTACAAAGACAACGTCAGATGTGAAATGCGATGTCAACGGCGCTACTCTGCTGGTTCATGTTTTTATAATTGTCGCTCTCAAATCTCCTGTTGTTGCCAAAACCCACCCTGTCCTTGTAAAAATCTAGAATTAGTTCTTTGTCCTGCCACAGTGTCCTCATTACTGTGTTTAATCAGTCACTTTTTATCTGTGTGTTTGACGTGCCAGAGAGGGTACATTTGACATCAGTAAGCTGCGATTAAGGGCGCTCATTTTTAACACCACAAAGTGACATCAAAATCATATCCAAGTCAGACTTACCCCAGATGTTGAAAAAAAAAGCTGTTTTGGAGCCAGACTCCATTCAATTTCACGATAACAAAAAAAGAGAGAAACAGGAGGAAAAAAAATCCATTTAGAAGCCAAAATAAAGTTAAAACAGTCTTCACAATGGCCACCTATGAGGATGGCAATAAATTACCTGGTTTGTTTACCTGTGCGCATGAGAGAGTTATTAAAGTGCTGCATAAAACCCTACAGTGGGGGCCCAAAAAGCCTCCTTAATAAATCTCCTGTAACCTAGTTGCATTAATGTTTATTTAATGCTTTTCCTGTGCTTGCTGGCCCCTCCATCCAAGGCCCCACACTAAGCCTGCTTTTCTCCAAACCCCACCATCCCTGCTCCCTTTATCCCCACACCCACTGCCAACAGCCCCTGTGGGCCAAATTACACCAAAGCTGCCCACTGACTGGACACAACACATCATGTTGAGAGCGAGAGCAGGATGAGAAAGGGATGAAGGAATGGAGTGCAGTGGCAGGGCACCGAGTGAGGGTGAGAGAACACAGAATATTAGATAGAAAAAGTAATTCTGGCTACTCAAAGTATGTATGGATGCAACAGCAGCTTTATTTTTCTATAATAAATCTAAAATTCTTTGTGTTGGCTGTCTGCTTCTTTTATTTAAAAAGCTCGCTTTCTTTTGCT
This sequence comes from Chaetodon trifascialis, assembly GCF_039877785.1. Lineage (NCBI taxonomy): Eukaryota > Metazoa > Chordata > Actinopteri > Chaetodontiformes > Chaetodontidae > Chaetodon > Chaetodon trifascialis. The sequence continues at coordinate 21,863,862 of NC_092060.1, forward strand.
AGCATTGCTTTATCAACAAGAACAAGAATGGAAAAAATGAGAATAAGAAAGACAAAGGCAAAGCTTCATTACGGCTGTGCTGTTAGGTTTATCCCCATTAGACAAGAAGTGGCATTATAGTATTCCTCTGCACACTGTATGTCAGGTTCCTAAGTGAGGAGGGCAGGACATTCTGTTGTGTGTGCTGATAGAAGCAGAGGAAGGTCCGTAGGGTGAGCAGGAAAGAGGCTGACAGCGTCCCGAGTTAGGCCGTGGCAGAGACACCAGGCCTCTCAGAGGGAATTAGCAGAGCAGCCAGCTGTGGGAAATTGGGATGTGACCTGATGCTGAGGTGGATGAGGGGAAGAGGGAAGTGTGTGAGAGGAGGGGGGGAAATTGAGAGGAGGCAGTATACTGAATCTTTAAGGGCATAAATCACAGTCACATCTCTGAATGTACTCAGTGAATATACTCTATCAAACCAACAGTGTAGTTAGCCAGAGGGGTGCTTTGAGCAAAATGCTAATGCTAGCAAGCTAACATTGCCACAATGAAAATTTGAAATTTAGCATGCCAACATTTACTAATTTGCAAATTAGATTTAAAGATTCAGGACATCACCAGAGTTATCGCAGTTCATTATCTGGGGATGACAAATGCCAAAAATCAAGGCAATCCAGCTGAAGACATCTGACCTCAACGCAAGATTGTCAACCTCACAGTGGCGCTAAAGATAAGGCAAAGAATCACCAAAGTCATTAGAGTAGACCATCTGGGAACCATCAATGTTTGAACCATATTTTGTGGGAAACATGAATGTCTGCTCCAAATCCCACTGCCATTCATCCAATATTTGTTGAGATATTTCACTCTGGATCAAAGTGGTGGGACAGACTGAGTGAACGGCAGACCGGCCAACACCGTCGTTCCAAGAGTCCTGCTGCAACTGTGGCTGATGAGAAAAGCTGTAGAATTAGCCCTTTACAGCAGCAGTGGCTGTTTAGTGTCTTTGAGCAAGACAGCCAACCTGCATTTGCTAACTGATTATACAGCTCTCTGGATGGACAAATGACTTAATACTAAAATATGAAAAAAGAACAAGAGAATGAGTTTTAGGCCCCTTCAATCTCAGCTCATGTGAAATGGGAGCCTGTTTGTTGTGCACAAGAATAAAGGATTCCAGTCAGGTTCATTTCACATGGTGAAAATAATTAAATCTGTACCAAGCTGAATGCCTTAGTGAAACAATGCTCTCTGAAAATTGCTGGACTTTGTCCAAAGTAATCAAAACAACACCTTGGATGAAAATCAACGGTGTGCCATCATGAAACTCTATCCCGTTGATCCATCTTTGTCGCTGCACACATGCGGGCGGACACACGCGCACACACTCACAGGCGCGCACACAAACTGTATCTCTTTTCCCCCCGCCTCCCTCTCCGTCTCACTGTTGGATTACAGAAGGTGCCAACAGGGTGGTGATTATTCGATGCCATCTCCCTTCTCCTCATGAAATGTAATTAATGTAATACTTCAGTGTGCCGCTGCAGTGATCAGACTCTGCCTTCAACTCTTAACCTTCAGAGCTCTCAGTGACTCCTCAAAGCCTCACATGCCTCTTTAGGTCACGTTGCAGTCAGAATCTTTAAGATTTTCATGCATTTATTTTCCTTATCTATCTTGTTGCATGCATATACACACATATATACTATACAGAGAGTGTACAGCAGTGCATATGAAATACATGGACAGCATATGCATATGTATTTAACAAGTGTGAGGGATGTATTTTCCACACATCAGAGGCTGTGTGAATAATATTACCACTTTGACACGGGGGTCATGACCTTTCTTCTCCCCACACTCCTCTCCATCATCTCCCCTTCAGCTCCTACATCATTTTTCTCTTGAAATTAAAAGCCAGATTTGATGTCAATTTCACTGTCAATTTATTCTGCCCGTCTGTCCCTGAAATATTTATACGTGTAGAGAGGAAGGTTGCTTCTGCTTAAGCATTCAAAGCTCTTCACTACAGCACCCAGCTGGTGTTGGAACAACCCAGTGAGGAGGGGGAGACTGGTGGGTGTAATGACTACATCTGATAACGGAAAAGGGACTATATAAATTAGATATGAGGGGATTAGGTCCATGGGAATGACCTGTTGAATCATGGATAGGCTATTAAAAAAGGGGGAGAGAGTGCAGGAAAAAATAATTTGGTGTCCACTATAATGGCGCCGGTGATGGAGAGTATGTGAACAGGACACGGCAACATTGAGATTAGTGGCAAACACACACACGCAGACACACATTTTTTTTTACTTTGATAACCTTTTATGGTGGCTGTCGTCCTTTCATCCTCATCCAAAGCAATCTCATGTCACATCGATGCCCGCGGCGTGTGCTTCTCTGTGCAATTTTCACCGACTGGAAACATGACAATGCAAATCCACTGTGTTTACAATGTTCATTCTTGTCAAACTGTAAAAGGTCAAGTCTCTCGCTTCTATTGACGCTGATCTAATCGGTAAAAGCATCAGTCCCGACCTCTAAATTACAATGACTGCAGAGATGCCCCTTGAAGAGAAGTACTGGATATGCACGGGCATCACGCGTGTCATTGAATAGACAAAAGCGAGCATGTTAACAACACCGCACAACTTAACATCCGCACAAAATCCAATCGGACAGCTTTTACACAATATAGCATGTTTCACTATTCATTATGTGGAAAATCTTTAATAATTAATCTTTGCGATGCCAGCGATACCCAGTGTTACACGCTCATTTATTTGTCCTCAATGAATCCAACCAGCACCTTCTTTCCCTCAGCACAAACAGAGCTGGTTAAACCTGCTGGGAAAATAAATGCAATCTTTTCATCTCATAATCACACATCAGCTGAAGTATATGGTCTTGTTTACATGCAGCAACTGCACATCTTTGAAATCTGAAATAACACACAACATTGTTTTACATCAGCACAGCTTGCTGTAGAACCAGACACAGTTGCTGCCATTGATGCTGCATTGTGTCTCATTTACTCTGTCCCACTTTCTGACCTAGCTCACCTTATTCCCAGATAATATATTATAATACCAATGCACTATGCTCCTAGCCTCCAATGGTGGAGGAAAGTTAGATATTTCCTTGCAGTATGATCAATTTAAAAGACTTGTCTGGCTTTGCTGCGGAGGGAGTACAAAGAATGTGTGGGACGTACAGTATAGACTTCTTTCCTTGCACATGCCATGTCTGTGTGCTTCTATGCAACGATGACAGTGATGAATCACGATTGCTGGTCTGTACTTTTTGTTTCGTGCTGTGTTTCTGTCTCTCTGCCTATTTGTTTTAACTGTCTTTATCTGGCTCTAACAAGCCTTTTGCAAACTCACTCTCACACAGACACGCACACTCATTGTCCAGCCTGCTGTCCACCAGATCATAACTACCATAGGCATATTATAGTCATACTGTACTTATCTGTGTTATATGGATGCCATGGTCAAATCACTGTATTGTATGGATTGTATTCTTTACTTCCTGTGAAGACGTTAATGTGCGCATTAGCAATTCTTAGCTGGTGTTATTTGATCTATTTGAGTTTTTAACTGTCAGATCAGACCGCATTGTTTGAGTCTTTGGTGTAAAGGGCATGATAAGCAAATGTAAAGCACACAAATACACGGCACTAACCTGCTGCTGCATTTTAAAGGCAAACATCTGTGGAGCTCCTGTGTCTCCAGTCACTCACTAATATGCAGCTACTCTTACTTATATTCACTAGTCATTAAAATGCAGTCAAGCAGACACATTGTGCACACGATCTTCAAATAAGGCTTGCAATGACAATTTTCCCTTTCTCTCTCTATTGGTTTGCTTTGAAAACAATGCAAATGAATGCTCAACAAAAAAGCAAATTAGCACAAAACACTTCTCTTTAACTGACAAATGAAAACTGCCTGAATCACCATGAAGCGGTCAACATTTTCTATACAATCTGCTGCTCACAGCAGCTTTAAACAAATGAAGGGAAAGTGCTATTTAACCCAGGTTTGCTCACACCATGTCCAGATTACATCTTCTTTGTGTGATCACTGTGCATAAAGCTGGAAATGGGACCTCTTAGGTGGCCACTTAATGCACGCCTTCTGAGCAGACCAGTAATCAAGACAGGCAGTGCGGTTTGCAAATGGACATCATGTTGGGCTGCCTTTGATGTTTGCCTCTGGACTGCTGGCGAATGCTTTAAATGTCAGTGGAATCTCCTGCTTTAATGCCGGACTGTTTCAGTCTGCGCTGCACAATGAACAGAACACAGACTATACTATTCCTGGATATTATGTAAATTACATTGATACACTGTAAATAACAATAAAATCAAGCTTTGTTCTAATATGGGTATGGGAGCAAGGGTTAGCTGCTGGATGTGGAAAATATTATTTCCACAACCCACAACAAAGACTGATTTATTCAAATCAATTGGATATGTGTGTGTGTGAGTATAGCATGTGTGTGAGAAAGGGAGAAATCTGACACCTGGCAAGGTCCACCAGCGAGGTTTTACACAAAAGTCATTAAAATGCTCAAATGAAATGAAAATCAATGTCTCAATCAGTCCACTTATTTACTGAAAATATGAAAATCAACCTTTTCATCAGGGTAAGACCATTTAGGGCAACAGCTCATATTTACTGATACTGGTAGCTTTCAATTGCCAAGAAAAAAACAGCAGCAATGCAGATGGTTGGGTTTTTAGCGCTTTAAGCAGCCCTGCTTCAGTGCCAAAAGGTTGAGATGAAGAAAGAATGGTGGCAGGAGTGATAAAAGATGGGTTGGAAAGGAGACAGTCAGAGAGAGAGAGAGAGAGAAAGAGAGAGACTGTATATTGATCAGATTCCTTCAGTAAGACCACTGGCCCAGCAGCTAGCATGACAGAGTACAGCTCCATTCAATAGCCTTATCATTACCGCAGCACAAACCCATTCAGCAGGTCAGCCTGTTTGGCCCTCGCTTCAGTGTGCGTCTGTTTGTGTGCGCACGCATGTGTGTGTGTGTGTGTGTGCATGCAGAGAGAAAGGGGAAAAAAAGTGGGGGCTGGGTGGGTAAATTTCGATTCTTTAAGCCAATGAATCCCATTATAAGACCACTTACAGCACATTTCTTTGTTCAGAACACTTTCAGCCTAATGAAGTGTCCAAAGAGTGAAGTTAGAAGTGAAAAGAAGGTGCTATCCACTAAAGAGTGCTGTAAAGTTACTGGTGGACAAAACCACTCGCAAGGTCAGAAGATAGTGGATGCTATGAAGCATAGTTTGCCTGGTAAATCTGAACTCGAGGCCTGAGAGGTTAAACTGAAGGTGGACCTAGCTTTAATCATACGTTCAGTTTCCCATCGCTGGACTGAAGTGCCTGACTGACATGCCGTAAACTGCGCCCGGCTTACACAGCTGGCAGTGAGAGGCATGACAAACACAACATGCCTCGGTGCTGCAGCATTAGACTTAAACTGGGCTGCTTTAAAAGCAAAAGGACAACCTCCCCTTTTATTAGATTACAGTCAGACATGAGTGGCAGAAGTAGCTGTCAAAGACGGGGAGCTCGAGAGGGAGCCGTGCAGACCGGGGAGGGAGGAATAATGGAGCCGTCTCCATTGGCAACGCAGAGGCACAGAGACTATTTTTAGCAAATTAATTTAAGGCTCTAAATAATTAACTGATAATTATCTGGCAATCAAGAGTAAGATAAAATGATCTCCCCAAGAGTTTTTTTGTCATGTGGCTCAGCAGGCGGAGCTTTGTGTGACTCGCCAATCAAAAAAAAAAAGCTTGGTGTCACGGTGCAGAAAGGGGGGGGGGGGGGGGGGGGCTGGGTACAGTGAGATGTACTCGCTAGAAGGCAAGTGGATTTGCCAATGATTAGTGCCTAATGAGTGACAGAAAACTGGCACTTACAATCCATTTATTTGTGGAATAATAGATGTGTGTAGCAGCTGTCTTCCGTGTGTTTGCCACACATGTTTATGCACACACATAAATATAAACAGCCACGGGAGGCGCAAATGACGCACACATTCTTGAGGCATTACCTCGCAAAAAAGCACCACGAGCTGCAGCGACACCATGCAGGGCTTTTCTCCTCAATCTCTGCAAATGTGTGTTGAAACGTGATGAAAGTTTTCGCTGACTGTGACTGAGCTAAAACAGAGAGCGTCGAATGAAAGTTCAGCAGTCCTGGTTGTAAGTTCAAAGGAGCGGCGGTGGATGTTTTGTGTCCATGTTAGTTTACCTCCTGCACCTGACCCTGACAAGAATCCCTCTGAAGAGAGAAGAAGATGGGGGCGAGAGCGCTGGCAAACAGCTGATGAACTGCCTCTGGCTATATGTGTGTCCTCCAAACTGTAAAAATAAAAGCTCGTTCATTGTCAGTTCATCTCCTTCCTCCCGAGTCTTTCCTCTCCCTTCTTGTCTTCATCTCTCTGACCCTCTCTTTTTCCTTCTGCTCTCTCTGTCCCATTACCTCCTCAGTCCTCCTGTGAATGGACCAGCAGAGCACACAACTGACTGCGAATCAAAGTACACAAAACTGTCAATCCGTCTTCCTCACTTGTATTTGTAAGTGCCCTCCATGGTGTGCATCTAATTGCAAAACACTGTATCCGTCGACTGATGCTGGGAGGTGAAAAATGGGGAAAAAACATGCATGTAACTGAGCACTGCCCACCTGACAGCTGATTTTAACATAAGAAAGGAACAGGAACACAATGTTTATGGGGTGCTAGCAACACTTTCCCTTTTTCAGAGAAAAGATAAGAGTCACGCGTTAATAAGGGAGGATATGCGGACATATGTTTGCATACTGTGTCCTTTTTTGGGTTTTGGGATTACAGAGGGGGCACAATTAGCTTGACGGTGTGATGTGCTTTGGTGAGAGCTAAGGTTGACAGGCCTACCTAGCCTCCCCACTGCGCAACCTTTTATAAAATCAATGCCACCACTAAACACAACTCTCCCCTGTGGAGCTGGGCCCTGTTACAGCCTCCTTCCCCTTCTACTGTGGGGAGGAAAACACAAAGAAACAGATAAATTAGAGCCTCCAGCCTGTCTACTATTGTGAAGTGACAACGGTACTGTCAGTAATATAAAAAAAGCCATTCTTTTATTGAAACAAGAGCCCCCGCATTTAAACTTCACTTTCTTCAGCCAATTATATTTTCTTTTCTCCACAGAAACATGGCACCATCCGTAAAAAATCATTGTTATTGGCTAGATTTGGCTGTCGATGGGTGGCATAGCAAAAAGGTTTTGGAGGCTTTGTGCACACCCAAGAACGGGACCTCAACGGTGAGCGGAGCGCCGAGGAAAACATTTGACCACATTATCTCCACTCTGATACATAAATTATTCTCCCTTTGGAAATAGTGCAGACATGAATATTATCATAACATGAACAAAGACGAGTGGGTGAAAGCAGGGTAGAAAGGAGAAGAAAGGCATGTTACTGCAGAGTAAATAGACATTAAACTTACTGTTTTGTCTTTTTGCTTTGCACCTCAAGGAAGGGGCTTTCACAGACTGCTCTCTGAGCACATATTTAGAGAAGCACTGGCTTTGGGCACTTGTTGACAGTGATAGTGGTGAAAAAGCCAAACACTGAGGTCTGAGCACCTCCACTGCAAACACAACCTCCACTCCATGCCGCAGTGTACAGTGTTTCTTGGCAAGTGGCATTAAAAGACACGAAGATCAATGCGGGGACTCATCAGTTTCACAGAATCTTTATCAAGACAGGTATCTGCACAACACACAAGCACACCTCAGCACTACAGGTAACGTTAGCTTGGCTGCGTTACCTGCTACAACCGCTCCGCAGCACCATCACTGCACTCATTTGGCAGTCTGTTGCTCCAATTTGCATCAGATTACATGCCCACAGAGACAAACTCTCCTTAATGGGTAGCATCATCCTCTGCAGGTGGCACAGTTAGAAAACGAGAGCTGGGACACAGAAATGATCTGCTTCCTCAAATACTCACTGGCCATTGGCTGATTGCGGCCCAGATGACATCCATTTGTGCTCTGAGATATCATTTTCAACCGCCCAATCTTTCTTCATTAACATTATCTGCACCATTCCACAATGTGGACACATTAAACCAGTTATTTTCTTAATTACCGTATCCACACTTTTTTTAATTCTTGGCCTGCTGTCACCTGAAACCTTGCAGAGTTGATAGTCGACTATGCAACCTCTTCAAAACAAAGCAGTCTTCTGTGATTGTGCGCACTGCATCTGCATTCTAATTTTCACTTACCGTACTGTGTGTGACTTAAGACGTGTGTTTGGTAGATGTTTTTGACTAGACTAAATGCAAGCAGGGGTGGGTTGTGGGTTGATGGTGGTATTGAGCAGGAGAACAATCTATATCAGTCATTAAAATGCAAATGTGTTTACCAAGTCTAGCTTTGATGCTGCACTAATAACAAGCAGTGGGGAACAATCATGAATCAAACTTGTGTAGCGACCTATTGAACACACGCCAACGCCATGTAATGAAACAAGAGCTGAAATAAGAGCAGTTTCGACAGTCAATACAAAATCCTGTCATTATCTGAGAACGTGAAACAGGGAATTAAGCAGCATGAGATGACACTGGCACAATTCCAAAGCTGCATTTCAAAGGAAACCTTGATTCCATGTCCTAAATTAAAGACTATTGCGAGTGAGACGTATCGGAAATACTAGTGTGCTCTGTGAATAAACATGGCTGAATGCACAGCACCTGTTTATGCATTGTAAACCAATGCAGCTGGACAGACTTTGCTGGTGGCTCCATGCAGGGTCCCCTGCTGGCTGTGTCAAGTTAGGTACAGAACTAATAACACACCACGTTTTTCTGTACAAATACTTTTGTAATCGAAGGCCTCCTCTTTAACCCACTTGTTGCCGCTGGTCTGGCTTGCGACCCCTTAAAATGAAAATTAAGAGTAAATTTTGCTTCTCAGGTTGATGGTAAATTAAGAGGCCTGAAAAGGTAAATCTATGCAGTATTTACAAGAAAAAACAAGGGATCAGAGGAAAAAGGTGTGGTAGAAATATTTCTTTCCACAGACTTAAGACAGGCACAGACAAGGTCTTTAAAATCCTAATCTCTAATCTCAAACATGCGCACAATGCAAGATGTGAAAATAACAGCACATCACACACCACAGGATACTATTACTATTATTATTATCGTGCCAGAGGCAGCAATGCACCACCTCACCTGATCTCGCATGATCTCATGGGGCAGCAGATGTAAACAAAATAGAGACTGACGTGGTGCAACAACTTGCTGTAGCCATGTTTTGTAGTGAGAAAAACAAAAGCAGAAGGCTAAACGAGTCTGGATGAGCAAATGGTTGAAGAGACGTGTTCGCTCTTCAGCGAGAACAGGAGGTGAGATTTTAACTGTCAGTTTTAATATCTGTCAATGGCGGTACGCTAGCTAACGCTAGCCTCAAGGGCAAGAATGTTTACCATTGCTTGGCAACACCTCCCTCTCCTCGTTGACTCGTGCTTGTGTGATCCTGCTCAGAAAACATAATCAAGCAGATTTTAACTCCGAAACATCAGACATGTCTGAAATTATTGGGGTAGCCGCGATGAGTCTGGAAGCAGTACAGGAGATTTAAGGCTGGATCTGTAAAGTACTCACAACACCAGATAATCTGTGCAGAATGGGTTTGTACCTCATCTCTCAGCAGTGCAGCAACGCTTTAAAGGATATCAAGTGTATCTACTATCATATGCCATTATGATGGACAGAAAAAAAGTAAATCCTGAGAAAATACCTTAATTCATCTGTGATCTCTCATTAAGCACTTAATGGACCGTGATGTCTCCCTTCCCCTATTGGCTGGTGATCTGTGAACATGTGGATAACTATCAAGCAACACGCCCAGACCTAAATAAATAAACTCCAGATGAGCACAGAACAGCAAAGGAAGGCTCGGTCCCTCCCTCTACACAGGGCCAATTAGAGAAACCAGTGTTTAGATGAGACGGCAGCCGCATCGAGCGAACAAAAGGAATTAAAGCCATAAAAGATATCATAGAGGAGAGAGAAACCTTTGGATGGAGCTTTCAGATTTAATCAGTGTTTGGAAGAGAGGATGTAAAATACATTATGATCATTGCAGAAGCAGGATGTATGGATTTATGCTGTGTATGATGCACTTTTTGGTTTAGGTGGGCCAGTAAGTTAATATGTATCCCCGCTCTTCCGCTGCTTCCTCGGGCTTTTAGTTTAACTAGAAATTACTTTTTTGAATTTTGGCTTGAAATTACTTTTTTCCCATTATACCATGTAGCAATGCTAATCACTGAGAATTGACACGAGGAAGCTCTCGTGTCTACTGCTGTAATGATGTACTCCAAAAATCTAGTGGCTGCCCTGAGAGTCTGTGTGGCAACACAAAGCCATTTGGGGCTCTGTTCAGAATATCTCCTCACTCATACAATCTCTTCCTCTTGGAATCCTGAAAAGAGTTAGCAACCCACTTTGGAGCTTAGTCAATCTGAGAGAAAGGGATAAAGAGAAGAAAGGAGATGGGTAACATGAGAGAGTGAGGACAAGGAAGTAATAGATGGATGAGGGAGAGAGAGAGAGAGAGAGAGAGAGAGAAGGGGGGGTCTCATCTTTTGCAAATCGTATCATCTCTGTGAAAGCGGACAGAAAGATAGAGATGAGCATTACGACTAATCTCCAATCCGCACCTTGAAAAGAAGTCTAACGTTCATTTGCCACTGACAAGCTCCCTCTTGTGATCTCTGCGGATGACAAAAGCACTCAATGAACAGATTACACTGCGTATTTACTGTCCTACAGTATGTCGTACATCTCCCCGACAGAATCCACTTCCTTGATTGTAAATGAACTCACTTTGTTTTCAAATATCACAGCTTCAGAAAAAAAGAAAAGAAAAAAAAAACATATATTGTTTTCTATAAAGTCATGGCAATCGGTAGACTGTGAAATTAAAACTAATCTCAGATAGGATTATTATCTCTGATCAGCCTTGCATCAGGGAGAATACTTGATACTGCTCTGTTTCAGATCAAATCTAATAAGCTTAAAGGTAAGTATAGGGCTTAGTATTCATTTGTGGATAGAAAAGGCCCATTCTGTACATAGTTCACTTGTAATATGATAAGGAGATATTGTTGGGGGATTAGGTTATCTCCCAGGAGATCTATTAGTGGATAAATCCTACTGGCTGTCTTATGAATCATTACCTTACTGGTTACAATCTGATCTGCACATGCTCTCCCTTCAACTACCAACACAATGACCACACACACATACACACACAGACACACACAGGCATGCTCACGCAAGCAAAGCAAAATGTACACACACTCTGATTTAAGCCCCTCCGCCTGGCAGCAGGTAGATTCATTTTCAGGACGTAGCAATGAAAAGAGCAAACATACAGTGCGCAAAGTGGTGCACTGAAAGATCACTTAGGGCGTCACTCAGCTTCACCGAAAAGAATGGAGAGATGGGAATCGGCGGATTGCCAACCTGCGTCCACAGCACAGCAGGGCGCATCCACAGCCCGGTGTGGGACGATAACCGGAAAGGTAGAGAACAGACGCTGCATCGGCTGTAAATCCTGCAATAATGGCTAAAGTGACATTAAATAACACTGGGACTAATCTTCTTCGTGGGGAATACAGTTTCAGTCAAGCTGGCTCCAGCAGAGTGCTTTTTGGCTATTAGCACAATAACCAAAATGGAGGGCTTTAACGGGACGGGAATGGAGAAGCAATCGGGAGAATAATTCTGTGAAGAACGCCACAACGGCTAATGCCATTATTAACACATTGACACTATGTATCACCGGCCTGGCCCTGTCATTACACATTCAGCTCAGACAACATCCTGTACCACAGTCACGACTGTGGTATTTAGCAAAGGCGGAAGAAGAAAGAAAGAAAGAAAAAAAGACAACAAACTGAACAGTATTCCTGCACAGAGCCTAAGGGTTGCACGGGTGAAATTCAATCCGCCTTTTTCTACCTGTTAGAAATCTATTAGAGGCCAATAAGGATGCTGAAGGGAGAAGGTTTGAGATATTTCAGGTCAGCCTCAGAGGTTAATTGTTGAGTCGTCTGTCTGGTCAGTGAGGGGATCACTGTGTGAAACCAATCCTGAAGGCAGGGGATGAACGGTGAGTGTGGATGGCATTCAGGAGATTAGAGCAGTTGATGGGAGAGGCAGGGTAGAGTGAGAGAGAGAGAGAGAGAGAAAGAGGAGGGAAACATGAACCCATAGACCTCAAATCAACACTTTCAAAAGACTGCCAATGCTAAGTGGGTTTAGACATACACTTGATGTGCTTGAGAGTGGTTATGTGTAGCCAACAAGGCCACTGAGGCTAGCTCTACTTACACTTAAAGTACGGGGTGTGGTTTAACCTTGGTGTCAAGTAGAGGTAGAACAGATGTTAATAGCATCAAAAATAGCTACTACCCCAACTACCTATCATCTATTGCAAAGATTAAAAAAAAAAAAAAAAACATGGCACACATGCAAGACAACCTGCACCACCCACTCTCTCCCCTCACTGAGGTAATTAAAGAGAATCTGCTGAACAGAGGAGACAAACTGATTAAAGTCCAGCTTAATCACATCCACTGAAACCTCAAGGAACTCCCATTCGACTGCTGCTACCCCTCCACCCCCCCGCTCTCTATGTTACCATTTTAGAATAAACAAAACCAGACAAAAAAATAACACAACAGGCGCTGAGGTTGGCAATGAGGATTTTTTTTTTCCTACTTTGTTCTGATGAAGGTCAAATTAAAATGTAGACTCCGGTGGGGTGATGATAAATATTTGGCTGTCTGTTCGGATGTGCGGTGAAAAGACATGGCCCTCCTGTGGGCATCGCTCCACATCTCTCTGGCCGCCTCCACGCCAGTCCCATTTCACAACTTGTTCTACATCTGTGACACATAAGCACACGCGCGCGCTCACATATACGTGAGTGCGGCGAGGCACTTTTCTCCCAGACGCTCGCACATACAGGACGTCCCTCATCACCTTGCTCAGAGATGAATGAGTTCGCCACTGTCCTCAATCATTTTAATCACTTCAATGGAAAATGCCTCATTCACGGCTATCGTTCTGTAATGCCTTGCAGCTATCTCATGTATACACATTCCTGCACTCCCTGAAACACACACAAACACAATAACTGTCGCTCTCTGATAGCGCAACTACTGATACAAAAACACTGCACAGCCCCTCTCCTGCCTCTCCTGCATAATATATAGATGCCTGATGGCAATTATTATAAACACATAAATAAAAATATGCCCACACCTGTGAGGTATAACATGAGCCAGTTCAGCGGCTGATCACAAGATCTGCAGTTAACTTTGAATCAAAAGGAGGATTTTGAAGTATTCAAACCATCACGGCCACTGTGCCTAAAATATTTCTTTTTATCTTGAGCAATTAAAAAAAACAAGTTTGTATGAAAACAACAACATAATCTTGAGTTTTGAGCGCAGCACGTTTACAGAGCTACATCCTGAAAAGCAGTTTTAATGGCTGCATTTCAACGTGCATTATTCCTCCATAAGCTAGCTCCGCTGAGTTCAAAGCAAGATCGATCAATATTGGTAAATAAAGCAAACAACCCAAACTATGGAGGTACTGACAGCTCTGTTGTCAAAAAGCAACACTCCGTCCTGTAATTACTATTAATGATGTTAATATTGCTGGGAGGCTTAAACTGGGGTTGACCTGAATCTTCCAAAGTGCACAAGCTTCATTTGTATTCATTCATTTGTAATTTGTATTTTTAAGGTACTCTCTAAGTCTCTGTGGTTTACACAAAAGTGGAGGATAGTGCAATCCAATATTGTTATCGGACATAAAAATGTAAACTGAGATTGGCTGCTTTTAAGAGCACTGCCTTCTGAGTGGGATGCTGAGCTGCTGTCTAGGTTTTGGCATGTGAACTGCACTGTTTTAGACTTACCCAAGCAACGTAAGAATGGAATAACAGCAGTAATTTCAAATGAAGACTCAAAGGCTAAAAAAAAATGAGTTGGTAGCATCGCGAGCATCAAGACCAAACAGTGTTTACGCAGGCAGCAGAGAAAATGAAAAAAAAAACATAATTATACTAAAGGCTACAGAGTGAAGGTGAGGGTTGATCAGGTAGTTCAACGGTTCAAGTGGGTGATTACAGGCTTTTTTTTTTACAAGCAGACAGCAGCAGTCTTCCTGAATATGTGCATTAATGGCCACTCTTTGAAAAACGAAAATGTGTAGTTGGTAATAACAGCAAAACTGCTTTTACTGATTACTGAAGTCTATGTCTGTTTGCTCCTGAATAAAATTTGTGAGCCACATGTTTCAGAAAAAAAAACATGCACATTTACATGTCACACTTTAAAAACTGTCATTAACACTGACATTAAGGGGATACATGGTGTGAAAAGAGTCGGCGGGTCACATCATACTGAAAATTTCTTTTTAAGCAGCCTTTAAAAATCAGATTTGTACATACAGACTGGAGGAGTAGGGCAATGGAGCACATGCAAATAGAATTATATTTCAGATGGAGCATCATGACCTTGCTCACAGAGGTTTAAGAATATGACCACTGGATCAAACAAGCCCGAGGCATCATAACCCCTGCTGTACTATCCATCACAAACACGCCCCAAGAGCACATTCAGCCCACAGAGCGCATAAAAACTGCAGTCAGTCATTCAAATTGCTCATGTTATTTTTTATTTTGCCACATCACCTCCAGAAACAATGCGCTTTTCAATCACAGTGATCGCTGCCATGATCTGCTCCTCTGTGCTGGAGATCTTATTCGAATATATTTTTACAAACAACGTGCACATCTCCAGTAGGACGGCGTTTCGGTGACGGCAACCATACAGTGTTACCGTGAAACGACACCTTGTCGCCGTTAAGCTGCGGCAGCACCCAACCGATGTGTCCCTCCAGTTCACGCCTGCTCCTACCTACACCTCTGGATGTGTGTTTTCACACCTGCGCCTGCTCTGTGACAGCAGGACACGGTTGGACAGAAATGTGCTTGAATCTGCAGTTAAGTTGGCATCGTGCGTTAAAGCATCCCTGCACTCTGGGCTTGTAACGAGGGATGTGTGTATGTGTTTTGAAAAACAAAAATAGGAAAACACATCTTTTCACAGAACAATCTTATTATCGCGCAGCAGTTCTGGTGTGGAGTTGTGAAGTGGGTGGGGCTGATGGTTCCAAAAGCATTTTTCACCCACAGTAAATTAACATTTCTAACATCTCATTACACACAAGCCGCAGTGTTTCTCAATGTGGAGCGCAGTAGCAGAGTAGAAGTCTCTTACACAATGCTATAGGTGTATGTTCTGGCCATCCTTTATACATTATCCAACTTTATTTCTGAGAAGTCATGTTGTTTCCATCAGTTTGGAGAGCTGGCTCTGAATGCTACAGTACCCATCAGCCTCAGCACAGCTCGTGGAAAATATTCTAGCCAGAGGTGCAAATCAGAGCTGTATCTTATTCAGATCATTTCCTCGTTGTTGGTATTGGGAACAAAACACTACAGCGTAGTTGCTGAAGTCATCTAATATTGAACTGATTTAAACAGAAAATGAATTGCTTTAAAATGTATTATAAGGTTTCTGTAAAGCGCAGTCATTAGCTCCAGCGCTTACAGTACAACAGGATATTATGAGCAGTGGGTGGATGTTTTCCATCAGAATGCTTCTTGAAGGTTGTAGTAGAATTCCCTACTTACGTACACAGGCTTGTACCTTTGGCTTATTATTAAAGAAATAGATTATTATATAATGGTATTGCTGATCTTTTGTACTGATTAATCAACCTTCCAATTCAAGCCTCAGATATGCTCCCACTAGAAGTCACCTACCACAGTGTATACAGAAAATGAACAGGAATTTAACTTTCACAACACTGCATTGAATTAGAAAATGAAGTTAATTAGCCACGACCTTCATGGTATATGAGAAAGCAAATTATTTCTATCTGTGGGGGTATGGTTTTTTTTATGCTATGTTATGGAATTAAAGTCATGTGATTGTCTCAGAAAAGAGAAAAAGTGTACTTCTATTTATAAAAAGGAGAGAAATATACTGTTCTCTTGCAAGATGGAATAACAAGCTGATGACAAGGCTGCCCGTTTGAGGAGAGGGGAGTCAATATTGTTGCAAGATAAATTTCTGTTTTTCAAAATATATGCTTTCATACAGACAGCCTTTATGAAAGCATAACATTCACATTGATTTTTAAGAGCGCTCCAATGTGCAAAGATTTTGGATAAAAAGTTAAAGTTCCACTTACTATATACTTATTATCAAAAAGTAAAAATTGTGAGCACAAAAAAAAAAAAAAAAAAAAATTGCAAAAACTCAAGGCAAAGTTCTTAAATTTTTCAAACAATTGTTTGTTCTTACCTGCACGAGTACCCTTGAAAGTCATGGCACAGAGAAAAATAATAAAGAAAGGAGAGCAACAGAGAAAGAGATATATGGTCTGCATGGTTCCCACCCATGTTCTTAAGTTAGGATGGGAAGCTGCAAGGCATCGAGGCAAAAAGCCCAGGGATCAACCATAAGTCTTCATCACAGAAAGTCAATTCAAGGTCAGCTGCTGGTTCAGGTGCAGATGTGTCTCACACACATCTGTTGCTATTAAATGACAGGGCCTACACCCACTGACAATACACAGACTGCATGTGTGTGTGAGAGAGACAGTGAGAAAAAGAGAGACAAAACAGAACGGTAGGAAAAAATGGCTCTGAAACGTGTGTGCAGCTAACAGCAACGTGTTAAATGCCTCTCTCCGTCTGTTACCGTTAGCCTTGGTGCGCCAGTCAGAGATCCCTCTTCACGGCAAACTGGCTCATCTCATGTAATCATGTTCATGGAGAGGCCATCGTCAACACAACCACTAACACTTCTAGGGGTCACGCTATCTATCCATGCACTAATTGGAGGTTAATTGTCAATAAAAACCCACACAGACATGACTGTTGTTTTGACTTACAGTATATTAGTCCTGCAGGTGACGGCTGTAAAGATAGTTGCGAATACCCTATTAGCCATGACGTGTCTGACATATGATGGGTTTGATGCACCTGCAAGCGCTAATTATCAACATACAACACATGCAATTGTGGGAGTGTGTGGACATATCAGGTATCTGTGCCAGATAGATATACGATGAAGCAGAGAAGCAATATAGAAAACGATAACTATTTCAAGTCTTTGCCTGGGATTGGCCTAAACCTAACGAGTTACATGGAGACTAGTAACAGCACATTGATTGGTTCAATTGACAAAACAGTCGAGTATTGCCTGGGTATATTTATTGACCTGTAGGCTGAGGGGGTGTGTTATGTGGCCCCCGCATTTGTTTGGCTTGCTCAGTCACTGGAATACAATGTTCACCATGAAAAACAAGAATATTACTACTCTTGTTAGGTTCATACAAAGTTCATACATGGCTCCTATACCACTATACCCATTCTGACTGATTGATAACTGAGAAATAGTAAAACGCTCCTGCCCAATAAAGACTTCAAAGATGGTTGTCAGTATTTGGGGGGGGGGGAGAAGAGTTATTTTAAATCCAATAAAATGATCAAGGTCTCCTGAATAGAAGATCAGCAGTACCAGTATTTTTGTGAGTGCTTGAATGAGGAGCAGGAGTATGGACTGCAAGCCTCTCAGCACATGTCATCAGCAAAGAATATCCTCTGAAAGCTGAAATTCAACAGTGTGTTTTGACAATTCTGTCTCGGCCTTGACTGGCAGAGAATGCCAGCCAATCCCCATTTGAAATGCGACAAGGAAAAACAAAGCCTGTCAGAATGAGTTGGAGAGATGTCTACTGAGAGCCACATGTGGTGAGAAATAGAGTCAGGGGAGAGGGAGACAGAGAGAGAGAGGGAGAGAGAGAGTAGAAACTGTTCCTTCTCTACATGACTCTGTCCCTGAGACACACGTCATGCTGCTCCCCCCACAGTGGGTGACTCTGACAGGATACTGTCTGTGCAGCATTCCCCCTCTGTGTGATTGATGAGCCTCATTTTGCCAATTAATGGAGAATCCCCTGTTGACTACCATCAGATTGCCGTTTGTAACTGTTAGTGTTTCTGACTGTCACAGATTCGTTTTAATTAGAGATCTCTTTCTCCTCCGACTTTTCTATTGTGCCTCAAATTTGCAGAACTGAGCGCACAGTGACGTACCGGCTAAAAGGCGCACTGTGTTATTTGCCATCATTAATTTATTCACAAAGTGCACAGCTTAAACTGTTGAAGGCCAAATCTTTTTTGAGGGAATCAACCCTAATGTCGGCCATATACCGTATCTTATAATCAATTAGCGAACGTGAGGCAATTAGTGCACTTTATTTGCATAATGAAGCACCTAATTGCTCCAAAGCGTGCAATTGCAGTCAATAAGTTCGACTAATCACTTGTGGGGCCACATACTGTATATGAGCAGACTGCAGGAGAGATAGCCTGTAGCCGTGCAGACACTGTGATCCCTGGGTCCTGTCAGGGGACAGGAAGGATGGCCACCACAGAGCAAAGTTAGAAATCAACGGCGTGGCCGGTAGCAAACAGCAGAACAACAGCGTATTCCCTCGACAGCATCAGCAAGAAAGGAATAACATTACTGCGGGGAAAGGAGAGGAAGTGTTTGGGCATTAGTTTGATTTACATTTTAGAGAGGCTTTCAACTGGCACACACAGCAACTTCAGCTAATGATACTCGGGCCTTTTCATCAAGGACCTTTCCCCAGCCTTTCGGGCGCTGCCCCACAGCACTTATTTGCAATAAGGCACAACAAAGGGTGCTACTAGGTAATATACTAGTCTGCACAGGAATAAATGTCAGCCATTGTATACTAAATGTCTGCTCCGTACACTATCTACTTGCATTGAGTACATTTCACCCAACTCATTTTACAACTAACTTCTGCCATAGCAGCTGTAGTAGCATGATTGTTTGTTATTGCACAAATTGCACGGATGGATAATGCAGAGGGCTAGCAAGAGCATGAAAACAGCATTCTATGAGCCATTTTCTCAGCGTTTTCCTGTGAGTCAACCTGTGTCGTTTTACTCCTTCCATTGTGGATTCACCTGCTGCAAAACACCGTGAACCCTCAGTGGCTCATATTTACTAGACAAATAACTCCAGTCACGTTTCCCTTCTACTTGCATTTGATAGAATAATTTGCCAACAATGGGCCTGCCATTCAACTGAGTCTCAGGGATTTCATTAAAACATCAAATGAAAGTGAAATCATGAGCCATGACGGTGGAGAGTGGGGATGGCTAAGCAGAGAAGCGTGGCTGGTGTCTACTGCAGGATTAGAGCTCAGCAACAAGTGCTCAAGGGGGGCTTTGCATCAAACCCAGGAGCCCATGACAAATGAGGGCGGCTGGGCCTCTGTCTATTACCCTGCACTAAGCTCAGGCCTTTTGGGGAAGTAATGAGGTGCAGATTGGTGCTGCTGCCACTGGGTCCTTAGCCCGACTTTCTGTAGAGCAGAAATAATCAGCAGAGACTTTGGCCAATAGGGGCAAAGCTGTACAGCAGCTGAGCAACACATGGAAACATGGAGATAAAGCAGATTAGCTGAACAAATAATTTCTACTTGGAACCCTACAGCCTGTTACATACATTGGAAATTATCCTTATTCAAATAAAGTATATGTCAAGAATATTAGTACTTAATTCTGTATACTGTATATCAAGCTTACACATGCGTAGGAATGTGTACAGTGGGTGTGTAATGAATCATTTTATATTGCAGGAAGCAGCCCTGAATCCCAACAGGATGCAACAGATCCCAAAGGACACTCTTTAAGACTGGCAGGGCATGGAGGCTTTATCAGTGGAATATGACAGTGGTTCACTCAGGAGCAAAGGGGTACATCCAGTTTACATCATGGGTGCACCCCCCTGTGCTCCAGCGCCACCCCCCTCCACATACTCCTGGGAGCTGCAGTCCATGCAGCCTGTCAGCCAGCTTGCTCTGCTGGTTAATGGAGCTGCCACATCAGGCCGAGTGTCACAGCCTAACAAGATACTGATTGGGGAACTTCTAGGGAATTCACTCATATGACCAGAGGGCCCAGAGAGGGTCTTCTGTCTGGCAGGGGACACAGACAAGGCGACGGCGACACGATATCTTTTGTTGACAGAAAGCAGTGCATGTGTATTCTGTGAAATCTATCTCTTTTTTGTGCTTCAACAGGGTTTAATATATGACTGATGTGTCTCATGTGGTTTAAGTTTTGCTCTGAGAAGCAGAGCTGTAGCAGCCAATGGGTACAACTGCAGCTCCAATATGTCAAATGTACAGGACGAATGTGCTGAAACGGCAACACAAGACATTTCTTGAATATTACTGACTGGTATTTGTATGGTAAATATTTTACACAATGAAGGGTGGAGTGTAAATTAGTTGTACATAACTTGATTGGCCACTCATTTAATAATCAATAAGCACGTTAATTAAAATGTTAATTAAACAAATTGACTTGAATATGAGGATTCGCTTATCTTTTCTTGTCTTACTTAGATTCAATTTGATTTGATTAAACTTTATTGCACACAGTGTGCTGAAACACAGTTCAGCAACTGACCAGACAGATGCTAATCCTCCTCTAACCTCCTAATTAGTGCTTATCGATAGCAAGAAAGCATGTTCTTGTACGTGAGCCGCAATCTTAACAACGTAACCCCAACCCTTAACAACCCTAACCCCCAAGAGAAACAAATGTAGGCTAATGAACAATAAACTGCTTGTAGTCTAACATTAGAGTGAACTGAACGTGTTGTGACATCAGCTTAAACAATTACAATTTAACAATTAATGGATTATTTAAGAAAATAATCAGACACAAAATTAAAAGTTGGACTGCATGGTGCTGTGGAACAGGGAGAGTGTTGTACTGTGTGAATCTTGGCAGAGCAGTATGAGAGTAGTACTGTGTAATAGTATGACAAGATGTATTGCAGGTACAATGGGTTACGCCACAGATTCAAAAGCTGTAAATACAAATGTTAGTCATTGCGTTTCTACTTTTGAAAGATTTAATTGACCCACTCTGCAACAACGGCACTTCATGCCTTACTTAAGGTAATTAAAAACTTAATATAAATGTGGTGCATTTTCTATTTGTCATCAAAGGTAATGAGAGAGCAACGAATTAAAAAAAAAAGTGAAAAGTGAAATCCTTGGTAAGACAGAACAAAATCAGCACAACCTTTTTTCATTCAGTGTTAGATTTTGTGTTTTTTCTTTGCAGAAATCATAATTGGAATTACAATTTCAGCAAACTTTTCTTTCCTTCAGACACGCACCTATTAAAATCTGTTAATTAAAATCTTAATATCTCCTCTGACATGCAAAATGCAACATGAAAGATGAGTATTTGTTCTAGTGATTGCAATTTTCTGCCACTTTATCTGAATCTGGACATTCACTGAGAAACACAGCTCTGGCAGGGTCTGGTTTAAGCACCTCTACTTATTTACACCGGTTTCCAGTGAATTTTGGATAATTAAAAGGCTCCACGATTTATCTGTGCTTCAGTTAATTGGCCACACAGTTTACAGTGAATTTCATTAGTGGAGGAAAATACTCTGGTTGGGGTTGTGAGGGGGCGGGGGAGAGGGTGTTGCAGGAAGGTGGTGATTAAGAGAGCGAGCTTACACTATGTGTATGTGTGTGAGCAAGTGTGTTTGTGTATTTCTGCTTTAAAAATTATAAGGGGCTGCTGAAAGTGCCACCAGCATCTCTTAACCCAGTTTTCTTATATACAAATATGCAGAAATAAACACAATGATTCTGTAAATAATCTGACTTACTTCTCATTCAAACACGTACAGGTGTAATAAAGTGGGATAGCTTCTCCAAACAGCACTGCGCCTCTCCAGACGAAGCAGCTTTTAACAGGGGATGTTTTGTGCAGTTTAAACTCGGCAGCCTGCTAAATAGAACAATTGTTTCACTAACAACCATTTATTTAACCTTAAGTGCCTGGTGCCGATACAAGAGAACTCTGTGTACACCTGTACACAAACCTAGCCTGAAGCCAGCAGAATCTCCAACTGTTGCAGTTTGACAAAGGCCATCCATACACACATTGTAGCGAACCTCTTCCTTTGAAGTGTGAACTAAATCAGGCTGAAGTCTCAGAGAACAACAAAAAGGTGGTGCCTGAATAAATGCATCAGTCGATTTTTAAGCCACAAAGGTGGTATTACAGGCTAGCCCCGGTGCCGGGAGAAAGTGTGTGTCTGGGCTGACCCCGTGTGGGCGGACTAAGTTGGTGTGAGAAACAGGCACTGTTAGCTGTGTGGGCTTTGTAGGATCCCAAGACTTGAGGCTTCGTACTCGCCAACAGGTATCAATAACTACTCCGGATCTGTGCTGTGGCTCGAGCGGCTGCTTCTTCGTGTTTGCTGGAAATTGTCAAGGAACATATGATAGATATACTAGAAATGTGAATTATCTCAGGTAATTAAGTGCAATGCTTCTCTTAGGTCAGAGGCTGCTTTCTCAAAGCCAGACTGTGGCTTAGATCTAACAAATAGACTTTAGACAGATATCTAAGCTCATAAAGATGGACAATAGAGCCCAGGCCTTGAGTATCTCAAGAAGGACAAAATTGCCAGGAGCTTTGGGTAAATTAAGACTATTTTCAAACCAAAAACATGTTCATGAGCACTGACTTCAAGCCACTGAGCTTCATTCACTCAGCCTTGTGGAAGAATTCGAGAGCTGCAAGGACATTTTACTGGGGAACAAACTGCCTCTCCAACAATAACACACAAACAAACACACACACACATACAGGCAAAGAAATGAATCAAATGTGTTGAAAAAGATTTTTAAAAACATGGTAAGGGGTGTAAAGAAATTGTAAAATAATAAAAAAAAATCAACCTTCAACAATAGATCCACTACAAATAAAGCCACATCAACCCCGCCAGCATCTGCTAATCGCCATGGTTTCCTCTCTGTGTCAGCAGGTGAGAAGCTGTGGTGTTAGCTTGAAGGCATAGGGTGGCTAACCTTAAGGCTAAGTATTATTTTATAACCATCTTGAATTACAGTATTCTGAGTGAAAAAATGAAGATGTTCAAGGTTGAATTTGCTAACCCGGTGAAATACATCTTAATGAAACTGGCCCCAGAAGACAGCTCCTTGTCACTCAGTGTGTGAAGATGAGAGAGAATGATGTGCTCTGACTCTGGTCTTCTGGGAAATAAAAGGTTAAGCTAAATATCAGTGGGCTGGGTTAGGGCTTTGAGTCCAGCGGGGGGATGGAGATGTATTGGACATGTCCAAGCACCCATCAAGGTTCAGTCCGGTCTCTCATCATCCCCATCGAGCCACCTCACGACCATTAATATTCCAGTATGCAGAGTGCCGCTGTAAGCCCCCAGCTCTACTCTATCATATCCAGCAGGAACTGGAAATGTGCGTGTGTGTGTGTGTGAGCGAGAGAGAGTGAGTGTGAGTGTGCATGTGATAGCCACAGCCTCTCTGGTGAAATAGGGCTCTCTGGGGGCTTGTGCCTCAACTCTACAGCCTTTGTGGGCTCCCATTACTTCTGACAGATAGAGATCACTAAACTGCTGAACAAACACCCCATTCAGTCATTTGCATACATTACAGTAATGGAGAGAGAAAAATGTATCAATAAAGCCAAATGAAGTGCTTCCACTAAGCTCTACTTTCTTTCTTTCTTTCTTTTTCTTTCTGTATTTCTTCTGTTACAGATCTGTTGGCATGAATTTCTTCTCACATTATTTCCTGGAATGATTTCCTCTGAAAGGTAAACACATCACATGACGTGTGCCAGAAACGTATCAGACTTTCTTGGGTCGGACTAATTGGCTAAAACCTGAAATTTCTGAAGCTTAAACAAATTAGGAGCACTAATCATGCGCGCTGGAAAAAAAAATAACACAAAACATAATTTATGGTTGAATGTTTAATTAAAACTGTGCTGCTGTGGGGCACATATTACATCTGAAATACCTCGCAGTGACCATGGCCTCCTGAAATTAATCTCAGCAAAAAAGCTGACAAGAGTCACAGTGAGGCACATGTGCTCACCTACACGTGCACTGTAAATTACTCTCTCTCCCTCTTTCTGCAACACACACACAAGCAGACGCACGCGCACACACAAACGCAGACTGACTCATTCATCACAGTGCCCAACAGTCAAGACAACAGAGCTTCACTTAACTTTTTCAGGGTTGCTCAAGCATCAAATGCATGACTTTTAGCTGTTGTTGTTCTTCCATCTGTCACGCTTCAAGGAACCAACATCCTTTTTTTTTTAATCCCAGGGAAAAGTTTAAAAAGGTATGTTTGCCTTGACTCTGCTATCTTATGTGTACCAAAGGAAATGTCAACCCCGGAATATAGCACTGTATTTCACACTGTCATTGTTCCAACACTTAGCTGTGCAACACAGATTAGAGTGTTACCTAAGCTACTAAAGCTACTAAAAACCTCAGCAAATCAAGCACAGCCTGTGCTTTCTATCTCTCGCATGGAAACAGCCCAACATCTAATATCTTAGGAGGTTTAAAGTGGAAGAGAATATTGTCCTGGGTGACAGCTTTCAGAGAAGTGGGTTAAACTGAGACACACACACACACACACACACACACACACACACACACACACACACACACGGATACACGCACGTACACTAATGTGCGACTGTAGCGCACAGACCCACAGCTACTCCAAAGGCACTGAGAAAAATGTTATTTCATACTTCTAGTGTCCTATTATTATGTACTATGAACATCAGGACAAAAACAACTTGGAAGGGGAAAACAAGTGTGTGTTCTACTAAATGGGACAAAACTAACTACCACATATTAGGACTGCGGTGAAACAGTATGCTTGTCAGAGCTTTTCTACCAGTGGCTACTTTAAATAAAGGGGGAACAAAAATAGATCCTATTAAATGCTACTGCACCTCCTTCCTGGCACCAAAACTTGATCAGGTGGGATAGGGAGAGGGGGGACAGAGGAGGAAGCGTGGCGTTTCAGGTCATGGCCAGCCAGCTTCTCTCTGCCACGCTCTGGGGAGGAACTCCAGACAGTGAGGGAGAGCCATGCTGCAGTATATCTACACTTCTCCATTTCCTCTCACTCAAGCCTTGAGTTCCCGAAGGAGCCCGGGAATCAATACTGACATCAGGGGGCAGAGTAGCTTTCTTGCCTGCCTGCTCTGCCTCCGAGCCGCTGCCGCCAGGGAGGTCTCAGCTTCAGTTTTTTTAATTACACAAATTTAAGTGCCCTTCTTTGACTGGGAGCAGATTGTTAATGTGTTAGGAGGCTATTACTTTTATACCACCCAATGTGCACAGTCAGCCTTAATAAATTTCAGGCAAAAAGAAGCAAAAATCAGGTTAAATGCTGTCGTACATGTGAGCACCTACCATATGGAAACACCTACTCACTTGCTCAATTACTCTTGAGTAATTCTTTCTTTTCTAATAATGCTGGAAACAAACAAAGGCGACCCTGCTGACTGTTGGTTTTTTGTTTTTTTTCTTCCATGAAAGGCACGTAGCCTCCAGGTATTGAGTGATTTCCACCATTGATCAAACCTATACAGTGAGGACCTTTCCTCTCAGAAAGGGCATTCAAGAAAGTGCAGCGACATGGCTAATTCAATTTGGGAGCAGAGATGCTTGGGTTTAAGTGAAACACTCTGTTATCGAAACAGGAGAGGTGTCGTGAGGGAAAATAGTGCTCGGATGGTTGTGAGGAGAGGCTCGTGGCCGGTCAGGAGATGAAATCAGGGACAGGCGATAAGTTGGTGTGAGGGGCTAGAGCCCCTATTAGAGTCCCCAAGGGGACAGGCAGCGGTGGCAGAGCGCAGTAAAAATAGCCACAGGCATGATTTCACTCTTGGGACACAGGGAGGAGAGAAGAGGGAGATCGGATCAACATCTCACAGCAAGGCAGCCAGATCCATTCCCCGAGTTCCCTTGGGTGCCACCTATCACACCAAGTGACTTAAACTGCTTACCACTGCCAGGCAGAGCACAAACAGCACGCGCCGCCGTCGACAAAATGGCACATCTAACGTCCTCATGCCAAAATACATATGCTTTTGAAGAGCAAATTTAAGCATAAAACAAAGCGCGGTGTGAAAACGGGCAAAACAAAAAGGATATCGACATCTTTTCCACAAACTTATCTTGCGGGTCATCCGTTTTGGGGAAGTTCTCGATGTCGTTCTCCAGCCTCTGAATGTGACGTTCCATCGTGGTCAGGCTGCTTTTTAAGATCTCAGCAGACACTGTGGAGAAAAACAATGAAACGAAAAAACACATGATAAATTGATTAGCAACCACAATTAAGACTCATACTGAGCTCACTAACAGGTTTCCAGTAATGAGACATGACGCAAACGACACAGATCCCTTTAAACTTTGCAGAAGTTTAAATAAAAAGGAACTGATTTAGACTGTATGTTGTGACATACTGACTCCTGCATAATCCATTTGTGTGTGGCCTAGAAAGCAAGCATGTGTACAGTGTGCCTGTGGCTCATTAATCAGTCCGTAATCACTGTTTGCAGAGTTGCTGTGGAATCCACAGTATTCAGATCAGCCCTTTCAAGTGGAGACTTCAAACAGAAAGCAGTGTCTTAAGGGATCAGATGGGACAGGAGCATGGATGCAGTGCCATGTTTAGGTTGCTGTTAAGGGTTTAGTCTTATTGACACACACATGCAACCTCTTGCACACACACACACACACACACACACACACACACACACACACACACACACACACACACACACTTCAGAAAAAAAAGAAAAAACATTAAATTAAAATTTCTATACAGAAAGTCAATCACTCAAAAATGTTCTTTGACCTCTTTAAAGATAACGTTTTATACTATGAATACTGAATTCCAGCCATACATTTCATTAAATTTCACCAGCTTTGTCAGTTCACTGCAATATTGACAGCATATAGCAAAAGTTTTCTCTGATATGCAAATAATTTTTAATTAAAATGGCTTTTGATATTCTTTTGCAACTAAAGCCCTTGACCTTTGAGGCAAAAAAAAATAAATAAAATTTAAACAAAGGACAGAAACATGATGAAAACAAGGAAGCCTAATAAATTATTTTGTTAACTCTTATGTTCAAAGCCAGTATTGTACTGCATTGGGAAGATGAGTACTTATATAAGTGTAACCAGAGTTTAGCTTTGATGGTGATGGCCAGGTGAAATATGAAAAGAGAACCACAAATATATTGAAATAGACAACATTTATATAGACAACAACAGACCCATTGAGGTGAAATAAGGTAGTTACGGAGCTACATTCATTTGAAAATTAAAGGTTAGGCCTGTACAATGGGAAAAGTTGCAGGATGCAGCAACAGTAAATTCTTCCTCTTGAGATTGAACAACAACTTTCATGAGTCCAGCCTTGAGTTTCAACATGCTGCTTAAACAGAGACAAGCAACTGGGTGGACGGAGGCAATTATACTTAAAACCACCTTTGCGGAAGTACAAACAAACAAAACAATAAACATGCTCTGCTGCATGAATGATGTGGTCTGCTGATTAGTTTTGAGTGATCTTATTTTGACTTGTACTTGAAGTCACTTATGCAACTGCAAGTGACATATGAGTGAATGAAAAAATGATGAATGTCCAACCGTTGGCCAGTCATCCCCAGATAGAAGTTTACATCGTGCACACACAGCAACTGGTCCATCCTGTTTTGCAGCCAGTCACTTTGATTCGCATCAAACGTTGACTAGTAATCAAAACAGGCACAGATAAAGACGGCTCTGTTCAACAACTTCCATCATTTAACCCACAATACCTTCAAATCTGCAAGGTTACTCCATCTACAGGCTGTAATTGAAGTGCTGAAGTAGTGAGGAGTAGTGAGTAATGGACAAGCTGTCAAGAAATGTGGCCTCAGTGACACATGGGTCAACCTTGTCTTGCTTTACATCAATTCCATACTTGGATTTGCCCCTTTTTTCTCATTTTCTGACAGTAAGATTGGATGGCAAGGTTGTGGATCACATGGACTCCCAGCACACTGAAACAACCTTCAACCCAAATACAAAGGTATCTAACATGCACTCCCACTGGAAAGCACACACAAATAGACACATATATTGATGCACACACACTACCTGGTGTGAGTAGTCCAGAAGCAATACAAAAGGAGTAACTGGTGAGGTCACTGTAATTATTAAACTCTGTAGCTAGCTGACTGGATGGAAAGTTGCAGTCACTGGGAGCTTCACAATCCCTCGCCTTCAATTCTCACAGAACGACTCCTGGGAGTGACAGTGAGAAAACCACACTATCACATAGCCTGTTTCTCCACTGATGGGGCCTCAGAGATACACATGCTCTTGTCACTATGATCTCAGCCTCACTAATGGTGAAAATGGAAAATGAACAGCATGGTAGGTGGACAGATGGATGCAAGAAAAGAAACAATTACATTCGCGAGCATGCGACGAGCCATGGGAAGGTCTCCGTCATTGATTGTGGCTTTTCATAGTTGCTTGTGGCATGAGTGATCGTACTGAGTAATAATTTGGCTGTAACACAGATCATAGTAACCATGGTAGCCAAGAAACAGTGGCTCAAGCTAACTGCGACGGTCTTTCAGGGGAGCCATTTAGAGGATCAGAGTGAAGCCATGGGACTACACTACAGACTACTGTTTACATGGGAATTACTCATCGTTGTGACACACTGGCAAACATAAATATGGCAGCTGAAGTGTATATTATGTTCTGGTCTTCACAGAAAACTTAACATATACTGCATATGTTTTGATGGTATGGTGTGTTTATGCTTTTTAGAGATAAACACACAGTATGTTAAAACGACTATCCCGTCTCGCTCTAATAATCTGGTGTCTACAGAATCTAGCACGGATTCTTTTGGGATATCATTAGTAAAATTACCACAAAAATAATGCTGCTATTTTCAGGGTACAAAACATGGCAACACTGGTATCTTCTGAATACACATTTCAAGAGGATCAGAAGAGAAACAGAGGGGATAGAGGGGGTTGTATACTCCGTCTTTCCAGACAGAGAGGATTTCTGAAACATGTAAAATTATTCTAATGACTGCTGTCAGCAAGGCCTTCCAGTATCTTTCAATGACACAGAAAATATATCTCTGTCTCCAGGTTCCTAAGCCAGCACATGCACACAATTTCGTTCCAGGTAACTCCTCATGCCAGAAAAAACATGTCACTTCTTTAAGTTGTCTGCTGTATACTTTAGTTGGCTGCGTTCTTGTCAAGCAAAAGAAATAACTGCGGCTGAGTGATGCATGGGGGACACCAAAGAGTACAAGAAAGACAAAACCCATTTGAAAGATAAGAAGTTAACTTGTGTGAATAACAGACAGCAGAAAAAAAACCCCTCTGTGGTCAACATCCTTCAGTTATTGATAGGAGCTGTGTAATACTGGCCCTGCTGCATTACTCACTCCCATGAACGTAAGACAGACAAAAAGTATTTCATTAAGCTTTGCCCTGTTTCCTTCAAATAAACTGCCACGGAAAAATACTGTGTGGCTCACGACACCAAATCAACCGCTATAATGTGAAGATGTCAACTTTATATGCAGTCATTTGTAGAAGGGGGCAATTTTCATTTTGATTTATAGACAAATAATACCAATCTTTCATCCAGTGCTCTTGCAATGCCGCCAAAGGTTACAAAGGAAATTGAGATTTATTTTGAACACTGCTGCCAACGTAGAATAAAAATCAAGTTTTAAATAATCTAAACACTTGTGAAAACAAAGACAAATGCTACATAAAACCAGAGGAGAAGGTCGTTCGTAAATGCATTCATCACCTTAACCAAGTAAGTGTATGTTGACGGGTGTGCAGAAAGGCAGATGAGAAAGACAAACAGACTCACAGAGGAGATGCAGAAACAGAGACAGGAGAAATATGCGTCATGCTTCAGGGTGGTCAGCTGGGTAAAATGTGATAATATATAGTGATGGATTTAACATACTGTAGCTAAATGTGGTGGTGGACCACCTAAAAAGGATGTTTTCTACATGAACGTTAAAGCGTGGGAGAGGAGGAGGTCGTTCGGTTGAATTATTAGGCAGAAATTGACGCCATAATGAAACACCTGGTATTAAAATGTATAATAAATTATCCAGATAATACTCAATCCGATCTTGCCTTTGTGTTCACATCATGTCTCTTTACTGCGATCTCTCTCCTCCGGAACAAAACCTGTGAATTTGAGATGGCGGCAAATCAGCCCCCAGACTCCTTTAAGAAATCTCAGAGTTTTGTGTATTGCTGAGTTAGGAGAAACTTAATAAACTTTGTAAAATGCTGTCTATGACAAATTCTTAATTATCAGGCTCCTCTTGTAAATTCGGCTGATGTAACACATGAAGTTCTTCTTTTCTTTGTACAAAAATACTGTGACAGTTTGTCTCAGCGTGTAGCATAAATGGTGCGAATTCTCTGTGACTAGATAAATGAAATCAGCAACACACACCGTCGCATACACAGTTATTTCTTACTGTATTGCATTAATTTCCAACCCGCATTTGTTTTGATTTTTTGCGCAGTTCTGTTAAATAACGCATCTTTTGGTGTTTTTGTTTCACACAGTAGATGTATAATCAGTAATTGAAGGTGAATCGCTTCGAGCCATCTCGCTTGCTCACTCTTTAAATTCAAACAACAACCCAACCTTTCATTAAATGCATTCTTCCTGTGTCCGGTTACAGATCCCATTTTCTTCTATACGCTATTTGTCTACAGATAAATTAAGTCTGTTGGTCTGAGGAGTGTGTGGCCATGATAATATCAGCACTTCAATCGTATATAAAAACTCTTTCAAGCTTTAGAGATTACAGATGTTAAATCCTTCAAGAGCCTAAAAGAAGTAATCTTTCCCTCGCTTGTTATCTTCTCCTGAGACCTCCTCACAGCCTCTTTGCATATGCAACACAGTGCATAAAGAGAGGACGACCTTGAGGGGTCTCGACACATGACCACTTAATGTCTGCCGAAGGGCGTCTTCATCAGATCAGGGTAAAACTGGTTATTGATCAGCAGGGATGATAGCAAGAAAATGACAAATCTAATTTCTCTTTAGGAACATTTCGTATAAATTAGAGCTATTTAAAATACCCCATCTCCTTTTTAAAATGACACTGAACCCGCTCCCCCAGTCAATATCTTCCTTTGTTTTTTTTCCATTAAGCTGTTGGTGGCACCTGAAAGTGAACAGGAGATGAAGTGGGAGGCAGACTAGAGTACAGCAGAGGAATGAGACAAAAGGATAAACACAACTCTATGTGTTCCCCTTTCAGCGGGAATCAAAGCAGCTCCAGTTGCAGGAGTGAAAGTAATATTGTCGCTGTGACAAAGCAGTCACATTGTTCTTTCCGATTACCTCGAATCATGTGATGTAAAAAAAAAAAAAAAAACAGCAGGCAGGAGAAAGTGGCAAATGAGGTAATTTAATGGACAGCATAAACAAAGGAGGTGGAGGAAACCCCGTGGCACAGCATTAACTGTAAACATTATGCTACGGTTTATCAGCTGGTTTTGGTTTTCTGCATTGTGCTTCGTTAGCAGAAAAATAATCAAGTTACTTATCTGTGTCAATGATTCAATGCATTACTTATGTTACTTCATAAATAATTATACACAGTAGTCGAAGGACGGCATTGTTACATCACTGCAGAAAACAGGCAATGTTGTTGGCAGACAATGTCATTAATTTTACTCAGAGGACATAAATCAACACTATGCGCAAACAATCATGATTGCAATTCTCCATCAATATTGCGATAATTGCACGCACATGAAGGGGTAAATCCTTTTTACTTTTGCTCTATTTCCTCTTTTAATTTGCATTTTCCTTAAAGCCTCCCTGTTACAGTACTGTTATCATGATGAAGGATTTGGTGACTGATTAGAGCTCCCCCCCCTCCAAGAGCAAAACCATAAGGTTAAAATATATAACTGTTAATCTACAAAAGCCTGCTGCAGCAATGATCACAGACTCCACCGTTTCAATAAATCAAGATGCAATTAATATTAGGGAGGAAAATATCATACATAATTTAATGTTGTATTGACAGAAACGTGAGTGACAAGTCTGTTATGTTACATTATTTTGAAACACAACATAATACAAATATTACTCACAGCACATTAGCAGTGCTATTATATTAATTACTGTACATTCATTATTGCAGCTACAGCACACTGAGTTACAGCATATTTATAATGTAGTGTGCACTGTATTGCAATATTTACCATGCATCGTTCCCAGCCAACACTGGTATCAATAAACACTGTGAAACTCCTCTATTATATTAACTATGGGGTTATCCAATATTCTAAAACTGCAGGATCTATAATGGAAAGGAGTGGAGCACATGGGCATTAACCCAAGAAGAATAAAACATGACAGGGGAACTAATAATAACTTAATTTTGAAATTACAACATTTGAAGGAAAGTGTGGGCTGGAGCCAAAAAGCAAAACTAAAGCCAGACACCACAGAAACACACTTAACTGTACCTCACACTCTGGAAGGAGGCCTTGTTTACAATGGGGGTCATGTCTGTGAGACTTTATTGCTTTCGGCAGCCGTCAGAGCTACAGCCCAGTGCCAGATCTCCAGAGGAATTACAAATGGAGTCAATTACAATATATTTTGATGCATGGGAAAGTTTAGACATTGACCTGGGGTGATGACAATTCCCCAGGAAGTGTTGAGGAAATCAGTCAGGGCGGTGTGCTGTTGCTATATGTGAGTCTCTGCCCTCTGCAATAAAAAGAATAAGGAACTCGCAGGGGCACAATGGTTTACCTCCTCTCTCACAACAATCAACCATCTAAATGCCTGTCATGCACTAACTTGAAGACGGTCATTTCTCTTTGCCAAGACATATTTTTCTGTGATATTGTTATGATACGTTTCTGGTGTCACACCAGAAGCAGAAAAGTCTGAGTTAGGAGTGTACAAGTGGGTGGTTGTAAAGCCCATTTTTGTAAAAAAGAGGTGAGGCATTCTGTGCATGAAAGATACCGACGGAGACGAGTGACCATAGCCTGAGGTGTCAAGTGTGTGTTGTCTGTTCTCATGCATGTTTGCACACACTATTGCCGGCACTGGCTGGGCTGTTGAAATGAGTGAGCTGTCGAGTGATGGAGATGGAGCTGGAGGATATTTTTGAGTAAAAAACTCAGCTCTGTCCTTATCAAGGTAAATTAACAGACGCACGGTCTCTGGTTTCATTGTGAAAGCCCCTCTCGCTAGTACAGCAATTTACTTTCAGTTTGCTAATGTCTGCTAAACACCTAAATGACTGATAAAACTGAATTTATCAAACAATCAATTAGTACACTCTATATCTTAGTGCCCACAGTCTTGCAGACACAATCTCTGACTGAAAAAGACAAACTGAATTAGTAAAAGTAGCTAACAGACTTGTGATGTCAAACACTCAAAACCAGTGCATTCACAAGAACAAGGAGGTTCTGGAGGAAGGGGAAGGACATGACTTGTGTGGGTGTAACAGACAGGAGAGATGCTCAGCGATGAGGGTGTGGCAGTCATAATAGCCTGCAGAGGTTGACTCAAGCCGCTAACCTCATTCACAACTTCAAAGTTGCACCTTATCACATAGCCGAGGCTATTTCACCTGAAACCTCTAAGGGACACACTTCACTTGACATTTCTAGATCCAAGAGACCCAAAACCCTACTTGACTTATTGACTTGCCTCAAATCTGCAGAATGCGGAGCCAAGAAACGGAACAGCCACAGAGTACGAGGTATGCTGATGTAAAATTATGATTCATAACAGTACTTGTGCTGCAGAACATTTGAAACAACTGCCTTATAATTCACCGTTATGAGAGCATCCACTAAATAAAGCAAAAACAAAATCTGACCTTTTAAATATTTAAAATTAAGTATAACAACATCAGTAGCCACAGGCAGCCATTACCAGGGTGTAAGCAAGCCCAAGGGCAAACGCTCCCGCTCTCTCACACTCACTCACTCTCTAACACTCACTCACTCACACTCACACACACTGATACCTGATCACAGAGCAATTCTGCCCCGCAATATTACAACATGACCAATTTCATCTGACACACTTTGCATTCCCATTTCAAACAGGTATATAAGTGTGATTGCTCTGAAATTAAAGCTTTAGATCCAAACACCTTTGTCACGTCATCATCATCATCATTTGTTACACCTTCTGTAATAACAGCTCAGTGCAAGAGGGTTAAATATGCTGCGCAGCGTGTGAGCAAAGAAAAGGTTTTGTATGAAAACAAACAAAAAGAAAGCCATTCGGTGGATTCTCATTAAAGCAGCTAAAGTCTGGTTACGTAAAGGGCGGTGTTGACGTGGTTTTCGCAGAAGCAATTAAAAAAAGAGGTGTCTTTTCTACATGTACAGGATTATAATCCATGGTTGACAATGATGTCACAGTCCTTGTTTGTAAAAGTGTGTGTGAAAGCCTAAAATCCATATTATCTGAGGGTGAACAACCTTTAATTTAAGACTAGATAACCTTGATAAAATGCAGTTTTGCTTAAAATTGCATTCACTTCTTTGTTTTGCCACTTGAGGACAGCAGAAGAAGCTGTAATCACAGCACCTGACATATTACAACCTAATACAGCTGCTGAGGCTAAATCAGTTGCAAACAATTATCACTTTATTCCTCCTGCAGAGACAAACCAACATTAGCATTCATTCATTTCAGTCAAGGGGCGTTTGTGGCCACCTGATGAATGCATGTCTTCTCCTTTTAGCTCTGTTTTGGCCTTTTAGCTTGTTACATGTTCTACTATGTTTACCAGCTTGAGGCTAATTTTCCCACATCTCCCTGCTGTGAAACAAAGTAGACAAAGCGAGGAGTTTGTGAGACAGGAAAGCAAATCAGAAAATCGTCAAAAAGAGGTAAAAAAAAATTCCATGAAGAGAACCATTAGGTGATTATTCTCTGTGGGGACGAGTTGCCCTTTTTTTCACCATGAAAACTTGTCCCCCTTAATCAATCACAACTGACCTAAAGTTGACCACAGTGTTTAAACAAAGGGAACCAGAAACTAAAGCCCTGGCTCGAGCAGATGTTTTTAATTCTTTAAATATCACTTCAACATTCAAAATGGAAGAAACCACATTTATTTATTGATTATTATTCATTCATCTGCAGGCTTGTTTATGAATTCCCGTTTGCCTCGGCAGTGGAGGAGATTTGAAACTTTTGCCTTATACACAATGTCAAATATGATTCATAATATGATTCAGGAAGGAGGAAGACGTTTAAAAACTGAAAAGCATGATTTATTAAGTAAAAAATGTTAGTGTTCCACCATAAGCAGTGCGACTCTAATTCTCTTCAGTCACATTTCTTGGCAAAATAAGATATACTTCAGCTCAGTGAGCCAGTACTGAGGACTTGTTTCTCATGGCATTCAGTTCTGAAAAGCATATTTTTGAGTAATCTCAGTGGGACGGTGACGGTGGGTTTTCATTAACAGCATCAAGGTCAGCTCGCTGGGACTAAGTGAGGTACAGTAGCCTTGATTGTACGCCTTCATCCTTTTCTTACTCAGCCCTTCAAAAACATCTTGCTGAGTTTTTCCTGTCTCCCTCTCATCCTGTATCTCAGTGACTCTTTGTTCTCTTCTTTTCTCAGACTCTCTCTTTTCCCTCCCGTCATTTGGGTTTCTGTTTTGTTCCCATTTGTAGCTCAAGAGCTCCCTCTGTGAGAGACACTGAGCCAGACAGAGGAAACTCTATATGGCCATATTTACACAAATCTTACTGCAGTTAATTCATTTAAACATTTTTTCTGGGTGAGACAGATGAATTTGACTCTCTATACAGTTGCTGAATAAGACTGCTTACCCAAAACTTGACAGATAGACACTGAAATACTTCAGCTACAGTGAATTAACAATGGGATGGTTTGTTTGGCAGTTTCTTTCTTGTGATGATAGAAATATGCTGTGACAATACTTACCTAATTAAGAATGCAATATGGCAGTCTGAGGCATATAAATGAACTGACTGAACTGCTGCTTTATAATGTCAAAAGACAGCGTGTTTATTTAAAATGAGTATTTGCAGACTATATGATGAGGTCCATTCACGTTTATCACAATGTTGTCAGTATGTAAAGCGGTGAATAGGAGAAAACTGATGCATGTATGAGAATTAGTTCTACCTGACAGCTGAGAGGTGAACGTCATCGATCTGCCACAGGCACATTTCTGAATTTCTACAATTCATAATTTAAAGCAAGCTCTCTCATTCGCTAAAACATTTGTCTGCTCAAATTATCGCTTGGACTGCTGAGCATATTTCAGAAATTAGATTTTTAATGCTTAACCGTCTGCACATGTGTGGTGGCCCATGACTCATGAGAAGAGTGTGAGGGTGGGTGATGACTCAATGACTGTGTTTGCCTCGCTCTCTTCCATTTGTTGATGAAGCAATGCAGATATACAGTGTTTGCTCCCCCAATCACTGAATATGATTGTCAAAAAACCTGCATATGCATACATATACTTGTTTTCGTCCAGAAAAAAACAATAGAGCAGCACATTGATTATTACTCAGAGTTTGTCATAGATACATCTGGCTGGAGACTTCATTTTCTGCCCAGCTTTTTAAAAATATTTTCTGGGTTTTTGCTGTTATCCACACCTTTGATAAATATCAGTTTTTAGTTTTGATATAGATTTTGAACTACAGTAAATTTTATTGTGAATCATGAAGAAATAGTTCGACATTTTGGGAAATGTCTGTTGTCTGTTCAATATAGAGCCGGAGCCAGGAGAACGTTAGCTTAGCTTAGCATAATAGTTTGAAATGGGCAAAGCATTAGCTTGGCTCTGTACAAAGGTTAAAAAAAAATAAAAATAAAAAATCATCTGCTCAAGGGGTCAGTCTTTTTCTAAACATAACCTCCCTGAAAAAATATGGTTTTGTATGGATTAAACAAACAAATACAACATGCTAATTTAGAAGCTTTAAAGAGGCTGGTAGCCATTTTTTTTCTACCTTTAGACAGAGCCAGGCTAGCTGTTTCCCGTCATTGCTTATCTTCAAGCTAACCGTCCCCTGGCTCCAGCTTCGTATTGAACAGACAGATGTGAGAGTGGTATTGATCTTCTCATCTAACTCTAGAAAGTGAATAAGCATGTTTCCCAAAATGTCAAACTATCCCTTTAAATGTATGCCTTCTGTCACAGACAATGAGGCTCCAATGCTAAAAGCAAAATCACCGCACTGCCAGTATTTTAACCAGCAGCATAACTTCAAAGAGCCATGTGTCTGGGTGCGTGTGTGTATGTGTGTGCTTAATACACATTTAGGCCTTGCTTACATTTAAAGGAAAATTAAAATTCCTGTCCATTCTGCTGACAGTACATCTCATGTCATGAGTCCCAAGCGACCACACTACCGATGAGGAATGTCAGCCCTTGATCACTCTGTTTGATTTACACCATCCATCCACAGAGACAGCAATCCTTTACATTTTTCAAGTATTGCTCTGTGAACTCTGGCAATCATGCCAATTGCTGTCATCACCACCCCTGATTATTGATGAGATTGAGATGGAAATTATGTATTCACTGGAGTAGAAAAGACAGCCGGGCTCTTCTTGATTGGCTTTAAGCTGAGCAGTCATAGTGAAGAGGCATGTGTTAGATGGTAGGTCACATCCCATCAGCATACTGGTTTTATCTTGCAGTACAGGTGACTGGTTATGGTGGTTCCCTAACAACAGAAGCGGAGCAGTTGATGGGAAGGTAACAGAGTGCATTAAATAGGCTCACTGACTGGAAGATGTGGAACTGGGTACAAGGTACTTGGCAGTGGCAAGAATGTATTTTGAATTATTTAGCTAAAGGCATATTTAGCTATGCAGCAAAGCTATATCAGAATCAGCATCCCAAACTCAGCAGCTCATACATGTGCATTCAAGGAAGCAAACTGAGACTGGGTATTGGATCATATACACTGACCCCCAATAACCATGACTTTGTTTTGCAACTGAAATAAATAGTTAACATATACTGAATATTTTCTCTTTGAAATACCACTAAGTTGTACCAAAATTATTCCGCTCATTCATTACTTATTTTCCACCGGGAGTCTGTGTCAGTGTTTACACAGTTAAACCATGGTTATGTTATCTCTGAATGTTCAGATGTATTTCTGGGCGCTGACCTCTTGACAGCGGGTGTGTGAGCATAAAACACCTGCAACCAGACAGTGTGTTTGAAAATATAGTGTTTTCAGTGTCAAACATCAAATGTTCACCAACTTCTTGAAACTCTTTAGAATAACTCGCAGCGTAAGAATTCAGTGAAATATTTACAGTGCAAACATGTTCCTGCCGCCTCCACACCAATCAACACAACTGAACCTGTGACCCTGTGATGCAAACTCAACTTTATACACATTGCTGTCTGAGTGGTGCCTTATCCACAGTTATAAATTTAAAAACAAGATCTGAAAATTTAAAGTGCGAAATTTCAACTTTAAAAGTCACATTTTGTGACTATCTTCCTACCAGCAGTACAACTGCCTCCAAGTCACTTGTGGAAAGTAAAAAAGCAAGTATCTGTAAAAGTAAGTATATGTTTAAACTACTCGATAAACTAAAAGACCAATTAAAAAAAAAGGGGGGGGGGGGCTGTGAAAAACATAAATAAAACAGAAGATGATAACTTTGACATTGAATTGAAAACAGTACACAGACATTATATTTAATGTTTGATCTCACCAACTTCATAGATTTTTGTAAATATTTGCTTATTCTGAATTTGATGCAGCAACATGTTTCAAACAAGTTGGGACAGGAGCAACTAAAGACTGGGAAAGATGTGGAATGCTCCAAAAACTCCTGTTTGGGTCATTCCACAGATAAACAGGTTCTTTGGTAACAGGTAGGGCTGGGCGATATGGCTGAAAACTCTATTGCGATATAAGTGTTTTATATTGGTCGATATCGATAATTATTGATATTTTTTATGACCTATTTAAAATAAGGACCGGGAGAAAAATACATTCAATTTAAACATTTTTATTTTAAATTTAACATTCCTCTGATTATAATCCCCTCAGATATCAGGGCAGAAAGGAAATGTCAACACATCCATGGAAAACACTCAAATAATAAACATTAAAAAAAAGTGTAAAAATGTAAACAGAGAGAAACCTGAGAACTTTTTTTCTGCAGGTTCAGTGCAGAAAATTCACAAGCTGATTCACCCTCTGGTGAATAAAATGTTTTCAAATATGTGCAGTGTTTTGGAAACATAGCAGAAACTGAGGTAGACTTGACATCTGTAACGTACAAACAAACAAACATGATAGACAGTACAGTAACACTGACTGAACTATAAAACCAGCCTAGACATATGAACAACTTTAGTCACTCTTCTTACTCTAAACATACATGAACGATTTAATTATATTTTTATTGCAAGTGTGTTTAAGAAAAAAAAGTACATGTAAGAGATGTTTATAACCTGGCTTCTCCTCAGTGCTCAGTGAAGCATGTCTTTAGCTATATGATATGCAGCTGCCTCCGTTATGTCCTCGTGCCTTTT
The DNA here is from genome assembly GCF_039877785.1 of Chaetodon trifascialis. Lineage (NCBI taxonomy): Eukaryota > Metazoa > Chordata > Actinopteri > Chaetodontiformes > Chaetodontidae > Chaetodon > Chaetodon trifascialis. Next base: position 21,903,618 of record NC_092060.1, read on the forward strand.
AGATGATTTGTCATCAGGCACTGAAGCAGATACCTCTGCATGGTGGTCTGCTGCTTGTGCGCTGGTGCTGCGCTTGGCGGACGTTGGCGAATACGGCTGCGCTCCAAAGAGTGAGCGCGGCTAAGGTGGTTAAATAAGTTTGTGGTGTTACCGGTCTTGGTGGGGACGACAGTCTTGTATAAGTTACAGACCACATTGGTCTGACTACGGTCCGACTTATAAAATCCAAAAAAGTCCATACCGGCGAGCTGACTTTCCCTGTTCTATCGACGATTTCTTCGCTCACTGCAGCGCTCACTTTCTATTTCTCATCTCACTCCTCGCAGAGCAACAAACATGTGACAATGACATGGCGCAACCGAACTTGATAATGTTACATGATTGGCGTGTTAGCGTGTCTCTCTCACTGATTAGCGATTACTCCCTACGTTGCTCAGTTACCTGAGAGCGAGTGCCTTTGTTCATGCAACCAACCTCGCTTCGCAACTTCAGGTTTCTTCCGACGAAGAAAAAAAAAAATTATCGAATGCTTTATCGAACGCATTTTATATTGATATTGATGACGTGTCTATTGCGAGATATATCGCTATCGTATTGGCCCAGCCCTAGTAACAGGTGACAGCATCATGATCGGGTGTGAAAGGGGCATCCTGGAAAGGCTCAGTCGCTCATAAGCAAGGATGGGGGAAAAGGATGCTACATGGGCTCAGGAACACTTTGTTAAACCACTGCCAGTAAACACAGTTTGTTTGCATTCTGTTTATATCTACAGTGTCCCAACTTCTTCGTAGGTGCTTTGGTAGTTTCTGAAAGTGCTATCGAGCAGGCATATAGGTTATATAAACTTGTTCCACTTCTGCTTGTAGCTGTGCTGTGACCTACATGTAACTGCCTAAATTAGGATTGCCTGTCTCCCTATATCACACTAATACAGTAGATGTGGAGAGATTCATATCCCTCGCACGGCGAGAAAGGTCAGATCAATTCTCTCACCGACCATATCTGTCTTCATTTAGCAGCTGCCATATAAAGACTTCATAGGACATCACATCTCTTTAGAAACATATGTTTAAATAAGTGTACAATCATGAAGTATTTAAGCAAGGATGTGTTCAGTATTAATTTGGCTGGAGTGTCGGCATGTCTTTTGTTTTCCATCCACATGAGACAAGGAGACTCGGTACGCACGATTGCCGAGCCATAAACACAGCCTCTTTCCACCTCAGGCAATCCTTAAACTCATCAGCAGTGTAATGAGACTTTCGAGCTGGGAGATGAAATAACTGGTTGATTTTCTTGTTTTTAGCCCCCCCAATACAGAGCAGCTGAATATAGCATTGGGAACAATCCGGGACTATGATGTATGTAGCATGACCAAACCACATAGAAACATATGTGGGTGAAAACAGACAAATTGACTGGCTTTTACAGGAAAAGTACGAGACGATCATTCTCTCCCATTAATCAATGTATGAAAAAAATCATATTAAAGGCCACTTCAGCAATGAAAGCTGTGATGTAAAAGCGAGCAAGCACACACACATATACATACAGACACACAAATATACATTAAAAACCTGCAGGTCTAATTTTAATTTCACATCTTTGTCCTTAAAATACAGTTCTTATGGGCGCCCAGGTGGCAGATGAAATATACCTGCCACCCAGGGTGCCTTCTGGGAAATATCAAATAACACAAACAATCACAACAATATCAAAACTCAACACCGAAACCATTTGTGGGTAATCTAGACTATCTTGGCGCTCCACTAAATGCATCTGGCAGGGTTGTGGGCGGGAAGAGTTGTGCTAACGATGCTGCACCAGCCACTTCTACCAGTTGGTTTCGGTGTCTCTGCAGAGAGGGGTGGGATCATTAGCCCCTCAAAAGCTTATGGCCATAACCACCCGGGGAACATTGGATCTCATCCAGTATCAGATGCGAAGCAGGGTCTCCAGCTCCCCCTGCCCACATGTCAAAGTGTCCATGAGGGAGACAATGGAACCCCAAACAAACAGATCTGCCGCCATCAGTGTGTGAATGGCTGAATGGGAGGCAAATTGTGCTTCGTCCATTAAGGTAGAATAGTGCAGTCGATTTACCACATCTCACTGACAAGTGAAAAGAAGCAGCTGTTGACTCCAAGTGAACTAGAGAGGACGCATGGCTTTCCCGGCCAACCAGAGGGGTTTGTAATGACAAGCGGGGGCACATAGGGTGGCCAAAAGAAATGAGAGCTGAGAGCCCAGAATCTCATTAAGCTTTAAGAGTTCTCCAATTCTTCAATTGGATTCATCTAAAAGTGTTTTTGATCAATCCAATTGAAGTTCAAAGACTTACATTAAAATGATGAAAGTGAAAATTAAATGACACTTTAAACTCTTTCACAATTAATTATTCATCATTCATGCAAATGTTTGCCAACTGGGGTCCTGTATATCATTAAAGAACAAATATTATATATACACCCACTGTAAGAGGCCGACATGCACTATAGTATACTCTTACAGAATAATACTCAACATATATTATCTATTCAATGTGCACTATGGCAAACACCACCACTATAGTCAGATTGTCTTCAATTAAGCAAATCTACAGCATACATATTTCACATCTTTATGATAAATAAAGGCAAGAGCTACAAACAACAACAAGCAAAAAAGAAAACCCTGAATACATTCCAGCCTTTATGCTATTTGCTTTGAGTTAAACCCAGATTATGCAAAAGGAAACTTGCACAGTTATGTCAAAGTCTATTTCAACCACCCCAGCAACTGAACTAATAAGGAACAACACCAAACTCTCTTTGCCTGGGCCTGGTATGGAAACTGTGTATGTGCTTGCCTCAGGTGGATTTTTCAGATTCATTCTGTGTAGTTTCGGTGAATCCGCAATCCCAAATATCAAGGAAAGATGCTCAATAGCCATGAAAGGGTTCAGCTGTCTTCATCCAATCAGGTTGTTGCTGAGAAAATGTCAATGGAAGCTCTCTCACTCCAAGACGCTCGACTCCAAACAAGCAAAAAGTTGCATTAATGACTGGGGATGGGACTCGAGAAAAGGTTACAGTTGAGAACTGGTTCCAAAATCTCTGATCAATCAGCAGTAACTCTGAGCTTATCAATTCAATTTTTCAATGCTGTTATGTTTTTCTGACAGTTGTGCACTGCAAAACAACGCCATCAAACTCATGAATCGACGCTGCTGGAAACCTGCGACAAGAATCATGGCGGAGAGGAAGAAATGGTTCAAGTGCTGGCTGAAATGTCTGTAAAATGATCATTTCAAGTAGGGTGGAAACACCAGCAATGTGCTGAAACATCTTTCTACATAATATGGGCTTAAATTCCAGGAATGCAACGTATTTCACAGGACTGACTCACAACCAGCACGTCCGTTACCAAGGGTAAATATTTCTATGGCATAACATTATCCTCACACAGACAGGCTTAGCAGATTTTTTCCACACGGCAAACTGATCAGGAATTAATAAGGGAAAAGATGAAGAATTGGACAGATGAGTCAGAAGAATCAATACTGGCATTGGTATTGGTATTAGACCTTTTCCTCAGTATGCATCCCACGACAAAACTGCAGGTTGAAAGGTTTTAAAAAAACATTTTTTGGGATGCTTTTTTCACAATGTCAATTGGAAATACCAGACCACTTGTTTTTTTCCATTAAAAGAAATAAAAGAGAGAAAATGTCAGCAAACGCAGCGTACTTCGGGCAGAGAACGCCTCTGACGCCTGTGGCCAGTTAAGAGTTGACTGTTTCAGGTGCTAAGTGCCATGGGGCTGCCAAAAACATTAGGGAAGTAGAACTGCAAAAGACATACACTACTGGGGTGTTTGTGCTGTTATCTTGTAGCCCAAGGCAGCTTCATTGTGTGCTCCCATTTAGCCATTACTTAGGGGGGTTTGTAGCTTGCAGCCAATCAGCCTATTGTAATAACCAACAGCTTTAGGCCTTGCTGAAAGCTGCCATTGCCCTGAATGTACTGTACTACTCCATGAATATAGGTCACCAAGGAAATGAAATGTTAACCTTCAAAGTACCAGGAATATGTTTGCAAAACATATCCTGGGGGGGGAATCATTACTACAAAATGATTTGAGACATTGCAGACAGCTTTTCCGGGGGATCATTTAAGGGTTGTCTTGGTTTTTCGCCTCATTTAGACAATGTTTCTCAATATTATCTGATTGGAACTGTGGACAGCAGACACAGTGAAATAAAACTGAGGATTGATGATGTCTGGTAGAATGACTTGAGCCCAGCTTTTTAGTGGAAAAGGTTCCTGGTTGATATTGTTTGTTCATACCTCATACTTCTGATGGAGCCACTGGATCACCAGGTCATTCAACACAGGCCTATATCTGCAGACGGCTCTCCTTCACTTCACACCAGAGGGGTGATAGATTAGCCTCTCTTATTGCCACACTGTACAAGCTTATTTTGACAACTACCTGCGAGGCCTTTCTAGGCTGATGTTGTAAGGATCAGTTCAGAAGAGTGAGGACAAAAAAACAAACAAAAAAACATAAGTAGAAGCCTCTGAATATTATCACGGAATCCTTTTCTTATAAGAAAAAAAGACAGAAGGGAAAACTAGACTGTTATTATGGCTTAAGGGCTCTCTTAGTTGTGGTTCCTAATACCTGTATGCAGCTTTTTTCTGGCACTTGTTGACTGCACGTGGTCAGCACTCGAAGGTAAAGTAGGCCAAGAGGAAGCCATAAAACCTGACAGACAACCAGGAGCCTGAGTGGAAAGCTTAATGTCCATGCAGCTTCGCATTCAAACAGTTAAATTCACACTCTCCCTGGATATAGCTTGTAGCTTTAAGTAGTGACTCCCAGAAGTGAATATTCTCCTCTAAGCATTTCTGAAAGAAAGAACAGAGGGACTTTTCCTCTTAAACCAAGAGATAGCCAGCATCTAAACACATCCTGGAGATCTATGCTGCAAGCTTGAGAAGCCCTGGTATGATACTTTTCTGCACTTGATTAAGTCAGCTTGGAAACATAGCCCAAGGGCAGAAAGAGGGGATTATCATCGTCTTCCTCAAAGAAGAAAGCTTTAAATGTGCCCATAAAATTACTGGAGTCATTGTCATTTCCTGCTAATGGCCCGCTTGATTAGCTACAAGGCAATTGCCCACCTTCTCTGGGAACAGGTGGGCAGTACTTAGCTGGCCATCCCAGATAACGACTTGTGTAACAGACAGCACACTCCACTGAGTATGTGGTGACTCACAACACGAGGTCTTGCTAAGACAGGCTACCCTGGAACAGAGATTCTTAAGACTAAAACCACAAGTAAGGGTCACACAAGCTGGGAGAGACTGTGCTGTCGGGGCATATTCAAGTCCAAGGCAGACCAAACACACTGTATGAGCATCCTTTGCCAAGGTTTTACACTTGCAGGAGCACACTCAGAGTGGCAAATTATCACTGCTGGTGGAGGGAGAACGCTTGGCAGAGGACATAGTCAGAAGCAATAAAACTATTTTGCTGCTCTCTCTTCAGCTCCACCAGATGACTCAGGCAAATCTGCTGCATGTGAGAACATTCATGTATCTAACTGACAATCAATATTCCGAATGTGTAGAAGGCGTCTTTTTATTAAAGTGAAGTGGTCAAAAATGACAGCTGCTAGTGATGATTGCACTGTGATCTTAAAAAACATTATCCGGGTGCATGTTAATCAGTAAAGTTAAATGTAATTGCAGCTAGCAACTGGATTTTGGGATCTTACGGTGGTTGGTCTGAGCCGATAAATTGCATGGTGGCACTTTCTCGAACCATGAGTGTTCTCTGAAAAGCAGTCACCTTAGCGAAAAGAACAGGAGTTTCATTGCGCTGCTCGGCCTGTGCGGTTCAACAAGAATATGGATGACTGTCCTTGCTAATAAATAAACCAAGCTCTTTATCTTTCCAATAAAAAGGGAAAGAATATCTCCTCTTTTGATGCAGCCCTCTCAACTCCGGTATAACAACAGGGAGGCTTCTGTGGACAAGTAGAGGCCAACAATGAAATAAGATAGAAACCATTTAAAGAGGGTAGCATTTAGAACTTTGCTACTTGAATCTGAACAAAAAATGGACAAAGGCAAAGCAGGAGAGAAGGCAGAAAAATTGAAGCTGAGGCCTCTCCAGGTGAAAAAAAGTGTACTGGAAACAATAATGGGCTGACATGAAACATAATCCCCTCTGTCTGCGATTTTATTGGCAGCCCCTCCAAAGAATGGTGGCTCCCCTATTATGACTTAACACATCAAAATCGCAGCATAGCACACACAGAAAAGGCCACCTGATGATAAACACAGCAGACAGCGTCAGAGGCTTTATCTCGTGGCTGCCTGCAGCTCGACACAGGTTCAATTTGGCCCGCAACAATCGATTCTGTCCCTCCTTACCTCTGCTTCAGTTGGTGGAATAAAAACAAACCTTTCTGTAAGGAACAGGTCTCAGCTGGTATGCCATGTCAAGGTAAAGAAGAAGAAAACTAGAGACACCAAGACACCTGTGGCAGACCATCAAACTGGCACGCATATTTTTCTTGGCACAACATTTTAATCATGGTCACAGTAGGAGGACTATTATCAACTTCGAAATTTCAAAATAAATTGAAATACAAATGAAGACGACTGAATAAGAGGATGTCAGGATGGATGGCTTTAAGATGGTCAAATCAAATTGTAATTCAGACTTCAAAATACAACATTTAAATCAACACTGGCAGCAAAATTGCAAGACATTTGTGCACGAAAAAGATCAGTCCCTAGTTTTTGCCCATATCCTAACAGCATCCACATAGATTCATTAATAGGAGCATAACTGTGAACCAGAAGCTAAACCTGACCATTTACTGTAATACAGCGTCAACACTGGGACCAAATCTTCCTCCATGGTTCTGATGATGTTGCTAGGTAACGTTCACCAGCTTTCACTAACTTGTTTCTGTTGAAGATTAACTGCAGAAGCAGAATTGTGATTTCTGGCACATCTTCACCTACCTCCAAGGTGCACAGAGAAGGGAAAAAGTCTGAGGAGGTCTAAACTAAGATGGACTGAAATCTAATGAATGTGTGTTAGTAACTTCATTAAACATTTACATAGAGGTAGAAATTTATTGGTTGAACTGTTTTCTTGTTTGCTATTAAAATATGTGCCATGATATGTGGATAAACTGGCAATTAGATAATGTTCAGCTCAGGATCTAGCATTTATCCTTCTGTCTCTCCCTTCATTTTAAAACAAAATTATGCAAATGTGTCAGCTGGCCCTGTTTAAATTGGTTTAAAACATGCTATGCAGTACTTAGTTACTGATGTTGATGATGAAGTTTTACTTTAGCATATTGGCAGCTTCCCAGAAAACACAGACTCTACTGAAACTAGTGTCATTCTGTGTTGACAGGTGTGAAGATATTTGGCTATAATGGATTTATTTTTCATGAAAAAAGTATCATTTTTGTATCTGAGTAAATCTGTCAAACACCAAATTCACAATAGTGCTGCCATATGACATCATTTGGCCTACAGAGCACAGCGGGTAGGTGACATCACCCTCTTTAATATAGCATTATTTGTGTGTTTAGTCTTTTTTCTCCCTGGCAACAAATATAAAAGATTTTGGTGTGGGAACAAGCCGCCATCTTGTGGGTAATTTTGTCCTAAAAAGTGACACCATGGTGGGGTCTCTCTATTTGACGAGGGTATAATCATTTCCTGAGCCGAAAGCAAAAGGGGTTGAGAACGATATCAGATTCATTACATGAGAGAAAAAACACTTTTACGGCTATGTGCAATATAGAACACTCCTTTCATGACAATTATTAATACCCTGTTCCATTTATTTGCAATATCAAGCCTCACTCCAATGAAGGTTGTCCCTCTGATCAGTATGCAGGCGACCTGGCTTCAAATCCTCAATTTCACATGCAAATGCAGTGCAACTGATTTAAATAATATTTGAATATGGATCACACAGTGTGACTCCATATCACAGAGCTGGAAAAAAAGAAGGTAGAAAATGCAAATCATCAACATGTAAGAGAAAGGTCATAGTCGGGACCTGTTAGATTTATTTTGGAAATAAAGGGGCTGGATGCTAAATTAAACTCATTCCATAAAGCCCGAGGACAAAATTAGAAGAGATCAGCGAGATTTACATCATAGAGGCAAACAAACACAGCATGGTCTGAAGCACACAAAGGAGGCAGTTTCTGACGTGAAGCTGGGTTTTGGCTAGTGTATACGAAACAAACCTGTTTACAACCTACATGCCAAAACACAACAAAATGAGAGATGAGTGAGTCTCCCTAAACTCCCCCAGAATACTGAGCCGCATCACCGTAAACGCTTCAGAGAGACACCTACACCTACTACTGCCGGTGCAATGGTTTATACACTAGTTAACAACAATATAGCTGTGATTATTCTGAAATTCATCTGTGAATAATGTCCTAGGACGGCAAGAAAAAGAAACAAGTGTGGCATATTGAGAGCGAATACCTGGAAAATGTTTTTCGTGATAGATACAGATAAGTATGGTCTTGGCAGCCCCTGCGAAAACCTACAAGTGGCTTATAAATGTTGCAATATTGGCAGTGACTGCCTATGTACTGCTATGTCTTAGCTCCTCTGGGGGGGATAAATCACGAGTGATGGTGGAATCTTCACACATAGTGCCATGCATTAACTTAAAGGTGCACAGGGGAGCCTACTCCCCTGGGTCCAGTAAAACTCCAATGAGCAGCCCTGCAATGTTCACTCCAGGCCATGCTTTTAAATTATATATTGATGACAGCCCATGATAAAAATGACCCAATTTGGTATCCAAAATCAATTCCCTCCCCCACTCACATGCAGGGGTTGGCGAAAGCTGGTCGGATTCTTATGACAGCATTTGAGCTGCAGACACGTTTTCTCAAACAGTGGTCAATAGAGGCAGAGACTGTGGGAATGAAAGGAGAGGAAAAACAGAGGCACTTTACCACAATGACCACCTAGTCAGTAAATGATCTGTTGCCTTTCTGGATAAATAGCACGTCCAGCATGATGTGTATTTTTCTCCATGGCATGGTGTGATGTGCGAGCACAGAGCAACACGGACGGACAGAACTATGATTGGCACAATAGATTAGAACTCCAGATTGCCTCACTTCTGATTAAAAAAAAATGATTGGGCTAGTGCTAATGTAAATTTTTAGAACAAATCTTCCACAACAGCCTGTGAAGGTCTGGAGAACATTTCTCTCTTCATATTAGACAAAATAAAATAAAATAAAATTCTGCCATTCATTTAGACATATAAGATGTCTGCTTCTGTAGCTAGCAATTAGTTGTGCAGGAGGCCTTGCTCTTAAGAGAATAATATCATAAGAGGATAACACCCATATGTACAGCAACACCAACACATAGACACACCATGCCTAATCTTTGAGAGACACTTAAAGCACATTTCTGCCTACATGATGCTGAGACAAGAGCATTAAGCTTTCACTTTCAAAGCAGTGAAAAGGATCACACAAACTCAGAAGTGATTTGAATATTTTACTTCTCTCCTACGTAGTCAATACTTGGGCTGCAGCCTAGAGTTTAGATTTTTTTTTTTTTTTTTTTTTTTTTTTAACCACTCTTTACCCAAACTGTCATTTATAAAATCAGTCAAGATGGGGTGAACTTCTGTGGGGCTTTCTTCCTATGTTGCCTGATTGTATTAACACTGTGCTGTCGTTTGTTTGACATTGTCCTGTTTTGTGAGAATTTTATAAAAAATAAAGTTATGTTCATTAGGTTATTAAAAGACAACATTTGGATCCTCACTGAGAAGTGAAATTAAAAATATATATATATTGTCGGCTAGTTTTTCAGTCTTCGGTCATTTCCATGAATTTTAATTAAGCCAGACAAAACCAAGTCAGTCATCCCTGGATTATGAAATTAAATTTCATATCCCCCTATTGCTGGATTTGAAAAGACATAAGACAAGTGGTCTGTGGAGGAGAACTTGGAAGAGCACTTTGGGTTAATGCTAAAATGAACGATTTAACAATAGTATGATACCTATTTGGCAAGCTTAGTCTTTTTAATATAGATCTCACCACTGAGCCATCACACAAGCACACAACATAAATCCTGAACAGGGTGGGCATATTGTGCTGCAGATTATGCTCTTTCAGTCAGTCAATATTAAAAATCCCTGCACTTGTTATTGTAAAGCCTCAACAGGGCCTTATCTGGAGGGTGCAGGGATCACCTCAGAGAAAACTCAATTTCCTGCTCATTTGTACAACAATCCTCATCATTATCTTACTTATCAGAGCGGGCTGACAGACGTGCTATCGCAAGTTTCTTCATGAAAGCAACTTTAAAGTTCCCTAATGTTCAGTAAAATGTCCTGTCAGTGACAGCGACAGCTCAAGAAGACACCACTTTTGTTGCTCAACAATTGTTATGACAGGTCAAAAGCGTTTTATCTGACCTCATGTTACACACTTTTATCAATACACGATGCATAGTGTAAATAAAGCTTTGCGATAATGGCCTAAGTGAATGCAGATGTCAAGCATTGTGATAGTGTGCTCAGCCAATCACTGGAGACCTGAAACACTGAGGAGTTCATCACCACGGTACCTATCAGTCAGGCTTTGTTACAGGAAGGGTTTTTCCCAACATGCTAGTAATCTCATGCAATCAGATCAACCAAAGGTTTACAGTGGGAACAGGTATTACTCGAGCCTTCAGGGAAGTGTTGGAGTACGTATACGATATTCTGAAGGACAACTCAAAAATAAAAACTGAAGAGTTGCAAAATAAGCTTAATTAAAATGTAAAAAGGTCTTGTTGATCATTATCATTAACCTTTCTGGGGGGAAAACAAACATGACTCCAACTATGTATCTGCGTACCACCTTCCTCCTATAAACGCAGCATGAGGTTGTTAGCAGGTGGTTAGCAGAAAAGCACTCTCCACAACATCACTACTTGCACTATTTCTGTGTCAAGCGATTGCCTGCTCATAGCTCCGAAGCTCTGCTGGATGTGGTGCACTTAGCAATTTATACTACAAGGATAAAAGGCAGAAAAATGGATTATGCTGCGTGAGTGGTTTGAGAAGTTTATAGGAACGTTTTGATGTGTTTTTTCAGCGACTGCTATTGGAATCCATTGAAAGTGCTGTGAAAGAAGCCGACTAGCTGTCATCCTCCACAAATGAGCGCTACAAACTTTCCAGAGCCACCATTCAAACCTACAGGGGGTGGCTATTTAATACTCAGAAGATTTTCATTGGAGTATTCCACTAAATTCTGAAATTAGCTTAAAAAGTGTAATTAAATATAAGATTTAAATGAAGAAACTGGGAAAGGTTAGAACTTTTTTAAAAAGGCATGTATTTTAGATGAGGTAACAAGGTCCAATTTTGGAAAAAAAAAAAAGAAAAATGGGTTGTGGTAGGTGCAAAAATAAACTGCTTGAGAGCTGTTAGCTACAGATTTCAACAAAGGAACATAATTTTGCTTCTTTCACTGCTCAGTGAAAGAAAAGCTTATGTTCTCTGCGCCATTCTTCAAGTGAGCAAACAACCTGAAATTTGAAAGTTACCAAACCCTGGATGGCTTAATGATCACATGGTAATGTGGATTTTAAAGGAGACGGGGCCAGTAATTGGTAATGACTTTAAAAGTAAACAGTTCTGCTCCCCCATGTTCCCCGGTACACCACGCGACATTTCCTCCACTGCAAACGCACAATGGCGAGCTACTTCTGCTCCCTGGGGTTTCTTCTGGGTCCTGAGTTCAATCACTGTAGTATGTCAGTAAACAGGACTTTATACTTGGCAGCGTTTGAAAGATCTGAGCACAAATGAAATAGTTTAAGTTCAGGTTATGCATGTGAACTGTAAGAGAGGCCAGGTTGTCGATGGGCTGTTGATGAATTCTGAAAATAAAGCAATTATCGTAATCTGCAGTGGTGGATTGTTCTAGTTATGAGTTAGTGGAGAAAAACAAGAGTTGCATTTGAAATGGAGCTTCCTTGTTCACCTCAGCTCATGGAACACTCCCAGCATGGGAAATGGTCTACTGTGACAGGCTGAATTTCTAGGCTGGCAAACAGCATTATTCTCATTCCTGGTCCCATTGTCAGCTCTCATTGAAATCTGCTGTCACGGACTGGAGCCTGATGCTAAGCAGGGCTGCTGGCCTCCCTGCATGTGTCTATCTCTGTCTACATTCATACTGGCTGGCCAAAGTGGTGATGTAAGAAATCAGAGGTGGAGGGAAAGAGAGATGGACAGAAAGGAAAAAAAGGAAGAAAAAGAGAGAGAATAGTTGTTTTGGTCTCACAATGAACTACTCATCCACCATGAAGTGAGTAAAGAAAAAAAAAAAGAAAACTCTCTAGAGCTCATCACTCATCCTGAGCTGGTGGAGCTAGACAGGTCTGTTTCCTGTTCCTAATATTCTTCATGACAGACTGTCCATTTAAACTGCTGGCCTCGCTGATCCTGCTCTATCACTTTCAGGGTCCAGGGATAGGTATACCTTAAACAACCAGTGAGGAAATTGTTTCCATTTCTAGGCACAGTGACAGCGTTAAGTTGGCCAATGGTTGCGTATACTTGATGTTACACTGGTGGGCAGATAAAACATTTTTAATAAAAAGGTATGAATTCAGTACTTATGACGCAGCAGGCTACAGAAACTTAAAATTCTGCCAGTGTGTCAGCCATCAACATTTTTCCTTTGTTTCTGCCTTCCACAAAATGATGTGTTGATGTGAAGGTGATTGTTAAGACCTGCAAACACTGAAATTAATCCCGGCTTTGGTTTGCCATGTTGTAAAAACCCTCTCATCACGTTAATCTGGATGTGCAGCAGTGCACAAAATATGCAGTCAAATCAACAGGAAATCTGGGTCTCAGGTCATTATTTGTGTATGACTGAAGACTGTGCCTTCAAAAATACAAGTATCCTTTGCCAAATTCCTTTGATGTATAAATGATGCGTTCTCAAACAAGAAAAGCTCCCAAGGAGTTTGCTTGGTGCTTAGGCACTGAAACACACCAAATGATAGATGGAAAGATGCCAACCTTGCACAAGCAGGACACTCCAACGTAAACAAACGCACAATCATTAACGGCACTTCAAGCTTTTGTGGCTGGACCAACACTGTTGGAGCCAGAAGCCCTAAACATCCGTCCACACTTCAGTGGACTCTACAACAAACATGGCAGATCACCGAAAAAGCAGAGTTCAAATGTTGTCATCAAAAATAAACCATTTTCCATCCACCAGAACTTTTCTTTTCCGACATCGATCAAAATTTTAGACCTAAGTGTATTGTCTGTGTGCAGCTTATCTACTCCTGCTGATTTAGCATTTATAGAATTTCAAATTTTTACTCTGGAAAGTTAGAGTTTAAAACTTAGAAAAAAATAGTCAGGACATTAAAAATGCATCTTGTTCACTAAAAAGTGATTTTGTCCATAAGTGAAAGCATCCGACTAATGTGGCTAATCTGTGTTGCATCTTAAAGGTCCAGTTTGTAGGATTTAGCGGCATCTAGCAGTGAGGTTGCAGATTGCAACCATCTGAATACCCTTCGCCTCACCCCTCCCTTGCAACCGTATAGAAGAAGCTGTGGTGGCCACTAAAAACATGAAGGGCCCTCTACAGAGCTGGGGTGTTTGGTTTGTCCATTCTGAGCTTCTGTAGAAATATGCAACATGGTGGACTTTGTAGAAGAAGAGGTAATGAAAACCTAACTACTCTTATTTTCAAGTGATGATACACAAATTAAAACATATTTATGAATATTTTATTCCATTTCTGCCAATAGATCCCCCTGAAGCCTTCACACTGGGTCTTTAAGGATGCTTTTTGTTTCTTCAGCATTGTGGGAGATTTCAAACTAGTGACTGCAGTTTGAAGTCATCTTGGATTCGTGCTTTTTCCTCTTCCTCCTTGCAGACCCTCTTAATCCCAGTCAGACTGGATGGGAAGCATCAGTGAGCTGCAATCTTCAAGTCTCTCCACAGATTTTCAAAGGGGTTTAAACCCAGGCTTTGGCTGGGTCTCTCAAGTACATACAGAGACAAAGCCACTCCACTGTTGTGTTGTATGTGCGATCTGGGTCAATGTACCGCTGGTAAGTGAATCTCCACCAAGTTCTGAAGTTATGTGCACTCTAGAGAAGGTTTTTGTCTTGTTCGTTATTCCCACAGGCACGACCAGCTTCTCTGCTGCTGGAAGCGTCACATGATCGTGTGGCCGCAACAGATGAAAGCTGCACACCATTAAAAATATCCCAGTTTTGAAAACTGTCTAAAGCTTTACCTACATGCAATTTCCTACTTTATAAATTGCAATAAACTTGAAATACTGCACATTCGTGTACCTCATACCACACCCTATTAACTCCCACGATTAAATGGCAAATGCAATTCCCATTGAGAATATTAATATGCACCTAAATCAGATTGTCATTCAATTATGTCTGAGGGAGAATGGAAAAGTTTGACTACAAATCTAAGAAGGGAAACTTCACTGAGTGTGAAATCGATTTTTTTTCCAAATGTTGAAATGGTCTGTTGTTGGTGTTATTGGTCGTCATCGTTGTGACACTCCCAATTTTTCAAGTGGCTGCATATCACAGCAGTGATGAAAGCTGCAAATTCAGAGAGCCAAGCCAGAGAGCCAAACCATTACTGAAATTAAAAAGAAGTAGCCAGATATCAAAATCGATGACAAGAAGCATGTCACTGCGCGCTGGCAAAGCAAAAAGTGACACTGGTCGAGGTCAGCGGACACAGGTGGTGCTATGGCTCATTTTCTCATGGGACTATCTGCGGCCTATAATTGGTGCTGTTACCCAAAAGGGAGAAAGAGCTGGCAGTGGATAACACCACAGAACCAGGCAAATAACCCAGAGAAGAACACAAATCATAATCTTTTTTTAAGAAAAAACAGTAAGGTTACCATGAGAAAATTTACACAATCAAATGATGGACATGATTTCCTTCTGGAAGGGGAAAACTTTCAGCTGATCTGATCTAAATAACTGTGTGTCTCTGATTTGACCAAAATAATCACTGAATATCTGTATTTTAGAGTTTGATCAAGATTTGGAAGAAAACTAGGAACTGTGGCACCAAAGAGTTATGAATTGTCATATTGTCAGTTATGTCTTCTGGGAAAATCAGAAGGTTACCAAGCAGGCAGGTGACACTCTGAATGATAATTTGGGTCAAACAGGCAGCACTGCATTTAACTAAAAGCCTCTGCACAGTTTCTCAAACATTACTGTGCATCTTTATCTATAGTAAGAAGTTTGGGACCGTTATTTGAATCAGAGAACAGTTTCAACACTGTTGCCTTAATAAATACACAAATGCAATTCCAAAAAAATTGTTGGGACACTGTGTAAAGCGTAAATAAAATCAATTTACAAACCAACTGTATTTACTGACAGCACTTGTACAAAGTGTTCCTGAGCCCATGCAGTACATGCTTCATAGAATCATGCGTTCACAAAGGGGTGAACCTTGCTCTATCCTTGCTTGAACCTTTCCATGTTGCCCCTTTTTTTTACCCAATCACGATGCTATCACCTGTTACCAATGAACCTGTTTACCTGTGGAATGATCCAAACAGGTGTTTTTGGAGCAGTCCACATCTTTCCCAGTCTTTAGCTGGTCCTGTCCCAACTTGTCTGAAACGTGTTGCTGCATCAAATTCAGAACACACAGATATTTACAAAAATCAATGAAGCTGTTGAGGTCAAACATTAACATTACTGTCTGGATGAAAATGATCAGTAAATGATCACATTCTGTTTTATCTATATTTTGCACAGTGTCTCAACTTTTCTGCAATCGGGTGTGTGTCCAGCATTCTATTAAGACACAGAGAAGCAGGCACATTATAAAGTTATTAAAACAGTGGCATAATGCAAAATACTACCCTCAGGCTAATAAAATAAAAATGATCAGCACCGGTGTACGCAGTGGGAATGTGACATGTCTACAAACGCTGATAATGACAGAATCCTAAAAGTTTAATTAAAAAAAATTACAAAATGATTTCCATAGATTTTTTTTTTTTGAAGAGCAAGAGTAAATATGAAAAAATAAACAAGCTTAAAAAGTAGGTCAGGTCTCTTTTAAATGAACAGTTAATAGCTTCCTTTAACACAAACAACATGTCTTGTTATGATGTCTATTAATAGTGCTTTTCAGCTAGCCGCTGGCCTCTTTAGTAACACAGCCCAGCTGCTAGCAAGCATTTTCAAAACCTTCCCAAAACTTCAATAACTGCGTGTTTTCTCATCACTTTTTAATTGTGAGTCAACACACATCAGCTGCGACATGAATGAACTTCATGTAAATCGTGACTTTCTTTCACAGACAAACACGTCTTGAGCAAAAAGCAAACACTCGTGCATCCACTGCAGTAGCACTCAGTGTTTGGCTGGAATTATGTCCATTCTTCCTGAAGCTTCTGCAGCTGACTTTAGTAAGATACCCTCCCTGGACTGGCATGAGGGAATAACTTCTCCCCTCCCCATGATTCCCTGCAACCCCATTGAAACCGAGAGACAAATGATCCCTTCTGTGTTACACCCCATCCAGAAAGGCATTTTGTCTACGTAATACAGAGCCAAGTGCTGCTAGGACTTTAAATGGGAAATGAGCACTGCTTTATTATGCTGCAGTGCCTTGAAATGAATGTGGATAATAGATATATTCACAGCGGTATTAATATCCTCAGAGTTCATCTTTTTTTTTCTCCCCTCATTCTCCATTTTCTCTCTCACAGGCTCCAAAGTACTTTGCCCTTGGCTATGCCTTATACTAAATAGATTTATGAGAACATTTGTGTCATATTTCCTCTTTTCCCGGATTGTCAAGACAGATTGTCAGTGCACCACTGATTGAGTGGAATCACCACGCAGACTTAGTTCCCATTGTCAGGCCCCACATATTCATCTCTGAGGGGGATTTAACAAGGCAAATTGGCCAATGACACTTCTCTCAAGGCTTTGCCACTGCTATTAAGATGAGGTCAGGGGTATGAAAATAGTGGATTCTAACACTGCATTTCAAATGATTATAGTCGCAATCTCCAGTAGTACATTTGTGAATGAATGCATATATATATATACACACACACACACACACACACACACACACACACACACACACACACACACACACACACACACAGTATATAATGTATATGATCTTGACTACACTCTTATTCAGTGGTGCATCATCCTAGAGGAATACATGATTAACTATCAACAAAAACAACCCTGTTATGTTCCAGTAAAATAAAATGAGTGCAAGGTGAAGGAATTGGAAGGTAGCAGCTAACCTGGAACCAAAGCTTTCACTCTTTATGAGAGTTTGAAACTGAATTCTTTCATTTATTAAAGTGTCTGGTCAGGGTGAAAAAAAGCTGATGTACGAGACATCGAGTTTTTAAAAACCTTCTGCACATTAAAATGAAGCTGCAAAATAATGGGAAAGAGAAGCAATCAGTATGTGGTGCATACAGTGCACCGAATCAGTCAAACACAGTATTGAGCGATCAGAGTGAAGAGAAATTAGCTGTGCTTCGAAATGTGATATCTCACACCAGTTTGGTACAAGAGTACAAGAAGCAATATTAAACCTAAGCCCATTTAAGGTTAAATTAAAATAGTAGATGAATAAGGAATACAGTGCATTAGGGCTGCATGGCACACTGATATTATTAAAAGTATGCAAACGGTAACATAAACCATGAGTGTGAATTCTATACAATTCTATAATTCTATACATATATAATGCAACTGATGCTTTCTGCTGCACTAATTAAAAAAATGAAGGATGTACATCTATATCTACATCTTTATCTATATCTATATCTAACTTCAGTTGGCAGTGATGTGATGCTCAGTGTGACCAACTGTTTTTTTTTCTTTTTTATGGGGGAGGGGGGCATTTTCTGTGAGGCCTGAGTCCCTTTGAGCTATCCAGACCTCCTTCAAATCCTTCATCCTTCAGAGTGATTTATCAGTAGAGATCCAAGATGACACGATGGCAGGAGGGGCTACCAATCCACAGAGATGGAGCTCACACTGAAATATGGTCGCATTTTGGACACATAGCCAATAAGAAAAGCAGAATTGGTTTCCACAGGTTAACGGCAACGGGTTACATTTGGTGATGAACTAACTCGGAAATGTTCAAAAAAAGGAATAACTGTTTTTATGAATAAGAGATTACTACAAAAATGTGAACATTTTCAGCTGCCATCAAAAGCCTAATTCATTCAGCACATTTTTTTTATTAAGCAAGGTTCTCAAAAATGTAAATTTTGATCCAGGGTGTTTTAATAATGGTTGCACTGGTCACCAGACTCAACTTCGTACAGTGCTCAATATCAAGGTTAAAGATATTCAATAAGCTGCAGATATGTGAGATGTCCCTCCACAAGCTCTACCACATTTAAAAGACTTGGAGTTGGTGAATGACAGTGATGTCTCTTCAGCAGCTCTTCACTGTCTGAAGAAAAGTGCTCCAGTAGATGCTGGTGAAAAACGTACTAGCAAACAATGCCAAGATCTTGTCCTTGTCTGTTATTCAGGCCGTAATGATTTTACCAGCATTGTCCAGTCAATTCTTTTGCGAGAATAAATAGAGCAGCATTTTCTTGACTTTCTCTGACCTAAGAGAGAGGCAGACCAACCATTTATGCGCTAGCTTTTCTTTCTGGAGGATAAAACTTGGTGAGCAGAGAACAGTTAGTGGAGAAATTGCAAAATCACTTAATATACCCAGACATGTGTATGTTTAAACATATCTTAAATTGGTATTTCATTAAGGTACGCTATGACCTCAGATGAGCATGGAAATTAATTTATGCCTCAGGACTCTGATGTATTTCCATGCTAAATACAATCCATGAACAGCTTTAGGCTGTTTTAAAGGTGCTGTACTGCATTTTTTTTTAATTCATGTATATTGAAGGATAAAAACAGCGATATTAAACAAGAAACTGTAACTATATACCTTCACAGTTGG
The DNA here is from genome assembly GCF_039877785.1 of Chaetodon trifascialis. Taxonomy (NCBI): domain Eukaryota; kingdom Metazoa; phylum Chordata; class Actinopteri; order Chaetodontiformes; family Chaetodontidae; genus Chaetodon; species Chaetodon trifascialis. The sequence continues at coordinate 21,922,704 of NC_092060.1, forward strand.
CTGCACAGTTCTCTACTGTATATGTAAATACACAGTTTGTTTTGATAATAGACACATGTTAGAGGTTTTAAAATTGCTCTCGCCTTGCATTGAAATACAAATACATAAAGATAATTACATAACAATACATTTTTACTGAACCCGTGATCAAAGAAACTCATCACAGAAAATTAAGTATTCTGCCAGTGGAAACAATGGTTGTTCTGTTTGTACCAAAAAATAATCACTTGAACCTTTTCACCAAATTCCATTAAAAAAAAATCTTTTTTGAAGATATGCTGTTATCTAACAACAACAACAACAAAAAGAAACCAACAAACAGGAGAGAAGGAAAAACCTGTTTGATGGAAGTAATTAAGGTGGGAAGGAACTGTCACTGCCAAGTCGACCAGATCAAGACAGTGAAGGCAAAATGCTGCTCTGTATTATACTCAGCAGGACCTCATTACAATACTTTACCTTCAAGACACACGTAGAGACACTGCACACAGCGGTTCACCTCACAGAATCACAATGCAATAGATGCAGGATAATTACAAAAATGTTTCCCTACATGTTTACAATGTGTTCAATCTAAAACGCCTCCACCATCACTGGAACAAATGACTGGTTGATTTCAAATAAGCCAGTCAATTACCCCAGTGAACATCTACTAAACAAATACTTATTTTCATTTTATGATTTCGACTGTGCTGATGCTGACAGGATCATTTCCTTGATATTTTGAGCTCAGTGTGGTATAGAAATAGGGGTGCTGAGGTAGAATTTAAAAGCATTTGAGCCTGAGTAAAATAACACTGCACAGACAGTAATTTAATTAGTACTGAAAATTAATTTATGTTAGTGTTCAGCCTTTATATGTTACTGTTTGAGTAAAAAAATCTGCAATTTTTTTAGCCTGTGTAATTACTAAGAGACCGAAATTTTAATGGGTCTAAAATGAATTTTGAATGTAAGATTTAGATCCTAAAAGTTTAATATTGAAAGATATATTTTACTAATATTATTGTTAAAAGCATGGCCCTTCTCTTTGTCCAGGTCCTATCTGGAACATGCTGCCCCTGCCTCTTTACATAATCAAATGAATTTTAATCAAAATTGACCTCGATACAGGTGGGCTTTGATACTGTCTGAATCCCCGGAGAGAGGGAAGGTCTCCACAGGGAAGAGCTCCAACGCTGGTCTTATTTAAAGTGAACCTCTAGCTTCCATTCTCACTCTCCTCTGCAGCCAGGGTAGTCCATAAGCACAGTGATTTCTCATGAACAAGAGAAATAATCATATTTCAAATAATCATCTGCTGTAGAATTCACAGAGATTCATTTTTAATTACTGTAGTAAAAAAATATGCACCATTTTGAATGGTGGTCAAAGAGGTGAAATAAAAACCAGACGATGGCAACATGGCAGGCCAGTTTCTCAGAGAAACAGCTCTGGAGGAGTGAAAGTCTGAAGCAGCCAATCAAGGGAGAGGAAAATTATCATTTCCAAGGGAAATTATCCAGGCACTGATTGCACTTATCGATGATGTTAACTGTACAACTACCAACTACTGTAGATGGCCATTTGATTGCATCTGAATCCCCAACATCGCTGTCAGTGTCCCTTTAAGTCAGCCCCTCCCCCGCTCGCCTCTGACAGTCCACAATCAGAGATCACATGCATGGGAGACAGGCTTTAGACAGGCTTGTTCATATGAAATTTATCACCCAAAAAGCACAACAGTGCTGTGATTTTTTTCATCCTGTCACCAGTGAGAGGATGAAGGTTGTATTGTCAACTGCTCCACTGTCCTGTGTGATACTGTGTGTTTGTTTTAATTTAATTTCACTGGATCGGTGTATTATTTCCTTTATGTAGTGTGAACGTTAAAGCCAAAATGAGTAGGATTTGTCAGTTGCGGTTTGTAAACACATCATTCAAAATTGGCTGCTCCTCTCCGCCTCAACAACACGAGAAGCGCACGCCCCCTGACCGCAGCTGCCAGATCCAGCGTACCACCTCGCCAGCGGGTGAAAGCCAACCCCAGACTCACTCTCGTTTTGGAATGAGAGAAGGATCTCTGGAGAAGGATCTGGAGATAGTGGTAAATAATTGAGAGATGCTCTACTGTTCTACAGGCAGTAAAAGCTTTGCAAAGACCCAGGCCTCTGATCACGATGTTCTCCTGTGCCTCAAAATAAATCTAATAAAATCGATTTTTAGAGGATCGTTAGCAGAGATTTCAGCTGTTCTCATACTGAGATTTAACTTGATAAAAACGCAGTCAAATATAGGAAATAAAATGTGTGAGGAAAAAAAGCAGTACAAAAAAGAAGATTTGAAATAGTGCAGATTTTTTAAAAATAAGACCCCTGGCTTATTTAGCCATGGTGAGCCTGCCTGAGTCTCAAAATGTAAACAGGAAGTCTCCTTCATTGTTACAGCATTCCACTGAAAACCCTGTTTAATTGGATGTGATGGTCAGTGAAACAAGAGAAACAATGTTGTCCCAATGTTTGCTTTTTTTTTTTTTCTTTGCATCCCTGCTCCTTCAATAGTTCCTGAGGGGTTTGTGCAAGAGACATTTATTTGCTGGTTTCAGTCAATTAACTAGCATCTCCTTCATTTCCACGAAATGACAAAGTTGATATAATTCAAAATTTGTGCATGCAGACATCTAAATATATACAGCGCACAAAGACTATTCAGTCCACTTACACAATGGCTGGCAGCCTCAGTCAAGTGCATAATTAGTTGAATTAGATTAAATAACCAATTACGAGACTAACAAAGTAAATAAGCCTGCAGGGATTCCACCAAACGCTTGAGAATAGAATTAGAGTGGAATTAGTTTATTGACAGGCTGAATGACAGTGTGGTCAGACAAACAGCTCTATTCCTGTCACAAAGACGGAGTGCGAGCTGCTGTCAAGGGATGAAATAGATAAGGGTGAAAAAGTGAAATAAATTAATGGATATAGGAAAAGCTTAAAAAAAGTTACAAACATTTGTGGGCATCTTTTGGCAGTTGCTTCTCCCACAGTAAAGACCGTTAGCTGGGATTCGTCCGCAGCTGATGTTTAACTTTTCTAACGCACATGTGCGTCCGACCATATTTTGCACTGGTCTCGAGACATACAGACACAGAGACATACCTCTGCTGGCACTCTCCACGTGCTCCAGTTCATCTGGAAACCTCAAAATCGCTTTGTGATTCTCTTCACACTGCTCAGCCAGGAAATGAAGAAGCGTTGTGTTCTGACTGATGGATTTCGTGTCTCGGAGCTAAAAAAAAAAAAAAAAGAAAGAAAAGATGTGAAATGTGAAATCTGCCTAATTTGTTTTCAAGTAAATGCATCTGTGTCTCCATGATGGAAACAACAATGAATGCAAACAAATTTAAATAACAAGCATAACGTCTGCCCTCTCAGAGGGACAGTCCATGGCCGTCAGCGGTCCATGGCCGTCAAGATAACAAGGACCCTCATGTAAGAGGTACTAGTTAGCGGTTCAGTCAAGCTCCATCAGATGAAGGACTGGATAGAGGCACAGCACATTAGGAGGAGATAAAATAAAAATGCATTATGATGTTTTCACATCCAATTACAGCCGGCTAAAAAGAAACAAACATGCACACATATATACAGTAAATACAGTACATACAATACATACAGTACATACACAGATAACATGATACCACACCCATGAGAATAAATGAGAACAGTGAGGCAGGAAAGTTTTAATGAAAGCACTGCACTGTGTTTGCCAAGTATATGTTGGTGTGTGTGTGTGTGTGTGTGTGTGTGTGTGTGTGTGTGTGTGTGTGTGTGTGTGTGTGTGTGTGTGTGTGTGTGTGCGACTGTGATCATACACACAAGCCAGAGTCTCCACATCAGTGCATAGGGAACTTGTTCCATATTCATTCCCCACCGTGATTGCCATGCTGTTCGAACGGCATGCTGGGAAAACTAATTAGCACAACCCACCTCTGTGTACTCATACCGATAATATCCGCGCTGTAAACAGCCTGCAGTTGGACATGCCCACACATGTGCACACGCAAACACACGTGTGTACATGCTGTCTCACACACACGCACACACAGACACACACACAGACACACACACAGACACACACACAGACACACACACACACACACACACACACACACACTTAGGCAATAGCGAATTTAAACAATTACAGGCAGTCAACGGCATACCCTCACACACCAACACAGAAACACACCCACACAAACACACGCACACACTCAAACACACTTTCATTAGATGAGGATCAATCATTTGCTCACGCTGGATAATCACAATTTAATTTCATGGATTTTAAATTTTAATTTGTTTATTGTTATACCCCAAACTGTCATTACCAGACAAAAAAGTGCATCTGTGGTATTCTGATTTCATCTGCTAACTAATATTAGTAATATGTAATAAAGAGAGGGTAAACTGGGAGAGGTAAAATAAACATTTAGGGATTTGTAAATGTTAACAAACAGTACATTAACTGTAACAACAATTCTAAATAATGTGCTACAGCGGGGCAGTTTTTATCTCTAGATTGCAGTATCTTGTGCATAGCCTCACTGAAACAACGTGGAAATGATTTAGAGTGGTATGTTTAACCTGAACTAATCTAGTGGCCATACAGGGGAGGCGAATGGGCACAAGGTGCAGTTTTATTGAGTGCAGTGGGTGTAAGTAGAGATGCAGCTTCAGGTAATAAGGCAGCCATTAAAATTATCTGATGATACTGGAAGCATATTAGCATTGTGAGGTGAATGTCACTGACATAATAAGACTGGACCACAGAGCCTACAAAGCATTCATGTTGCTTAATTCAAACCTGCACTTTTAATATAAATCGTATGGCTCTAATGAAATAACTTGTACAGCGTAAGTTGTGCTTATCATTTTCAGGTTTCATTTTAAAGAACCAAACACTGTAGTTTCAGGATTCTGTGGGCCTCTTGTACCTGATGATGCAACTTTTTGCATTTTCTCTCCTTTTTACCTCGAATTACTGGAAGCTTTCCCTGAGAGAGAGGACGTGCAGTAGTTCACTGTGAACCGCAGTGAAAAGTGCGACATCTTCCAGCAGAAAAGCCTCTGTCAAAACCATCTTAAACTGATCTGCTCCTTTTAAAAATGTGGATATTTTACATGCAGAGAACCTTAAGTAGAGCACAGTTTAATCAGTTGGCAGAAAAGTTTCAGGGATTGGTTTCACTGGCTGAACATGAAGTGGAGTTTTGAGGTTCTAACATGGTTTCAAACCCAATCAAAACAACCGGGCCATTGTCTTAAACTGTGAAGTCTTAAATCTTCTGGAGCTGATATCAGGGGGATGACAATAGTCTGACTGACAGAGTCCAGAAATGTGTAACAAACACAAGGATAGCAAACATTATAATGGCATATTTGGCCATTACACACATTTTGAAATGGAGTATGTTGAGATAAAAAAAGCTGTTGTGGGTAGAGGTAACACATTCTGCTGAGGGCCTCTGGAAGGGCAGAGGGAATCCTACACAAAGCCCAAGGTGCTGATGTTATTTTCACACTATTTTACATCAGGAATTTCAGTCAATGCAGCTTTAAGGTATTGTGAGAACTGTGCCAAGGGCTATAGAGTATCTGCAAACAGGCTGTGTGTCAAAGTCTGGGGCCATTTTTAATCAGGGTCCATCCCTTGACCTGGCTATTTCAAAGTTTGGGGTAAAAGCCAAAAGCGAAAAGGGCTTTTACTGCCATAGCTCCTCCGTTCAGGTATGTTCTCCTCAAAGAGTGCAGGCTACCTGCAGTTTTACCTCAACTCCTTTCTTGAACACTGCCTCGATCAAATGCCTTTTTATAGCTGCCGTTTCTTTGCACAAGCTGCTTACAATGTGTCTTATCCCATTATGTTTTAATGGCGCGACTGGATGGAGTAAATGCTGATCCTTCAAACAAATCTGTTCATTTGAAGTAGACGGAAAAAAAACGCTGCCTCATTGCCACGCTGCTGAAAGCAAAGTCTGAACCGTGATATCATTCAATCTCTCAGAACATAAATTGCCTTGAGGAAGCATTATTCCAAATCCCTCACTAGTTAGTGCCGTACATTCCAATATATTATTATACACGACCAGCAAACATGCTTCCACTTCAATTTCTAGCTCAAAAATAAAAAAAAAACACAATAATTAACTAATAATAGAAGAAATGGCGATGGGGAAATAGTTTCTCCCTAACAGAGGGGTTGTCGGGTCTTCAATCAATCAACCTATTACTACATTGCTTTTAAGACAACTGAAAAATACATAATAAATAAATAGAAAAGCATACAAGGTCACTGCTGAGAATGAGTTCTGTGATTTAACCATCATTTCAGCTGAGGAAAAAGTTGTATTTGGAGAGCAGGAGGCAAGGTCACACTGATGTTAGGTAGATGACTCCATGACACTGAGTCAAGTGCCTAACAGATAGCCTGGACTGCTCTACCTAAATTGGACACAAATCATTGCCATGTGGTCTTTAATTATTAAGCAGAGCCTGTGAAAGTGTTTTTCCCTCAGTAAGACAGGGACAAAACCCAGGAGAAAGAGCGAGTTTGTTTTTCAGTCATACAGCAGATGGTTTTATCCATTTACCCAATATGTTTCATTATGGAAACAGACTCTTCTACAATCTTAATTATCATGCCTATTTTTATGCATGTTAAGCGTTTCCTTCTTACATTGCAGGTATTCTTTCAGTTTAAAACTTCCCCATCGTGTCATTTGCTCACGGTTTTCACACTGAACCACAGTGACATGAAATCCACATTTCACAGTCGTCCTTGTAAAGCCAGAGCGGACGTTCGGCTTGTTGAATGTATGTGACCAGGCTGGCTCCCAGGAGATTTGTGTGTCCTTCGCCGGACAAGGGGCTATAGTGGAGGGCTGTAGGTGGGTCAGCGTATGCCCTTCTCATCATCAACCTCTTCCTCCCTGATGAGCCCATTAGGTACCATAGACCTGCCACCCAGGGGGCCATTTACTTGATTGACTAAAGTGAGAAAGCAGACTTTTTTTCGTGTCCATCTATAATGGCCCAATCAGCCCCCTGAGGCATTACCAGGCTCTACACTGACACTCCATACTGATTCAGTCAGCTTGCAGGAATACAAAAGGCACACTGGATTCACCATACTAAAGCCCTTTTCACACCTGCAAGATTGCTGGCTTCAAATATGCATGTAAGGTGGTGGCTTTTGGCATTCACACTTAGCTCTCCCGTATGGAAAACCCCATGTTGTGCATTTTCACATGACATGACTGATCCATTTGACATGATCGTTTAGGATAGAGCCCCCTTTTTTTTCCTGCTCCCAACGGTTGCAGAACTGCCACAAAACAGCAGAGAGTTTGAGAATAATGACTCCAAAGAGAAAAAAGTGTCAGAGAGATGTTTTTTGTAGCTTCTTTAAGTTGTTTATCCCCACAGCTTGATTGCCGACCTGAGGCGGCGCCGGGAGGAGGGGCTTGCCCCTGCTTCAGCGCCTCTCAAAGCACTCTGTCGGCTGCCCGATGAATTTTCTCATCAGTTAGATAAGACATTAAACACTGTCGCCTATGCTACACGGCACCACGGTGCTAAAGCTACTTTAAAGGGACAACAAAGTGAATTTTTGGCTCTCAGTTAAACCCTAATTTCTTCACATGCTGTTGAGTTAGGAGATATTAATGTTTTGCTGGATCTTTATCCTGTAAGCAGTTGGCATGAAAGAAAGTTGAACATTTAGGGCAACTTTTTTTTGTTGCTGTTGTTAAGTGTTGTTTAAAATTTCCATTTTAGTAGGGGAAAAAAATCCTCAAAAAAAGAAGAAACATTAAAAATCTGTTTGTGTGATTTATACTACTTGACTGACTAAAATATCGAATTTCTTTGCGCATTGAAAAGACATTAAATGCGTAATCAGAGAAATAATGACTAAATGTGAAATTAGAGATTAATAACTGTCGTCTTAAAAATTGGGTTGTTGAGAAAATGTGTACAAATACGTGCATGGACAACACGTATATGCAATATTGCAGAAAGTCATCCTCTGGCAAATCCTGATATCAGTTTTAAGACTCAGTTTTTAACTCACATTGTTTTTGGAAAAGCCACAGTTAACCCCCCCCCCCCAAAAAAAAAACAAAAAACAAAAAAAAAACACATTACACTCATTCATGTCTATAATATCAAATACACAACTTTCCTACTAAGAGTCCCACTTCTAGAGCCACCTTGCTCTTGTGGTTGAAGTGCCATTTTAAAATCCAAGCTGTTTTCATTGTGACATGACTAACCCGCTCTTTGTCTACAATGGGCTGACAGACTTCTCTCTTACCTTAGCTTAAGGACTCTTCCTCTTAGAACACAATGTCGGAAAGCCTCTTGTCTCACTGTCTGCCTGATGTAAGTTTGAGTGTGTTTGTGTGGCTGAAAAGGTCTACTTCATGAGCTCGGTTGTGCTTGGTATAGCTGTGTGTACATGGCTGCCAGTTCCCTCTTTCACATCTTTGCATGCTGTGATTTTACCTGGCAGTGGACTCAGATGCTGCCTTTTTCTGGCTCAGGTTCCACTGTGCTCCATGTCTCATCATGGTTCTGATTTTTACTGAAACGTGTTTCATTTGATTGTTGATTAGGTTCTGCAGATCTTAGAGGACGCAGTCTCTGTAAAATTCTTTGAGGTGAGCTTGGGAGAGGCCCCAAAAAATGACTTGCCATGACATCTGTTAAGGCAGCATTTCTCATAGAGCGAGAGAATCTTGTGAGCATGCCTCTATTATCTGAGAGCAGCGTTTGATGAAAGCAGGACGGGTCTGACTCAGAGTGATACGCCTGCATCTCAGTGTATACTTTCAAAGCATGGTACAATTACATCTCAATGACTGTCACATAAAACAGTGGTGCAAAAAAACGGAGAATATTATAACTGAATGATCAAAAACGTGTAGATAACTACTTTGGTATGTTTAGTTGGGCAACATGTTTGTTACATTACAGGATTACAGCCTTTAAAAAGTAACTTGCTACATTACAGTGTTACCTGCCAAGAAAAGTAACTCACCTGAGTACCTTTGCTTTACCAAAAATGAAAAGCCTTGTACGATTCCTCACACATGTTGGTTATACTGTCCGGTGGGCACGTAGCCTGCTGTAGGTCTACCCTTGAATGCATTGCCTTGAGCATTATTGTACAGCCTAGTCTACAGCCCATAATCTGCAACTCTGTAGGGTAATAGCAGGAACCACTTCCCTTTGCAGTTCTTTATTGAAGATTATGTTTGATTACATAGAAACTGAGGGCACCTGAGTGTTGTGGGCTGTGCTTGGTTTGCAGGTGCTTCTTCAGATTTGAAGTAGAGCTCTTCGCAGCAGACAGACACTTGTCACCCTGGCACAATTTGCATTCCACTGTGATGCTCTCGTCCCATTCACCCACGAATTCAAAATAATGTGAACACCTCACCGACGTAAAGCCCTTCTTCTCTGCCATCTCGAGCTACAGGTGCACACTGACACAACAGTGGGATTTGGTACCTTCCACTTGTACACAGCTATGACCAACAAGTAGCAAAGAAACAGTCAATCCAGACTCTTCTGTGTGGGTCCATGATGGTGGATGTGGGGACGTGTGGACATGTTATCTAAGTCAACCTTCAACCTTATTCAACCTTGCGAATCCCTCTCGGCCAAATCACAACTTTCTCAAAGAGGACTTACTCACTTCCTGACTATTATTTCTCTCACTCTCTCCATGTGAGAATGAGAGACCATGTGACACTTAAGAAGGAGTGTTACATGGACTGGCCGTCATTTTTGGACAAAAGCATCAAATGAATGAATGTAAATTTAAATGTATTGATGTATATTTAGAAGTAGTTTGTGTTCAGGTATCAGACATTTTCACAACATGGTGTTAATCTGTGTGGTGCAGTGCTGCGGTGGTGTTACCTTGCAGAGGAAGCTGATGTTGAAACCGAACGTCTGGGCATTCCTTGAGCCAGCATTCATGTAATTGCCAACGAGCAACACATACTCCAGGAGTTTGCAAAAGGCTTCGCTCTTCTTCACCTCCTCACAGGCAAATGTCACATTCATGATGTCTGGCCGGATGTTGTTCACCTGCTCCTCAAACGTCAGCTTGAACAGAATGCCGTTGAGACGTGGTCGCAGGAGTTTTACCGAACTCATCTGAGCATAAAAAAGGAAGAAGTGAGGAGAGCAGTTTGTGTAGTATACAAATAAATAACCAAGGTGTAGTGCAATCAGTTACACACTATGAATATGTTCGGACACAAATGAAAGTCCCATATTCTGCTTTCCACCTGTGTGGATTTATTCACTTTGCTGGCACAGTTACTTTTGTCAGATCTCTCTGAAGTTTCTGTAGTGAGTGCAACCCAACATGGTCACATGTAACCACTGGCAGCCATTTCCAAAATAAACACCCATGTTCTGTGCAGGGCTGAGAAAAGCTTGATGGCTTATTTGCAATAACCAGTGACACAACTAATTTCATACTTTTTCCAAACACAAACATTCTTCTGCATTCCAGCTGCACAATCTTCTAATCTGAAACTGACACTGTTTGACCCTCAGTGTAACAAGTGAAGCGTGCTGCCACACACAGAGTATGTCTAGTACTCTAAGGACTGTCTTCGTGATCCATCCTCAAAAGCATATGTATTACAGGTATAATCTCAAGGTTTTTTAGGCATTTTTTGAAAGCTGATTAGTTTGAAATATTGCAGGGAGGAATGGATCAAGAAGGAGCAGCCACAGTGAGCTGTTAGACGAGGAGCTGCAGGCAACAGGCTGGGCACCTCCAACTTCTCAGTGAGGTAATCAACACTTTCACTGCCCTGCTGTTCGCATGATGTGTGCACCAAAAAATGATGGAAAAAGGGCCAATTATTGCCTGACTACTTTATTAAAACAACAGTTTGCCCTGCTGCCCCCGAAACTATGTGACCCGTAGTACGGAAATGCACTTCTGTTACAGTGCCATCATTAACCACAGGTGTCGCCACATCAACCTGGACTGAAATCTTTCAGAGTCACTTTAAGTAAAGAGCAACGCCATCGCGGCTCACTTAGACAAATAACATATCAATAAATAAAATTTATCTGCAGAAAGACACAAAAAGCTCTGTAAATGTTACTATTACAGTTCTCAGCCATGAATTCTGCTCCTCACAATCTTTCAGAGATTCTTCTTTTAGTGTATTTTAGAATACTAATTCATACTATAGTTTTTCATAACATGATGAAACAAAGACAGAGAAGGAAATCCTACAAGTATTACGTTACACCACCCGTCATTTTGAATCTCTAGTGTAATTACTGCTCTGCCTAGTTTTAATGAACCGAAAATCAACTACCTTCTTTAGCAAATGGGAATAACCTCTTTCCTGCCTCCCTCCTGACTTTCATATGGACAAAGGAATCCCCCATTAAACAGATTTGTAATAAATAATGTAACAGCCTCAATCAATAGTTCTGGGCTAAGGACTGGAATCACTGAAGCCAGATGAAAATGAGAGAAAAAAATAGCTATGAAAATGGGAGGGAATTAAAACAAATAGTGTTTTGGCTATAAGATATGTGGCAAATCAGCAACCACAGACAAATTCTACAGATTGCTGCATAATCCGGTGCTTGAAGGCAACCTTCAGATCCGGCCCATAATGCTTCATTACTGCTCAAATTTATTCATGTGTATGGGCAAGTTGTCTGTCAAACAACGCCCCCCCCCCCCCCGCACACCAATATTCCCACCCACCTCAATTCCTTGCACACACGCACACACGTGTGCACACACATACACATGCACAAACACTCCTCCCCTCTCCCTCACTTGAATTGATTTGTATACAATAAGGAGAAATCACAATGAATGCCAGCACATTGGTGACAGCTCTGGCAGAGAAAAGCTTGAACATGGCTTATTTCCCAGGGGAACTAAATAGCTCTGCATTGAGGAGCTACTTCATCAGCGGGGAGGTATATGATCACAAAATTGGAGAGATCACGAGGGAAACTGCCACCCCATGCTTCATTACATCTCCTAAAAGACACAGGCAAAAAAGCCTTCAACGACTAAAGAGAATAGCTGGGGAGATGGAGCACTTTTGCAACCCCTGGGTCTAATTGAACACTTCTTCTGTAACACTGTGTAATGTACCTCTATGATCTCATTGTAAAGTTAAGTTTAAAGACAACACTTCCTTTTACAGTTGCCTAAAGTGCTGGGTATTCACTTGGTAAATGGATGGCAAGAGCAGTTAATTAAAAAGTAATTACAGCTGTAACTAAGTGGAAAAGGTCAGAACAGCTTGATGATGTACTTCCCTTCCACAACTGATTTACAGTACAACTCTGCCTTTTCACGCAACCTCAATACCAGGTGGAATGCAGGCCAGCATGAAAAGGTAAGCATAGTTATCACACCTCAAGATCAGCGTCCCATCATGTGCAAAGAACAGGTTGCTGGACAAAAGGACGTTTGTGTGGGACAGGAACACACAACAGTCTTTCTGATCATTAATTTAAAACCTTAATTATGTCAATTACATCAATAGAAAAGGTCAGATTGGGCCTTAAATGTTGGCCTACTTAACTTCAGCTAATTACATGTGAATCATTACATATTTGTCTGGTGAATGCCGACGTCTTTTGTGATGCCATACTCCAAGTTAACAATATGTTACCCACAATATTATTTATCCTTTTGTCAGAGAAGAGGATAACTTTGGCAATTCGTTGTAAATCGATTAGAGGATTGGGATACATCACCAAGCTGGCTGACTACAGCGGCATGCTTTTCAAAGAACTTTATTACAGACAGGATTCATAGCCTTAGGGTATGATTTTATCATGAGACAACATTGACAGTTGATGTCAAAAATATGGCGTTCACTGAATTCCTGATGCTGAATCCTCATCAAAAATGATTGAACTGTTCTTTGCTGGAGTCAAAGTGCCTTTTTTTTTTTTTAAATCATAGCTTCTGTCATTTGGAAGTTGGGTTACCAAATTGTGACTCTTTTATTAAATATGCCCTTTATATTGTTAGATGTTTTAATTAAACATTACTGCAACTCCCTCTAAATTATACATTTCTTCATTTCCTGGTCTCTTGCTAAACCGCTGTCCAAACCCAGCAGTCCCCTGCAAAAAAAAAAGTGTATGAAACAATGCTGTTTGAAGGCAGACAAAAGTGCAACAGTGCAGCGCATGTGTCTGAGGTGTAGAGAGAGACAAAAGGGGTGAGTAATGAATAAAAAACTGAATTTATCAACTGTGCATGCTTGCAAGTGTTTGACTACAGCAGACTGGGAGTACGACTGCGCATACTGTGTATTCTCTTGGGCCGATCCAGTAGTCACCAGGAAATTATACTCACCACAATGCCAAACTGCTCTGACTCCACTAGCTCTTCATATTCACCCTTTAGTTCCGCTAGCGCACTCAGCTCTTTCTGCTCTGGCAGGTTCTTTATCAGGTTCTACAAATGGGAGAACACACACAAACACACACACATACAGAGCTAGTGTTAATGCAAATCTTATTTTCTGTCCATGTCAGGATAAAAATCATCTCACAGACAGGGATGACACGGTACCATACACAGTAGGAGAAGAAAAAGAGTCCATACGAGCAAAGCCTCTGAGAGTGCTTCTATTCAACTTACCTGGTTTGGCGAACAGATTAAAAAAATGACCTTTTTCAAACATTAAACTAGAAGCAAAGGAAGAACAAGAATTCACATGTAAGGCGTGTTGTGCATTTGTTTTTCACCTTTATTTTTCATCATTTTTCACCCCATATACTTATCTTTATTAGACCCACACTTTCAGTCAGGATGCAAAAAGGTTTGCTGGTGGTGTGGTAGAAGGATAAGTAGATAAGGTCGCATAATCACTGCTCACAGTTGCCTTTTTACTGTGACACTGGTGGTCCTTAGCCAATTATCGAAGGACCCTCAGATATAACTGACCTTCAGCATAATCCACATCACCTTGCAATTGTCTTAAAAATCCATGCAACGGGTTTGCCATCACTTTGCTGTTAAATTTGCAGAAGCTGAAAAAAATCGGAGGCTGCTGCTGCTGCTGGTGAGGTTGGAGATTAAGATGGAGATGAGGACGATAATGGGAGTGGCTCTGTTTTCTGTAAATGTTAATTGTTTGTGTGAAGGTCAGCCAAGTTAATAAAATTGACCACAGCGACTTTTTCCCCTCTTTTTCTCTGAGGAGAAGAAGAGGAAGAAGTGCCCTTTTCCAGGTCTTCGCAAAGCGTCCTTCCTCATTAGTTTGCCAAATTTATTCAGAGGAAGCAGCCTGGTGCAGGGTCATGTGACCAGATGGGAATCTCGACAGGGGAAACACAGAGCAGACACTGCTACTGGGCCACGGGCCTGGCTGACCACTGAATAGACCTCAGCAGCTATCACAGGCAGCACGGCCAGAGTCTACTGCCCACTAATGATGACATCTCTGTCCTTCCCTCAGGGAGTTCAGCAATGTAAAAAGTAAGCCATAATGCAGGCCTGGCATTCCGGTTTGGGAGGGAGCCATTATATCAAATGTTGCTTGCTTTTGCTGAAGCTCCAATTAGGGTTTCCGGCAAACAATGGTGACACGATAATGAAGGCTTTTGATCATATCAGCAGAAGTAGAAAGGATTGTTGATGATATTAAAAAAAACAAAAAAAACATACTATTTGTGTATTGGATTTGTAAGGATGGATTTATATTGGAGTTAAATGATGACTGCGCACATGGTTTTCCTTTTTTTGTTCCCTGTTGGTTCAGAGCAGTGGATATACTGTACTGGATACTGTATTATACTATACACAAAGCTAATGTTGCCAATTATTCACTCGTGCCCTTTCATAGAGACACTCTTACTGATGCTGTTTCATAAACCTGATGGCTTTTTCATAAAGAACTGACAAATGAAAAATAATGTTATTCTGAACCTGAGAGGCTTTTTACCATTATTGTTCAGAAATGCAGGTTTTAGTCACAGTTTGACTATTGACCGAAATGCAAATAAAAACCTGAACAGAATTGAGAATAATTAGCTTTTTCTGAAGTCAAGACATCTTAATAATAATAATAAACAAAAAAAACAAAAAAAAAACATCTGCCAGCCTTCAAGAGACAGCGCAACACATTGTACATTAAATTCTTCTCTTGAACTCTCAGAGACATTAACAGATGGATTAGTAATAAAGTTCTTCTTGACAATGTGTCACTTGTTCTGAATGGAACCACGTCAACACAGCAGCAAACCATTCATCCAATGAAACACTTAATGCTAACAGTGCGGCAAGGCCGATTATTTAGGCTGTTCTTTGGCACTGATTCCTGGGCAAAGTCAAACAACTGGGGGAACATTTTCACCCTTTTACATTAAGTCTGTCATAGCGCCTTTCCATTTGAGTTATTTATGGTTTGGCGCAGTTTAGAAAAGGAAGTGTCCATACATACAGACAGAACTAAAGGCATTCATTGGATTTGCCATTTCCAAAGTGGAGGCCTGTAATGTGTAATTATTAGAAGTTAATTCAATGTTCTGAAAGATGCAAAATTATTCTAAAATATGTCAAAATGTGACAGTTGTACACAGCAGAAAAACACAAAGAGGTAATAGAAAATCAAATCCACCTTGTGATTGTCATTGCATTTGTCTGTCATCTTGTTAATTATTAGAAACCCCACAGAGCACAATTGACACAAAGGCAGCACCATATGTGTGGCAGTGTGGGAGATGTGGGTGATGATGCTGGGCCAGACTCCTCACCACAGGCCACCAGACACGCACAGCAGTCTCGGAGAGATTACTGGAAGTATGCTAGCAACACCACACATTCATTTACCGCCTTGGGCGAAGATGAAGGCACAACATATCAGTACACTTGCCAAGATACAGCAATCCAACAGCAAAACAGCAATAGCAATATTTGGTCGCTCAGGTTAAAATCTCATAAATCCTGCTCAGTATCTCCTCGTCATAAATAAAAACAGATTGTAGGCTGAATGTGCGAAAAAATGAATATGTTCAACAACTGGTACATGTATACTGCAAATCTGAAAATGGAAATACATATAGATAGAAAATTCTGTGAAAATATGCATCACACTGCTGATACAGTACGAGTTGCGGATACAACGTTGGCATTAATTTACTTTTCTGAACTGGTTGTACAAGTAACAAGCAACGTCAACCCAGGCTAAGTTTAGCCAAGAGAAAAACAGCTAAGCTACTGTAATGACGGAAAATACAACAAAAAAAATTAGTTTCAGGGAGTTGACAATCTTATGGATCATTTAAGCCGCAAATATTTGTTTGTGAAGATTGGAGGGGTATGTATTTGCCAAAACAATATATCACATATATAGTTATTAAACAAGAGACATTGTTGAAATTTCTTAGTTTGCTGATGACTTTAAATACACGTCTGTGTTTCCAGTTTTATTTCTCATCAGCTAAAATGTCTCAGAAACAGATTTTCCATCCACTGACAGCCCACTGCAATCCCCATCATACCTCCTGCCCCTTTCCACAAATATTATATAATTTAACTATTTATTATTCAATGAGAGCTTCTTGAGTTGAAATCATTTTGCAACTCTCACCAATCCCTCGTTTGTGCTGTTTCCTATGAGTCAATATGAGATAAAGTGATGTTGGTATCATCAGCAAACAGTCGGAAAAGAAAATTTACAAACTCATGAAAATATTCATGTGTTGATTGTCACAAGTTCCAGCAGTGTAGATTTTTATGCATATCTTTATCTGGCTCCCAAAACTGCCTTTTTGTGAATTCAGGGTGTGATCATTGAAGTATGTGTTTCAGCTGTCAATCAACCGTGTGCTCTGTTTGACTAATCGGAATCAGTTAATCATTGTCAGGGACAGCGGCAGTCCAATAACACAAGCACCAGCACGATTTATGTGAATGCATGCCTGTCAAAATGTGTTAAATTTCAATTTAAAGAACAACAATAACACTAATGTGCAAATAATTGGCTTTGGTTGTTAATGTATTCTGAAACAGATTAGGATATCACTGCACACAATACTCAATTTATTATAGATTTACAGCAACAGGTCAACACAGGGACACTGAAAGTGGCGTTTACCCCTCACTTTCACTTGGAACTGTACATTTTTTTTGTACATATACTCTATGCAAAAAAAAAAAATTAAAGTCCCCCTCCACTCAAAAATGTTTTTTTGTCTTGTTCCTACAGCTGAATGCTTGAGCTTCACTGTGCAGAATAATGCATCTGCAGAGTCACAAGAATTTGTGAGCCAATCCCGGTTCAGTATTCAACTTGCAAAAGTGTGATGCAGAAACTTGAAGCCTCCAGCGCAAACACACTGAGAATGAACCTTACGGTGAAGCAGCAAAACTGTTGTCCAGTGATGCTGGATTTTTAATGAAGGAGAATGAGCAGATGTCATTTCAAATATTTCAACGAGATAACTGACCTTTTTTTGTGAATAGGACATATTAGAGCAATTTATACACATGATAAAACTACATATAGCAAATATTGATGAAATAATTCCACTACTGCTACCCAGAGAGTGAAAGGTCTGTGCTTGAAGATTGGAAGCGGATGCCAGAGTAAAGGAAAGTGCAAAAGTAATGAGATACATGTTACGGTTCACTAAACATTTGTAGAGGATGGCAGTATCTGTAGGGCTTTCACTTTCATACTTTGATCTCTGCTGCCGTCAACTAGCTTCCAGTGAATCAAGTTCACAGTCTCACAGCACTGGCAAACGGATGCCAAGTTAATACAGTTTAAAAGGTGGGGGCGGGGGTGGGGGGGTATTAGGCATGATTTAAGCGTGAACTTAATCATCCAGTTTACAGCACTGCATGCTGTTGAGAACAGCAGGTGATGCCAGGTCAAAATGCTGAAAGAAACGTTGATATTCAGAATAGAAAGAATGTCAGTCAAAGTGTGCACTATGTATATATGTGTGGAGATTATATTGTGGCAAAAAGCTGAACTGCAAGTTGATCCCTTCCTTATGTGTCCATCTTCCTTCCTTTGCTGAGCCGTAACATGCACCACCCTTGCTTCACGACCCCTACACTGTGACACATACTTAAGCATGTTTCCAGCGGTAATGTCACAACAATAAAGAAAATCAAGAAAACTTAAAATGCAGCCTGAGACACGTCAATCCATAAAGCTTTTCTCAGAGCAATAAAGTCTTTATTAAGATGGGTTAAATGAAGGAGAAAACAAGGAGAATCACCTGATGTCTAAAAGATGATCTGAGTAAACTGTGTTCCTCTCTACTTGGTCGTTGGGAGGTTTACAACAAAGACAGCAGAGGAGCTGTGTCTGCCGTGTGCTTGACAGATGCGATTTTCTCCTTTTAATTGATTTTCTCCTCAATTTTGGGACACAGAGGAACATGTGGTATTTTGCCCATGCTTTGTGATGAAGAGCAACATGGGACTGCCGTCTCCCCGCCGTGACACCTCAGCAGGCTCCCTATCTGGCTCATGGCAAATCAGTGAAGACTTCAGTTTGAATCAATAGCAAAGTAATAGACAGACAAGCCGACTTCTCGACGTTCTTCAAGCCTAACTTCCCAAACCAACGCTTGACAGTTCCAAAAAAGACATTATGTGGAATTTCAAAAGTTGTTTTTGTTTTTTGTGTGTTTTTTTTTTTTTTTTTCAAAACTAAACTTAAGAGTCAAAAGAGAAAAAAATAACTTCGCACAATAGTTTGTGGGTGTAGACAGCATCCATCTCAAACAAAAGGTTACTACCACAGAACTGGAAACTGAATATGTGGAACAAAGACTATCAAGTTGTGTTTTTGTTTATGAGAATGGGGACAGTTTTGACAGATAATGCTCAGTAAAATGAAGAGCAATACCTTCAAAACGCAGTATTTTTGTCTGAATGTCTTTAATTTTACAAAAAAACACATCCATTTTATTTGAAACACTAAGGTTTTATCTTGTGATTGTCTTGAAATTGTTCACTAATAATTGCATGTTGAACCTCAACAATTAGAGGAGAACTTAGGAAAGTAAACAAAGGACAAACAAGCCGTAAATCTTGTCTCACAGGTAAATATGTTAATGAACATCGGTCGTACAGGTTGTTGTAGTCTGACACAATCTACACCCTGCCAAACCACACAAACACCTCAAATCTCACTATGAGCAAAGCTACAGTGACAGGCTGACAGGCAACAAACTGAGTGTGACAGATTCTAAAATCGCATTAAACTAAATGAGAACTGCAGTCTGCGAGAAAGACACAGACACCGTGAGAGGGAGGAAGAAAGGTTGAGAGAGAGAGATAGAGGAGGGAGGGATTAATTTGAGGGCTGGGGCCGGGAAACCTGACAGACTTAGTGTGACATTAAATGTGTCTTTTTGAAGGAAATATGGAAGAATTCCTTAAATGTGCACACCTGAGCACTTACATTTACCATGAAAGGTGTGAAGCAGGATTAAGAGGGAAATTAACAAGGCAAATAGAGGGTTCACATAGAGAAAGAGAAAAGATAAACAGAGAGATAGAATGTGGTAAAGGGAGAGACAAGGACATAGAAGAGTAACAGAGAAGAAAAAAACAAGAGATAAATGAACTGTTTCTGAGGCTTATGCCACCCCCACCTAAATCTGCAGTGAGCCCTCAGGACGTGAGAATGCACATATGATCATTTAATGGTAACAACTTTGATAAAACTGTTTTTAATTAAGACATGAAGACAAGCTTTATGCAGAACATTTGCTCAAAAAAACCCCCCAAACTTGTCAATATGGAAAAAGGGGATGAACTTTGTTGCATCGCACTGAATTTATTCAATGCTCATTTGTGAATATTCTTCCTTTACAATGCCCCATACAGTCATCCTAATACAGTGCTAGCATATGATGAGACTGTCAATCAAATATGAAGAGAGCTAGCATGCAAAACAGTAATAGAAATTAATTTGTTTATGGAGTCTGCTGTCTGAGAGTGTTGTCTGAGTGATGTGCCATCTGTCACAGAAACAAAGACACTGAATTGGAGAGTGAAAACAGAAAACTAATTTTTACTCGGTTAAGAAAATACAGCACCCAGTGTGCCTGAGGAGAAGCTGCATGGACTCCACCTAATCAAAATTTAACTGTTGTGCTGTATTGTGCATGAACTTGCCTGGGTGTGTGCATTTCAGCGTGAGTGTCCGTGTGAGTGTGAATGTGTGTGCTTTTAATCAATATTCAACCTGAGGACAGAGTACCTGGCCTGTACCCTGTGGCTAGAGATCAGCAGCTTGGTGATGATCAGTGAAAAGTACATGTAGTACCTTGGGTCCTGGCCATCAATTTCTGAAGCGCATTTGATATTGCGCCAAGCTAAACCTTGCCTCTCTTTCCTCTGCCTTTACTTTGTTTATTCAATACTTCTCCTCCTTTCTGTCTTTTTTTTTTCCCCGGCGCCAAAAAATCAGCATAATGTATTTCACATTTCATTGTTAAATTAGCATTTGATGCGGAAGAGAGTTAGGTGCTGTGTGCCAAAATACACCACAATTAAGCCCAAGGGGGACCCCGTTTCTCCTGCTTAAACTCTAATCCAACAGGCCCAATGCACAGCCAGACTTATCGCCTTGCCCCACATGTGCACTTTTACACCATGCAAATGATGCCCAACAATGTGCCAGGCTGCCACAATCACCTGTTGTTACAGCAGAGAACAAAGGCTGGCATGGGCACTGCCAGGCGCTGCAGCCAATGGGCTACCACATGTAATGATGAACCCATGCATATGGATGAGCATCGAGGTGATCTGGGTGATTGACAAGAGAGATAAACAATAATAACAAGCAAGGCTAGTGCGAAAGACTCCTGAGAGACCTGGCGGAAAGGTTGTTGCCATGGCGAGGTGAAGGGAAGTAGCGCAAAGCTGACAACGCTGGCGTTCAGTGTGAGACAGCCTAGTCGGTGTGTATTAGGATTTCATGTGGCACACTATGTAAATTGCTACAATTTGAAAAGAAGGGGACATTATTATTATTTTAAAAACATATATCAAAAAATAATTGGAGAGAAGATTGATGTGTGCGTTTCCTGGCGGGCCGAGCCATGCAGAGCTTTTTTAACATGCAGGGTGGAGCCGATTGGGCAGACACTGCTGCAAGTGCAAATGCATGAAGTTTATGTCCAAAGTATAATGTTTATGCGTTAAATCCATTAGTTCTTTGTGTTAAATCAAAAGCAGTCACTGCAGAATTCAATGTTTTAGCTCAATAATGTTGGACTGTGTTGTCATCACTTCTTTGTTGTCAGTTCACAGTATGAGCTGATATTAAATAAAGCAGCGCCACATCAACTGTCTGGGGATCAAAATCGTACTGGTAAATCAAAATGAAAGAAATGTAATTTATATTAGTGTGCATACTACGACAGCACATTTCAATTCCCAGACAGGGAAGGCAGACATATGGCACCAGAAGTCTGAAACAGAAACTTATTTTTCATTGGGTCATGATAGTGTGATGGTAGGAAACAAGAACTTGGGGTAGCTGTTGCTAAAATAGATTTACAGATAGAAACTTACAGATGCTGAGAATGCAGCATAGATGGGTGACTGTTTCCATGTATATCACCACTTCACTCATATTTATGTTAAGAAACCTGGTGTTGGTCTGACACTCAGTATATCCTCACAATGTAATATGACTATAAATATGTACTATAATATATGACTATTTGGTGGCACGGTGGAACAGGGGTAACACTGTCCCCTCACAGCTAGAAGGCCCTGGGTTTGATTCCCGCCTCTGGTGCTGTAGGCGCTGGGAGTGTGTCTTCCACCAAGCTCTCGGTGCCTGCTGCTCAAGGAAAAGGGGCCTTTCTGTGTGCACTAAAAACATGCAAGAAGATCACCACCTGACCAATGGTGGCAAGAAGGAACTGGTCCCCGGGCACCACCGTTGGCTGGCAGCCCACCACTCCTGGTCTGCTGCAGAGGAAGGACTTCCAGGATGGGTTAAATGCGGAAGACGTAATTTCACCAAAAGCATGGCATGTGCATGTAGTGTTGTGTTCACTGAAGCATAGCATATGCATGTTGTGTTGTGTTGGGTGATTAATAAAGTCTTAATCTTAATCTTAAAAATGCTGTGACACTAATTCATCATTAGCCATATTACAGCTTTCTACCTGTGTCATTTGACATAGATTTCCATGCTGAATGAGGATGTGCAAAAACTGGTAAACATGGTAACATCCTAAAGCTTATCCTAAATCATAAAATGAATACAAATGTTTCCCACTGTTGAGTTAAGAGCCCTGAAACGTCAGCCAATGAGTGCTGGAGATGATGTGCACACATTTACTCATTAAGACATGCTGAGTTTAAATACGAGAGATGCTGGACACTTCTTTGATATTCTTAGTAGAGCATTTGCACACAACATAGGGCAATACTAATTATGAATAGTGGCCGTGCAGCGTTAGTCATTAGCATTTCCTTTTGAAAAGGAGATGGGGTAATATAAAATACATTGGCAGACATTAAACATTAAGAAGCCACTCTGATATTCCACAAAACAAGCCCCCAGGGCCATATCATCCGCTGACGAGACTTAGCTTACCACACACACCAAAAATTGGGCGCGCTTAAACATTTAGCGATGACTCCCTGATTTCAAGCAGCAAGATCACATGGCATGTTCTGGGTAGGGGTGGGAAAAAAGAGCTGCAGCAGCCTACAAAACTGTTTGTTTGAAAGAAATCCTCAGTCTGTGCGTCTATCTATGTCTATGTCAATTCATGGTAACATTTGATATTGAAGTGCACATATGAAACCTTAACAGGCTGCTTATTAGCATGCACATTAGTAGCATGTAGTCATTATGAAGCCCTTATTAATGCCTCATTCTGCATGATCTTATTCCACAAGTTACTGCTTCTTGATGGTAAGTAAGGAAGTTGTTGTACATGAATTATGATACTAATGACCTAACCCTCAATTACAACCCCCAACCCCCAGAATGGGCCATTAATAAGTGCTTAAGCAACTAAGTAATGATGAATATGTGTACCTTAGTATAAATTGTGGGCCACGTCACTTTAGTTACTGACTCTCAATAACTGAGCTACAATGTGAATAGTTTAAATATTCCCGCACCCGCTGACAGGACAATCCCTCTTGTCACACAATTTCTTTGGGATTTAAGTCAAGACCTGGTTTTAAATAGATATAGTAGGTTAGATATTCTGAAAAACCTTGTTCCCAAAAATCTCAACAAAAGAAAATCCTGACAAGCTCAAAGGCACGAAGTGGATGAGAGTAATTTTACTGCATATCAAGTTACGTACCTGTGCAGCAGCGCACAGCTTAAGTTTGAAGCCCTTTGTGGTGACGCCTTAGCTGTGACCCACTGAGATCAATGTAGTGATGAGCTTTGATGTGACATGGTTCTATTAACATGTGCCATAATTTGACATCACAAGGACTCTGCAAAGGCTAAACTGTACGTACTGCATGAGGAACCATGGGCTGTATGATGGAGGTAGAAAAGATGATCAGATCTTAAAAAGCTTTGCCTCAGGGGGCAATATTTATTATATTTCATTATTTGTAAACTGTAATCACAAAGAAGAATTCCCCAAGATGTGCCAATTAAGCAACTAGGGAACATAAGGTAGTCCAGCAGAAATATTGTACAAGAAAAATCACACACACACTCAAAAAAAAAAAAAAAAAACAGCAGTGAGACAAAAGAAGAAGCTTGCAGAGCTTGGAGAATACACTTTCAAAGCATTAATCTAAATTCCTGGAAACCAATACCACTTAATCCCTCCTACTGTAAGTAAGAAATCTTCCTAAAAACGCCTTTGGACACAGTTCCTCCCAGAGATTGCAAAGCATGTGTAATACAACAATCACAACATTGTCAGCCACTTGAAGGTATTTAACAATTTCCCAGGGACCACAACCACGACAGAAAAGAGTTTCTGGTGCAGCGTTTTATAATTACAATGGGCCATCTTCATACCAGCTTTTAGCCACCTTGAAAAGGAAATCCCAACAAAATACTATTTCACTGAACTGATTGAAGTAATTTGGTGCAAACTGTCACTACACTAATTTACGCTGGCAAATCTCCAAAAGAGTGCATAAGTAATTCAAATAAATATTTCAGTATGACTGAACATCACTTGAACAAGCAGATACCTCAAACTTTACTAGTCGGAACATAATGAGGATGAATGACACGAATATATGAAAATACAATAAAATTATATTTCACATTATTTACATTATTTTCCGCGTCTACTGTACGACGCTGTTGACAAGAATGCAGCGCTGTTGCTGCTTTCGCTCAACTTCGTCATTTTTCACTCTTATGGTGAAATGAACTTTTAGAATAATGCGCAGCTGGACTAATGCTGCTGAACTGAAGGTAAAAAACACTGACAAACACAAAAAATGAGAATTGCTCCACATTACAACCCAAACAAGAATGTTATGGGCTGTGTTAAAAAATATTAAGGAAGTAATGATACTGCTATAACAAAATAATAAGAGTAACAAGGTGATGAATTAATTTAATCACAATCATGCTCTCAGCCTATTACACTGCGGTAACCTTGCCAGTGAACTATTATGAGCAACCCCTCCATGTGTATCAGTTGATTACACCATAAACTATTCAAGTTTACAAGTGCTTATTATTAATCTGGCCATTGTTTGGCCTCCTTGTGTTCCATTGGCAGCAACTATTAGGGCATGAGACCAACTACCATCATTATGCCAGTTAAACCTCGCCCCTGGGATGAAGAGGCCGTGAGGGACTTTTGGAGAAATTAAAACACCAAACAGAGCCAACTTAAGTCAATGACTGCAAGGTCGTGGGCATAGCCACATCATGATTTAAACAATACAAGGGAGGTAGAATATGCACTTAGCAAGGGTGCTGCTAAAATGACCGGGGGGGGGCTAGATGTCCTGTAGTGCCAAACTAAACGCAAACACAATGCAACCAGGACCCCGAGGCCCACAGCGCACATGTCTGACTCTTCGCTACACAAACAAGGTCTACAGAGCCTTCCCTTGCTGCTTCTGTTGCCAGCCAACAACAGCAATGAACAGCTTTGTCAGGCTGTCAGCCCTTTAAAAGCAGACCTTTGCCAAGATGTCTGAGACTCAATCTGTTTTCACTGAGCCAACGTTCATTATTGTTTTTCATTGTCCTCTTCATCTCATTGTTATACAGGGGATGGTAGTGGGGGGGCTCTGATGTCTTTTTGAATTTGATGAAGCTGACCTGATACACAAAAGTGCCCTCTGTCCACCAGCACTATGAATATTACAGGCAAATGAGATGGAGAGGGACAGAGTGAGAGAAAGATTGCATGCAAACGTGTGTGTGTGTGTGTGTGTGTGTGTGTGTGTGTGTGTGTGTGTGTGTGTGTGTGTGTGTGTGTGTTTGCACATGTGCATGGACCTCACACATATTTATTGGTTGGATGATAGATGACAAAACTGTGCAGGGGCTAGGACAGAGGGGATAACTGACACAGCCTATCCATTTGCATGTACTGTACGTATGTTTGTATGCTGGGTGCACGGAGATGGAAATGAGTGTGGAATTGCAAGGATTCATATGAAGCCTGGATGAATGGTGAGAGCAAGGACTGTCTGCCAGCATTCAGGGATGTGTACATCATCTCTGAGGCATTGATGGGCCCTAATGCAGAATAAGGAGAGCCAATCAACTCCTATCTATCCACTCTGCCACGGTGACACATTGTGGGGGTACTTCAAGGCCAGCGCGCAGCCACATTCTGCTGACAAATCATTACATTAGACACGTCGACGGAGAAGGAAGATAATAAGATTGAGTTACAGAGTTTTAGATGCATTATGAACACCTCTTGCTTCCTTGATTCCTTCTATTTTCACTTTTCCTTCCATTTATCAATGCCCCTCTTGCTTGTCACTAGTCTTTGCAAAATAATGCCAAGGCACAATTTTAAACTGCGCTGAGTTTTGTAGTGTTTTATTTTCTTCTGGTATCAAGTGCTACAAGACCGGTTAAAAGTGAGTCATTGTTTATCAGGGCTCTTGGTGAGTGTACATGAATACAAGAGAGCTGTGTGGAGCTGCCAGGTGCAGTAATGCCTAACAATTTGTTAAACAGATAAAAATACTCAGTCAATAAGAGAAAAGCATGGACATCAAACCAAGAGCACGTTTACCGCCTTAGTTCTAAAATATGAATAGCAATCTTTCACTAGTGATAGTGGCACCTACGTTAACCATAAAATATACATTAGCCATGAAATGCCCCACCTTCTAGTAAAAAGCCATTTTTCCATTTTATATGTGTAATTTTTTAATTCAAAAGCAACACACGTTACCAAGCTATCAAAACTATGAAAAGTGAGCAAAAACTAGAAGAGCGCACTTACGAACAATAGCTAATCAAAGGCAAAATGGGTTTCATCTTGCACCTTATTCAAATGTTTCTTTCTTCTCTTTCTTTCTTTCCCTATCTTTCCTCTATTTCAACTCCATGATTCATTTACTTTTCTTTTAGATGCACACAATCACCCACTCCTTCTAACATGAGCAAGACTGTAAACATATTTCCTCTGAATATTGCCCAAGCCATGCAGACGCATCCTCCTACTCTGTATGTGTGTGCAGTTGTCCATGTGGATAAATGGTGATTGGCGTGTGGCTGAAAGTGGGTGGTGTAGAGTGATTAATCAGCATAATGAGTGTAGATGAGCACTGTGCAGATGGAGCCCACACTCAGGACTGTGTCACCCAGCAGGAAGTCTCTTTGCTCCCCTTCAGTGCCTCTCTATAGCTCTAACTGTGTTTCCGAGGCATGTGTCACTCGCTTCCTTGTTTAATTTGTGGGCACATTTCTGCATGATTTCATTCTATAATCATCTAACTCTTACTTCACCATGATGATAGTCTCAGTATACAACTTTGATGCAAATAAAAATTAGTCCTGTGTTAGTTGTACTTTTCATGCCAAATGGTACTTCACAATACTGTCTATATTCAGAAGTGTTTATGCTGCTGTAAAAACCTAAGAGCAAACTGTGGTTCGTCTAACACTCAGGCAGTTAGTGTGTATTTGTTTCTGACTCAGACATTTTCTTACAACTACACTCGTGCTAGTTGTATACACTGTAACCTACAGAAAACAAGACGCATTCTGTATCTGTGATTCAGGAGCTCATTCTCCAGTGTAACATGAACGTTAACGGCAACAACAACACACAACGCTCTCTCCAGCAGCCAACGTCGCCATGACATAGATGACAACAACAGGAAAATAAAACATGTTAGACCTAAATTCATCTGAGGACAGGATCGCTGTGAATGATCTTCAGCTACACTGTTCGTTATTCAGCGTCATGAACGATTTGTTGACCAGCGGAAAATTTATTTCACAACAGAAAATGTTACACTTATTGTAGCTTACTGTAACGGCCATCATTTTTCAAAGCAGACACTGCAGAGGCCAAACTTTCAAATACAAACAAACATTTATTAAAGCCTAATTAATCCTAACTGTTTAATAGTTTCACTTTCTTACAGAACAGTTATTTTTATTGGCCTGAATCAGTGAGAACAGACTCCTAAAAACAGGAAATGCCATAATGATAACTAGATACTTCACTACAATATGATCTCTGACCTCCAGCAAAGAGGCACTCAGCTCAAAACAAAACCCACAGTTCAGCTACCAATGAATGAGTCCTAATCTCAACAAAAATCTGCTCCTCAGGATCTGAGGAAGCAAACAGACTCAAGGAGGTGCCTCCACTGTAACTGTAACAGATGTGCTAAATTTTAAGTAAGAGCAGAACTGCAGAATTATATTTGAATTAAGAAATAATTGTGACTTCATTAGGCCAGGGGTGAGGCAATTCATAAATACAAAATAGCAAGTACTTTCTTGTGACAAAACACAAATCAACATGAAATAGACTAGCACGCTCGTCCGAGCAGTCTGTGAATGCAGCACACACGGAGCTTGGGTATCATGTCACAGCCAGTCACCCCCTCCTCTTTTGTGTGACCTCGAAGGATGTTCTAAAAATTGAAATGGGCCTTCATAGAAAAAACATTCTCCACCCCCTGCATCAGCCAATTTTCCACCACTGAATCAGGTTTTCACTTCAACTTTTTTGGTGGAGATAAGTCTGGCTGTGCACGACTTGGCTTTCAGCATCTGAAGGGATGTGCACACGCACCTGCATTTGTAGAACAGCCAATAGGAACACCCTCACTATCAAATGACCTGTGATTGATTGATTGATTGATTTTCTTAAGCCAGAAAATAGAGCCAAGAGGAGGTGCAGAAGTTTTCTGTCAGACAACATGAATTACAATATGCTGAAAGGTCATTATAGAGTTTTAGCCCAATGATGCCAAAAATAAACCACCTACCGCAGTTTTAATGGGCAATAATGGAGCAATTCTAGCTTGTACATACAAAACACTACAGAAGGAGGAAAAACACTGACACAGTATATTGGAAGTAAATAAACATTTTTCTTAGAGTGTTGTCCTAATTGCCTTGGCCAGGCTTTACTCTGTCTTTAGCATCGTTATCTAACCAGCAGTGACACACTTGCCAGATGTGGGCTCCTTCTGCACCGATAACTCAACTCAGTTGGTCCTCCCGCCTCCCCCTGGATTTCGTGACATTAGCTCGGTTCCCAGATGCTTATGCTGACTCACACACTTGTTCTTAGGAGCCTCGTTGAGCCTCCCTCCTTTTTTTATCAGCCTCATTGTCTTGCTTAAATATGGAAGGAAAGAGGTAAGGGGACCAAAAGAAACCCCCACAAAAAGTGCCTGTATGTGGAGAAAGACTTTTTTCACTCGACCTCCTGTCGTATCTTTAAAAGCACTGACTCACATACATTTTTATAAACAGTTTAAAGCAGATGCCTGTATCATGGTAACTGCATCACTGAGAAATACAAGAATGCATTCTGGAGCTTTTTTTCTTGTCCATGTTAGTCAGCTCTGAACGTTATTTGTTCATATTTTATCGATGTATCAGTTCAATGCCATGTAACAGCCTTGGGAAATTGGACAAAGAGTTGCAGCTATTCATGTGCTGGCAGTTACAATTGACAAGCTTCCATGCTACCAATATCTTCTTGGTGTCAGTAGCTTGTCAAGGTGTCTTTAAAAGTAGCTGTTTCATGGTGGGTGGAGTGCTTATTTTCTCTGTAAAACAAGCAGACTATTACAACCAGTCCAACCATTTGTGTGGTGCTGTGCGCAACCAGACCTCTGGTGACGGTGTGTTGGGGACACAGCGGGCCTGCTGGCAGCTGTGGAAAGGCTGAAGGTTGGAAAAGGTCAACACCTTAACTTCCTTTCTCCTTCACAAAGCGGAGGGGGTGTGCTATCTTATAACATACACTCTGTACTTTCTGCCAGATTCCCGGCCAATTAAAGGTTATCAGAGCTCAAAATAATAGCCCTGCAGGGTAGCTCTCTTGATAGGCCCCATCTAAATATATATTGCCTCACCACCTTTTACTAGTGTCTGGGATCCAAGCAGTGGCGAGGAAGCAGACTGGCTCCTGTGCAAGGGTTTGTTGATAAGCCATGTGGGAAAGGACATATATATCAGTACAAAGGTAATATATAGATTTTTTTTCTTTCTAAGGATGGAAAGACCTCTGGACTGAAGTTTAAAACCTGCACTTGAACGATGCCCACCTCTGGTTGGAAAAGAGAAATAAAATAACACTCATGCACACAGCACAATGTATCACTGCCAAGATTATATTGAAATCAGATCCTCTATTTGCTGTTCAGTGCCGACGTTTACACCTCCTACTTCTGAAATAAAACAGAGAGAAAAGACAACAGGACTGCTTTAGCGCTTGACACAAAGACAGTGCAAGAAATATTAGTGCAATAGAGGCTTGCACTGCCGAGTGATGCATCTTCACCTCAGCTGCACCCGCCCTGCTTTCAATTAATGCTCTCTGAGACAAGAAAAACAGAAATAAAATGTGAACAAAAATAAGTAGCCTTTAGGAAGCTCATCAATTATGGTTTAAGACAAAGGCAAGATGAAAGGAGGGTGGAGTTGGGGAGACTTTGCCAAGCTATGTCCTTCATCATCCATTATGAGAAGATGAATGGGGGGTCTCTATGGCCCGTATGAGAATGATGAGACTGACTCGTGCCAAAAACAAACCACACCAGGTTTGAAATGGGGTCGCCAAGCCATCCGCCAGACACTGGAACTTAAAAATCTTCTTTTCATGCAAACGTATAGGAAAGGTCTCTCTCGCTCTCACACACATGCACACATTTTTCAGAGGGTAAAAATAAGTGTGTCCGTGTGTGTGTGTGTGTGTGTGTGTGTGTGTGTGTGTGTGTGTGTGTGTTTGTTTGTGTGCATGCCTGTGTGTGAGTGAAAGAACTAACACACCACACCTAACATCAGTCTTACCTGGATGAGTGATTCGCTCAGTCTTTCCTCGTCTACCTCCAGCACAATGTCCCGAATCTCTTCATAAGGCAGGCGGAACGAGCCCAAGAAAATTGCTGTTGTGATGGAGAGAGAAGAGAGTCATTTCCTCTCCTTTTTTTATTAGACCGCGGGGTTCAAAGAGACATTTCAGCACTCATCGCTCCTCAGACAAAATGACCACAGACCTAACTTGACACTTGGAAAAACTAATACACTTTCTGCCCCTCAACAGGATAGTTTGTGTCACCCTGATAAAAAAAAAGGGAAGGAAAGCATCGAGATTTGACAGTAACAGTGAAACGTGCCAGAGTAATACCATTTCTATTCAACTGTTAATAAAAAGTGATAAATGAAAATAATAATAAACACTAGTATTAGCTGTGGTAGCAGTAATGGTACATGGTTTCCTTTGGGTGGATACATGGAAGTACACTGAATTTGCCTCAGGGGACAGCCTTGTGGGTGTTTCACTCTCCAGGTGGGGTGCCTGCAGTGGAAATTGGAGCTGATGGTGTATCCAGGTGGAAGTCACAGGTGGAGGGTTGGTAATGAGTTGGAGGAGAGTCAGTCAACAGCTGCTATACTGCTGCAGCAGTGGGACCTGATGTCTGTATTTGACGCGCAACAAATGGAGAGGCAGCGCATCCTTTTTCTTTTCTCTTCTTCACAGTCGATTGCTATTTATTAGCCTGACTACTTACTGCGTTTACTTACTACTCAGTCATGACATTAACATTAACATAAACCTTTCTGGTTTCACTGTGTCAGGTTTCTGGTGACTCAGAACTGCAGAACTGAGGAGAAATTAGTTCTATCTAGACTAATCTGTTTCCATGGTCTGTTGGTAAACAATATTTATGTCATTTTTTCATCATTAGCATGACATTTTCCTGATTCCTATCAACATGTCATCCTCATTTATTGTCTAAACTCTATACAGTCTCTTCAATATGTCCTACATATCCTCCTCAACCACAGCAACAGCTGGATACAAGGTTGTCTTGGGGGTGAGTTGTCATAAGTAATCCTGGGGTATATTGTAAATTACAAACTGAATAAGATAAAAGCATTTGTACAGCTTTTTAAGAGTAAAATTCAAGCACTTTAAAATGACCTAAATCAGAACTTTCCAGATTCTCGAAGCCCTTATCATCACATATTACAAAACAAATGCGAAAAATCATTGTATCTTGTCACACTGTTTATTTTACCAGCTGTTTTGGTCATGATTATTTAATGCTTCCTAATTTCAACTCTCAGCGACAACAAACAAATAAGGCAGCTGGATCATTTCATTTAAAATATTAAAAGATTTTTTGGTTTACATGACTGATTGAGTAGAAGAAGCACCAGATTCTGCTGAAACCTGAGCTGTTGTCGTCTAACAGTTACCTTGTAGCATGTGCTGTGTCAGCGATGGGTGGGGTCAACCTGCACCTATTTAGATATTTCCTGAATGAATGCGTACCAAAATGAGCAAAGCGCTGCAGGTGGAGATGTCCTGATGTAGCACAATGCGATTTCGGTGCACATTCAAAGCCTGCACAGGCACATCCACCCACCAAGCTGAGCTATATTTGTGGCTTTAGCTGCTGGGGGTGCACAGTAGGTCTGTCTGACCAACAGTGATCAATAGTCACTGCAAACACATTCAAATGGCCTTCATGATAGATTATTGGTTTTCCCTTTAAAATTACCATATATTATTCTCAAGCATAATCTGTAAACACAAAATCTGTATTGTGGTTTATTCCTGTTTCTTTATTTAGTGATTGTGGTGGAAAAGGCATTTCACTGGTTTAAACAGTGGATACACTGCACACGGATGTCTTGTGAAGTGATTGAGCTTATGATTAGTTAGACAGTGTGCGCTTTGACAAGGCATCTTCAAATTCAAATTTGAGCACATAAACTGTTGACCTAACAAAAACTGCATAAGCCAAATTTCTCTGCTTGATTTAAATTCTTCAGCAACTTAATTTTAACATTCACATCCATTATTTATCCATTTTTAGGTCCTTTCTGTCTTCTCTATGTGAAGCTTGGTGCATGCAGTTTCTTTCTTGTAAAGCACTTTGAGCTGCAATTCCTGTATGAAAGGGGCTATACAAAGAAAGTTTATTATTAACAAAAATGAATACACACAGAATAAAAAATGTTTTATTTTATTCAGTTTTACTCAATCTAGCATACTCCAAGCAAATTTCTGCCAAACTTCAAAGAAAGTAAACTTTTCTGCCTGGTTTATACTTGCTTTTTCTCTTTCAGTTTTAAACATCCTACGACTTCTGCTTTCACAGGGCATGCTTCTGGCCTAACTTCTTATGAAGGATCCTTTTCTGAACTTTTAAACATTTTAAGCCTGCAATGTAACAAAGCGTGTTTTTATTCTAGATAGCAGAAAAAGAAATGCTTGCACTCTCTACGATAAAGTATGAAACTCGAAAAATGTCCAATCTGGCATCTGCTGCTGTTGTAGCACCAAAATGTATCAATGCTGCAACTGATTAACTGACGCTGATTATTTAAATGACTGTATCTCAGTTATTATTACTCTTGATGTCAGGTCTGCATTCAGTACAATAGTCCACTCTAATTTAATTGACCAGTTGAAAAACTGGTTTTCATTAAGAACTGGGCTCTGGTTGCTGTGGTCAGCTCTACATTCCTCTACACTGTAATTTAACCTGAATCATGTCCTGTGTCTCAGGTTTAAAGTGCTACATTTTAGCATATTAGCCTACTTATTCAAAATGTTTAATTTCACTCAGCGTATGTGCTCTTCAGGTTCCTTTCACAACAGTAGTCTATGCTTGTATTTTATCTCATGTTGACAAATGTAATTCTCTTTATTCAGGGTTTAGCCACAAGTCAAACGCTCACCTGCAACTTATAGTCAAAGCTGTAAGTAGCTTTTTTAGACAGACAGATAGCTAGATACAAACAGCAGTATGCATAATCATTGCACCAGAATACATAATGTGGCACTGACATCACAATCATTTAGCTGTCCCACTACCTATCCCAGTCACTGAACCTTCAACACTAACGCACATCAAAATTGAACAGGGAGCTTAGACGGTTCTGCAGCAGGCAGTGAATATGATCTATGATGCTGTGTATGTATCAAGGATCCTCGGGGGAGCTGTGTAGCTGTGTAGGACCACATGCCTCCCACCCATTGCCATTCTGGAGGTGAGATTTTCTGCACTTATTTTTGTTTCCTGCCAAATTCAAAACCCATCTGCTGAGGCTGTAATCAAAGATGGCAGTGACACCTATCAACATTGTCACAGCCCATAAACAAGTGCAATGACACGTGCACACTGGCACATACTCAAACGTGCACACATGCTCACATGCGCACACACACACAGAGATACAAACACACACACAGACGCTTTGATGTGTCATCCTTATGTTCATTCCACATGCCCCTTACTGACATCAGACCCCAATATTTTACCCGATGAACTCATTCATCTGGCCTCTGCTCATGGAGGATGCAAGAACACAGTAAACCTCACTGCACCGTTGCAAGATATCACCAGCACATGGGAAGGGAATTGGTTGGGAGGCACATAAAATTGTTAATGTGCCTGTGATGTACATGCATCCCTCAGCTTATTTTGACATTCTAGTCTGCTTGCAGTCCTCATCCAGAGTATACAGAGGAATTTATCCACCTAAAAATACACTTATCTCAGTCTACAGTATGCCATTGCATACACCTCTACTCGTCCTTTAAAAGAGAAAGGTAAGAAAACCATGGCTAAACAAATAGGGTGAGGTACGGGTTGCAAGGGCGTGTAATCTTAGCATTTGGCATGTATATTTCATGAGGTGTCACCTACATTGTATCTCTGAGGTGAAGGATATCAAGGCTGCAGATGAAATCCCACAGATTTGGGTAAATAATAACAACATGCTCTACTCACCGATCAACGCGAGACTGCCAGCCTGGCACTCAATTTTTTTGTCTCACAAATTCATACACATTTTATGGATATGGGATCAAAGAGTTTTGTGGGACCTGTACATGGCCTTTGCAGATCATTTGCATCTCACCAAAAATGAGCCAAAGTATGGGAACGTTTGGAGGGTGAGGTAGATACTGCACACCAGTATCAACTCAGCATTTACTCCACCAAGGCTCCTGGGGATTACAAACACCTACATGTAGTTTTAGTACTCAGTTCTGATAGGAATTTACTTGACACATGATTACAGACAGGGAGCCTGGAAACAATCTATATGCACTTGTGGTGACCGCTAAAGGACTGCCAAGAAAACAATTCCCCAAAGGGCTGACTAAAACACTATCACTGTTAAGGACTTTCTACTGTTCCCCACAAACAGCTTTGTAGAGCTGTTCATGGGGCATAAAAATGCCTGGGGTGTCATGGAAAAGAACACTGACATTTCTGACATAGAAGATCATGGTTAAAAAGAATATAGTACTCTATGAACTAATGGTGTTAAACATGGTTACTGGCTGTAAAATACCCGAAAAATATATAACTGCATATACTTACAAAGATTCTGCGCTGTCTTGGCGTCCAAGATGCGAAGCTCTTTTGCCTTTTTCTTGAATTGCTGCATTCTGTCATCAGTCTCATCTTTCATGTCTTTTTTCACTGCCGGAACAAAAATAAAAAAACAATATTTTTAGAATGTTGGAAATTATATGCAATGGGACAAGACAATAAAACAATTTAATCAAAATGTGACACTGCAAGAGTGATGACATTCAAAAAATATATTTTCAACATTTCCCACAAAAAAATAAAATCAATTATTTACATACATTAAAATGCAAATGAAACGTTAGCTGGCAGGCCAAGATGGAAGGGACGGCGTGGATGGAATAAACCAATTAAAAAACAGTTTCCATAGCAGAAAACTTCAACATTTCAGTTCCATATAATTCTCTC
Organism: Chaetodon trifascialis; assembly: GCF_039877785.1. Taxonomy (NCBI): domain Eukaryota; kingdom Metazoa; phylum Chordata; class Actinopteri; order Chaetodontiformes; family Chaetodontidae; genus Chaetodon; species Chaetodon trifascialis. Next base: position 21,958,185 of record NC_092060.1, read on the forward strand.
CTTTTTAAAAGGCAAAAACAAACCAGCCACTATTTGAGCTCCTACTGCTGAAACATTTGGTAGGTCTCACCACATTTCTAAAATAAGCTAAATGGCAACACTGCAGTTCAGCAGGTTGAAATGCATTCTGGCTAACATTACATTAATAAGGCAAGTGTTGTACGTGTAGTACATCACTGGTTTATTGATAGGCAGATATGATTGATGACCAGCCCCTTTAACATTATGCTGGAACTCCATAATGTGCAGTATCATCAGCTGTGGCATCAGAGCACAGTCCTCTGGATGACTCCCCGCTCTTCATTTGTTTGTGTGTGCTACCTTTTCTGTCATTGTGACAGTGGGTAGATGGTTGATAAGCACAGCTTCTTCCCTTAGGCCCTGTCTGTCAACTCACTAGAGCCAAGGAGATAATTGTGTTACCCCGCCAACAATCCCAGAAAATGGCATTAAGTCCCTGCTACATGACTGAACACAATAGACAAATTGGTCCAAGAATGAAGAGACCGTTGCTTTCATAATGGAGACATTATGGAATCTCTTGGGGAAACACCACATGTCAGTGTGCATTAGTCTTCACTTACACTCCAATAACATCAACCTCCGAAAACGTAGACGTCCACGCACAGGATAAAAGGTCAATTTTAAACTGTAATTACAGTACTGAAGGGGGATAAATGAGAATGTTTCACAATAAGGAAGCAGCAAAATTCCTTAGACCCTTCCCTCTCGTCCTGATGGCTTGCGGGAGAGCCAGCACACTTTGTTGCTAATCATCACAACTTCTCTGTTAAAGCCCAAGGTGGGAGTCTCCCAGGAAATCTAGAACAAACAATCTGCTCCCCTAGCGCTGGCTTGCATATCTGAAGAAACAAAGAGGCAACATCTCCTGGGCATCCAGCAGAAGCAAGAAAGTGATGACACCCAAGCTACCTCCAGCTTGCTGTCAACACATGACATCAGGTATGCAGGTTTTTATTGGATTAAGCAGCACTAAAAAGGCCCTAAGTATGTACCAATGCTCTATATGTACAGCATTACAGTTTGATTTTCTGTCAACACCTGAGGATGCTCATCAGTGGCGGACTGTACGTTAACTTGAAGCCTACTCGGACTGCGATACACAACAAGCTGTATCTCCTTCGTACTGAGTTCAGCTCAGAGGTGCTTGAACTTTCCTTTTTGTTAACAGAAGCAACGTGGTGAGAGGTTAAAGAGTTTAGAATTCATGAATGCGTTTAGGCAGGAGCTGCTAGCCAATTAATATGAAGTGAAGGTGTTTTAACAGGAAGCAACTCTTTGTGTCACAATAATCTTGACACGATGAGCAAAACCCTACACACTTGGTTGGGTTCACCACCTTCGTGGCACAGTGTTTTATTTCAATCTTCGTCAGGATTACTATCACCTACAAGTATTAACCGGATACTTGTGGATGCAGTTTTGTGACTGCTGATCGCTGAAGTAATTAAGCACTTTTTAAAACACACAGGTACAAAGCGCTTCACTCCATTACAGGTGGGAAAAATGTAGTGCATCTGCTTTGCCCTGACAAGTTAATTTTCAATTACAGTGGCATTTTTCCATGATAACTGCACAGTCTATCTGGCAACTCAGTGGGGGTGCAGGGGGGTGAAACTAGTGAAAAATTGACATCAACACAGGTGCTCAACTGTCAACTGTAATGTCAATGAGGTTTTCTGTTTTCAAATAAAAAAATATTATGAACCCAATTTCCAGGGTTATGCTTTTTGATTGCATTTAATTTTACAAGACTGGCAAATATATGTATTTCCACGTTTCAGTGTCAGCAATTTTTAGAATTCCTCCAAACCCACCACATAATAAATATTCATTACTTCATAAATAAATCCAACGAGCACAACATTACAGTATCCTGACTCACATATACTGAGTCTATAACCAGTGAGGCCAAAGGAATCATGCTGGATTTCTTATGTGGAAAGAGCCTTGGACAAAGAAATTGGAGCGCGAGGAAAAATAAAACATGAGGAAACAATGATCTCCCTTAGAGAATGGCCCACAGATAGAGGGCAAATTAAACTGAGAGGGGGAATTTGGCTGCTTTTCGTACTAAATTGTTCTCTTAAACCTTCATTCTTTTCTCTGCTGCCACCTGAACCTCTCACCTAGATACCTTACACTCTCAGCAGGGTGCTCATGGCCCATTCGTCAGTGCCTCAGCTGTCTTCATCCTTACCCCCAGGGCCACATGCTATCTCAAATTAAAGAGAAAAACACTGGCTTTAATAATGTGAAACAGGCACATTCCTTTCTGATGCCATCCCATACAGCTCACAGCTCCCCCGCTGGGCACTGAGTAGTGGCATCAGTTGGTTGATTTTCTGCAACAGGATTTGCTGGCTGACTCAATTATGCCACATGTCACATGTTTCCTCTGAGCAGCGCATGTGGACTGATGGGCCCTGGAGGGTTTGCGCACATTCGAGCTGCCACACTAGTTGCAGTACCAGGTGTGGGGAGAGGATGACTATCGGTAGCATATTTCAAACAGATGGTTGTCCACAAGAATAAAACAAGTTTTAGAAATGTTTCCAAAGCAAAGGTGTTGTCAGACAGTAGTGAAAATCACACCCTCCACTTGGCGTCTTACAACCCTGATTCCAAAGGAGCTGCGTAAGGTGTGTAAGACATAAAGAAAACAGAATATAATTTACTATTCCTTTCTGACATACACTCAATTCAACTTCATTGTTTTTTTGCATATATGTGACTAATATGCTTATTCTGAATTTGATGCCAGCAACATGTTTCAAACAAGTTGGGACAGGAGCAACTAAAGTCTGGGAAAGTTCATTGGTATCAGGTGATAGTATCATGATTAGGTATGAAAGCAGCTTCCTGGAAAGGCTCAGTCGTTCACAAGCAAGGATGGACCGAGGTCCACCACGAGATTCTATAAAGGATATTACTACATGAGCTCAGCAACGCTTTGTAAAACTGTTAGTAAATTTGTTTCATTCTGTTTTTATGTCCCCACTTTCGAGTTAAACTGTCGAGTTAAACTGTGACAGAAGTTTTTGTTTTTCTTTTTATTAAAATGTGACTTTGGGAATGTATATCCATCTAATTTTCTTTTCTGCCAAGAAAGCTTAACCTGTCCAACAGTGGCGGTCCATGACAGCTGATCAAAGTCCTTGCCAACATTTAAACGTGTTTTACTAGTTGCCCGGAGGCTAAAATGTAATACTCTGACAACAATGCCATCCTTTTCACACAGATTTATATTTGTTAATAGAATCTCCCGAGCAATCACTCAGTAAAGAGACATTTGTGATGAGCACAATGTGGGAGGGTTTTCTGGCAGCTAGTTGGTTTCCTTGAAGCCGTTGTGTACAATGGTAATAATATCACACAGCGATACACCGTATTATCTCTGTGCCATGGCTGTCAGATCAATAATCCCAGCAGCACAGTCATTTATTCACTGATGTTGGGTGGAATAAGGTGATAGGAACACGTATTTATCTGGACGAACTCAGTCTAAAGACTGGAGAAAATCTGTGGAAATACAAACAGTGCTTTCTAGACCTCAACTTTGGCATTGACCATTCTTAGGCCAGATGGTCCTCTAAGGGAAATAATGGGGTCAAATGCTTTTGACTTGATATTGGCTGTTTGAGAAAAGAAATGTAGCAATGAAATATAAATAGGAAGCATTTCAAACTGATTTGTGGTAATATATTAACTTACAGGGTGAAGAGCTTTGAGAAGCATGTCAAGGAGGAAGTATTTCAAAATCATGTTTTAACAAAACATGAAAGATTCACTGGAGCCAACATAACCACATGAGGAGAAGTCTCTGGTGAGCATATCTGTTACACATTCCATTAACTGAGGGGGAGTTCAAGATTGCTCTGTGCCAAAAGGAGTCACCAAATTGATAGAGGTTCCATTGAAAAAATACATGAATGTCTGAGCAAAAAACAGATTTGGCTTATTAAAGATGACTTGGCATCCATGTTAAGCCTACTCTGTGGGCCTTGGACTGAGGTATGCCCTTGGGAAGCTCTGTGATAACAAGAGTTCTCCAACACTTGGACATCCAGTCTGTTTGCTGGCCCAGAATCACTATCCTGGTTGCCTTCCATGTGATATCTCCCTCAAGACATCCATAAAACCCAGGGCATTACAAAGCTAAACACTACCACATGTTCACTTCCGGACACAGACCATCCGGCTGAGCCCCACCACTAGACACCATAAAATGAGCAGGCCTTGAAAAGAAATAAAAGAAACTGCAGATGACAGGTCTTCAACAAACATATTTACAGTAAAGGCAAAGGAACACAGAGTGGAACAGACAATGTGGTGTCTGGTCCTCCACAAGGCAATTTATTCCCTCAATTGTGCAATCTGCCTGCAAACATGTGCCCCGTCCTCCATCTCAGGGACTCACACTGAGGATTGAGCTGCTGGAAAGCTGCCAGCCTGTCTAAAGGAGATGGATTCTGAGGAAGAGTCACTGGGCACGCTACAGATCCATGCTCTCAGAATAAATAAAAAAGTATTAAGGTATTAGGGGGGAAAACATAGTGAACAAAGGTGTTGCTCAATGTCCACTGGCAAGATTGAGACTTAGAGGGTAAAACAGTGCCTGGCCCAGTCATAGCTGGAATAATGAGTGAGACCTTCAAAAAATAGAGAGCACGCTCAAGATCTGAACGTACCAATTGACCAGTGAAATCCAGCTGTGACCACTTTCTCCCATTGACGAAGGCTAAACAGAGGTCTCTTTCTCAACCCCGAAGCCAATTTGCAGTGTGGATACACACCTCTCTATCCACTCCTCCTGCTATCTTGGATCTCAAAAGCATGCTCCCTCTCGCAAAAAGGCAATCCCCCTCCTTTTGACTCAAAGACTTGAAATCATTCCTGTTACTTTTGGGTTAGCAAAGCTGCACTGATTGCACATACTAAACCAGAGAATGAAAAAGACTCCGTGTGAGTGAGATACAACGCAGGCTGTGGTGACAACAAGATAAGTGCCTGATAATAATATGCGTTATGCGAGTGGACATTTTCTAAGTGTTTTCCAGTAAATAAATGCTTGCCTGTGAAATGATTAAGTGTCTCTCTTATCAGCAAGAACACAACTTCAAGCTATTTGTGGAGGTGTTTTTGTTCCCATTCCCAGGCTTTAACCTTGACATAGCAAAAATGTTGAAGCTGTTTTTTTTTTTTTTTTTTTAGAAATACTCCTCAGCTCAAGGTGAACCATTACAGTGGAGCTGCAGTTGGGGGGTTGGAGCTATCAACCATGCAATCATCATCATCATGCCTAATGATAACAGGGAGTGGGGGAAGTGGCTGATAATGATAATGATGATGGAAATTGTGAATAGAGTGTGTGAGTGCGTGCATGCACACTCATGTGTGTCAAAACACACTTCCAAAATATATGTACGCAATCGTTCAACCAAGTATGACTGTGTGAGTTTTTGAGCTAACAAATTTTATGTTATCTATCCTTCCATCTAAGACCATCTGGTTCTGGTTATTCAAGATCTCTAAATAAAAGGTGTGTATTATGGGAGCAGGAGTCCCGCAGAGTGACACTCTGACCTGTGCCGAGTAATGTTTTCAGTATGCAGGGAGAGGCTCAGCCCACGGTGGAAGGTACACAGCTGGGCCTGGAGCAGGGCCCAGTGAGAAAAACGCCTCCTCTTCTAATTGAGACAACACAGATCTCCCTTAGTGACCCCGCTCCCTGTTTCTATTCCAAGAGGAGAGGAGAGAGACTCCTGCAAACCATTAATGTTTCAAATGGACATGGTCAGTTTCTATTGAAAGTGGAGAATCAGGGCAGTAATGTCAGGGATATCATGATTATGCATGATTTGCTTAACTTTTAGTTTAAGGCTGTAATTTCAAATTGATCTCTAAGAATAAAAATAAATACAAATCTTGAGAAATGCCGTGTTGGTGAGATTCACTTAATGTCTATTTCAAACAGACTTTAGCAAAATCTGATTTACGAAGAGAGGAGCAATAACACAGCATCTCTAAGGTCACATTCGCTTTTATACCAACACTGAATAAATGTGTTCAAAAGAAACTGCGAAAAATTAACTTAAAAGGGAAAACATAACAATAGTCTGCAAATAACAGAAATTCCTCAAATCAATAACTCTGAGCATTGTCAATGACCTTGGGCTTTGTACAGCCTTTTAACAAGTATATATTTAATCTGCCCACATCTACACATGACTGTTGTTCTCTCTCTCAGCGGCAGGGAGTGTGGGAAGGCTCTGACTCTGGCTCTTAAATTGGTCATGGAGACATGCTCCTGGGGGCAGCGAATGGATTGAGCCTGACAGCCAATCAGTTCTAGGAAACCATTCTCTGGTGGTGCCAAGGCTGCTCGTTGTGACCCAATGCGCTTGAGCGCTGGTGGGAAGGCACTAGGCTGATGGTCCAAACGGCTGCCCCTCGCGTCTGTTAAGACCCCACTATGCCATCCAACCTTAAGCATTCAGCAGACAATGCCGAAGCCCGGCTCGTGTCACTATGAGGGGATGAAGAACAGAGACTTGACGCTAAGGCTGCTCCTTGGACAGCTGACGGGATTACTGATGCCACTGTGGTCTCTAACGTGTTACACAGGACCAAGCCCAGAGACGGACTCCAAAGTAAACTGAAAGAGGCTGAAACAGTGGAGGTTTTTAGGTGTGCGCCTGTACTGCTGATCACCTTTAAAAGAGATGTAAGGAAATGTGTTTGTGTTCTGTCCTACCAGGAGTTACATGAGGATACTGATATCGGTTTCACCCCCTGCTCTACCAGAGATGCACAGTCCAGGTCATGTTTGGCCTAGTTTATTGTTGGAAGACTGGAAACAATAGGAAAGAGGAAACAGTAGCCGGGCTCTGTCAAAACAGGTCTTGGAACAGCTTATAAACGGACACGGTCACACGCTGCACTTTGTCTATTTTACATGTCGTTTTACAAGCTGTGTCACAAGCCTTTAAACTACAACTACTTTTGTGTGTGTGTCTTTTAACTGAGGCTAGCTGTTTTCCTCCTCTTGTCTTTGTGCTAAGATGAGTTAAAAAAAAAAAAAAAAAAACACGTCCACAGCAGACCAGTCTCTCCACTGAAGAGATGAAATTGATGTTGTTCTTCTCATCCAACCTCTGGTAAGAAAGCAAACAAGCATCGTGACAACGACTAATTGCACATCTCTTGAATTTGAAGTGTTTTTCCTTCGCCACATGGTTAAAACAGGACTAAACATGCTCTGGATGTCATTTATACTGTCTGCTACAGAGAACCTGCTTGGGTTTTGTCTGTGCAGAGACTGTCCTACTTTGGAGCGTATTCGACAGGGTTGCATTTTGTACATTTGTCAGCTGACAGAACATAATCTGCCCTCTCTCTATCTTTTATAAAGCAGAGTTATTCCTTTACACTTTGTCTCCCTTTCATGAGTAACCCAGTTTCTCTCCTTTTTTTATTACTTTTTCAATAATTCAGGATGAAAATAGGATGCTAAACAAGCAAAATTAGTTTTCACTTGATTAGTATTCTGTCTCAGGACACTCAGTATATCACTATTGTGTATTCACTTTAATATTTACTGTATTAGCTGTCGCTTTTGTTTAGGTCTCGACATTATGAATTTTTTTTCTCTAATTTCTGAATGAAAATTAAAACCCTGTAAAGTCTGAATGTACTACTGAAAAATAATTACTGAGGAGCCCATAGCTTTCTGCTGCAGTGAGTCATATCTGCCAGTACAGAGAGAAAATAATAGGTCTATAATAAGAAGAATTGTAATAATAAATTAAGGTTGTGTTTTTCGGTTCTCAGTGTGGGCACCATTTCTTTTTGGAAAGCTCAAACATGCAGGTGTGTCTAAGTAAACTGCTTAGAACAGTGATGCATGAAAGGCTGTCAAACAAGGAAAAGACGACCATGTTTACGTTTTATTTTTAAGAAATGTGCTCAAGTATTATCTCTTCTTCTTGTGAAGGTTAACCAATAGGTTGATCCAATTTGTCAACTGAGGCGTGAAAGGACTTAAAAAATACTTCACATTTCTGTGCTGGAAAATGTCAAGGTTTGCTGAGAGATGAGGACAAGAGGAGGGGGAAATGACTTTTTCTCATTCTGGCAGCTTGACTCCACGCTTGTTAGCACCAATAGGTTTATCCTTGGCAATCAAAACAGGGACAGATATATACAGTAAAGTTGGAAGTCCCCAATCACATAAAAGACAGCTGGTGCTATGTCTGCCTCTAAAATGCATACACTGCCCCTCCATAGAGGTGCAAATACACACAAACACACACACATAAAATAAAAAGCAGCGATTGGTCCTGCATCGTGATTGAGCCTGTAACAGCTTCCATCATATCACCTCCTGATGACTATTCTTCACACAGCTGCAGCAAAGCATGTTCTGGTGACATGGAGGTGTCAAGGCAGACATGCCCTGATTAAAGATGCACCATGCGGCACCTGGGGATAGAGTTAAAAGCGAGGCAGGGAGAATATGAGTGTAAAGAGAGCCACTCAGTCGTGAACTGCATTTAAATCCCCAAATCACAGTTGTTGAGCTGCTCACCTGTCTCGATGTTTACAAGGAGTAAACCAGAGAGCTTTCTTTCTTTTTAGAGTACGTGGCTATCAATCTATATATAGAGATAGACAGATAGATACATATACACATTAGCACCGAATGGTTGTTTTCAAGGAGCCTCTCACTGCAAAAGCTGCATTGCAGTGGCATGATGTCCTCCAGCTACAGTCAGCTACTATTAGCATGTCAACATTTTGTGTCATTGCAAGCACGTCACAGACAAAAGTCTGAACCAAATATTCCATCTGCTGTATATACAGTAGTAGTATGAAAACAATTATATTGAATCGATGCTAAAAAAAATGTGTATTGCTTCAATAATGAATACTGTTGGGTATTCAGAGTATCCTATTTATACAATAATGAATGCAGATTCTTTTAGAAATAGATTAACAGCAGTGTTGAGTGCTGATGTGCTCTACATGGGTGTAGTATCCATGTGGTCAGGGACAGTAAAGAAAAGATACTCCTGAGAATTGCAAGGACGGACAGGTAGAAACAGAATAAAATGTGAGCCATCTGGATTGCCAAAGTGCTGCTCTTCTTACTCAGAATCACTCACAAACACTGTGGTCCTCCAGTACATAGTAACCACTTCCTATGAAAATTACTATTTCCAGTGAAATCACTGTACTCAACAGGCCACTAATAGAGACGTAAAAGACATAATTGTAAGGAGAAATCCTACAAAAGCTACAAAATCCCTCAAGAAACAGGAAGAGAGCTCGATAAGTGAGTGTTGAGAAAAGGAATAGATGAACTGTAAAGATACACACACAGGAATTAGAAAAATGGACGCTGCTCATGTGCAATCGAAATGTCTTTTGTGATAATTTTGCGACATGAAAAGCAGCTAACCTATAATTATTTTAATTTGGCGCACTAGAGTGCAGCCTGTGACACTACATGGCATGCTGTACAGTACAGAGTCCAAATCTTGATTAATTATCCTTTGTTTAGTCAGCGAGAATAAAAACAGGTTAGTCAGGCTTAATGAGTGATAATGATAGACTTGCTTTTGTGCTGTAGGAGAAGGCAGGAGGTCAGAACCCCGCATGTAAAGCAGACTTCTGGCTCTGACACTGATGACTCCAGTCGCAGTGCTGTAATTGGATTCTTGACTTGGGCTACAGTGGAATTAGGGGTATCTGTGGTGTTTGGGGCACAGACCATTTAAGTGCAACCCACCTCTTAGTGGGCTGATTATGATGTGTTTATAGGTCCTGCTGGTACCCTGCTGCCTGGATGACTTGGATGGGATTCTGCATTAACCTGTTGGCAGTAAAAGGGATGCTGAGGCACTGAGTCAGTCACTTAGTGAAGTTTCCCTTATAAAGTGAAGCCTGAGAGTGAGTGGATGGGTCCAATAAAAGACCATACTGCTGACCTAGACTTTTAGCCGTTAACTCCCCCGAACCTACAATACACCATTGTCTGAAGTAATGGCACTACAGCTGGCCACCTCAATTACACAAAAAACAAATTAGCCTGGCGACAATCTTTTTTTTCCCATTTGTTATTTAACTGCAAACAATTAAGACAGAAGGTAATGTGCATTAGCGAGCGGTAAGGGTTAAGATTAAAAGAAAAACAGTTTCATTGAAAGCATCTTTTAAGTCCCCATGTTACACTGCTACCTTTTTGGTGCAGTAGAAAAAAGAAGGCGCTGTAACATGATGACACCTACTTTCTTTTATTGCAAGGATGTGATCAAGGGAGGTGTTAAAATTAAACACGAGGCAGCAGTGGGGATGCATAGCGAGCCATGTATCCTAAGATCTCTTGTGAAAGAACATGTCTATCAAATCTAGAGTGACCTTTTGCTGATTTCACTCAAGATTAGGCCAACGCACAAAGGAACTACGATTTGACAGTAAATGTTTTGGCAATGATGATTAGCATTGTTTCCAGCTGCAGTAATTGTCAAGTGAATTTGATGCAAACCTTTGAAATAGTAGAAAAATATACATAACATGCGAATTAGGCAAGTTTCCACCAACTCGTTTGGAGCGAATAAACGAGGCTATGTAGGCTGTAAAACAGAGTAGAAGGAGAAGAGGTCGTGAATTGGAAAAGAAAGAGTTGTCTGTGAACCAGCGATGCACCTCAAAGAAGAAGTAGAAGAAGCAAACCTAGCTGCTTTGGCCGCCTAAGATCTTATTGTTCCTATTAAGCACACTAACTCCTTTTCGAAAAAGCGTCAACGTTAAATTTTTATTTTTTTCCCTAAACCTTTACTAATGCAAAACTTCAAAATGCACATAAAAATTAGCGGATGGAAACACAGCTATTGTCAAAAATGTCAATCACATTGGTGATTATGATGGCATGTGAGACAAGACTTGAGCCCAAGGACGTTTTGAAAGTCAGTACAGCGTCCACTGAGGCTTCATAATAATTGTGTAAAGGCGTGAGGTGAAACATGCCCAAGACTGTACAGATGTTGCTGTGGTGTGCTGATCAAAAGCAAGTACACAGGCTGTGCTGCCCTAAGTCTTACTACAGTAGGTGCTGCTACATGAAGGAAAACCACATGAAGGCAAATACATGTCCAATGGCACAAGATGATCCTTGGAATGTGCGTTTGTATGGCCTCATCAGCCTCCTGTACTACAATCTCTGACTCTCTCTCTCTCTCACACACAACCACACACAGGTCTTGATCTTGACCTGAGCCTTTAGAGTTTCTGACTCACTGGTACAATTACTGCTATGATGGAGTTAAACAACAGAAACAAAAGAAATGTACACATACAGTATAGGTGCACACACGAATAGCCACAAATGATGCACACAAAAGGAAAAAAAGGATAAACAGGAATTCTCAAAGTGTTCCACTCCCAACTGTCATTTCGCCCTTTATAGCCATAAACAACAGATAAACACAGGTTTTGCGAGCACCAGATGTTTATCGCCGGCCAAGTGTCAGTTGTCAGGTGAATTTTATGGATGTTCCGATTTTCCTCTGACATATAAAGCGTAAGGGCACACATGTTGGAGAAAAATTGCTGAATCCTGCCAAGACGTATCATAGAGGAGCAAAAATAAATTCATAATGGCATTTCTCCAGCTGTCAAGAAGACAGAATTGGGTTGAAATGCAAGAAAATGTGGTGAAAATACATGCATACAACGATACACTCTTAATACGCACAATCTGTTTATTCCATGGTGCATCTTTTAAATGCTTGATACTGTACAGGGCATAGCAGATGCAGCCTTCTGCACGCTGCAAAAAAAAGACTTGTTGGTAGCATGTGTGAGCACAATATCAGACTTTCTCACACAAGCACATCACTGTCTAACAGGGGAAGGGCAATTTTACATCCTGCACTGAACGGAAATCTACTGTACTCGGCCATCTATACAAAAGATCTTTCCACATTTGATTTGCTTTTAAGATATCACTCTTTTGAAACCACAACAGTGAAAATACTGCCATTACGGCTCAAAAAGGCAGAGTTCGTGGTCATTTCACGTGTAAGTACATCGCTTAAGCAATGTGGTGCGCTGAATGGTTATTGCTGTCATTCTCCTCAACACCAGCTGATGGGCTTCACCCGAGAAATGTGTTGATGTCAATCAACACGTACTCGAGCCACACATACACTAATAAGGACTTCACAGTGCCAGGTTGTATGAATGGTTTACATTCATCCAGTCTGCTCTCTGCCGTGATTGATTCATTTAAAAGCTAATATGGAAAATCATGAGTGAATTCAGAGAGACGTTTCTGAAGTCAGACGAAAGGATAAACGCTTTCAGGACTGGAAAATGCCACTGATCCGCGATCATGTGAAAAGAAAGTGTATCACGGTTACATTCTTGCCCCTTCTTCCCTTTTCTCCTTCCAACCGTATCTTCACCTGAGTTACACTGATCCACGCAGCAGTGCTGGGACTGGAGAGAAGGGGAGGTTCACAGATCCTACAGCACAGGATAAGCCTCCCATTGGAGGAGGTGGAGGAGAGGGGAAGGGATCATCTTGAAAGGGATATACAGCAGTCTCCTGACGGCCATTCGTAACCAAGGATAGAGGATTGTCTGTGAGTGTGTGTTTATGTGTGTATGTGGGTTATTAGGTGTGTTCGCATGCACATAACAAAACTGGATATGTGCACTGTATACAGGAGGCATTCTCCTCATTCTGACAGACAGCTTCTCTGTTGCCTCATCCTTTTCGGCCCAGGAGCTGCTATCCGTAACAGCAGTTGAGTCTGGTGAGGTCAGGTCGCCTGCGAGATGCACAAAGGAACAGTGGGGACCACCGCTGTGTTTGCCAAAGGCAGAAAAAGGGGATAGAAAAAATCTTGACATTCACAAGGGAAAATCTGTTCAAATTAGATAAAAACAAATCTAGAGGGGAGGCCGACCGAGAAGCAATGATGACGATGTAAGCGATGATATATCTTTACTTGTCTCGCTGCATTTGAACGTTTTCCTTTTATTTCTAGAAATAGAGCAAAAGGTAAATGATCCGAGTACAAACACATCACAAGCTGCGCGGCTGAATTGTGTAAATTGTGCTTTACAATCATAAGATAAACAAACAAACAAAGCCCCCCCCCCAAGCTTTTTATTCATTTTATTCATTCATTATTTATTTCATGTCCTATCTATTTCATTATCATGATTGTTGTTTTTATCTTAACATTGGCTATTTAATTTCAATTTACTTTGTATTATTTTAATCGTCTGATTTCATTTACCTTATTGCGGTCTTGAAATTATTATTATTATTATTATTATTATTATTATTATTATTATTATTATTGTCTGACAAATGCAGGATGGAGTACCTCCTAAATGTCAAATATCTTCTCAAAGTCGGGACTAAAAAAAAGAAATGACTATAGAAAACGAGTGCAAATATATGAGAACCTTCTTTTTAAGATGGTGCCATGAGAAGTGCCAATTCCACTGGCCTACGTGTTCCATCTAAGAAATGTATAAGTCCACCCCCTTCACAAGATCTTCAAACAAGAACAGCTGACATGAAACATACACTCAGAAAATAAATCTGCAATAACTCCATGCTGCAGATGTACTTCAGGGCCCGGATAATTGCACGGCAGCCTATTTCAGACAACCAGGTGGCACCATGTGTTTTTGAGGCTTATGACTTCCCATACCACCCACAATCAGCACCGTCCTCCAGGACTTCAAACACTCCCTCTGTTCTCCAAACCCTCCGGTCCCCACTCTCCTGGGGAACCGAGCACCTGGCCCGAAGTTTCACATTCCTCTCAGGTGTGCCTCCACAGCATTGCGCTAGCCTGATATGCACGCATATTAAGTACTGTATTGGCATTCTATTTTTCCAATAGTTGCTATTTTACTTTCAAAGTAGGCCACCACTGAAGGACAGAGCACCTTTTCTGCATACCAATTTCATCAGATGGAGGATGAGTGGTCCTATCCCCTCAGGTTTAAACAGTTTGCCTGTGTATGAACTTAGAACATAAAAAAGAAAGCTTGGCTTATGTTCATGTTTATACTACTGTACTACCTCACGCCATCCCTATTTTAATAAGCTATTCAACCACTCAAAACAAAGCATGCGCTTATTCCTAGTCCCTTTCCGTCTTCACATAATCTCCTACATGACAGTGCCTTACACTTTCTCTCCTCCATGCTGTCTCCCAACCCCATCTTCTCTGTCCATCCTCCACCTCTGTTGTAGGTAGCTGTCTTCTTATCAGAGCTGGAAGCTCACAGAGTATTCCCAGTGGCCATTCAGGGGTTTCTGCCTTATGGGACTCCACAGATTTAAAAGCAGCAGAGGGAGCCCACACTGACTTCATTTCCCAGGAGAACAAAGCGCACAGTGGAAAGCAGTGGATACATTACATGTACCCCCATCCCTGTCACTTACAAAGTCAGCCGAGAGTCATGACAGACCCTGTTGCATGTAGCGCGCTCTCTCCACAGCACCGGCCTTGACAGTCGTCCTTCCTTTGTTCGTTTTTGCTAATGATGGCAATTTCATTTTGTTGTACATTACACTCTAGTTTATGTACAGCAAGTGAAATTATTGAGCAAAAATATAACCAACACTTTAAAATTAGAAAAGCTGGTCCTTCAGAGGGAAGGCCAGAGTGACAGCAACTGCATTATTCAAACCACTGCAGTATAACATATTACACTGACCTCTGGACTCAAACCTTAGTTTCTACTGTCTGAAAATGTATTTTACTCAACAGCAAAGCAAATCTGGCATTTTTCACTGAAAGATTCTGTTTTTGAGAAACAGATTAGACAGAAATGTTGTTCTGCATATCTTGCTGGTAAGTCAGCCCAGTGGACCTTCTGATCTACAGAAAAACACACGCTGCTGGATTTTCATTTCTAGCTATTCTGCCAAATATTGAGAAAAAGCAATATTGCTTTCTCACAAGCACACACACACACAAACTTGTATTTTTCTGAGGACACTCCTTGACATAATGCATTCTCCAGCCCCTCACCGAGCTTTCACCATCAAAACAAATGTCTCACCTATAGGGCTGGGCGATAAAACGATAGCGATATGTCTCGCGATAGACACGTCATCAATACCAATAAAAAATGCGTTCGATAAAACGTTCGATATTTTTTTTTTTCTTCGTCGGAAGAAACCTGAAGTTGCGAAGCGAGGTTGTTTGCATGAACAAAGGCACTCGCTCTCAGGCAACCAAGCAACGTAGAAGGTTACAAACATCTCTTACACTTGCTTTTTTTATTATTATTATTTTTTAAAACACACTTGCAATAAAAATATAATTGAATAGTTCATGTATGTTTAGAGTAAGAAGAGTGACTAAAGTTGTTCATATGTCTAGGCTGGTTTTATAGTTCAGTCAAGTCTACCTCAGTTTCTGCTATGTTTCCAAAACATTGCACATATCTGAAAACATTTTATTCAGCAGAAGGTGAATCAGCCAGTGAACTTTCTGCACTAAACCTGCAGAAAAAAAGTTCTCAGGTTTCTCTCTGTTTACATTTTTACACTTTGTTTTTTACATTTATTATTTGAGTGTTTTCCATGGTTGTGTTGACATTTCCTTTCTGCCTTGATAGCTGAGGGGATTATAATCAGAGGAAGGTTAAATTTAAAATAAAAATGTTTAAATTGAATGTATTTTTCTCCCGGTCCTTATTTTAAATAGGTCATAAAAAATATCAATAATTATCGATATCGACCAATATAAAACACTTATATTGCAGTAGAGTTTTCAGCCATATCACCCAGCCCTAGTCTCACCCTTCAACCTGGACCTAAACCTAATTCTAACTTAACCCTTAAATCCAAGTAAAAACCGTCAAACAGCCCTTTGAAGTTGTGAGGACCAGCCAAAATGTCCTCGCTTCCCAAAAGTATCCTCACTCTATTGGTTAAGAACACACCTCATTGTGTTTAATGGTAATTATTCTCCCTCTCTCTCACTCCGTCAATCTGTCTCTCTCTCTGTCACTCTGTCTCTCTCTCTCTGTCTCGAATCTTCATTCAAAACAAACATCCCGATCCCGCTGTGTGCTTTCGGTTGCTTAAAGGGCAGGACAATCATAACATGACAATCAAAACGCTCTGCACTTAGAAGCCTGGGCAGGAATTCAACAGGAATTTGTGCTGGCTGTGCTTCTCAGATGCTGGATGAAATAACTGTCAGCAGTCAACTGCATGTTTACCATCCATCTGTTGCTGTATGCTAGACTGAAACAGACATAAAAGCAGGGTGTGGGGATTTTTTTTGTTGTTGCTGAGAAACCTTCGAGGCAAAAATTAAGGAAGAGAGCTCCCTGGTGCATGTATGTGATGACGATAAAGAAACCCGATGCCAGAAAGAAGCAAGAGTCTGTGTAAGACTTGTATTTCTAGTGCACTTCAGTGTATCAAAGTAAAGTGATTACATATTCGTCTGACAATGAAAAAAACAGCTATTTAATGAGAGTTGTAATTCCTCTACGAAGAAAAGGGCATGGGCCGCAGAAGAACTTATAACATCCATTAAAAGCAGTTTTGAGCCCGAAAGACTCCACAGGAGAGAGTGGTTAAGTGAGCTCACAGGCATGAACAATCACACAGGGCTCCTTGCACTAAGAAAAGCACACTGAAATGGCTCATGCCTCTGTTGTAAACAGTAGGGGGTTCTTACCTGAGACAATGTTCGGAAATTACTTAACATTTTCCGCTTGGGTATAAAAACTGCTTTCCTACACGTAAACCTCGAATGGTCTGTATTCCTCAGATGATCGTTTGGCTTCATTGACTGGCAGGGCTATGAACATGAAGAGCCCATTTAACTCATGTATGTAATGCCAACCCCTCTGAACGGATGCGGTGGGGTCCGTATTATATTTCTGCTTTGTGGCAGTGCAAATCCTGCAGGGGGGATGATTGAACTTTTCCATCTAATGCAATACTATCACCCTGTCTCCAAAACACAACTGCTCCCTCAGTCTCCACTTCTTCTGTCCATCACCTAAAACATCTGGATTCGTTTTAGAAGGTCAGGGCTAGTGAAGCAGAAACTGTCAGTGGAAGTCGTCTTGATGTGTGTCATGAAATGGAGCAAAGAAATACCACCCTCAGATGGACCAGGAAATAACATTTCTGTTGATAATATGAAGTCTGAGAAGCCCTCTGCTGAGATAAAGGTGTGAACGACTGCTGTAGACACTCAGGTGCATTAAATAAATATATAGGAAATTCACAGCGGTCCATAAAGCTGGTTATTTTAGCCGTAAAGAACAGACGTTTTTATCCATAAAAGCTTAAGAACAGTTCAAATTAAAATTCAGGTGACTTAATAACTGATCACTTCCTGTCCAGATATAAGTAATGAAACTGAACGTGCACCCACCCATCCACAGCGCAAAAATGTGACCACCTATTTTTTTTTTTTTTTTGCACAAAGAGGTCCTGTAGGTGAAGGAGGCTGTGCTTTCAAAGCCCCTTACAAAAATAACCATATTTTTATTATGAGTATCTTTATTAGGTGTGTGCATTTGGGTCCTGGCTCATTTCTTCAGGGGCAAACAAAAGTAAGCTAAGCACTAGATCCACAGTCCCTCCCACCCATCTCACCATGCCAATACTTCCCTCTAAACTCCCTCTCCCTCCCTACTTCCCTTCCTACCATCCCTCCTCCTGGATTAAAAGCTCTTAATTTTCACTAATTACACAAACTCATTTCTTTTTCTTCATGTCTCGGCATTTCTCCCTGTTTTCTCTCCATGGGGCTCATAAACACGTTTTGAAACTGGGTTTAATAAACCTGCCTTGTGAGGGTTTAGGGCCTTTAATGGACACAGGGCTTGTTTGATAAGTCTCCACTTCATCACACACTTTATTAATTAAAGTTTATATTACATTAGAAACAAAGTTAAAGCCATTTGCTCCCCATTAATGGTTTCGTGTAGCTGCATATCTATGGCCAATTAATTGGAGTCTTGCCTCCCCGTTTGCATTTTTCCCTTGTTTGACAAAAGTGTGTTGGGGTTAGCTGCAGGCAGTATGTTGCAAGCAGCAGCAATACTGCATCGTAATCCAGAATTATCAGAGGGTTGATTAGTGATTTAAAGGTGTTGTTTAGGTACCTGAATGTGGCAAAATATCTGAAACCCCCCCCCCCACACACACTGGGGAGGTGACTGTAGAGTATGTGTATATACTCAAATGCTTAAAAATGGTTACACAAAGGACTTGGTTACAGCTTCTCTACCAATTGAAAAGAACCACAAAAATAAAACCCATGTTGAGATCTATATTCAAACCTTAAATTCAAATTATATTTCAATTTTGCTTTAATATATAAAAGAAAATGCAGCGCACTCGACTAGGTGCTCACTGTAAAGGGCAGGCATACTTTCCATTTGGCTGCTAATGAATACTTTGCATGAGTGTAAACACTGAAAACAGAAGCTACATGTTAAGCATGGGGCACTCTGAGATTTTAAAAAGGCTTTTGCATAAGTATGCCTTTTGTCTCTGAGTGGGCACGAGGTGCAAAAGGCAAACTGACACCCTGTGAAGGTTTTCTGAAGCCCTGCAGGAAAAGATACTGCTCCCCTAAATATAAAGTGTAGGTGGGTGGGGGGGGGGGGGGGGCTGTGTCAAGTCGGGGGGGTAGGAGGCAATGCACAGGAGACAGCAGGAGAGCAGAAGTGGTGTGGCCTGTCAGACATAATGAGTAAGCAACAATACACACAGTAATTGTGGCCAACTCCAGGGACCCCCCTCTGTGCATGGTTGTGAGGAGATGGGTGTTTGTGTGGGCAAGCGTCCACACACGCAGAAAGCAATAAGTTAAAAGAAGAGAGGGCACACTGGGGGCAGCCACACAGAGCCAGACTGAAGGGAACAAAGAGGGCTATAAACACTTTGTGTTGCATGTTGATTGCATAAAATATTTTAAAGGTGCACTTGGCAACACAAACTTACAGCTGGTAAATATCCTGAGAAGCCAAACACACTCTTGTAAAAATACCTTCATCTATATGATGCAGTGATGTAAAATAGACTTGCACATGTCAAACTGGGTGCATTTCTGCTTGTATGAGTGTATGTGTGTCTGTCTGTCAGGGCAGGAGACTAATGGCATCCCTTCATCACAGGAAGATAGAAAATGTCTTTGGAATGAACAGAGATCTTCCCCAGGACGCCTTGAGGACGAAAAAGATTGTTATGTATGTATATATGTATGGATGTATAATGATCACTCAGCAAATTCCAAACTGAACCAAGCGCTGACGATGCATGTCTTCTCCAGCTGTTACTATAGTTACTATTACATATCATTATAGTCTTTTTTGTTAGTCAGTGTAATTGATTGATGTTCTGTGAAGTTTTTGTTCACAGTGATGTTGCCAGGCACGTGTTCTGCATCTCCGACGCATTAAAATCTTAAAGATGCACTAAACTCACTATCGTCAAGGGACGCACCCAATTTCTCCCCTGATAATTCTCCATTGAGAGCAACAGATCAGCAGGGGAGCTAGTTAGCTGTTAGCAGCTGGTGGGCAGCAGACACTGTTTGGCTGACGAAGCTAACAGCTAAAGGAGCTAAAGGGGCTTGCAAGAATGTAGAACTTTGCAACTAGCAACATGGCACAGTCGGTTCAAAGTGACCTGGGCTGTTTGTCAGTGTTACTGGTCCAGAGAGAGAGAGAGGAGGGGGATTTTTACAAGCACTTTTACAGTTACTACAAATTACTCAGAGAGCCTGAGCTGAAATGAAGACTGCACACAGACTAATCCCTCTAATATCTTAATCAATAGCTGAATAATACATGAATCATTGTTCAAAGCATTCACTGTCTTTGAAATTTAGTTTATATTTATGTTTTTGCTATTGATGGATTTGGTGCTGGTTTTAATATGCATGAAAATACTATATTTAAACAATAATTCACAGCTTTGTTATAAAGACTAACTCAAATCCATTCTCAATGGGTTCAAAGCCATGTGGACAGTTATACTATTAAAAAAATCATTTTTGTTTTGTAAAATAATCAATTTAAACTAAAAGTAATCCATATTGTGTTGACTCTCCAACGTGGCCGAGTGAAAGCTAAAACAAATTAGTGAAATATTTCTAGAATTCACGAAGGAAAGAAAATGAGCCATGAAGCACGAATAAAAACACTGAAGACCAGATGAACAAAATGAGTGATAAACAAACGGTACACATCTCAATTTATGCAGGTGGTCGAAGCGGCTTTAAAGCTAGCAAATTTCTTTTTCCATATTGCTTTGATTGAAAGAGATTTAGTCCTTATGAAAAGCACATTAAACTATCGTGGAAAAAAATGTTGGAAAGTAGTGGAAGCAGTCCAGCAGTGGAGAATGAGGGGCCAACATAATTTATGCAACTGGGGGAAATAAATATTGATGAGAAAAGGGGAATTAACAGGATTTAAAGTTGATTTAGGGTGAACACAAAACTCTTTGGATGAGGGGACAATGAGATTAGTCTGCCATCAACATAAATACATACTGCCATCTACCGCCCCCAGACCCTGACACTGGTCTCTCTTTCACTAACTATACATACATATGTAGATGAGGTTAGTGGGGTTGGCCAGCAGTGGCTAGGTCCTTGTGCACACTGTGGCCTGTGACTGACCATTCCTTCGGTATGATGCCCGCTACTCCACATGAAAGGAGAGCAGCATCATCTCTGGGGGATGGGAGGTCGTATCAGTGTTTACCCTGTGTCAGGACACCAATCCAGGGCCAAGGCGCTGCTAAAATGTTCCTCTATTGTGTGTCTGTCTCCCTTTGTGTGTTTGACAAATGAAGTGTATAGCGATACAGGGTGGGAAACCAGGAGGGAGGGGGAGAATCCCACACTGCAGCAGGTGCACCAGGACAGCTAATATTTGCACAGCAGCTTCTGTGGAAAACAAGCAACTCCCCCTGAAGAAAAGGGGCAACTGTCTCCTCATAAATGGCTCTGTTACAGACACATAAATCCAGGGCTGACTCCACCAACCTGTCTGTATCCCCCACTCCCATCCCTCTTCTTCGCCCCACAAATCCCTTCAGTGCAGGACAATTGCCAAGATGCATCTTGGCAACATGTGACATTTCAGAGGTCAAGCTGAAACCTCTTGTCTGAATGTGGTGTGTGCATGTGTGTGTTTGTGTGTATGTCTTCCCCCACCTGCAGCGTGCCAGACGCATGGCCGGCCACACTTCAGTCTCACTCACAGTTTGAGTGTGATGAATGTAGAAGAGTCATTTTTGTTGAGTCTGTGGCCCAATCGATTGCATAAACATACAATGGACAACTCAATGCACAGGTTATGGTCAGGTCACACAATCCCATGATACAAACCCTAAAGGGAATCATATTGAACCTATAAAGCGTATATATTCCAAACTGCTGCTGGCTTCACAAAGTGGCACATGCCTATCAGTGCTGCCTTTGTCAAAAATATTTCAGTGTCAGTAAAAAAGCTTTTAAAACGAATAGAAGAAATCCCCAGTTGTTTTTCATTACTTGCATCAGTAACAATGAAAATGAAATATATATTAAGTATTAGAGATACGCACAAGACACTAAGCCCTCATATACATATATGCATAGGCCTTGCTCAAAACAAGCTGATCTGTGTGGGGCCCCATAAAAGATGGGGGTCAATGTGAAAGGGGCTGAGAAGTAACTCAGTGATTGCGGGTAGGCAAAGCCCTTTATCTCATTTTTCTTCGTTCCTAACCTCTCTTTTTAGTGGTTAGGCATAAGAAATGAAAGCTTAATCCATTTAGATGGAAAATCCATGGCAGCCGCCCTGGCCATGTGGGGGTATTAATAAGATGACAATGCAGATTCATCAAGAGGACCAGACTGTTGTTCCATCACTGCCAGTCCAGAGGCAATAAATAAGCCTCACACCAGCAGAAATGCTGGACCCTCGCTAGACTTTCAAGAAAATCTCATGTGGACAGGTATGAAATATTATTTATCATTCGATGATCTGAAACAGCTTTAGATAACATTCCAGCAGGACGAGAAAGCCAAAAAACACCAGCAAAATTCACGAGCAGAAGAGACAAAAGAGTGCAGTCTTTGAAAAATAGTTCAACAAAACATCATAAAGAATTGCTGTATAATATTTATTTGTGTCAACACTGTCCACATCAAAATAACACAGTGTTAGATATTTATGTTGCCACATCACAGTATAAGAAATGTAATTCTGAGAATTTGCAAAGTATGCAGAACTCAATTCTATATTTTCTCTGTTATTCAGTCTACTGAGAAATATGTCTTCAATTATAAAGATCATGACTAAAAAATCAGTGTTATGACTTTATGCATAGCGCTGCAGAAACAGCAGTCTGTCAACCATTTTTTAATCCCTCACACATATTGGGGGTATTGAAAGAGTCTATTATATATTTCATATGTATGTAAAAAAAAAAAAAAAAAAGTTAGGTGTCAATGTGAGTGTATGTCCCTGTCTATTTGCACTGACACTCCTTCAGACTAGAACCCTGTATAGAGTCGATTACTCCTCACTTGAATGGATGAATGCATGCACGGATGGCTGGATTGAGCAGTAACCTTCAGGACTGAAAAATGAACCCAACACAATAGTGCTAAAAACTGCAGTTCATCAAATGACCACCTGTGACTGGCTCCAAAAGTGACTCAATACCTACAGACACCCATACTAAAATGTCCAACTATACTGCAGAAACAAACAGAAATAAAACACTTTTGGTTGCTGCAGCTAATTTCTCCATTCACGCAAACTGTACAGGAGGTGAATTTTTATATAACTCATTCCTTTAAATTATATTAAGACTTAAACTTATACGTAATTATGAACATGGTCACACTGAGTGACAGCTGGCCATTTAATTTCAGCAACCAGGTTTCATTCGGCTCACCTCAGCTCCACCCACGCTCCACCTCTTTGCCCATTTTTGGATTAGCTGGGAGTCAGGCACTGCCAAGATGGCAATGGTCAGATCAACTATCACTGAGCGTCACGATGGATCTTCAGAAACCTGCCGGTGACGTCACAGAGACATGTCCATGTTTTATACAGTCCATGGGATGGATGAAGGGACAGGTATTTAAGCACCCTTCATCAATTAATCTTTCTCTTGGGATCCAAACAAAAAATCTATTAACAACTGCAAACCTTTGGTAATGCTGTGAGCGAGAACGTATGGGTTCACTTGGGTCCCGCCTTGGGTTCACAAAGCTTTGGTGGGTGTCCAGAGTAACATGTAATTGCACTCATCTATGAGGATTATATTCAAACACCATACGATGATGATTCCACACTTTATGAATGACACACAAGTGGCACATTTTAACATCTCCAGATGGTCTGTGAGAGTTGTTGACATACCTACTGTCAAAAGCTCAATTGGGGGTGACCTTTGGTCCTGCTGGACATGTGGACTCAGTGGGATTAATGACAGTATGAGAATCACTGGGACTGGAGGTCCCTCTGGCTTTGGCTAAGAAAAGAGAGACTAGTACCT
The DNA here is from genome assembly GCF_039877785.1 of Chaetodon trifascialis. NCBI lineage: Eukaryota > Metazoa > Chordata > Actinopteri > Chaetodontiformes > Chaetodontidae > Chaetodon > Chaetodon trifascialis. The sequence continues at coordinate 21,981,796 of NC_092060.1, forward strand.
GGCAGTGTGAGCTTCAAGAACTCTTAAAGCCACAGCCGAACACTACATGGTACAAAAGCAGAATACAGTTGCACACCGGCAACAAGGGTGAACATTTAAATCAATAACACATGGACATCTCTTAAGACTTGGCTGGGCCCAAGGAAAATCCATGTGAAGTAGGCACTGAATGGGCAGGTGAGGGGTACCAGCTTGGTCAATAAACTGGGCCCCTGCCCCAAGGCAACAAGCTGACTCCTGCTGTGAGACAAGACTGGAGGCCAGTGTTTAACTTTCATCCTGTCAGCCAATGGCTCTCCCACTGCTCCCCCACCACTTGCCACTCAGCGCGACATTCACCTCTTCCTCACCGCACACCCCCGCCCCTTGATGAAAAGGCAATCAATGAGCTGGCCTGGCCTGCTTGGTAGCCTCAGGCGAGACTAAAAATTCAGCAGTCAAGAGCTTTCTATGTGAGATGGCACCATGGGTAAGAAATTGCAGACTTGGTGAGAAAAAAAAAAGAAAAAAAAAGAGTATTGGTAAAATTTCTGGTATAACTCCTGAGAACTTCCTCGCCGGAATTAACATAAAAAATACTGAAACACCTATGAAAAAAATAACAAACGGGCAAGTGGCATGAATTATGCGGTTATGTTGCACTTCACAAGCGGCAAATTTAGGAACTCTTAACTTTTGCCATAATATACAGGCCACTACGAAATGTGCTGTTTGGAAAATCCAAATGTTTTTGTAAATAAGCAGGTGTGCTTGATGATAAATTCGGTGTCAAAGAAATATGAAGTCTGATTTCAAAATGAAGCATGCACACACATGCACTCACACACGCGCACAGACACACACACTCAAAAGCCTAATGACAAAAATGTTCATCCGTTAACGAAAAAGCACTTTTATCACTCATCTCTCTACCAATGTTACAACATTCAAACAATTGACAGATGGAAGCCCTATAAGGTAAAATGCTTCAGGTTCATCTTGCCCAATTACGTTAGCGTTTAGCTTAGTTAGTCGTTGCAGGGTAACTTTAATTATAGAAATAATTTCTTCAAAATATTTGTTGCATTCATATCACACAAATATAAATACAGTGGAAACTAAGCATCATTGTAACAACTAAATGTAGCACATACTGCAGAAGCAAAGCAAATGTCCTCACCATCGCAGCGGTATATGAAATAGATTTAAATAGACATTCCTTTCCAACCTATTTTTTATGTTGCCAATCACATTTGCCCGAGCTGAGGACTATCTCCGTAGACACTGTCTTTTAAGCTAAAACCAGTGTCAGGTGGTGGGTAACAACCTCTAGCTGACAAAGCTGCGGGTGTTGGCATCGGCTTTTCTTCTGTAAACTTTTATTTCCTTTCTTTTTCCCATGCATTGCTCATGTTTCGGTCTGGAATGCAACAACAGAAATAGTTGAAGGATAACATGTTGAACTGCATTTAGTTGAAAATGTTAAGTTTCCTGTACTTTTATCACTCTGATAATTAGCCAGGTACAATGCTTTTTACGCCTTCTGACTGGTTCTTGAAGATGTTTGTTCAAATGTTTGTCACAATCTATGTTTATCCAGAGCGCATCCAGTTTAAGTTTTCCACACAGCATATGACTGTCATGGCCCCACCATCTCAGTAACTACAATCACAGACAGAAGACAGAATCTTAATGTTGAAACTTGTAAATTTAAGCAACAATATTATGCAAACACAGGCACGCGGTAACTAACTGAAACACTGCTCGGAATGTGTGACAAAGACGAAGAACACCTGGAGGAAAATCATGGGAACATAAAGTAGCATGCTATCGCCACACAAAACAAGCTGCAGGTGAGAACCCAGAGGAGATGAGATGGTGCTAATCAGTACACAAAGATATCATCCTGATGGGAACTTACATGCGAGCAATTTCACAAGAACTTGATAAAAACACGGTGACGGACCCCTGCCGTTGACTGCAGGAAGATGATGAGTGAGAGTAATTTCGTCGCCATCCTTTCTTAGCCTCAAAGTGACAAAAGACAAATCTACAGTTGCAAATTAACCCTAGAATAATGAATGAGGAATGGAGCCCTGAGGTCTTAATTGAATATTTGCTGGACTCATTTTGTTGACAATGATGGATGTCTGCAAAAAAAGAAGGCCTCAGCAAAATCATAATTCATACTTCATCATCCTATATTTGACTTCAGTTGTGCACATTTATTGATTGGCAAATGATGAGTTTTCATTGTGCAGCTAAACTGAATGAAGTTTGACATGTTCCGGTGAGGTTTGATAAATTGGGGTTATGTGGACTTTGAAGAGATAAACATGAGTGATTCACAGAAATGTCCATAGCTCAAATCAATGAAGTTTGAAACTTATAGCATCCACATCCCTGCAGCCGCACGTGTTTGCTCTTCATTGTTAAAACTGTGTGACCCCCTCTCTGCTTGGTCAAGCACTAAGCGAGATGTATACTTCAGTACATGACCCCCAATTTCTCCAAAAAGATGAGGTTACGGATGCTGATCGGGCCTTGTGTGAAGTATTTTCTGTGTTCGCTGAAAGAGAAGTGGTTATATTGTGCTTACTTGTGTTTGACCTCCAGCAGAACCAACGTGTGGCAACTCCATCTATCCTACTACCACGAAAATACATAAATAGCTTGATACATGGAAGATTCAAGGCTTGTGGAAGATGAGTATCAAAATTGTTTATGAGTGCTACCATCAAGAGCTGAACCAAACTGTCTTTAAATCTATAAATTGTGTTTATGGTACTGACACTCTGCTTTTCTTGTGACAAATCTGCTACATGACAGTGGATTGACTTTGAAAATGAGAATGTCATTTCAAGCCTCTGAAAAGACTTAAGCATTTGGCAGCGACCTTGTTTCGGATGCTATTTCTGTGGGCAAGCAACACTAAGCATGTTACTAGAATAAGACGATTTTGATGGGGGAGAAGTCACTCAGGAAAATAAGTCAGATCGCAATGCCTGGAGCGCTTTAAGGACATGTCGGATATGCACAATGCAGTGCTGATCACAGAGCACACTGGGGCAGATCTCTTTAAAATGCTGCTCTATGAATGTGAGAGTGCTGCTCTAGGCATACTTATTCATGGGATTAAAAACAGCATAAGGCGTTGAATTCCACAACTTTTGTCCCAGTTGTAAGAACTGTGCTTCTTTAGAGCGGGGAAAAAACATTCAATACAACAAAAATGATTCAGAGAAAAAGAAATATGATCCGTGGGTCCCGATGATGTTTGCTCTAAGTATCAATCCAGGGACTGATTTACACCTAGGCTGCAAGGTGAAGGCAATTAACTATCTGACTGAAAAGAAAACCTGCAGCAGTATAGAGAACCACAGTGCAAGAAGATAAAATGAATTCTGAAATGCATTACAGTTTTAACAACACAGTCAGATAAAGCCAGCTATATTTGATGAATACAGAAACATGAATTTGTTTCGGATGTAAAACTGGCATCATTGGCTCTCAAACCATTATCACCATTATTAGTTATAATAATATCATTCCCTTTATTGTTTTAGCAGTCAGGCTACACATGCAGGGACACTCAAACCCACATGGTCCATGTTGTGGGATGGACATAGTACAGTACAATATGAATAAATAAAAATTCTGCCACGTGCACTGAGCTTTCACACAGGTGCTAATCCTGAAATGCTTAGGAACATTTCCTTCATGTATAAATGGGAACAGGGATCGATATTCAGGGACATCTGTTCCACAATTTTGCGACCGCAAGACCTGGTATCATTTCAGGGAAAACGTTAGTACGACTGTGGTGTGAAATGTAAAGGTCTGTCTGATGAAAGATGCTTTAACATGGAGCAATCAAACCAATCACTCCACTGATGTCGTATCTAAATCCTCCACTTACTCGTGGTTTCCATGCTAATGGTTTTGAGGGTAATTTGATAACTAACAATACAACTGTTTGCAAACAAGTTCTTTTTTTCAAGAGACTGGAAACTGGACAGATTAAGAATTATTGTAGCTCTTCCTCCTTGTATACATACATCCAGCCTTATCCCATCTTCTTCTTCTCCTGTTGAGTTTTATGGCACTTTATGGCAGACCAAGAAGATTTTCATCAACATAAAAGGTCATAGAATCACGAGTAGAATTATAGCCATCTAATTGGCAATAAGACATCTGCAGAGGATTAACATGATATTTTTAGAGTTCCTCTGTACAAGAACGTGTGTTGGACTTTGCAGCCAGCTACCTTTAGATATCTGAAGAAGCAACAGCATGCCACAATTACAATCTGATAATACTTTGAGTTAGTGAAATGTGTACAGGCATATTCTTGGATTGAATACCTCATTATTCCTATTTAATTATTTTCCTGAGCACATGCATACTGCATAATATGTGATGCACTGTAGAGCCCTATAGGTTTTATATAGAAATCTTTGAATACATAATTATAAAATAGTTATAGTGCTACTATTGGGACAGTTACAAGTTGCTGGTGTACTCCAGCACTGTATTTGTAGCAATGAATGTGAGGTTAATGTACTGACTTTCACCTTTAATTTGAGGGTGTATACTGTGTATTAACACATGATGAACTGTGTAGCAACTGTAGCGCTTTAGACACAAGCCTGAGGGTTAAACAAGAGTACAAGGCTTACACTGTTAATGTACGACAGATGTGAACAACCCCAAACACCCTCGAGCCGAAAGTTAGCACTAAAACCTTGTAGTCTTGGTTTCATTGGAAATCCAGTACACTGGAGTGGAGCCAAGACGAAGCAAAACAATTCACCATCCCAGTACTTAGGAAAGGCACTGTATGCATTTTGGTTTATAAATTACAGCTTGAGCAGGAATCTCCCCTTCAGACCACATGGTTCACCTTGAAGGCAAGACCACTTCTTCAACACATCCAGGGGAGGTAATGATGGTAGACCACGAATAAATATTTTCCCAGATGATTAAAGTGGGAGGACATGGTAAAAAAGGTGGGAAAAGGTGGTTGCGGGCTGAGGCTGTTTGTGTGAGAGTGTGCATGTAGGAGGTTAGATAGGGAGTGGGGATAAGAATGCAGCTATCTGGGGCATATAATGTGCTGGGAGGCTCTGAAATGGCCGAGCCCCACCCTCCCACCCCCGACCAGAAGATGAAGGCAAGGAATGTCTCCCTTGAGTTCAGAGGCCGCCAGAAGCTCCCTCTATGTCACAAGGCTCAGCTAAGACAACATTCCCCGCCAAATAAACAGCTATACAGAGAAAAAGCAGAGAGATAATGCCACAGAACTATTCAAAGAGGGAAAGCAACTAAGAACTACGTTCAGTCTGTTACAGAGGAACACTACTCATCAAAGCACACTGAATATATGCAAATGTCTATTTCAAATATAGGGTTTGATCAACAACTTCCTTTTGATGTCAAATGAAAATTGCGGCGACTCGTTGTGGTGGTCTATTTGCATGCGAGACTGTGTTTGCGCTGCATGTACATGAACACTCATGTATTGGCATGCCAGCAGGTCTATACAAACCACAGTACATCTGGGGAAGTTGCCTTTGATTGATCAAGCAACCATGAAGTGGGGGGTGCAGTAATTGAGTTTCACATCAGCTCTGGAAATCTTGCAAATTGGGCACTTTCTTTCATGTGTGAATTGCAAACAAATGAGTTCCCAGCAATTTTTTTTTAACTATCTGGCCCAAATATAAACACATATTTACAGTAGCTCTGTAAACACAGCACATATGTGCTCTGGGAGATAAATATGTAGCACTACTTTCGAGGTGTCATATGACTTAACAGCTCATAAGAGTTTCTGAAAGGATAATTCTCTTCCCTCCCTCCTCTTAATGGATTTCAAGGATTTCTATAGAGCATAGAGATTTTCACATAATGTTCCTTCAATACATGGAAACATACTTAATTGCATGTCTTGGAAATTATCAATATGCACCGTATATAGTAGCAGTACATACATAAAAGAAATCAGAATATCAGTGACAGATGCTGAAAATGAAGAGTCTCATATAGATCCTCCTCAAACAGACTAAATGAAATGGCAAAATGCTTCACAAAATATTTGTAGCTGATGATCCATTTTATTTAGCAATTATACACATAATAATCAATTTAATAAAGACTGTCCGAAGTACTTGGAAATAGACTGAAGTCACTTGAAAATGTCCTAAAATTCTTATAAGGCCAATAAAGGCAAAAGTTTCTTCCAAACAAAATCAACTTTGGCATATTCTCAGACTGCTGTTGACTGCAGCTCTGTGAGCAATATACTCACTGCGACACTAGGTCTGTTCATTTAATGGCATCCACACCAGATGGAGCTTGCAAGTGACAGTGGGAGCTGACACGACTTTCATGTTCCCCAAAACAAGAAGTAAACATACTGTAGAAATAAACCAAAATATGCAACCCACAACCAATTACATGACATTGTTGAGCAGTAACAGGCAATAGGGGGCAGTGAACGACATGTGCATAAACTTACAAGTTCAGATGGCCATCCTGAGCAAACTGCAGGTTCCTGAAGGCAAAGGCAAATAGAGAGTCAGCGCCTGGCTTACATACTGCTTACAGCTGTACACAACTGTAATTAGTCAACACGCGTTCTTACATCTGTTTGGAGGTAAGATAGCCGAGTCTTCAAGGGTGGTCAAGCAAGAGACTCATCAAAGTGTGCTACCATGACAGTCTTGAAAGATGTTCCAATCAAAGGGAAATAGCTTCATCCTAGTATGGCCTGCTATGGAGGTGACACATTTTTGGTCACAATGTGATAGAAGTTATGCTTTGCGCCTCTTTGGGTACGACTAGTTGATCATATATTGACCCAAGTCAATCCCCAGGATCCCATCAGGATCAATCCAGGCATGTTTTTTGATGAATCATGTTGGTTATGTAAAGATATCTCTATTTGCATATGGTAGCTGTCAAAAATGCCCCACCACAATGCAGGAACCACATAGTGCTGTGAGCATGAGAAATGCACAGAGCACAAAATCAGTACAAACAGCATCCAACAGCTTCCATTAATGATGTGACAACAAGTCAGACAGGTGGTGATGAGGCAATTCTGCTTTTTCTTTTGTTTAGGGTTTTTTTTTTTGTTTTTTTTTTCTAAAGTGCATTTTGTCTTTGTAGTGAAGCCTTCTTGCCAAAGTTATCTGTGCACATCTTTCTTCACACAATTAAGAGTTACTCATTGAGGAAAAAGTGGTTTTGGCAACATGCAGCCTTACCTAGCAAAAAAACTTTGTGTGGACGACACAATTACTCTACCGCCCACCCATAAAGTATTGTCATCTTTTCATTAATTTGACCCAAGGGGTCCAATGAAAAGTAATGAAAAAATTCTAATTAAAAATGACACCACTGTGGCAGCCATGCACACAGTCTTCTCGCTTTAAAACAACCGGTCAGGACCTCTCTTCATCAGCTGTTGAACCATCGACACACACACACACACACACATATATATATACTGTATTATACATATCTTATATATACTGTATGATATTATTACATGGAATCTGGATTGTCTAGACATTATATAACCTTTGTGTCATGTATCATTGCTGCATTTACTTTCTTCTGAAAAAGCAGTTTCCCTGCCGACAGTCATACACTGTAATCTATCAAACATACTGTATATCTGGGCATGCGGCGTCACCCAGACAGATGGCCTCAGCTGGGGCCTGGCAGGGAGTCGAGAGGAGAGGAGCATACTGTAACTGTCAGGCCAGGTCCCTTGAATCCCACAGCTTTCTGCTACACTGATCCCAATCACCGTACACCTGCTCTCCATCTTCCCCACTTTCAAACTTCAGTTGTAAGACAGACTGAGATTTGAGGAAGATGTGAAAAAGGGAAATTACTTTCCTTAACGCTTAAGCCCCAACTTTCGACTTGAAGTGAAAGCTGATCCAAGACCGCTGCGTCCAAAAAACTTTTTCAGGCTTTCAGCACTGAACACAGAGACAGTTGATGCATGGCAGATTTGGTGAGGTCACAGTGTAACTGCAGGCCATCTGCCTACTCATGCTGGACTGTGATTATGAGCCTTAGGACTCCCTAAGGTGAGAGGAGAGAACACAGGCAGTTCACGATAAAGTCTGCTAGAGTGAATTTCACACGTACGTTTGGCACGTTAGTCCTTTTATTTTTATCTGCCATTTTGCCCTACTTCATGAGCTCAGAACACACTGCATTGTCATCAGCTTTAATGTCATTAATGTCTCCCATCTGCACAGAACCTGCTTTAACACAAATTAATAAATGATGTTAGTCGGCAGATGAAATAACTGTGTTCACACATGTTGTAATACATATGTAATAGTTAGGTTTGGGTCCTACACTGAGCTGCAAGGGTATTATCTTATGTAACACTAGGACTGAAGTTTCTTTACCAAGAACTTATGAAAAACAGTTTTAGCAGATATTTTTTCGTATCATTAAAAGGACTGAGGCATTGATGTTTGTTTTTTTTTTACTTTTTATGATGAATTATTTCCAGAGTCATTAATATACTGTAATTCTCTGTGATTCAACTTTGAACAATCCAGTACAACCATCAACACAAAGTCTGAAGTCACACAAATCAAAGCATTCTGTTTAAAGTGGCGCCTGTAAATACTTGATACAGTACATGTACACATCTACAAACCTCCACTCCAGCTAACATCCTCAGTTAAAGGCACCCTGGTGAGGTTTTGACGAGCACTAGTCGTGCAATGAGGCACAGTTTTTAAACGCGGGTCCCTGTTTTGTTTGTTCTTCTGCATATGAGAATGCACATGCACTCAGACACAGACGGCGAGACACGCGTTACCGCCAACGGTTTTGCACAATTCCACTGATCTACTGCGACGTATGTTATCATATTTTGGAAACTTTAACCCTCCAGAGCTTTATGTTTTCTCAGTGAAATCTCTCACTTGGTTGGAGAAAGAAAAACAGGCGACTGAACAGCGAAAATGCAGACTAGGAAGCACATTTATTTTGATTAATGAAAGCATCCCTGAAAATGGCCAACAATGATTTAATGTCACAGTGTTCAACATCACCCCATAGTGCCATTATTTTCTACTACTTAGCTCTTATGTTCTTCACACGTTGAATATCTTGTTCCTTGTTATGTTATTCAGATGCAAACTCTGTTGTTTATCCCTAAGGTACCCCAATCCTTGTTGTTCACTTCACTGCCTTCCAGTGTTGTTTTTGTGATAACTAAGACCTTTAGTGGCTGCTGTGCAATGTTTGTATTTAAATTTTACTTTCTTTAATGAACTTGTGCTGGCAGTGCTGTTTTGCCACCAATGTTTAATTAATGTGTTTTCTTAATTAACTCATCATTAATAACACATTATATATCAGTCTTAAAGAAGAAGCAATCCACCACTTTAGCTGAACGCCACTAACTTGATGAAGTCATGAAAAGCTAATTCTTTGTTAATGATGATTACAATATTTGCAATTCAACTGCATGCATGTGCTCTGTGCCGTGAAGGGACAGTTATTCGTTGGTCTGTTTAATTGCAGACAACTATAAAGAAAACATGAGCATGCTTAATAACTCAGGAACCGTGATGATGGAAATCCTTCAGTTTTGAACTAATTGTACTTTAGGTATGCATGAGATACTGTTAATTATTGTACAATCCTGATAATTCAAGAGGTATTACATGCATGAAAACATGCTGTTTCATGCGTGAATTCACAGCAATTAATGTACCCGAACAATGGTTTGCCGAAGTTGATATGGGGACCAACTGGCTTGCAGCAGAGGCCTCCACCCACATCCTACATCCTGACATTTCCTACACAAATCCACAGGGAACATGGTTAAGCATTTTCTACACCTGCAGAAATGTTGTTAGGATACTTCTTTTCCTACAGCACTCTGATTAAATGCGAGAGGGCGAATAATCTGTTCAACTGAATTGTGAGCATGACTGAGGTAAAGAAAGAAAGAAAGAAAGAAAGAAAGAAAGAAAGAAAGAAAGAAAGAAAGAAAGAAAGAAAGAAAGAAATACAATAAAAAAGGCCTACTTTTTTATGTATACCAGCAATACCATAGTCATTCTTAAAGGGGAGCTACTCAGTGCATTCGATGCTATATATATCTCCCTCTCTCTCTATATATATGTGTGTGTGTGTGTGTGTGTGTGTGTGTGTGTGTGTGTGTGTGTGTGTGTGTGTGTGTGTGTGTGTGTGTGTGTGTGTGTTTTTCCGTCTCAGTTGAAGTCTGCAAGTATACATTTTTCCTCCCACACAGGCCCTTATGAAATGATTGGCAGTGCCTCACACAGTTCCTTTGGCTACAAGGACTAAGGCTATGGCAAAAACAAGGCTCACACTGGGTGCAGCATCCAGTGTTGCTGCCATACCTGGAGGCACAGAATCTGCCCTATCCACACTAATAGGGAGGGCAGGGGCTGAGACATGTTTAGCTTGCATGGATAGCATAACTGATCCATCCTACTGTTGCTATCATGAGAAAATAAATGCATAAATCGTAGAAAGAGTTTTGTAATAAAGCAGGCTCTCTTCTGTGGTTCATCCTGGCTGAGAAAATGAGCTTCAGATGGTCAATCTGGATCGCAAATGGCTCTAAATCATTCAGGCCTCTTGCTTCCTTGCTTGTCTACCTGATTGTTGGATTGGCATCTACCTTTGCGCCCTCACTCTCTCCCTCTTTATTTCTCCCATTCGCAAGTCCAATGCTTTGGGATCAATTTAGAGGCAGTGTAATTGCCTTGAAACTATTGTAGCATCATTAGACCAGAGTTCTAAGATGGCATTTGCAGGGAAAGAAAGGGCATGGCTAACAGCTTCTCCATAGCTCTAAAGGTTACTTTTAATCACCCAATGAGGAATCCTCTTCTAGCGCCCCATTCCTGGTTGAATTTTACTCCCAGTTCCAGTCAAGGGTCCACATCCACCATGCAACAGCGTGTCTGGCAGGCAACTCCGCTAATTAACTGGTGGGTTTGTTTGTTACAGAAGGATTCTGACCTTTGACATGCTATGTGATGATACAAAGAAGTGGCTTTCACGTCGACTCAAAATATAAAACCAGGGCACATCTTTGGTGACCTAAGATGCAGAACTACCCTTTAAAAAGTGCCAGGACTGAGTTGAATCCCATATAAAAGGCTCATCTTTGACGGGAAGTTTTAGCCTTGACCGAGAATTGAGCATTACCATGAGTCATTAACTATGATTGGCTGAAAAGTAGCACAAAAGGTAGTCATCATCTAATTAATCTATATGTTTCTTTTCATCGTACAGAATGGTCTAAATCTGTCATCTTCAGGTAAGAGCTGAAGTGTGTTATCAAGAAGCTTCCACTGATGCTCAAATGGCCTCAGTCTTAGGTTTCCTAATCATACTGAGAAAAGGCATGATGGCAGACTTTTTTATGTCATTGGAAGATGATTACACTAGAGTAGGCCATTCATTTTTTCATCCCTGAAAGAGGCTTCACTTTGCTTAAGAGGTGTCTTTGCTCTAGTAGCAACAAAACAAAGTGGTTGGGGCAGAACACCAAGCCGACAAATTGAAACGAAGAAAGCTATAATTCAGTTTTTACCCTGTCAGTGCATACACTAAGCCATGACATGATTGTCAGTGATGAGTCCTCCATTTTTCTGCTTCTGTCTGTCTGACTTTTCAGCCCCTTGCTTCTTCAGACAAAGCAGCTTTTGCAGCCAACCCAAAACCCCACGGGTGAATCTTTCATAAATGAATAAATGAGGGGCAAATTATTATACACAGCACAGCACTGAAATTTGAAAGTGCAGCCACATGCACGTTCATCAGCAGGGTTTCTTTCTCTGGCTTCATTATTTCCTTTAGGAGTGAATACAGTCTCATGCAGACAAGAAATTCGTGTGACAGAAATTCTTGATAGCACTACAATTCTGCTCAGCTCCCCTCCCCCTATCAATGTGTTTCCTCAGCTGGCAGTGGTAAGACTGACATACATCAGACACACGCACGCATACACACACGCACGCGCAAAATCTAGGTCAAAGATCCATTAAAATTTCAACAAAGTCCTGTGCTCTGCCATAGAGGTGCAGTGAAAACAATTCAAATGGATGTGGAATGCCCATAGGGCTGCGCTATACCTTCCATGGTGGCCACCACTACAAAGCCTGGGTAGACTGGGGACCAGCACACACAGCAGAGACACAAATCTACACATTCAAACACACACACACACACACACACACACACACACACACACACACGCATATCTCAGTGTATCTCTATTCCGATGAGGGCACTTCCACTGACAACATGAATTCTCCATCCCCTAACCGTAATCTCAATCTACTCCTTGCCTTATGTCGAAATGAGAACCAGATTTACAACCCTACAGTATTCCTAAAAAGCATAACCTTAAATGTGAGGACAGACATCAACTTTCACAAACGCCCTCGCTATGAAAGCCTAAAAACACCAACTGCTTTTCACAAAAGACCACAACACACAAACAAACAGGTATGTCTCACTGGCTCTGTCTGAATGTGTTTGTGCAAGTGACTGCGGCAACCCACTGTACAGTCACACCAATGCCAAAAAACTGTCTCAATCCCTGCCCACCCACAGTAACACCACAACGCACACAAACCTCTGGCTGAGTATAGGTCATGACAGTGTCGCATAGCTGCCAGTGCCGAGGCCGAGTCACAAGGACAAAAAACTGTACGCCTCACCAGCGCTTAAAAGCTTACCCTGACAAACCATTTTCCATTTCAAATAACAACAAAAAGAATAAATAATTGAATAGCTGAAGCCCAATTTAAAGAGTCAAACATTGTCAGTCGTCACGACGTTGTTCTTCTTCCATTTTTGTGCATTAATATTCCATAAAATGAGTTTATTACAAGAAAAAATGTATGTTTCACTGAAAAGCCTCTTTGAATTACTACTTTATCAGCACCGCAGTTGGCTGCCAAAACAAACAAATAAGTCTTAAGATAGTTTGTATGGGATAAGAAGCTAAAAGAAGAGTAGAAGGCAAAGTCAGCAAATAAAATAGCAATCTTCTAGTTTTTTTTTCTTTTTTCTGGAAATTAAGAGTTGACAAAAGAACAGAACAGATAATTCTTTCAGCTGCAGCAAGATGTAAACAGTGGAACAACAACGCACTTCTAGTTCCACTTAATCCAAGTAGAGAAAAACGGAACAGTAACATCTTTGTGGAAAACAGAAAAAAATGTCTCACACATTAACCACAAAATGATTTACAAGACTTAAATTTTCAAGTCCTTTTGATTCGGAATAAGTAAGGTCACTGCAGATATCTTCCTTAATGATTCTGCCAGAAGACAGTGCTTCTGAGATACTCTCCAAAGAAACGACACAACTTACTTTCAAGTAAATCAGCTTTGTAGAAACTGATTTAGCAAAAAGCATTTGACTTGTACGGGCTAGAAAGAGTCTACATCAGAGATCCACATGATATCACTACTGTATAGGAGTTTTATACACAGGATGTTTCTTTTGATCCCACAGCAGGAGGGTCCCCCTAGTAAAAATCCAACCATTTTCAGCACTGCCAGAGGATTGTATCATGTAGAGAGCGCCACAAACCTTGATAAATTATCCTTGGTGGACTCTGCTGATTACAGTGGAGACCTCTGTGTTCAGAGATGAGGGTTGAAGGCACAGACAGAGCGCTGCCCAACTGATGCGAGCGTCCAGACTCAGCGAAGTCAAACAGTGACTGAATTGAGGACGCAGGAAGAGCACGAAAAACACACAAGTGCACACAGAGAGAGTAACAGGCTTTGGTGCGATACGCGGTACCTTAAAACAGGCTGCTGTCGTTCAGCTTGAGGCCAGTCAATGCAGCAGAGGCAGCTGACTAAAACACCTGCATGCTGGTACAAATGGGCTCTTGCAGCGTTGTACGTTTCTAATGATGATTTCATTTTTGACCTACCAACCTTGGAGGAAGTTCTACTACCGTTCTGAGTATCTTTTTCCTTAAAAAAAAAAAACACCATTTCCCCAGTTAGACATGATTTGAGCTTGGTTAATAGGGGGATTTTTATCTTATTTTATGATCTGAGAGAAATTAATATTTGCCCTGTTTAATGGGTCCAAGGCTAATGGCCGGTGGGATCTGTGTTAATATATTTGATGAAATGTGTTGTAAAGAAAATCATCATCACCATCATTTTCAGCATTAACACTCAAAGTCGAGTGTGATGGTCCTCCTGGCGTGTGTGGACGGGGTCCTTATTGTGGGTTTTCAAATGGCTAAAAAGGTCAGCTCTGGAACCACAAGCTTTCTTGCAGCGTGGACGCTGATGTGAGGTGCTGGAGCCGGGATGTGTGAGAGCGTGGCTCCTTCATGTAAACTGTTTCTGGTTTTGTTTTGAGTCTTCCCAGTCTGAGCTGCTTATGTGGAATTTTATAATTTGATCCCGATGTTGTCTTTTATCTGACCCCCGTGTGTTCATTGGCCGGCAGTTAGTTTTGAGCAAAGGACCAGTTTTGAGAGTCGTGCGTCAGGCTTTCGTATTACATGGCCTGTCCCTCTCAGCTGGGGTTTAATGATGGTGGTGGCAATGCTGTTGATGTCTGCTTCCTCAAGAACACTGATGTTGATGTATGGAGCTTCGCAAAAGCTCCACTGGCACAGCAGATGTGATGTTGTACCTCCCTGTCAACGTCTGCCCTTGAGGAGGGGTGACTTCCAAAGTAGAACTGGCCCACATTTTCAAGGCTTACACTGTCAACTGTTATTGTTGGCAGGAGTCCCGTGGGGGCTGATGGAGAAACTTGGTCTTTTTTACGTTCGTGAACACAAAAGGGTGTACGGCCTGGAAAAAATATCAAGTATGCTCTGTAGATCTGCATTTGTGTGGGCAACGATGGCGTTATCATCTGCATATTGCAGCTCCACAGTATGAAAGACCTATGCAGCAAAACACACACAGCCACTGACTGGTTGATAGGACTAAAAGTATTTTGCTTTAAAAAATAAAAACAAAACACTGACAACAGCGTGGCTCCTTTGCGCTTTACTTGTATCAGAATATTATATTGTGGAGCTGCTATTGAAAATGCCTACAGATTGGCAGCTGTGTGATACACGTGGAAAAAGAACGACAAATTGCTCTGGATATCATTTCAGTTGTCCATCACTGACTGTCAGCCATTTTGTTTTCATTTGCTCACATTTGCTGACTGTGTCTTTGTGAAATGTTCAGCTGACAGGTCATTCTGAAGAGTTTCTATAATAACATCATACCGTAGCCATCATGCGGCACATGGCTATTAAAGGATCATTAATTACAATGCTATTCCAAAGAACCAAAGAAGAAAAAAATAAAACAGCATGAACATGACACAATCTGAATAATGACTCGCATTTCATTCTGAGTAGAGTACTTGCCGGTGACATTTGAAAAACAGTGTCAAATTCAGGAGCAATTCTCAGTGAGCGCTGGCAGAGCCTAATTAAACTACAGCATCTACTTCTGCCCCTGTCTCTGCCTCGAAACAATAAAATCTGGATCAAGACTCCTGCCTGTCTTAGCACATGCCTGTACATGTGTGCATGTGTGCGTATGCGTGTGGACCTTAATGAGCGGTTGAGTCTTTGCGCATACTGGGTCTCAATCAGAAGGAGAGACAGTAGACATATTATGGAAGAGACATATTTTCCACCTGGCGCCATTTGCCCCGAGGAGAGGCCTGCCCGCGATGCTCAATCTCTGCTGAGACGTGTGTATGTGGGCCTATCAACCCTCAACAGAGCCAGAAATTCTCATATCTTCCCCTGCCGAGCCAGCAAGTTCCCCCGGTGAAGGAGAAATCCACACGCGCCCCACGCTCATGCACGAGAACACACACACACACACACACACACACGGGCGACAACAAGTGCACAAGCAGAGGGGACCAACCCAAAAACTGACACCTGGAAAATGTGAGGCCGTGTCAGACTGCGCTGCTTTATTTGACACACGGTGACTGTAAAGATTAGGACATGTCCCCGTGCAGCACAAATAAAACAACTACAATTTTCAGCCTCAAAAAATAGAACAGGGCTGATAAACACCCCTCTGACATAGCTCCCTGAAAAATTAAACATGAGAAGTTACAAAAAGATAATATTCAATGCTCGGCAACTGGACTGCTTCCACTCATCCACATGCATGCATGCATCACACACACACGCACACACACACACACATACACACACACACACACACACACACACACACACACACACACACACACACACACACACACACACACACCATATTAAAGCAACACCTTCCCTCCAAACATGTGTTTGAAGGCTTTGGTCACATTCAGTCACAAGGCCTAAAAATGCTAAGAATAAAAGATGAAGTGAAAAACAGGAGAAAAGCGAGTCCTTGTCCTCTTGCAACTCATTTTCATCTTTGTTTCACTCTTTTTTTCCCTCCTCCTTTTCATGTTGTAATTGGTTTTATTATGAAATGAAGGTAATCAATGCTGTGCTTTCACTGGCGGTCTCTGCGTCTGATTGGGCACAGCAGAGTCCTAATTATCACAGAAGAACACATCAGCGCTGACCCACAATACCCTCTCATAGCATGCAGTTGTGTTTGTGCACACATGTATGAAGGCGCACACACATTGATTTCAGATAAAAAAGAAGCCCACAAACAACATGAAATGCTCTCAGCCCACACAGTTAGCTGGCGTCGACCCATTATGTGTCACAATGACAGTAGCCCTAATACAGTCCTTATTAACAGGAGAACAACCTGCCTGGGGTTTTAATTGGGAAAGTGAGCAGGTATTGGCAGTGCATCAGATAGGACGGCTTGATGGTTATTTCAAGTGGTCTGATATGAATTCCAGGGGGTCCCCTCCATGGCTTTGTTGTGCTTATTAGTCGTCTGAACAGATAACAGATTGCATCTTAATTGGAAATCCCACCAGAAGCCTCGGTAACCATATTGTAAAATGATTCACACCTTTGGAGTTTGTCCTTCCCCAGGTTCTGAACCCCGGTTCACAGGTCAGGAGAGACAAAGTTTGGGGAAAATGAGGCAAAAATCAGAGGCCTTGTAGTTTGGACATCCACTTTGAAAGACTGCAATCACATATACTGGCGGTAGGAAATGAGGGGTGTATCAGTAACTATGTGCAAAGCGTGGTTCTTAAGGGATTGAGAGGTTAATAATTGGAGATTGACTGGCTAATAGATAGATATTACAGATGTACCATGGCTCTTTTTTCTACACTCTCCAGACCACTTTTACATCCATTAACTTTCTTTTTCTCCTTCACTTCTAAGATACAGAGCTCACATTAGCACTTGTCACCCATCCACTGCCCATGTTCTGTTCAGGGTTGCAACCTACCCTCATTCAAATCCCTAAAGATATTAGGTACAACAAGCATTTAGCATGTTGTGTTTGAAAAAGCTGTATCAAAAGGTGCTGGTACAACTATTAAAGTGAAGCATTAAACAAGACGTCCCAGTAAACTGCTGCTGATCAGTGTGTTGTCCTGTTGTTGGTTCAACGCCTATTTGTAAAGCCAAGCTAATCAGATGACTGTGGACAGAAGTAAATTAACTTAGATGCTGTTGTGCTTAACACTATGTTCTATTAACTCCACTTAATTTCTAAGACTTCTTAATTAGATAATTTGTAAAAGCCTGATATAAAGAAAAAAAGAATGTCTGTAAAAGAAAGTGTGATATTTAATGTTTACTACAGTCCTTCTTCTGCTCTCTGCTACCAGCTAAGAAAAGCCATATGTTCCATTAACTCCACTTAATGTCTGAGACTACTTAATTAGATAATTTAATTTTTTGTAAAGGCCTGATATAAAGAAAAAAAGAATGTCCTTAAAAAAAAAAAAGTGTGATATTTAATGTTTACTACAGTCTTTCTTCTGCTCTCTGCTGCCAACTAAGGAAAGAAAAGCAATAAAAAAAGCTTCAACATTGTATACATTTTCCCTGTGGTATCAAAGATAGTATCAAATATGGATATTGTATCTAAGCTAGAATTGCCACTGTTGTGACAACACTAATTGTACTGACATACCAAGGTAACACCAGGCAATGTCTCCATTTTCAGAAAGCCACAAACACACAGTGCAGTAACAACTTCATGAAAGTCAGAGTTCAAGTACAATGGCGGCATGACCACAAGTCTCTATTCCCCTTTTGTTGATATTACTATCAGATTTTTAAAACAAATATTGGTATTATCCTCAGAAATCCAATATCAGGCTATAGATCCCACCCATTACTGCTCTCATTGATTGCTAAATAACACATGCAAGTCACATTTTGTATTCCTCATCACGGCCTTCCTTTAAAGTAGCCGCAAAAATTTGCAACTGATCTTTAGATGCAGACAATTTTCCACCCAGAATTAATTGTGTGAACATCAGCAAATCCAGAGAAATGCACCTACACTCATCATATCTCCGCCTATCATCTGTGCACTCCTCTCAAATGCATATGCAAAATGAGGAAGGGTGCACTGTTTACAAGAAAGGTGTGCCTCAGATAACAGGCACCCTGCACGTTCTGGCTGGTGCGCCTGTTTGATAAATAATAAGCATGTGTCTTGGCAAAGAATGCATCAGAAATAGTGTGCAAAGAGCACTGTAAATCTGGCCTTCAGGATTTTGAGAAGGAGACAAAGAGGAGACAGAAAGACGGTAGACGAGGAAGAAATACAATTTTGTGCAGTGTGTACTTCCCTCGATAGGCAATGACGACTGACAAAGGGAAGGCAGAGCAGAGGAAACACTGAAAATAGATCATGAGGGGAAGAAAAAGCTTCACACATTCAACCAAGGAGCCTTATCAGCCAGACGAGCTTTTATTCTGAAATTAAAAATCCACGTTCAACAGTGCTACGAATTAGTTTGTACAGTTGACCAATGGGAAAATAGGCTGATGTCCATCGATAGAAACCTCTTAGATGAATACATGTGTTGGGAGGAAAGTAAGAATGAACATCATTGCATGTAATTAGTTAATTAATGCTGCATGACTTGAAGATTACAGTCAGTGGGAAACTGACCATGAATCAGTGTATGAAATCCAGCTGTTTATATTGATAACACACCATAATCTATGCAGGTATTAGAATTCTTGGTCTATTAAACTGAAGGCTTGGCACAGCAAAATATTGATCATGGTTATCGAGTTTCCCCAAGCACCAGGCTCTGGTCTATATGAAGCCTGTCTTTGAGATTTTAAGTAGGCTATTGACAATGCTAACCGAAACTGCTGAATGCACATTTCAAAAGGGGTTTTTAATTTGAAATTAAAAGAAAAAAAAAATGATGTAGCTGCATGATTCATGACAGACGACATTCATTAATTGTGGAATTGCGTTGGCTTCCCATGTGCAATGCTCGTTATTTAAAGTGAGCATGCACACATGTTTTCCAATCAGACTGTGCATCATGATTATTATTGTGATTAATATTGCTGTTAATAACATTAATACTGAGTGAAAGACCAAACACCATTCGACTTGTTGACATGTGCAAATGTTGTCTCCATATGTCACAGATTCACAAGACATTAGCTGCAATTGATGGTGCTAAAACAACAACTTGAGATAATAAATAAAACCGCTGTAAAATGATTACATAATTATCATAAGATCTTCTGAATGTTTGATAAATGAGGGCAATTAAACGTGGGGATGTGTGTGCACGCGCCCGCCTGACTGCGAGGACCACGTCTCAGGACGGGCTGGATGGGTACGAGCCACCAGGTGAGGCGAGGGCGTGTGAGAGCAGAGTGATAGAAAATCAGCATTTCTGATGCACATTACATTATTACGAATAATAATCAGTGGATCAGTTATAGAAAAATACTAAACCAATGTTCTGTGATTCCACAATCCAACAGTCAAAGTTGATTTCTGGAAAGACACATTGATATTAAAAGGCATGACCCTGCTGAATTGGTTTGGATGGTGTGAATTGTTAATGGTGCTACAAATATATTTTCACTTGGCTTGTTGTGAAATATTCAATGACCACCTTTCCACAGGGTTCGCATGCACATGCCATGGGCTCTACAGAGGCAATCAATGCACAGCTCAGTTCCAAAGCCTGTATGATCGCTGACGATATTCAGCATCAGCAAGACACACATTGTGTAGTGGAAATCATTCCATTATGTCCACTACATATTACACTAAAACGTGTTAAAAACTAAGCAGCCTACTGTACATGAAAATACTTTTTTTCCAAAAAAAATACAGCTCATGAAGTCTTGAAAGTCTCTCCTGTGTTCCTGATAGCATAGTTGTCTTTAACTACCTCTATCTGTCACATAACCTTTTACCATTTCAAGATACAAACACTACATTTTTAAGGAATAGTTTGGCCTTTCCTTCAGCTAACTGTTTCTCTGAGCTGTCTCCACACACACGCTGTAAACCAAAGCAGTGAACGTTCCTTTGCCAAACACATTTAATCTTCTCAATGACATCCAACACTAAACTCACGGTCTCGAGGAGACGGGCTCCTGAGAGAAAAGGTTCAACTGGTTTTGACACAAACTATTACTGGATAAAAAAACAGATTGACCGTGGCATTGAAATACACTTACTCCTCTGGGAAATGAAACATGTGGAAGTTAATACTTTCATTCATTCCTTCAGAAAATGAGTTCACATCGATTCTGGGCCAGCACAGTTCAAACATCCAGATCAGTCCCTGTCACAACATATGGAAACCCCTCACTGTGTGATCTGATGAAATTTTGATGGTGGATATGTGGTGCTGGCTTGTATTAGGTATGTCTATGACTTCCAAAGCCCAAATGAGGCTGTGATAGGATGTATACTTCCCTCCACTTCCCACAGATTCAAACCTCAGAGAGGCTTCAGTATTTGCCCTGTATCACAGTGCCCCCTACTGGCAGAAAAACTCTCTGACTGCAGCACCTCATGTGGAATGATGACAGGAAACATATGTGAATAAATTATTCTTACAAGCACAACAAGGCTCTATGGCATGCAAATGACTAACAGGCTTCACTTAAAGCGGACAGGAGGAAGAGGATATAATGAGATGCATCATCAGAGTCAAAGATTACAAAACAACCTGAAGCTTTGTTGTGCTCTACATTTTCTTATGTGCTCCTGCTAAAGAAATGTTTGCTCTTCTGCTTAGTTTATTCTCATTTTGAACAGTTTTATTCAGCTTTAAATTAACATTTCAAGAACAATTAGAAAAAAAACACTCAGTACTACCAAAGTAATAGTAATAACAATGTATACCAAAGCAATTTATACGATAGAGAAAGAGGCTTTGTTACTGATGACATGAAAACTGTTGAGATTAATTTGATTAGTTCTTGATATTACTGGCTGTTTGAATGCTCACCAAAGGAAGCTCCAGCATCGGTGTGTCCCACATAGAAACTGTGTTCATGGCTGTATATCTAAGCCACATCTCAGCAGTGACGAGGCACATGTTCAGTGAGCAAAACTACTTTCTGCAAATCATTTCAGACAATAAATATTGTATTGTTATAAATCACAAACTCACTGCGTCCATATAAATTAGGGTTTGAAAGATTGGTCATTCAATGAATTCTGTGGCTGACAGAAAATCAATCGATTCTAATTTAGACATTAGTAATTCATCAAATAAAATCTACCAAACATTTGCTGGCATCACGAAGGTAAACACTGGCTTTTTTTCCTCCTGTAATGTTGTTATAAATTATCATCATATATATTTTGTTTCTTGGCTCTCTTCCAGAAAACCTGAGATAAACATGACTTGCTCTCTGATACTCGTCGTAGGCATTTGCCATTATTTCATCATTTAGCTGAAAATCGCTAACACCTTCACACTTTTCTTGCTGGGCTAAGTAGACATCAACACCTCACCTCTCCTTGCATGGTTTATGCTGCTTGTCTCCAAAAGAGCAGTGAAATGACAAGTTCACATGTTGCAGGTGACAGATTTTTTTGTGCTGACTTGGTGTAGCACTAGAGAGCAGGAATATCTTTCTTTCAGGTTTTGCAGCTTGCTCAGTGATGATCGTTGGGAGGCAGCAAAACACCCTTGACCTGCCATCTCTGATCGTCGATTAACTGCTTTAGAGACCTTGAATTGTGGTATTGGTAGCAAGAGCTATTCATATTTTCTGGAGACACTGCGTCACATTAATTAGGGCTTATTTTCTCTCCGTGCCGGAGGACACTGACATCAAGCCACATTCAGTGCAGAAAAATTCAGACACTGCTGAACCAATGTTGATTGTTGGTTTGACACCGTGTTTTTCTTAATTACAACAGACAGAACAATAATTCCAGTGCATACAGCCTGTCAAGGCCAGTGTGTGTGTGCCTCCAAGTGTGTATTTCTGGCCCTACGTGTGACACTAAATTGTCAAGAGTGTACGTGTGTCCATACAATTACTTCAAAGGTGTCACCGCTGTCAATTACACACTGGCTAATTTAAACATGCATGCTTACCCACACACATTTCAATGACATCAACAAAATACCAAAGTAACAGGAGAGTAATGTCTTGTTGCCAGTGAAGGAAGATAATTTAGAAATCTTGCAGCTTACTCCTGATCCAATAAAGTCGACGAAAGTGTGGTGCTGTATGCACAAATCCTCTGCTGAGAAATGTTATCATTTTCCTTAGCAGCAATAACAGCCTCCACCGCTGCACTTATCACATCCTTCTCCCTCTATCACTCCCTTCATCTCAAATAATACTACTTCTTAAAACATCTCTTTCGTGTGTGCACCGTCGATGTCTGTCTTCTCACCCCCGTATCATTCTTTTTCTTTTCTGGTGCTCACTCTCTCACACACCCTCCCTCGCTCTCGTATATTTCCTCTCTCTCTCCACTCACTGATTCAAAAAGCATGTTGCCAAATTATATCCACACATAAAGTAAATAATATGAATTAAGGAAGTATCACATGTTCTAATAGTAGTGATTTAAGAAACTTCAAATTTAGTGAGAAATGCTCAGCAAAAAGAAAGAGTTCTGTGAATGACATCATATAAAAAGATGGAGAAAAAATTCCTGCTATATTGCTAAATGAGAAGCAGTTAAATATCCTTTCTCCTGATTCTTCGCTTTCTCTGAGAACCAAAGAGTCACAAAGGAACAACAGTTCCACAGAGCGTCAGCGTCACACGGCACACTCAACAAGGTCAGCTCGACCATTAGCTCACCTGTTTACTGGACACCAATGCCAAGTTGCAGCACCTAACATGCATAAACATACAAAACCAAGCACAGATTCAAATATAATACCAGATATCTGTGTGGTAATAAATTTGGGCAACAGACTAACAGGTAAATGCATAAAAGCATGTTTGTGTCTTTTTTTGAACATCTGGATCGATACGTTGAAGCTCTTTGGTCCAACAGGGTCACCAGGGCAGATAAGATTTGTCAAGAGCAGGGGTGCAACGAATACCAACACATAGCCAGTTAAAATGAACGACCAGAATGGTTGCAAATTATCGATTATTTGGTGATGCCATTGGGCAGCGACTACATTCTGAGTCGCTGCTGGATGACATCAGTGATAATACTGGAAGAGAACAACAGCGTGATGACAACACCTTCAAAAACCTCAAAGGCACTCAGCCTAAAGGTTGCAAACTGCAACTTTGTTTCCAAATCGCAAACAAGAGCAGATAATTATTATTCGCAGCAATCCTGTTCACGTTCCAAACGCGCCCAAACTTTACAATCTCAAGCACTGCGCCTTCATGGTGACCTTAATCAGTGTAGAATGTGCTGCTGACCCGTGCACAGGTTGCACAAGCCTAAAACAGCCTCAAGAGAAATTTAAAAGCTGATGGCTAAATAAAAGTAATTGTGCAATTGATAACTGATAAACCATTCGTATCAATACTCGATAGCCGCTAGTACTAGTGCTTAATCAGTTCAGGCCATTCGCTCACTCACAGTTGCCTCTGTCACTTAGTACATTGTGCAGCTGATATTTAATATATGTGCATTTTCTATATCAGGGGTCATCAACTACATTTGTCCAAGGGCCAGAATTTTTCTATCCAGACACTGTGTGTTATTTTTACTGGCCAATATTGGTGTGAACAGACTCGTAAAAAAACATGAAAAATCCATAATGATAACTAGATACTTAACCAGAAAATGCTCTCAGACCTCCACCAAGGAGGCAGTCGGTGCTCAATACAAGACAAACAGAAATTCTGTTCAGGATCTCAGGAAGCAAACAAGAATACTCAGTCAAGACTTAATAAAACAGTTGGCCATCCAAAAATGAACCCAAGTGATGCTTCTTCAGTCTAATAGAAAGCTTAGTGAATCCCCAACAACTGCAGAGTTACCTCCTTACTGCGGAGTTACTAGTCCGGCCAATGCGCTGCTGTTGGCTCCAGGGAATGGCCTCCCTGGGAGCTGTGCGGCTTGATGGTGGGTTTTCAGAGCAGAGAGGATGGAGTTGGAGAATAATTTGATTCTGTAGAACGGGTGAATTATGAATTACAGACTTTTTGGCTCGTTGTCAGGGGTTGGCAAGCTAATCAATGATCACTCTCAGGACAGACTGGGCCTCTTCCACTGGTGAGTTAATGTTTATGTGTGCATTTTCTGACTTCATTAATATTCTGCAGGCTGGGTGGGAAGCTTTGACGCACCAGATGTGGCCCACAGGCCGCCAGTTCATGTACCTTATCTGTATAATATATCTGTAAACTGTCAGTTTTCAATTCATACTTTTCAAGCGGCTAGAGCATCTAAAACAGCAATTCCATTAGTGAAAACAATGTGCCGGGAGTTTCTTTTGACAATGAAATGTCACTGGAGTCTGTTGTAGCTCTCATGCTGGTATCAGCGCCCACCTGTGTCAAAGTATGTATCAGAACACCCTGGGGGTGACTGCATCGGATTCTACAAGGTACCACAACGTTCAGAGCACAATGGTGCACTGGCTGCTCTGCTGCGGGGCCCTTGGTACTTCTCTAATAATCTACCCAGCATGTGTTTATCTTTGTTGGACCAGGTTGTGTGGAGGAGGCGGTCGGGAAAGGAAGGCAGACAGAATCCTGCCAGCCTGCATGTGAGGAGCCCACAAATCCAGAGGGACTGCTGGCTTTGTGTGAGCATGTGTGTGTGTGAGTGTGTGTGTGTGTGTGTGTTTGTGAGTGTGTGAGTGTGTGTGCGTGCGTCTGAGAGACAGAAGTGGCAGCAATACAGTTATGCCAACATGAGTTATGGTCTGACTTACACAGACACACACACAAAACATTTAATTGCCAAAAAAAAAAGTATCTCCCGGGCTCCATTGTGTCTAATGTGTTCAACGTTAATCTTACCCTTTGGGGACATTTGCTGTTGTGTTAATTACACACCACCAGGAGCCCTCATTAACACACATACAAATACATGCACACGACAGCACACACACAAACAAACTATGTACACAACTTAGGTGAAGCAAGTCGAAGCGTAGATTAAGTGAGGCAGTCAGTATGGGAAAAGCAAAGCTAATGAAGCATTTACAAAGATTGGGGTCATCTGAGACTTGCCTAAGGTCAAACCGTCTCCCACACCTTTAATGAACAAACCCAGCCTCAGATGTGGAGAGGGATTCATGGGCTTGAGTGGCCAGCGTGCCCTGCTTAGTCATCCACTACACCGCTTGCTCATCACATCCTGGCACAGGCCTTTGCTTCCACCACTGTGCTAGCTTTGGCTAATGCCAGTAGAGTAAGGCAAACTACAACCGTGACAACACAACCAATTAACCCAAGAGTATTTTCACTGGTCCTCTTGTCCGCCTGTTATCAGTGCTCATTACGGTCTGCTGCTTACTGCATCCATTAAAACTATGGAAAGCAACAACAAATGCTCCTATTTGTTTTCTCACTCATTTCAACTTTGGGGAGCCAAGAAGGCGAGTACTATAAGGCAGCTTGTTTTTTTCCCTGGTAGCACCCTCCTGGAGGGTGGACCACTAATGTCAGGGGCAGAGTAATGGGTTACAAGGTGACCCTTGTGTACCTGTCTTTCACTAGCTTTCACCTCTCTGCGGGACCTCTAATTGCATCGCAGGGGGGTTTTCACACAACCGATTATAGATAGTCAATTATGGATGCAGCAGTAGCAGATTTGTAAATGATGCATTGCATTTCCTTGGAAGAAACTGCCCCAGATCGACTGGGACAGGGAACTGTTGAGAGACAGAAACACCTCCAAAATGAAATACCTGGCCTATATACACCAATCACTCATGGGAAATGAAGGTGAATGCATGTAGAACTGCATAGTCAGTTTTGTTCTGTTGCATGCTGTGTACTACTACTACTACTACTACTACTACTACTACTACTGTGGTCAACACTTGCAGGGTCTCAGTGATGCATCTCTAGCAGTCTGTTTAATTATGTTAAACACAAAAAAGAAAATAACAAGAATTCAAATACAGGTTGCAAGACATAATCCAGATGTGTGGATTGACATTCACAAGGTAGAAAACATTCACATTGCTACTCTTCCAGCTGAAGTCTCCATTTCAGTATGGATGAACTGTAATAAAAAGTGCAATATGTTCTTCACATCCACATCAGACATAAAATATCCAATGTGTTTCGCTGCTTAGAGTGATTAAAATTAAAATCAAGGCGTATCAATCCTCTAAGGTTAATTTGTCTTACACAGTACGTCTGTGGTGTCTTTCCATCCTGGGGATGCCTGTGGCCTCAGAAAGGTTAATAAGCTTCTTTACCTCAGCCAGAGATGGATTGGAGGAGAGTTGGAAAGGTGAAAAGAAAGGCCATGAGAGCAGAAACGCCTTAATGCAAATCCACACAGTCAAAGTAATCTGCCTAGTCTTTAAAACCATCAGCTTCCCCACTTAACAGTCTCCAGCTCAAGCTGGACCTGTACTTTCCATGCAGCGAAACATTTATACACGCACTTGACACCCGTCAGCACTCATCTAGCCATGAGCAACTGGGGTCAAAAGTCTGGACAGAGTGTGGAGATGATACCTGCTGGAATACACTGTTCAGTGCTCTGCCTGCACACTGTGGATTTTAATGTAAACCAAGTCAATGTTTCGAGGAAATGTGCTTGATGTAGTGTAGTGCTACAGCCGGCTTCGGTGTGCTCACGTATACAGTAAAAGCAAATGCAAAATTCCCATGACCCTGCCTCTGTCCTGAAGTGTTACTGATGTAGTTTCCATTTACTTGCTTGTGTGGGTGGAGCGAAAGTGCAATAACAGTGCAACACCACCGAAAGACCTAAAGCCTAACATGGCTAAGTCTGAATGTAGCTACACAGCAGGCCCTGGAAGCCTCAGAGATTGTGAATTTTCTGTTTGTTTCTATGGTAAAAGATCGGACCGAAGACAAACAACAAGCCAGAAACAACATTAACATAATGTTTCACACTTTACAGCAGACTTCTTCAGTCCTCCTTACATTTATCACAGCACAGCTTTAGATTTTTTTCTGCAGCGTGTACTGTGTGTTTAATAAAACATGGTCAAAAGGAGAGAACAAAGGAGGGAATAAAGCATGAAACAAGCTGCAAATGCTCCAATTCACAAAGTCTTCCCCCTCAAGGCTTCTGCACTACAACAATTAAAAACATGTAGTCATGTGATTTATCACAATACATACATATATATATGTATTATTTTACCCGCCCTGAAAAGTACCTGTGTGCTTTGTTCTCTCAATTCAACACATCAGATTTTAAATGATCATTTCACTATTCATCTTCTTCAGAGGAGGCTTCAAGAAGACAGACAAAAGGAAGTATCACGTATGGAAAATAAAAACAAAGTCCAAAAATAACCATGCACGCTACGTCATTAACATATTCATTATCAGAAGCTTTGAAATATTATTTTTTGTCATCCTTCCTCATTTGAGAAAGATAAAAGTCTGGACAGTGGAAATATAAGTGAAGAAAAACTTAAAATTCCTTTACTTTAAAAAAAAAAAAGGTAATACAGACAGATGTAAAATGTACTGTAGCAAGAGAATAAAAGAAAAAAATGGGGGGGAGATTCTGACTTTAACTTCAAGGGAGATGACAAGGAGGTGAGGAAGGTGAAGAATACAGCCAGGGATACGGTGGGAGGATGGGGGAGCAAGCACAAGAAAGGGGGAAATAAATAAAAGGTAAAAAGCGAAGGCTAACTGTGCCAATATGTGCATCCTGAAGGGAAACTGAGAAAAGTGCAATGGACAGTTTATGTGCCTGCCGTGGAGAGGTGGTGCTCAGTCTTCTCGAGGGCCAGAGGAAAGCTTTAAAAAGCTCTCTTTCAAGATGGAGATCCAGAAGTGACACGTTTTAACTCCACATTAATTTTGTTGTACATTGCTGGGCTGCATCCTTTTTTTCCCTCACTGTGTGTGTGTGTGTGTGTGTGTATTATCTATTATTGGTCACAACCTATCCACCTTTCCACTATTTATTCCTCACAATTTGATTTAAACTGCTGTAATGTTACCGCTGTAAATAAACTACTGGAATGGGAATGGCGTAAATGTGGGACCTGAACAAAAACATAAAGAGAACGGCCTCATTTCGCTTGTTTGCCGACAGAAATGTCATATTATTATTATTGAAAGGACAACTAACTCAGCACAGGAAGATGCTGAAACCTATTCATGTGTTTTATTTAGGTTTGACTTATGTTTTTTTTTTTCCCCAAGCCTTTACGCTAAAACAAATCAAAAATCACTATCTAAAAAAGCCGCCTGGAACATCACTAACTTCTGAAGTCTCGTGGTCTCAGCTTTAACAATTTCCCTTCAGCATCTGTTTTTTTGGTCCTTTGTTTTTTTGTTTTGTTTTTTTACCCCTTTTTCAGTTGACTGTGGATCACAATCTGCAATCAGGCTTCTCTGTCTACCTTACTTTCCCTTTCCCTCATCTCAACCTTTTCTGTCTGTGTAGTAATTTACTTCGCTGTGGCGTTAGAAGTCATGATTGTTTATATTCAAGGAGGCACCATCTTGAACACGCAGGATTCTGATTGTTTACCCATCCTGCATGTGACATCACGGTTGCTCTCTTCCCCCCAGTGCTTCTCTGTCTCCTCTCTGTCCCTTTCCAGCCAGATTGGCTGTGGAGTGTCACCCCCTGGCCCACTAGTAGTCACAAACCAATTCCAGCAAAGAGGCTCAAAGACAAATTAAACTTAATGCCATGTAACAAACTCAGCGGGCGACTGCGCACCGGCAGGCTCTGTGTTAGCCGGTGGAGAAACGGGACTTGTGTGCACTTTTTGATCTGTATGGAAATCACGAGTCAACATGGAGCCGGATCTAAAGTGCATTTTGAAGAGGTCGGAGTCAGACAACAAGTGCGAAATTGAGATACAAGTAAAACATGTGCAATTACAACTGATGAATTCTGTTAACTGCGTGGCCGACAGAGTTTGTGTTCGATCTCATTTAAGGGGAGATTATGAAATACAGCGGGTGGTTGAGTTGTAACAGCTTGAAAAACAAACTGTGTCTACAGGCCTGTCAGAGAAAAAAATACCAACCATCGCTTAAGTAGAACAAAAGCTATCCGCCCCTGAAATTAATACCTAGCAAGAAGAATGAAAACAAAGCTGCAGAAGTTGCTCAGAGAATGTTGAGTGTCACTGAATTGCTCTGAATGGATTTGTGCAAAGGCTGCCAAAATATAAAGAAATCAGAGCAAAAGAAAACACACTTCCATTCTCTTGTGACAATTATCGACAAATCTGAAGCGTTTCTTGTCAAGACTTGTGTTTGAAAATGACTTAAAATGAATAAAAAGCAACGACTTCCACAGAGCCTCTCCATGCAGCACTCGAAAATGGCCAAACCAGTGCAGCAGCACTTCCACACAGTGAACAGTGAACCATCGCACATCAAGTATTCCCAATAAAATCCACCGCTCTCGTACTCATACTTCTGAGCTGGATTAGATATGCACTCCATATTCTGCTGTCTGGGATCATGGGGGCGAGTTAATGAAGCTCCACTGGGGCTTTTCCATGTGAAAAGCTCCAGTGACAGTGCTGACATTGTCCTCTTTTTAAACGCCAGTCCCAGTGTTAATAAGCATCCTATCACTCAATTAGGCAGGCATACAGATACTGAATGCGTACTACGGGAGGACACGCACACAAATACACACACCTCACAAAACACGCACAAACTGAACGCATCCTGCTTTAAAACTGGATGTCTCTTTTGAATATATTAGACTGATGTTGCACTGTTACAGGTTAATACTGTCTGGGGTGGTGGGGGGAGGACGGTTGTTATATATGCATGATATAACAAATACGGTCATATTAAATGCCATGTAATGGAAATGGGCTTGGGAATATGGTCAAGATACTCCAAGTCTTGATGTGAAAGCACAAACATATTATGCATGAGCCCAAAATACATGGAAGCTTAACTTTCAACTATCAAGAGGAATTAGGTTTTTAGCTGATGAATTCAGGATAAAGCTCAGAAACTCGTGGGTACTCAGTGTCCTTTTATTTGAATACAGTCACTTCACAGACTTTTCTGCCTCAGTCTCTTTGTTCCAGACTTATTGGTATTCAGTATGTGTGCATACTTGGAGCAAGGTATATGGGTTGTTTAAGTATTGTTGACAGAACAGTTCTAGACAGAACAAACTTACTTTGCCATGAAGATGCAGAAAAGGCCTGTGCAATAGCAGCAAAGTAAAATTAACGACATGGATTTAAATGCATATGCTGATTAATTACAAGCGCAAACGAGACAAAAATCTTCACTTTCAAGCGCCACTAGAGAAGTAGATTAAAAAGACTGACATATCCCAAACATGTGTTAGCTGGGTCTATCCAATAGAGCGAGCATGGAAAAAAAAAAAAATATTTAGATGCATGGGGGATATTTATTTTTGAGGAGACAGATTTACAGGTACATTACAGTGTACCTGAAGGCACATAAAAGTTAGCAGGGTGTAGAGTTGGGAGGCTGTAAGCGCAGGTATCAAAGAAAGCTAATATTCAGAGGGCTAAAGTTAAAGTGCACTGTGATACTCAGAATGGCTCTCATCTGAGAAGAGAAGATTAAAATCAGTGGGACATCACAGCAAGGCAATATGAAGGAGGAACGAGAGGAAATTTCTCTCGCTCGCTCGCTCGCTCTCCCTCTCGCAGACACAGATGCATACGCACATAATATAGTCTCCTACAATAAACCAATTACTTGTCATTAATATTTAAGGGCCTAATTTCCATTCATATGTGATATATTAAAAATGTGCAGGGATGAGCAAGGAAAATGGCTGACCCTGTGATATTCACAGTGGGCTGGCTGCCCCAAACAGAGAGAAATGAACATCAGGGTGTTTTGTGCTTTATTGAGACAAATGTCTCCTGCCTGTGCCAGCAATTAATGGCCTTCCATCTAAAATGAGGGAAAAATTGTGCCATTTGAGGGTTTTCTTGCCCAAAATTGGATAATATCCTCTTTAGTTAGCTTCAAGTAATGATGAGCATTTAATCCACAATTTGTGATTTACTAGCGTGAGGAAAGGTCTTAGGTCATCCAAACAATTCAGTGAAGACAAGCATCGCTCTGCTCACACACACTGATGACAGTTTACAAAATGCGTATGTGGTGAAATGCCAATTGTGATCTTGTCTGTGGGAGACTGCAGCTGTTAAACAATGAGCCTGAGAGAGTGAGTGGGTGGGTGGGTTTTTTTTTTTTTTTTTTTATGAGGCCGGCTCCGATGCCAGATGGACACCGCCATGTCCAAAGAGATGATTTCAGGAAGCGAACGGAGAAGGGCGAGATAAGAGAAGAGAAAGGGAGCGATGTCAGGAGGAGAAGAAAAGCCCTGCACAGAGACGCACAGGAAGCTGCCTTGGTGGATGCTCCCTCCTCTCAGTTAACAGAATCAGTAATAAACAGCCTTGCTCTCCAGGGAACCGTGGCAAACCATCAAGCCTGACTCCCCAACACTCTCACATGGAACATATCAAAAGCTTATCATTGTACACATGCTATTAATACAAGGCAGACTATTCCGCAGTGGGCTGCAGTGTCTTGAGTTGAGCTTAAACTCGTTAGACAAAAGCCTTTATTACATTGTGACTATCAGAGAAGGCAGAGCTCCGACAGTAGTCTTGGGATATATATTTTATTTTTTTTCAAGAACAACAAGCTTTTCAAAGGTTCCTATCAACAAGGCGCATTGTTAGCGAATGAATACAGCTTAACAGGATTAAAATAATTTGAGTGGCAGTTATTGTTGCGACTGTGTTCTTTGGGCCAAACCTCGCTTCCATGGATTTTTATTGAACGTGCACCGTGGGGCCCCGAGCACACGGCGCGCTGGTCAGCAACAGTTTTCTTGTCCGACTAAGAGGTTGCTGAGTGTCGTGTGAGGTGGCCGACCATGCGTGAGTGTGTTTGATCTGGTGGTCGGGTCAGCCCTGATGTTAACAGAGTTATTAGGGGACTTATTAGGGAGAGTCAGAGAGCCAGCTAAACCCCCCACTGATTCCATCATTACTGCTGTTGTGGCAGGGTCATTACCGCCCTGCTGCTGGGGCTTTGTAGCAGGGATTGAGAATCCGCTGGTGTGCGCACCACACTGGCTCAGTGGGGAGAGTGTGTGTGTGTGTGTGTGGGGTGGTGTTGTAGGGAGAGAGGTAAAGGAAAATGGGTGTCAGAGTGAGGAGAACTCCTGAGGGTTTTGATCAAATCCCACGTGATGAGGGGGAGGACGACTGCAGCCATCACTTGAAGCAAGGTTTTAACAAAGTTACCTTTGAAGGGCTGACCTTTGGAGGGTGCATCTTTTTTAAACACAACAGAACGAAATAAAGAGAAAACAAAACATGTTAAAGATTAAATACAATTTAAATGCACTAATTAATTAAACATCAGTACAAAAAAAAAAAAATCTGACAGACATTTTTACTTTGCTTCATGGATTATATATCAAAGACACGACAGGAAATACCACACATGATGTGCACAAACCTGCTTAAAATTCTCCAGGCGAAGAGCTGCTTTGATATTCACTATTACAACATTATTCGATGCCTCTCTGTCTCCTTCTCTCCCTTGACAAATATTTAGATTTATTTCCAAAGGTGCTCTTCTGGATTGGTAACGCTTCTACCCGTCCCCCTCGGCCTTGTTCACCACAAGCACTTGGCTAAGCATGTTCATTAGCTGCCTCAGCATCATTAACACAGAGGGATGCTGGGAAAGACAGTCTCAACGACCCTGCTCAGAGGGGTGGACTACAGCCTCTGATTCCTCCTTCAGGATGTACATCCATCTTCATTAAGCCTCTCTCTTTCTGCAGGAGTGAGACTGACTTTCAAACCATAAAATGTATTAATTCACCGGACCACCCAACAACCCACTTGGTGAAATAATAAAAATAAATTCAGGATATATTCATGTTTAAAACAGTGTGAGCTCTGAATATATGTATTCACTTACTTCATCTGAAATTAGCAAATATTTCCAAAGTAACTCTTCGCTGAAATGTACAGTACATTCAAGGATTTCAGTTGTTGTGGAGTAACTTTTCATCTTTTGTTGCATTGTTTCTGCGGAGAAGCCCAGACATCACCATTACAAAGTGGCATATGCCCTTTGTCCATCAGCAATTGGTGTGTGCAATGGAGGAAACATTTTGGGAGAAAGGGGGTGTGAAGTTTGCCAACATCAATCTTGTTTCAAATTGAACTGCAAAGTTCCAGCTGAATGAATTGCCTTTCAAATGCAGCAGGCCATGGCTACACACATTCAATCCCGAAGTGAATCTGATTTGATCCCAAAGAGCCGTACAAAGGCACAACCCACTGATTGATAAAGCGAACTGAGGGGAGATGAGGGTAAAAGAAGAAAAAAGAGAGAGCAAAGTCAATGGAGAAGAGGCTAAAGTAAGAGGAGAAAGCCGATACAGCCGAGCGAGGCCAGAGAAGAGGGGAAAGGACAAGAGAAAGAAAGCAGAGGGAGGAAACTGTTTTAATGGGAAATAAAATAACTATAACGTCTGTTGTTCTACAGGACCCGTCTGACGTCTCGTATACAAGTTGAAAAGATGTGAAAACCCGGGATGGTTAGCGAGAGATGAGAAGAAGAGAGATGTGTGTCGCTGATAACAGATTGCTGAGCTCTGCGCGTGGGTAGGAACAATTTTCCCATCACAAAGCACGCAATGGTGCCAAAGGTGAAATACCTGCCTTGACATCAGTGACTGAGCTGTAGCTTTAAGAGTAACACATTTTCATCTCGCAGGAGAAGGTGCTACTTTTTCCCCCACACTCGAACAGGAAGCAGCGTGCAGTTGAAAAATCTTTAAATTATAAAGTGGATTAAGGTTCACTGTATAAAAACAGCGGAAGCCATGTTGCAGCTCAAAAACAAGACTTATCACAGAGTTTAAATGAAGCTTCATTCTCATTTTTAGCACATTAGTGTTTCTAAGTCATTAGCTTACACTGGAAGGATAATTCACTGTGCCTTTATTGCTACATCAGCAAAACACTCTTCATGTGGAAACTGTTTAATCTGAATCAAAAATCTAATTTCCTCTTGATAAAGGCCATGTGAGACCAGAAACAGCTGTGCTTTCTGTCAGGTGTGAAGCAGCAATGCAACGGATCTTGAGTGGGAGATCTGTGCAGATTTACTACCTTAATTTAAGGCAGCAAGACGAATAAATTAAAGGTAAAGTGAGGATAATTCAGTCTGATATTATTTGTTTTCATTTTTCTTCTTTACAACCTTGGCTTTATTTTCAAAGGTGTTAATTAATGATGCATAGATATGAATAATTGTGTATTCATAAAACAAAAATATTGTTTCTTTTTTATTTGTACTTTACTCGACAACTTAATTCCTGAGTTATGTGGTTGATAGAGGTTATATTTCTGTGTATAAACTGCTGTTTTGCAGAGCTACTTGTGATGAATGTTGCTGATCTGATGGAGTGGTAAGGACGCTTCCAGTGTATCTGAATTGTGATTGATACTTTTGGAAATGTGTTTTTTCCTGTGCCGTCCTGAATTGAGATGCAACTTGATGTTGCCTGTATGGCTTAATCAGTGACACGTCTTTGGCCTTCAGAGTACCTAATAACTGACGTGTTGAATTCTCAATCAGGCCGCAGAAACATCTTATAATAAATGTCAAAGGAAAAAAGTAAAAAGCCACTTTTAGAAGATTGAAGCCGAGCTTGAAATCCCTCTTGATTATCATTTCCTTTTCTTGCAGAAACTCATTAAACAGTGAGACTCATAAAAGCAGCAGGGGAGATGACAGTCCTGCATTCTCAGTTGTTTTAGAGGCCTCTGAGCGCAATAAGCATCTGAAAATTGGGGGCTGTTAAAGTGATTCTTTTTTTTTGCTTTTACTGCCTAAGTGTTGTTCTTCAACAATACAAGTAACAAGCAAGAATCCCAAGGAACGTGGAGTTAACAGAAGCCTTTTTGCACCATTTTCTGAGGGCAGCTCTGCAGGGAAGGCATTTACACCTGCTTGCCTCATCTTTCACGATACACTAGTCCCCTGAAGTGTGCTCTACTTATAAATATCCACGTCTAAGATGTGGCAAAGATGGAGGTACCACAAAGAAGCAAAGGAAATACCAACAAGTGTGTGTGTGTGTGTGTGTGTGTGGGTGCTTCTAAAAAAAAAAAAAACGGTGGCAATATCCCAGACAAATGAAGTCAGTTTTCACCAGTGACTTGTTTGTCAAATCAGCACAAAGGATTTATGGTCCGTGGTAACACTGAGAGGTTACAATGAGAGCGCAAGACCACAGGAATTCATCTTGCAAGCCTCTCCACCTGAACCTCCGCCACGGCTTTAAACTACACCAGCACCGGTTAACCAATTTAGCTTGAGACGGAGGGAGACTCGCTACCCAAATAGGTCAGATTCAGAGCGGAAATAAGGCGGCGATCCTTCTGACAAAACGTTTAATGTTCAAGCGCTTGCTGCTCCATATCCTCAGATGTTTTTGAAAGACTATACTGCATGAATCATGAAACGGCGGAAAGAGAAAAACAAATGAACAACTATCTCATTTTGGGAAGATCCCATCTAGAACCTTTTTTTTTTTTTTTTTGCAATACCATCTACATCAAAGCCCTTCTCATTGACTTTCAACTTCACTGACATGGGGGGGTGGGGGTAGATATCAAACATTAAACAGCATTTTTCATTCATGAGCAAATCATGTTCTGTTTCAACAATAGAGGGAAAAGAGCTGATTCAGTGAAGTCGCTGCAGGGGTAATTGATAGGGATCCAGCAAAGGTAACTCCCAGGGGAAATGCTGGATCATGAATTCCTACCCTGCCAGCGGGAACATGGACTATCTATAGAGCTTTTTTTTAAAGCCCAGTGGGTGAGGAAGAGAATTTAATAAAGAATTTAAAAGGACATTTAAAGCTGAATTAAAACCCTGTGTCTGTGCAACTCCAAATGTTAAGTCGTATTTCACTTTAAGAATCTATTCTGAGAGTGTACTTCATGGCAGCGGTGCTCTGCAAACACGTTGCTGATTTACTAACACCAAATGCTAATTGCATCCCCCTCAATAACAATTTCTGAATCCAATAAAAGAACACAATGAAAAGTAAAATAATTAAATAGGTGTTGCAAAGGTGTCTGTCAGTGACTTCAGAAATGTCACAGAGCATGTGTCAAAAAATATAGTGTCTGGCAGATATGCTCTGGGGAGGGACGAAAAGGCCGATCCCTGCAACTTCATTAAGCCTTACAACAACTGTTCTTTCCTGCCCACATTCGCCCTCCATCTGTATTATGCCGGCAAATCACCTTGAGGCAGCTGAGGCAAAATTGCTATTTATTTCACAGAACAAAAAGAGATGAGACTAGTTTGTCGACCTGGAGGCTGTGAGAAAGATGTAGCAAGGAGCTGCTGGTGGGCTGACTGGTGTCCAAACAGAGGGTGGGTAGTGTATGGGAAAAGTTGGAGGACTGTATAGTTATGTCCACGCACCCTGACAGAGCTCAGATTTGACTGTTCTGCGCTTGACAGGCCTCTGACTTTTCCCCTCCCGCTGCTGCTAGAATAAGAGGGGTGTCGGGCGCACATACGTATACACACACTGTCAAAGAAGTGGAAAAATACTCAAATTGTCATGGGAAGAACACATCAAGTGCCTTCACACTCCCTCTTCTATAAAAAACCCGCTCTGTACTGCTTGTGTTATTCATCAGCAAGTTAGGTAGCCTGGTTGTGTATCTAAGAAACAAACTGGCCAGGACAAGAAAACTCCCAGAGCTTCCTTCACAAAAGCCTCCCGCCTTCCCTGATGGAGGATTGGTCTACTGGACTGGAAAAGGCAAGAAGCAAACCAAGCATAACTGCTCCTGGTTCACAGATATAGTGTATGCACAAGTTCAAGTCTGTGCACACCCACGTGCACACACAAAAACGCTGATCTGAAACTGCTCACTGCGCACAAACAACAAACACAATGAGCAGCCACATTGCATTTCGAGCTTTCTCAAAGACACAAGTATACAAACACTGCAGAGAGCCTTGGTATCCCTAATTGGCACTGAGATTTGACTTGAGAGCATACATAGATGGTGTTCAAATGCAGTGGGAAAAAGTGCTTGGTTTAAAGATAATTAACATTTCAGTGAGAAATTCTTAAAGTGTCACAAGATGAAAGTGGCTTGGCATCTACTGCCGGAGAGGCTAAATGAAGCATGTGTGTGTAGATTAATTAAGGAAGGGGTGAAGAGAGATGACGCCTCCTTACCTTTGCTCTGCGAGGAGAAGCAGAGGGAGAGCTGAGCAAATAGGTCAGGATTCTCAAACTTCTCTTCTTTGACTTTGATCCAGAAGCAATTCTCTGCCATTTCCTGAGGCACTATCTGTAATGACACAAGGATTCCATTATCACCACAATCAGAGACCGCCATTCCACCAACCTGCCACTCAAAAAGTTCTTCTCACTGGAGATGGGGTTTGTGTGTGTCTGTCTGTGTGTGGACACACACGTGCCTTTGTGTGTGCGCATCCTCAGTATTTGAGCAGCAAACAACAAACAATAAAGACCAAAGAATTCATGTGATGACAAATCACAATATGGCCATGATGATGTGTGAATGGACCCTGACTAAACCAGACGCACCAAAGCTCTTGGTGACCTCTTGAGATGAATGAATATGGGAATTTCAGCTCGCTCAGCACACCTGTTTATGCACCCCTCCACCGAGGACCTGCCTGAAACAGCAAAGCCTCTAAGACGCAACGAAGCACCGACACACAGTGAGGTGACAGCAGGCCACGGGGACGCTTTCTCACACCTACATAACAGACGAGAGACAGGAGGAGTGTACAGACAGGGTCCTCCCGCATATCTAACTCAAAGGCGGGTCAGCTCTGTGTTGTCGGCTGACGCCTTTGTTGAAAATTCTGACAAAAAAACAAGTTGTTTTTTTTTCTAAAAATGACAAGACTTGTGCTCTATATTTACTTGTGTTAGTTGTGTAATGTGTCAGTTTCATGGTATATCATATTCTAAAAATTCTAAAAAAAAAAAAAAAGCAGTTATCCTATTATGTACCTTTGCTCATTTATGGTATTACTCATTATCACTATTGGTGCAATATAAAAAAAAAAAAGAGTTATTGTAATAAATTAAGTGTTTGATTAACCAAAAAAACCCTTGTGTTTTTATTCTCTTAGGGATCATTACCGCAGGTGTTTCATTAGGGACCATCAACAAATTATTGTTTGAATGACACAAAACCAATGTTATTTTCAATACCTTTGTGACTGACTTGTGCCCATATTACTGAAAATTGTGATTAAAAAATTCGGCAAAATTGTCCTCGTGCAGCTATTTGATTGTTAATGGGCACTTATTTTACATTCATATATGAATGGAAAATA
The DNA here is from genome assembly GCF_039877785.1 of Chaetodon trifascialis. Lineage (NCBI taxonomy): Eukaryota > Metazoa > Chordata > Actinopteri > Chaetodontiformes > Chaetodontidae > Chaetodon > Chaetodon trifascialis. The sequence continues at coordinate 22,020,749 of NC_092060.1, forward strand.
ACTGCTGTATTATAGTTTCTATGTTACAAATCAATACCGAATTGTATTACTACAGTGGACAAATAGGACATAGCTCTTTTTATAGGATTTCAATGTTTCTTCAATTTTATATTAATATTTTTTAATACTTTTATTTACATATGTTTCATGAGATCAAAATTCAGCATTTTTTTTTTCAATTGCTGACACACCAGATGGTTTGTTATACAGAACCATCTGGGAAGTCGTCCTTGGAAACTGTTAGGAAAAGGGCAGGCGCGTTAAAAAAACACTTGGCAGGTGATTGGATGAACCATCTGTCTATCACTGCCCATCACGGGCTAACTTCAACCAATCACATCAATGAGCCGTATGATGTTGTCGCAGGACTCTTCACAGTCCAATTGAGAGAAGAGTGAAAAGATCTTTTCCATTGAGAAAAGCCTTCAGCCTTCATTCTTTGCTCTTCTTTCAATGAGGAAATACTCTCCAGTTCTGAGATAACTGATGCTACAGCCGCTTCTACGCTAACCTCTTTAGGAGCCACCATTGTTGCTTACAAACAAAGAGTTGCCTCTCTCACTATCGTCGCATCTGAACCACACCTTACTAAAAGCTGTTTTCCTGCATCATTCTTGTCTTCACTTCTTATCATCAGGCTCTGTGCCCCTTTGTCCTCTTCTTAATCTTAAGTTGGTAAGCAAGAATAGTGATTTTTTCTCACTTTAGCAGCGTACACGCATTCCATGTTCATTCTCCTGCTTTCGCCACTTTTGTCTTCAAGAAATCTGACAAAACTGAGAGAGTCAGATATAAACAAACCCATCTAATATGTTGTACACATTACTTGCTAATAATGTGCGTGGCACTAAACTTCACCTGCTGTACACTGGTGTAAGTGCTATGGTGAGAGCTCTTAGTGTGACACTGTTGAAGCTTTTTTATCGAGGGTCTGGACTAGGAGTTGGGCTATTACGCTTCTGCCATTAACCTCCTCAAAGCTCCTCACAGTAATTACATACAGAAAGAGGTTTAAGTGCAACACTTATGCAACACAGTATAGACCGAGAGCTCCAGCTGGTGATAAGGTGATACCAGGTGATAAGTGTAAAAGTGAGTCCTACAGTGGCAACAAAAGGTGCTTTCATGGGAAGTTTATGAAATGTTCAACATCAGCTGGTGGTGGTGTTGAGTGTAGATAGCAAAGTGCCTCTGTGCTCTTTTATTTGCTCTCATACGATCCACTCAAAGTCCTACACTGCAGTCTATGTCATGTCTGCGATAGCCTAATTCAGAGAAAGTGGTGAAACAGCAAATTGTGATGTAGCTCAAAAATCCAATAACACAATGCTCTGTATCCCACTATCAAAACTCCTGCAATACTACACCTACTACAACAACACTACTACTACTACATCTATCAACAACAACAACAATAATAATGATAATAATAATAACAATAATTGCTTTAAAAGTTTTCTGGAAAGTCATGTCAAGCGAGACGGTGAAATCTTCAATCAATGTTCGCTGCAGCTCGTTCTGCTCATATACCTGTGCAGCAGCTCCACCCCAGCTGCATCCACTGCCCATACATTTATGCATTCAGATGTGAAGTCATTACCTACAAGTATACCAGTTATTATCTCTGATATTCGATCACAGGAAAAGAGGGGTGCCACATGTACCAATTTACATCTAATTTCAACTAAACCCTTTACGTTGTCCCTACTTTCCACTCGTGTTTCACTGGCTTTGAAAACCGCCCTCCACAGCATATGTTCTCTGACCAATAAGACATTCATGACAAACTGACACAGTCATCCACTGGATGCCCTTTACACTGATGAAACATGGTTGGATGCAGCTGGTTCTTTTCTCTTCCTGAAGCTTCATCACCAACTTACACTATTTTTTCATACAGTGAGGCAGAATAAATGTAGTGTTACAGCTGTATTTTCAGATCGGCTTAACTTGCTTTAATTACGATAAGGTAATTAGAAGTGGTGACTCCAATATCCACAATGACAGTTCTGCTTCCTTGAGTACGGTCCATTTCATCAACCTTCATGCTCTTTTGTCCTGACTCATCATATTACTAAGCCCAGCCATCAATGGGCCATTCCCTTGATCTCCCTGAATACTGATGTCAGAAGAACCACTACTCAACATCATTGCTGTGTTTACTGTGAAGTAACACACAAAACAGGTCAACTCAAGCAGAACTGTTAGAAAACAAAAACTGGCCAAATTCAAGCTCCATGGAGCAATGGTGGCATTAAAACTGGACTACCATAAAGCTGAAAGGACACGCTGAAGAACTTAACTCCAGACTGACAGACAGCTGCAATACAAATAATGTGTGCTCCTGAACTGCAACAGAAACATGAAACTAGCCTGAAAATCCTGTCAAACCTTATTGATAGCCACAAGAACAATCCAAACTTCTTTGTCTCAGTCATTAACCAACTGACTAATCCTCCTCCAGCTAATTATACAAAGTTACTTCCCAAAAATAACTAACGGTTTTGCCACTTTGATGCTAGTCCACCTCTGCATGGAGTCACATTTAAACATTTCTCCATAGTGAGCTTCAGTGAGCTTACTGATGTCACGAGCCAAATTAGATCATCCACCTCTCCCCTTGATCCACTCCCTGCAACCTTTTTTAAATTTGTTTTCAGTCATTTAGCAGATGTTTACTCACCATAGTGAGCAGCTCTCTCCGGAGTGGCATTTTTCCCCATTCATTACAGACATCTGTTAGAAGGCCCCTTTTAAAAAAGAACACTTCAGACCCTCCGGTGCTAAGTACCTACCAAACAATCTCCAACCTTACAAACAACGGTATTATAAGTGAGAAAGTTGTATAACACATACAAAAATGCCAGTTCAGTTTTCCTACCTTGGCACCACATCACCTCATCTTTATATGCGTCTACTTAGCTGCATCACATAATCATCATAGCTACATGGATGACACACAACTCTACATTTCACCATCTCCTGATAACATCAGCTCTTTAGATTCCCTGCTTAGCTGCCTGAAGGACATCAGTTTCTGGATGTCACAAAATATCTGCATTTGAACGGAGAAAAGACTACAATTCTAGTGCTGGGTGCAAAGGCTCTTTCAAAATGCAGCTACAACACCACTAGGTATAAACTGTCCTTGAAGTGAGCGGCCCGTATTCAAAGCTAATGGTATAAAGTCCTCCAATAAAGACAAGGCATAACTTTTCTTGCCTATTTTGCGAAGTATCACAATTTTTACTATAAACCTGCAACGAAAGCCCAAATGGCAAACAGAAATCAGAACCTAATGGACATCGGCACAATGTCAGGGCACTACTGCTAACCACCAACTCACAGCTATGCTACCTATGCTATGCTATCAGTTAAGCAATTTGTAAATGTGTGTTTCTGCAAAAAAAAAAGTACAGCATGTTGCTTCCAACATCCAAAAAGTGCTAAACTAAATAGTTATGTATAACTAGTGTCCCAGGCACCAATGTAATGAGGTAAATAGCAACAGGAGAAGCAGTAACACTCTGTTCTCCACCACCAAGAAGTACGTTCACTGAGGAGGTAAAATGAAATCATCATAATTTGAAATGGGGTAATAACACGAAGTGAGCATTGCTTCATGCAAACAAGTAACTACAGCAGGGGTTTGGCATCAGGGTGGAGAGGGGAGTCGAAGAAAACACTCAAAGGAAAAGTGTGAGTCCATTCATTCACTCAGTTTGTAATGGAGACATGAACCGACATGGAAATTATTTGGTATGTGCTGAGAAAAGTGAACAGTATCACATTATTTTACATTTTTACAAAATGAAAGAAACTGCCATGGCGGAGACGGTTCTAACATGTTTTCTCTCTGTTGATTTTCATATGCACAAGAAGGTCAATCCCGTTAGCCTGACTTTGTGCCATAAATCGAGCCCTCATGGAGATCGTACCTGGTGGCAGACAGAATGGCAAAGTCAGAGACTCTTAAAGGGAACCCATCTTAACGCTGATGGCATCATTATTCTATTGCCATTACTGTACATTGTGCAATCAAGGTTTGATCGGCAAAGAAAACACAAACAACAACACTCCTGGTGAAGGATGCTTTTAGAAATTGCAACTTAACTTAACTCAAATCTTACTTTACTTACACAAGATAATGTTTAATCAAGATAACACACAAAACCATCTAACAACAAAGGCCAAAAGGGTTCCAAGGCATGTACATTCATTTCACAGTTTTAACTTATGTCAAGAAATGAGGGCGTTTTCATTCAGCTGCTCTAGCTGCACAACAGATTACACTATAAAACTGATCAATAACAACAACAACAATAGTAATAATCCTAACTTAAAAATAGTATTTGGCAAATAGGCAATGACCGAATGCATAGCTGATGGTGTAATTCTAAATTTCCTAAATTCTGTGACTTGGTGACTCTTAGGGGCTTCCTGCTGAGCCTGACCAGAATAAAGATGTCATTTCTATGTTTGAGTGAAGGAATTTGTTCCAATTTGAGCTAATGAGCTAACGCTGAGCTTAAATATGAGCCCGTCTCATGATGCTTTGCGTGACAGTTATTTCCTTAACCCCACTGCATCCATGCTGCCTTTTGTTCGGCGTTCCCACATGTGTACAAATATCCTTAATTAGTGTGGTAAGATTACATTAATTTATTTTTTCAGGAGGGATGCATACGAAATAGAACAATGTGGTGTGTGTGTGTGTGTGTGTGTGTGTGTGTGTGTGTGTGTGTGTGTGTGTGTGTGTGTGTGCGCGCGTGTGCGTGTGCGTGTGTGTGTGTGTGTGTGTGTGTTGTTTAATTTGGCATGGGGACAGTCCCATACTCTGTCTTCGCTAATAATTTTCTGTGGGAATCACTGACGCACAAATATGGAAGAACATGCAGGGAAAAAATAACTCAAGCTGATTTGAAAGGCATTTAGCACTTAAACAAAGCTGGCATTTCCCAGTATGTGCCTGGGCTCATCTATTCCTGTATGAGTGCCTTGTACTACTGCTTCTGACCAAGAATGTACTGCCACCACATCCCTTGTTGACTTCCCATGTAAACACTGTCACTACTGATTGAGAATATGATACTTGAAGTAGGTTATGTATACATGCACTATGTGTGTGTGTGTGTGTGTGTGTGTGTGTGTGTGTGTGTGTGTGTGTGTGTGTGTGTGTGTGTGTGTGTGTGTGTATATGTGTATATATATATATATATATATATATATATATATATATATATATATGATAGATAGTGTGATTTTAAATATGTAAGTGGTCATCACCTGTGTACAGATGAATGCAACAGCTGCCCTTCAACTGATTGATGAAACTCCACTGTCTAGTAATAACTGAATACCATTTTTGTTCTCAAATATATATATTCATACTCTCGTCAGACATGTATGGGGTTCCTGATAGACGGGACGTCTCTTTTCTCTCCTCTTCCTTCATAACACAAGCGAATCATACTTGCTCCTGCTAGGCTCATACTTCCATCTGCTGCACACAGAAAAGACAGAGGACTCTTAATCGACACAGGAGACACAGATTGTTTTTCCTCAGGTGGTGATGAATTTCATTTGCATCACCAAACTACAATTCCTGTGGAGGCAAGGTTAATGCTCCTGCACATTAACCTCTTTCCGTACGCCTCCCAGACAATGGGCATTTGCATGTCACTGCATGCACACAAATCAAATCTGCAAAACCACGTAGATACTGCACAAGAAAACGACTAGTAATATTTAAAATATCAAGGCACAAACAGGCCTGCCTGGCATTAAGACATAAAAAAATGTTGTTTTCTTACTGTTTTTCTCACAGGTTTGATATTTCTCACTGCTGCATGACACTATTAATAACTTTTCTTACTGCTCAGGAAACTCCCACACAGAGTGAAGCATTTGCATACATGCCATTTTAAAGAGTGCTTGACAGAAATTCAACCTGTAGCATGCTGCTTACGACACAACAGTCAACGTTGTTCTTCACATTTCTTCTCATTTGCATCGTTTGCTGGCCTGTTGTTGAATAAATAATGTACCACAGCAACCAAAATATTCCCCAGACAAAAACATGTAGCGATAACGAAAATGGCCCTCAACAGTCAAAATTCCTTTTTAATACATAACTTGATTGCACTAAAACCATTAAATATATTGTGCAACACTAACTTGATGTCAAAAGAAGTAGTCTGATGTTGGTTGCTGTTCAGTAATTGAAGACTGAAGCGAAAGGTCATACAAGCAAGGAACCATTAAATTAATGCTAAGAACTCCTGAGGCGATGGATAAATTAGCTGTGATGAAAAAAAAAAGGAGCCCACACGTAAGAAAATGTCCTATTGAAAATATATTCAAATGATGGAATATTACACAACCCAGCCTTCATTCAGTTATGCTAAAGAGTGTGAAAAGCCAAGGACATTTGACCAATGAAAATTGTTTACTGTTGCATCTTTTGAAATGAGTTCTGAGTGCGGAATCGTGCGGCCTGTGGCTGAAAGGTTCTTTGGCGAGATTAAGAATGCGTCTGAATAGAGCTCCTTTTGATTTGGATCTCCAACTTTGCATCTTCTTATTGCACACGGTTACTTCAAAAAATCCCCTAAATCCAGAGCTAAATGTTTGCATGATTGTAAAGAGACTGTGAAATATTTCATGTGAGCAGTGCAATAGCATCTCACCAATCACATGAGAGTCACAGTGAATGACAGCTCAGGTTAGCATACCTTGGTCCAGTTGACCCTCTTCATCACAGTTTCTGGCTTGTAGACCTTCTTAGGCGTCAGTCCATAAGGCAGCTTGACGACAGGCAACGCAGGAGGTGGGGGAGGCCCACCAAATCCCCCAGGGAAGGGCGGAGGAGGTGGAGGCCCAAAACCAGGGGGCGGTGGCGGAGGTGGAGGTCCTCCACCTGGGGGTGGAGGTGGTGGCGGAATGCCGGCGTGGCCAGGGAGAGGGGGAGGAGGTGGAGGAGGGGGAGGACAGCCACCAGGCGGAGGTGGCGGAGGTGGTGGTGGAGGAGGAGGTAGAGCTGCTGCACCCCCTGGTAGGGGCGGAGGAGGTGGTGCTCCGGGCACGGTGGGGCCCGCTGCAATCTGCAAATACAGGGTAGAAATGTTAAAGATGGCCGACACGTCGACCAAGCCTCAGTCTGAGGTCACTGATAGGCAGAAGGTGGATGTCTTGGTTTGTGTCAGTGAAGAAGCTTTTCTGTGAAAAACAATGTTTTACTGCCAGTATCTTAGCGACTTGCCATGATCTTTGACTGTGGAGAGACACAGTGTGTGTGTGTGTGTGTGTGTGTGTGTGTGTGTGTGTGTGTGTGTGTGTGTGAGAATAACAGTCGACCAGCTCACTGCAGTTTTACATCAAGGCTTACCAGGTTCTGGGTGAGTGTTGCTTGTAAGTTCAGACCACATGAAGAGGTCACGTCTCCTCCTGATCTTCTGACTTTACTATCCAAAAAGTTCATGCCCACAAGTTTAAAAACAGTTTTTTGTGGATGTTTGCCAAGTCGACTTTGCTGTGAGTCCTTTAAGTAAAGGCACTGCTCATGATCTTCACTATTCAGCAGCAGTGACATTCAGGAACATTTCCGTCTTTCCAGATTAGGAAAAAATGCTTGTACTTAATGAGTTTAGCTTGTTAAATGAAACAAATGGGTATTGTTGAACTTAAACTCAGTGGCTACAAAACTTGACACGAAATCATGTTTTTCTAGATTTACTGGTATCTACTGTATTGTTTGACATACATGGGAGTTCAGTTACAAGTTGGGATATACTCTAAACTGTCTGCATACTTGGGCTAAGTGTAACATCATATATACTGTATATTTACAAGAGATGTCAGGTTTATTGAGGGGGCTATCATGAGTATTTCAGAGCAACTGAAATAAATTTGTGCGCATGAAACAGAAAAATCTTGAAAAAGCAATGACTCCCTAAAGCAATTCTGCAGTGTGAGGATATGTTCTAGTAATGGGACTTGACTGAATGCTACAGTATATAAGAGACTATGAGTTGTACAGCTCATATTCACATCATGTCAGATTTATCAGAACACTTTCAATTCAAACTTGGATTTGTGTATTTTTTTATAATTTTCACGATGTTACATTACCTCGTAGTTGGTGTCATAAAATGCACATTTTTTTCAAACTGGTTGCATAAGCTCTACTGAAATCATCCATTTATAATTATCAATCAAATAGTATAATATACCTGCCATTGGAGGTACGAGTCATATGTAGACCAGTGATCTTAAACGAAACCAGTTCATCTGATTTAAGAACAAGATGACTGGAATTCATCTTGAAAAAAACAAAAATGCGGCTTTCTATGAAGCACTGGCAAAAAGGTTGGCCTTATGTGTTCAGAAATATCAATCCCTGCAGGTATGTATGGAAATATGCCGCAAAATGTTGGAGGAAAACCTGTGATCGACGACTGCTTTAATTTACAAAAGATAAGAATGTTGCTTTCCCATCAAGTCTTCATCATGAGTTCTCACAATGGCAGGCTATTACACAGTAGACAGGGATGTAATTAGACCTGAGACTGATAAGACAAAGTCTTTCAGTCCTTTGGCATGTCTGCACTATCACACATACTGCATACACAGGTAGTAGGTGATAGTCAGTGATAACGCCAATAGAAAAATGTTCAAGAGAAAAACAGTTATGCAAATACAACAATTACAGACACCCAAGCTTAGACAGGGTTTGATCTTTGAAGCTGATTAGACGGCGGCTCTTACCAAAAAGCGTTTCCACTTGCACTTCTCATTTCCAAAAGCAATTCCCTACTATGTGCTTTTCCCCCAGTCACTTGATTGTGAGCGCAAATGTGACTGGCTTCATATTTAAAGACATTACGTTGCGTTTTATTACATAATGGCATTGGCGAATTGTTTATTAGGGCCAAAATTAAAAAGGTGTTCTGCACGGAGCTTCTTGCACAGATCGCCCAGAGCCCTTCAGTGAAAATCCACATGCAATGATTACATGTCTGTCAATCTCGAGCCCTCCGTGGCCCGTTTTCTCTTTTAAGATTAATGTGAGAGAATGGAAGCAAATTAGTTGCTAAATTAGAACGCAGTTGTTTCCATACGGAAGGACCCTCTGAGTCTTTATCTCTCTCTCTCTCTGATCTACCCAATAATAATAAGCCCAGTGTTTCACAGAACCCTTGGGATCCAATACCATTGCCACTGGCTTCTTCCTGTTCCTCAGACACCAAAACAAATACCTAAAATAAAGACATCCATAAGCTGCAAATTGTGCATTTTGCCTTAAATGATAATGGTTATTTCATACTGCATTCATATGGGACAACATCAGACTTAATGTTCTGCGTTGTAATTAAGCAGCCCGTGCATGTTTTGTATAAGTGTCTGAGCATGCACAGTATATGTTTATGTAAGTATGTGAGACAAAATACACAAACATATCCGTCCATACAGACATTCTGAACGAGTAACATTTTACAGCAAAGGTTTCTTTTCCCAATTACTTTCCTATATGCTGATTGGTATATATCATCCAGCATGTTTTAATATTGTGTTTCTCGCCAGCCTGTGAAGGTCTCCTTGATGCTTTTTGGCTGATGTTACTATTGCGGAGCCCATCTGGAGATCTGTCTAAAGTAAAAGACAGGGCTAATATGAAATCTAACCCATCCAATTTGGATTCACAGTCTTCTGGACTCAGCGGGGAGGTCAGCATGGCAGGTAATTAACTCTGAACGCTATGTGATTAAATCTATGCCCCAATCTCATCTCTGATAGAGGAATTCAATCACAAAGTGTTTACTTATGAAAATTGCATTAAACACGTAGGAAATGTGTCTAGTTAAAACCACTACAGAGTTCAGCAGAGCTTCCAGCTGTTATATTATTTATCTGAATGGAATAAAGGTCTTAAATATCATTTTTTATGAAAGCATGTCATCTGTTTTGATTGATTAGTAATTTTAAGAGGCAAAACATTCTGGAAAATATGGTATTAAATCAGAGTAAATTTCAACTACATACACACAGCATTCCAGTTTGATTTCTTTTCTTTTTTTTTGCATGTCAGTTCATATCAAACACAAGCTGAAATTCCAGGTGCTTAAAACAATACCCTTAAAATTAATACGGAGTGGGGCAGACATGCAGAGGGAACAACAGAGAGGGCAGGAGATCATTCCCACAATCAGTTTCTTAATTGTCTCCAACAAACGTTTTGAAGCATCCACTTCATTTTATACACAACTTGGATTTGCAGGTAACTAAATGTGACATTATGTCGAGGGTCACGCATGCAAGGAGGACACCCACCTTGGCTTCAGATTCCCTGATGAGTCTCTGAGCCTCTTTGAGCTTGTCTGTTTCAATAGTTAACTGTGCAGATACAACACACACACACACACACACACACACATACGCACACACACCATGGGAATACACCACAGACACAGAGGGCAACAGAGAGGCACAAATGGGGGTGGGTTAGATAGACAGAGAAGAGGAAGCACACTAGAACACTAGAACAGGAAGAGTACTCACACCAACCACAAAAAAGCTGGAAAAAGAGTCGTGCAGGAGAGAGAGGATGTCCCGTGCACAGTTAATGACAATGGTAGTACAGTGTTATATTCCCATTTTGTCTGAATGAGCTATTTGATGTGCAAAAGGCAGAGTGTACTGTACTTTTACACCTAAAACAAGATGTAATCTATCTTCAAAAGCACATCAGTGCAGGGCCCTGACTGCAGCATGAAAGGAACAAGGCACAGCATCACTGACAGTTGGTACACCTTCAAAACCCTTCTTCCATTTCCCTTTTTTTTCATTTTTGGCATCGCAAAATACATTTCAACTTAACACTCTTAGATGTGTGATGGGCATTGATTTCACTCTGCAGTCTTTGTTTTAGAAATGTACCCATTTTGCTTTGATATTTCCCTCTGTGCGACCTTGCCAAAAGAAAAATGAAGGGAGCGTATTCCACAGCAACTGAAACGTAATATTTTTATGGAGTCATTCCTACAGAACACATCTTACTATGGACTGTGGAGAACTAAATATTTAATGTGTAAAATGGAAAAGAAGATGGAAACTTTTAATGGGGTGACTTAAAAAGAAGTTTCATTTTGCAAGAATTTTAGAAAATGGTAGTAAAGTGCAATATTTAAAGCAAAGGGAAGTTTCATTTCATCTTTCATCCTCGGAGATTAAAAGGTAGAGGCTTTGAGATATCTCAGTTTTGAGGAACAAGCCAGAGAGATTTTTAGAATAGTATGCTTTGCTTTCAGAGAAGTCTAGCACTTTTGACCACCATTTTCATGGAGAATCGTGAATGGAAGGACACATGCAGAAGACATTTGAACGACAGTGAGCCGAACAGTCTGGGTTTGGCTAAACATTAGGGACTTAAGCAAGCAGTGAGGGCTGAAGGGACGGCTGTGGCGTTGAAGAAAGAAACTACGTTGCACATGTGTGATTCTGTCACTACACTTCCTGATGTTCTAGCCTGACTGTCTACTACGATTGGTTTGCCATAAGCCGAAAAGTTTTAGCAGGAAGTTCTCTAAGCAGCCGTTAGATGAGTGAAACGTTGCCTAGTGATATTTGATTTCCACTACTACGACAACCCGTTGCAATGTTTTGCCGTAGCCGTCCCTCTGATGTCACTGCTTAAAGACCCCATGTCATTATCAGTTGAGTCAAATTTTGTAATCAGCCAGGGCAGAAGGCAGCCTGGCAGTAAAAGACAGAGAAAGTGGTCCACTACACCTCCAGCTCCTCTTGGGGCCAAGCCGGGTCAGCTACAAGACCGCCAGGTTGTTAAAATCTATTAATGGGATGGCGCAGAGTGCTCCAATGTACCACTGCAGTGCTACATTATTCATCACATCCAGAGCCAATTCAATGAATAGGTTCCTTTTTTTATCTCGAATGGTTGCAAGCAAAGGTTTGGGGAAGGGTGGATGATTTCCACTTGTTGTGATTTCTGTGTCCTTTGTTGATGTTTACAGGCAGAACCTCCACTCAACTCAATTGGGGGATAATCAAACAGACACATCAAACAGGCTGCTTGTTACAATGCCAAAGTTCCCAGAGAAAGACTCTCATTAAATGTGTTGGTTCACAAACTAGGTGAAGAGAAGCGACTCAGGCATGCATGTGTTTTGATATCTGACAGGAATTCTGTCTAGGAGATGAAAGGTTAGGGTTAGCTCCCACTTCATTCATATTCAGCAAAACGGCAGTGATAGCACTGCAGCTTTGATGGACGAACTGAATGTGTGTCCTCACAACGACTTAAAGGTTCTGCGCTCTCACAGTTAATGGCTTTCTACAGCGCTGTGTCAAACGTGGATTAGGTTGCAAAACACACTCTTTCAGCTTAGCCTTCTTCAAGTAGCAGAATCACAAGCGTCTGACAGGATGACTCTGTTGTTTTGCTCAATGCTTGAGGTACCAATTGAATGGTCTCTGTGAACACCTGCCTAAAATAAAAAATAAAAACAGGAGATAACTCTGAACTGAATTGTTATTACAGAAATTGCATATTTCAAGAAAAAAAAATGAAAAAACAACTTCAGCCCTGACAGCCCCAAAATCAGCTCTAATTAAAATTAAAATTATATGTGAGGCCACTGAGGCCAGTGAAAATGAACAGATTAAAAGGACTCATAGTCACAGCAAAGTTTGCGTATGCTCAACAGTAGTGTAGTAAGTTTGGCTCGACTTGCATATACTGAAAAAACTGTTGGTATGTCCTGTTGCGATGCATAGGGGATATGTAAAGTCCTTATGGCCACACTCATGTAAGTTTGTGCCAAACAAATTACACGTTTTCCTGCCGAGGTTAATGTGTGTTGATGTGCGGCTCTCCAGCAGTAACCGCTCTTTGAAGGAGCATTCAGACAAACAGAGGAAGAGAGGGCTTGACTCTCCAGGGCTTCTCTGCTCTACACTACCTGTTCATGCACCACAGTCAGTCAGTCTTCAAAAGACAGAGGCCTGCCAGGGGAGGGTGAGGGGGATGTGCGTTATGGGGAAGAAAACAGTCGGAAACACAACATAAAAAGCTCCGACAAGGGAAAGGGGGCAAGCAGAGGTAACACAGCCTGATGCATTCATTTCTGACAGGAGGTGGAAGAGGGAGACGAGTAAAGGAGGGAAAGGGCGGGCATGAAGAAAGGAGCTTCAGATTCTGATGGGCTCATTAAAATAGGTGGGCAGGAATCAGGAACAGAGGGAGTGATGAATCGGTTTGGGCACAAATGCAGGTAACAAATGGTGACACAGCACTCAGGTGAGTGCGCAGGAGTGAAACCTACACACAAAATAAGTTCTACGGAGAAACAACACTGCAGCAGCCAGTGCCTGTGCTAGATCACTGCATTTGTTGTGGACCTGAGAACGACAGCTGGAGGACTAACTGAGAAAAGTCCCAGTGATGCTTGGACCACACATGCAGGTGCAGTTTATCAGACGGGGAGTGTAAGCAACCAGAGATGGATGTTTGAAATAAAAAATAAAATAAAAATCAATCTTTGATGTAAATGTAGCTATACCATCTTTCAATGCTGGCTTATATTAAATTCCATAAGCAGGAAGGCAAACTGCCCTTTTGTCCCAAGGCAGCACTAAAGTGTTTGAAATTGGGTTAAGGGGGAAATAGCAGTCATTTTCTCTGCTCAAAATGGACGGTTTTGCCTGGTAAGAAATGATGTAGAGGCCAGGAAAAGAAATGCAATCCATCTCTGTGATGATAGAATTACACAGGAAAAGCTTCAATAGAGCAATTCTCCCATAAAAAGAGCTACAACTTAAGAAGGAGATTGACCCCTTATTAAATCAAATGCTCTTGCATGGATGATCACTCCCACTTACAGCAGCAGCACATCTGTAAATGGGGTGGAAAGGTATCGTTCTGACCAAATCAGCCCTTTGTCCAGTGGGCTCCACTACTTCTAGTTGCTGTGATGACAAACACTCTTATTCCATTCAAGCTTGTATGAGACGTTTTTCACTTAAAAGCTGATTAAATGGCTTCTGGACATCTTTTTTTCCACTATCTTCTTCCTTTTTGGAAAACATACAATATAAAGGATCTCCGGGGGAATGTAACACTATTTTGCAGAGTAGTGGGATTTCTCTTTATGGATTTACCTGGGACTCCAGGGCCTGGATCTTCCCCTCCAGCTCTTTGATTCTCTCTTCCTTCTTTTGAGACTCGGCCTGGGCCTCCTGGCGCGCACTGAACTCCTCATCAAACTGCAAGAAAAGAGACAGGAGTTCTGTCTATGTGCACATAACAAACACTTGTGTAAACAGACACACACGGCAGGTTGGTGAGCGGCACGGTGTCTCCAGAGAATGGCCACAGGGCACATCAACAGACACCAAAACACGCTGTCTTACACTCTCTGGCCGATTTCTATTCATAGCTCTCCTGGCCCTAGAGCCCTGTTGTCCTTTGTCTTTGTTTCAGGCCTGGCTTTCATGTATGCTGATGGATCTAACCTTTGCAGAAACCAAGCCATGTCGCTACGATGATTTCACTGGCCCAGCAGGGTGCATGGTGGGCTGGTGGGACAGGACTCTTAATAAGAAAACATACCCAGGACCCCCTTGGTGTTGCCAGACAGAGGTAGTGAGGCTCCTTAAGATACTTTTAAATATTATAAATAACATGCTTGGTGGGGTAAGGTTTTAATTTGGCATTTTATATGTCCAAAATAAATAAAAAATACAAGCAATCAAGCAAATAATTAATCAATTTAATTAGCTTAAAGGGAAATGTAAGATAAAGAGAGAAGCCCTTAAAGGCCCACTTTAAAATGCAGAACTGAATCAGAAAAGCCTGCACATAACTTAACTCTGCTCCGGCACTGTGCACAAATAAGTATACATCAGAACATCGGCATTGATTCTTGTAATGCTGATACGGATCATGTAGCGTCACAGCCAGGTATTGATCAGGGCATGGAAAATCAATAGCTTGTCTGGGAGCTCTGAGGAAGAAAAAACTTTCCTGATGGGAGCCGGCCAACCAGAGGGGCTGTTGGAGTGATTAATGTCTCACCTTTTTGGAGAACTCTGCAGCCTTCTGCTCACTCTCTTCAACTTTGGCTTTATCCACACACTGATCTGCAAGACAACACAGCCGCGGTCATGAGATACTTCAAAGGCACGTCTGGGTGCTTTACTATTAGACCTGGGTCTTGTTTATCAAAGTATATTAGAGCTCAGATGATTGGAAATCTTTCTTGAAAAGTCTGTTCGGTCTAGGAGATGTTTACCACTTCGGATGGTCTTAAAAACTGTCACAGGTGTATTTCACAACACTTGAAACATTCCAAGCGTGTTTTGAGAGGGAAAACCAGCTCACTGCTGCCTCTCAAATGAGTGATTTAACCGAGCATTTCAAGGTTTGTTAGTCTAAGATTGCTATATAAAGTATCTTTCTATATATTTTCTCATGACATATGTCCTCCATGAAAGGTTGAATAATACAGACGCTTGTAATGAAAGGCAGAAGTCACTGAATAATAAAATGAATATAAATATAATTCAGGGCTGCACAGAGGCGCAGCAGGTAGTGTGCGTGCCTCACAGCAAGAAGGTTGCACGGTCGATTCCCAGGTTGGGCCTTTCTGTGTGAAGTTTGCGTGTTCTTCCCGTGCATGAATGGGTTCTCTCCGGGTACTCCGGCTTCCTCCCACAGACCAAAAACATGCTCATTAGGTTGAATGGTGACTCTAAATTGCCCCTAGGTGTGAGTGTGAGTATGAATGGTTGTGTGTATGTGCCCTGCGATCGGCTGGCGACTGGTCCAGGGTGTACCCCGCCTCCCGCCCATTGACAGCCGAGATAGGCTCCGGCCCCCCGCGACCCCGAAAGGGATAAGCAGCATAGAAAATGGATGGATGGATGGATGGAAATATAATTCATTCATCTTCTATACCAACTATCCCTTTTGGGGTTGCGGGGGGGCTGGAGCCTATCCCAGCTGTCAATGGGCGGGAGGCGGGGTACACCCTGGACCGGTCACCAGTTGATCGCAGGGCAACACACAAGACAGACAACCATTCACGCTCACACTCACACCTAAGGACAATTTTAGAGTCACCAATTAACCTAATGAGCATGTTTTTGGTCTGTGGGAGGAATGCGCACTACCTGCTGCGCCACCGTGCTGCCCTATCCTATATATATAATATGTAATAAATATTATATGTATAAAATGTCTGGGAAATGTTCTGGGGAAGAAAGAAGACAGTATAAAATGCGCAGCTTTGCCTGCTGATGCAACTTCCGTGCTGACCCTGGGACAAAGGGACAGCAAGAGATAGAGGGTTTCCATGATACGTTGAATACGTCTCACATACAGGGACGTCAGTCATACTGCTCGATTCTTGGCTCATGCAGATGCACTAATAATTTGGCCTCATCTTGTCTTGATCCTGCTCTCCCTGAGAAGGGTGGGAATCATCACCTAAAAACTGTGACCTGTTATCTGTCGCTTCAGGGTGTGTGACTTGAATAAGAGAAAAAAAGTCATAGCCTAAGCACAAGACTAAATGAGCACGTTTGCATGCTTTGCCAATTTTTCTTTCATTACATATTTTCTATTTCACAATTACAGCGTAGATTAATCATTTGAAGGGCAATGTACTGTACGTGCAAGTTTTAAGTATAAATTATTGTTAGATCTCACATCACGCAACACATTTTCCCTCCGAAAAATAACTGTTCTTGGGAAACAACACCTCATGTGTATGTGAAAAACAACAAAACAGAAAATTGAAAAAGGGTGGAAAGGCACCTCTCAGAAACTCATGTGGATACGGCATCTGTCCCCTGTGTGAATTCAACGAAACATCCTCAAAAGTTTTTATCAACTGATTAAATCTCAGCAAAGTGAGTGAAAAAACTTATTTAATACAGCAGCAGCCCTCTGTGGATAGGTTTAGAAACTTTTAATGACCCTTTGTTGGCAAGTCACAGAACTGTTAGTGACACAACAGAGACAAAGTGGTGTTATTTATTTCTTTTCTCTGTTTGAAAAAGATTCTCCATTAGCAATGCAGTGCAAATAGATGTTTTCTCCATGATTCCAGGATCACGCCTGGCGAATACTACAAATGAGGAAAAAGAGACATTTAAAATGATGGGGAATTAACTGAATTCATTCTGCCAGATACGCTGCATTATTCATCAATGATGAGGTGACCCCATCTTATAGGTCAGGACACTGCGGGTGTTTGTCAGAGGAGTCCCGGGGGGATCTGGGATAATGAGAATGACTGCGAGGTATCAAAACAGTCTCAGCAACATCAGTGATATACCTCCTGCAGCATGTCTTTTAAAAAGAAAAAGGAAACCCATCTTCAGGATGATTTCAGCGCATTAGAATCTCAAAAGACTTTTATACACATTTTAGACTTTTTCCATCATGTGTTAAATTAATGAGTGAGTAAATATGAAGCATACCAATCAGGTGGGTGAAGTCCACGTCCAGTCTTTTACTGTAGCCAAAGTCGGGGTCCATCCCATTACGATGCAGGACCACCTGAGACACGCATTCTTCTATCACCTTGTAATACTGAGGCCTGGGGGGGTCAGAAGACATAAAGCAGAACAATTAGACAAGCTGCAGAAAGATATGAGTGACACAAACCCTACAAGGCTAAATAACCACAAATTATTCCCTTATCCAAGCTAGAGGTCACAAAATGCCATGTCAAAAAGGGTGCTGCTGGAGAAAATAGGCACCCTATTAAATTTGATCACTTGCTTCACCCCGATCATGAAATTAGCAGATTAATGGGCACACAGAACCCAAGTCTGTGTTAGTCTGTCCATTTCAAGGTGACATACGCTAGCCAACGCTACGCTTGCCCTCTTGCCTAATTTGCAATCATCTTTGCCAATTAGAGCAACCATAAAAACTGAAATGTAAATCTAATCAGTGTAATGTGCGTAATTGAAAGCACAATGGACGGGAAAACATGTCAGCCGGTTAGGAGTGTGACTGAGTGCCCGGTGTTGTCAAGCGGGGCGCCTGAATCAGCCCGAGAGTCCCACTCCGCCACACAGGTTGGTGTGTGACCTTTTCTCAGTAACATTATCAACTTTAATTGCTAGTGACATTTAGCAAATACAATGCCACCTTAAACTGAGCTCCAAACTGAGAAATAATTATTTTCTAAGCATGACATTGACCAGAAGTTGATGTTTGAATTCCCAACAGATAAAAACTTACTTTTTATTCCTTAAAGTCTCAAGATTAAGTTGTTGTAAACTGGAAGCTGAGATTTGAAATGGGGTGATACATGTGGAACACTGACCCTTAATGATGCTCATGAATAATACTGTAAAACCAGGAAGGACGATCACGGCTGCATGTGGCTGCGACCAGCTAATTGTTGCATTTGTGTGAACGGCTGGACAAATCGTGGACAGCGCTATGAAATCTGGTGGAGCGATGAGTACATAACTAGTAGGAGGAGTAAAGTATGAGATGCTGAGGCAGGGACAGCCTTCTGATTCAATGATCACACCAAGTGCATCTCTTTTTTAAGTAACACACACAGAGCTGAGGTTATGGTCCTCTATGAGCTCCAGGGCATAAATATACAGTACAACGCTCCAAATGTGCTTCCAGTAGGATCTGTTCCTTTAATTTACAAAAAATCCTGTCCTCCATTTAGAAACCAGTTTAGAAGTTCCTCAAATCCCTGTATGGCCAACATGCTGTAGTTTAAGGCCATTTCATCTTCTTGAAATTGTCCAATAGATTGATATGATAATAACTGAAACTGAGAGATTCAGAGAAGATTTTATGACAACTTTGATGCAGATAAGGAACTGAAAGTCTGATCAAAGCCTGCCCGTGCGACGGCGCTGCATGAAAGCACGCAGGGGAAGGAGCACTAATGTAACTAAGATGTAATAATTGATGTGAGCAGGCACAGCTGTGAACAAAGTGTCTGTTGTCGGGTGGGTTAATTTTGTGTAATACCAAAAAAGCACATACATCCAAGAATATGTCGAAATAAAAGGGAACATGTTGAACTTGTTATTAAAAAAAAACCTATTATTAAAAAAAAAAAACATGAAATAAAGTTTATTTCTGAGCCTTTAACTCTCGCTGTTGCCCATAAATTCAAAGGCTATGTTCTGTTGGTAACTCGTGGGTGGACAGGCCATATCATGTTATGAACAGAAATATGAAAGAACACAAAATTCTGAGCCAAAGCAAGTAAGAATAAATCAGCATTTAGGTGCACTGTTTTGAAAGCATGAAATGCCATACATTAAGCTTGAGCTGGCGGATTCGCCCACTCATGATTGGAACAAGCTAGTGAAAGCTCACACATCGCCCTGCATGGCTTAAGCACTGTGGCACTCGGCTTACAACTGTCACCAATGTACACCACATTATTATCTCAATAAGCCGCCCTATTTTCCCTTCGTCCTCCATCCTCCGCCACCACCAAGCAGATAGGGGCTGGGTGGAGATAACTGGAGACGGAGAGAGTGACCCAGAACTGTCAGGCCCCTCCACAGTGGGCAGGGCTGGGCTCCAGAAGCCAGCATATGTCCCCTGCATCCTTCCCCACCTCTGCTTTTACTTTGGCACCTTCATTTCTTCCAATGATAGCTTGCAGTTCAGCACAGCCCCAGCCACTTGATCCAGCTCTGCTCCACATAACCAGTGTAATCCCCATATCACCAGGCTCCAAAAGAGCAGATCTGCTCTATATTTACTGGGTGGGTTTGATGTGCTCCCATTCATTAGGCTTGCAGTGAGAGATTAATTATCAAAAATAAACCAAGCCCCGGAGGGGAGAGCAACAACTAATGTTGTGTTAGGAGGAATGACAGTAGACAGAGCACTTCAACAGTTTGCCCACTGTAGACCCTCTTAGAGTTATTAGAACACTAATCATATTATTTAATTATCATTTAATGTAGATTATTATTTGACACACACAAATCAAGGTACCAAGTGTGCTATCAATTCCAGTCCATACAATGATAAAAACAACTTAATCCCTTACTTTAGATAGAATATTATGAGCAAACATGCGTTCCTTTGATCACAAAGCCAAAGTCTGTCACACATTTACGCAGCATACCTGCCACCATTAAAGGATTCCAACTAGAGCCACGCATCGCCACCACACATCCTCTGATCTGCCTATTTTTTGTTCAAAGCAGGCAAAATGTTAAATACACGCTATGCTACTTCACATTCGCCCAATTTTGACCACAACATGAAAAGATGATAATTTTAAGGGCAAAGAGTGGAAAAAGAGAGATAGTATCTCTTGTAAATAGCTGCATGTACTATATGACTGCATCCTCCATCATCCTAACTCACACGGCTGTGATGTATGGGGAATGAAAAGCCTCAGACAGAATGATTTTCTGGTGTTAGCGTTTGTGTGTGCACATGCGTGGGTGTGTCCTTGCATTTGTGATGGAGGCTGGAATATTTCAAAAACATATCTTTAAAAAGACCATCCGTTTATTTATAGAGCATCGGCACTGATCCCTCCTTATTGCTGGCTCACACAGAGGCACATGGACACTGGAGCTGAGGTGGACGTGGCCGCACTAGCTGGTTAATGCGAATTCTATTTCTCACTTCCTACGAATAGATGAGGAATGCATTATTCATAACTCCAAGGGAACAGCAACTTGTCTATGGTAAATTCATCTTCCTCCTCTCATCCTCATCCAGCTTCCTTTTTTTTAAGCCTTATTTCTGCAAAAAAGGTCTGACACAGCAGTGAATTCATCAGTGTCACTCCATTCAGAGGACTGGCGGCCTTCCTGTCCAGTCACTGACACATTTGCTCTTCAAAGGCAAAGTAAAAACAGTTTAAAATTACTTAATAACTCCAAAATACAGAATATTATCCCTACTCATAGAATTTGTTGTCCCCCGAGGCTCAGGCCTGTGCAGCACCTCAAGCTGCACAGCTCTGCAGCGCTAACGTGGGTGTGGTTCAATAGAGTTACAGATTTTGACACAGAAAGGTTAATTAAGTAATTCCTCCATAGAAGATGCAGTGTGGAGACAGTTTTTAGCATGTTGTCCTCATCTTCAACTCCAGCCAGGCAACACATGAAACTCCAGAATAGAGCTCATGCCATCTCCATAAACCCCTATAAAGCTGATAGGCTAATCATTAGCCAATGTGGTCGATAGCGATGTTGTCTTAATCGGTGGGGAACGGGTTGGATGTACTCCAGGTTTTATATCATTGCTGAAACCTGATCTACATTGTTTTACATAGGCTTTCAAGTTGGGTTATCACACTTGTTCCCACATATTTGTACCATGTTTTATGATTTTTATTATGTCCCATATGTCTTATGTTTTTCCACTCTATCTTAAAAACTGATGCTGAATGAATGAACAAGAGGGGCAAGCTAAGAGATGTTGCTTTCACAGACTGCAGTTGTGGGTAAATGACACAAAGCTGTGGTAATTCAAAGGGAGTTCAAGCTTGGCTTTTAAAAATTAATAGGTCTCTTACTTTTGGGAGGAAAACATTTCAACCTGGCTTTTACTTTTCAAGATATGTTGGTCAAAGACAAACACACAGACCGGCAGAGGAAATAACAATTTCCTGTAAGTAATGAACAAATAAGTTCAGAGTGATGTATGAGGTGTTTCATATCTACTGTTGAAAAAAATAAATAAATAAAAATAAACAAAGACTATCCAAGCTTATCGGCATGGGAAAGCATCATGAAGTCATCAGTCAATAAAAAGCGAGTGGTATGTAAACATTAGAACTTACCTGATGTAATAGTCATTCCTGATGAGCAATAGGTGCTGGAGGACTGACAGGAAGTAGGTCTCTGAGCCAGTGTCTTTCACCATATTGGACAGGAGATGGTACACCTCATTCATATCAGTACAGGAGCAAGGTTAAGGAAAACAACATTATGACTGTGTTATTTTTTTTAGGTTTCTAAGTTAATTCTGATGAACTTCTCAATATTAGTTCATTTTTCAGGCGCATTCAACTCCTTGCAAACACTTAAAGCTGTATTAGCTCTCGTTTTCTTTATAAATACATATCTATTTTCCCCAGTTCCTCACCTCAGGTTTTCTGACAGGCATCACTGTGCAAAAGCAAACGGAGATGTGATTCCTCTTATCCACTCTCTCTCTCTCCGGGGAGCTAAAACAGTGTAAACAGCTAACGTGAGGAGGGGGATTGGCAATAAGAGAATGCTCCCTCTGGTTTACCTGTCACTCCAAACCTTTCAGAATAGAGGAAATTAATTAC
Source organism: Chaetodon trifascialis (assembly GCF_039877785.1). Taxonomy (NCBI): domain Eukaryota; kingdom Metazoa; phylum Chordata; class Actinopteri; order Chaetodontiformes; family Chaetodontidae; genus Chaetodon; species Chaetodon trifascialis. Next base: position 22,043,074 of record NC_092060.1, read on the forward strand.
ATGAAAAACTCACCGGTTTGAATGTTTAAGGAAAGAATGACAGGGAGCCGATCATTCGCGGGGCAGAAATATGGCTGAGGTTCAGTTTTCCGATTGAAAGTGACATGTACTCAGGAGCGAAAATTCATGTTATTAAATTTGCAAAAGGTATTGATTATGTGTCTTATGTTTGCTTTCCCCAGGAGGAAGTAGTGATGGCTTTGACATCTAAAACAGATGTTAAATCAGACTCAGTCTTTCTTTTTATTCTTCCTGTTCAAATATCCCACACTACATATATTTCTTGATTATTTGCTGAGCATTTGTTTTAAAAAAACTAGTTGTAAGTGATGCCTCTTATTCCACAAAGCACAAAATCTTTGATGTTAGCATCATGGTGGTAAAACAATGCAAGAGCACTGCCGATGATGCATGCTGGAGATGTGGGGATGATCAGGGTACACTTATTCATTTCATACAGATGTTACAGTGTGCTATTCATGAAAACATATCATAGATTACAGGCCTAGATGGTCCTTACACACCTGCTCTACATGTTCTGGGGGACCCATCTCTGCTAAGCTATGTCTCTACGCCTCTAATGTATTTGTATGCTCTAACACAATGAATATGTTCCACATTGCTCTGGCCCTGAACCCCTCTGCTGTCATTTTGATTCCCCCCTTTTCTAATAAAATATTTATTTTGCACTCTAATATTTTGACATACTTCTCCGTATGGTACATACTGAAATGTATTATTTAGGTTATTGTCTCTGTTTCTACAGTCACCCACTGTTTAGGGTTGTTCTATCTCTTTAAAAAACAAATGCAGTGTTAATAATTAAAAAAAAAAAAAAAGCAATACCAACACAGCAGACAGTATAGAGGAAGACGTACCTGCACGTTAAAAATATTTCAAAATTCAATTTCTATGTTAATGGCTGATTTGCAGCGCACTGCTAATTCAGAAATAATTAAATTTATGTTTCTCAAACTTCTAATAGCTTCCTACAAGTGTAGCTCTAAGAAGTAAAGAACCCAGGAAAATGAATGATTTGGAGCCCATTTAATTTGTTTGCTTGAGAATGGTGGATTTCCCCATGGAGACTCATCTTGTTTGAAAAAGTAAAATAAGCCTCTCAGATATGTGCACACATGCAGAAAAAAAGAAGACCAAGGAGACGGTGCCCTGTTAAGCTCCCAGAGATAAAAACCTGATTGCCATCGTAACATGAAGTGCAGATCTTGACATGTGCTAAAATATTTACTTAGCGCAACATACTGACTGCGGAGCAGTGGAGTGACATATTCAACACCGTGGCAGCAAATGTTGCGATTCCCCTCCTTTCTGCTTTCCGAACGGAAAATAGTGAAACGCACATGCAAAAACAGATGATGAAAACAGACTGTTTGTGATTTTTAGGTGACACAGCTCGAGGATTCAGACAAAATTAGGAATAAACAGAGCACCAGAGCAACACTAATATTTCCACCACTGCTAATGTGTTATAACAGCTGATTTCATGGATGTACACATAATGTTATGCATCCAAAACTCACGGGGGATCAGAGAGGTCCGACTAATACGCTTTTAAAGGTTAATCAGGAGATTTTGCCAATGCTTTATTTGTTTCCTAATATAATTTGTCAGGTTTCATCAACAGCTAATGAGGGATGACTCTGTAAGAGGCTATCAATAATTCAGATCATTTATTTCCTCAATAAAAAAAAAAAACAGCACTTGACTGCATTCTCCATTTCCCATACTATCATCCACACAAAACAATCTGCAGCCACAGCAATTGGAGGAGATCAATTCTTTTAAATACTGTTTGACACTTTTCCTATTAATTTCAACAATGTCTGTAATTAAACTCCTATCCCATATCAAATTTTTAGAGAGGGAGGGATGGGAATACGGGATCCTCCGCAGTATCATTTCCCTCCCTTGTATTAGCCGAGTATGAAGCCTGGGAGAATTACCAATCCTGTGAGATTCAATTATAGCCTCACCACAGCAGCATTTGAGAGGACATGAGAAGGAGCTCAGACTGGGAAAGTATCCAACTAGCTTCATCTATCACTAAGCTGCAGACACAAACCTAATGTAGAATGCCAATCCATTCGATGACACCCCCCTCTACACGCTCATTCTTGCTCTCTGTCTCTCTCTCTTTACACTCCCTCTCCAAATAATGAATAAACATGAGTGGCAGTCAAGTGTGACGTAGCCCAGTCAGTAGTGGGGTCAATCAATCACCATTCCACAGCTCATTAATATTCATTAGTGGCCTGGAGTCACCTCCTCGGCACCTGGACCTGGGCCGGACACAGAGGAGACGAAACTCCTCAGGTTAATATTCATGAAACTGCAGAGGGAAACAAGACACGTGCAATGATCAGGTAGCAGAGGTACTACCTGCGTGATATCGTGCACATACGTACGTGTTTGTGTGTGTGTTCTACACAAGCAAAGGGACAAAAGGTAGCTGGGGCATTCGAATCATGCTCAGAGCTCACAGATCAATACCACATTGTCCTTGCAAACAAACATTGGGCCTTCCTCATTTGTGAACCTGCTCAAGCACATCATTAATCCAGGTGCAGTTTTTTTTCCTCTCCATCTTCTCTCCACACACACACACACGCACACACAGACGCACAACCTCCTCCAGTCACCTACATGTGTCAACAGAAACTGTCACTCACAGCAGCACTTTGTGCCAGTACTAGAACTGTGGGATTTGGTGGAAGAAAAAGGTTGTGGGAATGAACATCTGCATAACAATGTCAGCGTCTGGTTTGTCTGCTCACGGTGTCAGCCATTCATACATAGCCTCAGAGGAGATTTGTGAATTATTAAAAGGTTCTTCTCCGGGATGCTTGAAGAAGTTCCCAACTCTGGACTAAATTACTGCTCACCTTACCAACTTCTGTTCAGAGTTAAATGGACATTGGCAGAGAGGTGGCAAGGAGTGACAACGCTTGAAAAGAAGAAACCTTGACTATACAATATAATATGAACTGTCTTTTGTGCTTAGTAAATGGTAAGACTAGGAAAGTGTATGTCTGTTAGATATCCTCCTCTTAAGTCATACAACAGTCCTACTTAACCCAATACTAACAGGCAAATGACAAAAAGTGAAGGGGAGCAGAGAAAGGTTAATACAAAGAGGAAAGAAGAGGCGGGAGGTTAAGATGACAGGGTTATTTACCTAGTATACCTGGTCTGAGATAGAGCTGGATATTGTGCTCTGGCTCCTCAAAGCCCTCTCTAATGAACCCAACCATGAGGGGCTTTAGCCTGTAAAGCTTGACCAAACTCACAATAATCACTCATCTCTCACTGCTAGTTCTGCAGGTCTATTCATCTGTATATTCACACGGAGGGAGGACAAAAGGATATTCCATCTCGGCGCGGATGTCATCCAGGCGATGGGAGAGCTCAATAGAGTCCTCCTCCTTGTTCTCGTTGAACACCTTCAGCTGGATGTCTAACTCCTCCGTCTCTTTCAGCTCCTGGAATGAGTTCAACATACAGGAGATGGCTGAAAACATGAGGTTACGCAAAAGGTCATCTTGGAATGTGCAACCCGGATTCCAAAAAAGTTGGGACGCTGTGTTTCCGATAAAAACAGAATGCAACTACCTGCAAACAAACTGTGTTTTTACCGACAGCAGTTTTCCAAAGTGTGCCTGAGCCCATGCAGTGATAACCTTTATACAACCATGTGTCTCACAGTGTGGTCAACTTGCCCCTTTCATACCTTATCATGACACTATCACCTGTTACCAATGAGCCTGTTTACCTGTGGGATGTTCCAAGCAGGTGTTTTTTGGAGCATTCCACAATTTTCCAGAATAAGCAGATAGTTACAAAAATCAATGAAGTTGATGAGGTAAAGCATTAAATGTATTGTCTTTGAGCTGTTTTAAATTGTGTCAAAAAGGATAAACAAGTTATCAAATTCTGTTCTATTTATGATTTACACAGCATCCCAGCTTTTTTGGAATTGGAGTTGTAGATTGTAATTAACAGCCCGACACCTGCAAGGAATCGTTTAGATATTGTGTGTAACAATGTGTTACTGTTGTGTTTGTGTTGTTTAATCTTGTCAAACTTTTACATGTCAGCGTTAATCAGGCCTGTTATAAAAAATTGCAAAACTAGGAACTGAGACAGCCTGAACGCTCTCACTAGGTATTCCAGACAGTTCCTATTCCTGCACACCTGTTCCAGCCACGAGGGGCTACAGCAGTGCTCTTTACCACTTCTCAATGAATCACCGGCAGCAGAGTTTACAGACGGAGACAAAGCCAAATGTAACCCAATTTCTGCAGGTATCAATCACCCTGCACAGCTTTTTGGGTGCACCATCTGTCTTAAGGAACAGTGGTTCAGAGGGAGGTGCACAATGCCACAAAAAAGGGTGGGGGTGGGGGGGGGGCAGAGGAGGGGGGCCAAATACATGTGTCAAGGACTATGAGAACAAAACAAATGTGCTTTCTCTTTCGGTGGAGTTCACTTTTTCTTTGCCAACAGCTACGCTGACTCCTGAGCATAACTCATAATTAGATGAAAGAGTGTCAGTTTGAATGTCGGCATTAAAAAGCGGTGAACGTGGCTTTCATAAATGACTGTACACTGAGACTCTTTCATATCAGGGGGCAGAACTGAAGATAATTAAAGTAATGACAGTAATAATCAACAGGAGCAGCTGGGATGACTTATTAACAACTGGCTCTCTGACACGTTCACCCCACTCGCTACAAATGAGAGCTTGAGTGATGAGCTGGAGCTCATTTGCCTTCGCCTCATGTGAAGATGTGCAGGTTTGCTGATAACGATGTGAGGATGACCTGCGTGATGAGGTGCTGGCACTGCATCACACATGGCACAAGCCACTACCAGTTTTACCGCTGCCACTCGGTAAAGGAATAAAAAGAAAACCTGTTCTTACTTGTCATCTTGTGAAGAGGATTTCAATTAACACCATTTGTTTCGACTGCCTGATTGTTTCTCGACACAATTACATAAAAGCATTTATTTTGAGGTTGCAGCATGAGTGAAAACACTGGCCATGTGTTGACTGTTGTCTGAGAAATACTGTTATATTGAATTTCATCAAGGCTGAATACTAACACCAGCATACATTCGAGCTGTGATGTTTTATGCTGTAAGGCTACCAATCTGCTCAGGGCAGTTGAAAGGTATTCAAAGAGCAATACATGTGTTGCATTCGGACCAGAAATTTGACCAAAGTGACGTGAACTTATTGACTGAATTGACTGAATGACACAGGAGAAAGCATACATAAAGTCAGAACTTAAACTTAATATTTCATGCATGTGAACAATCAAACTCTGCTCCGTCTGATAACTTACAGGTAAGATCTTCTTGAGGCCACATCTTAAGAACTCATTGCGTAGATGTATCCTGAAGTCCAGGTCATCCGGGGAGGTGACCAGGGCGTTGATCAGCTGCATGCAAGCAACCTGTGGAGTGGACAAACAACAGGACAGACACAGAGAGAAAAAGACATGAGAAAGGAGACGCAGGCAAAACATATCAATTTGAGATTATGTCAGTCAATTGTAAATTTTGTGTTTGGTCTCTGCAATATAAATATGTTTTGGAGAGACGGTTTTCTCTTCATATTTCACTCCCAAAACCAAAAGTAGAGAAAAGGGATGAGGGGAGAAAGGTATATAGAGAGAGGCCAGCACAGAGATGGTAGAAAGTACAGGTCTGGTGTGTCTACTGACCAGATGTGCATTATTAATGGATTTATTGGTAGAGAAAGAGCCTCAGAGTGTGTGTGTGTGTGTGTGTGTGTGTGTGTGTGTGTGTGTGTGTGTGTGTGTGTGTGTGTGTGTGTGTGTGTGTGTGTGTGTGTGTGTGTGCGTTTGTGTGTGTGCTAGGTGAAGGTGGGAGTAAGGAGGAAATCGCTGATGAATTATAATGAGCAGTAAGGTGTTTCAGGGGAGCAAGCAATGGATAAGACAGTTTTCCTTCAGCGGACAATCAATAGCAGGCTGAAGGATTCCCATGGACGATGTGAAACATTGTCTTCTGGAACCTTGACCCTGTACTGTTGGCTTGCATGTCTTATTAATAAGAGCCACAACAATGCTGATTCTGTGTGGTTTCCTGGGTCAGTTTCATCATCCTTTTCTAGGTGGAACTTCTCATTCTAAAAACAAATGCAGGTGCTTCCACATAATGCAAGGAAACAACTCTCTTTGTCTTGGTTTGCCCACTACATGTTTTTCCACTCGTTTGCTCGGTAAGTCGTGCGATTCGGGCGACAATCAAATCAGTGTTTTGAGTGTTTGTGTGATAAAATGCGGAACAAAGGAAATCAGCTGTATTGGTTTGTTTTTCTGTTACATTAAGCTGCAGCAGCAATACAATGAACACATTTGGGAGCCAAGAGATGGTTCAGGGGGGATGAATGTTGAGATGCAGCTATAGCAGCTATGGTGTATATTCCCTTGGGAAAAACACCAGCTTGTTGCAGTAAAGGATGCACCGCCATTGAGTGTGTGGTGGTAGTGCCAGGCATGTTCCCAAAAAAAAAAGCTTGAGGGCCCCTGAGCGAGATCTGTGCACTGAAACCTGACATTTTACTGTAACCACCAGAGGCCAGATACATAAAAGAACCTCCACCAGAATTTATGTGAGTGAAGAAAGCCATGGAGCTCATGAAAAATTCTTTCTCTTCTCCTGCATACAGATTGATACTTACATCAAGCACCTCAAACATACCTCAGTCATGTTTCGGGAGCGGGAAGCGGCCATGTTGGGGACGGTGGGCATTATTTGTGTCAGGTTTACAGAGCTGGAGTGGGGCCACAGGGTGGTTCCAAACACCAATTAAAAGCAGCACTGCTGGGACAGTTTTTAAGTTGAAACGCAGAGTTTCTCTCGTGCTCAGCAGACGAGCATAGCCTGAACTACGGCAAACACATTTTAATCACATTAGCGAAGTCTAGTTTTACAGCCCATCACAGGTTTTGGATAAAAAGTCTATTAATTTCCTTGAACCCCCTGCATCAGCAAAGCATTTTAATTTACTTCACAATTAGCAGAGCTTCATTTCATTAATGGCAAAATTTAAAGGAAAAACAACAGCCTCCTAATAAAAGAATATCTACTTTCACTTCCACCACCCGCCTCATCAGTTTCCTTCATGACTTTTCCTTCATGACTTCACAATCCCTGCAGTTAAAATGGGCAATTCCTTAAGTAATTCCCCGCTTTTGGTTCCACAAAAACATGTTTTAAGCGGTGTTTTTATTGCCCCTGTATAGTTTTACCTGCTGCTGAAGAACAGCAGTGAAAATTAAGAGAGGTATGGTGCTTTAGTTGCCCTTTCACGTGTCCTCTGAGACCTAACTTGACAGCAGCATGGAAAAAAGCAAGGGGAGGTATTTGTCAGAGGTGAGAAAAATGAGTAAGGTAGTGAGAGGAGGAGGAAATGTGAGAGAGAGAGGAAGAAGACAGAAAGCGGGGAGGAACTCAAAGTCTCTACTTTTTTTCTTATCATTTTCCTGGTGTTCGCAAAAAGAATGGGGTAGTTCAGTAGAAGCAGGTGTTTTTGATTAAAGCAGTGGTGACGGAGCTCGGGGTGCATTTCAATAGCCCAGTGATCACATCCCATCATGTGCAAGAGGTGCAGTGAGGTTGACAAGCGAACCAAAGACGGGAAGAGAAGCAGAGAAAAACACATGTATGAAGACAGCTGCGGCTGAGGTGCAACGGGCCCTGGAGTGACACAACTGTCAATTTCAGTCTTACCCGGCATCAAATGTGGTCTTCATGACATAACAGAATTTGTGTGAATGACGCTGGACTGTGTCAGGTTTCTGTCAACTCTACATGGCAAAACTGCTGTTTTTGTTAAGAAGTCGCTGGACTCTTTTTAAGTTTGGGTAGCGTGTCAGTGTGTGCGACTGTTCGAGGCAACCTGAAATGTATACTGTACCACAGAATAATACAGTATTGAGAACAGTGCTGCAGGGTAACAGAGGTTACTGCATTAGCCATGAACCATAAAGGTCACTTTTATCCGTCAAAAGAATTATTCTAACAAAAGGGCAGTGATGAGTGCGTGGTGAATATTAGACATTTATGTGAACTGCTTTTTGGGTGTGCGATTCCTAACCTGGAGCTGCTGGGCTTCGTGGTTCTCCAGTCCCTCCACAATTGAGGCAAATCTCTCTTTATTGTTCCTCTCTGCAGCGATTGTCATGGCAGCTAGAATCTTATCCAGGCTGGAAGAAAACAGAGAACAGGGAGCAGCCACAACACAAAAGTCAACAAACACTTTTATCACCTCACTGACAGGACATTTACTCACAATTTCCAGCTCAAACACCATGTATCTTATCTTCCCTTGCGTGTTGGTGTGGACATTTGCTCGGCCAGTCTTTGGTCACCCTGACAAACGCTGCTGCTTTCCATCCATTTGTATGCAATCTGCTCTATTATTGCTGCAGTGTTCAATTTTGACTTGATCGTGCTTGTTACTAAGGCGATGTTAGACAAAAACAGGGTTTTACTGCAAATGTGTTCAGTTGTCAAAAGCAATTGTGGTAGAGTGTATTTGGCTGGGTGAGAAAGGGTGCAAATTATTGCAGAGACTGCCAGACTAATGTGCAAATACACCTATTGAGAAGGTAAGCAAATTAGAGTACTTGCAAAGGCTCAAGGCAGCTCAGCTAAATAGACCATTCGACAATTTCAGCCACTAAATTCTGAATGGAAGAGAAATTCTGTGCTCAACACACAAACACACACACACAGGACTGCAATAAAAGAAAATTGATGTCTTATGTGCACCTACGTAAATCCTGATTTACAATATGAGTACATAATAATTGGTAACAGGTGGTCATCATCAATTAAGAAACTCAACAGCTTAACTCCCTGTCCTCCACCTTCTTAGTCCCGTGGGTACAAAAGAACTCTCAGGCTGCTGTACAAATCCCCCCCGCTGTCTTAATAAATAAATAAAGAAGAAATACTCAGCCAGATGTTGAGATATCAGCTGTAGGGATCAGCCAATTAATGCATATAGGCCTGCTGCCATTTTTATTATATTAAATCAACCCAAAAAATAACACTTTCAGGACGACAATGGGAACACAGCTCCTTATTGAGTGAGGGAGTTCACGTGTCTGACCAAAACGACTGTATGTGTGGAGTAAGCCTGACGTAGAGATAAATGGAACGGCCATGCTCTGTGATAGGGGTTACAAAGTCACAGACAAGCATGGGGAGCTGCATACTGAGTAGCTTTAAAGCCAGTTCAGACGACGCTTCAAAACAGCCGAGATAGATCTGCTTAACTTGTCGTGTTCCCTTTTGATGCTGTCAGCTGAAGTGGGTGTTGAACATGAGCCAGCGTCACAACATTGGTAGGCAGAGAAGTTTCTGAGGAAGAAAGTGACGCCTCAGCTCCTTTGGCTGTCATTTCTACAGGATACGTACATTTTAATGCAGGGCTATGATCATGGCGAAGATTTCCATGTTTACTTCAACCTATTCTTGAATACTTTGAGAATGGTGAGAGAGACAGAAAGTGAGACTGAGTGAGGGAGACTTTTATTATCTATACACCCAGTATCTGGTTAAATATAGTTGTGAGTGTGTTTGTATGCAAGCAGCAGAAGTCTGCATCTGAGTGTTGCAGGGGTTGTCTAATAGACAACATTCACATGGGTCTAATTGCTCATTCACCGCATCGATGCATTGATTATTTACAGATTCAGCCGCATCTATGTGCATAAGCCACACTTAAAATGGAATTAAGCTGACTGAGCAATAATCTATTTAAAAACACTTTGATCAAGCTAAATGGGATTGGTTATCTGTATTTTGACTTCCTGACAAGGACCTGACAGCTCGGTAGAACTTGTCCACGAAGTAAACTTTGTACAACCTGAATCCAGAACACCATTAGAGCAATCGCCTGCTAAGATGAGACAGAAATTCCATCTGTGTCAGCGTCAAAGGCTGCAGCAGGTTCTGCTACCCATGCTGCAGTGGAAACTGTTAACTCATTCAACCCGAATAAGGGGACAAGCCCTCATACAATAATGCACAGCATCAGTATAGATTCATGCTCTTAACTAAAGGTGCTTGACACAGATACTATATGGCCAAACAGTGCACAAAGTATTCCAAATCATATTGCAATATTTAGTACAATAATTGACAAAAAGGTTGATACGCTGTTACACTAAACTTCTGTTTAACAGATGTGCATTTTTTGGAGCAGTTACTGAATATAATTGCAATTCTTAAAAACTGAATTAACTAATTAATACTGAGCTTTAGCTTCACACTCCTTGATATTCTGCAACTTCAACATTTATCACTTTTGGATTGCACTTTTTATTTTGGAAACCGTCACAGTCACAGAGCCACAAGCATAAAGGCCTATTTGGATGGTCAAAGATGTGAGACACAGTGCTGAACTCAGCTTCTCCAACAGAATTTGTGGGTTTGTTTATTTCCACCACTGCATACAGACTGACTTTGAAGCGCCATTGTTATTCTAGTCTGGCCCTGTGGGAAACAATAAAAAACACTCCCCTAAATCCAATTTATAAGCTGTCAGACAGGTTGTGTGTCCATGGCAAACTACACTGAGTAGTTCCACACATTAAAGAGACTGAACTGCATCATCTGACCATGTGACCCAAAAGATTTCTATACTGCCTGAGGTCATCTGTAAATGCAACAAACTGTATGTTTCACAGTTGGTAAACATGTATGCATGCAGTCACAATCATTGAGTACATGCCACCCAGTGGGAGAAGATTGAAGAAATAGTGATGTTCCAGTGTTTACAAGAAGCAGCGGTCGCCTTCCTTCTTGCTGTTTCAGAGCATGTAAACATAGCAGAGATGGACCATATCGCTTTCATCATTGCATTTTTTTTTTTTTCATCAGTCAGGATTTAGAAATGGTGCTGTGCCGTTTCCATATCAGCTGTGATTTACTGAGAAAGATGGGAAAATATGTCCCTCAACTCAACTTTGAACGCAGAAAACTTAAAACTTTGACTGCTTAAACGTCAGCTCACACACGTTACATTAAACTACTTCCCCACACTTTGGTGCTGTGAGCGGGAAACGAGTAATGCAGAAAGTTTTTGTATTATTTGCTGAGGTTTTGAGGTGCCAGTGAAACATGAAAGATATCAAAAACCCTGCAAATACAACTGAAGCTTTAAATTTCATGAGCTGACCCTTTAATTGTGACAAAATCTTCACCTTACTTATGTATATACACATAATTTACTTCCATGCGGTTTGTGCCTTACAGATGTAACGTCTCAGGAGCAGCGTTGCTTGCATGTCAGATTTGGTCTGACATGTATGGAGGTCTATGATATTTCTTTGCTTTCACTACATTACTGCTCTGGTTTGTTGTGTGTTGCGTCTTGTAAGCACATGCAGGTTGGACAGCTTTTGGTGCGCAACACTTAATAAATTATTTACTTAGATGTTGAGTAGGCAAGCATATGATGGGGATGTCTTTTTAATGGAATGCAAAAGAGAAGGTCTGCAAGAGCAAGATGTGTGAAAACGGATGTGACAAATTATCAGGTAATTAGACATCAACTTACATGTTTTCCTCTCCAATAATACAGAAAGCAGAGAGGATTTTGACAATTTCTGTCATCATGTTGGTCTGTTTGGGGTCAATAGCTCGGGCCAGCAGCAACAGGCTCCGCTCGTCTCCCAGGATCCTTTGCAGTCCATACTGCGAGACATGGAGAGGAGGAGGTGGGATGGTGAAAAGGTCCATTGGGTATAAATAATGAGAGCATTTGCATTCATGGGGAACTTTCACTTCAAGTAAAAAATGAATTACACAAAGAAGCGCTAATGTACGTAAATTATAGTTAGCCTTAATTTTCTTTTAAGGAGGGACAACGAGGCCATGGGAAAAAAATGGAGAGGATGATGAATTAATTCAATTCAGGACAGGACTACAGGGACAAATACTTATAGTCTCCTGTACCTTCTAGTCTCCCCGCAACTGAAGGAGCGGGCAGAGATGACCACGTGTGGGGATTAACTCTAGGGGAAGCAATATCAATAGTTCATCTATCCTTGAAATGTGTGCCACTTTTGAGAAATGAGCCAGACCTTCCTAAAAAGGATAATTAAAAGATCTGAGACTGTGAGCTTGAAATGGTAAAATTAGCTTCACTTTACTGTCTCATCGTCCCAGGCTTGTCAGGGTCCAGATTCAAAGCGGGCTTGGATTCACGGCTGCTCGGGCTATCATTAGAAATGTCTAGGATGTTTAATCTAAGTGCACAAAGAGCGGCCTCTGTCCTTGTTTGTGCTGTTTGGTCATTGGCACACATCACTCATCTTCTACAAGATAATTTCAACATAATTAAAATGAATATTAAAATTTCACACACTAACTCTTTCTGAACCATCTTAGGTTGTCATGATTGCTTCCCTGCAGTATCACTTCATCATGCAGGTATGCTGACATGGAGTCGTTCACTAATCAATCAATCAATTCATCATTGACTCATACAAACCTTATTGTTCATGAAAGCTTTCAGGCATTGGATAAGTTTATGCTGGTTCCGCTTATCAATACTCTCTTGCCTGAAAAAAAAGGACATTGTGATTAAATGAACAGAACCTGCTGCTATTTAAATTACACAGATATGGCAGCTATAGGCAATCACTCACTGTTTCTTGTCCAGCAGCTTCTCCAAAGCATCCAGGAGGAGACCAAGACCCTCATGACCAAAGTTATTGACCCAACTAGAAAGAAGACAGACAAAACAAAAAAAAACAGTCACGCAATATTCAGACAAAGTTGTCACTGGTTGGCTGGTTTACTGTAAGCCCTGCTGATTGACAGATGGATGCAAACACAAACAATATTGTATTAACCTCAGAGGAAATCAGTCCACCCTGCCCTCTCTGACACTCAATACAGTCTGAATGAGTGTGCATTTAAACTGTAACCATCTACAAGCAAATGAACACCCATCCATCTTAACTAGTGTTCCCATCACTAAGCGGTTTGTACCCAGGCCCCCCTGTGAGCTGCTATGTTCCTGTGCCAAAAGATTAAGCAATGCAAGTGAGATAACACTGTAATCGATAATGGATCGCGAGAGATAATTGGCTATAAACCACAGCGTATCAGGAGACGGCAAATGATCCAGTGCAGATGAGCCCGTTTCTCTAAGCTAGAGGAAGAGAGAGGCAGGAGGAGGGTGGGAGGGACAGTGTGGCCACAGCCAGATTATGTCATTAGCATTACTTGTTTTCAAGGCCATAACTGTCAATAATGCAAAATGCATGGAGCAATTTTCTGACATTAATGGGGCATAAGTCAATGATTGATCCCACCTTTTTGACAATAATTTGAAATAATAATGGTTTGAGTATTAAAGTCATTTGTATTGACTTGGTGAGTTGGAAGAGACCCTCAATTAGGGATGAGATGCATTAGCCTGAGGCACCTGGGAAAGTTGAGGTGAGGTATGTCTTTGATCTGTGACGAAAGATCCCCCCCCCAACTGCTATTACTCAAACTGCATTAGCAGACAAGCAAAACCAATTGATAACTTAGTGATATTTAGTGTTGTGTATAATGATGATCTGTTTCCTTAATACAAACAAAAGATCACACTGTTGTAAATTTATGAACATCTGTTGACAATGAGCCTTCACGTTTGAACGCTGCCGTCTAGCATGTGCTTTGCACATATTTAAGGCCATAACAGAGGAAAGAACCAACTGGCTCAGTTTACTGCAGAATAATAATGCCGTTATATGTATTTGTGATACAGAGGTGGTAGGAGTAAATGAGAGACTGGGACAACAAAGAGGGAGAGGAGGCGACATGGCTGAGGGAGCACAATTCAGTAAATCCACAGTCTTTGTTTATGCTCCTTAGTAATGATGGTAATGTCAGTCTTCAGAGAGCTGGAAATGGAACCAATATTTGCGAAGAGAAATTCTGTTTATTACGCAGCATAACTGCAATATGAGACTTTGGGAATGGTGTGCGACCTCAACAATGTGCGTGTGTGTGTGTGTGTGCATGTGCGTGTGCGTGTGTGTGTGTGTGTGTGTGAACAGCACTGAAGGAAAAAAAAAAAGCTTTGTCCTCCGCAGTAAGGACAAGCAGAGGTTCCACATAATTATCATGTCATGCTTTGCAAGGAAGTATGTATGCATAACATGTTTCTCTCTACCTTCACAAAGTGTGTGTTTATGCCTTCATTAAGCATATCTTACTGAAACTTATCTCTTAATGTCCCAATCATGACTACATGCTCACTCTCTTTTTCTGTGCCTCCACTATGTGCTCCCTAGAGTTACAACAAAACAGCTTAAATGCAGCTCCATTTACAATACAGGCCTCCCATTTGTTACACTCACAATACTGTAAGAGATTACTGTAGTTATTACAAGCCTGATTCCCAAAAAGTTGGGATGCTGTGTAAAACCGAAATTAAAAACTGAATCATTTGCAAGTGAACTGTGTTTACCAACAGCAGCTTTACAAAGTGTTCCAGAGCCCATGCAGCAATATCTTTAATTCAATCATGTGTTCACAAAGTGGTGAACCTCGCTCCATCCTTGCTTGTGAAGGACTGAGCCTTTCCAGGATGCCCCTTTAATACCCATTAGTTAGGAATGGCTGTTATTAGGACACGGTCATAGTTTTCTTTCTTCCCTCTCTATTCTTTGTCCATCCATCCATCCATTTTCTATACCTGACTATTCCTTTCAGGGTTGCGAGGGAGCCTATCCCAGATGTCAACGGGCGAGAGGCGGGGTACACCCTGGACCAGTTGCCAGTCGATCGCAGGGCAACATATAGAGACAGACAACCATTCACGTTCACACTCATACCTAAGGGCAATCTTAGAGTCACCAGTTAACCTAATGAGCATGTTTTTGGTCTGTGGGAGGAAGCCGGAGTACCTGGAGAGAACCCACGCAAGCATGGGAAGAACATGCAAACTTCACACAGAAAGACCCTGCCCAACCCGGGGATCGAACGGGCGACCTTCTTGCTGTGAGGCATGCGCACTACCTGCTGCGCCACCGTGCTGCCCTCTACTCTTTGTGTAAAATGATACAGTAATAACTGGCTCTCTTAAAGAATGAATAAATTGGGTTTGTTTTACAGGTAGATCTTATCTCCATAAATCTCAATACTTAATAATAAAACATTAAATTAAATGAAGATAGGAATGTCTTTATGATCATTCTCATGATGACCCAAACAGAACAGAAGGGAGGCTCTGGAGGAAAATAAGAGAAACTGAGCATCTGGTATGTTTGGGAATGAGCTTTCATACACAGACGCTGTCGCAGAACAACCAATCAGGGAAGCCATCCATTGACTGACTGCGACCAAAAGAGTGAAAGAGTGACAAACCACTCCAGTGGTCGGAGGAAGCCAAAGTTTCACTTAACTCTTAAAAAAAAAAAAAAACAATTAGACGCCTTCCATTCTGCAGTCCTCACATAGCCAACTGGCTGAGATTTTGTTGATGTGACGATACATTTTTCAGTTTTTCAAGTAGTACTGTCATGTTTTATGTGGTGGACAGCATTCTGTTACACCTCTGGTGCTTAGGTACTCACAGGCCAGAAATGACATATTTTGACATTCAAATGCTTTTTTGAACATCATTACATCAATTGAGAGCTAAAAACACGGCTGCAGATGAGTCAAGAACTGATACATGTAGTTTTACAAACACAACTTGTTGGAAAACATCACAAGTACCAACTATTCACAAGTCAGAAAGCTTTACTAATAAATACCTTCAACAGAGAAGTTGCACTAATTAAGTGGGAGCGTAAATTGGAAATCTGGCAGCAGATGTTGGTGGAAAATGTCTGATGTCTGCGCTGTGTTTACCTTCTCTCCATTGTTGTTGGAATGAAACTGAATAGACAGATTGAGATTGCCTGTGCAGAATATCTTTCATCAAAAATGTATGTCTTGCTGCAGGTTGCAACATAATGCGGTTGTCCTCGAGGTTTTTAAGGCACTTAATGTTTTTGACTCCTCGCTACATCCCAGACTGTCTATCATTTTCTGTCCCCTCACGTATACCCTTAGGTCCTCTGCAGCTTGCCTTCTAAATGTCCCCAAAGTTACCACAAAGAAAATGAGAGATGGTACTTCTACAGTGCTTGTCCTGAGGCGATGAAATGCCTTATCTCTGTTCATCAGAGAAACTGCCGCAGTGGACTACATACTATTTAAACTGCTAACACAAATAACAATGCTAGCAACACTACTGCTACGACTCCTGGTTGTAGTGGTAATAATGTCCCAATCAACTGCAACAGGCTGCTGGCTGACCAGTATGAGCATCAACAAAGGTTACAAGCTTCCAGTATTTGGGTATTCTAATCAGACAACTCTTTTTGCTCAGGAAGCTGAGCAGCAACACTTGCATTGTTGCTACAGCTCATGTTTGGTCAAACGTAACGTACATGTACCTCTGGGCCAATGTAGAAATTCAACATTAAAGGAACAAGAGATTGAATCTGTTCCTTATCAGTCTCTTCTCCTAATGTGGACATACATCCAAGGATTTCATTAACTTGGAGGAGAACTTGTTCATCTAATATTGATGGCTATAATCCTCTAGTTAAGTGCCACCAAATTGTGTTACTTTCTGCAATCATGTAAATCCCGCAGGCAAAATGAAAAATTCATGGTTGGTCTGAAAGAAGCAATTTCTTATTTTATATTTTGTGTGATTTCTACTGGCTTGACGCAATTATTGTTGTAGTTATGCTATAAATTACATGCAATGGAAACCTTGCAGTTTAGCCCAAAAACAAGTGTTTAGATATAAACAAGATGTTTACTAGCAAGGTGTGTGCTCACTAAAGAGCATTTCAGCCTCATCGAAAGTCCAAGTCAAAATGTCTTGCAGTGAGATGCCAATCTGTCTTTCTGTCAAATGACATTTGTTTCCCAAAAGAGCGAAAGACGTTATTGACTTTCTGACATGCACTGACATAACAAATGTCAGCATGCATGAGAAAATATTCATCCATCCATCCAATTTTTATACTGCTTATCCTGTTCAGGGTCACAGGGGACTCCAGCCTATCCCATCATGCATTGTATGAGAGGCAGGGTACACCCTGCACCGGTCCCCAGTCTATCATGGGACTAACACAAATACATGAAGGAAACCAAGAACATGTAAACTCCACACAGAAACATCCCAGATCATGGCTGGCAGATTCCACCCAGAGGCCATCTCTTTGTGAGGTGACAGTGTTACACACTGAGCCACCGTAAGAAAATATGAGCATGTGCCGTGTGCACTATATCTCTGTACTTATATTTACAGTATTTTCAAGGTAAGCAGTAGTGAGCCTTTGCTGCTTTAAATAAAAAAACATGACATTCAATCAATCACCTGCCCACTTCATCATTCAGACAGCCTTCACACAGCTCACTTCAAACTGCACTTCAAGGTTCCTCACTTCAACAAAATTATCCGCAATAGCACGTCAGTCCTCGCACATGATAGTCTCATTACCGGTTTCTTTTTACTTCCTCTGTCACACGCGCTCAGCAGCATCCATACATGTTGCCAGCGTGGGCAGAGTGCTCCTTCTTGTGCTATTCCTGGCTGTGTTCAGTGTCATGCTCAAGGGAATACAACAGTGTCTGCGTGCTCCCATGTCTCTCTCTCCCGCTGCGAGCATGTCTGTCTCTCCCATCTGTGTGAATGCCGTGCTGCCTCTTCTGTGTTTGTGTGGCCTCTCCTTCCTCCACGTCTACATGGTTGAGAGGAGGCTCATGTCTTACCTATCTGGAGAGAACCAAAGCTGTTTAAGGTCCTCCTGGGTCCATGCTCTTCACCATACAGTCTACATACAGTGCATGAGTTTTTGTTTTCACCAAAGTTTGTATTGATGATATTTTCTGTACAAATGACAACTATTGCATGTGTTTCCATCCTTGGATATGTATCCTACCTCTGTTCTCTGCTCTTCCTTGCTTTCTTCCTTCCCTCCAAAACATCTCCCAAAGTTTAGGGGAGTTAATTTGTATCCACAGACAGAGGGTGTCAGATGATTGTAAAGCCTCTTGAAGCAAATTCTCAGCTATATAAATAAGATTGACCTGACTTGCAGTGTATATAGTTCTGTATTTACTAAAAGCGAGGGAAGAATATTGTATCTATGAGTGTGGAAAACAACGCATAGTGTGTGTAGAGTTCTGCAAATACTTGGCGAGGGAATTGTTAGCACATGATGAAAAGATTACTGTGCATCAGCAGCTACAGTAAGTGACTCAACAGCCACAGAAACAGTGAGAGAAAGACACTCTCTCTCCCTTTCTGTTTGACTGATTGCTGGTCTCGTGTTTAGATGGCTTGTACGCGCATTGATTTCAGTCTATAGACCAGTTTTATTATTCTATCATGGCTAGGTGGGGAGCTTTGTTATTGAAAACTTCTGTGCGAGTGCAATATCTTTCATATTGTATTACAGGCACAGCCATACAACTGTCCCTCTGTGGGACGACTGACCTATTCATTGCCACAGTATTCCAGTTGAGGCTCAAAGCTCCATGCAACAAATAGCTCTGAACATTATAGCTGGAAACCAAGCACCACCAGCGTCTGCTTAGTGATTTAGCACGGCAAACATGGAGCTACATTATACTCTGATCAATTTAATAGGCTGCTGAAATAACAATAATGCACAAGGCATATCAGATGACAGATACCAGATATAAAATATTCACTGCACTTTTCTGTTCATCACATCTCAAAATATAAGAAATTTCAGAAATAGCTATTATTAGGCAACACTTTTTTCCCTTTTTCTATTGTGTCCTTTGTAGTTTTGATTTATCCGATTACATCTGAAAACCGTCCACTAACATTTCAGTATTAAAGGTTGTAACTTCCATCCATCCATTTTCTATGCCGCTTATCCCTTTCGGGGTCGCGGGGGGGCCGGAGCCTATCTCGGCTGTCAACGGGCAGGAGGCAGGGTACACCCTGGACCGGTCGCCAGTCGATCACAGGGCAACATATACAGACATACAACCATTCACACTCACACCTAGGGGCAATTTTACAGTCACCAATTAACCTAATGAGCATGTTTTTGGTCTGTGGGAGGAAGCCGGAGAGCCCGGAGAGAACCCACGCATGCACAGGAAGAACATGCAAACTTCACAGAGAAAGGCCTGACCCGGGAATCGAACCAGCGACCTTCTTGCTGTGAGGCACACACACTACCTGCTGCGCCACCGTGCAGCCCAGGTTGTAACTTTGTAACTAAAATATTCTTAAAAGGTTTACAAAGTATTGTTTTTAGATTCATAAAATTAAAGGAAATATATGCTTTCTCGCTCAATAGGCTGCTTACCTTTGACAAAAACACAATGAGGATGGGGTGTCACCAGTACAAAAACAGATAATGTAACTGAGTATTCAACAACTGGTTCAAAGTAAGATAATTAGAAAATGTATATCATGAAAATTACAGGTGATATGATTTATAGCAAAACTGATGCATGCAACACAAAACCTAACTTATTTTCTGAGCCAACATTTTATGAAATCTACTGAAAAATAAACAAAAATTTGAGTTTTCCATCAGTGCCAGAGGTCTCAGGAAGCACAAATTCTCTTTACACGCTCATAAACAAAATGTTTCAGCCAACAACTAATTCATTCATGAATCTCGCCCACTATTACACAAATAGAGTGAACATTTGCAGTACTTAGGCTCAGTTGTACTTTGCTGTATATACATGCAGACAGAATGCACTCAAATAGAACATCAGTGGACAGAAGTGTTGGACCTGTGCTGGACAAACAGCCTGACACTGCTGTTCCCCAGAGCTACACTGACAGTTCATCTAAAAATGACTATTTCCCAATCTAAAAGAGCGTGAAGGACTCAAGGTGGTTATAATCTCATGTCATGGAAAGCCTGATGAATTTATCTCACATCCTGGCTATGAAACTACATGAAACACTCTACAAAAGAAGACACACACACACGTAGGTCCAGAACCTGAAAGCATCAATTGCAAGAAAATTTTTCTTACAAAATCCTTCACAGAAATCTACCATTCACCCTTTCCTCTGGTATTTTACTGACCCTTATTCATAGAAATTTGAGAGTTCATCGATATAATAGAACCAAGGTAAAATTAAGTTGCTGAAAAAATACCGAAAATGCAATGAGTGCACAGATGTCGTGTGCCCAGCGTTTAGGCACACACAGAGCCAAAACCATTGACCTGTGTTGTCCTTGAAGGAGAACAATGAGCAGCTGATATCCATGTGAAACTCCAGGTAACACCGCTCTCTTCATCCAAGTGATGGGTGCTGTGTCACTCCATTCAGCTGTTCTCATTGTACTGCAGGCCTCAGGCTGGCACGGATCTTAAATATAATGCATCACAGCAGATGTTTCGGCTGGCCAAGGTAAAAATACTTGTACCTAATATGCCTTTTACTTGACAGATCAACTCTTCAAATGATTTGATAATAATATAATAACAACAAAAAAAACTTTTTAAAGCCACTGCAAAGGAACTGTTCACAGAAAAAAGAGGAGCAGTGGTGATATTTGATATTGGTACAATATTCCTGGTGTGAACTCTCCAAGAAAGTGATTGCTGGCATAGCCGAGCACGCACAGCAACAGCAGCAGTGCAGGACTCAAAAGGAGTACTTTGAACTTCTAATGGTGTCTGATTCTAAGCTTGATTCGAAAAAACGTGGCTCTAACGCAGACTGAAGCTCAGGCCTACGACACACAGGCTTTTCCTGGTGGAACCGAAGGTGTGTGTGAGTGTTTGTATGCGCAGGGATGCAAAACAAAACTCAGTGAAGGCAGCAATCGTGTGCGCCTGCATGTGCATGAAAGGAGAGTGAGAGGTTGGGGAATGCAGGTCTCTATCAGAATTGAATCAACTAGTAAGTGCAGACGCCTGACAGCACACTATGCTACCCAGTCACTTTGAAACTACCACCCGCAGAGTGCAAAACACTCTTGAAATTTCTAATTATCCCCTCTACACCACGAAGGATTCCTACACAACAGTTCTCACTGCCAGGCGACGGTAGGCAGAAAACAGCGGCACTACTGGCAGATTGCAGGTTGATTAGACCAATTAATTTAATTGTTCAGTATACTTTAAATCTGTATATGTTGTGGAAGATCAGAGTAAGGATCATCAGGTTTGATGTGATGTATCTGCACATTCCTCAGGCTTCTGCAGAGATGAGTTTCATCTTTCAAGGAGGTGAGAGAAATGCAGCGGCAAGCACTTCTCTGAGGTAACTGATTCTATTTTCAAAGGCATAAAGTCGCCATTTTGCTCAAGCTTTTGTTGCTGTCACCTTATACAGTGCATGTATAAAACCTTTCGCCAAGTGTCAGTTTACACCTCCCAGAATGTGTGTGTATGTTTGTGCTGTTATTTGAAATCTGCTGGGAACTCCTAAAACATCAGGACAGCTCTGCATCGCTCGTCAACCCTGACGCACACAAGATGACTTTCATAGGTTAGTTGATAAATGCTTTCACTCCTAAGCTTAAAAGTAGGAACAAATATGCGTCGCTCTGTCAATTTGGACCGATTTGGACAGATTTCCTGCTCGGATGTTTATTAAATATGGGCTCAGGTCACATGGGATTCTGGGTCATCTCCCACAAACCAGAAAACACGAGAATATTTCTAGAAGTTTGCGTCTACTTTTTAGGATATAATAACATAAATACCAGTGATTTTATCAAGCTGTTCTGTTCAAAATGTTAACACAAAAACACACGATATCACACATTGTACTGTGTCCAAAGGCATCATATCCTCCAAATTTAGAAAGAGATATTTCTACATTATGAATGTATCACTTTGGGCCGTAACAGATATGGGTATCTTGGAGGTTAACAGATGGTGTCATAAAATGAAATAGGCATCACTCTTAAAATATACCCAGACACTGGGGACATTTATGTCTCCAAAAATCGTTTTCATTGCCTCTGAGGAAGAAGGGCGAACGTCAACTGTGAAGTCAGCCGCAAGGGTAAAAACTAGTTAACTTGCTCATTTATGACTGCTCGTCACGTCTGTTGAAGACGCCGTCGTAACATTCATGCCAAATTTAACAGTCAAATAAAAATCTGTGAATGCTATGAAATGAGAATGATTGTACCATCCTGAAAAGTAAAAGACAAAAATCAGCGCGTATTCATGTGTAATGATTAATGTATAAATTACTTGTTACTGTCAGGGAAAAAAAAACCTAAAAGAGCAGAGAAACCTTTGTCTTCAGTCCTCCTAAATAATTGTGATTTCCAAATCTTTCCTGTCTTGTTTCTCCTTGACAAGCTGCAGAGCAAACTAGTCAGAGGCCTGGAAGGTGACAGCGGTTCGTAATAACACTGGGAGTTTTGAGAGTAGACTCCCACAGCGTAGTGCAAAGAAAATTACCCCACTGGAAAGATTCCACCTCCACTTTACTTCTCTGGGGTCATATTTTATGGCGCTGACAGGTTAGGCTTTGGATATCTTGCGTCTGTCCTGCTTCCTTCCTCATCTCTTCCTGGAGGATGTTAAATCTTGATCGTCATGGTAGGAAAAAAAAAAAAAAAATCAAATTGCTTTTCTTCCATTACTCTACAAAGTGATGGGTTGGGAAGAGATGGTGCTTGATCCAGAAATTTCAAAGGTGTCAGACTGTCATGTGTCCTGAGGTAGCCCATCCCCCTGAACTCCACTAAGGACATCTGGTTTTTAAAGCTATATTTAACCATTTCAAATTGACACAGAGTCTGATTGAGCTTACAAAAGCACTGTCCAGGATAACAAAGTGAATACAGAGGATCAATTATGGATGATTCACTGAGATAGAGAGCTATTTCCACATCAAAAATGACAAAGTTGAAAGAGTTATTCGCTTCTGTGAAGAATCTATGTCAGACAGAGCCGGCCCATTGATGTGTACTGTACCAAAATCCTCACACAAGTATCATTCATCAGTTCACTCATTGCAGTTGGACTGAGAGCCACCACTCGCGCTTTGTGCCTGTGCCAGACCAGACTCCTGGCCTAGGCTGTCAAGGCGGTTAAACGAAAAAACCTGTGAGACGTTTAGATGCTCATATATGTTTGATCAGCCCCAGCAGCAGATGCACAGACGGATGTGCTGCTTTGTGCTGGTGTCGGCAGGCTGTTGTACACACAGTGGACAGAGGAGGCCAAGGGAGGAAGAGCCGGGGATGTATGAGTACCTGTTAGTGCTACTAATAAAGAACATTTGTGCCCACGTTGCGGGTTCTTTTGACGCATTTTCGTCTTTAATTGCATGAGTAAGTGAATAACACATAAAATGTAATAGCATCAAGTAGAGCAATACCTTTTCACTTTCCACTACGCATTTCACCATTTAAATCAAAAAGTAAGATTAAGCTGTAGTTTGAGGGTCTAGAAATAATATTTCTGGTCATATAAGAGTTTATTTGACTGTAACAGTCAAAGATTATGAGATGAGGGAATGAGGGAATTTGAGTTCTTTTTTGCTCCATCATTATACAGAGAGCACCACCAATCGTTCCTGGCAGAAATGTCTGTGTTTCTCAGTGTGTTGTTCAATGCTTTATCAAGCTGGGCATTAGGACAGACAGTCAATAGGACGAGTAGCTTTATGTTAGCAGGCATAGTAACTTCAAAGCTCGTAAAAAGCCCATTACTAGTGTTCCATGCAACCCTCGGTGCTCAGCTACAAGCATTCAACTGAGAAAAGCTGGTGAGACTGATTCAGACTCAGAGACACGCTGTGTGGCGGAGCAGCAAGATCATCACAACAACCCACACCTTGAGTACCCAGACACAGAGAGAGAAACCCTGGTGTCAGCAAATGCCTCCCGCCTCCACAAAAAGACCCCACAAGAAAATGCTCCAGAGAAAATGTCTGTCTTGTACCGTGAAGATTTCACATAATGAAAAGTTAGGGGCCCAGTTCAATTTTGCTTAAATATGTCTTAGGGATCTGAGAGCTAGCAGATCTAATATGGAAGTCACTGTCGGGATTTGACAGAGTCATAGTGTAATGCTGAGGGCTAAACATAGGGAAGTCAAATGCTGGGGCCACGGATGTGTGCTCTGCAGCCCAAACCACTAAAACCAGTCTCCTATTATTATATTGGAGTCTGTTGATGGAGTCAGATCAGCAGTGAGCTTAAACCTCACTGTGTCGGAGCTGAAATGAATCTTGCGAAGACAAAATTTAAACATACATGACGCAAAATTGAAAAGATCTGCTTTGGTGACTGTAAAGAAAACTTAAACACGTTTTGCCTATTGAGATATCAAACTCCTGGATATATTTTTACACGGGTCTGGACGTGGTTTTCACATGTGTTAGACAGAGAGGGAATAACCTGTAAAATGAGTGTGAAAAAGACCGTCGGACTGAAACACAGCATGACTTCTCTGCCGCTAAATGAAAAAATAAGAGGGTTGTAATTTTCTGTAAGTTGGCATCTCACTCACGTCAGTGGATTAAGAAATTAATGAAAAGTGGCTAGTCAATCTGACACTTCTAAATTAAGAAGCGAGTATCCAAATGACAAAATTAAAAGCTGGGAGAATGAAGTAGAGGAGAAATAATTGGCTGGGGAAATTCTGATAGAAAGAGAAGTGGAAAACATGGCAGCTGAGGAGAAGAGAGTGGAAACAGAGAAAGCAGCGGATGCTCCAGGCAATGCCATCTGTGGGTGGATCTGCAAAGGCTGCATGCCACACACCTGTGTGGAACTGCCTGGGAGATAAGGCCCTCAGCACAATGGCCCTGTGGCCACCTGTGCTGCCAAACAGGTGCACAGCCTAGCCAATTAAACTATTAGACAAACACAGGCCTCTGGGAGCAAATTAGCAGGCTGCCCAAACATCACAGGAAAAACAAAAAGCAGTGGTAAGCACTCACTGTGAAGAACAACAACACTTTGATGGTGAGACTTTCATGTCAGTGAACAAAATTAAGTTTCACCCAATAAAGTTCTGAATTGGATTTAAATCATGACATAAACGTTGGAAATGTCTATAGTGCTTAAACACAGACCACAAAATTTGTTCTTTGCAACAAATACTATGAATTAATATCAAATTGCTCACCATATATCACAGATCAGGACTAAATTTAACTACTATTTGATTAATGATACTAATATTTCTTTGGTCTTCAACACATGACACATATATAGACAAAGAGGTTGAGTAGACAGCTCTGGAACATTAGTCATGTATGCTACTACCACTTGTATATGATCAACTGGCCCACTTTGATGGTTTGATGGTCAAAATTATCAATCACGTTCACCACACTGACGGCACAATGAAAATATTTAAAGAGGAAATTTTTCAACTTTCCCTCCCACAATCATATTTCGTTGTGGTGTTATCGCTGCAAAGACAACCGGATCGCTTCTGTTTCCCCAGAGTCCAGAAAATACCAACACCACAGGACACACCGCATTTGTTTCCAAATTTCCATCAAAAAAATGATCGACCCCACTTTGGACATAAGCGAGAAGCAAGAAGCATGTTCGCTATAGAGGTAATGAGAAACTGTCCTAATTTCACATGGAGCAACAGCATAGTTTGAGAGAAAACTGTGAACTAGGCCTGAATAAAACGTTCACATTAGCCGCTATGTGCACAGAAAAGCAAACTGGGTCGGGATCGTGCTACAGAGACGGTGATAACATATTTTCTGCCTGTTGATTTTCATATGAACAAGTAGATCGATCCAGTCAGCCTGACTTTGTGCTGTAAATCAGGCCTCTATTTTCCCTGGAGATTGCACCCGGTGGCAGACAGACCTGCGTGGAGAAAGCGAGGATTACAGGGAACCGATCTAAACTCAGATGGTGTCATTATTCTATAGCTACTACAATGTGCAATCAGCATTTACTTCATAATGAACTTAAAGAAAAAAACACATCGACTGCCACTTTCATCTTTTCCTGCTTCCCTGAGTGATAAAAAGATGTGTCTCAGCTTTGATTTGAACACTAACAGCGGTTGAGAAAATCTCACTGCCCTCAATATTACCTGCACGAGAAGCCAAATTTTTTAGAATTGTTTGACCTTGAAGAATAACAACATATTATATGTTCTGTCATCACATACAGTTTTCAGTCTGCTGACAAGCTCTTCAGTTCAAGAACACAATTAAAGACGTTTGATTGTATTTCTATGCCAGAGTTCAGGACAACATTTCGGGCCATTTCGGACTGAGTCCTCCAGCCTCGAAACGGTTGATAAACACAGACCCCAACTTTAGAATTCTGCTCTTTACCAGCAAATCGTTTGAACACAGGCACGACAATGTTAGACAAAGTTTGTCTGGCCTTTTCAGCTGCAAGGAAACTAGAAAGTAATCATCTCCCAGCTATACACCAGCTTTTCTGTTGGAATTTCTCTATAATGAGAAATACTGTTCAATGCTCGACACTATCAGGTGCAACTAGGAAAGTGAAATAAATGGTAGCATACTACGCACAAATTACTAGTATATCTCATCTCTATGTACACAGGTCCCCAAAATATCAACATTGCAAAGCAAGCCAGCTGATGATTATTCTTAGGAGTAAACTAAATCAAGCATGAATGCACTGCCCTGGCATCTACATCATGGTTATTTTCAGTGCATGATAACATACCGTACAAAGGTTACATTAACATAGTGGAGTCAGAAGAGTAGCAAACCAACTGTGGGTTTCCTGTGTGTTGTGATCCATGACAATTAAGTGCATTCGTACTGTATTAATTAGGGGTAACCTTATCCACACTTCAAGAAGACAATCAGTCCCTTTCAACAGGAGAGAAATAATGGGAGGCGTGAAGACAAGCGAGGGACCGGTGTTGGTCAACAGCAGCAGTGTCCTCCTCAGCACACACACCCAGAGGTGGACCTCTCCCTCGATGGACTTGGCCATCAGTGGGAGGCGACTTGTCCATAACGCACTGCTCCCTTCCAGGCCAGTCAAAGGTTCGGGCCATTTAAATCACCACACAGAGCAAGCCTGGCCTCACTTACTGTATATCCCCTCGGCACCGGTTGGCCTTTCTGTGTGGACAGGCTGACTTGACGCCCCACTGTTGCTAGAAACTGTGAGACTTCAGAGCTCTGCGATCACTTGAGGGATAATTACTTTGCTATTCATTATACTATACAGCATACTCTACATAAATGCTAATTTGTGCTGGTGAAGGTTCCTTTGTGTATGTATCTTGAGCTAATTATAATTAAGTTACTTTCTTCCAGCTGAATACCTCTGTATACTTGTCATTGTGTCAAACCAGCATGTCACGCGGATCCTCCTGGTTGGATCACTTCCTCGCCTCAGTTTGATGTGGAGGAAGAGCGTTGCTATCCATTTCCATATGTGAATGGCTGTGTGGGCCATCTGTTGTTGGAGTGACTGTGCAGGATTTTAGCCAGAGCAGACAACTTAAAGCAGGGATGCAGCAGCAATGCTGGTAGTAGCCCACAGATTAAATAAAAGCACCTCTGGGGCCAAGCTGGCAGGTCCTATCTTTGCACCAGGGTTAACATAAAAAAAAACGTGTTCTACTCATCCGGTGACCATTTAATATGCATCATTCACTGATTCACATTAAGAAACATCTCCTCAACAGTGGGCTGGTAAATAATTTAAAGGATCCGCTGTCACTGAGGGCTCCGTTGTACTAGTGGTACCAAATTAAAATTGAAGATCCCATTTATAGGAGAGAAGGTAGAGAATTTGGGTAACAAGTAGAGACAAGGCTTTAAAAGAAAAAAAAAAATCAGTGAGGCCTCGTAATGAATGAGTCAAGAACCAATCAAGGGTCACGGGACAGAGCTGAAAACCCCAAAAATTAAATTATGCCTGACTGCAGTTTTATATAGAGTTGTAACAGACTAAAGAGAAGAAGCGCAGGCACTGGCCATTTTTAGTTCGGTAGATTGGAGGCAGGTTGTGCACATGACACAGAGTCACGTGCTTATTAAGGTCTCAGAATGGCTGGCCTTCTGATGTGGAAAACTAGACTTCCTATCAATTAGAGTGTAATAGACAGAGAGGTCTGGAATGACTCCCAGTGACTGTGAGCTTGTGCTCGTTTGGTCAGCTACGCCAGTCTCTGTGCTTGTTTAAAAGTTGATGCTGTGTGTCTGTCTTGTCGAACCCAGCTAATCAATCGACGTGGACCAGGTCCAACGCATTTCCTTTACATAAAACCAATTAGAAAACGATGTTTCCCAGAAGTCTGATGAAGCCGGATAACATTTAGAGGGATATTACTGGGAAAAAGTCATATTACAGCCATATTTTCTCTCTTCCAAAAGTAAACAAATAGACAAAGGAATCAAATAAACTGCAAAAGCTGTCAAGAGCAAAATACTTTTCTGTTCATCTTCAAGACATTGCAGATGCATATACACCTAGGTGCCAGTTTATTAGGTACGCCTACACAGCCCTGCAATAAATCCTTCCTTCATGAAGTTTACAATTTTCAGTTTTTTGTTGAAGGTGAGGTTATGTTTTCCATCCAGTCTGTTTGTCTGTCAGCAGGATTATAGAAAACCTACTGGCTCATGGGAGCGAAGTTCAAAACAAAGTCAACTGTAGAAGTACAGTGACTCCGCATCACAGTCTAAATTCATGGGTACCAGTAAGCCTCAAACTTCATCCAGAAAGCAGTCGTTAAGGAGCACATGGGGACAGTGGTTTCATGGGGGAACCAAAGCATTTGTAACATCGCCGCTATTGTGACAACACTTTTTACACACACTGAGGTCTGGCTATGGAAATGGAAACACTCGCACCAATGGGAACTGCCCGCAGTAAACTCCACCAGAGATATTAAGAAAAATATGTGAACTTTACGCTTCACGAGAACAAGTGATAATATTGAGTGTGAAGTTTGCGCTTGCAGATTTGCATATCAGAGAAGAGTCGACGATTGGCCTTGGCGGAGGTCTCCGCTCCCCGAGTGCCCTTCTGCTTCGGCTGTTTGATCATTTTGGAGGATGTAGTTTGTGGTGCTGTTGAACTGTATTGCATCATACAGAGAGATGTTTCTGTCATTTAGCATGCCCTCGCTGACACAGATGGGGTGGACAAATTAAAAGAAACACCTGACAGCAATACAATTCAACTGCAAAACAAACTGCTGCCCCCAAAATGACCATACAGTTGAATCAACACCTCTCCACAACAGTTACTAAAAAACTGATTAGATGCTTTGTGGGTAGGAGTGTATCCAAGGTACTTTTTAAGACTTTTTATAACTTCCATATTCTTCCTTTGCAGAAATTTGCAAATTGTGTTTAGATCCTCTTGAGATAAGACAGCAGTCAACACCTTGCATTCAAATTTGTCCACTATGCAAATGCTGCTCAGCACAGGAAAAATACACCTTGTGCTTGTCTTTGCACTTTGTCACTTAGTCTGAGCTTTGATGAAAATCCACTGCTTTGCGCTCCACCACAAACACAGCTCAGTGGTTCTTCAGTGCAGTCAGGATGGCGTCTGTGTTCACAATACATGGCATGCCAAGTGCTTCTGGTTCATGTACCGTACATACATAAGACACATTTCTTTTTTCTTTTTTTTTTGGGGGGGGGAATCAAAGAGGATCAAAGAAAAAAAGTTTCTTTTTTACATTAAAATACGTGAATTTTCCCTCAATAGAGAAATCATCTGTCTCTTTGAAGTCATGATTCCACTTCAAACAATCGCAAACAAAACCACACGTTTTCTGAAAAACTAGTTTATCGAGACGATGCTGAGTCTGGTCCTTCCAGCTCCCTTTCTGCTTGAAAGAATGAGTTGCTGCCATTATTTTCTTCACTAACAAAGCTGCATTAAGGAGACAAATAGGAGCCTGAATAGAGTGAAATGTATCCGGCTGTGAATACCTGTTGTGCGTGTTAGTATTTTGTCCAAAAGGATTCTTTAAACAGCAGCGTCTGGGAGACACAGCGATGTTCATCCTAATTATTTTGGGACTGTAAAATCTACTTTAACTAAAACTATAGAAACAGTAGTAGCAGTAAACAAAAAAGGAGCAATTCAAAGCAAGATATCTTGATTTTGAGGAAAATTCTATCATCATTCCAATAATAAGACACTCAAAAAAGTGCTTTGGGCTGTGGTATTTGCAAATAACATTGAAAAAATTCCCAGATGCGAGGCCCAGTGTGCAGTGTGCGAAGAAAGCTCGAGTTACTCACCTGACGGGGTTACTCGTGAGAGACACTCTGAGGGACTCCAGGCAGTTGAGCAGCTTTTCCTCTGTGATGCCTGAACGCAGCTCATGGACATATTCCTGGGATGAAAGTGTACACTCATGCTTGCTGTTTCTTAGTCCACCCTGAAAGCAAAATATCAACAGGGCAGTTATTACATTACCATCCTACACTATGACCTCAACACCTACGGTAATGTGATTAAAAAAAAACAATCAATAACAACAGAAATCTGTGAACACTGTTGAAGGACATCCATGTATCAGTTGCGTTATTCATCTTCCTGAATACATACTTTAGTAATGTTAATGAACAATTACAGGCAAAAAAACAAAAAATTTACAATAAGTCAGACCACT
Source organism: Chaetodon trifascialis (assembly GCF_039877785.1). NCBI lineage: Eukaryota > Metazoa > Chordata > Actinopteri > Chaetodontiformes > Chaetodontidae > Chaetodon > Chaetodon trifascialis. Next base: position 22,073,749 of record NC_092060.1, read on the forward strand.
GAGAACAGACTCAACAATGCCATGAAGAGGACTTTGGATTTCAAAGGGAATATCTTCTGCTCCCAGTTGTTGAGACTTGTTTTGACTTAAAGTCTGGGTTATCACTATAGTTGCTTTCGTCAACGAAAACTCTGACTAAATATCATCGTCAACGAACCTTTATCATGGGACGAAAACGAGATGAGACGCAACGTAAATGCTGGTCATGTGACGATAACTATAACTACATATATAATGCAATATCGTTGACGAATAAAAACGAGACTAAATGTGGTTTACAAAATAAAAACTATACTAAAATGTCTCTTCATTTTCGTGGACTAAAACGAAACGAGATGAAATGTTCCAGCGTTATTTCGTCTCGTTTAGTCACGTTGTTATTATTATTTTGCAGTATTTCTGTTTCCCGTGTCTCACTTCATGGGCTGTATCAGATCGCACTGCGCAGTCGCAGGCGACTTCACGGCATTAGTTCCCACTCGCACCGTTATTTAAAAGATGCAGCAGACACACAGAACGGGACCGATGGCCGGCCAGCCAGCTTCGGTTGGTAAAATAAATATGTTCAGAGTGAAGAGCCTCTTCGTGTCTGGAATGGACGTATTCTTGAGTCTATAAGGTAACAATATAATAACAAGACAACCTTGTTTGAATTGTGAAATGGGTTTGGCTGAAAGAAAATTTTGGTTTCGTCTACACTACTAGATACTATATTGACTGGGTTAAATAGAATTGCATTACTAAAAAGAGACTACAATTTTCATTGACTAAAACTAGACTAAAATATCATCAGTTTTCGTCGACTAAAACTAGATGAAAATAGTCACGGATAATTCTGACTAAAATAAGACTAAAATGCTCAGACTTTTTTAGTCGACTGAAACTTGACTAGACTAAAAAGAGCATGAACGTGACCAAAACTGATACAAACTAAGATGACAGCTTGACACAGACTAGACTAGACTAGACTAAGACTAAAATTAAAATAGGTCACCAAAAACAACACTAGTTATCACAAAGGTGCTCATGATAGAAACTGATTAAAAACATGATTTAGGAAAACAAAGGATGAGTGACGCTCCAGAGGTGCGTTGGCCAATCCTGCTTTTCTCAATCAGCCAGCACTCTAATGATGGACTAAACTCTCAGAGAGCCGAACACAGGCTGTATCTGTGGCAGCTCCTGCTTGAAGCAAATGGATTCTTCTGTATAATCTCCACAGAGGGCTCTGGGGACATGTTGCTACACTGATGCTTACACAATGAGACTACATATTGGCAGCAATACACGCACTTACGCCACAGCAGGAAAACACACATTTACACACTCTCCCAGCACACAGTGAGGGCAACATTGTGCATTACATTGAGCTTACAGCTTGATTCCAAGGTTGATTGAATCTATTGTAGGTCTGACATTGTTTCCATGCAGTCCAGCAAACGACATCAATTTTGAGGAATAGAAATAAAGAAAAGGCTCTGCATGCAAATTTATAAATTTTACCACATTATCTGAACTCCCATTACAAGCTCCAAGAACAAACCTGTGTTAAACTAGCCATTTTCCAGTTCTGTTGTAGAATGAGCTATATTGCAGGTGAGGGTTGAGTCAAGGTACTAGACAAAACAAAATTAGAAAACAAGCTGCAGAAACAGCATCGCATATGTCTGAACCAGACTGCCAGACGGAATCATCTTCACTGTGTTCATCCCTGGACTGCTGGTTCCCCACAAAGTGAGCTGCGCTAATAGGCAGTTTGGGAAGTAATAAGCTAGCTCATTTATCTGGAGAAAAGAGAGGCCTGCTGCTCTCCTACAATGCACAGTCATGAAAGAGCCCGTTTTTTGGTTGGAAAAAGCAGAGGAGTCTAAAGATCGCCAGCTACCAATAATCTGTGTTTTGGGAGTAAACCGAGTTCATAGTTTGATTGGCAACATAATGATATTTTGATCGTATAAAGCTGATATAAAATCAACCCGCGGAGGTGATTTCTGCAAAAACCAAGTCGGAGTGGTGCCTCTTCCACAACTGCTATCTAAATTGCATTCAATGTTTCAAAGTGGAAATGTAAGCACACACAGCTCAGTGCCTTATTTTTATGAGTATGACATTTTGTAAGCAACACCAAAACACATGTAAACCAGGATCTGCTAATGCCATTTTCATTACACCATTCCTTTTGTTATGCATAGATGAAACATTAGCATTTTTTCTGAGACTGTATTGGTCTTCATATGCCAAATTGTTTTTTTATTTATCTGTTGTCCTTTAAAACCTGATGATGACTTGTCTGTTTCATTTTGTTGCCTTTGAGAAGCACTCTGTAAAATGGATTTTAAAAAGTGCTCTATAAATAAACATTATTGTTATTATAATATCCTTGCCTAGCATGACTTCAACCATTTTTTTCTGCTATTGTGGTACTAGCACAAGCAAAATCTCAAAGCAAGTTAAATCTGAAAGTGTACTTTCAAATAACGGTCTAGTTTTCCAAACTATAGTTTGATTTTGTAATAAATCCATTTTCTGTGCTTCAGTCTTCTTTATCTGTCTCACCTTGATCTATACGAACACTTACGCCATTCATCTTCTTCTCAAGCACCGTTGGGTGAATGTGGAGGAGTGACTGGCTTAGCTTTTATCTGACTGAAGGTAGTTATTAGGCCATGGGGAGAGGTAAGAATCCTTCTCATTACTATCAAAATTTTTCAACTATTACCTACCACGAGTCTCTTTGTTGCACATTTCTCCCTGACACAATTTATACATGTTTTTTGTATAAAAAAAACGACTATGAACGGTGGGACTAAAAATAAAAAATAATAAAATTGATAACCCCAGATATACTGTATGTGAAAGCTCAATTAGACAGAGGAGAAACGGAGATACTCCAGATACTTAACAAAACCCCAGAGTGAAATGTTGGGACTTTGAGTTTGCAAGGTACAGCTTAGACGGTAGAACTGTCTTTATAGCAGCTACAACCATAATGCTTACATGTTTCTGCTTGTTTAAATACTTAAATCAGTGAGCTTTTAATCCCTGATTCACAGTGCTTATTTTTTGAAGCACTCTATGAAAAGTTCATGTCATTCTTGTTTGACTCACTTTTGGAAAATGCACTGAGGAATTTCATCCTAAATAGTCAATGAACTGTGACTGTGTGTGTGTGTGTTTCCCTGTGTCTGCCACAGCATGCAATTTCTTTCTTTAGACTCTGAATTGTGAAGCCACAATCTACTTTATTAACTTTAATATGTACACAGCTCAAGTAATTAGCATTTTTAATCTTCCGTTGTCTCACTAAAAAGGGTTCTCAAATAGGGCATGTGCAACCAAGGTACAGTATGCCTCCAGGGGTTACTCCAAAAAGAAGAAAAAAAAGATGTGGGAGAACATTCTGAATTAATGTCATGATATGATAATCAGCCAATCCAGGCGTAATGAAATTATTGTAGGCTCAGCAGTTAGCTAGGTCTATTTTAAAGGAGCTTTTTTTTAACATCTGGCCAGACACAACAGATGAAAAGTAACCTTTTAAGGCTAACTTTGGTGAATGCAAAACACCTTTTTTTGCTGACAAGTGAACGCTGTCCCTGTCAAATCAGACCAAAACCAGGCAAGTATATAGTTATTGTACACGGACACCAATAACAATAGGGTTTAAATGTCAAGATGTCTCTCACAGAACTACAAAGCAAAATTCCCATTTAGAAGTACCATTTGCCAATACTATTCAAAGTGGCTATGGCAAGAAGATTTATCAACAGTATGAAATCCAAAAAACACATTCTGGACATGTCTAGACCGGTAGCTTGCCACCACTCTGCAGGGGACCGCTAACAGGCCAGTCAACAAAAACTACCCGTTCAGAGTTCCTTCAAAGGAAAAAGTGGAGATTAGGGGTCGAATGTGTTGTTATGTCCAAATGCTGGGACGTGCTTCGAGCCTAATCTTTATTTTGGTTGTGATACCCACTGTCAATATAAAAACACTATGCTGTGCAAAAGACTTTTGAGACCCCTGGTCTCCACTCTGAACTTGTACCTCATCTGTATCTGGATCATGAGGCAGCTGCACAGATGCCCCTTTCAGCACAAGAGTGTTCATTAATTTAAAACACTTAGTAGAACAGGCCTATAGATCCTCAAGAGGGGATCCTTTCCTATTGAGAACACCGACACTACAATCTCCATTATGCAGCGGGGCTCATGCTCCCTGGACGGGGATCTACAAAAGTCCTGGAACCAGAACTACTTAAACAGCTGATGGAACAGCACATCACATGTGTCCACTGCAATCATGCCAGGAATGCTGGAACAAGATAGACTGGATCTCAATGTTCCTTGTCCTCCGAAAGGCACGAGGAAAAAGATAAACAACAATTGGTATTTATATTCTGAGGCTGAACGTTGTTGGGTGACTGTAATCTGCTGCTTGTCTTCTGAAAATACCATTCTTGATTGTTGCACTCACCAGTCAAATCACAAACTCTCTTTTTGCTGTGGAGAAGGCTACGGTTTTCAAAACTCAGCGCTGTCTGCAGAGGCTCGGTTTAGATGAATAACAAATGCTAAAACAACCGAGTTGGGTAGACAGTGGAGAGGCGATATGTCAGCAGTGGGCTGAATAAAGCTTGAAAGATAATGGCAGGTGAGATGTATTAAAGCCACAGTGGTGGGTTTCATGCAAGTCTGAAGACCAATCGCTCGCCATTTGGCCGAGGCTCGACTTCAGTGGCGTTGGAGCTTAATGAAATGTACTCAGCGGCAAGGACAGCTTGCAGGCATGAGTGAGAACTCAAGTTCCAAATTAACTAAAACTTAGACCCCACTGATAAAACTTTAACATTCAACAGTAAATATATGCACTTTTAGCAGAGAAATCAGTCATAAACAAGATGGAGAATGTACTGTATGAGAAAAAAGGAGTTTCAAATGTACACTTCTTACATCACTGTGACTCCACTTTTGGATATGGCTGATTAGCCGACTGCATTTTCAGAATATTACTCCCTCAATAATACATTGGCCAGTGAGAGGGAAGTGCATCACCCACTTTGTATCTATGTTCTTACCTCTCAGTGGTTCCCAGCAGGCATACCACTATGTCCAGAAAAGCTAGAGCTCTGGTTTCACCGCATGCTCTGACCTCTGGAAACCGAAGACACTGACCATAAACTGCTTTTTTGTGACCCTAGCCCAAATCAATGGAATCCTTTGGGATAATATCAACATTACACCACCAGACTGGCAGCAGAGAAACAATCTGAGGATTAGAGGGAGAGGGCATTACCTGCTGGCTACAGGGTGATAGAGTTGTCCCCTTCAGGCTCACAAAAATGGCCAAGAGAAGAAAATGGTCAAAAAGAGACCCTAGAGAAAGGGAGCAAGGGAAGATGGAGGGATGAGGGGCAGGGGGATGTTGTTTGGGTACCGTGTGTCAAGGTAGTAAAGGAAGCAGAGGGGGTATGTGGGAGAAGAAAAAGTAGGGGCTTGATACAAAAAGAGAGAGATCGACGATGGGGGAGAAAGGGCAGTGCAGAGATAGAGCATCAGGAGACACTGCAACCTCAACAGTAGAGGACAGACACAGCCTTTTGACCACAGCCTGGAGCCTCATCTCCTGCCGCTTATTGAATCCCCTATTTGTCGATAACAGTATTTCCTGCCAAAGAAAATAGTGCTGGGAGCAATTACTTCAGCGAGCCTGTCAATTTCATTTTGGGGGGTTAGGGGAGCATTGAGGCTCATTCCCTCCTCCTCTATCACCTCTGTCTCCCTTTCTCCATGCCATGGGGAGTGACTGAGTGCTGTGCCTTCTATCGAGGGCAGGGCAGGGAGACAATGCCAAGGCGGCTGCACCTCCACATGTCATCTTCACCTGTAATGAGCCTATAACAAGCTGGCAGCTTACTCAGTGCCCAGTGCTCGGCAGACTCAGGCAGACTGATGGATACATTATTCAGCTTCTTTGTCAGCTTACTGGAAAACTGCATGGCGGCAACGTGTCTGGCCTGGAAGCCAGAGCTGGGAGATAGCTGATTGCCACTGCCTCTTCCATTCAGTCTGCCTTGCTAGCTCTTCCCCTCTCTCAGACACATGCACATTCAATGCGATTTTCTGAACAACATCTTCCCAACTCTGTTCTCTCCTGTGTGTGATGAAGAGGTGCAATTAGCAAGTGACGCAAGAACAGAGGCCGAAAAGTGCTTTTCTCTGTAATTCATCACAACATGAGATTAGCATGCTACCATGATTTTTTTAGATGACCAGTATGAAAGTCACTCAAAGCTTTGAGTCTGTGCAAGCTTCCCTTGCAGCAAAGTCATGGCAGCAGTGTATTCATCTGAATGCCTTTTATACAAGCACACAGATGTTACACTATCAGCTTATTCTGACATTCTGAGGCTGTACTTTAAGGAGAATCAAAAATTTAACAGCCAAGACTGTAGTGGAACTGTACACAGAAAGAAATCCCTGCAACTCTGTCTATGTACTGATTTGTTTACTTGAATTTCTCATAGTTTTCTTTCACTCTGACAGAGAATGATGGCGTTAAAACACTGCTTGTGTTACTGTTCTGAATGGCACGGTTTTGTACAGAAGCCATTTGTAATTCAAACGTCTTCATCCTAATTCAAGGTGACCATATGAACATATGATCAAAAATGACATTGGCTTGTGACTGAAGAGTGATATGGAAGAAAACATTCACCACACTTGATGGTGTGATTGTTACAGAGCAGCGAGCTTGCAAGGCCATTCTTGAGGGAGAGGTAAATGCAATATTTTCATATAATGCCAACAACACTGTTCCTGGGAGGTAATGAATCAAAACATATTAAGACACACACCTCAGTCCCATCCCACACTCCCAAAAAAGTCGTAGAGAAAAAGTTATGGAGTAATGAAAAATCTAATTACTCCTTCTTTGTGTGTAATTAATGAAAATTACTAGAGCACCCTACTGCTCTTTGTAAAAATAATACAGATACAATCTGCGCAATTAGTGCATATCATGCTGTATGATAGCCACGTAACAACTTAATTTCCTGCTCATTAGGGGTTGTTAGATTAGTTGAGAAGAAAGATAACACAAGAATGGGTGAAAGACTACAGACAGGTAGATCCAAATGTCATGTGTCTCACCCTTTCCCTTATGATGCACACATGACCTATGAACAACAACACAACTGTGCACGGAATTAAGGTTTGCAGCGACGAACACACACACACACGCACAGGATAGATGCTGTATAAATGAGCAATCCCACATTTAACGCAATCTAAAGTTTGGCATGTGTCGGTGGCAGCAGTGGTAAAGGTCAAAGGGAACACGGATCAGTTGAGATGCCGGTTGGCTGGACAATGAGTTTTCCCCAGCCCCCCTTAAAGGACAGAGTCCTGCCGTCGGCAGATAAGACATTTCATCTAGCCACCAGGGCGCAGGGCTCCCAGCTCAGTGGGGGATTTCCCACCAGACCATGTGGCCAAGCATTTCACCCTTTTCTCTCCAATTCAGTCTCTTTACTCCTCCTTTTTTTCCTCCGTTTTTTTCCTATCTGTCTGTCGCTGTCTCTCACTCTGTCCACAGTGAGGTGTTTTTAAACCCTGGGTGACAGCTATGAAAAAACGCCTGTGTATCTGTACCCATCGGGGGCTTTTTCTTCTTTTTGTGTTTATTTTCCTCCTCTGTCTTCTGCCTGTTGTGGTCCAAAAACAAAATCTAGAGACAGATTTATTCTCTCATGTCTGCCCAACTACAACTCGCTGATAACACAGACACAATTAGGGCAACAACATTCTCTCAATAATCAGGCTAGTGGCATTGCATCTCTTGTGTCCAGGCGAGACAAGCTCAGCACAACAGAGAGGCAGGGTGAGAAGAAAACACGAAAAGAAACAATGAGGTATTAGGCTGGAAACAGCTTGAAAATAACACTGCAGGGTTCACTTTTGTAAGAAACACTGGGCAGTGGCCAAGGCATCATGGTGTTTGTGTTCTTATGTGTGTGTGCGTGTGCTGATCCCCAAGGTCCGAGGCAAGAACACCCAGTGATAACAGCAACCACAAAACCTGAGGATATTAAACAATTCCACTCCCTTTTCATTTCAGCACAAAAATGTCCACAATGGTTTGTAACAGTAATTTAATTACAAGCAGGAGTATGCTGCTTCCATATTTATGTGTGGTGAGCGTACGTGTACGTGTGGATACATAAATACATTGAAAGGTCAGATCTACAAAAACATAAAAAAAAATACGGGGCAGCTCAACCATGGGGCTGAATAGATATGAGATTTATTTATTCAGAACTGGAATTTATACAGGAATATGTTTTTATTAAAGAAAGGCCATGTTCTTATAAATGGATTTTAAACTTTCAAACAAAACAGAAAGGAACAAGCCCCCCCCCCCCCATCTAAAATGTACTTATCATGCAGTAATGAATAAAGGATGCGTCTGTGCTTACAGAGAAAGCCTTACATGGCTTCACACATCAACACATTCAATGACAATGATGAACAAAGAAGTAATATGCATTCCTTCAGCCCCATCAGGAATTACTAGATCTGGACAGCTAAATAAAAGGCAACAGATTTTTGTCAGAGGCTGCATTGCAAATAATAAAAATGCTTATCAGTCTGTCCTGATGAATTGTATGTTTTTCATGGTGCAAGAGATAATATTCAAACGGCTAAAATATTCAATGTGATTACAACAACCGATCAACAAAGAAATTCCCAGCTGCATTGTGTTATATGGCAACTGCTTGGCAAGTGTTGTGGTAACAATAAGGATGGAAAATACGGCTCTTTATCCTGCAGCGCTTTTGCTGCAACCTTCCACCAGTTAAATCTTGCCAAAGTCAAAGTAGGAGTCAGTTCAAGGTTAACTTGTTTGTGATACTTCCACTTTGACCCTTAGCAAGCAAACAACAAGCGTGAAATGGCCAACCACCTCCTTTTTCTTTCACACTTTTAACTTTAGCCTGACCCATGCCAGTTCAGGCTTTGATGAAAACACACGCACACAGACACGCACACACACACACTCACACGCCAAACATGTGCTACTGGCCGTGCCCCTGATGTGGACAAGGGGAGGGCAGGCCAACAGGCATCGTCAGCAAACTCCCTTGGCTTTAATCCCACTGAAAGTCGACCGGCAATATACCATCATCAGTGTTTCAAACAGCAGCTGAAAGATGTCCACAATAACAGAAAATCCAGTCAAGGAGAGCTGGAATCTCCATCACTGCACCACCCAAGCAGTCCACACCAGCAAACCGGGATTAAGTCGAACCCAAAGTCTGCTTCCTGGCTATGTGGAAGTGACACTCCAAAAGTCCAAATGAAGCCAAGTAACTGAACCCTTTTGAACTGAGGGGACTATAAGACGGGGTTCAAATGTTTAAATTGTATGTCAAAAAGAAAATAACATCAATAAAACACAATCTTGAACACTCACATAACCTGTAATGAACAACTTCAGACTGAACAAAAGTGGGAAATCACATATATATAGGTGCAAGAGAGGGAGGGGGGTGGTGGGGAGCCACATATGAATGAAATGACATGTTGGCACATCAGAAAGATCCATTTGAGCAACATACAATGAGTAGAACAAAGAGGACTTCTGGACAGAGATAAATTATTGCTGCAAGAACCAATCACTCATTTTTTTTTACCAGTGCTAAAGGAGATATCATGCAAATAGCCCCATACTGACTTAAATATATTAATATATGTAAATATTCCTCAATCATTTCCTCTCTTAATTTTGATGGTGAGGGTATTGTCCATTAAAGTTTAAACACATTGCACAAGATTTCCACAGTGCACCATGCTTTATTCATGCTACCTTCATTGAATAAAGCATGCTGTGCTGGTTGGTTCTGGATAGTTGCCACGAGCTTTCAAGATCATGTTTCATTGATATCATTTTCTTTTTGACACACAAGCTTTAAAAATCTATCTTCCAGTCTCCTTAACTTAAATGGGCTGCTATGGCTCAGTTACTTGGATGTATTTGCGTTAAGTGAGTGGTTTTGGGGTTTCGGTTTCACACAGCCGGGATGTAAACTTTGGTTTCGATGCTTGATTCATTGATTAAATCATGGCGTATTGAGGAAAAGCTGTGCAGTGTGCTTTAATTCTGATGGACTTGCATTGAAGCTTGCGGTGGTGTGCACCTCGCAGGGACAATGTTATCAATTACCTATGTCGGTCAACACTGACACGTAGCACATACGCTTTGCATTCCAGTGTAGCCATACTCAGAAATAGAGCTATTAGTAGCATCGTGTGTTTCATCATTTTGCAGTGTGGTCACAACACACCATGCAGTTGGTGAAATTTTTCCTCCGCCTTTAACCCATCCTGGTCGTCCTTCCTCCGCGGCAGACCAGGAGCGGTGGGCTGCCATCCGACCGGCGCCCGGGGACCCAGTTTCCTTTGTCACTATTGGTCAGGTGGTGATCTTCTTCAATGTTTTTAGTGGGGGTTCTTTTAAGGAGAAGACCCCAGGTGAACACGGGGAGAACATGCAAAGTCCACACAGAAAGGCCCCTTTCCTCAAGCTGCAGGCATGGTGGAGGACACACCCCCAGCGCCCACAGTGGGAATCGAACCCGGGACCTTCTAGCTGTGAAGCGCCAGGGTTGCCTCCATTCCATCGTGCCACCAGATGACCCAGATGGGACACAATCCCCAGCTCCAGAGGCTGAGGCCTTATCCATTAGGCTACTCGGTCATTACCCAGTGGGGTATGGGATGGGGTAGATGAGAGCTTACACTGTAACATCATTGTTGAGAGTGGGGTAATAGTGGGCAGCTATTCTTAATTACTGTGCAACAAGCCTAAGACAAAACTTTTGATGGTTACAGTAACTAATGGATATGTTTTGGAGCTTGTGCATGATCTGCTGCTTTAAGAGGGAAGAATTTAGGCTGTGGAACTTTAATGTCTCGAGCCACTTGGGTCAGAGCTTTGGTCTTGCCCTATTGATTCTCACGGAGCTGCAGCAACTTGGACAGAGCACACACCCCGAAGCACACATGCATACAGTACATACACAGCTGAGCACACTGTGGGTGTCACAGATTGTTAAAAAATGTACCCAAATTTAACTCAATTAACTTCATTACTTTTTTTTAAATAATGCAATGCATTTTGGGGTGTATCTTTAACTTAAGGACATTCGTGCCACGGCTAATTAATGCCTGACAAGAAGGAATGCTGTAAAGCCTGAAACATAAAACTCTGGTGTTTGTGTGTGTGTGTGTGTGTGTGTGTGCGTGCGCATACATCACTCATGCCTTTGTATGTGCACGCTTGTGCGCCTGTGTTCGTACATTTACGTTTGTGAGGTTATGTTTGTGTGCGTGGTGCAGAGTATTCCTCTCAGCAGTTCTCCCTGTGCTTTGCAGGACTCATGTCTGCACTGAATTTCAATGACACCTCTATAAAGATAGGAGCAGATGTCAGGCAGCTCGCTGAAAGTCAGGTAGAAGAGAGTGAGAAAAGTAGAGTGAGTAAAATCGAGTGCACACCAGCAACAGAAAGAAATCTTAAGTCGTGTCTATTTGCAGCAGTGTAATACAAGAAATGACTATGATTTATTGTAAAAATATAACATAAAAGAAAGCATGTCTGTGAACATAAAAAAGAAAAAAACTCTGCAACAGACTGACAATCAGCTTATGGACCGGTTTTTGTGAGCTGAAGTTCCAACAATAAGATCATTATGGAGACTTATGGATTTTTTTTCTCCACTAACTCAACCTAAAAATAAGCCCTTGCACTGACTCACCCACACAGCTTTCAAGATAATGCACTACACTCCAACCACTCACCAATCAATTCAAGGTCAGCAGGTGGCTCGATATTGTCCCAAAAGTTCCCCGAAAGCACAAAGACATGAGGTATTTTACATGCAGATGAGGCGAGAAAGTACTCAAATTTCTGCAGTTATATGAAAGTGACAAATAATGACAGAAGAAAACTTGAAAGACATGTCGAGCCATCATGGCTCTTATTTCCCCCTAATGTACTCCCAGTATCACAGTGGAGGGGGTTATCAAGTGAGCTGTTAAGCAGGTAAAGTCACACAGGATCTAATTTAGGTTTTCACTGAGGTCTCTGCTGCATTGATTGCAATGTGAAGGCCTAATGAACTCTGTACTCTGCGCTCTGTGCTCTTGTTTCCTGGTCTGGGAGCTTGGGTGTGAAGCCAAGAAAGAGCTGCAACTACTGCCTGAAAGTTACCAAAAAAAAGGTTTGAAGATAGGAAAACAACACTGAAACAATGAATAAATGAGCAAGAAAACTGACACTGCTTTCTAATGTGTGTTCTGTTTTATGTTCCTTTGTCCTTCTTCGCCGACCCTCTCTATAAGGGATAAATCATACATTGGGCGAACACGCTACGGGTGCAAAAGGTCCAGGTTAGACTGAGACTCTCCTCTCCTGCTTTGTTTTCCCCAGTGATTCAGCTGAATAACAACCCCGGTGTCGAGAATAAAAAGCACTTCAATTACCTTTGTTGACTTAAAAAGTTGCGAGAGATTATGTGTGTAGACACAACGTGAGGCAACAGATCACGAGCAGAACCCTCAACCAGAGAGAAAAGTGGGTTTAAGTTTGTCTAGTCGGTCTGAGGATGCACGACTAAGCCTGAAAGCTAATAGAGCACTATAAAGGGATTGAGAGCGATAAGAACAAGGGATATTACATATTGGTTTGCTATCTCACATGCTCTGGGTATTTCTGAATAGTTTACACGCACACAGCCAAAAATGCAGACACTCAGTTAGTTCTACATTGGGTCTCTTTGTGGTCCAGTTAGTAGTTTTGTTGTAGGTGTTGGGTGGTGTAGTGTCATTTCTCAAAGGCACAGACCTTTAATAGGCTCTTTACCTCTGTGGAAGACTACGCTGAAATTCTCAATGGTTTGTCAAATCAGATCAGACCTTGAAAACAGCTTCACAAGCAGCCATCTTTATTTCAGCTGCGAAAAAGAGCAACAAGGCAAGTATGGGTGGCTAAAGATCAACTCTGTCTCCCCTTCTTGATGCAATGCTGCACCTACTGAACTCGTGTCACCATGGTGGCAGGTCATTCACCGTCTTCAGGGTCTATATAAAGCATGCTGCTGTCAGAATTTGGGATGACAAAGCAAAGCCTCTGCTTCTGTCTCTGCCATTTTCACCAAAGTTTACAGCTCTGTCTGGCCCTCATCTGACAACACCGAGTTGGAGGAGTCGATTGGCCTGCTGCACCTGCTCCGTAACTATAGATTCTTTGAGGCAATCCACAAGATCCCTGCATTTATCTGAACAGCTAACTTATCGTGCACTGTATCACCGCCAGAGAAAGCTACTGTATGTCCTAGGTCAGTCAAATAACTGTGATTTTTGCATGTGGTTCATATGATTAGCTGAGGTGTGTAACATCACAGATTGGTTCCAGCTTTGTTCCTCCCCCTGTTTTCACCTCTTGCTCTGGGCCCTTTGTTGAGATTCTGTGCAAGGTCAGTCAGAATCTATTAGCTTAGCCTTGGCCCTATGCCCCTACCATGGAAGGGTGCTTGAGTGGCGAGTAAAACCCTTACATGACCTTGTTGTTTTATTGGTGTCAGGGGGGTGTTCTCGTTTCACATCCAGCCCACTAAAGTAGGAAACCTGTGTGACATATAACAAGTTGTAACCCTAATTCTATAAGTGCAGGCAGACGTCTGACCTTCTCCGTCACTCCTTGATTATGCTGGTCATCCTGATTCACTTGACACATTTATCCATTTCTACAGCTTAAGTATGCAGGCCAGCACAGCCAAAGCAGATCCTGTGCCCATAGAAGAAAAGGTACTATTTGTAATGATCCTTACTTAACCTCTGCTACTGAAATAATGCACAATCTTACCAGTACAACACACAAAACCCACTACCCATCATTCTTTGGTCATCCTCTCTAACCTGAGAGCAAACGGCCAAGAATGTGCAACACATAACAAAGAGGAAAAAAAATAGGCAGGACAAAAACTGGGCTCAGGTAAACATGATTTGGCAGGGACATTAATGATGTCCAATCCCTACACAGGTTCTCTGGGCAGATTCTGATGGAGGGGACAAGCATGATTTACGACAATGGTAGTCCAGGGAGAATAGTGATGGGTCTTGCCAGAAGCAGAATGGCTGGTATGCGAGTGTGTTTGTATCTGTGTTCATGTGTTTACAGTGCTGAACCTCAACTTGGACAGGATTGTAAATGGGAGTAGACTGAGCTCCGAACAGGTAAACAGACATGAATGTGCACACAAATACCCACACATACACACAAGCACATGCACACTCACAAGAAAAGGCTCTGCATTTCCTCAACCTCAAAGCAGTGGGTTGGGTACATTGGATTTAGTTATTATTTCCAGGGCGGTCAGCTTTGATCTCCTTCTCATGTCTGTATTGGGGTCGTCTCATCTCTAATAACCACAGATATATTTCCTCTCCTCTTCCCTGTTAGCTAGATAAATAGGATTTCAAATTGTCTGGTGCTACCCCATCAGAAGAAAAACATGATCTATGAAATATCTTCCCATGAAAAACCCATACTGAGAGATTATCTTCTCATCACAGAGACAGCACAGCTAACAGATAAGGGTGAGAGAGGTGATCCGTGCTGAAAGGGAAACACATTGTGTATGTGTGAAGGAGCTGGAAGCATGTGTATGCATGTGCACGGCTGTGTCTTTTTATGTGTTTGTGTGCACGCAAATAGAAAAACAGCAAAATAGATTTAGAGAGAAAGTAAGAGCAATGCAGTGCCAATGTGATTTCGGCCGTTTATGTGTTTGTCTCAAACCTAAGGGGGCTCCCCTTCTAATCAAGCATTATTGGATGCATTCACATTGAGGTCTCAGGAAACAAAAACAGTTTCTTCTAATATCCACACTATTACTTTGTCTCCATCGAGAGGCTGCGGCCCATTCAATAGCAGTAGAAATACCTATTCATCAAGGCGTCTGTGTCCGGGCCCTGCCTAATAACAGATGGAGAGATCTTTAACTGCCTGTAAATGAAGGCTCCAAACTTGAGAGAAAGCACATGCATCAGCAGAGCAACAGCTAAACGAACTCTCTCCCAGGTTGGGCTTGACTACTCCAACAAAGCAAGATTAATTTGCCTGTTGAATTGAGGCCGATGCCCCAGCGATGGCATGCTGCCTGGCTGATGTTGAGGTGCAGCGGTGCCTCCCATGCACCAGAAACGCTGGTATAATGTCAACAGTGCAGCATTACAGGGAAAAGATGAAACTGGCCTCCACAGCTTTAATGAGAAGATGAGAAAGTACAGGTCTTTTTCTGGCTGAGGAGATATTACGCTCTGACCACAGACCAAACATACATTAGACAGATGTCTGTAGACACATGTAGCTGGAGACACAGACAGTAAGAAATTAGTGGTATGGGAAACAGTGTCCAAGCACCAAACCCATACAAATATTAAGATTAATAAAGACTAAAGCAATTACAGCTTTGTTCAGGTGCTATGGCACAAGGGACAATTTAGACTGCACTCAGTAAAAGAAGATCATTATTAAGCGGACCATTAGCAAAAGATTAATTAAAAAGATATTGCTAATACAATATCCCTGAACTATATCAACATTAAAATGAACAGTAGAACAGTTGTGCTGTTCAACACAATAAAAATCAGGAATACAGGCAACAGAAAATGTGACCTTGGGTGAATTAAATTCTTAAATACGAGGATGAGATGAGGGTGAAGCTGGCGAGACTCCAGAATGGAGCCACTCGTCCCAACACACACATACACACACGCGATGTCAATGTGTTTGTCTTCACATGTGTCTGTGAGCTAAACTATGAGAGACACTATGAAGCTGTACCATCTCAAGCAGAGGCCACTATAGTGCTGGCTTCCTTTTCTGGCCTCTTTTTTTCCCCACCTCTGACAGGTGTGACCTTTCGGCTGTGCTGGTAGCAGCCACGCTCGCCCCCAGACAGTAGGCCTGGATTAGTCACCATCTCTGAGGATTGTGGCGCCTTGCACGAATGCGCATGTGAGGCCCAAGCTCTCTCCAGCATGGCCGAAGGGCCTGCGATGAAAAATAGAACACCTAATGCCTGGAGATAGAGACATTCATCAAAGACCAGGGCCCCTGCCTGCCTGCTTTGTGTGCTGCCTCCTTATTCTCTATTCAGTCCTGAGATGCAGAAACAACTCACTTATTGGAGAGTCATAAAAGAGAGATGGGGAGTTTTATTATTATTGCTATAAGAATGTAATTTTATTTCTAGACCTTTTTTCCCCCCCGAACAGTGCCTTGTTTCTTTACAACCATTCCAATGCTTCAAGTGATCTTTCATGTTTAGAAGGAAATAAGGATATCACAGTCTCATGAGAGTAGACATCAACAGATGGATGCGTATGGAGCGTCTTCAACACTTGATTCGGCACAGCGGGATGCCTCTATTGGCCACCTTTTGAATGACAATTGTAGAAAGACTACTGAGAATACCAGGAGGGGGCCAAAAAATACCCTGGGAAATGGTAGCGATGCCAACTGGCACCGAGCAGCCAGACCAGTTAACCTCTGCAGTGAACTGCTAAACCCTGGGGTATGGCCTGGTAATGACATCTCTTCTTCTATGTCCATCTCCGCATTCCTTACTGCTGATCCTGGCAGGTCACAGAGGAATACTGCGGTGGAAGCTCATGCCAATATATGACGTGACACAGGGAGAGAACGCTTTCTCTAACATTAGTTAGCATGACACTGGGAAGGGGGCAGCTATAGAGATTTTCTTTTCTATAGGAGTTTTGCACAGCCTTGGAGACATACTAATTTAAAGCAAACTTACAGAGCAAGGAATGCAGACAGCTCAGAAACACACCTCATGCATTGACAATATGCACGCCAACTCTCATGCAGTGTGAATGTCATCATTCAAAATATCTACCGCTCACAACTTCCAATTGCCATTTCAATCAACAACTGGGAATGAGCTGCAAGATACCATTGCCTTACAAGTTCTCGCTCCTTTGACTGTCGTGAAAGGCTTGTTACAAACTGCCCTGAAGGAAACCAATTTGCTGCTTTACATAATCCTTGATTTCAGGTGGAATGTGCTATTACTGTGGCCTTGATGCCTCACTTCGTTCACTACTTCCTTTGTGTTGCATTTATGTACACTGTATTGTACATGTTCTAACATGGGAAACATATATATTTCTTAACGTGAAAGAGCTTAGAGATGATTTTGCACCGCAATGGGACCTTTGTCGCTAAATGAAGGATAAATAAAATAAAATAAACCATTTGCACTCTTCTTATGGAATGGAAGTAATGGGTTCGAAAAAGCTATGTTGACAAGCACTGGCCCAAAAGACTGGGCTTCTTGCATTAGGTGAAGGTGATTTTTCACACAAGGCCTGCACATAACAAACACAGCAGACTATGCCAAAGGCTAGCCGGCAGGATTTCAGATGCACACACACCATATTTCTCAGTAACACCACAGCTCCAGGTGCCTCGTGGGGCCACTGCCTTCCTTCATCCTTCCATCTATCCACCCATACCGCTGTCTCTCTGATCCTCAGCTTTCCTCTCTCCCAAAACCTCAGGTTTAGATGGGCCTTCAGTGTGAGAGCTCCTGCTGTCATACATACTTGTTGGAAGAGCAAGAGGAAAAGGAAAAAAAAAATAAAAAATCAAAATGAGGCAATACTCAAACAATAGTTCAGCAGTGCAACAATCCAGAAGAAAAACCTTCCCCCCGATTGTATAGAGTAAACAACCCATGAAGAGGAACTGCAGAAGTGTAAAAGTATTGTTACACTAATAAGAGCAGATACACTGCAATGCTGTTTCATGTCCCCAAATGTGTCTGTTTGCTCAAGTGACTGAACATTGCATCAGGCATGTAGATTGTGTTTGTGTACGTGTCTTTGTGTGTGCGTTCTCTGCCAATGCCAAGGGCCTCTCAGACGTGGGGGGTAAAACGCTCTTTGAGAATGGGATTTAGTAACACACAGGCAGCTCTGGCATGGCTGCTTCAAAGCGGAGGCAGGCAGAAATTCCTTCTGTACATGTGTGTGCTCAGTGTGATTGTGCGCACATTTGTGTGTGTGATGTGCGTTTTCTCATGGATAAACCCACTGCCGCTCCAAAGGAAGTTCATCCGAAGAGCTTCCCATGGCAGCACTGCCACACAGCATTGTGGAGACAAAGAACATGCTTGGATGATTTCTATTATTACAGAATGTATGTTCAACAAGGAAATCAGACAACAGGAGCATGAGCGGGTGGGCAAAGGCAGCGAGGATGGGGGTGGGGTGGGGGGGGTGACTAGGTGAGGCATCATCAGAGTGAGTAATCACACAGCATCTCCGGTTTTAGTGAACTGGTAATTTCTCCGATGCAGATTTTGTCTCAAGATGACTGCATTAGGGGGAACTCTATGAGAATACATGACAGCTTTTCTCTAATGTAATAAAGACATAACAGATGCAGGAGGATTTCAGCAGTTGAGTGCTTTTCAGCACGGCACAGACACAGAGTCACCCACACAGATACTTGAACACATGCATGTTCATATGTTCATGCATGCGCACAGACACACACACATATATAGATACATATACACATATAGATATATACAAACCAACACCTGTATTCAACCACATGTTCAGCACCATTCATTATTTTGTATATCAAGCGACTGATTTAGTTGCATATGAGGAGACAGAAATAGTCGCATATTTTTCCAGTGATGCATCTCGAAACACACATACGGCACTTCTTCAACAAAACATTTCAGATGAGCGGCACAAGCCACTGGTATCTGACTGAGAATCATGCCAGACTGTAATAGAACATGAACATATTACTTGACCCAGAATCACTCAGCGTTTCATCTCATTCCATTTGGTTTAGTTGACCGTAACTGTCTGGTTCCACTGGCCTTGCCAGCCACCAGAGACTGATATGCCTCCTCCAAGAGACTGATGAGTAGGCTACGATTGCTCAAACTTCTGCTCAGTAGGCTACTCTCTGCCAGACAGCCAGCCACCGCAGCCAGCCAAGTTAGAAGATTTATAATTTGATCTGAAAATTAGTTATCTAAATTTGCTGGTGACAGGGACAGGATTTTATGATTTTTCCATATAGACACTTTTCTGGGCTGCCTGAAGACTGACAAGGAAAAAAGTGAAATGAAGGAGTCTGCCAAGATGCCAACCATAAAATTCCATCAGCCAGAGGACTTTACTGCTCCAGGCGCTTGCCCAATGGGCAACAAGAGTCAGACAGATAGACACAGAGAGAGAGACAGCTATGAGGAGGAAACAGATGAGAAAAGGAAGAGGATTTACGATGGGTGACGGTCTCCTTTTAACCCCAATATTTGCTAAGAGGAAAAAAGGATGGTGAAATTACATTACCCGGGCCGCGATCAATAACCACAAATATTAAATAGCCCCTGAGTCTTGCCTATACACATGGCTTTGTGTGGAGCATCACCACTTAGAGGTAGCATTAGCTGGTGTAGTGATAACAGACGTGTTCCTGACGCAATCAAGTGCTACTGGGCATCATGGCCCTGCCTTAACTTCATCTTTCACGGGTCGCGAGCAAGATACTATAAAACCAAAAGCACAGAGTCAATACTAATGAGAGGAGACATATTCCAAGTGGAGCTGGTGACAGCGAGTGTATCAGCAGCCTTTCCCACCACTATCTGCCTATCAGTGGGTGAGCAAGGCCATGCTGGAGATTAGGTTTCAAGAGAAATGCGGTGAGTGAGTATGACTTGCCTGTCACTGCATCTACAAACACCTCAGAGAGTTGTCACAATAACGGAATTTTTGTTTGGAGGGATGGTGGTAGCAGTGGGAACAGAGCACAGAGATAAACAAGAGTATAGGCTCAGCTGTCAGTGCAGATGTGAATCGGGACAATAGATTATCAAATCTAATTCTACATCAGCAGAGAAACATCAGTACTACAATTTGTTCTGGATATCATGATCAGCAGACGATTATGCAGCCTTAAATATTCCACTTAATATTCCAGGTTTTCTTTTCGGCTAACCCTCACAGAATACATTTCTGTTTGACCCCACTCTTAACACATCTGCCATAAAACCAATACCAGAATCAATTTGTCACCACTCAACATGCACAAGCAGAAACAAGGGCTCGAAGCAGCTGTTCTAACCTCTGAGCTGTGTCTATTTTCACTGCCTTATCCATATTTAATTTTAACTCATGCGACACTTCATATTGACTGTGCTTAATCACGCCATAGCACAATCCACAGAAATACAGACTGGCTAATTCTTTTTTTTTTTTTTACCCTCCAACTCTCTAAACACGCTGTAACTTTGCTTTTAATTTTTAAGTTCCTCCCCGAAGTATTTTCTCCTTCTAACAGGAGAGCAAGTCTTGGATGATTAACATGCAAAAAGGTGCATTCAACTTGCTATGCACCAGTGACAGCAATAATGTCCCGCCGTGGACGCAAAATCCCTGGGGTTTAATCACCTCAATACAAAGACTCGAAAGGAAGAGTGCATCCTTATTCTGAGCAGGAGTAACATTAGCTCAGTCAGGCTAAGACAAGCATCACATTCATGGACTAACAATGGAACCAAGTGCTGTGGTAAATTGGCCTGTATAAGCCCCATAAACCATTTCAGATAATGCGCAACTGGTTAGTGGGCAGACATAATGAGGTTTATCGCATTGTAAATGCACACAATTGGCCCTGTTTGGTAAAATACGATGAATGCACACGAGCACTGGGGTGTGAACTTCTTTAAGCGTCTCTGAGAATTGTGGGATCAGCGATGTCAATGTGTGCTTTCGCTAAAGCTATCATTATCCAACATGCAAGATGACTTAAAAAGCTTAAGTCATTTATCTTCGAGTGCATACCTCAATCAAAAGTCAAGGACCCCGCCACCCTCTCTGCTCTTTCTGCTTGGTATCGACAACATTTGGCATTTTTAATGAAGACTTCCTCGAATCCCCTGGATCTGAGAGAGCTTTACTCTATTTCCCGTGGTGAGGGCTCAGTGCCGGCATGAGTGAAGTAAATGCTGCTTCCCAAGTGGCACCCTGAGAATGCACCTGGACTCCTTAATGGAGACACCCACACTCGAACAATGAAGTAATTGACAAGTATCCTACAAAGCTTTTCAGCTTGGGCTCTATTTGAATGTGATGACAATAACAACCAGAGGGAAAAAACATACAATAGCAGATAAACAAGTGTCTGAATATTAATGTCGCACTTAGCAAGATCTCTGGCCCGGACAACACTATCAGAAACATCCAGGCCAATTAATTAGAGAACGGGATCTGACCTTCTCGGTGCATCCGCTGTAGTTGTTTGTTGATAGGAAACAAGGACAGATTTGCTCATTTGAGATTAGAGGGGTGGGGGGTAGAATTAATGGCTCTTTAATACTGGATGGAATTAGGATGCATTTGTTTAATGCTGGGCAAAAAAAGGCAGAATAAGGCCGATGACTGGCAAAGTGACATATTACTCAAACCACAGAATTTACAAAACATACCACACCAACGCACTCACAAAACATAATGCCCGATGAGGAGAATGAAAAAGCCAGACAGACAGTACTGAGACACAGCAGATGCCACGTACAAACACAAAGGCGTCTATCATTTTAGAGCAAACATCAAATTTACGATAGATACTGCGATTAACCGATCATTTGAACTCAAGGCATTGACAAATTGGTAAAATTTCAAAGAGGGCACTGATCCCAAACCATCCTCAAGACAAGAATGAATCAAACAATACTATTGGAGAAGAATTGCTAACAACCTGACAATTGGGAGATGCTTAAGTCATCAACCATCAATCAATCAATTTTTTGGGGGTTTTTTTTGGTTTTTTTAAGGTAAGAGTAGCTCACTGATGGTGCCATACATTAGAGGAATCTTAGTTTCATCGTGCAATTGTGATATCAGGGTTGGAAACGGTTGCAAAATGAAACATTTTCATGCATCTTCATTAACCCTGACACAACTTGAAAACTCAGTTTTGAAAGCCATTGTTTTTTATTCCAGTATAGAGTTCAAATTCAAATGTCTGCAAATTATTAAAAGGGATCAATCTGTTGCATTGCCTGTGCTCAGCTATACTGTCTGTTCATTCATGGACACTGTGGAGCAAATCAATATTTCCAGACATGTAAAAGGAGGGAACAGATTCCAGCTTTTACTCACCACTATTGACAGCATAGGTACCCCATAGTGTTCACATACCACGTCATGAAAGAGAAAACAGGTCTGCCAACATACAGCAGCCACACTTCCTCTTGTTCCATATGTGCATACTGCGCGTGTGTGCGCGTGTGTGCGCGTGTGTGCGTGCGTTCGCATCTGTATGTGTCTGCACTTGCACACATTCAAATTCCTGTTCACAAGCGTGGTTATGTTCACTGTGTGCATTTGAAAAGATGACAGGTGGTGGGAGGGTAGTAGATCTTTTGAGACTTGTCACAGTGTTCCAGTTTATGAGCCAATGACAGGAGACACACACCCATCCACATCAAAGTTTATTACAGTTCATCACCTCCCCACCTGCAGTGTAATGACATTTAGCCAATCCTATAAAAATCCCAGGAAACCTGTGGGTATAAATCAATGCCTTTCCACCTTTCCAGCTGCTGCTCACATCCATTATTAAAGCTTCCACATCATTTTCAATAGAGTATGAGTGCTCCTATGACAAGCATGTGCACAGGTATGTATTTATGCCTGTCTTCCCCCAAATCTGGCTCGGGAGACCAAATAAATAGACATTAATACACAGACGCTGAACACATACGCATACAGACACACACAAACAACACACCATACTGTAGCAACTCCCAAAACCCCCCAGCCCCGTGGAAAAAAGGATCAGTGTGTATCTCAGCTGACAAGCAGTTTACATAAAATCCCATTCGTTTCATCTAGGCAACCCTGGTAAGTGTATGGTTTGTTGCAACCTGGCACAGGGCTGCACCAGCTCCACCTGTCTGGGACTGGGGTTTATCTGTCTCAGAAAAAAAGTTGTCCACATCTGGCAATTTCCATTCCTCTCTCACTTCCCTTATGCCTAATCAGATACAGATGTAATGCTTAGATTGAGTCCAAAATATGGTGTAATGACAGATGCAGTTGCTGTGTGTGTGTGAGCCCGCTTGTGCACCTGCATACATGTGCAAATATGCATGCGTGTGTGTATATGAAATGAGGGTTTTTGGCGAGTGGTTCTTAATGCAGTCAGTGACTACCCTCTGCAGGCAGGCTGAGAGAACATCAGGCTGGCAGAGTAACAGAAGAAGACTGGAGAAGAAAGATTATGTGAAATAAGAAGAGTACGGTTGGGATTTCAATGTTGATGTACAATCATTTTCCAAACAAGAAAAAATAACATTTGGCATAAGATTGGTTTCAGTTTATTTTTGATTATTAACAGTCATTCATCAACAGCATTTGCTGCGATGCCTGATGGCTGCTGGTATTATTTTCCAAAGGACACATTTTGAGAACCATTTACTCAATTGATGATCTCCGCGCTGCTTTTTGACTACTTACTGAAACCATTATTTAAAATGAGCCATCAGAGCAGACAAGCACATTATCAAAGGGGAAATATGTTTTCATTTTTCGTATTGTACACATTTCGTTGTTAAAAGGAAACATGTTTTCCTGTGGCAATCTGTGTCTCAAGTGCAGCTCATTTCAGGCATTTTTCACACTTAGCACATTCTGATGTAAATATCTGTGCCTTCCAAATATAATACAAATCTCTGAAAAATGATGATACCCTTCATTATAATCAATTCTGAGCTACTGAATAGAAATTGACATTGGTTGAATTGTGGTTATGATGGTTTTGTTAATAACACAATCAAAATGTCAAGGACCAAATCAAGTGACATAACAGAATTCAGTCTTCATTCATTTGGCAACCTGAATCAGGGCTGCCTGATACCTGATTGCTCAATATGACTATTTCAGAACACGCTGCATGTCTTTCAGCGCACACTATTGAAGGAATAGCTCAATTTCGTACAGAACTACATGAAAAACATGAGCAACACTGGAACTATCAACAAACAAGAAAGCTAACCTATCAATACCATTGAAAGGTATGTGCACATCCGCACCTATTTCATTTCCATCTCTGTGAAGATGGGAGGTACATCAAGCTCTATTCCCCATAGGTTAAACAATAGCAGTAGAAGTACCTCATTGCTGCACATCAAAAAACAATGCACCACATGAGTCTTTGAATGAGCTGTTGAAAGAAAACAGCCAGTTTCCTGTCAAGGTGAACATCCTGAAATTATTAGCATTATTTACTGCACTGACATTCTGCAGAGAAGAGTGAGGCGAGGAACAATAAGCACTTGAAGATTGCATTTAAAAGGTGAAATATATTGCCTGGCATGGTGTGCAGCTGCATCTTGATTTTCTCAGTTGGTGCAAATTGTACAAGGAAACATGATCATTTAAGGGAGTGTAGTATATCCTATGAGAACATCTTTTAATTTCTTCTCTCTCACTCACACACACACACACACACACACACACACACACACACACACACACACACACACACACACACACATACACACACACACACACACACACGCACACACACACACACACACACACACACGTGCGCGCGCTCCTCCTTTCCTCCCTTTCAAAGCCAGCCACTGCCCTGGCTTTTAACACATGTTAAGTACAGAGGTCAGCTGGATGCTCAGGGTCTCTCTGTTCTGTTAAAAAGAAGAATCAGCTTATTAAAAAGTGAGCTCTAGAGGAAGCATCCATGTTTCACCTCCCACTGCACACAACAACTTTACTAAGCTAATTAGCTACTTGGGCCAGTAGCTGATGTCAATGGGGGGAAACAACATATTTCACCCTGTCAGCTTCTACCGGTGACCTAGGCTGAACTTTTGATACACTATTAACGTGAATGCCCGGATATGTCAGCGCTGCCAAATGAAATCATCTCATCTTTATAAATAACTACTAGCCAGTGCCACAAGTTAGCTTGTAGGTCTCTGATTCTATAGAACATGTGTTTATTGAGTATATTATGTCATGACTCTGTACGAGGTTGTGTTTTCTCATGTGCTTCTTACTTAGTTTTGACTGTGGAGTTTGCTTCACAGCACCAGCTGCAACTCCCTTGATCCAGTCAGTTCAGGATCCCACATTAACACTCATGTACAATAATTTGACATGGAAATAGCAACTGCTGTAGATTCACTTCAGTTGACACTAAACATAGCTCTGGCTTTTCATCTACCTAGTTTGCTGCAATCACACTTGAGGATCATGTCTTTGCTGGAACCAGGAAGAAAGACTCAGAAGGCTGCTGGATATTTTCACTGTGTCTCCTTTAACGATCACTTACTGATTACTTCCCCGTGCCGTCTTCTGGCATGGCAGCCTGGATCTTTGATTAGAAGAGACTCCCCCATAATCACAAGTGTATGATTATGGCATTAGGCCGGATTCTTCACATCAGGATTTGCAATCAAGAAATTGGCGTCAGGGATCGATACAGAGCAGCACCTCATCTGATGGCGGGGGGGGGTGGAGATTGCGTGTGGGAGGAGGAGGCTTAGGATCAATTAGGAAGCGACTGCCACGTCCAGACATTACTTTTAATCTTCTAATGCATCGGCATAAAGGCGTGGGGCCCAGTGTTTGTCGGCTTCTAAGGAGGAGGAATCGATCCTTTCTGTGCGTCTTGACGCCAGTCCGTCCTAGACCGTTTCAACAGCATTCAAGACAAATTGAAAGGAGAGAGCCTAAATCCGCTTACCCTCCCTAAGTGACGAAACTGTATTTGATGTCACACTTTAGGTGAGGCTGAAACATTTTAATCCTTTGAAATAGTTTCTAATACATCTGAATACCTGGTTAATCTCTCAGATGTACTACAGTCTACTGTAGTGCTGGAGGCTTGCCTACTGTGTTGACATCCTGTTTCATCATACCGATATGTCAAGCATATAAAGCGAGCTAAGAGGTCTTGATTGACCTGCAGAGTAACTCAACCGACTATCTCTGAAAAACACTACCAGATGTGGAGGTTTTTCTACTATTCCTTTACTATGAGGCCAATTACTGAACTCAGAATTGAGTACCTATGATACACTGACAAACTATTGCACTGTGGGCAATTTTGTTTCATTGGAGAATCTAAACTGTCTTGAACAGATTCATTTTGCAATTGTGGTGAAAATAATACAGGGGTCTCTGTGTGCTGTATGAAGTCCTTATCAGTGTAGTCAATGCGGAGTGTATGGCTCATTCAATTAATCAGGCATCATTTAAACCAGCAGGCTTTGTGACAGGGGACCCAATCACTGGTGAAAAAAGCCATTCCCGACATTCCCACTCCGTGTCCCCCGCACTAATGCGCTGTGGCAACCTTCTAACTATCCAATTCCAGACCCAGACCCCCGCGGTTTACACAGTCCCTCAGCTTCTTCCCAGTCCCCATCGCTTCACTTTCATTAGACCCCACACCTCTATCAAAGTGAGAGCGGAGGGAAGCCACAGCTCCATCTCATGTCAGAAACTTGCCTCTAAGGTATAGGAAAGTGGGGGAGAGAGCACATGCTGGTGGGGAGAGAACGAGAGCGAGTGCGAGCGACGAGAGAGAGGGATGAACCCGGAGCCTACCCGAGCGTTACAAGTCTGAGGGAGTTTAGCCAGAGCAGAAAAGCTGGAAATGATCAATTCGTATGGGTGCATATGCATGTGCACGCAGCTGTTCATGTGCACATCTATGCACACTGTGTGTTTACAGTGGATGGATAAAATAAACACGGCATCAAAAGGGATATTAACATTTAGGAGACTAAAGCGCAACTACGCCGGCAAATCATGGTAATAAATGTCAATTACTATTATATGTCTACAGCTTCAAAAGGCCTGATAATCGCAACTTTAATATGTGCTTTTTTGAAGCAACATGAGGCCAAAAAGTCATTACCGGAACCACAGGCTCACACACATCAGTCACACACACATGCAAAATAAAACCTGAAATGTGGCAAGAAAATCTGTCTTCAAAGTCATGACAATGTACTGAATTTAGATCAGCTGCAGGCAAATGAAACAGCTCTCACAGCGCCCAAACTACAGGCTCGGCATTAACCACACATTAAATTAACACCTTTGTAACAGATTTATCTTAAAGCCTGAATATCTGGGAATCTATCTTTAACCATTTTTTGGGCAGGGCTGCATTCACAGAGGGCTTAAGACTGCTTTCCAGCCAAATTATCCACAAACAGCAGTCATACATGATGTGTAAATGTCCTCTATAGTGAACGGTAATTAAAAATGATTTTGCTTATCAATTATTTGGTGATTATTCAATGTCAATATCTGTTTTCAAAGTCAGAAAATAAAGACAACCCCGAAGATAAACAACTTTTAATGATATAAAACGAAGTAAATGACGCAAAGGATTCAACGATCATCCAAATTAGTGCCAATTAATCTTTCAATGAACTACCGGACTAATTAATTGTTTTAGCACCACCATAACGCTGTAAGCAGCCATCACGGGAAACATCATGACTGCTGGATTCTTCTGAATGTTTGCATAAGAAACGTAAACCTACTTTTACTGTAGATGAAAACTGTTCCCTCATAATACTTGCATTTCCCCAGATGATACTCCCCCCAGATTCAAGGGTAAACTCATGAATACCAACATGGAATCTGACACTCTACTTACTCTACCTAATGATCAGACAAATCAATAAATGGAAGGTTTTGGTTTGCAGATTATTAAGTGATCAATCACCACTGAAAAAAGCATGAAGACTCATCTTGCATATTCCAAACTTGCCCTGATTTCCGTCTACAAACAGTTCAGGAACTGAATGACAGCACTACCAGAAAAGCTTCTCTGGAGGAATCATGTGCCCCTTCGCCTTAATAGCTATTCTTATACTGTCTGCTGTTTGTTATATTCTCCACAGTCTGTGTATGTGTGTGTGCACTCAACAGTGAAAGGAAGACTAGTCCTGCTGACAGATTCTAAACCTGACCTGAACGGTGACCCCAAGCAGCAGCAGCCCATGTAGAGGAAGATGGACAAGCTGGCAGGATGCCTGAGCCTGCCAGCATCTTCTCTTCTCTGAGCACTCTCAGGGACCGACAAAGCTTTAAAGGTGCTGCTGAGATGCTGAGACCAGTAGCACAGAACCACTGCTTCCCCCCCCCCCCCCCCCCCCCCCATACATCTAAGAACAAATGATATTCTGTCCCGCAGAGAGGGAAAGCTATAACTCTGCGATCCTCGACAGTGTGATGATTAAAAAGGTGGAGTGAAACAGAAAATGAGTAAAGGAAGAAGAAATTGGCAAATGTTCAATGAGAGTGTGTAATTGGCATCCTAGGAGTGTGTGTGTGAGAGAGAGTGTGTGTGTTTAAGTAATGTAGACAGGAAGAGACAGGACAAAAGACAGAATTATTGCTACGAAAGCAAGACAGAGCAAAACTGAACGGGCATAAAAGTGAGGAAAGGGTGCACTGCCTGATGACTCAGGCCTCGCTTTATATCTCATTAGTGAAGAGACTGCAAAAATTCACACATGAAACTATATTTAAACTAAATGTGCATCTTGAAGAAATGGCGGCAAAAGAAATTAAAATAAAAGTTTCAGAAAGTATTTGTTGCTCCTTTTCACGACAACAGCATATCCGACGCGCAACCTCCAGGTTTCCTGCAATTTTTTAGTTTGAACCTCCCAGCAAACTCAATATAGCACTCAGAAAGCATAGCCCACTTTCAGAAAGTGAGAGCAGCAGCGGGATATTATTCAGGGGTTCAAAAATCCACAATAGCACACTGACACACAGCAGCAGCAGCACAAGTACCATTTAATTTCAGCGCCAAAAATCAAACCTGCTGTACTTGGACTCCAATATATGTCCACATTTTAAAATGCTGCCAGGTAGGATGTGTGGGGTATTTTAAGAAAATAGAGGTGAAGGTGTTAAATGAGAGACATGTGGTGTTTGAGTCATGCTGTGTGTCTAAACATAACAGCTTGGCATGTTGGTTGACTTGCAAGAAAGTGTACACGGTAAGATAGAAAAAGGGGTCCCAGCCACTCCAATTTCAACCGTAGCATCCCAATTAAAAGAGTCTCAGGGCAGAGGAGGTTCCTCTGCTAGGCTGGAAGAAAGTGATTCACAGAGCCCCACCAGGGAGGACGAGGCAGCAGATTGCACAGATTTAAATGATAATTTCCAGAGTACAGATAAAGCCCATTGCCAATTTGTGTCACATCTTTGCCCCGACATAGCTTTCTACTGTCACTGTGTTGACCAATATCTGATTCAAGGTAACTTATTTTCAGTCGTCACAAATATGTGTTCTTTATCTTAACACAGCAAACGCTCCACATGTAGGTTTGACAAAGATGGTTCGCTCTGACAACAGAGCACAGCAACACAGAGAGTGAAAGAATTTCTTCAAGCCTCGACGTAATGAAGGTTACCGGAGGTGGCAGTGAGAATGTCACAATGAGTCTGCTTCAAAGTAAAATAAATGTATTTTGCTTTAACTGAGATTTCGCATTTGCGCGTGTGTCACAAAGTCCACCCTCTGATTATTCCCTCTTTTCCACAAGGAAAGTGACAAAAAAAGAACAATCTGAAAAAGAGCATCTATTTAGTTTTGCCTCAGTTGCCCTCCATTAGTTCCTCTAACCCAGACTGGCCAATTACGGCTTTCTTTCATAGCAATTACATTATTTTGGATTTTCTTTCGTATTTGTAGTCATCTGCAAAAGGAGCACTCATTATTTTGTTACTGGCTTTCCGTCCTTAAAACCTAATGAAACAGACAGTCACAAATAGGCTGTATAACCACTGGGCCTAGGAAATAAGTTGCTTTAAAAAGCCTATTGTTTTCATTTCTTTTTCATTGATGAACATAAATGGAGACATTAAAAACTGTAGCTGGAGTAACTGGAGTCGTGTTGCTCTCTCTAACTGCAAACTTCACAGAACAAAGAACTGCACCGGATTCTGCTGACAAAAGGTCAAATCAAGGAAGCATAAATCCCACTCTCTACGCTGTTACAAATATCTGTTTTATGGCAGGAATTTCGCTCATAAAAACGCGTGATGTTTTTCATGTTGACGAGCCAACAGAAGTCAAATAATTTAAGTACAAATGTATGAGTGCTGTAACAAAAAAACAAGACGACTGTAAACATGTCATCTGCCACAAATTTTTTAATACCCCACTGGACTGCTTCCAACACATCGTCTCATTTTGAGTTGAAATTTAACTCCCACATTTCACCACATTACAATCGCCAACATGCCAGGAATAGGAAACTAGTATCACACAATCAATACTGCATTGATATTATCTCCCTGGTCTGCAGTCTCTCAAGAATAGGAAAAAAAGGAAAAACATTCCTCATTCCCATTTTAGGCACAAAGGTTTTAAGATAAGTCATCTTCATTATCAGAGAACTCTGCTTCTCATCAGAAGCCAACATCATTTGAAAGTAAAAAGATGTACTCCTGATGTACAGTTAATGACTGGAAAGCACAAAGACCATTTGATTTCTGACACTATATCAACTCAACAGCAACACGGACGTGCTAAATGCATGCTATTAATCCACTGCCTTCCAACTGACGCAACACAGAGACAATCAGCCGGCTTTATGTGCAACTTCACCATCTCCCGAGGAAGTCCTGCCTCTGCAATCTACAGGCAAGCCATGCCAGGAGATGCAGGCGTGCGCACACACACACGCGCGCGCGCGCGGATGTGCAGTGAGGCTACTTAACTGTCTGTCAACTTATATTAGGGCAAAAGAAAAAGCAGTCTGTCGAGGGAAAAAAAGTGGCCAACTAGGAGATATGTGTGGCTGCCTGACTTGATTTTCACCTACTGCCAACAACAGGGGGTGAAGTTAATGAGGTTGTTCCATGGTCCTATCACTACCAACCCCAGTGTCCTCTAACACTCTATATATTCTCATTTCCTACGCCATCATCATGAAGTCTGCTCCTTGCCACGTCTTTTCCTGGGAAAGTCAATGCCTCCACATATCTGGCAGACTGAAAGCTGGGACACCCTTTCTTCATGAATACAAGCACTGAAGACAGAATGGACTGAAACATGGCCGTGTGATGTCACGGTGACATGGCACACATACACGGGCAATGTGTCATAAAGTCACGCTTCCAGCCAGGCTCGAGAAGAGAAGTAAAATAGGAGAAAAGATGAAGACAAATGGGGAAATAATACGAAGTAATGATAATATGCGTGTGTGAGTGTGTGTGTGCGGCCGTCTGTGCGCATTCAACTGCCAACAAGGAAGCTGACACTGACGAAGCCACGTAGGTTGAATCATTGAGTCTGACACTAACAACGAGTGACCCAGCGCCCGTTCTCTTCACAAGGTCGAAATGAGGACGCGGCTTAGTGAGAAATTTGGGGGCAGAGGGGTGCACTCTAAGTACATACTGTGTCACTCCACGTCCTGCTAGAAATCACTCTAAAGCAGAGCAGCCGAACAAAACATAAATCATCAGCTGAACCATGGCAACCCCAAAATATTGTGACTTTCAGATAAAATCATGTCCCTCCAAAGGAATGGGGAAAAAAACTGTACACATCTGCAACTTTTAAGCAGACAGAACAGATGAAACGGGCAATTTTGTCAAGATTTGTCTTTGCAAGACTTTTCAACATACAATAATACACACAGCTCTTCTGTCATATGTGGGAGGACTGGGAAAAATGCTTACCTTCCCCATGCAATTATTACTGTAGTAATACAATCTGTAAATTATTAAGTTGGTGTTACAATGGCCTAACCTCATCCAATCATGCTGGTGTGATCTATAATTCAACAAGGGCTGCCGAGGTTCCCTTATTATTACCAACACACTGGAATTCCAAATGAGTTCAGTACTCACGCTCGCTCTGTGTCACTCTATCAGTCTGTCTCTCTCGCTCTTCCTCTCCGTCTGTCTTTTCTGTCTCTGTGACTCTGTTCCTCTCTATCTCTTTCTGAACCTGACAACAGCACACACTCCTAAATTCATCACACATTCATTACTGCCGTGCATGAAAATCATCATTAGCAGCCACTCTTTGCAACAAGAATTTTAACTCCAACTGGAAATCCGGCAACGGTATCAGTGTTACTCCAAACGGCATGAGAGAGGGTGAGGGAGTGAGCGTCGCAAAAAAAAAAGCCTGTTTGATCATCTTCCTAATTACGTCTGTAACAATACCCAAGTTGTTTTGCACCGAATCAGCTAGAGAATATGCAAATAGGCACCGCTGCACTGCACTTGTATGCTGAGCCTGGGCAGAAGAAAAAAGTGCATTGTGGTGCTTTCTTGTTTTGAATTTCAAAAGGAAAGTGAAAAAACGTTTCCAAGAATTCTCTTTATAACCCTAGGCATTAATTCTGCATATTACAATCAATTATAGAGATCTGAATAGCAGATTTATCTATGGAGAGAACATCTGGAGAGGAGCACTTCAATGAGACTATTGTATCAAAAAGGACTCCTCTGTGGAAATGAAATGCTACACTGCAACCAAAGGCTGCGAGAGAAGAGATACAGGGTTAGGGGTGCAATTAGGACAGAGGAGACGGCAGACAACTCCCTGATTGATGGTGTTGCATATTCAGTAACACACAGCTAACACTGGAGGACAGGCAGCCGTGGAGGGCCGCGCATGCCTCCACAAAAACACACAAAAACACAAGCATATACACTCAACGACACACACACACACAGAATGCAGAACATCATCTAAGAAAAGCACCACAGGAACTCAATGTCATTCACTTCCTCAGCCTTACTGAGCCAAACACTGAACCATTAGCACTTAACACTACGGAGAAGAGAAATACACCAGGAGATTATACAAGGTGGAGTCCAGAGAGCATCTCTTGTTTCCTACCATCTTCAAGGTTACATGTAATATAAATCTGGCAGCATAAGCATCACGACTAACACTTCTCTTGGTACTTGGCTTCTTCAATAACTTATGGAAGGGTATACGATAGGATTAGATTCCTGTGCTTTGTTCTTTTTTATCAGTTACCTTGAGTCCTTCTGCCCTTTCCTATTTGCATATACCTATATATCAGCACCCCTCTGGGAAATGCAATAGTGTATGTGATATGCATCTGCCTGTGTGTGTCTGTGTGTATGTTTTAAGTTAAAGAAAAAGTCACTGACAAAGATGGTTTCATGCCGTGCAGGCCCTTGTGCACTTGTGTTCTTCGTACTCTTCTGTTCAATAATTAAACTGACAGAGTTCAGGCGGTGACCAGGTGGGGCCTGGTTCTTATCTATCTATGAAAGTCCACTGAGACAAAGACGTATGCATTAAGGAAAGCTTTTAACAGGCCCAAGCCAAAGGGAGAGCTGAACCTTTGCCCAAAACAGGATATGAGAGGCCTGAGCAGACCCCTCTCGACTTTGCACAGACCTGGCAGGACTGCAGCTGCAGCCGAGGAAGAGTGACTCTTTTCCCTTCACATGTCAACTCCCCAGAGGTGCAGGGCTTGATAGTACACAAAGTTCAGGGAGACGTGATGGAGTGCTTCTGAAAGCCAGGAATGCTGGCAAGGGACAGGGGGGAACGCTTCAAAAACGCTTCATCTGATGCACAGCCGTGTTTCCGAGAGTGTGCACACAACACGCAAACACGTACCACTTACATCCGCGGCATATGTCAAAGAGCTGCACATCTCTACTGCAAGGATTCAAAATGAAATGAAAAATGTAGAATTTTAATATATGGGCTTCTTCCAGATGTCCATATTCTCATCACCTTAGAGACTTGGTACATTTTTAGACACTGAGTCATTTCCATTTAACCAACACCTTAAAGGTGAAGCCAAGATTCCACCGGGATCCTGCAGAACAGCTCTACAAGGAGAGCGGAGACTGAACTCATTAAAGGTAGAGCCAGTTGCTGAGATAGTATCACATCACCTTTCACGTAACATCAATAACACTTCTGGAGCCACAAGAATAAAGCAAGTTACCCTTAAACAGTACACGATCGTGATTTGGTGACACTGACTCAATAACCGAGTTGGTCGGCACCTTGGCTGGTTTACTGTCCGGCTAGCCGCTAGACACACACACTCAGATACAGCTTTTGCCAATGCTACATCAAAAACATAGCGACACAGGTCGGAACGGCGGGGAAAAGGCATACACAATTACAAGTGCACCCAGAGAACAACCAACAAGTATGCACACACACATACGTCCTCTCACACAGGCATGGAAGCA
The DNA here is from genome assembly GCF_039877785.1 of Chaetodon trifascialis. Classification (NCBI taxonomy): domain Eukaryota; kingdom Metazoa; phylum Chordata; class Actinopteri; order Chaetodontiformes; family Chaetodontidae; genus Chaetodon; species Chaetodon trifascialis. The sequence continues at coordinate 22,108,149 of NC_092060.1, forward strand.
CAAACGAATACACAAATGCCACAGCCAGCTTGCCATCTCTCTGCGGACAGGAGGAACACTCCCGCCACATCATCTCAGAGTGCTTTTCATCACAGTGTGACAACATGTCAGCTCCAGTCCCCGTCACTACGCCACACTGCATTGATATTCACCAACTGTGCAGCAGCCTGGGACACAACACAACCATGCCAAAAATATGACATTGGAAGAATAACTCTCCTGCATTTACTTGCCTACACACACATGCACACCCACGTGCACACGCTGTCACACACATGCACATGTGTGTGAAAACGGGGGAAAAAACTCTGCACACGAATATCATTGATATAAGTAAGTCTGTCATCCATATGCTGCTGGTCACATGTACATACTTCAACTCATTTACGTCCCCATCAGCTTTGTTTGTGTGCTTGGCTGTGAAAGAGACGCTCTGCATGTCTCTGTGCTTGGTATCAGGGATCCTCCCTCGACCACCTGTCAGCTCGAATGACAGACTGATTTATTGACTGACTGACAGTGCCAATTCTGCATATATTCACTCTAAACCCATCCGAAAAGCTACACTCAAAAATTACCATTCAGCACCCACTCACATTTACACCCCTGAGGCGAAGAACAGGAGACTGGGGTTGAGGGAGGGTGCATCTATCTATGTATCTATATCTATATATCTACACACACACACACACGGGGAGTTTTACTGAAGCACCATGTTCCAATTTAATTACTGTAATTTTTATCTGTCATTTGTTAAAGAAAAACGAAAATGCTGCAATAAAACAATCATCTGAGGTTCCAGACAAAAACATAACAGTGACTGGTAAACAGTTTTATTACTTTGAGGATTTTATGAGGATATTAGGATTTTTATGAATGCATTTACATTGCAGGGAGCTGCAGTATAAAGTATGAATCATTGATGATCTCCCTTGACGTGAAGGGGATATGAAATTGATGAGGAATCAAATAGGCAGCCAAGTCAATCTGCTCAACAAATATTGCCTGCACTGGAACACCAGGTAAGCATGTAATGAAATTTCTAGTGTAGTCTGAAAATCCTGCACAAGAGTGTGATTATGCATCCTCTCTTTTGACTGCTCTGTATCTCTCACACAAACACAGCCCTGAGTGTGAATACAAACACATTGGCTGGGGAGATGCATTCAGTGGAGCAATTAAACGTCCCTGTGTGTCTGCATACAAACTATCAGCCAAATCAGACTCTACAGGTATCCTCTGTGGAGAGGAGGCAGTGTGGATTAATCCACCCCTGCGTGTCGGAGCTGCATGGCTGCTCCAGCAGCCAGGACTACTGGGCTTGTTAAAGTTGATTTATTAGGCCTCTGTTTACTCTGGCTTTCCCAGGCAAGGCAAGGTCAACAATAATGGTCCTCTGAATGGGAATAAATCTCGACCTGGCTACATGGCCCTCACCGCTTTTCCCCAGCAACCTTTCATGGCATACAAGATCAAATCAACCCCCACCCCCAATCTCGCTCTCACGCTCACACCCACTCAGTTTCTATCCTTTAGTAATGTAAAGTATCACTTGGGAACACTCTAAATTGCCGCTCCTTCTGCAACTACTTTTTTTCTCCTACCGTATCCTCCACACCCTCACCCCTCTTCAAGCACCGCTTGATGCTGCATCTGTTCATGCATGTGGGAGTGAACAACCGTTAAATCAATTAAGGCCTTCATTTTTATGTAGCCTGAGGTAGGAGGGGGAACAGGGAGACAAAAGAGTCAACATGGCTTCTGCAAACCCAGCCTGATAACAAGGTGCATCCACACACTTGCTTGCTGATAAAACAGCGCATCACTTACACATGAAAGTTGCCAAATCTTCTCCCTCGCTCTGTCTCTCGCGCTCTCTCTGATACAAGGCTGACAAGACAATGTATTTGTGCAACTCACGACTCCCCTGAACAAGGGTAGAAGGGGGAAACAACTTTTTTCTTCATCTATTATTTATTCCTTTCCAACCCTATCCCTCAATCTGTGGCGGGCAGGACACATAAAGCCATAACTCCTACAAGTGAAGGATTCTGGTGAGGGTCTGCACAAAAATGGAGCACCTTAACTATCACAATCTGTCCCGGCAAATGAAACGCACACTGTGATGGACAAATGAAAGAGGCCGTGTCTTGGCTTACATGCATGCCAACATGTTTGTGTCAACAAAATTTTCCACTCTTATCGACAAACACTTCATATCTTTCTGTGCATCTGCCTCACTTCACTACGCGGCAGAGTCAGAGAAAGGTGGAATGAGAGAGAGAGAGAAAGAGGAGGTGGATGTGCTATTTTCAGGCCTCGTAACATTAAAAAGCAAAGGATTTGAGAAGAAAAGATGTTGAATATTTCAATACTGAGTAGACTACTCTGGTCAGTAAAGAAAGAAATAAAGATGGCTTCCCATCTGCTCTATTTACAGATGTAGCCATTATAGATACAGTTGTTTTTTTTTTTATTTCACATTCGCTGCAAACTGCTGCAGTGGCGTTCTACCGTGGGCAACCTCGACCCTCTGAAATCGTAATACAGTTGAATGAACCAGCACTGGGGCTGCAACTATTCATGTTTTAGCTGCAAAGCATCAGGGTACAGGGGTCACAGTGCGGTGTACGCAGCTGCACGCAGGTTACACAGTATGGACTGTAGACTGATGCACATAATGCAGAACCGAAGTTTACGAGCGCAAGTTCCAGCCATAAACTTTCAGCCGGACGCCGTTACAAACAGGTGCTAAGGTTGGAGCAACAGGCTTATTGTCACTATGGCAAATGAAATGCTGGAGCTAGAAGGCCCACATGCATTCAGGTTCCCTGTGAGAGAGTTGTACAGAGGCCAGGACAGTGTGCCTGCATTGCTGTTTGGGTGCTTTGAATGTTTAAATATAGGCAGGGTGGAACAAACTGAAACACTCCCCTAAAAGCACACACATATTATATTATTTCTTATTATTCTATTCATGCTGTATTTTCAATTTCACAGCATAAATACGCTTTCAGTTTCACAGGCTGTTGTGACCTGTTGCCTTTTGTGTTCATTCAGTGTAACACAGAAATGTTTGAAATACTCCTTATTTCATGATGAATATAGTAAACCGAAGTTGCCAGTGGGAAAAATGCTACCTCAGACCCCAGCAAGAGGATTTTATCTGTTGTTGGCACTTGCACCAAGTAACTGAAAAGACGATGCATTTATGTTTTTCCCCACTGTACTGAACACACTCCAAACCGTCACAATGAATCGAACCCTGACGTCCGTGTACTTCGGTGTGACTCTGCATTGTTCATAAAAAGTGTCTGAGCTTTTAAAAGGTATCTCACCTTGCACTAAGCCACCTTTCATTCAGTGCTGCCAGGGGAGAAATTATCATGGAGGAATAAAGGTCGTCATTTGAGCTCTGCCATTAATTCTCATCTTCTGCTGCCCCTCCACAAAGACTTGGGCCATGTCATTAGGCCACGTGCCATGTGTCGCTTTGCAAGGTTCCGCATCAGGCAAAGACTGTCTTACTTTTAAAGACTTCATGGTTACAAGTGGACTTTTAAGACAGAGCACGGCCATTTCACATAGTTCAAACTTAATATGGTGACTTTATGTGCAGTATAAGCACATCAGAAGAACACTGAGTCTTTGAAACACTGGTGGCTATATAACGCCATCTTAAGCTCCCACTTCCGTGTCTATTGATAATGTATTACAGCAAAAACTGATCTGAGAAAATGTGCTGCATCCAAAATGTTCAGTGAATCAGGGTGTGAATTGCACGTGCCCCACTGTGGGTGCGAGAGTAGTTCGCAACCTTTATCAAATGTCATCCTCTTTTTCCCTCCTACATTTGTCACTTTTTGTACTGTATCTAATGAAGCAGAAGCACCACAAAGTAAAAGAAAAAAGTGGATCCTTGGTGATTTGTCAAGATTCTGACATGTTGGTGCAGAGCTCAGCTCAAAGCTCTTTGATATCGTCATTACCCTCTCTGTGAGGTTGATAGCAAAAATTTAAAGCAACTTTAGCAGAACCCCCCAACCCCTCCAAATCCACCCACTGTTCCTCCATCATGCAGCAAAGTAATCCAGTTAATAACAAACAACCAGCTATTTAATATTCCCCCACAAGCGCTGAGAAATTTCTGTAATGCCTCAGAGACATACTGGTCAGATTACCATAAACCTCTGTACCAATATGCTTAGTTTAATTTTAAGAAATTAACTCTTGCCTCCAGCATTCCTCCAAGCTCAAATGAATTGCATTTCAATGCATAGCCACCGGTGCTAGCTCATTCAACAGCGACACGTTGTGCCGCTATCTAAAAGCTTGCTGTGTATTTAAATGCTCCTCAGAGGAGATGGCAACGAATGTAATCATACAATTTTCTGCAATCATTTCATTTTCCCCGGTGAAACAATTAGATGTAAAACAGATAAAAGTTTGGAGCGTACATTAATTATCTTACAGGACTGATCAATAACAGCAAGCAAGGAAGTAAATAGATCAGGCACAGATGTAGTTCCCTGGCCTGCTGGGACTTCAACATAAGAGTGAGAAAATAAGGGATGTGACTGCAAAAGCATCCACTCACTAGATCGCACAATGAAAGACTGATAAAGCATGACACCGAGCTTAATATTCAGTAGCAATCTAGAGCCTTACAGTATCTCCATCAACACAATCGCACATCTTGACAGAGTGGTATTCCTTGCACCTGTAACCACATAAAAGAGAAGAGAGTTGGAGAAAGGGGGTATTTTACTGTGACGCGATTAATAACCAAGTCCTCACAGTGAAGAGGCCATTAACAAGAGCTGCAAGGCCGCTTCCTTTCCTTGTCAGAGTAACGGGTACATGAGGAGCAGCTCTCAAGAGTTTTATTCACAACTCCTGCAACAACCGTCAAACTTTCACCCTCATGTTTACCTTACCCAGCACAATCAAGTAGGCACACACATGCAGACATGCGATACACATGCATTCCTCTCTCCCTCGTTTAAAGCGGTCTTCCGCATGAATTAACCGTTTTTTATTCCAGCAACTAATGTGAAGTGTTTTCTCAATCTTGAGAGGCTACGATGACTTTGAGTGAGCATCATTCCAGTCATTAGATCATGCTAAACCACAGCTCTTGAAGCGCTTGAACACCCCGTAAATGCACCACTCAGTCTACGGCTTTGATGAGGCTTTTGATATGCCTTCACTCCATTAGGCAGTCAAAGGGAATGTACGAGCATATAAAGAAGAAATAGTCGACTTAATTTCACCCATACAATGTCCTCAAATCAAAGAGAGCCTTTAACCGTGCTTCTAGACACGGTCCCTAGCAGTATGTATGCAGTCATTTCACTCTCTCAGGCAGTAAAACGTCTGAAAAATATAAAGACAAAATTGACGAGACTTTTGCCATTTACTCAAGAGGCTTTCTCAGTTCAAACAAGCTCACATGAAAATTGTGCAGCAGTCAGATGAATGGAGGTGTGCACTGGTGTGAAACTGTTGGGAGTGAAATGCTGCAAAATTGGCATTGTCCTCATGTTGATGCCTTTGCTGCAGACAGCAAATAGCAAATGACATGTCTGAGTACTGACGGTTGAGATTCCTCTGCCCCCTCCAACCAGATCAGACTACTCTCATCTTGTGTTTGAGTGGATGGTACAAACTAAAAGGAGTTAGGGGCCTTTATTAGGGTTGTTTCTACTATTTTGGACACACCTCAACAATATCAGACCCTATTTCCATGCAAGGACATGTGTATACATCCTCTAATGATGATATTTTATGACAACATACTGCACAATTGACACCAAACATGTTAGATACCACACCGGACAAACCACATGGACGCCAACACAAAGCTTTTAAAAGACACTGTTTCTATTCAGGATTCACTGATGATCTGGCAGGGCAAGCCACTAGCGGTGCCACCTCCCCACCCCCTTGGGACTATCTCACAATAATCGAAATATCTCACAACAATCCAAGAAGTGAGATAAATGTTGATGAACTGGGCCTTTGCTGGTATACGCTAGTTTGCTTGAAGCACAGATGGACAAAAGCAATGGACAGGAAATGAGGGGAGCGACACAAGACCAAGAGCGGGATGAGATAGATAACGGAAGCAAAAAGAAAGAGATGTGAGAGGAGAAAATTGAGATGAAGCAGATTAGGTTCATGTGAAAGGCTAGGGGAAAACATACAGGGAGAGGATTGTTGTACAGAAAAAGAAAATGACAGGAATAAAGAGACCCACAGAGATACATTTCAGCAGCAGCAACCAGCATAATTGTGTAATTGAACCAGACACAATAACGCTGTATCTGTAAATCAGATTTCCTCAATGGAGTGTTCAGCACCTCTCACTGAACAGCTCAGCACTGAAGAGAGACCACTCTAATTTTCTGCCAAGCCTTAATAACTTACATGTAATGGGTTTATCTCCAGTGACTGCTTGTGATTGATACATGGCTTTTTAAGTCTGCTTAGGTCTCTGCGAAAGAACCTTATAAATAAAGGTCAAGCATTTGTTCCTATCTCCCCCACTTGAACCCCAACTAATTCTCTGACACTTGTCTAATAGGATTGGCTGTGGCTGCCGTTAATTGTATTGCTGCACACATGAAGCACTTCAATTCCTCTGCTTATCGTGCGCACCACTCCACCCCTGAATGACCCCCTCCTTCTCCCCAAACTCTTTCTCATTTCTTTATTCTTTCTCCATTCGTCAAACCTTTCAGTCAAATTGAACAAGCCTTTGTAGTGTGGTTTTCTATGGGGAGGCGGACGACGGCTACCCAGCAGGATCAATAAGGCCTCAGTGTAGCGTGACGAAGAAAGTCGACTGTACATGTGTGCTGCTGTATCCCAAATAATTCCAACTTCCAACAAGCATACATATATATATGTGTGTGTGTGTGTGTGTGTGTGTGTGTGTGTGTGTCAGTCACTAAGTAATAAGAAGCAGCAGTCCACAAATTAAAATGCTTCATGTAGTTTATAAACCACAAAGTTTGTACACAGGGGAGCAGTTTATTCCTCAACTGTAAAATGTCTGGCTCAGGACATGTCCTGGTCAAAAGCCTTAGTGGTTAGTACATGTTTACTTAAAATATATCACAGTCATATGTATCAAAATCTCAAACATCAGTACTGGTATCGGTGTAACATAATGACATAATTTAATCAAAGCAGAGTATAAATAACATGAACATGATAATTAATGCAAAGCAAAACACACGGGCGTAACATTGGTGTGAAAAGTGGGAGAGACACAATAAAGGGTGTGGGAGTCCTCTGCCAGGAAAAAAAGGGATTTGAATACCATTTTCTGCATGCATTTCTACATGCTTTTATCACATTCCAGCCTAATCATATTATGTTTAAGGTGGCTATCACGCTTTGTTCACTTTGTCATAAAAGTGGTGAGTATAGTTCAGAAAAAGCTGTCTGACTCTCTGCATGTTTGACCTTTAACCCTACTGAACATCACATGCTGTGAACAGGACTGGTAGATGCACAGCACCACCAAAAGACAGTGTCCCATTTGGAACGTCAATCACGACATATAAGAAGTGTATCAAAAGTCCCAATGTCACCTGGCAACATGCGAGACCTCCCCAGATCTGTGCAGTGGACTGAGGACCTGTTTTACTCCAGACTGATTTTGTAATCCAGCTTTATGGGACAAGCAAAACTTATCGGCTACCAGGAGGTCTGACCGTCCGACTGCCAACGCCAATAACTTTATCAGGCCCTTGTGCAGGAATTAGATAACATCCCAACACGACACACCGAGAGGTTCATTGATGATGCTGTGCCCTAAGGAAGTCCAGCTGCACGAGGCAGTCAAACGACAAATGGAAGATTGTCCTTAATTGTCGTTCGTTTTGGAGATAATGTTGGTGTTACTGTGTCATCATTCTTCCTTTTTACACAGTTAAGGTTGAAATTTCAGTCCAAACGCTGCATTTCTTTGCACTTTCAGCATGTATTAAGCTCTCTCTGTAACGTTCCATAAAATATAACAAATCCCACAAATTTATGAAACTCATTCATAGAATTTATTTGAAATAGCCTCACTGGATGAAACAATTTACATCTGTTTGACTCTCAGGTGCTAATTTAGGGATACGACTAGGTGGCCACTGCTCAATAGTTTCACCAAAAAAAAAGAAAAAAAAAACCCTAAGCTCTCCTGGTTCTCTGTAAATAATTAGTAGATTTTCTGCCGCACTGATTCCCACTCTGATCCGCAGTTAAAACAAAGGCCCATTTCATCCCTGGAACCATCAAGACATAATCTATTTTAAAAAAAGATGAAAAGAGATGTGAGTCTTATTATCTAATTAATCCTGCCCATGCCCTGAGGTTATTTAATTTGTTGAAAGACCATTAAAAACCCTGCATCCAGCAAATAAAATAATGAGGATCTTAATTTGTTCTAATTCGGGAAAGCAGAGCCATAAACAAGAGCTGGCAATATCAGACCCTACAGACAGGCCGAGCCACTCACAAAATTAGGCAAATGCTACGAACAGAGAACTTTTGGAGATTGAATACCTCTGACAGCAGTGACAATAATTTACTCATTGTGCCCACATGACGCCCCATAAACAGGAAAACAAAGCATTAACTTGTCAGAGGGAAATGATGTCTATTTAACTGACTCAGTTGTGGAGCAGGGAAAACTGTTTTTTTGTTCAAGAACTTGATGTGTCTATTACAGCACAGGGACAAGACAAACTAATTAATCAAAGAGAGATTAAGGGTGTTCAAAAGCTCGGTTTGTCAGTTACAGCACATGAGAGGACCAACGAGAACCCATCAGTGACAGATTAAGAGGGAAAAAGAAATGTTTCAAGAAGAGTATAGTTTAATAACAAGTTTAACTGCAGGGGTGAGAATCAAGGAAACGACAATGAGCGACAGAGGCACTCTCCTGCCTGATACACAAAATGACGGCATGCAATATGGCTTCATTTTAGGGAAAAGCCATTATTGAAAGTATTCATTTCCACAGTACGAGGGTTAGGGTTAGAGTTTAACCAAGTGACATGCAGAGGAAAGAGCACAAAAATCGCCCCAGCCAACTTCAAAAAACAAAACTTTCTCACCCATCCTTGAGGCCCTGAATATTCTTACAACCGTCCTTTTAACATCCATCATATCCAAGTATATGTGGCATCAGAGAGGCAGCGCAAAATGTGTTATCTTAAAAATCGATCTGTGGCTGTAATTAATTCTTTCGTTTTCTGAAACCAGCACCCGATCGATAAGGACTAGGCGCTACTTGAAGAATGTCATAGATTACCACTGTGATAATTTTGAATATTAAGCTCTACTTTATCTGCAAATGCCATCCAAACTGCAACTACCATCAATATTCCTTAGGCATCCCAGTGACAAGATTCATGTTTTCTAATAAAAGTGTGATTCCCCAGCCCTGGTTTGGCTTGATACCTAAGAATAATGCCATTCAAGGAAGTGTTTATTGAACCCAGAGAAAGATGGCACCGGGCCACTGGTCAGAGAAGAAAACAAAAAGGAAAAGAAAATAATCATGAAACAGAAAAACACCAAAACACCACTCAGTCTTCTTCTGAGGAATAACTAAATTCAGAGGGGCAGAAAATCCCAAGCCAAATTTTGAGCTGCTTTGCTTATTCCTCTGTGTCTATTTCCTCCAAAGCTCGGATGGCCAGAAGCAGCGTGTCTGACCAGCATATTAAAAAAGCCTCATTTAATGTTAGTATTACTCCAGGGAATAATAAATTCACTTGATAATGAAGTAAAGCTTTCCAGAATGGAATGTTTTTCAAGTCCCAGCATTACTTTGGTCACCCCTTTCCCCCTCTCTATCCTTGCTCTCTTACTCGACCAGCCGAAATCCTATTTCGTCTGTGTGCATTGCGCACATACTGATCTCAGCGTGGCATGAACTGCATTCCTAGGGCTTTCTTTAGCTTTGTGAGAAAAAACTAATAAATCTAAAATGCCTGCCCTTCTCTCCCCATGCTGGGGATTAGGCCTCAATAGGAGCCATGGTTTTACATGGGGAGAGGATAATACCATGGAAATGGAACCCTGCTTCTGCAACATCGAGACTGACTATGAAGGAAACGGTGCTGAAAGGCCGCTAGAGCCACTGATGTCTCTTTAGGTGAGGACGAGATACTAAAACTCAGAGGAAAATGCTTCCGAGGGACTTTTGTTCCTGACACGATGTTATTACAATGAGCACTGCCTTATCATGGACATTTTAAGGCTTCTTAACTTAAATTTTCTTTCCCGCCCTTTCAGACAGGGTCTGCGAAAACATACATGTGCGTGTGTGAAAAAGTACATGCTTGTAAATTCTGCTAATGCTGTCTTATTACAAAGGAGGCGCAGCAGAAAGTAGTAAGCACTACTCAAACAACAAATAACTGCTATATTAAAAATGTATTAGTACTTAAAGCCAAATGTCATAAAGCAACAAGTTCATACAAAACACAAAATCTTAACCATATCCTCGGTCATATGGCCAACATGCATCCACGCCACGTGTCATGTGTCAGACTTGATGTGTATCAAGTGAGACAAGCCCACACACACATGCAAGCACATCCCACCCAGGTACCACACATGAGCAATATATGAACGGACCGAATGCACTTTTCAGTGCCAAAGACCACCTCCTGCCATAACGTAGGTAACATGCTTCCTCTGAGCGTGAGCCAAGCTGCTCCTAAGCAGGCATGTGGGAGTCGACACAGCTCAGCCCACGCGGCGGTGTGTTTATATAGCGCTGCACTCCGTCTCAGCGGGGAAAACATTACGGTTCAAGCACAGAAATATGCATTATTAATCAATGTATTTAAGTAAAGCTAACGCAACATGCTGGGCACAGATCTCCTGATGAGATTTCTTTACTCGTGCTATCATGTGCTCACAATCTGCAAAAGGACAGTTTGAAGTGATTATAGGTCTGGAAATATACATTTGGTGGCGGCTTCATACATAAATGTATAAGAGGCTGTAAAAGGAATGCACTGAGACAGAAAGACCTGCAGAGCACCGGAAAAAGTTTTCTTGTTTTTTTGTTTTTTACACCAAGGAGAGACAGAAGTCCCTAACCTTCCCCCTTCTTCACAGTCTGTTGTTCAAAGCTGTGAGGAAGCGCGGGTACAAAGGTGAAACTGTTACTTCCCTCCCGCCTCCTTTAGTGTGATGTTTGCCGGCTCGCCATGCCACACTAACACAGAATGTTTCAGAGCTCTTCTTTCTTTAAACACTAAAGATCGGTCTCTCCGCTCAGTACCACTTACCAACTTCAAGGTGATGCAAACGCCAAAGCGTTAACTCTACAAAGTACATAAGTTTCAGACAGAGACGCATGCTCTCGATAGAGAGCTGGGAAGAAAGCGTTGGTGGAGGAGGGGAGAGGTGACAGGCATGTGAGGAACACCTTCTGAAGTGTCAAAAGATGGGCTCAGCTGATGAAAGAGGATAGGAAAGAGGAAGGGAGAAGGGGAAGGAGGGGGGGAGCAAGAGACAGAACGAGCTGATGTCACATCTGAGGCAGTGGAGAGGCTTTCAAGTCAGGAGCATTGGCTCTGTATTCCACACAGGAGCCTCTCTGGGTGAATTTTAAGGTTTGTGCGTGGATGTGCATTTGTGTGTGCCTTAGTGTGTGCGTTTGATAAAGTACATGATGAGTATATGCATGAATGTAACAGTTGTTCTGCTTGTGTATGCTAAACAAGGGAAAAAATGCATAGGGAGGCGGATGGAGGTATGTCTGAGTGTGTGTGTTTGAGAAGGAGCTGCAAGTCTGTGTGCTCGTGTGCAGCAATATAAAGGGGTGATGTGGAGCATGTGCAAGCAGATATGGCTTAGTGGTATTCAAAACATGAAAAGATATCAACTATTTGCTAGTTTGCACCCAGGGTATTAATTGAAAGCAATGGTCCTACTCATCAGCACCTGAGATAAAATGCCAGGGGGGTTAATGATTAACAGTAATATAAACATAAGACCACCACTCCTGAAACCTGCAAAATCGATTTACTGGCCTGGGCTCGCATAGAAAATTGCTGCAGAACAATCAATCCCTCTTAAGTTTTGTGAATCCAGTCGGGTAGCTTAGGCTGGAGGAGACTAGACAGGGGCATCAATGTGGGCACAGGGGAGACCAGGGGAAGACAAAGCCTTGTCAATAGTACTTCGTTTTCCATCAACTCTGTTCCTTAATCACCCTGGTCTTAATGTGCCTTCCTATCCGACAGGCCCACTCCCATTCCAATATATCCACCATGAGCTGGCCCTAAACAAACATCTACCTGCCTCTTGCTCACTCGCTCTCACAGAGCTGCCCTCATCCATCTAAGCCAATAGCAAAGGTCTTCATTACAGAGTGTGTGGCGAGAGGATGGGGGAAAGTTTGTCCTTATTGATGGTGTCTCCATTGTCTTTTCCTCATTGAAAAAAAGCACTCCTCTCAGTAATTACCTTCTGTGCCTCCCTCCTTCATGGTCAAGTCACAGCTACTTTAAGTCCTAACAAATGCAATTAGCTCGACCGAAAAAAAAAAAAAAAATCTCACTACTACGAGTTCCCCTGGAGTGAATAATAAGCAGCAATAAAGAAAGTAATATATTATCATAAAAATGCCCAAGACAAAGTTGTGAGTGGTATTAAGGCAGCTGTGGCTAAGTACAAGAATGAGCATTACTCAGGCCTCTCAGTCAGTTATGTTGGAGCTTTCTAGTGTTACAGAGTATTTGTTTACAGTTATTTGTATTCCGGTAAACAAGGAAGTGATAAAAAAAGCAAACGCATCATACAGCGCAGACACTATATGTGTGGAGAGGAGAAAAAAAGCCAAACTGGCATTAAGCCACATTAAGAGTGCAGGCACACCTGAGCACTGTTTAAGACAACTGTGGCAGAAACCTCATCTTCATTGATTTAATTAGCAATCCCCCCACAGTCAGCATCTCAGGGTGTGGGTAGGAGGACCTGAGGGAGAGCAGACTGTCTTTGTGTCGATTGGAGTAAATGACTGGCCTCCCTGATGAGCTCCCATCAGCCCTTGGAGCCTCCTGCCGTCACGTCCCACTTGATGGTAATTATTTGGAAGGCAAGCGCTTGGCAAATGTCATTATTTAGATTTGGGGTTGATTTACTAAGCCTACCGCAAATTACCATCGCGGCCACAAAATTCTGCGTCACCGCATGTTTTCAATTTAGCGGGGTATTTAATACCGATGTTGTAAATGAGCATAGCCATAGTTTAGTTAATTTGAACGCACTGTTGCTAATTAAGACCTGATGCTGGGCTGTTTGAGACATTTCTTGCGCAAACCAGTAAACATATTTCAGAACTGCAATCACAATGTCTTCTCCAAATGGAGGAAGAACAAATGTTCAAAGGAAAATTTTTAGTAAAATATTATTATTAGTAAAATATTAAAAACAAAAAGGTCAGTTATTACTTAAATAGGTTCGTTGTTTTTGTTTTAATTTTTTTTGTCTCTTTTTCAGTTACAATACAATGGATGAGACCTGCTGTAAGCTCAAGCGAGAGCCAACAGAAGTACAACAATGAGGTAAAAACAACTGCGTAAAAATAATGTCACTGCATGGCGGCTCTGTTGGCTCGTGTTGTTTTGAAGTGTTGAAGTAAAGCTCTCAAAATGAACATTAGGTGCATCTTTTAACTTGCTTCAGTATTGTTTTATGCTTTCGTTGTCGTATCGTCGTAACTGAAATATCATATAAGCGAGGCAAAAGTTGAAAATCTCGCACTTCTCTCTCTTTCTTTTTAACGTGCACCCAAAAAAAACATCAATTGGTGAAATCACAGACAGGACTGCCTCTCACGTAGCAGTCGTCGTTAATCAGTCCTATAGTTTGTAAAATAAATAAATATTGATTAATTAAACCGAACACATAATTTTTAATGAACGTCATTTTTTGTGTCTTTAGCAAAAATAGCCAAATGATAAATCCTTGGTAAATCAAACTGAAAACAAGAATCAATAACATTTCCAGTAAAACATACCGCTTCATTAGCAGAACGTGTGATTGCTGACGTATTAGGGTCACACTCTGAATGCTGTTAACCTCGACATCTGCACGCCACATCAGGCTGTCTGTCGAGGGTGGCAGATATCTCATGGAGCACTTACCACAGAGACCTTTGTTTCCACACCTCATTTGGTTAGAAAGAAACAAAGACATCCTTTATTTGTCACACTACACAGAACATGCACACACACGCCATGCTTGGTGAAATTCTCCCTCCGCTTTTAACCTATCCTGGTCGTCCTTCCTCCGCGGCAGACCAGGAGCGGTGGGCTGCCAGCCGACCGGCGCCCGGGGATCCAGTTTTTTTCCATCACCATTGGTCAGGTGGTGATCTTCATGCATGTTTTTTTTTAGAGGGGGGTTTCATTTTTATGGAGGATCCTCCAGGTGAACACGGGGAGAACATGCAAAGTTTCCACTTAATTCAAAATCATCCACTCTCAAACTGTCACGCTCTGCCGTGACGTGGCGTGGAAGCTTCATACCTCATGTCTGCCTGTGAGTGACACTTACAAGTACGAGCTGCCATTCTCTGCCTCTCACGCATGCTGGGTGGTTAATCTTGTGCAACTCTCAATTTGTGATGAAATGATTAGCAATTATTTGATAGAATATACATAATGCAAGAACTGTGTTTTCTTGTTAAGAGCCTTTCAAACTTTAGGACTTTGCTATTGCTAAAATTTCAAATTTAATGCTACATGATTAGAAATGAATCTAAAAAACAAACAGAAAAATCAATATCATTTCAAAGTTCTTCATTTAAATAGCTTAAAACCAAAGATGAAAAAATGAAATGAGAAAGGGGGGGGGTTCCATAAAACACGACACAACGGCGCATTACACCGGAGAGGTGAAGGATGATGAATGCGATGCCACACGGCAACAACCATTTTTGTGCGCCGTACATGTGGGTGATCCACGTCAAAGTGAATTATTCTTAAGTAATGATGCTACATCCTAATATGGCTGTTTGACAAATGTAAAGACAGATAAACACAGTCACAGGAGGGAGTAGAGGAGAAAAGCAGGAGATGAAGATGAAGAGGAAAACAAGGGAGAGGAGTACAAAGCCCCTCAGGGATTGCAGCGCTCAGAGACTTCTATTTATAGAGGCGGGACTAGAGCAGAAGAATGACAGGCATCTACTCTGTACCTGGAGCACCATGGCGCTCACAGGAACACAAACAAACACACCCAAACATATGCATGTTGATACAATTTTGGAACCAATTTCTCTTTTTCGTTTCTCAAGATCGTTCTCGCTTTCTTTTTTTCTTCTTCCCAATTTTCTTTCTTCCTCTCTACCATGCACACTTAAACATACATGGTCCAAAAACCCTCACCAGCCAGGCACCAGAATGAGAGAGAGAGGGAGAGAGAGAGAGAGAGAGAGAGAGAGAGAGAGAGAGAGAGAGAAGGGGGGCAGAGATGTGTGGTTGTCTCTTGGGGGTGGGGTGGGGGGGGGGGGGGGGGGGCACAGCCTGGCGCACAATTTGACAAGACTCAATCTATATCTGTTAACAAGAGCCAAGTGCTGGGTGGGAGCTGTTGACAAAAAATAAACAACGCTGGGTATGCACTTTTCCTGAGCTGAGAGTGGAAGCATAGCAACGGATGACAACAAACATCTCTTTGCCGGCGCCGCGACTTGAAAATGGAGCATCAATCTGTCCTATGACATCTGTCACAACATCACAAGACGGTGCACCGCGATGTCGAGACAACTCCACCGCTTGCACCTTTGCCTCCTGCTTAATGAATTCCCCAAAAACTTACCTAACTTGAAAGTGAAATCATGCCGCTTTCACAACTTAAACCACAGTTTGAGACTGCAACCTCAGCCATCTGAGGTATCAATTATGCCTGACAAGTGTTTGGTATGAGTCAGATGTGCGATTTTTTTTTAGCTGCACATGCATTAATGAAGAAGTCTTCCCACCTAATTTAGTACCAGTCAACTTGTGGCCAAGAGCCAAGCGACAGCAGCCTTTGGTCCTAATCGTATAATGTAAAACAATGATTAAGTTGAGTGTCATTTAATGGCTTTTAACACGTTAGTTTTAATGTTATAGCCACATGCTTTACAAGGCTGCCTGCGGGGTCATCTTGCATGTTCACACATTCTCAAATGCACATATCAATACTGTATTTATGTACAGTTTATGTTGGCCTACACTCTTTGGATCCCATAATACAGATTTTATTCATTTTGGATCACAGACCAAAGATTCCCCAAAGCAGAAATCCTTTTGAGTGAGCTGTATATCCATTCTTTAATCACCATTCTTTGTGCAGGGGGAACTGTTGTCATTGCTGTTATTAACAAGCACAAATCAAGGAAGGTAGACATAAAGTCAGAAACCACAAGGTGTTTTTTTTAATGATGAAGAGTAAGGTGTGGTGCATACAACAACACTGAGCCATAGCTATTAGAGGAAAACAAAGCAGAAGTTGGCAGGGAGAAAGAGGAATATGTGGCGCAGGCAGAGGATGCTTTCAGTGGTCCAGGTTTCAGCGCTCTCCATGGTGCTGAAAAAGACTCCCACTGAAGAAACTATATGCTTAATTTCATTATTAAGGTATCTTTGGCTTATATGAAATTCAAATGAGCTCATTTCTCATTATTCTGTGGACTCAGGACTACCACAAGTGTTTTGGGTAACATGCAAATACCCCTTAATGACTAACTTTGCTGATTTTCAACCAGGTTTCTATCAGTACAGTGAGGGTAATACATGCAAATGAACAATGTTTAACTCCCCTCCATGTTTCTAGCCCCCAGTTGCCCCCCCCCCCCCATTTGCCAGCTACAGGGCTGCTGTGCAAACTACAGATGGTACTACCACATTTCTTCCATCCCTGCCTACACGGACAGTGGGATTGAGCGACGGGCGGGTGACCACGCGGCCATTTTGTGTCTGCTTGAAAGCGGGGGCTCACTAAACTCACCTCACGCACCGGTGGGAGAGTTTAGTGGTCCCGTGTGTCAGAGTGCATTCTGGTTTTTTGCACGGGCCCTTTTCTCTGTTTTCTCTGGTCGTGTAGCACCAGCTGCATAGGCAGCCCAGCTTTATGGAAAAAAACATGCTTCCAGGAGTGAAACATTTCTTTAATGAAACATGCTTGATCATCAAACAACTCCCTGAAGCTTTAATCCACTCAGACTGATGTTTATTATCATGTGGCTACTGGAATTACAGGTACATCTGTTGTACGACCTCTGCTCCTTTACACATATTGTCAAGGAGGCAATGAGTTGTGTTCCAGTGTAGCAGTTAGTGGATGCCAGTGAGGATGGAGTGAGTTAAGAGGCTTAGCACCACAGGCAGATCCACCTACCTGGGCCCTGCTGGCTGCCCCTGGGCCCACACCATGCCCTCATTATCCTTCTGACTCCCTCCACTCATCCTCCTCCAGCAGTGGGACTAATCCATACTGAGGGGGTAGGACCTAAACCTGGCAGAGGACTCTTGACTAAGGATAGTAGCCCTGTACTGCACACAAACACGTTGTGATGCTGCGGCCAAGTGAGGAAACAAAACCCAAAGCAATCAATCCGTCAGAAACCATCTCTACGTAAAACTGCAGCGGCTATAAAACACCTGATTGCTAATTATCTACGGCAATTGATGAACCGACACAAACGCTAGAAAGCAAAATAAAACACGTCTTAGTCTCAAATTTCTATCCTCAAATGCTGTCCAGTGCTCCTATTCAAGCATAATTTATTCTTCTGTATTTCAATATGCAACAGCGGAGTGCTTATGCAGCCATTACTGAGTTACAACATAGCCCAAACTAGACCCAGATGTAATCAATAAGTGATGTCTGCCACAGCAAATTTAATTTACTCTCGCTTTGATATCTTATTTCCTCATTCATTAATGGAACATAAAGAATAGGGCAGGGTTGGCAGCGGGTTTGGGCGGTGCAACAGATTATTTGGTCCCATCATAGCTTGTGAGTCTTGTGTGCTTTTGGGAACCTGTATGTTTTTTTTAAGTGAAAATGAAGCTTGAGGATATTCCACAGTGTATCAATCAGTGTGACTGAGGCTTGAAGATGCATGAAACAAACCGGTGGGTTGGGGAGTTGGTGGGGAGGTTAGCAGTTTTTCCCAGAGCAAAGGGGTCAGCAGAAATGCAGTGCGATTCTCCTCCCTTGTTGCCATGCAAGCATAAAGCTTCTGTCAACAGACCTGGACCATCTGTCTTGTTATTTACAAGATCCTTGTTTTTCCATAACCCAAAACTCCACTTCATGTTTTCAGTGAAGAGCTGCATTTATGAATAAGATAAGGAGTCCACCAGTAATTAAGAAGCATAGTCTAAATAACTATGCAGAGGGAAACTTTGTGAAGCTTTGTGGACTCATCACATTTGCATTTTTTTGTGTGTGCTTGAGTAAATAAACTTGTTAATTTGACTAACCAGGAGAAAAAGTTAAAACATCTCAAAACAAAGAACGAACTCAGCTTTTCCAACATTTTACAGTCAGTGACGGTGAAAACCTTCCACAGTCTTCAGCGTCACCAGCTTGAAATATTGTACTGTGTTACATTACAGAGTACAGCACATTTACATTGAACTATATGACAAAATAATTTAGGACAGAGCTGTTTTTGATTTATAACTCTTGTCACAGAACAACATATAACCACTACTACTGTTCTCTCTTCATTCCCTAATTCAAATGAAAATATTCATGTCCAATTCCAGATCTTTGGCCTCAGAATTTTTTGAAGGATTATTTTGTGGAGGTGTGACCGCAATCTTTTCATTTGCATACAGTAAATGGAAGAAAAAAGTGCAGAGGGCAACAGCGAGCTTTCAGCCGCGCATAAAACAACATGTCTGGCTCAAAAGGAGGCACATATTTGGATATGTCTGGGCCTTGAAGTAGGTAAATCATGTGTGGAGTGCTCATTTAAATGTGCGTGAAAGCCAAAAGCTTTCCAGAAATCGGCACACAAAAATTCGTGCGCCACATTCATCTGTCATGGACAAGTCAGAGATTTATGGAGGTGAAGGGGGCTAAAAATGAAAGAGGAATTAAAGTGATTAAACTAGTACACACAAAAATACTCATGCTAACCATGCATAGCGAATGGCTCTCACACCTAAAGTGAGGGCATCGTCTTTAATCAGAGGGTAATTTATTGACTCCCATTTACAAAGCCATAATACTAGTGATCAAGCCCCTCAACCGTAAAATGCAATAAACTAGGGAAGTGTTTTGTGAACAAAGGCAAATAACAAGGCCCCACACATCATTATGTTCCCTTCATATCCCATTAGATTAGTTCCAAATGGGTTTTAGGTTAAGGAAGCCAGGCCGTATACAGCCAGGGTCATGGTTAAAATGTCAAATTATCATTACATGTCCCCATTCCACTATATGAATGCTCAGCACTCCACCCTGCTCCACTCATACCCACCAGAGGCTAAACTGAATCAATGCACTCAGGGTTTTAATAGCTCAGTTTGAAATGGGCTGTAGAAAGGAGCAATGGTCGAATTTGCGCATGTCATGTTACGCACAGCCGACTAAGCAGAGTCCATCCGTAACATCGGCAGTGTTGCGTTGATGCTCTTTCTATAGATTAAGCCATTATTGCAGCTGCCAACCATCATCTTTCTGAGAGAAAAAAAAAACTCTGAGCAGCTGATGAGCCAGTTGTTAGAAGGAAAGCACACCTAGCTGGCATGAGTCAAAAGACCTCACAAGGAGTGGCACATACACATTAAACTTTACCTGAAGCAGAAAATTGTCTGGCAGTCAATGGCGGGAAGATGGAGCTATGTTTTGTTTTTTTTTCCCATAGCATTTTCACGAGTTATTTCTCCCTCAACAGAGGCACAAATACTTGTCCATCAGGGAGAACAAAGCCATGTAATTGGCTGCTTCCCCACTTGAGCCCCTGATAGCACAAAGTTAATAACAAACTGATGAGAAATTCATTAGGGCTCCAAATAAAAACAATCTCTCCTCGATAAGAGGCGAGTACATTATAATTAAACTGATGCCTCTCTGTTTTCATTTGGCCGTGGAGCCTGAAAACCTGAAGACTGAACCGCTGAGATGAATGCAATTAAGCATGATTGTTTTACTACACTTTTGAGTCTGAAGTATAAGACAATGGCGCCGAGTTAATACAATCGGTGTTTCGTGCAGCAGGACAAAGAGATCTAAGAGTCATGTCAGAAAGTAGCTGACCGCGGAGACACACTGCGGCGTCAAAGGCAGGTTTACAGAGGAGGGGAGGCAGTCTGAGAGAATTGGTGTAGTCAGGATTAGTTCCAGTGCTGACTACAGAGAGGGAGGGACAGGCTGGAGAGTGTAATAAGACATTTCGCTTCTCCCTGTCTTGAACTCTCTTCCCTTCACTTTGCCTGAATACTCTTTTCCTGAATACTCCCTTCTCGTTTCTATCCAATCCTCCTCTCAACCTTCCACCTTTCTTTCTATCTCTCTGGCGTCCTCTTTACCCCGTCCTTATGCTCTCTCAGCGTCAATTTGAAATGCCTCGATTGGCTTCATAGAATTCTGAGATGGCCAGCTTCGAGCCTTGCAGAGAGGGGAAACAAAGGACGCACAGATTTCTGTGTACTTCTGTGCTTGCTGTGGCTGGGGAGGGAACTGCTTGCTTCTTAGCTGTCAGCGGTGCCCTGCCAGAGCCTTGTACGTGTGTCCACAAAGCTACAAAGCAACCAAGACCAAAGTGTGAGATCAGGACTCAAATGCCCCCTCTCTCCCTATCACAGCACCACATTCGCACGAAAAACACAAACCAACAAACCCGCCCATGCACGCACCGACGCGCACACACACACCCTCAAAAATACAGGCACACAGACCGACACACACGTGCACAAAATGAAAGCCTTGGGCGTAGAATAATATGAATGAGACCACTCAATATCACCAGTAACTCTGAATACTGAACCGTATTTCTATTAGATGTTTTGAATATAGAACCACACAATACCAAGTATCCTTGATTCAGAAAACCTTGCTTTCACAGACAAGGTAACTGGTAGACGAACGGATAGCCATTACTCACATAAACTGGAACACAGTGTGAAGCAAACAAAAACATTTAAGCCTAGTCTGCCATTTATAAAGAAAAGCCATTTGAGCAATGACAGTAGGACCAATTCACAGATTGGAAACTGTGTACCCAAAGCATTAGCCTACTATCAAACACTAACAATTGGCTTAATGTCCACAAATTACCCTGTTTGGAACAAGCATGCAGCACTCTTCTGAGTCATCCCTGCTTCCTACTTGCTTGGCATTGCACATACAAGTAACCGTGTCTAGAGGAAACGGCCACCATACTTAAACCGTCAACTGAACATATGGATGGGTGAAGCTATTGTGGTTTGACCTCAGGGAAAGAGGGAGCAAGCGGGTCACACTAATGTGGACCAATAATCTCTCCCAGAGTCATTAGGATGATCAATGCCATTCTAATGAGATAACATCTGGAACAAAGGACCCTAATAGCAGACAGCTGCTGGGCAAAGTGAGCTAATTAAGAGAACATTCGGTGATGCTAACTCATGCTGCAGCTATTCGGGCCAGGTTTTAGACCCCACCCTGTTAACATCCAAAATACAACATGCTGAATATTTCATACCTCCTCTAATAACTAATCATGGCACTGTAATATCAGTGGTAACGCATGAGAGAGAGAGGGGGAGGGAGGGAGACAGAAATACCACAACATCTCAGCTTGACATGAATGCTTATCGAGCGGCACTAAATTGGTCAATTAAGGAGAAAATCTGTTTTGAGGTAACCTTTCAGCTTATTAAATAAGCTATAAATCAATCTTTAGGGCAGAATGAGTGGCTGGCTTTTAATGAGTGAACGTGTCTAATCTCTCTCTTTTACTCTTTTCGTCTCTATTCCTGTGTGTGTGTGTGTGTGTGTGTGTGTGTGTGTGTGTGCATGTGCACGCGCATGGGTCTATATGCATATGGGAACTAGGGGTGTGCTATATCATTGGTATATATTATATTATATTATATTATATTATATTATATTATATTATATTATATTATATTATATTGTTGTTGTTGACATAATGATGTCAATAAAAAAGGAGCTTTTCTGTGTGGAGTTTGCATGTTCTCCCCGTGTTCACCTGGGGTTTCCTCCTTAAATAACCCCCACTAAAAACATGCAATAAGATCACCACCTGACCAATGGTGACGAAAAGGATGGGCCCCCAGGCGCCGCTGTCGGCTGGCAGCCCACCGCTCCTGGTCTGCCGCGGAGGAACGACAGACCAAGATTGGTCAAAAGCGGAGAATTAATTTCACAAAAAGCATGGCGTGTGCATGTAGTGTGTGCATGTAATGTGTGATAAATAAAGTACAGTTTCTTCTTCTTCTCCTTCTATGTCATACTCCTTCCTTCTATGACAGAAATGGCTGAGAGGGTAAGTAACATTGCAGCTCATGGGGCTAACCCATGCACTGGGTTAACTGACTGACACAGCCCCTTAGCTGCTGTATTGCAAACTGACAGCTGTCATGGCTAAAATTATCCTACACACCCCACAGTTTTTTATCCATGGCTGTCATTCATTCGGCAGCTGCACATAAGTTCTGTAACTGTGTAAACTCCGTACGAAAGGAAATCAAACCAGAGACCAGCAGAAACAGACATCGGCGTTACCTAGCATGCTAAGTGCTAACATCACAGCAACTCATGCAATTTGCATGAGACACATGTCTTTGAGAGCTGGTACAGCTCGCGAGAATCTACAGAGGAGGAAGTGGCTCGGGTCTTGGGAGGTCAGGCCATGCCCATCAAGGCAATGGTAGGGGAAACACTGAGTTCTAAAGCAAAACCACTTTTCATTATTTTGCCATGCCGTCAAGAATATTATTATCACAGAATAAAATATCTTGATATTATTTGAGGGCCATATCGCCCACCTACATGCTTATCACAGTCATTCTGAAGAATATCCAGTAGATAAAGGGAGGTGCAGTAGAGTAGAGTTCACCACAAATTCCAAGTATGCAACTTGAAGTTGAACACAGGTAATTCAAGTGAACGTAAGTGGCTCTATTAGAGGAAAAAATGTGAACAAATGAACAAAAAGGCCCACCTCCAAACACTGGCTAAGCATGGAGGCAGGATCCAATTAGTCCTCTGCTTAGAAAAGAAAATAATGGAGAGCAGTGTCAAAGAGAAACTTCGTAATAGTGTCTGTAGAAGTCTTTGGCGATCACGAATAAATATAATTACTATGAACAAAGAACACTGTGTGGTCTAACATGATTTTAAACGACACTCCATTGTTACACCACCAAGCATTAATTACATATAATGAGGAAAAGGGGAAAGAATGAAAAGCCTTTCAGAAATTACAGTCAGCATAGGCTGTGTATCCCATGCATACAGTATGTCTATGCACACACACACACACACGCACACACACACACACACACACACAGAGTTTTGCTTTTATGCCAGTTTTAAAACTTTTTGAATTTGCTTGCTTTCTTGTTTTCTGTTTAGCATGACATTTAAACAAATCTACAGAGAATTAAAAGTCATGCTGAAAGACTCTCATTGTCTCAGATGTCTCATTTCATATTCTAGAAAAAAAAAATTGTGTTGTTAATGTTAATGAACTTTTGGCATTACATTTTCTACGGTCCATTTTCTCTCTTTTGATGGAAGACTGATAGGGTTTCTAAGCTATCAGATAAAAATAGAGTGTGAATCTTCTCTTTTGTAAAGCAAAAACTTTGTTACAAAAATCAGTTAAAATATACAAAATTATAAGAAATACATTTAGAAAAACAAGCATGTAGATCATTACTTTTCTCCTGGCAGTTTGCCCTTAATGGCCGAGGAAACATAGCGTGCCTTGTGTTTCTCATGCTTTAATTTGAATTCAAAGACAGTGTTGGCTTCCAGAGTATTACACCGATTACACAAAATGTTACTGAGCCAAATATATACAAAACAAGTCCTTCATCGCTCTGATTTCTTAAATCCGGGTCCATATGAACACTGTATGGAGGAGGTGTTGTATGATACCACAAAACTACATTCATATTGGTGGTTAGGGAAATAAAAAGAAATACCATCAGGTTTGAGTGCAGTCGACACTGCAACAGCACTATTCCTCAGAGAGCATGACAACAGCAGTGAAAAAGCTCCCAACTAACAGTAATTGGTTTTAAAATAATAGAATTCATTACAGTTATGGCGCTTGTTCAGAAATGCAAACAGGGGAAGAAAAAACATTCACTAGAGACTTGCGTTGAACTGCTTCACTAAAAACCATGGGGAGATGAAAGGCATAATTCAAATGACAATTTTAGAACCCTTAGTTCATTTATATCAGAAGCTCAGAAGATGTTGCCGGCATAATAACATCAACATTTTTTTTCTTTTCTTTTGTTCTACTTACAGGGCTTGGAAGGAACTTTTTTCCCTCTCAATTTCATTCTTTTGTGGTAGCAAATTCCTCCTCCTCACACAGAGACATGTGAGGTGACACACAAACAATCTAGCAAACAACACCCGTCGGCAGCAGAGAGACAGCCAACTGAAAGCTAACATGGGAAATCTTGACAGCAAAGAAGAAAAACACCTCACACATGACACTGAATTTGCTGCTTGTCTTATTAAATGACTGTGTAATTATACACATCAGAGGTCTGCATTGTAAGGTCCTGTGTTTTTATCACATCCAGTGGAACACTATGTTTGATTCAAGGCTAGCATCTCAGGTGTGAAGAAGGCATTCACCCAATCAGCATTAAAAAAAAAAAAAGATCATCCCTCAAGACCACTCAGGACATAAAGACACAGGTCAGCCATCTCAACATGATTGGATGTCACCTCACATGCTGGGTGTATAGCCAACATCAAGGACATCACCATTTGGAACACTATACATCTGCTATCAAATCAGCCTCAGGCCAATATCTAGTAATTGGCCCCATTTAAGAAGTGCTTGATACATTCTGACCACCAATTGACAGAGCAAAAAGCCTTCACGACTTGTGAAAATGATAGCAGTGATGAACTTTTCTTTTTTTTTTCTTTTTTTTTGCTTTATTTCACTCATATTTATTTGCCACAGTACCTGAAGAAAAACAAGACCACCATATGGCTGTGCATTAAAAATTGATGTGGTATGTTAGTGAGGGCACCTGAGCCGAATGACAAGGTGGAGGAAGTCGAAATAGTGAGCACAGCATGTGTGAGGGAGCAAAGATGTGCCTTTCCACCACTCTCTGTCATCGATGTCTATCCCGGAAAACATCCTGGGCCTTAAATGAAAGCCATACCCAACCGAGGCCGTGTTTCAGCAGAACATCGGTGGCCAAGAAGCTCTGTCATGTCAAGAGCTCAGGGTGTCAATAAGCAAATATTGCTCGCGTGGAGAGGTGGGTTGAGGAAAGAGATTTGATGTTCATATCTCTGAGGGATGTGGTGTCAGTCTGCTGGCATAATACATGAGAGGGATATATGGAGAGAACCAGGGGGAAAGACAGTGCTATCAATGGTGTGGTTCTGTAACTATAACGGATGAGTTGTTGGTATGGGACTGCATCTGTTGATCAGTGTGGGGACAGTCTAATAAATAATTCAGGTATGATTGCATAAAAGAGCGATCAATACAGCAGACCTGCTGTCCTGTCAATAGCAGGTCAGGTAAGGCGTGCTCGCTTACAGGACTCGACCGTGCAAGTGAAACGTTATAAGGGGGGGGGGGAGTGGACCCAGTAGAGGTTGGCTACCACGTCAGAGGCAGTCTCACTTCTGAATCTGTACACAGGAAAGATAATAATGATGAATCTGTTCTTTATCCTTCTTTTTTCCCTCTCTGTCTACAGTAGGAGGGTGAGAGTATTGATCACAGAAGACAGACCAATTTGAATGCTGTTGAGCCATTTCACAGTTATTCTCCCCTTTAAAGATCAGACGTCTAACAAATGGCATTAGTGGTACACATGGCGGTGTGTTACGTGGGCTGAGAGAAACCCATTAGGTCAATTCCATAGCAACAATGTGGCTTTTCAGCCCCTATGCATTGCACCAGCTGGCCAATTCAATGGGCACCCACTGCCACCAAGTGCTGGCCGTCAGTACTACAACACAGGCTGGAAAACTGCAGCTGTCAGTGCCTCTGTCTGAGTAGAGCCAGACCATGACCATGCATGACTGTGTTCATGGCAATGAGAATGATACACTCAACAAAAACAAACAAAGCCAAACAAAACTAAGATCCAATGCCATCAGCACTGTTGTGAAACATCCCTAAAGACCTACTAAATATGATTCTTTTCCTTTAATACACAGCTCCAAAGTTTGGCAGGGCACAATGGAAAGCAAAAGGAGACGGGGAAGGAGAGACCACATAATTAGCAAAAATCTGCGACCAGTTTGGCAGTTTACGACCGTCCGAGCCAGCATGCATGAAGAAGAGGTAGTGCCAACTCAGTCAGGATAAAACCCTCATTCACTGGCACGGCTTACCTACGCTTTACCAATCAAGCTGAAAGTAAGTCATAGCAGGTCGAGCCTTTATATCTAGCACATGGATAGTTTATTATCATTTATTCATTCACTCATTCATTCACTAAAGGGGAAGGCCAACCAGCCAGGCTTGTGCCACTGGTAAACAGCTAAAAAGCACTACAGCTTGAAGGCTGACATTTTAAAACAGTGGCCCATCTCTCCTGAGCACCCTTAGAAAAGAAACTGCAAGCCAGACAATAACACAGCAAGTGATCTGGCCTTGATCATGTCACCAATCATTACAGCAGAGAGCTGTCTGGGGAATCGGGGGGAACCTGGCTGTTGATGAGGCGATTATGTGGCTTTACTCTTGTGCGTCCAAGTATGACAGCACTATGAAAGCACTGTAGCTGATAGGCTGAGACTATACCTTGTTAGCACTGTGTTGTGCTGAGTGGACTAGTTGGCTGAGCAGTAAGGCGCTCCCAAAGGGCCTGGTGGGCTTACTGCAAGAGTAGGGGGGGATTATAAACAGGCCATCAATGTGACTCTCTCCAAACCCGACAGCTACACCAACTTTGGTTTCCACTCATGTTAACCACAGGTCCCTGTCAACAGCTGCCTCTCTTTGTCCTTCTTGTCCTCAAATGTTCTTGCATTGTGTCAGTTGTGGAACAGAGCTATCGCAAATCAGCAGGGTCTACGCATATACTGCTGTGGACACTGCCCACATTGGAATGCAAGTCCAAATATTGTCAGTGTGAAGTCAGCATTTGGAATGACTGGAAATGCACCAGAGGAGAGAGGCTCGCATGGTTATGAACAGAAGTGCATCATCACATCGCCCGCTACGGGCGTTCTCCATGATCACAACTAGAAAAAGCAGACAACTCCATCAACCAAAGCGGGAAAAACTTACTAAATATACACAGATGCAGACACGGATATCAAAAAGCTAAAGGAGCAAATAAAGAAATCAGGAGTGACTGGAGGAGCAGGCAACCATAAAACATGGGGACACACGGAATTTCACAGCTGTGTGAACAGTTAAAGCAGATGCGATAGGATGTGATGGTGGATGCATACAGAGAGGCGGGTTGTAAAAATATGCAATAAAGTTTATGGAGCCTAATGCAGCCCTGCAGGAGCCTCCCGTCGAGCTGAGCATGCCGACAGTGCCGTCGAGTGTGTGACAGAACTGTGGGGGAGAGATGTACAACTGAGAGCCTAGCCAGTATTCACAAGCTCCATCACTGGAGTGGGTATGTGCATACAGTACATAAAATTCACAGATATGCAGTCCCCAGAACTAAGAATTCTATTTTTTCCTCCCTCCCTCTCTGTAAAATATGGTATCATATTCTGTCTCTGCGCAATATCTAAATCCAAGCTGTAATATCCAATCCAATATCCATCTATTAGAACAGAGTGGACAAAAACAGCGCTACTTACCACACGCACAGACATACAAGCATGTGCACACACCAACACAGATTCAGAGACTATAAAGCACTGCCATAGCCACTGTTCAATCCAATATCAACATACTGTGACCACTTCAGCCTTTCATGTTCTCTTCAAAATAACGAGATCCAGCTTCCCCTCCTGATTGAAGAGGAATGATTGTTTCTGCCTTTGAAAAGACGTATGATGTGCGAGAGAAGGAAGGGAGGATAAAAGGTAGCAAAGAAGGAAAGAGGGGAAAAGATAGAAGACAAATGCTGATGGAAGAGTAGCCTCTTTTTCTCATCCCCAGTGGGAGCTGGTGTTGACTTAATCCTTCCCACACAGCCCACCCTCTGTCACAGTTAAACCTTTGCCTTTTCCACAGCCTGCAAAGGTCAATCCAACCATGAACGCTGGAAGACAAGCCATTCAGCAGAAACTACCAGCACTGATTGATAAATTGTACAAAGGCCATAAAGTTCAACATTACACTCCAAACCTATTATGCTATTAACAAATTGATTAAGTGTACTAGTACATGTGTCCTTCATCAGAGCGAACTTTGCCATGCGTTAAATTTCATGTATGTATAAAAGAGCTTCAAGAGAGCGTAAGACAAAGGAACAGGCGCTCCAGCATAATGCGACTTGATTCATTTGTGAAGTAATATTATTCAAATTGCTTTCCCAAATCCAACAATAGCTCAGAGAATAATGATCTTCTATGACACCGTCTACAAATCAGTCAAGTTGTAGTTTACATCCATGTCTGTCCAGAGTCGTGACATATGAAGTGAAGACTATTTATGGGAAGGAATTTAATTAATCTAGAAGAAGAAGTTATCACTGTATTGACATATATGATTCCAGTGATTAACTTCCAGTGAGAAGTGTGCTGTCTTCTTCATTTAGAGACTATTTTTACAGAGGACTGATGGAGAGCTTCATCACATGGTGCAATGACAATCACCTGAAGCTCAATATCAGCAGAACCAAGGAGCTTGTGCTGGACTACAATGCTTCAGATATGGATGCTGCTGCAAAGAAGCTACAAATTCTTAAATGTGGATGCTACATGTACATTTTCAACCTCTCAGCACAGAAGATCTCTACAATCAGCACAGTGTCAAGGTGGACGGCCAAGATTAGTGTCACCAAATCAGTATCTGACCAAATGTGAAATGTGGTCATAATGTGGGCCCTTCTGTTCCTGAGTTATGGAGTCGAATAATGGCCAGAAAAGTGTTTTTGCAGAACACTATGATAAGTTGACCTTTGGATATAAAATTTTGGTATAAAATGCATCACTTCATTTTATCCCATGACACATTTTTGCCATATTTTGTCATACATACCATATTAGTTCTTGACTTATGGCCACCAAAATCATATCAGCTCATCCTCGAGTCCAAGTTTTTGTGCCAAATTTGACGAAATTCCCTGAAGGCATTCCTGAGATATCATGTCCACACGAATGAGACAACCTGACAACATAACGCCTCTGGCCTCGGCTGTCGTTAGCACGGGAGCACACAAAGTTTGACACAAGTCATCTCATACGTTTATATTTGAGCCCAACCTAAAGCTTGTGTTTTCAAATCCCTACAATGAACAGTTGTTATGGTGTCCTGTGGAGAGGAGCGGAGCGACCACGCTCTCAAAGCTCCCAGTTAAGGAAGGAAACTGGAAACAGAATTTCCCTCTGATTAGCATTAAAGAAACTAAAGCATTTGAGTAAATGAAGCAGCAAAGATTTGATATCTATTAAAAGCAGACACCTGACTACAGATTTCCAGATAAGCCATTCAACAGTAGTTTGTCAAATAAACCCTTCCTCATTTCACTCCCAGACAACTTTTTATGTCCATCAGATGAACTCTGAAAGATGCTTTCAGTCAATCAAAGAAACATCTTATTCAAACGGTCCCCTCCAGAGCATGTTTCCTTGATCTTAATTTAAGATAGAATCTATGGTGAACACTGGCTCAGGGCATGGGAGGCACACGCTATTGATTAATTTTTCATTGCCGTTCTTTTAAAGCACCAAGGACATGTGCCACATCAAATCTGCTCAACCCTCAGCACCCAGTTTAATAGCTTGCTTGAAACAAAGCACTCTTTTGAGGCATGTGGTTTTAAAAGGTAAACAGGGAAATGAAGGAGGGAGGGCGCCTTCATTCCCTTTCAAGCTCACCATATTTCTTTTTCTTTTTTTTTAGAAAAAGGTCCTTCGTAAGCACTCCTGGCACAGTGAACGAGCACTTGATTGGAGTTAAAGAGGAGCCAGATGTCTGCATGTCCTCATATTCATGCAACTCTCTTTCTGTCTCCCTCGTTTCCCATCTGGATGCTTTGCAATCCTCTGGCCTCATCTATAACTACTAGTTTACTAGTTATCCAACATTCAGTAAATCAGCAGCAGCTACAAATAGAGGAGAACAAGAGCTCAGGTAATTCACCTTGGGTAGATACAAAATCAGCCAATCGCATAACAGGAACACATATCAAGGTCATACGTTTCACAAGATTGGAGTCAAATGTGAGGATTTTTCTTGCTCCTCTCTGCTCCTTATCGTTGTAATTTGAATAAATTTGTTTTTTTGACTTTGGTCAGACAAAATAAGCAATCAGTTGATGACTTTGAACACTTTGGATGAAATGACTGACAGTTGTAGAACAACTTGTGAATATACATATATGAGTGCAAATAGGTAAGAGAGTTTTAAATACCTCAAAAACATTGCAGGTAAATTAAATTCTTCATCTCAACTCAATAATAAGAAGAAAAACATTTCAAGGTGCTTTTCAACTGCTTTGCTTGTAAGACACACAAAACACCTTTTAGTTTGATATGTTGTCAAGTAAATAGCCTGAGTGCAATGCGCTTTGATTAAATTTCTGAAAATGAAGAACCTTGTAATAGGTCATCTCAACTACATTCAATAATACACAAGTGCAACATTTTATTTCATAAATGATGATTTTCTTATTCCATTTCAAACATGAACTCTGCATTGGCACACAGCAGTTCTAAACTGAGATGCATCATCGTCCACACAACCATACATTCAAGAAAAATGGTCAGTGACAAAAACATGCCCTCAGCTACTGTGAAATGAAAAGACCAGCACTTTATAATTCTGCAGAAAACTAAAGCACTTCTCCTACAACCCTAGATCAACTAGAGCACAGACAGTACAGCCTCATCCGGCCTTTCATCGCAGGTCTGAGGTGTTTTTGGCTCTTCGGTCAAAATCCACATACTGACAGCTATATACAGAGATATACATGTTTACACAACCGCACTAACCATCACCGCCTGACACCTCCGAGCTGACCAGCATGTTACCATGGAAATAAGCAGTCATCTGTGCAGTCATACAGATATTGATCACCTCCCTGCGGTCTGGAGATTGCTGCTTTTCAACACACGCGGCACACACCCTTTTTCCTCGCTCATGTGTGCTCTCATGGTCTCGGCAGCATTCCATCCGAGCTGCAGAGCCTGTCAATGGCAGCGCAGAGAGACAGAAGTCTACTTTCACAGTAACACTGCAGGAGTCATTGATGGATTGTTACAACGTGACCCTCGACTTGTGACGTAAATCAGGCCAATCTTTGCAGAGACTGACGCTATAAAGCCGTCCTAGTGGTCAATGGGGACTTGCAGCACACTCCAAAAAGAAAAGGTGTCTGGTCCGTCTGGATAGTTTCAGTCTACCTGCAGGCATGCTGTTACCCAGGTATGTGTGCTGCTCATATTTCCCTCAGTCTTGCTTAAGGAGGTGGAGAGAGCACATGAGACTTAGCAGTGTTGCACACTTACACGCTGGTCAGACTGGATTAGAGCCAATTCGCACAGTCCTCTATTCCCACCTCATTCTCTACTGGGAGAGGGGAAAGTGCCAGAGAGATTTCATGCCTGAGACAGAGGACTTACAGTTGCGTGTTCCCTATAGACAATCCTAACCAACACTCTGCTTCCAGCACATCTGAGAGTGCTCTATCCCACCGACGCACGCTGACAGCGTGAAAATGGGAATCTGCCAGCAAAGCAAGGAGCTAACTGTAGCCCACGATCAGCTAACCAGGCTAAATGCTTGCCTTTTTTTCTTCCTCGTCCAGTAGGGCTTTTAAGAATGAAAGCTCATAATTTTCAGTATGTTAGCCATGCTTGTAAGCTCCTGGTCCAAGATCGACACACAGGTGACAACGGTCAGGTCAAATGCTTCAGTTTGCTGTTGAGTTTGAAGAAACTTCTTGATAACCAGGGTCTCGGGGCACCTTTTGACTTTGAAGAACTTCTGAAAGTAGGCCTCCACATCTCAGTCATAATACGAGCTGGGGTAAATCTGTCATATTCCATTTACTAAACACAATGTGGCCGTTGCTCCTGATCGAGAGCTACTCCATCCGCCTCCATACGGGCCAAGCCAAAAACCCACTCTTCCCACAGAAATAACCAAGCACAAAAGAACAGTTTGACAAAGAAAGAGAAAATGCAATCGATACAAAATGTCTCTGCAAAATGCCTCAACGAGCGAGGTTTGTCTGAGAGCATGGGCAGAGCAGAGGCCAGGTCACAGTGTCCCGCTTTACCTTGCCTGTGTTCCTGTTAAGCTTTACAGTCCTCTTAATCCTTACGAAGCTCTCAAAAGGCGATGAAAGTCCATTTAGAGTGACAATTCAACATTTTCTAAACCAACACCAGACATTTCTTTTTTTTTTTTCTCTAACAAAAAAAAAGAATCCAGTCTTTAAAAAGGCAACGGGGTGCCACTTAATGGCATCATGAGAGTGAAAATAAGCAATTAGCATATTAGAGCATGAGAAAGTAAAAGGTACTGATACATTGATACCATAAATTACATTTGTTCAGATTATCAGGGCCTTTTGTAAGGAGGTAAAGCCAAACACGAACGTGCATTTGGAAGAAAACGATTTTGTGTCTTAATTTCTTTCAGAGACAGAGTTGTTGACAGCAAATTCAAATATATAGCCACAAATACTTCCACTGAGTAATATCACCCAATATTTCTGTTCAAGGCAGAAAGGCAGTTTGCTGGGTTCAGTGTGTGTGTGTGTGTATGTATGTGGCAGAATGTGCTCATAAATGTGTGTGTGCCAAAAGCCTTATTAAGTGATATATACTCTCAGCTTGCATTGCGTCTAATAAACACACAGTTGCACACAGTTAAAACCATTTAGATGCAACATGTTCTGATAAACAGATTCGATTGCAGATGATGAGTATTTGTGTAAAAGCTATCACTCTTTGTTGGTATTACAATATTCAAATGCTAATAGGTGTTACACTGCAATCTATTTCAAAAGAGAAACAGCAAAAACCAACAAAAGGCCTCCCAGTTCATTTTCAGGCTGTATAATTTCAAAATCCCTCATTTGAAAGTGCTACCATTTACATGCAGAAACTGTGTTGGCAATTTATAGCCTTTCCAAATTACAGCCCATTAGCAATATCAGGGCTGAAAATAAAAATCCAAGCCATAAAAATGACCTCACTTGCACAGTTTGGAGCGTGCTCCTCAACACCCTTCCAAAAGAAGATGGATTTATGTGTGTGCGGTGTGTGTGTTTAGGGGCTGAATGAAGACAGGCACATAGGAGGAACAAGATTCAGAAGCCAAATAAATAATGGGCTACTTACCGCAACTTTGCTCCCAGTTATCTGCATGCAGCGATCAGCGGAGAAGGTTAATGTGCAAAAAGACACAAACAGCACAATCATTAGTAGGCCAGAGAACACTCTCCATTACACGTTGAGGCATTAGCGTAACTTGTGTGACATCACAAACATCACTCACACAATTCTAGCACACACAATATCACAAATTTTTTTTAAAGCCAACAAGAGAACCTTTATAATTATGGGCACATCCTGAAGATAGTGTCTGTGTTTGGCTGCTGTGATTTTCCAATTTTAAAATTGTTAATGGGAGACATACACGCATGGCAAAAGCATGGCATTTCGTCCTTGTAACTGACTGACTGGTAAAGATTCACATTTTCACTCCCGAAAAGGAACAGTGGCTAGCGTGAGGCTGCAGATGGTCTCCTTTGGCTGATATCAATCAGCCACTATTAACGTTGGCCGTCCGGTGTCAGCTTCATGTGGCAGAGCTACCTTGAGCCCATGCAGTCAGCACGATTCTTGGAGTTTAACCTTGTTATCTGTCAACGGTGGCAGGTAGCAGGAGTGTTTTTTATTACTGCAACTGTGGGGCTTGTTTCACAGTAGGAGGGTGTCTGTCAGCTGAGTAAATGCATTCTATATTGTGACTGAGCTCTTTTTTCTCTGCGACATGTTTTCTAGGAAATGCATTTTGATTGTGGGAAGTTACAGGACGCAGGAGTTCCTTGCCTTTTACTCCTTCTTTCTCTCCTGTTTTCGCTCCCTCCCATTCTCTCCCCCTCCTTTCATTTCATTTAATCTCCCTTTCCATTTCTTTTATTGTCACTCTCAAACTCTCCAAGTCCGTGGTCATTTGATGCTTGATTTCCTCTCTCCATTCCTCTACCAAGAGTTTATGACAGCCATAAAGTCCGTTTTACACGTGCCACCACCTGATCACGCACATACTGCTTTCTAATCATGCTGTGTATCCACATTGCTCTCCGGTGAATGCAGCATGTCACTGTCTAACAGTGGGGGATAGTTTATCTGAATACTGCAGGCTAGACAAATGAGTCACACTTACGTAAGTTACAACCTTAGATGCCATCTTTTTGAATCTTGTTTTAGAGCAGCTTGACCAAAATAACAGACACTATCTTAAGTGTGCGCAGACAACAGTCAGGGAGGAGCTCGAGGGGGACAAGCACAGTTTCACTAACAATTTTGTGTTGTCAGTACAATGCAACACCTTGTTCAAGAGCAAAACTCCTGTAAGTTCAGACCCCATCAAATAATATGAGTAGTGCTGATTATTACTACCGAGTGAGATGTGATATTGAGCATCTCTCTTCCCGCAGTATGAACAAAAACTATGGACAATCCCCCTTACAAGACCCTGCCATCACACTCTTCCTGCATCTGAGACACAGCACGCTTGACATGAAACAGGAAAATGATCAGGGTCAGGAGCCATGTCAGTCTCTAAGAAACAAGTGATTGTATTAGGGTAAAGGGTATTTTGGAAGTTTTAATGATGTTGGCACACATTTATAAGAACAAAGAACAAGAAATAAGGTGAGAGAGAAAAGCAACTGTTCATGCAAAGCCGATGGGAAAAGATGAGCACAGACACACACGCTAAAGCAGAACTGGATACCATTGACGCACAGTTCATGTTCAAATGAACGGGGTCAATGTACAATTATGCCATGAAAAGACGGGGAAGGAAAAAATGGTGTCTTTTGAAAGACATATTTTACAAGAGTAAAGTAATAATCACTCTTTTCTAATAATAGCAATCATTTGAAGGAATATAGCCTTGCATAAATAGCCTTTAGTCATTACAATCTGTGGTATAACAACATGCATAAACGATGAATATCCATACAAGAAACTTGTACATCATGAAGGAAAGCTGTGAAATTAAAGGTGCTTAGATTTTTGATTTTTGGTGCAGAAACAGATATTTTCATCGGGCTCTAAAGCCCTTGCTCAATTGAGCAGGTCTGTGGAGACAGACAAGAAAAAGGCCACACAATACTGGGGGGTATTTCTTGATCCACCAGTATTTACTGATTTAAACTTCCAGCTCCAAAGCATTTTAAGCCTGCAGGCTCGACATTAGCTGTAGGTTCAGAAAGACAGAGGGCTGTTCAAATCTAAATAGACAAATTTGAGTATTAGGTGGTCATGGGGGAACCGGTGACATTCTTGAATGTCCCGCTTGTAATTCCTGCTGCAATAAAACATAAGTTTAAAAACAGGACGCTCCTTTAAGAGCAGTATCAACAATCTTGTCCAATATGCTGTTGGAACCTGATAATACCACCTAGGAAACAAACAGGAAATTGAGATGAGCGGGTGTAAAGTCCTTCCAAAGGCCCAAAACTGCGATCTCACAATGCAGCAGACGTCTTCAGTAGAAAAAGATTGAGTCACATTAAGATTGAGGGCACCACAGCAAAAAGAGACACCCGGACATGGCCAAAACACACCACTCCCACATGAATCACCGTTTAGATTTTCAATGCAACATATTCTCATTTAGTCCACACAGCATGCTCATCAGCAACCACAAGCAACTTTAGCCCCAGATACCTGCCTCACCCTGCAAAAGAAATACATTTTAGTAATAGGGTTCTTAAACACAAATAGGCTCGAACATGCAGACATGGAGTATGGGTAAAAAAAATGTTTTTCAAAAGCAAAGCAGTTACTTAAATGGTCAAAGTAACCATGAAACCTGCCTTACAAAGACCGGGTAATGTCCTACTTCTGATGTATTTGCTGATAATCTGTACTGTGTGAGTGTAAGATCACTATAAGGCAGCATATACAACATTCTCACAAGCTGCAAGCTGGAGTGCTTCAGTTTTATTCAGATTTCTATGAATCCATTCTCTCTCTAAACATCTATTAGTAGCTAAAAAGGACCATGGGTTATCAATCAGTTAAAGCCAGAAGTCAGTTTTCAAAATATGTTTAATTCAGAATGGTATGCAGCTGTTTCATTAAAAGAAGGGAAATATTTGCTGATGAGCAAACAACTAATGTCCAGCGCAACTTAACATGTTTCATTAAGGCCCTGGATTAGCTTAGCTATAATTAAGGGTAGATGTTAGTTTTCTTTTTTACTTAAATGCACAGCATATATGTCATTTCTGCTGCTGGAGTTGCTCAGTTGAAACAAAGAAAACAAAAGATGAAGCTTGATGATGTTGTGAAGTAATGTGGCATCACGTCTTCATTGTCTAACAGCCACCACACCATCACCAATGAAGAGTTATCCGCTGAGATCACGTTCGCAGCCGACTTCATGTATTAAAGTTTTATTCAGGTTACGGTTGCTCATGCTCGCCGACATACATCCTCATTCTCTGACGGTGATTCCTGTGCACCATCACCTTGAATAAAATTACAGCTTGTTCTGGGTTTCAGCATTGCTGGAAACATCTCAGCAAAAATTACATAACGCAAGTCTAGTTGCTATTTTAGGTATTTTAATGCAGAAATGTTACATATGGTATTGTGCGTTTAAGTAAAATATAATCTGAGAGTTGCCAGACAGTTGTTATAGGTCGTTATGTGTCAGGCACTGACATAAATGGCCCGCTCCTTTGTCTCTCACAGGAAAAGAGATTTGGTAGCAGTGTCACATTATGATCAGAGTGAAACACAAATGTGGCCTCAACTATTAACGTCTAGCTAAGTTGTCTTCTTGGTCTCATGTATTATCAGTATTTGACAGAGTCTGTGAAGGAAAAGGTGTTCTAGTGTAACTGTATACACAGACACATCATCACTGACATTCACCCATCCTCCTCCTTCAGTCCTATTAAACGTGATAGCAGGGTGCTGACAGACATCACATTTTGTCCTCTGTCCTTTGACGACACAGATTACGTTATTCATTTGAATAAAATATCAGTGCTCACAAAGCATAATGGGCCCTGTGAGGAATTCAATCATCTCGGATAATCATCATTATCAATAATGCCAGTTAATTACCATAACAATGAGGAAGGTAATAAATGATGATGTCAAGAGAGCTACCAGGTTCGGGAAGCAGTCAGGACACAAATCACTTTTTTTTTTCCCCTTCGGTGCTGATGTGAAATTCACCTCACAAGGTTGGCCATAACTTCAAAAGAGGATATGAGAATTCATCTTACATTCATGGAGTCACCTTACATGTGGCTTATGTTTTCGGATTACAGTGCTGACGATGAAGTTTTAGATTACTCTACAAGAATGGGCAACATTTCCTAAACCTATTGTTAACCGTGAACACTCCAAAGAGCTGCGAACAGTCGCTTTGATAAGCGCTCCGAACAAAGATAAAGTAGATGGTGCAGCTGGCTGTAGTGTCGCATATATAGTATATAGCTCAAGTTGAATGCAGTCTAAAATGCTTGCTTTTCCTCACCTTTATATTCAGTGGTTGTGCTTTTTACTGCAATACTGCTGCTGAACCAAGAGGCTGACTGAACTTTATTTTCTACTCCACAACCAAATGATGAGGCAAGGCACCCCCACAGCAGGGCATAAAGAACTCCCATGCAAGTACACAACTGGACAACCAACAATTTGCATGCAAGCACATGACCGGACAAGCACTGACCATCCACCTAGCACAGAGTGAGTGAGTGACAATCTGTATCTGAGAGCCTACAAAGGCAGATTGTAGGAGGCAATGAAAAAAATAAATCAAAATTGCAGTCAAAGGTGTGGGATTCAAGCATGAAGAGTGGAGAGAGAGACAATGACAGAAGTGAGAGTGTGCAAGAACGGATGACGAAGCAAGCCATAAAGCAGAGGATCAGGTTAAACTCATTCTGGAGTCGTGTGGATGTGTCATGATACTTCATCTACTGCAATTACTCGGTACATACTCTTTCATCCATAAAGACAGAGCATTCAGGTTTGCTCTCTTACTTACAGATTTGGCAGTGGCTGAGATGTACTGGACCACCATCTCACGTTTGGTGCTTAAGTCCTTCCCACGCAGAGGGGCTTTGCGTTCCTCATTCAGGTTCATGTCCTCCTAAACACACACAGAGGGACAAAGTTGATTTAGCACTAGTGGCTGGGCACCACTCACATTCTATGAATGTACTACGAACGTTGATAAATTGTGCAAAAGAAGTTTGAAAGGTACACTGAACATACATTGGGTTCAGTTTAAGAGGATAAGGATCAGGACCTGGTTACTGCTGAGGAAAAACTATTGAACAAGAAATGTAGAAAAAAAAAAGGAAAAAGGAGCAACCCTTAGCATTTCCTCTAGACTGGTGACCTAACAGCACAGCATAAATCACTGCATTTCAAACAATTTACTGACAACACTACTAAGAAGAAATATTTGAGATCTAACAGCAATTATACCTCCATTTCCAGGACAACCATTTTACATCAGATCCTGTCCTTCTGCAGCTGAATACATTTATTTTCCATCTATGTGTCTTTGTCGAAGTCACGAGGTACAGCCAAAGGAAATAATGGCAGTAATAATTAGTCCTTGAAACGAAAAGTAGCAAGGCTACAGCAATATAAACTGCACACCCCAACTCCGAACAAGAGAGCAAAATCAAACAACACTGCTTCTATTGAGGCCATGCAATCACATCAGATAGGCTGGATAGGCAGTATCTGCGTGTTATTGGGAGTATTATCTTCGTGCTACTTTAATTCTGTATCACAAAAGAGGTCTTTCATGTGAGAGACATCAGGGGATGGAGCGAAGGCCGGACAGAGCACTAAAAGCTAGGGAATGACATGATGATTAGAATGGAGGGGGATGTTTATCAGAAGCACTCTCTCACAAAGAGATGGCTAGAATGAACAGAGAGAAAAAACATCCTCCTCAGGGTTTTAGGCTTGTGAACCTGAAGTCGTGGAGCCATGCTGCCCTCTGCTGGGGAGAGCAGAAAATCATGTCTCCTTTACTTCGGTTGATCTAATTTGGCCGTGGTTCCCCTCCATCCGATTTAATGCAAAATTCACCCAATAAATTAGGCGTGTCACTTCTAAATAACAACACTGCAATACAATGGTTTGATTATCTTACCACGAGTAATCTGACTCAAACTGTTTTGCTTCATTTGTCTGAGAAGCACCAGCAGGAATCCCATCCAGGGGCACCGTGACCTAAATTCCTCCAACTACATTTCCTCTAGTAAATACCCTCAGAGCTAAAAAACCATTAACATCCTTTTTGTGGAACAGGGAGGGGAAAAATGTGGCTGAAAGTTTCACAATTGGCAGGTTTTTTTCACCCAAGGAAACCAGCAGGTTTTTTAATTAATCTTTGAACCCTGCTAATTTATCTGCTTAATTGGCATTCAATAAACGTGACAATGTGGCGGGGTGAGTATGTTGTAGGAGGGGTAGGAGTGGCGGGCCTGCGGGACGCTTGTCGGGGGGCAAACGGGGGGAATGAGCCCTCCACGTTTAGTCTCCAAAAATGATTAATGCTCTTTTATTAATTATACCCTCACAGGCTACATGAAAAGAGTCCCATGATATCAATGCTGCTGCCAGAGCTGAAATGATGGGATCTGAGCTTGTATCAGTGACAGCGGAGTAACCAAGAAGTACGTTCTCAATCTTGTTGTCTCGTGTTGGTCTGGAAAGCTCTTCTCTGAATTCTCTAGTACTCTTCAGTCACCACTTGTCTTGCTTATGCCGAACATAATGTCATTCTGTAACACTTGGTAAACCAAGCATCACTGACATGAGTTTTAAGAACACTGTGCATCCTTCTACTATGCTGTATATGTACATACAATGTAGTAGTTTATAAGTAATGTAGTTCATAGGTAGTAAGACATTGTTCTCAGTTATTTTGACTCCACGACACTGGATTGACATTCATAAATTGAGTTTAAGCTTTGACGCTGTTCGTATCCCCTCTGGTTGAGCAGAGCTGTAGTTGGACTCACCTCAGTCCAACTAAGCAGGTGCTTCACTCACTAAAGACCAGCTCCCAAAACAAGCAGTAAATGAAAATGGCTGCATTACAGGCCTGGCAGCACATCACCAGGGAAGACACCGAGCATATGCTGCAGATTTTAGGAAGTCATTAACTGCTCCGGATTTGCAACCAAATATCAAATATGTTGACATAATTTAAGCTTTTAATCTATAAATTGGACAAAGTATGAAAGTGCTACTATTGCTACGAGGTTTATCTAATGCAGGGGTAAGGATGCTCAAATTAAAGCTGCAAGCAAGCATTTTAACTTCATAGTCACTGTTTCATTTTAAATCCAATGTGCGCGAAGTGCAGAGCCAAAACAACAAAATCTATCTTTCTACTGAGGGACTACCCTGTATATAAAAAATATAAGATGGGCATAAATTCTAAAATCCTGCAGTGAAATGTGGCTGCAAACACAGCCTAATCCAGAGTGCCACGGGCTTCAAATCACAGAGAAGAGCAATTAATGGCTGCCATCAAATATGTCTGAGGCTGAAATGGATATGAGGAGTCCACGCTTTGAGGAAAAGTGGATCTAAGAAAAGTAGAAGACGTATAAAAAATGTTTTGATTCAACTGTGACAAATCAATTATTTTGTCCACTACCCTCAAGTCTGATCCGCGTGTGCAAGGGCACACACACAGTAACTCTCCTGTGGGCTGGTTTTAATGTCCTGGTGCAGAGTGTAACTGCTGAGGGATCACATAGGAGCTTATTACTGGGAGTGTTCATCCTGACAATGGCGCATAGAGAGGCACATAAAATCTCAAACTAGCCACAGCAGCACTGCAGTGTGACATTCTTCTTTCACTGGCCCTCTGTCTCTGCTAGAAACCTCAATACCATACACCACTCTTACCAATGAGAAGGCACGCTAAAGAATGGGACAAACTGACACTGGAATCAAATCAATTCGATCAATCCCAAGTAAGGATGCCACGCTCTTGGAGTTTTTCATGCTTACAGACAAGTAAAAGCATCATTTGTGTAATAATGTCAAGACTGCTAATAGCCACATTAGCACAGATGAGTTTAAGTGCCGCGATGCAGCAACTATTGACATAAAATCACGCCGTTAGGGAGATTTTTGTCTGGATGGAGAGGACAAGTTCATGAATCTGACCTCACCAGATACCCCACCTCCACTGTCCGTTAATGATCATTTGAAAGACAATAAAGAGTCGATGAAAGGGATTTGTAATGCAAAGGCTTCCCATCTTACTGAATGCTGGTGAAATTAGTTCACACGTTATTTTGTGTGCTACTGTGAACCTCTTGGATCGGCGTCTGCCACCGCAACACAGCTGCCTCCTTAGTGAGATGCAAATGCCGGACATTTCATCAGCGGATTTACTGTTGTGCATTTTGATGAGGGGCTCTGGATTCCAGCTGTGCACATCTTGGGAAATCCGTTGACAGGGCACACTGAGTAAAAACATACACAACATCCTTCTAATGGCAGTGCTGGAAGTAAATGTTTTTACATGCATTTACATGAATATACTTCTGCTCTCAATGGCTAGCTTCAAAAAAATTATAGAAAGAGTTCATTTGGTTGTCCTCCCCACTGACTGAGTGTTTCTTCCTGTATTTTCCCAGATCCCTTTGATGACCTTTCAGTAATAGGCGATGTGCTATTTAGGCTTTGAGATACACAGTGCAATGTGTAAGCCACTTTCCAGAGAAAAATATTTTCACTTTCTCCTCATTAATGCACAGTAGGTGGTCTCAATAATATGGTATGGGTCATCCCCTCATTTGAAGCGGGCTAGACTTCTAAGGCAGCACCATGTAACATCGCGAAAACAATCAATAACAGAATGGGTGTAAAGACAAAGAGAACAACTAAAAATGTATATGTGCATGACATAAAAAAAAGATGGCGAGATGAAAAAGACGGATTGATGTCGAAGAGAAGTTACTAGCATCAAAAGAAACTACCCACTCCTGTCATTTCTGTGTTTGCTAAATCAAAGCAGAAAAGTTTACAGTCTGAGAGCAAATAGTGGTGGCTTCAAAAGTACATAAGTAAATAACCCTTTTCTTTTTGATTTCATTACTGTAATTACACTTCCCAACCACAAGTGTCAAGGCCTGTCAAATGTCAGACCAGCAAACATGCCTTCTGTGTCATCTGTCACTGAGCAAATTGAAGTCTGGGTTTAATGTCACGCCGCTGTGAGCACAAACATAGTAATTGAGAGGTGAACTGAGTGACAGGGATGAGCACCCAGGCAAAAAAACACTGAGCAGTCGCCTGATGAAAACCAGGAGCACTGGTCGCATTTCTCTGGCCCTGGCAATAAAGACCATTGTATGAGAAAAAAGGAAAGGCAGGCACCGTACTACACTCACACACACACTCTCAGACATTATCCACAATAGTACACACGACCTATGCAATGAAGCCAGAGTAATTCAGCTCCCCACTTCAAAGAGATGGGCTGAAAGCTTTTTGTTAGATTTCAATCCTGCAGTACATAAAGCCAAAAATGCATTTCAATGGAGAAAATCACAAGTGTGACAGAGCTTTGACCCCACAGATGAGTGCGAAGTGAATTTCAAAGTTTGGTGCTCTCCTGACAGTGACCTAGGGAATACGTAGGCAGGGCCCTGCCTCACAAAAGCTTAACATCTGAATGCCAAATGCACTTATCTGTATTAGAAATACAATATTTATCTCAGTTCTATTTTGGATAAATCGTTAAATTATTAAATACTCTATTTGTGTAAAACCTTTGCAGCATTGCACATGCTCCAAAAATGAATCATTGAATAACATATTTGTGAATTTATTTGACATGTTTTGAACCTCTAATCAGGGTCAGTCATCAAAGAAGAGGTCCTCTGTAACCTCATGAGAGGGCACTGTTTCATGTCACTGTGGGAGTTGTGTTTGCCATTATACAGCTATTCATTTGTGAGGACTTTAACCTGCACAATATTTATATCGTTCAGTTACATGAGGGATTTTCATCCTGGACCTCTGGATGCTAAGCACTGATGGGTTCCACAGCTATAATCATCTCTGGAGCTTTGTTTGTGGATGCAGATGTTGACAAGCACACTAG
Organism: Chaetodon trifascialis; assembly: GCF_039877785.1. Taxonomy (NCBI): domain Eukaryota; kingdom Metazoa; phylum Chordata; class Actinopteri; order Chaetodontiformes; family Chaetodontidae; genus Chaetodon; species Chaetodon trifascialis. The sequence goes on from NC_092060.1 coordinate 22,151,863, forward strand.
TATTACTGGGTCTTGGATTATTTAAGAGTATGCAGATGCAAACTTACCTTGCAAGGCAAAAGGGTTCACAAGATCAAATGAAACGAGAATTCATCTAAAAAGGCTTCAAGTTATGCACTTGTTGCTGCATGATATTCATTCGCACCAATCAGTGTCCTATGAGGAACTACTGCCAGGTAGATGTTGGAGGTGGATGCAAAAATCACAACCTGGTTTCAGATGTAAGGCTGTGATAAATTTTGGTAAAGTTTAATTTGTTCATTTTGTCACAAGAACTGTAAACCTTGATATCTTGATGGGAGAATTTTATCAGGACAGATTATATAGTGAAACGACAAACAATTTTTAGATGTTGCATAAAACTAGGAGAGCTTTGAAAAGCAGTAATTTCATTATCATCATCCTTTTACATGGCTGGAAAAGCGTTGTTAACTACAAAACAGTCTCATCAGCAGTAAAACAAGGGCGCATGGTGATCTGTGGGTAATATATATTGATATAAAAACGCTTTTCAAACTTAACTTTCTGCCTTGTCAAACTCCTCTTCACCAACACTCACAACAGCAGCTCTGTTCCTCTACTTATGTGCCTCTTTGCACAGATTTATGAATCAATTTAAGCTTTCATAATAGAATGCTCATTATTTATTATTCTGCGGCAGCTGTAATAAAACTGTTGTTGAGTGCTACACATGACCCTACGCAGGGGAAACGATGTAAGAGAAGCACAAAGCTCACCATCATCTTCTCAAAGAGGTCAATGATCTCCTTCTCTGAGAGGTTCATGGAGCGGTCGTCGAAAAGGGGCTGAGGAACAGGCAGTTCAGCCTGGGTAGAGAGGGGATCTGTTGGGTGCTGTATGAGGGGCTTCTCCTTCTTCATCCCTGTTTTCCTGAAACTGGTAATACGATCACGCTGAAAGAAAACAGAGTGCATGAGATATTAAAGCATGTTTAGACTTAGCCAAGCACAAAGCTCATTGTTTATTGCTGATTTATACTGACAAAAAGCCAGATTTTTTGAAAAAAGATTGGTTTAAACTGCCTGTGACCTGAATTTAATGTTCCCAAACATCAAACAGTTGTTCTCTCTCTTGCTTTCAGAGGACACTGTTGACCACAATTTATAGTAAACACATTTTTGTTACAGTTAAAGTTCCTGCTGGCAAAAGTTAGCAGATGGCCGCCCACCCAAAGCCTGATTCTGCTTGAGGTTTCTGCCTGTTTCTGCCTGTTAAAAGCCTAAGTTTTTACTTCCCACTGTCGCCAAGTGCTTGCTCATGGGGGAATTGATTGGCCTCTGTAGATCAAAGAGTATGACCTGCTCTATATGGAAAGCGTCCTCTGACAACTTCTGTTCTGATTTGGTGCTACATAATAAAACTGAATTGAAATTGAGTTAAAAAAAAGGGAATAAAATGCAAGAGAGCTGCTGATTTTGCTTCACATTCATCAGAATCCTTGCAAGTCATTAAAGAATAATTCCAGATTAAATTTTGTATGTATGACATATGCATCACTGACCACACCCAACATGTAACACACCTCATCATACGCAACTCTGGTGAAGCTTTACACAATATGGCATTGTGAGGTGTATTACTGCACAGGGTGGGGACAGAACAAGGACCTACCACGAGATGACAAGTGCAAGCCTGTTATTAAGCCTTGGTGTCATTACTTTAAAAAAATTAAAAACAGAACATATAGAGAAGATGTCTATAGTCACATAGGTGGGGTGCTGTGAGGTCATGAGGCTGTGACGTTCATGACGTAACATTAGAACACAAAATTCTCAGAACAACGATTCAGAGAGATAAATTTTGGCACTATTACATCCTTTCCACTAATGGGGAAAAAGAAAAAGTTGAGCTATGCTGTTGCCTAAATCAAAGGTTTTCACTCTTTGGTGAGCATGAAGGTGTTTGTCATTATTATTGGGCTGTTACTGGTGGCAGAGGAAGTGGTAAGCCACTACTGAGGTTTTGGGGTATTTTGTGGAAACGTGGTCACCAATGTTAAAAAAAAGGGTTTTCCTGTGAAAGGAATGAATTTGCTCATCATGCAATCCATTCAATAGTGTTGAACTGACAAACGGACCAACGGCAATCGCCACCTCTAGAACGTCATGTGAGGCTAGAAACAACAAAAAGCTAAATTTTTACAGTTTTCATTAAACAGTAATTCTTTTTTTATCTATTTTTTTACGTTTGAAACAGTTTCCAACATGGACATAACATACTGTATGAAACTTATCAGGACTTTACTTACCGTCATACCCACTGGATTACCTGTTTTGTGCTTGTGTTATTACAATAGTTTAGGCAAACAATAGCAACTTAAGCTCGCCGTCATAAGATCTGTGAAGTTCACTTGAGTTTCCTTGTTATATAGTGAAGTTTAGTGTGAAAGCAGAAAAAGTTCATGAACTGCATGCAACTAGTGAGTGTTAGTCATATTTAGTAAAATGGAATGGAGAGGACATGCTGGATGAAAAAAACATATATATATATATATATATATATATATATATATATATATATATATATATATATATATATATATATATATATATATATTAAATGGAAAGATAAACATGATGTCACTCATATCAGTTTTCTGAAATATTACTGGATGGACCAAACATATTGTATGTGAAACAAAAAAACAGATAATTCCTGATAGCTGCAGTTGCATGTCGAGAGTGCATCGTACATTCTGAAATTAAAGCAATAATGCATGAGCTTGTAAATGTCAAACTTAGGCTATTTGTTAACTAAGGGTATTAAAAAAGCCTCAGGCATCTAATAGGAAGTGCTACTGATAACTGCACACTAAATGATCTATGAGCTGCTTACAAAAGTCTCGATGCTAAGGGCTAGAATTTGTTCATAATGAAAAATTTAGGATATTCGTGGTGCTAAATATTAATGTGTTAATGTGTTACCATACAAAAACACTGAATAGTAACACTACATGCAACCCAGTCTTCAGTTTTTCATGTTATGTTTGGTTAAAAAATCAATTCCATTAACTTGTTTCTCGCACATCTGACCCATCCACATATTTCAGTTAGAAATCCCATGCAGCTCTGACAAAACATGATAAGATGTAAAACAAAACTAGTCACACCAAAATTAAACCGAGCACCTTACCATATCGTCAGCCAATGTTTTTATGTGTATGTTCTGTTGGAGGGAGGGCACAGTGTGAAAAACAAGATCCAACAGAAAATGACAACACCGCAAAGTGTGCAGTATGTATCCCATCGGAGGCGTGTTCACATGTACAGTGTCCTCTGGATGCTGTCTCACTGTGCTCTCAGAAGTCAAAGATTCCAGACAACAAATACACTTGTGCACATCAGAGAAGACAGAAAGGGCAGTGAATGTCTCACAGCGAGCACTGGTCCATTCTCACTGTGTTATTCCTCACTGAGGCTATGAGCATACCCTGGAAACTGTACATGTGCAGGATGTGACAATACTTGATGATCCCAAATAATAGGTGTTTTTGTAATGTTTGTTTGTAATGTATGTAAACTTAAACGTGTGGTCAAGAGTGAACATCCCAAGCACACACACTTTAAGACACGTACCAAACAAAACCAGAAAATCATAAAGCACCTATAATCCCACAGCCGCAGCAGATATAATGAGCAGATACAGTTATCACAACGCCCATTGAGAACATGCAGGTTAGTGCTGCTTGGTTTAAGGTTTGTGTATCCCAAAAATAATACACTTTCACAAGGCGAGTTCTGAAGAGCATGTCCTGTAGTGACAGTGATCAAATCATTCTTCTTTATTTAATGTCATTATAAACTCCAAACAAAGAAATTCCCAATTTTTAAATACAAATCTTAGCACCCTCACAAAATGTTACAAATATCTCATAAAGCAAAATTAAAACCACCGCTTCTCTTTACTACAGTTTTTTATCTTCATCTCAGACACAGTCAGACAGGTTACTGCCAAAAGCTTATGACTCGGCAAGGGACAGCCATTTGAAACACACCTCAAATGGGAAGCAGAAGCAACACTGCCATATGCTGTGGCGCTAGGCTGTGAAGTACTAATGAGCAGGGAGATGTGGGGTGGTGATGGCCATAAAGCCTGCCTCCAGCCGCAGATTTCTCCACTAGTCTAATCAGGAAACCACTGATGCTGGGGCGAGCAAACAGACTGGCTCTAACCTGCACCTCCCTTTGTGCATCTTCATCAGCTGTCGCTGTGGGCAACACCGAGCAGACACTCAAACTACCATATCTATCACTAGTTTTCTCCGCAACAACTGATCAACAGTTGGGAGATAAAGCCATGAACCACTGAAAACAAAGCTTCAGTCTCTATGTGCAGGCTTCATGTCTTGCCCAAGCTGTTATTTCCAGTCTGGATAACAAATATGTCACATTCACACGGCATTATGCAAAGAGAGCTCCGCCTGAGGCGTCCCGGTGTGTGTTTCACCGTCATTCATGGCCTTTAATTTCGCTACACGAGTTGCCACAACATCTGTAAAGCTTAAGAATTTGACCTGAGCAACAACTTTTTCCCATTTCTAACTCCGAGCGTATGTATCATTAAGCCCAGCATTCTCTTGCAGTCTAAAACTGCGTGAAACAATAGCTAATTTTCAAATGGAGTACTTAAACATTTTCTAATCAATTTAACAACAATCAAACCACTGTTTGGTTAATTGCCTTGACTTGAGGGCCTTTCCTTGCCCATTATCTTGGCAACATCGCAACAACGCAATTTAACATCTAACAATTAAGCTCGCATGTCCTCTGGGCTTCTCCCGCTTATTAAAGTAAACTTTTTCATCATAATAAATGTTTATTACCAAATGCATATTCCTCTAAATAACCTAATCAAATTAGCTCTGGGTCCCTCCTTAATCAAATATGATTATGACTCCATGTAGATCCTTAAAAATGAAAACACAAAGCAATATCCCGCAACTTGAGTCAATTTGGGGACACGAAAACATACCAGTATGCTAATTCACACAATAACTTTTAAAATTAATATTACAAACTGCAATTAATGTTAATATTACATTAACTCGCGCAGACATATCCTTCCATTACACTTAGTTTTATTACAAGATTCCACCAGGTGCCACATGAAATAGATTTTCATCCAAGATGGACATAGTACCAATTTTGTTTCAAATTGGTTACCACTGCACAGCTTTTTAATAGCAACGCCCGCTATTCCCAACCAATTTAACTAGACCATCTGTATGATGTCATTTTAACTCACTCACTGGAACTATCACTATAAAATCAGTAGCCACGATGGCTCTGTAAAACGAGTTTAGAAGGAAATTAGGTTTTACTTTAATTAGTTCTAATAATAACAAAAGATTACTAGGAGCCAGCCACGGTTGGCAGTTAGGAGTGCGAAGCAATGCGCTCCTGACAGTCCTCGGAAACTTCATGAAACTACCTTGTGTCCCTGTTTAATCAACTGCTCGCTTCAGCTAAAGGCTAGTAAACGTTAGCAGCACTCACAACTGGTTTCAGCTTGTGGCAGAAAGTCTCATTTCCTGGAGGAAAAAAAGAAAATTCCCAAAGCTCCTAGAAGAGCTGCGAGATTTTAATTAGCCTCGCACACTGGTAAGTACACTTAAGTAGCTCAACAGTCAGGTTGGGTTTTCATAGCAGAAAATCTCTAGGTGTTCGTTTATTTCATAAACTCCAAAGTTGTTTGTCACAAAAAGTAACACTTAATAATGTATTAAACTACCTAATAACGATTCCACACATTTCCTTTCCTCTCCCTGCTGGATTCATTGAAATAAAGCGCATTTCATTGCTGCAAACATTAACAATTCAGGACAAAAGGACTGGAGCTGCATGACAGACATCTGACAGACACTGCTCAGAACCATCATACAATACTACTATTATTAACTCATCAGAATAGTGACTGACACCAGAGAGCTGTTAGACACAGGAGCAGCCGAAAACTGTTCACTGCATTTAAACTTTGCACCCAACGACAGCAAAAGGAGTAATAAAGAGCAACAAGCAAAGTGAATGGCCGAGATTTCTTCACTAAAAAGGAAAGTATGCTATGTAAAAGCATGTGACTTGTCACTGCAACAGTGTTGATGCTTCCAAACGGTTGGCTGTTAATTAGCAACGAAATCAGGTTTTACATAAGTGTTACCGATTCAGATTTACGCATGTCCCCGGGGGGAAAATAAATAGTGTTGATGCATAATGTGCGATGTGGAAATGAAACTGATTACACAGGAACTTTGTAGCCTCAGTCAGGAGTGACGACCTAGAAATAAAACAAACATTCAGAAACCCCTACATCAGCACTGTACAGTGGTCTGGATAATTCGGATTGTTAGTCTGACAATACCACTTTGCAGTGTGGGTTTTCTAATGCATTACTAATTTCAGTAGCTTATATTGTTTATGTGCAATTAAAGATAACTTGAAAAGTGAAGGAGTACATTACATGGAGATGAAACACACAAAACAGAAGACTCCTGTTTTTGTCCTACTCGCCACAGCTCATAAACACAAAAGCATCCCAAAGCAGAGTGAAAGCATGAGCATAAAGGATGCAGAGGCACATGCAGTGATCGCAACACACCTCAAACTCCTACAGCCTTTTCTGAGGCAGACATTTACCACTCAGCAGAAAAAAACAGAAGTGATGACACATTTAAAAAACAGCTAACCATAATGTGAGGGGACAACCGTTATTCACAACACTCACAGCACGGCTTGAATAATGATTACGAGCGAGTCTGATGCACAGCAGTGACAGCAGATACATGTCTGCATCTCATTATCAAATCACAGATCGGAAACAAAAATCTAATGTGGAAAAAGGAAAAAAAATCTTTTTGTTCTGAATGTCAACATAAAGGGCCTCTAAATTTGAGCTGCTGCTCTTACACATTTCAACAGGGTGCACCAGAGCTCTTACTAGAAAAAGGTGTGGAGCTTTGTCCAGGACACTAACAAATTCAGATTTAACAACAGATTGGCATTATTATACCTTCATCTGAAAGATACTGTATGTATTAAATGAAGGAACTCAAAAAGGTGTTTTTTCCACCAAACTCCTGCTGTGCAATACAAACTTGCAGCTTCCAGCCCTTTGGCCTGTGCCACTTTCTTGTACGTGGCATGAGAGACTAATGTTTGCTCATCGTAGCCATAAACATCGGAATAACATAATTGCCTCTCGTATAACCAGACAGGATGTACAGCATCACCAGTATAATGCTCAATTTTGGAGGAGTGGTATCAGACAGCACCAAATACCAAGCGAGTAACTGAATTAGACGCAGTCTAAACGAATCAATTTGTCTAAATTAATCTTGTTACAAAGTCTTCTCAATGGCTGTCTCTGTAAACTCAGAGAGGTGGTGCACAGCAAGGCCTACGCCGCAACAAAAGATTTATGAAAGCGTGAAAGTAACATTTATCCTCCCCGATAAAATCTATCAAATTAATCTGTGTGTTTGCACTGTGAGAACGGCCTTTTCAGGCAGAGCAGAGAAGAGGGAGCGACGAGCCCCAAAGACACATTAAGACCATATTTACTCCGAGCGTTTCATGTGACATATATCCAAACAATACCTGGGAGCATTTATCCATTTAGAATGTATTGACTATAAAAACTGACTTCAGCAGCCGGATAGGAATGCAGATGCCCCCTCCCAGTGTTTTCTCTCACACTATGTAAATAATTCTTCCTGAACGTTAAATGACAATAAACATCTGGTTATATTTGCACTACAGCCTTGAGTCTCATCTTTATTCAAACGTTGGTTGATGTTTTTATCTCCACTGCTCTAGGGCCCGTTCCAACACGGACCTACAATGAGCTGTCTGAATAGCTTTGCAAAGTAAAATCCACGGCAGGTAATTTTTTTCTTACTCCACAAATCGAGATAAACCTGCTTCTTGACAACAAAATCGCATGCTGGGGATGCATATTGTTAATGAATGATTGACTATTCATCATTAAAATGAATGGCAATTAACAAATCAAAACAACCACTTATTACCCCACTCGTTAACAGAAAATGTATAAATTGGTTTCTATTTGCATGGTAGCAACATTCAAAATAATTGCACACTCACAATGCACTCAATCTTTCCTGAAGCACCAGAGAGCTTCCACTGCCACAAATCAGCTACGTATCACAGCTATGGGGGCATGGAAAAGTGGTCCAAATCAGAACTGGTGATGTCAGATTGGATGTGCTTTTTCAGATCGCCGAAAAATAAATAAATGTGAGCTGAGCCACTTTTACCTGCAGTTTAAATAGAGATACCCACTTCACAGCACATCTGTCTGTGAGTCAGCCAACACAAATGGGAGTAAAGTATAGACTGATGGACTGAGTGCTCAAACAGCACGCAGGGTGCACAGTGTTGTGGCTTTAAGCAGTGCCACAGCCTCTTATCCCAGCACAGAAAAATCCATCATTCGCATTCACCGTGATGGCACACACGTCCTCTCGGATTAGGATGGAAACAATTTAATCACGCGCAGAATGTCAAGTTGTTCTCCTTAACAAATAAATTAGGTATTGACAGGCTGATTCCAATAAGTTCCACAAACATTTCTCAACATGTAATTAATCTGAAGAAGAAGGAGAAGAAAGCAAAGAATGCAGTCGATTTCTGGGAGAGCTGAAGTGCCTTTAAAAGGGCATGGGACTGTGGTAGCTTTATTTCAGGAGAGTGCTGGTGCTGTTTACAGTTTCCTAAAACAGCATCTATTGAAAAGGGGAAGCATACAAAAGCCAGTAGAGCTAAGATTTGAATGGCTCCACAGTGGATGGCCTGGCCATGTGACTGCAGACTAGCACAGCGCTGCCCTCAGGTTATCTGCCTCTGTTGAAAGCAAATTTCTAGTACTGTACCCTTGAGGGTTAGCATGATACGCAGCCATTACAAAAGTTGAGATTAGTGAGAAAGGCTGGAAATGTCAGTGTACAGAGACTTTCTTAAATTAGTCATGGCGTCACAGAGAAATGTCATTTATGTTACGCAGGCTATTATAAGAAATCCAGCAAAGACAACTTTAGCAACCATGTCACCGTTATTATTCTGATGTGGTTTGGCAACAGTTTAAAATCCAGCTGTGCATTGTTCACATCTATTCATCTATTCTATTCTTTTTCCTGTTATTGCTTACATGTACAAAAACATGTGAACTCATGACCTTGTTATCTGTAAGCTGAGTGCTAGCAAGATAAATGTTTCAGCCAAACTCCAATGCCTGAAAAAATACCGCTGTATTCATCAATGTAGCGATTACACCTTTCGCACAAAGAGGGAGTCTTTTCAGATTTAAAAAAAGATGACTCATGATATCCCTGTGTCAAGCCTTTCTCATTAGACATGTATCAAGCAGTGCGTCAAGTCTACGCTGTCAGCCTGTTAGTCTTCCTGCACTGACCTCTTTTCAGCGTCCCACTTGACATTTTTTTTCCACAAATCAATTCAAAGATATGATTAGCTTGCTTTAATCTCTGCGTACACTGTTGGGGAGACTTGCATTTCAGCACATTCTTCTGGGACACAGTCTATGCGCCGTATATCACAGCAAATTAACACATTCTGTCTCATATTTGCAACTGCTGCTGATTAAAGCAGCGTGACTGCTGCTGTCAAACAAACCACCAAAGCCTGATCTCTAACTCACACTGACAAATACATCAAATTAAAACACAGCAGTGGTGATGACAAACCACTCTTCTCAGTAAATGTAGCAAGAGGGAAAGCACCTCCTCCTCCTCCTCCTCCTCCTCCTCCTTCAATAGAACACAAGCACAAGAGCTGGGAAATCCCTTCATCCTGGCCTTAATCGGACTCTGCAATTGCTGAGTCAAAACACAGTCTACCACTCATGAATCATCAAATTACTAGATGCAAACAAGAACAAATTAAAAGCTGATTTGTGCATTGTTACACAGGAAAAACACAAGTGTCTTGATGCACAAAATGGGCCTTACACAGGCTTTTATAATACGTAAGTGAGGCAGCCAAATAAATGTCTCATTCTTAAGTTACGGGCTCATCCCAGATAGTGACATTAGAGCAGTGAGTCTGTCAGTTTCTTCCACTGTGTGACTAAAGCATTCTTCACCATTTCCCCTGTCCAAGCTTCCTCTCCCCAACTTCCTGAATGCCTTTAAAAGACTCACATGTGGTCTATTTCCTGCCATTTCTCACACGTCTCCCCGATGCAATCGCAGTTATATTCCCTCAATAATGCATGATGTAAACCTGGAAAAAAAAACAATGCAGCACATGGAGGCAGGACTTCATGGCAAAAACCTTTGATTGACCAAACAACAGATACACAAAATACAGAAGTGCCAGTGTGTGACAAGCTGGCAACCTGTACTAACCACATGCTAACATGACCTGAAATGATCCCTGAAGCTTCCCTAAAGCTCACGTATCAAAGCGTCAGAAGCTTCAAACGCCACAGCTTCCAACGGCACACTGCGCCATTAAACATGATTCACAACGTGATACTGTCAGCTGCACGAAGGTTAATAACACTGTTGCCTAGCAGTACCCACAAAAATGTCCTCTTTTCAAATGTGTAGCACAGCTGGATGATGTGGACAAAAATCATGAAAACTAAGGCTCGCTCCTGATGAAAATACACCGGATCAGAATGGCGCTTTAGGTGTGGTAAAAATTTGTTTTGTTGATGTCAACCACAAAGGACATTATAATGGAGAGTCAAACTGGGAGACTCACTTTTAGCTGTCATTCAGGTGTTTTCCAGCAGGCTCGATTGTGTTATTCTAGGTTAAAAACAATGTAGTATGGGGCCATGGAATATTTTTAAAAATCCATGATATGATTAGCTGAGAAATACTAAGTGATAAATACCTTTATATTACCTGAAAAACATATATACAGTTTCTCTGTAACCAATGAATGCACTGCAGTGTATGTCTTTCCATTACGCTCTCCCACGTGCTTAAGTTGTGCTAAACTGTCCATTCATTACTGAAGACTTAATTACTTTAATGACCAACTAAATGGCAAGCATGATTACAATCATTAAGTCACAATTTAATTAATAAGGGTTAATTACAAATTGCAAACACTCTTCAATAACAAATGACAAAAAAATAATGGATGCTGCCAATGTGTCAATGTTGAGACAATGTCAGCTTTAACTTTCAGGCAGTTCTTGCATTGATGTCAGTCTTTCTATAATGGTCAAAAGGTTGTCTATTCTGTACTTTCTGTGGGCTAATTGGAACAAAATTTCAGAAAGCACGTAATCTCACCAAAAACACACATGCAGTCAAGCTCAGTAGTGACTGAAAATGACCATGGTGAAATTACAGCATTCACTAGCATAGCTGTGAGGGTAAAAATGTTTTGGTATGCCAAGACCATGACTAGACGTGGTCACGTTAGCTAGCTTCCAGTTTGCTTTGCATATCAAATATGGCTGCTAGTCCACGAACAGAGCAACACACAAAGCTGTCAACACAAACAGTTCAGCGTTGTTCAAGCTCTCTGACTTCAGACCTCAGACAGGGATGTGGATGCTTTCAGGTGGTTACACAAAGTTGCACGGTAATAATGCTCTGTGGCATGTTGTGCATACAGGATCATCGCTATCCTCCAAGTTTGTCAGGGTCACTCGCCTCAAAACCAAAGTACTTCCACACAGTTTCACCATTACCTTCCCAGACTATAGCCAGCTCCAAACAGTATTTGGCACTTGGGTTGCACATGTAGCAAGTAGCGAACCAAAACACAATGAACTGAGCTCTCGAAAGCACTGGATCCAAACGTGGGTGTCTCAGGCCCAACTAGGGGTCTCCAAAGCTTCACAGGGGGTCATGAGTCCTATTAAGTTCAAGGACTGAAGACAATCTTGTTCAAAATATACAGTAGGTCTAAATCTCAGCATTTCTGTTAGGAAAACGAAATGAAATTGTTATTCTTAAAGTTCTTAAAGTTTTTTTTAGCTAGAAATTTTTTGAAAATTCACAGGATAAGGGCACGATGAGGACGTGAACACAAGCTATATTCACTTTCTGCTAAACTGCCTCATCCTGCACAAGAAAAGTGCACAGTTAAAACAGCCACAGAGCTAATGGAACAATGGCCAAACACTGGGGAGAAGAAGACACTAAATTTGTCAAAAAAGATCCCTATTAAGTGTGCATGATTGTTAAAAATTGAAGTAATATTAAAAGAAAATATGTAATACAGAAAAAAGTTCCTAAAAATAAGAAAAGCTCATCTCTGATTCAATATTCACAGGAAACAATCTGCTCAAAATTCATTCAAATCCAGCATTTATTGCTTTCACTATTTTGGTTAATTGCACATTCATCGGTTGTTATGTGCAGTTATTGTTATGCACTGGATATAATATGCAGTATGCATAAAATATGTCACTCAGTCAGGGGTCATCAGTTCACTCAATGATAGAAAAGGAAAAAGGAGGGAAACCACTGCTCTGAACAGTTTGTGGGCTGGCTAACACTTGCACAAACACCAGCTAAACACTGCGTCATCCTGCAGGCCACTCATAGCCTCAGCAGAGCTACATTACAACATTTAGCTTCTGTACATGTACTGATCATCATTTGAACGATGCTTTTACATGCATGCATTCCCCGACTTCCCACAGCGCCAACTGTTTGGTATTAAACAGAAATCTGTGTCAACATCCAACCGCTATCCCCATTTTTTCCTCTAGAACACGTTATATTTAACATCCGCACGGTCCAGCTGGTTTGGCTGGTCTGTCCACTCTCATTACCCAGAATGCCTATATGAGCAGGGACGCACATGCACGGGACCTCTGTGCCTTGCCTTACGACTGTGAACTGTGCTGCCATGATTTCATATTATAAATCCTAGTGATGCAGCAGACCTTATACGAGCCAGAGTAGATAAAAATCTGCTCCACACTCTCACTGTATTTCACTCAATCTTTTCATTATATTCTAAAGTCACCAATATGGCATATATCAACACACTACAGTAATTTATTTATTTTACTGTTCATCTTCCCATACAAACTGAATATTTATGAATACATAAGTTATCATAACAAAAAGTAAGTGTCCCATTTTTTTCATGACATATTGTCCTTGTTTGCATACCTTTATTTTTTGATAACACAAGATGATCACTTCTGAGGTCTTTGGTATCTAACATGTAAACCAAGTTGTTGATTTTGACAAGTATGTTCACTTAGACCTGCTGACCAACTACTACACCTATTTATAGTTCATGAGTAGAATCGTGCTGGAAAAGCTTCGGGCTGAAGGGAGTAAAGACTCGTCTCAGGCTCTGCCCAGTTTCCCTCTCCGTCTCGCTCACACTCTGACAAATGACCTTTGAGATACTGATCACACTTACTCCTTTACCTATACATAATAGAAAGCAAAAGCAGACGGCCACAGCCAGTAATAAGCAAACATGAAACAGGCATTTCATGTGACTCATCACATTGCAGGATCAAATTACTGACCAAACACACTGCAGTTGATGAAGATTGGTACTTCCACTCTGTGGCTACGAATTACAAGTCTCATCATGACACATTGTGTTGATTGTTGAATAGCAATCACACTTTTCCAAACTTGCTGAAGTGCAGCTAAAGTCTGATAAATATAATGTGTACTTCAGCATGAACATCTCTCCCGAGGAACATGCTCCCTGAAGTAACTGACGTACCACAAATCTCTGCTCAATGAATCGCTCATTCTTTAATGTGACTGCTACTTTACCACAACTTCTTCTCTTAAATAGCATCAAAGCTGTTTAACAATATCATTCCCCCTCACATCATATATAGTCTGTGGCCCAGTGGGTTTGCGGTGTGTAAATAATAAGAGTACGTCATATGTGCATGTCATAAGATACTTATGTGTTGAGCTAAATGTGAAAGTCCTCAGGACCTCGCTTTACTAAAGAAATGAAAACATGCCACACAGAGGAGCCACAGAATGCAGGTCTTAAAAAAGCCTGTACCAACAGTCGTCACACAGCAGATGTATGCAGATGTATTGATGTCACTTTTCCCACATGCTGTTCTGTGTGAAGTCATCCTTTACTCTGGTATGTCGAGGTTTGATTTTTCTCCCTTTTCTCTCAACCTGGCTCCTCTGAATTCCTTTAAAAGGACCTCGTTCTTCAATCTGCTTGCTTTTTGGCCATCATGTTTTCACAACATCAAGAAAAGCACATAATTATAAAGCGCAGCAACACACAACAGAACTCTGAACACTGTGGTATTATTCTAATGTCCTTGGCTGGGCTGGGTAGCTACAGTCTAGGCCCAAAGCCCAGATGGTGTTGCTGTGACGTAATCCTGTCCAGTGACTTGTAAAGTAAACATACAGCTTTCTGTGTTTCTCCTCTGAAGACTGATTTGACTTTGCTGATTAGCCATGCAAATAGTACTTTGGTTTTTGGCAGCACTGAGTGTGAAAAGGCAGCATTAACGCCCCCTGTCATAAAGCTCATGATAGATATCACCACGTCTTTGTGTCTGGACCACAGAAACACAAGCTGCACTGCACATCATGAACATAATCCTATAGCGCCATATATGGTGAAAACTGAAAGTAGCTAAGTACAAGTAAATCTTAAACTGTCCATTTCTGGGAAAGACCAACATTGTGGTCAATATGAGATGACATAATCATCTGACAGATCCCTGCAAAGAATCTTGCAACATGGATTACATTTTGTTTGTTCTGAATTGCAGTTCGACTTCATATTTTTCACGTCTGCAAACTTGGAGCTTAAGTGTATATTTGGGAAGCTAAAAAGTGGGGAGAAACAAAAGAGGACACGTCATGACTCCACCCTGGGATGAAAAATGACTTCCTCTCCCAAACTCTGTTGAGATGGGTTGAGATTTTTTGCAACGGCCACAGTTCAGGCTTCCTTTGCATCTGACTGTTCTGCTTCGAGGATTGAGCAACAGGGAACGGCCCAGGCCCTGAGACCACTTCAACGAACAAGACCCACATGTCTTATTGAGAGTTCTCACTGGTGATTTGAGCGCTTACGTCATCCAGACACCCTTGCAAACAATATTACACTCAGGAGGCAGGATATTTAAGAGTTGCAGGCTGTTGTTAGGATTTCTCAAGACAACACCCTGTGTTAGCTCTGGGAGAGCATGTCATTTCAGTCTACTCTGGGATTTCCTGTCTGGCAGTTATTATGGTCACACTTTCCTTTAGTTTTAATCTTGTTGAAACAAAACCAGTGATTTCTAGTTTGAGTTGGTTTCCTGAACTGAAAGCCAGCAGTGCTACTCTTTTCCTCCTCATGCCTCAGGCCCTGTTTACACCTGGCATTAGCATGCGTCTCAGGTGATCCTTACAGGTGTGAATGCACCCAATATACACTGAGGACACAATGAAATCCGATGGCTCAGACCACATTCGGAGGTGGTCAGGGCCACCTTCTTTCAGCAGCGTATACACAAATGTGTCCTGGAGCACAGCGAAGGACGGAAGACTCAACTGACATCTTCTGCCTGAGTGCACACAAACATGTTGTCTGATTTCCATTTGGTTCACTATAATGCAAATTACATGCTTGGGCTCTCTTACCTGCCAAGAAAAGTAGCAGATATCTGTGAAGACGCTGCCTGTTCTAACTTATTTCACCAATGAACTAGAAACCACAATATCCCCAGACTCCCTTTAAGGTTCGGGCCATAATGTTTACAAAAACAGCAGTTTTTGCTGAACTTGTCACTGTATCCTGAAAGAAGTACATGAGTCAGTTAATCTGTGAGGTTCCTCGCACCAGCACCAGAATGAAAACCTCACTTTGCACAGTGTTTTTGTAAAGGTGCAATAAGAAGTTCTGGAAAAAGACAGCTGATTGTTAAGTTTCATCAAGGTCAAATAGCAAAACTTTGGGTCCTCGTGGCCAACCCAAAGGGTCGGTATTTCATGACATGGGAACTGCATCCAAAGCATTGGTACTGGGCCACCTGGGAATGAGACTCAACAATCAACTGTCTTTCTCCAGAACTGCTTACTGCACCTTTAAAAAACACTGTGCTGAGTGAGGAGAAACACTTAATGCTTGCTTAATCATTCATGTCTTGTAAGTTTGGCATTAGATGCATACATTGAGTTGTTTCTTTTATTGTGCAAGTTTGTCCCAGTATCACTGTTCCAGCCTGACCACCCTTTTCCTAGTGTGTTGGCCCCTGCCTTCTGCTGTGTGTTTGGTCTTTGCAAACGGAAATGGTGTACATGAAGATAGAGCGGGAAAGTGAGATCTAATCGCAAGTGGGCACTTGAGAAGCTAGTGGAGATGCACTGTGATGTCGAGTGTCAACTGGCGTACTTAGAGCTGTGCCTTTATGACTGGATCACCCAAGACACATTAATGCCAGGTGTTTACATGGTCTCAGTTTTAGGACAGCTGCATAACCAGAGAAACAAGAAGCACCACCTAAGTAAACAACTGAGGTGTCAATAAAGTCGTTTCCCTTGAGTCATTCCAATGAGGCTCACTGGTCACTTTCAACAAAAACAGAAACGGTTAGCCTAGACTGTGCTTTTTTTATCCTTGTCTAGTAGCAGTAGCTGTAACTAAACTTTTGATTGATCCCTTCAATTAGCAGACAATCACAGTTCAGTGAAAGGCACAATATAAAGCAACGCTGCTCCAAGCCTGGCTGTTGAGAGGTGAGGTAAGCCAGAAAGTTCAACAGCAGCCAAGCTTTCCATGCTCACAACTGTGGAAAAGCACAAACGATTATCAACAGCAGCCAAGCTTTTTTGTCCTTGGTCACGGAAAATTACTTTCAACCACTGGTGTCTACAGCTGCCGACAGCGTGTACACAGTGACATGCACTTAACACACTCAGGAATATAGTTTAGATTTACAGCTTTACATTGCATCCAAGTCAGTGAACAATACAAGACTTTAAACTACAGTTGCCCAATAAGACACGTGATTGTAAGTTTTGGATGCTCTTCTAAGTTAAGACACCATTTACACACTTAGAGCAAGATTTTTTGCCTGCAACTTTCAGCACAGCTTGAGTTGTCAGAGATGAATAATCCAGACCTCATACTGAGTCCAAGACAACACCTCCACCACTACCACCATATCCCCAAATCTTGTGATCTCATTTCCAGGCAATGAACGGCATGCAGGAATAGCTAAATGACAGCACAGCTCAAATGATGCACACTCCAGTTTGCCCATTTTCTAAATAAACACACTCCTCACTCTACATAAACTATTCTAGTACAACGAGCCAATAAAGAGGTTATAAGTGAAACAAATGCTGATTCAGTTTTCAGTTGTAATCTACTAACCACCGTCCTCGTCATATTTCTGTGCTG
The DNA here is from genome assembly GCF_039877785.1 of Chaetodon trifascialis. NCBI lineage: Eukaryota > Metazoa > Chordata > Actinopteri > Chaetodontiformes > Chaetodontidae > Chaetodon > Chaetodon trifascialis. The sequence continues at coordinate 22,169,244 of NC_092060.1, forward strand.
ATAACACAGTTCAGGATAAGTTTTATCAATCACATGCACAGTCCATAAAAGCGAACGCACACACACATCACGCTGGGCAATGACTCATCCTACAACTGAAGGCCTTTGTGTATGTTTTAAACTATATACTAAAGTCCAACTGTCACAACAAGAATGCTCTTTGAAGAACTTCCAGGAGATGTATTGACTGGGAAAAGAAAAAAATCACATGATGCGCTGAGTGCTTTCAAAAGTAAAGCACTCAGGGAAACAGTATCTCTTTTGCTCAACTCTAACAGCTATTAGGCCCTCTGTATTGGGCTGCATTAAATACTAATAACAACACATCAATAACTCTTTGAGCCCCATCCTGCACTAAACAGAAATGTGCTGTATTGACAACATGCTGTTTGTTAAGTGTACTGCGTCCACCTGGCTTGGTTTGATTTGACTTCATGAGGATTATACTGACTGACTAATAACTGTAAAACTATTAGAAAGGTTAAGCCTCCAGTGCAATCGGCTTATTAGAGCAGTTTTACGTGGAGTAAAAAGGTGGAGTGGCGAAACTTTCTGCAACTGTGGGGCAGTGCAACTGTCTCAGCCGTACTTAAAGAGTGAAATTAACCCTTGCTTGTGGGATTACAGTATGCGACAGTTCACTGCACACTACTTCCATGCAATCACACCGAGACACTCTGAATACCTACCAGCTTTTTGTTTTTACCCTCATCCTCGTTGGACTTCTTTTTGGAGGCTTTATTCGGGTCCTCCCCACCGCTGGCTTGATCCATTTTGGCTTTGAGTTAGTTCCCCTCCACAAAAAAAACTCAATATAACCTCCTCAAAAGTTGGCAAACTCCACCAGCAGGCTTTTAAAAACTCTTGTGCAGCGAACCATCCAGGTTAGGTGTTTTCAAAGTCCATTCCGTTCAAAGGTAAAGAATACATTCAAGTTGGCCGCTTCCAAAGTAGTATCCAACAGTCGAGGAGACTACTTGAAGAGGTGTGGTAGGGTTTGGTATCCGTCCTGATGTCTCCTCAGCTCAGCTGGAAGTTACTTCACTGCTGGGGAATGCTTTCTGAAAGTAGATCAATATGTAAACAACACTGAATTAGTCGATCACAATGTCTCGGGCGCTAAGTTGCAGAAATGTTTGGTTTAACACGTGTTTCCCTGAGCAGTCATATTAGTATGCGGCGTGCGGACGCATCCAATGAAGCCAGTATGTCGTGAACGGTAAAACAGATGTAAACAGACATGTTCGAGGCAGCTGTGGACAGCTCGGTAAAAGTAAAAACAATGCGTTTTTACGATTATAGACAAAGCCCTGTGTTTGAAAACAGGCTCAACTGTTAAGACAAAGCAAACTTACAACCGTGTAACTTAGCAATAACATAGTAACGTTACTAACCGACAGAAAAAGATTAATGGCAGCTAGGATGTTCTGACAGTTTCAAACGTGCGCTGACATGGCCGTTATTGACCAGACAATACAGCCATTAATCAGTATTAATAAACAGTTGGAATAGTGGAAAATCACCGTTGTTCTCTCTGCTTGGAATACTTTACAGCTAAGCTAGCATAAATGGACGACTGTTACCTACCGGACATTGTTTATTTCAACAGACACAACCATACACAAGTACGAACAATACTGTGCTATAAATTACAGCTTGAACAATAAATTACATGTCAAATAAAACTCAGAAAATCCCATCCACAGCTTACCCTTGCAACCAAACCTGAATGCCAGGCCCACGGTGATACCGCCCATCAAGGTTCCGATTGGCTTATGAAATACGGAAGGAGTGGGTATTCCTGTCATCATTGGTCAAATTTGCTGTCAGTCATGGGGTCGGCGTGTCGTCGAAGGGGAGGAGACTGCTGTGACGGAGAGGTCAGCGTGATTTCACAGTGTGCGGATAGGACTCAGCCAGTTGTAAGAATTGATGTGTGAGTGAATAATGAAGGGCTGACGGCGGATAGGAAGCAGGGCGGGAATCAGCGGCTCAGACTACACCCTGGGTGTGTGCGCTGACGAGTGTTACTCACGTCGCGGGGACACGTCTCCAGGAAATTAATTTAAGTCTATGTAGTGTCCTCAAAATCATCCTTATTCTTCTTTATTGTATGTATTTTATGTTTATGTGTATGTTTAACCTGCTGCAACAAAAGAATTTCCCTATTAATCAATAAAGTGAACGTCTAAATCTAAGTCAAAAGTGATGCGAAGATTGTGTGTGCGTTATATCACAGAACCTCTCTGTGTCTCTGTGATAATAGCTAGTGTTATTGTTAGACCTATATCTAACCACTAGTTACATAACAGACTGCATCATATACGCCTACCGTTCTGCTTGTGTTCACATAAAGGCTGCAGAATGTTTTTATGCTGATGCAAGCAGGAAATTTTAGGAAACTTGAGCTGTAAAAAAGGTATAATCAACTGCCAAATATGTTGTGTTCAAATGACATAATCAAGCAACATAATATTATATGATAATACATAATATATAGCGATATTTTGGGAAACACTTGTACGCTCATTCAAAATGGAAAGAAAATGGTTCTAGAAGGTTGTTGGACCCAGTTCTTTAGGAACAAATCACTTAAATCACAAAATACTGTTTCTGGCCATCATTTGGTCTACTAAGACTAATAACTACTACAAGCACTCACTAAATGGCAGCAAAGGGACATTTGGATAAACCCCATTCATTTTCTGTTGTAGCATGATCTGATTTAAGCATGATCCTACATCATTATGATTGAATATATTTGGGCTTTGAAACATTGATTTTGCTGCTGTTTTTCAATATTTTGTGTTATTTAACAACTGTGTTACATTGTATCCCTGCTAAAAGGAATATTTCTTCTGTTGTAATATGTTAACACTGAGCAGAAGCGAATAGAATCTCACACTGGGGATGAAGTTACTGGTGCACAAAAAAGTTTACGACCACAGTTCGCAAGGGCAGTCTGCTCAAGCTGGTCTTTTGATAAATGAGCCTGACTGACTCTTTGAGGTCAGTGATTTTCAAGTCTGGATCATATTCACAGGGCTCCTGTTCTCAGAAACTAGAAGTCATCTGGTGCAAATATTTCAAGTTCTTTATGGACACCCTTGAACATGAGGTGGTTCATCTCAAGAGGCGTGTCCATCTAATAAATGTATATAATACCTCTGAGTACAGGTGTTTTGTTTGTTTTGATCTTTGTCATCACCGTAGACCAGATACAGTGTTCAAGATTTAGAGCTGTGTGTGCTGCTGCTTTTCATCGCACAAAAAATGTAAGCCATAATTATCCATCCATCCATTATCTATACCGCCTATCCCTTTCGGGGTTGCGGGGTGCTGGAGCCTATCCCAGCTACGATGGGCGGGAGGCGGGGTACACCCTGAACCAGTCGCCAGCCGATTGCAGGGCCACATGCAATGACAAACAAACATTCACACTCACACTCACACCTACGGACAATTTAGAGTCATCAATTAACCTAATGAGCATGTTTTTGGTCTGTGGGAGGAAGCCGGAGTACCCGGCGAGAACCCACACATACACGGGAAGAACATGCAAACTTCACACAGAAAGGCCCGCCTGACCCGGGGATCGAACCGGCAACCTTCTTGCTGTGAGGCACGCGCACTACCTGCGCCACCGTGCAGCCCAGCCATAATTATCTGAGCCAAAATTCATTGCTAATGGCTATTGAAATATTTAACCAAAAATCAAAAACATCAACCTCATGGTGGTGCTGGAAGAAACTCAGGTGCTCACTAAAGTCTCTCAGATTTATTTCCTGTAGTCGTGAAATGTCTGTATAAAATCTAACAGCAAATCCGGTGAATAGTTGTTGAGATATTTCAGCCTGGACCGAAGTGACCAACCGACATTGCCATCCATAGAGTCATGGCTGAAAAAAAGATGATGAAGAGGACCCTGTTGCCACATGCATATAAACAAATGACAGCCTGCTGCTTGTAGACTTATTCTGTGCCATGTAAGACCTGTCAGCCCAGGGCTTCTGTGGTGTGGCGGTAAATCAACTCAGCATGGAACCAAGGGAAGCAGCATGACAGCAACCGCCACGCACAGCAGCTTTGGCAAGTTATGGTGAGCGATGTAGGATGAGGGAGGATCAGCTCCACCTGAAACAAGAAGTACAGACAAAAAGAAAAGGGCAGCATACTGTGTCACAAGAGCAGTGAAAACCGGCATTATGTGCAAAACATGCATGCCAAAAGATAATTAGCAAAACACATGCTATCGTATTGCAACTCATGTAAATGAACATCCAAACAGCTCACCCACACACCTGCAGCTATGGGACAAAATGGGAAATGACATGGAGCAAAAAATTACCACATAAATATTGTTGTTCTTGTATGACTGAATCCAAAACAGATGTCAATATCATGTCAATCTGTGAACTTCAGAAATTGTTTTGTTTTGTTATGCTAATCAGAGATAATTACTCATTATTTGCAGCAGATGTGGTTTAATACTATAGGTCACAGAATTCTGGAGGCAGCAAAACAAACTATTGTCATATTAATTAAAAAAAAGTCAAGCAGTAATTGACCTTTTTCAATCATTCTGTGAGCAACCGGATCTGATTTCACACTGCACACGGCATGAGTCTGTGGACAGCAGGGCACAGTGAAACTGCAAAGATCTGGTTTCCTGTCTGAGAAGTTGGAGGTGTGCAGCCTGTCACCTGCAGCTTTTCGTCTAGCAGCACTGTGTATTTCAAACTTATCCTCTGTAGATCCTCTGTGGCTGAAACAGTGGGAAATGTTTGGTTTGTATTAGCAGTATTTGAATACAGCGTTTCTTCTGGGAACGTCACCACAGACACCCGGTTTGTAATACTGCAAATATATAAATATTGCAGAACTTTCGTCAGTGGGGCATTGGCTCAATCACAATTGTGTTACTTCATTTAGAAAAATATAGTGACTTAGCAGACATTTATTTAATTGAAAATCTTAGAGATGATTACTTTTAACAATGAATTACATAAACAGCTTTGTTGGAAAATTAGTTGTTTAACTGGATCATGAACTGATGAGAACTGATCACTCACCTTCACTCACTCTTGACTGTAAGTTACTATGCAGTATTTTACCTCAACAGATTTAAATGTGAACGATAAAGCAGATGTTACAGGATGTAAGTACATACCGCAAGTTCTGTAAGTTATTTAAAACAGCAATTGTGCTTTGAAATGAGAGAAAATATTCAAACTGTCAAAGCAATAACCTGAAAAGCCCGAGTGTGAATTATGAGGGTAAATAAGACTTTTAATAGCATACCTACAGTTACTGTTGTTCTGATTCTGCCTTATCACTTTAAAAGTCAATAAATATCCAATCCCAGTGAACACTCCTCTGAAAACATGCTTACCATTTTTCAGTTTCAGATATTACATTTGAGCCCAGCTGCTCGAAAGCAGCTCCAAACATTTAATTAGGTCATTCAGCTTTCCATCTGTCCATGTTGGACTTACGGCATCAACGGTTGGGTTGGGCCTATTGGATCCTTAGCAAGAAACTGTAGCAAAGCACTGCATTTGGGAAGATACCATGAGACAACAGAGAAAAACCTACTGCAGTACATTTCAGAATGACACTACATACACTGGGATCAACATCCATTCACGAGCTCTGTAATTAAATGAATGCAGCTGCTGCGGATGTGGGACATAATTTTTCTGAAGAGCCATTTGGCCATTCAGAGATGACTGACCGCGGCCCTGAAAAAGAGATACTCCCTGATAGAAATAAGGCCTGGGCATATATTCCTTTTGAAAGTGTTTTGTTGAATGTTTTTCTGTGTCAGCAGTGTCTCACCACTGCCTTCGACTTTGCTGAGACACCACAAATCTGAAGCTATCACGATATTCCTTTAAAAGCTGTTGGTTGAGGATGGCTGGGTTCACAACTTACTCTGTCTGGATAAAATGTGCACTCTGGCACTACTGGAAAAATATATTAATGTTGCTGTGGATGTTTGAGTCCAGCAATTATTTACATTTTTTTCCATGTTTACCATTCCTCTCCCATTTAGCTCTTGAGCCGAAAGGCCCCCACTAGACCTCTCGGTATGCTTTGCACTTATGCAGAGCCATTCCTCTCTTATTACAGCAGTGCAAGACTTAAAGAAAGAAAGATATGAGGCTGTCGTAGGCAGCAACAGCAAAGAGCACTGTGTTTAGACCTGAGAGATGAAAGAGAAATGACTTATAAATTATTCATTATCCCCCCTACTGTACTACAAGGAAGCACCACACTCTTTTCTACTCTGGCAGAGCTCCCGAGCAACTTAGAGCAAAGTCTACTTAGGCTCTTTAGCAGTGCGAAACCTGACTTAGACATATTGCTTACCTAGAATATGCACCATGGCATGTTTTGCTCATTTTGCATATCTCTATTTGGTTTGTCCAGTTGATGTATATGTGTCAAAGGACTAACTATAATATGGTGGCCATTCAACTATATAACTCCTCCCCTTTCTGCTGCAGAACTCTTATCTTGCACTACTATGATCAACATTATTTTTACTACATTGTGCATTTTTTTTACTTTTACTCTTAAATTTATTATTATTTTATTTACCATTTGCACATTTGCATTTCTCTTGGCACATACAAATTTGCATTTGCACATTCTTGCTATTGTTATTAGCATTATGGGTATCCTCGCTTTCCTTTGTCCTTTATCCCTCTTTCTAACTGTGTGTTGAGCAACTTGTACTACAACAAAACAATTTCCCTGCAGGGATCAATAAAGTTTTTCTGAATCTGAATTTATTCAATCAAACAGTTATTCGCTCATATGAAAGAAAATTGTGGAAGTGAAAAATGCAAGCAGTTATAATCATAGGTATCATTATCAAGGTTGGTAGTTCAATCCGTGGCCCCTGCAGTCTACATGACGAACAAAATGGGGAAGATACTGAACCTCAAATTGCTCCCAATGCTGTGCCATTGGTGTGTGGGTGTGCATGACTGGTTACCGCTCCTAACATCTTTGCATGGTAGCCTCTGCCAGCGTGTGAATGGGTGAATGCTGACTTGTGTAATGAAGCGCTTTGAGTGGTCGGTAAGGAGAGAAAAGTGATATGCACATGCAGTCCATTTTGCAAATGCAAGTCTTTTTTTTCCTTGTATCAACTGTTTGTTGTCAATAATTTCATTTTCGATAACCTAAAAAAACATATTGCAAAGACACCATACAAGGACAGCAAAATTTTAATTGAGCCTCCAATAACCAACCGCATTAAAATGTCTTTTCATTGAAAACCCAAGAGAGTTATTTGTATACCACCTCCTCTCCCGAAGGTTTGGCTCACCTGTTACCATGGGAGCCAGCGACATGAGTGTGCTGTTGAAAGGGCTCTTGAAAGTATTGCTCGTATGACAACGTGGAGAAAAACACAAAGATGTGTCTGAGAGGAGCACGTCACTGCTTGGTGTTCAGTGGAAACCCTGGCTGCGCTCCAATGTCACCTATGTGATTTACAGCACATGAGATGAAGAGGCAGCAAAGGTCTATGAATAATATCCTTTTCACATCAGCTGAAGAATGACATCAAGCATGAAGCCTTTTACTTGGCCTCTACCTTGTAATATGATGATAAAAAATAATGGAGATATCATAATGAGCTACCATTATGGAACAGCTGGATGATAAAAATAACTTGGTTTTAATTGGTAACAAACACTGTTATGGAAATCTAAGAAATGACTTCAAGATGGAAAAATAACATTATTACTTCCACAGTTTCTTTTTTAGACTGCAGTAATGTTACTGTCACTGAACAATCATGGGTTTGCATGTTTAAATAGATGTATTTCTGTGTGTTCACACCAAGTAAATCCAGTACTACTTGTGAGTTATTCAGCCCTGAAAATCATGAAATCACGAGGGCCAGTGGACCACAAAGAGTTTTAAATTGCCTGTTAACGTGGCTTCTTTGGTACAAGCATCCATTTCACTAATGTCATTGTGATGTGAGCCAAATAAAGAAGTGAAATGTGAGTATTTCGCACTCCTTGAAAACTTGAAATGTGCTGTTAATGCCTTTTATTTATGGCTTTTAAAATATTTTTTGGAATATTCAGTTACCGAGAACTTTGTCTAAACTGACATAGTCTCCGTGGAGAGAGATTGGAGTGGTGGATTGGTGATGTAAGAAAGCAACAAAACACACACACACACACACACACACACACACACACACACACACACACACACACACACACACACACACACACACACACACACACACACACACACACACACCTCACCACTTGCTACATGTTATGACTCAATACCCAACTTGCAGGTGACTTGTAAATATAACATACAAATTGACTCTTATGCAAGCAGTTATGTGACAGTGCAAATAACAAAATGAATAGTTTATGATTCTACTGATAAATTATGAGTATTTGGTTGAGGCATCAATCTAAATCCCACAGTTTTACTGAGCGTGAATATAAACTGAGCTCGTCATGACATACCAGTTGGCAGTATAAAAGTGAAGCCGAAAACAGGAATTCATCAAGTCTTTGCCATCAGCTTAATTTTGTAGGCTTAAATTTACTGAAAGACATTTCATGACTTACTGCAGAAGTATACATTTCCCAGATGTTTAACATTTGGCAAACCGATAACAAGTTTTTTATGCACTTCCTGAGGCTCATAGATGTGTGAGATGTTGATTTGTTTGTATTATTCCTGACAAACACCAACAGCAGTTCGGACACCTATGCCCAGTCTCACTTGACCCAGTCTAAAGGAGCATGTAGGAACAAGAAAGAGACATTTAAAAGCTCCCTGTAAACAGTATAAATATTTAAGAAAATCAATAAAATTCATCAAGCAAATGACAATAATTAGAGTAACTACTAACTAAACAGTACAAAGAGCTCCTAAATGTGCTGTTTCTCTACCTGGAGTTAGCACATATTTTGCTAGATTGCATTGTGATTGTTGATGTACTCCTTACATTTAAATCTGGATTTCATGTTGAACTGAACAGTACAGCACATTACAGCAGGAAAACCAAATCTGTCAAGTTCACCTAAAGGAATGCGGAAAAGAATGAGGCACAACCAACCAGGCGGCTGCATTTTTCAAAGATGAATAAATAGAAGCACAACTTGATGCTCCTGTTTTTCCCTTTCGGGTCAGGATGTTCACTTTTAAACAGACCTAAGTGGTTGGCAATTAATGTGGCCAAAGCACGCAGTAAACAACTTGACTCTCCATCCGTAATCGGCTTCACCCTGAGAAAGACCCATTGTTCATAGCCGGCCGCACATGCATACAGTACAGGACATACTCCACAGTTTCCTTTAAATGGGTGCAGACAGGTTTTACACTGTAATTGCTTACGAGGGAGCAGTACAGAGGCTCATAGCATCACAGAACTTCTACTTAGTACATATGTTTAAGAATTTGAACAGACTGGTAATTACTCATCCCTAACTTGACGGTCCCTATAGATGATTGTGACCTTCATCAAAATAACAACAGGCAGATTATCTAACTGTTCACCACTTTCTGTGGGGTATCCGTGTTGATTTTTATTGTCCCTGTAGGGGGCTTGTGCTTCTTTTAAGTATGTGATTTGGGTTGACATTCTACACAGGACTGACCAAGTCCCCAATTTAAATTCATTGTTCGGGGAACATTATGCTCCTGAAAATGGCTCCAGTCATATATTTCAGGAATAATTTTCTGAAGTCTCCTTAATTAGAAATCATTCAATGCACAGCACTATTGCCAAAATCACCTTGTAATTAAAATGCTAATTAAGTCAGGATGTAATTGTTGCACAGAAATCCCTGAGATGACAGCAAAAACATATTAGAAGCACCACCCAATTCAGAAAGTGACTGAGTAGAGAATACAAGAGAAACTACATTTTTCACACAGACTGGATCATGCATGAAGTCCCTTTGCAAACTCAGAACATAGATAACATTTAGTACTCAAATTCTACACTGTGAATTAACATCAACTTGAGCCAATTAGCATCAATGCTTTTCTTACTATTCTCGATCATTTGCATCCCTGCACTTGGTATGCACACTGCTGCTCCACACAGCTCTTCCCTCATTCAAAAACCTGGTGGCTACATGCCCATGGCCAAAGCATTTAGTCTGGCCAAAAGCAGAAGGCATTGGTTGTATAGTCAGAACTGATGTCTGAATACATAAAACAACATGAATGTAAAGCCAAGACTAACATTGTAATTTGGGTTTGGGTGCCCAACAAGCAACTGTTGCTGCTGTGGAGCTGCTGGCATCAGACAAAGTTCCAGTTTGGTTGGAATAATTCATAGACATGTAGGAAAGACCTGTCTGTTGTGCTAACACGTGTGACTTGGCCTTCATGGCGGAAAGATTGTGGAGCAAAAGCAAAACATGTTCAGATGTGACATCTGAATATACTGGTGAGTGTGAAAACTCACTCTTCAGGCTTTTGATGAGAGGTTTAAGGCCTTGAAAAGTAAACAAAAAGAACTGAACATATTTGCTGTTAAATGTGGTGTTTAAATGTGGAACAAGCTGATATGGCTGACAACCAACAACAGGAAATCACTGAGCTGAACAACCTACTAGCAGTTCTTTTCAAAACTGGCTCTTGCTCAGACCTGGTTCTGCGTAAGACTGACTGACCCAAACTAGGAAAATCAGCTGCAAGTAGCATCATCATCATCTGACATCTGATGCCTCTGAAGCAGTTCCAGTCAACGCAGGTTAGTGACATATCCACATAAAAATAATTTAACATGGCAAGGGGTGCCTCCAAAGGGGGGCCGGGTGGACCAAGGCCACCCTGATACAATGGATGGTCCCCCAAGTGAGCCTCCCATTGCATATGTATAATAAACTTCTTAGCCCAATCAGTGATTTGCAATAACTGAAATAGCCCTGGAGAGGAAAAAGGTTCCCGACCCCTGGCATACACTGTAAAAGCAGTAACACAATGGCATACACACAGGGCATAGCAATGCAAGGAATTCAGGAAGTGTAGTTGAACCTGAGCCCATAAAGGAATTCCACAGTGCTTCCCTTCTGGGGGTAGGAGGGTGTCGGGAAATGACCCAAGTCTACCAGTGACTGATGCTAAACATATTCCTCATCCTGTCATAAATAGTATATAGACATACTGTTCAAGACTCTGAGGGTAAGGCTGATATCCTGGAATATGAAATACATATTCAGTAATACTTGCTTTGTAGTATTAGTGTTGTTAGTGTCTCAGCATTTCTCACCATCACAGCAGCTGACATGCAGGAAGATATCAGCTTTTTGACCAAACTGCATTTAATTATCATGAGTGGCAACAACTGAGTAGCAATGATAGCAAAAACAGCAATTGTTGTGGTGCTAATGTGTTGTTTCAAGGATTTCTTTGTCTTTTTATCACTGTTGGATTTATCTTATCCTATTCTTAATACTTACTTAGGTAACAAAGAAACTGGAGAACAGTTTCATTCACTATTTTAAGTACAAATATGAGCAGCACATTGGAAGGATTGTTTTGCCAGTGGATATTTCTATGTTACACATTACACATATAAGGTCAAAGCTGTTAAGTTTATCGACATGTCTGCCTGTGGAGCAGTAACATGAAGTCTGTAGAAACAGATGGTGCACAGCAATGTCTAGGTAACCCCATTGCAGATCATAATACAGTGTCATTTCAAATGCCCAAGCACAGGAAGTTCCTCCTACCCCGAAGTATGTAAAATCAAATCTACAAGGATATGTCCCTCTTGTGACCCCCCTCCCCTAAGCAAATTAAGAGGCTGTCAGTCACTCAGAAGGTAGCTGTCAACTCCACAAATGTCAGGAGTGCCCTGACAGGGCAGAGTGGCTCTGTTAGTTCCTCTGTCTCGCTAGGAGAATTGAATGCTGCCAACTTGTTGGTTGTTAACACGAAAAGGAGATGGTTTGGAAAGATCATTTTGGCTCGAGGGTATATCCTGACCTAATCCACAAATAAAATGCATTCTCTAGCCCGAGAATGGCCTCTCGGTGTCCCAGTTGGGTAAGTGGGTGAGTGAGAGTGGCTGGGACCACACACCATGGGGTCTTAGGAAGCAAACCAGGCCCTGACTGTCGTTCAACAAACCCCCTCCTGGCTTGATCCACCTGAATGCAGCCCTTCAGGGCCTGCTGAGCCTGCTGAGCAGCTGGGCAGCTAAGCCAAACATCTGACTTGGAACCACAGGGAGAGAGTGGAGAGTCTGTCAGTCAACACAGCAACAGTGGCATTCCACAATGTGGTTGACATCAACCTACAAAGTTCTCAAAACATGAAAGCAAAGGGAGGCGTTATGGAACGTCTGACCTGAAGAGTACCTGTGAGGTGTGACAGCAAATTACCAACCCCCTCCTGTGTGGGGAGTGTGTCATTTGTAATACGACACTTGAGGCTACGGACAGCAAGCACTGGGTCTGAGAGCCACATTTTTGGTAGACTGTGACGGAGGCAGTGAACGGTTCAGCCAAATTATTCAACTTCTTAGCTCCTGTGTCAAGCGATGGCGTAAATGTCTGGAGAGGAACTTAAGGTCCAGTATCTGTATCTCTGGATCTCCTATCTGTCAGGCTTTGAGGGAATTACAGAACAGTAAAGGTTTGATGCTATGGTCATAGGTGGAGTAATGGCAGGGGTTTTTCCAGCTATGAATGTTATAGTTTAACTCTTCTGAATTGTGGTGTTGAGATCACAGTTGAGAAGCAGAAGTGAAATTGGACTGTCTCAGGAACAAGGCACTGAGCTTTGGGTTACAAAATTAATAGAAACTTGACCACTAGCAGGTTTTCATAGTGGGCGGGGAGATTCAGAGGTGGTGGTCAATAAAGGATGATGGGGAACTGAAGAAATGGACAACCCAATAAAGCAAAAGGAATCTCTCCATTTCCATTCCATTAACGTTAACAACTGGTTAATCTGTTCCTATGCCGGCAGGAATTTCCTAACTTTATTTTTCTAAATGTAGGTCTGTGTGTAGGGTAAGTAACTGCAGAATGCCACCCCCTGCCCATGTCGTGTCAAATTCAAAAGATTAGGCACAATACTGTCGTCTATTTCTGGATCTTCAAACAGTTACAGCAAACTCCCCCTCCGCCTCTCTGAGGTGGAGAAGCAGCAGACTGTGGGTTTTCACTGAGAGAGGAAGAGGGCAGCTCTGGGACAGGAAACACAAGGAGATTTCCCTGGTGGGAAGCCCTATTAGTCTGTCATAGATTTACAGAGGAAAACACAATGGAGGCTGCTAACACACAGCTGAACTCCCCACTGGAGATCCCGAAACGTACAGTAATAATCTCAGTATTTACTCTGAACACGCGTGAACATTTACCCTTCTGAAATCTGAATTTACAAGCAATTCTATTATGCATCTTACATTGTCAAAATACTGTGGGATCCTGGTTTTCCAATGAGTGAATATACACTTTGCCCCTTTATGTGTTCCTACTGTAAGGCAAGGCAATTTATTGATAAGGCACATTTCATACACAGAGGCAGTTCAAAGCAACGTACAAAACATAGGAAAATATGAAGCAAAAAGAAAAGATTAAAATGACGTGATGACTGTAAATTGTAAAATCAAAGGAAGGTCAAGAGTGCAATTATAGGCAGCAGTCCAAAGTTGAACAAAATTGAACAAAAATTTGAACATGCTTAGATTTGGACAGTAAGGAGGTTGTTCCAAATATGTGTGGCATAGTTACAAAATAATTCATAATTAATCACATTAATATTTCCTAAAACAGTCATGTCAATAAACCAGTTTTGAGGAAATCTTTATACACAAAAACATTTTGCAACTTTACAAAATTGAGGGAAGCCAACTAACTATTCATTCGCACAGATGGTCTTGTCATCCCATCATTGACGAAAACGAGCACTAACCAGACTAACCATGCCTACACAGACCAAATCTCTATTATGCCCCCATCAGCCCTCCCTTTTCATATCATGGCTGCCAGTTTCCTCCCACATCCACAATACTTCCTGCGTACACACTGTACAATTCTGTCCTGGTCTATCTGCGAAGTCCAGTGGGGCTGAATGTGTGTTGTACAACAGCTGGTTTTCAACAGATACCATTGCCCTGGCTATCTGATCTTTACAGTGGGAGTGGATTTCAGCTCCTATCGGCAGTCATTTACTGCTGCTCCATTTCAATTATACAGTGCTGATTGGCTTTGCGAACATGCTGTGGTCCCAGAGGGTTCTTCCAGGCAAACAAAGCACTGGTACAGCATACCCTGACCAGGACTTTCTCATTGTGCTAAATCTGACCAGGGAAAAACTATGACTCACTCTGAAAACATTATCATATATACATCACTTATTAATACTGACAATGCAAAGAATGCTTCCCTATCTCTTTCTGTGAGAGATAGCATATACTGTACTGTGTTTAAACAGCCAACAAGGCACCCAATATAACATTTCATTGTGTCTGGATGTTTGGTTGCAATTTCCTCTGAACTTTTGTGATCAGGGGAGAGCAAGAGAGAGACTGAAGAAAAGAGAATGAGGAAGCATTTCAGACAGACAGAGGGCCGTTATACAGTATGCGCAATTATCAGCAATCACTGTCTCTGAGATCCTTTAATCAGGCAGGGAAAAGTGAACACTATGGGATGGATCATGGATAACAATCTCCAGCAGAGTGTGGACACCACAGAGCATGATTTTCTAATTTCCACGGGATACCGTGTTAAGATAAAGTGCTTTCCTGAATTACTGGCTAATTGTCTTGGTACAAGATGAAGACAAAACAATCTATGTTGCTACGTGAAGAGGCATTTCAAGAACTATGACTGAGGAAGATGGACTCTCCTGTCTGTTCGTGGTTTATATTAGTCTACCTCAAGGGCGAGACGTAAGACCACACACCTGAATTGTTCCACCGTAATTGCACGTTCAGACTGTCAGCCAAGTACCCCAATCTTATTTTGTCTAATTAGGAATAATTGCATTGAGCCTCCATGTACCGTCAGTTGTAATGTTTATTTATCTGGAGGGTGGTATTTTACAAGGAGTAACAAAGAAAAAGAAATATGATGCGAGTTCTGATGATCAGCACCATCTGCTGTTATAGTGGAAGTTCTGTGATCCATACAAACAGCCTACTGGATGGCAACAGACCAGTAGTTAACCAACATTGACATCTAGAGGTGTGAAATAAAACTGCATCTCTACTAATCTGAAAACAATGCTTTGGGCCGAATGGATGAAAGCATTTCGTAACGATACTTCATGCAGTATTTATTAGTATTGAAGCTGAAAGGCTCTTGACAGGGAGAAACAGGTATGTAAACCTCGTAAGAAATACTGCGAACTGCAACTTTTCAACATGGACAATCCAGTTGCATACAATTCGCCTCGAGCTGTGGCCATCCAATTAGTCATGCACCACTGTAATATGGTGATCAGTGGGAGCCTGGAGGCAAGAAATAACATAGATGGCTTCATGAGGCATGGCAGACCAAATGACAGCGATTTACCATCAAATTACATTGCTCTGCAAGGTCGACAGCTCTGTCTGGGGAGCTTTGGAAAGCACATTTTTAAAGCTACTGTGCAATCACAGAAAGACAGTGTAGCTAAGTGCAGAAATATAAATGTTATTTGTTATCATCTATATTGTGCAGCACTCGATAGTTCTTGATACCACCAATTAATAAATGTGGGTAGAAATATTTCCTCCTACTATACTCCTACTCCTACTATAATACTGCTTTGCTGCTAACAACACAATAGATTAACGATCTCCTACACTGGGCAGGGTTAGATAGTCAATCCAAATCACATTTGACTGGATTAATTTATGTATATACCCTTGAGTTGAAGATGAATCATTAAAAATGTTGCTGTTTGACAGAAAAGAAAACAGAGCGATTCAGGTGTACAAGGACCCAAGATGAGAGCTCGGAAAAATAATTTTTGTATTTCCCAATGTCTTTAAGGGTTATCTAATCACTCAAATTAGCCAACTTTGTGAGATTGCAGCTTCTTCTTAAAGTTCTTCAAGAAACTTCTTATTCTATAAATACGACCAATTCATCATTTTCCCCCAACAGTCAGGTCAAGGATGGCACTCATCATTTGTTATCATCCATTTGGTGCAGGTTTAGGCAGGGGGAGGTAGATTGGTGGAATGAGCTTCTAGTTAGTGGTCCCATCAGGCAAAGAGGGAATGCTTAAGGGGTACACAGTGCCCCCAGCAACCCATTAGGATTAGAGTGTTTGTGTCCACCATCAGCAGTATCATGCCTGAGATAAAATGCGTTCCTGAGAAAGTGAAGCAGTAGGCCGAGCTGCAGAAGACCTTGCTTTTAAGACACACACGAGCTTCAGCAGCCCCCACGCAGGCCTCCCCACACTCACCATTCCCTTCCTCTTTTATCTCCCACCTCTAACAAAACACTGTGTCTACCTTACTGCCATTCTCACTCCTCACCCCATATAGCATTTTACAGCTTTGGGGAAGCAAGGGAGAGGTCCTCAGTGTGAAATGGATGTGCAATCACAGCCCTTTCCTTGAAGGTTATTACCCACACTTCTTGGCTTTTCTTCACGGCCACCATGAAGCCGATGGGGGGAAATGACAATGGTCAGGTTTGTTGAGTCGGAGCATTAAGCCACAAGCAGGAGAAATAGCTTTGACACCACAGGCTCTTCAAATCACCACACTGAGCCACCTAAATGCCACAGCAATAAGCAAAGAGACAGGCTGCATTTTTCATCACAGAAGGGGAGCTCGTTTCAGAGCGAAGGAGACCGGTGCATCTTGTTTGGCACTTTTCTTGGAACAGGGGGGGATGTGAAGTGTTGTCAAGGAACAGCTTCACAGCGGTGGGACAAAGCTTTCATTAAGGCTTAAATTGAAGGACATCACTACAACCCGACGTGTCTGGGGAGCTTTTTAGTCCAGGTAAAGCAGTGGTGAAAACAAATGGGCCAATTGAAGGCTCATTACAGAGCCAAAACATACAGTATATTAGGTAGTCCATGGTGGCAGAAAACAAAAAAAAAATTCAATAAAAAAAAAGGAGCTCTAGTTTATTATCCAATTTCTGTGACACACACATCTGGATGAGGAGAATGATTAAATTAAAAAAACCCATGTAGACCCATTTTAAGTTTTGACCACAGGGACACGTCAGCTCAGCATTCACCATGCCTTATTCTCTCTGTGATCTAGTTAAGAGAAGCAGGACAGTCGAGCCGGAAGAATCTGCCGTAGGCTTCTGTTGCTCCCAAGAAACTCAATGTTTCTGAACACATGTAGAATTAGCCTTTATTTTCCGCTCACAGTACATAACCGTGTGTTTGAAATTAGTCATTTAAAGCCCCTGACTTATCCACAGTCTCCAAAGTCAGTGTGCCTTGCATTGCATTGATACACAAGGTGCCATACTCCAGCTATTGTTATTCTCCACGAAGGCTACAGAAAAAGCACAGCTCTGACTTCCCAAAATACTGAACCCATTTTTTTTTTTTACCTTCCCAGGATTGTCTTGCCATCTCATGAATCATTAAATTCCAGAATCAAAGTGATGGAGGCACCATCCTGAAATGATGAATGTCATCTTGCATCAAATGAAACAGATAGTGTAAATTGCAGGGCTGAAAACTGTAGCTGAACATTGATGTTACCCAGCAGACACACCCTCATTTTTGCTCATAGGAATCTTATAAATACAAGGGTGCATTTGAAATCTGCACACAGCCTCTTTGTTGAATAATTGATAAAGGGGGTGAAGCTATAAACACAGATTTACAGAAGTAACAACACACTATAAAACTTTCCTGGAATGTCAAAAAATAGGGTCTGAACTTATTTACCGGCTGTATGTTGTTGGGTGTTTTTCCCGTCTGGTCCTCTCCTGTCCTGTTATCATGGAATTGTTGCAGAATGTACAATTGTTGTTTTCCGTGTCAAACATACAGATGAGCCTGTAGAACAGGGTTCGCCATTTTTGACCTTTTAGAAGTTTACAATCACAGACAACACTGACTGCATTAGCTCTGATGGTGCGAGCTGTTGTTGTAAAATATACCTCAAAGATTAATTATTTTTGACAGAGCAGAAACACTGTTGTCTTTTTTTTTTTTTCTTCAAACGAGTAACCTGCTCAGATACATTTAATTATACTGGATATGACTGGATATTGCATCCCCTTGCTGTTTTTACTTTTTTTTTTTTTTCTTCTAGTTAACAAAAACATCAATGTTTTCTGAGATTACAGCTTGGATTCACTGGTATTATACAGAATCTCTGGGCATGAATACATTGGGAACATGTCACTTGTATGCAGATAAAATAATGAAAAAATACGAGCATAAGTAATTTATGTTCTAACATGCATGCTTTGGGCTCAAGATATTTTCTGAATGTTCAATGTCAAATCCATGAAGATAATAGATTATTACTGGTGCCGCTGAATCTGTCCTCGCATCCCCCACTTTTTGGCCACTTGGCGCCGAGTTATTAAACCCCAACAGCTCCCTTTGATCAGAAAACTTATTATGAGGCATCATGTTTTCATTATCATGAAGATGACATCTCGATCACACTATGATTTATTCTGCCTCGTTCAATTCGCTTAAGAACTCTGGAGGAATGGGTGGCATCCCACCCACACCCACAC
The DNA here is from genome assembly GCF_039877785.1 of Chaetodon trifascialis. Lineage (NCBI taxonomy): Eukaryota > Metazoa > Chordata > Actinopteri > Chaetodontiformes > Chaetodontidae > Chaetodon > Chaetodon trifascialis. Next base: position 22,187,933 of record NC_092060.1, read on the forward strand.
CCACACACACACACACACACACACACACACACACACAGTACAGACAAGGAGTGAATGAAGATGCTGTAGAGGAGACACACATCCACTTTGGGGACAGAATCCATTATAAGCCACCTGTCAGCCCTTCAGTTCACTCCTGATGATTTAACCCACCAACCCATTTACTGAAAAAGATTAAATTTCCCAGAACACAATAACCCCGGCAATTAATTCAATGTTTTAATAGCACCCTTCTTTTGCATGTGTCCCTGGAAGACATTATTTACCACGTTCAGCTCTGTCTGACAAAGAGCTGCTGTATCTTAAAGGAATATTTCAACATTTTGGGAAAGAAACTGAAAGATTGCGACCACTCCCACATCTATACAATAAATATGAAGCCCCAGTTAGCAGCCAGTTAGACCAATTGAGCACAAAGACTGGGAACAGCTCACCTGGCTCTAAAGCTCCATGCAAAAACTAAAGCTTACAAATGGTAAGTTGGGCTTTCACAGAGCGCTGTGCGCTGAACAGTTTCTTGACCGTGAACAGGGACATCCTGGAGTATATGAAAATATATAGAATGGCTTATGGACTTTCCACAACCATAAAAAAGCAGTGTAAAACCTCTTGTATGCTGTCAGGGGGTTGGATTACAAGTCTAGAGGATAGATGTCTGAAAAATCCCACAATGCTCCTGTGACAAACAGGAGAATAGTGGTGGCACTGGGCAGCCCCCAGGCATGAATGTAAGACATGGAGCAGTGATGAAAAATGCCCTGAATATGAATTTAAAAGGATCATGCAGTGTGATTTTTAACTTAATATCTTCCAACCACCAGTATAAAGACAGGTGGCATGTAAAGGAGAAAATCCAGGCCAAATGATCAGCAGTTGTAAGTCTAACTCTAAGAAAGACATACATGCCAAGACACAAAACCAGAAGTATCACGTATATGTAACACACAGTGCGGTGGACCTTAAGGTCACCTGCTTGAGGCTTTAGTCCAGCAGGAATATATAGGCCCACAAGCGCCGAATTACCAGTAAAGTATGCAAACATTGGCAGCAAGACATCACATCGGCGGCTTTGTTTCTAGAATTAAGAAACTTTAGTTTTGTGTCATTAAATGTTGTATACCCTTGAAAACTCTGCGTAGAGCTGTTAACTTTTGATCCTTTGAAATGATTGCAGCATAAGGGCGCATTTGTTTTGAGCCGCACAGAGTTGTTAAGAGTGAAGTTTGTCAAATTGCTGTTAGGCATAAAGAAGGACACCTGATGTTTGGCATTCACTTGTTCTTGCTAGATGATTTTCTTTCAAACTAACAGCTTTATTAAACCGGCTAGGCACAAATGGACCCTTAAAACAACATTCTTTAGGGGAGTGAATCACTGAAGGTCGGCGCATAAGCACTCAGGAGGAGGCAAGGAAATGCTTGTTTCTTGTATCACAATGCCATCCTGTGGTAAGTCTGTGCCATGTCTCAATTCTCGCTCTCAACAAACCAAGACCTGCTGTCTTGCCATTGTTCAGTGAGGAATCACATTCAGTACAAGTACTAACCAAACTGCAGAGAAAGGCGTTGTGGGATGGATTTTTTTTTTTTTTTTTTGAGTTAAGGGCAGAATGAGTAGGATCTTCCTAAAAAACAATGCAGAGACTCAAAGTAATCCCTCTCGTGTATGACTCACGAGCAGTGTGTGGCCTCGTTATACGTTATGTTATTAATTTTAACGGCCCATGACCAGTTCATTGTAATCTGTAAAAATGCAGTGCAGTGAGGATACAGATGCTTCATAGAGGAGATGAGCGTGGCCTAAACGTAGATCTGTCGCTGTTAACAGAGACTCCAGTCTGCAGTTTAGTTCATACACTTCACAGACAAACCACAGAATTGCAGAGTAACATTAGGCTTCATGATCAAACAAAGATGATGTTTTTTATAATGCCTGGTTTTAGAAGGTGCTGCTGCCTCCTCGGCACAGCCATTTACCACATCTCCGCTTTTGAGTAAAACGTTTTGTTCAAAGTCAAATGTGCGTGTCCTTGCCTTTACTGCATACCTAAGTGATGCCTCCATGTGTTTTTAGATTTCAGATTAATAGGAAAGAGTCAAGAATGCACTATTTCTTTTATTTTTTCTCCTGAGGTGCATTCCACTGAATGGTTTCACTACCACTATGTATGACTGCGTTACCACTTGCCATTCATTTGTTGTCCCTGCAGGACTATTCATTCATTCAAAGAATCATTGAAGGCATGCCCTCACTTCCACTGTCAAGAGTATGGTTGAAACTGAATAAATACAGAGAAAACTAATGAAAGAGTGGTTTGGCTTATAAGTGACCTATAGGTACATTTGTGTATTAATGTGTATAGTAAAATGTTTCAAGTGTGTGCAGCTCACAACCTGCAAGCAATTTTCTCAATGTCAGTGTTTGCACGCAGGACTAAGAGCGTTAGCAAATCACTTAAACGGGTCAAATGGTGACTATGGGACCAGTTTAATAGCTTCAGTTTCTATAAAAAGGTAGCAACCAGGTGCCAGATCGCGGTCAGGGGGGCGAGCGCTCCGTTGAGTCGGGGAGGAGAGGCCAACCTTGAATGTTGTCTTTACAAACTGCAAGCAACAAATTCTACTCATTCTGCCTTTTAAAGGGGTGCTGATTATACACATGGAGGTCAGTTTATTATCATCACCATCATCATCATGAGTGCTATTCAGCCTCAGAAATGTGGTTTAATGTCTTCTATGACTCTAGAGGAGCTTTACAAAGTCCAAAAAATAAAATGTCAGGGTGAAGTTGGAGGCTGATTTATAACAGAAAGAGTTTCAAACTGAGGTGAGCAGTTTGAAAGACGCGGCCATCGACCGGGTGAGGAGGGTCTGATGAAAGATAGTATCAAGTTGCATTATGGGAAAAGCAGCATTTTTCCCCATTGATTCTTATGAATTAATTCATTATTGCTGTCTGTTAAAGAAGTGAGAGGAGTGCATGTGGTGCACACATCTTATCTCTTAGTACTATTTCCTGTGAAGAAGCTTATTGAAAGAACTTGTACGGGAACGCTTTTACCACAGTTTCACATTCAAATTAATTTAATTGGTGAAGAATCTAACTCCAGTTTCACTCATTCTGAATGTTATTAGTGGATTGAATGGACATCATCAGTGGCTATCAGCCTCACAGATATAGTTTAAAGAGAGGCAGCCTCAATATGCTCACACGCAGTGCAAACAACAAGGATTTTAGATTCAAGAGGACTGATAGGTTTGGATGCTGCAGTGTCTTTGAAGCACCTGCTATTCTCTCTGAAATTGGAGGAGCACAAAGCAAATCCAAATGTTTCGAAACTCCCACTTTACTTTGCCCTTGATCTGCAAACCTTGTCATTCTGACTATAATGCATTTGCCAAAATACCAACAGAAACCAGGGAGAATGTTAATGCAGCATTTCACCAGTCCAATTCTACTAAAATTTTGAGCCTTTTGATTAATGGGTTGGAAAATCATTAGGATGTAAACAGTGGCAGTTGGTACACAGTCCTTAGGGGCTTGACAGTGTGACAAATGTGAGTAATTAACCCACTGAACTGACCCGTGACCCACTCAGCCATGTGACTCAAAAGAGAGTACACCAATCAAAACACAACTAACCCCTCTGGTGCCTGCTCGAGTCAAGTCACAAACTAAATTGTCAGATGAAGCAAACACGGGGCAACCAGCAAATACAATGAGACGTTTGAACTCTGCTGGACAGCAATTTATAACTTAGTGCCAAACTCTACATCTTATCATTATTTCGGTCTGAGCGCGACAAAAGTGTTTCTTAAAAGAAGATACAGTGCATTGTGAATATTCCACGCTGTGTCAAATAAAAGTCAGGATCTTTCAATAACTGTCTAGAAATTTGTGTTTGTATCTTGCAGCAAAAAACTAATAAAGTTTCTGTATTAGAAACCCTCTGCACTCTTATTAGCTGGGTGTTACGAGATGAAACTTGAAAACACTTGAAATAGCACTCGAAACACACTCAAACAGGTTGCATTGGAAAGAGGTTGGAATATTCTTAAAGCACTGGAAGATTTTTTTTGACTTCTTAAAAGAAACATTCAAAATTCAATTATAGACTAAGTTAAAAGGATTTTTGCAGCACAGTTGCCATATGGCTGTTAAACGCTATCAGATTCACTGGAAGCTTCGTGACTGCAAAGGTGCGGACAAACCCACAGGACTGTCAGCTATGTAAAACATACCAGGTTGGTTTGAGTCTTTGACTCGGTAAGTATGATGTAGGTCCAATGCAGCATTTGAATATGCATGTAAGATTGTCATAGTTTTCAAAAAACATTCAAATATTAAAGCTTTGAATTTTGGAAACTATGTTTAAAATTCAGGTTCACTGTCAGAAGATTACAAAGTGAGCGAAGAAGACAGAGTTTTCCATGGAGAGACTGCAGACTTGGACAGAAAGCAACTGTGAATGTGGAGAGGAGGTGAGGCTGAGCAGAGTGATGACCATGAAGCTGCAGGGTTGGAGGTCGTTCAGTTCTCTAAGACGACCTGTACAAGCTAGATTTACCTGACAGTGTAGGTGTGAAGCTCCCACAGTAGCCTTGTACTGCAGGAAAGGTACTTAATGACGATCAGCTGCAGGTAGGCTGTGGACGGAGTGTAGGAGGAGAAAAATACCATTGTGGGTTGCTGAAAACTTGAAACGTTGGCTAAACGGCAGATTTTTTCATCAAGGCTCTTAGAGGAACACTACACAGTCACTTAGTAGGAAAGTCAGAGTGGCAGATCCTCATTACAAATATTACAAAAGGCCACTTAGTCAGCATAATGCATGGAAGATGTTTCACTGTTATCATAGGGAACTTCATGTTCATCATGTAATATGATATATTTCACTTTGTACTGAATCTGTAAACAGGTCAGGTGCTGTAACTATAACGCTACAATAAAATGCACTTAAATGATACAATTTAAAAATTATGAAAAGCTTGTTTTAAATCAATCTCTCAAGTTTTTCTTTTCATATTTATACTCTGTTTTCTTTACAAGGAAAAAAACTGTTTTCAAACCAGGATGAACTGTCCTTTATGTATATAAATAGAGAGTTTTCCCAAAACAAGAATTACCCTCCTAATACAAAGCAGATCGAGGCATGCTATTTGCACCATGATTTACACTTAATTCTGAAAAAATGTAATTTCCTCGCTTACCACTTGGGGGCAGGACAAGCCTACAAAAGCCTGTAATATAATCAAAACCAAGCACAATCTTAATCAAAAGCACAAAATAAGACAAACAATGGTGTTTTTTTTTAATTATGTCTTGGAGAGGAGCTTAAGAAGAGGATGCTGATGAGTTTCTGATGTGGGCCATTTGTTATATTGACACACACATCTTCCATCATAAAACCACCAAGAAATCCTTCGAGAAGAAGACAGAAAGACACAAGCAAGCACAACAAAACCAGAGCTGGTGAGAACAATACAGCTACAGTCGATAATTAGAGTGCTGCTGAAGAAGAATATGCAGGATCTTTCTGTTTTCTCAGTGACACCTTTAACGCTACAGAAAGACTGGACAATAAACAGGAAAAGAAGAATTAAAAGAGCAAATCGTTAGCCTCATAGCATAATTGCCTAAGTCATTTTTTTGGCCAAATTGAGATATCTGCCTAACTCTACTCTCCTGACACTGCTGCTTCATCCTGCCTTATCGCCCGAAAACCTTAAAATATGACTTAGGCAATTATGCTATTAGGCTAACGAAATACAACAAGACTGGCATCTATGGCGCTGGAAGCTCTAAGCTTCATGCTGCAGATGATTCATTCATGACAGCCACGTACAGATGCTCTGATGGACTGGCTGATGTGTGTATATCATAATATAAAATTCCTGTTTAAAAAAAATGTTTAGCAGCATGTTTTCTTGTATTGTTTGTGCAGAGAGGAACTTTGGCTGCTTTCAAAAATGGAAAAATCAGCTGTGCAGTATGATCGTAGACACATGCATGGAACTCAACACTGTTTGAACCCGTTGTGAAACGAGGTTTCTAATGAGCAGATGCAGCATCGTTGGCAGAGAATCTACACATGTTTTCCCTGAACTGTTAAATGGGATTGTTGGATGTAGGATGACAGCGTTGACTGTCACACACTAAGCTGCGTGGCGTCCATCTGTGCCTGCTGTTAATGTATTCACGGCTGAAAGTGGGGTCCCTCCACCTGTGAAATCGTGGCACCAAACAGCAGATGAAAAGCCTTTTTATTGCCCTCCTGCCAGCTCAATCAGTCTGCAGAGAAATAAAATGGTGATGGCCCACAAAACACCTGTGGAGAGGCTGGAAAAAGGGACTCGTGCACGGAAGCATTCGATACCGTTCACTCAGACACACACCCACAGAAAAGATTCACTGACGTATTCAAGCGTGATAGTAGATTTATAGAAGCCCACTGTGACACACACGACTGAAAACGTACACACACTCAGATGGGAGTCCTCTGGAAGGAAGCCTGTGAGACTGACACACTATTGGTCTTGTCGCTGACTTTGCCCACGCTGTGCAGTGAGTGAGAGGAAATGCCAAGAATTATGACCGAGACACTCAGATGTACTGCTCTGGGCTGTTTGCATGCATGCATGTGTTTCTGCCTATGGGTGTACATGCATGTGTGCATGCCCACAGTACAGTCTACAGTCTTGTTTCTCTCTCTTGCTTGTACGGGTTTCTCCTCCCTCTCTTTCTGAGGGTCTGAGAAGAAGCGTCAGAGGAGGCTGTCAAATTAGAATTAGGGCTGCCCTACTTATTCGCTGAAAAACGTCCCATGCGCCTTGCTTCTGGATGGAGAGGCACTCTTTGACATGTCTCCTTCTCTTATCTTCATGGCACATTTCCACAGAACTGTAGCATCTTTATTGTGGATAACCTTGTAAAAAAAAAAAGAAAGAAAAAAAATCTCAGCTGTGCTGTTGATTCAGTGATCTCAGTCAGACCAGGGTTACACACAGTGGAAATAGCTGTGTTAACGAGGCCTCGCTCTTCATGAGTTAAAAACCTCTCAGAAGTCTTATAGTAATATATAAATGACTGCTAACACATTTTGTTACATGCATATTTTTTAAACGCTTCATATTTATAGAGAGAGCTGTCAAAACTTTTGCTCCAATTTACATTTTCATCCAGTAGTTCTGTAAGAAGCCATCTGCAAGCTGATCTTACTATTGAGTGCTGAATGCTGTTCTTGCTGCTTCAGAGTTCCTTGTTATGCATCCTGGAGCTGATGACCGCTAAGTGACTCCACTCGAGCAACTGGAGTTTAGGAATCTCGCTTCGGGTCGCCAGATTTTAGAAAAAGGGAAGTCTCAGATTGCCCCGATTTTCCATCCCAACACAAGGGTTCACACAAGTTAGCTTTTTCTTTCAGTTACCATTGCCCCATTTTCATAAACAGTTGCATAATAGAGGCTTTGGGGAGAAAACACCACAGAGATAAAAATCAAAAACATTGCTCCCCCAAAGAAACACCAAAATAGTATGATAACTGACCTAAATCTTCAGACTTGGAACGACAAGCAACCAGAGACCCTGTTCATTACAGCATGAACGAGCCAGCAGCTGGTTATTCCACCATTAGCTGCACTGGAGTTTCGCTGGCTAATCCTTCCCGTAGCATTCCTGATAAATTGCTTGAAGGCAGCTTACTCTGCACAATTTCATTTCCCCACTCAGCTATCCAAAGCTTCACACCAGGCATCTTACAATGACACCCACCAGTTCCCAAGACATGGGGAGCTTTCACACAATCCACCATCATATGGATTGTAGTTTGCTCACCAAAACATGTTGTGCGTATCTTAAAGCCTCACAACCATGTTGAATACAAGCCTCATAAAACCTTTGCAAAGTGTTATTTTTGTGTTTTAGTGAGATCTGCGTTGCTTACATTGTCTTACAGTCTTCATCTTCACTTTTACTGGCAGTTTGGTGCCTGCACATTATGAGGCTGGTAAAGCACTAGATGTTTCCCTCAGGAGTTTGGAGAGACCAAACACACTAAAAGACAGGGAACATTGGACTCACATTTGTGAGGCTCTTGCCAACAAGTTTGCTAGATCATCACATGCATGTCAGTGCAGAGGCAGGACCAAATCATTGTTTTAGCAAGTCACAAATCTTTGCACCCAAGTCAAATCAATAGCATTTTAACAGCTACCGTTCTTTGTGCAACTTCAAATGTCAAACAGAGTTGGAAGATGTTTCATCTCCGTCTGTAATTTTCAATTAACAGTTTAACAATTAACAGTCGTTTTTAATTTTGTCAAGTCTAAAAACGTCAAATTTATGACTCGAGTCTGACTCGAGTCCACACCTCTGCTCAGTGAAGGGCGGTCCAAGGATGGGTTAAAGGCGGGTTAAATTTCACATATGCATGGCGTGTGCAGTTTCCCCTCCTAACTTCACATGTTGTGTGTAAAAATGTGACTAATAAAGGGATTTCTTCTTCTTCTTCTTCTTCTTCTTCTTCATATTGTAGGTTCAAGAACAGGGAGAATTTCCTCAAGCCACATAGGAACACTAAATCCTTGTATGTATCTGGAACAGAATCAAAATCACAAAATTGGGAAATGCCAGATTTTCACCGGACAGCAACTATATACTGGTGCAACATGTCATACAGTAAAGCAAAATATTTCTCTGCAGCACCAATAGTGGTCAAAAACAACACCTTAAATAAAATAACCTTAATATTTGCACTCCAAGGTGAATACTATATTTAGTTAAGGTTGGAAGATGTCAGCATTCGCAGTTGCCAGGAGCAGCCTTTTGATCCCAGAAACACAGAAACATGTGAGTCAAACAAGCAAGCCGGAATACGAGCCCCGTGGGATTCTCAGGCAGAAATCCTTGATTGAAGAAAACATGTCAAAATATAAAATTTGAGGAAAAGTCACATGCCTCTGTATCCTGCTATGTATTGTGAAGAAAACAGGCTCTGCTGAGCCCGTGGGTAAAATTTGTGACGACAGGGGGATAAATGAAGAAGAGATGCACTGCACAAATGGAGCGGCTCCAGTGGTTTTGAGGGGTGCAGGTGACTTTTTATCTCTATCTCCCTGTCTTCTGCTCCAAGGATTTCTTGTTGTGTAATAAAGACAGATGCCAAATGTGTTTGCTTGTTTGTGTGCGTGTCCATATGTGTACATTCACGGGGGGGTCATCTTTGGATTTTTTTCCCCTCTCTTTTCATGCTGCTATCTTATCTCTAAAACCTCTTTGACTGTGTCCTGCTGGATCCCCTGACCAAGCACACACAGAAGTCTGAGATATCGCAGTTTGGCCTGAGAAATGGGAAAATATCCAAAGCTAAAGAAGGTAAATAATGTGCGAGGAAAAGCGGGGAGAAGGGGAGGGAAATGGAGGAGGGCTGAGAAAGGAGAAAGAAAGAGGAAGATAAGAGTGAAAAGATAGAGAAGACAAGAAAGAGGAGAGGTGCGGGGGGGGGGGGGGAGAGGGGGAGTCATAAAGCACCACAGGGTCTATTCTGTAAATGACCTCAGCCACAAAACCAACGACCTTCAGTGAGGTAAAATAATCTCGCTCTTTCTGCCCTCTCATGCCCTCAGGCTGAAGCGGATGGACAGTTTCATGGGGCTGAAAAGCAGATGTAATATGATACACTGCTGTTTTAAGATCACCTGGAGTTTCATGCCTTTGGTACCAGTGAGGTTACAGCTCTGCGTAACGCTTTCGACTAGAATGAGTCTTGAATTCTTTGGTTTTCTCCTCATCTTCAATGTTCAAACAACTCTGGACGCTCCTTCTCTTGAAGCGTCAAAATTGAATCTAATGAGTTTAATCATTCTTCTCCCACCTGAGCCAGATCGATACCTGTGGGCTTCTATCTGCAGCTTTACAAATCCCTCGAGGCGCCTGAAAATTCCCTGTCACCCGTTCAGTTCCCCCTTTGTTATGGAAGTTTTTTAATGAGAATGTGTTTCCCACGAGGGATGGGCAAAAGAAAGAGCTGAGCTGATGTTTTTAAGGCAGGGTAACATTGATGAGTCTCTAATGCATTCCAAGGGGATTGTTGACTTGGCTCTTTTCAGCTCAGGGATACACATCCTTACCTTGAAAGTATTGCTGCTGTCCTCAGAAAAAATGGCTAGCATGGATGGATCAAAGGGCCAGAATACAGCGTCTCCTCAGACATGAATTCCTTTGAAAACTCAACCCAGCAATCAGTGAATAATTTGCTAATTGAAGTGTCACATTTTCAGCAGCTTACACAAACAATATGCTATGCGGTTTGCATGACGTCCATGTCTTTGTGTATGTTTGCTGTGGTGTCTTTAATGGGCATGTCTGACTGCAAACCCATCACCGTGTGGGCAGTACATGACAGCAAATGCATTTCTCATGTTCTCGGTCCATGTCTTGGTTGTCATGCTTACACAGGTGCCTTTCGAAACAGGGTTGAGACAAAGGGGAAATTCATTTGTCAAAACCCTTCCAAACACAATAAGACAAGTCCCACCCTGGGGTGTCTGTGCGAGGAATAGAAGGAAAAGCTCTGCCTCTCTAATTTGTGAGTTTGAATGTAGTGACTCCAGCCTAAGGACCCTCATGAGGAGACACAGCGCTGAGCTCGCTACTCCACTCCAACCCCCAACGCCTTTTATCCCCCCGCCCTCATTTACTCCATTTCTTTTTCTTTGATTCTCCTTCTCCACCATCATTTACTCTCTCCCTCTCATTTCTTTTGATTTCCTCTCTGTCAGTCTTCCACTGCCCAGTCCCCTCCCTTCTCCCCTCCCCTCTCTGGCTGTAAATGAATGAACTGTGTGTTCATTAAACATGACACTTGGAAATAGAATAGCCTGCCGACGATTGAATGGAGTGGAGTATCATAATGAGAGGAAGGAGAAAACAGAACACAGTCGTTCTTCATTTTGAGAAGAAGCACACACAAATGGTCATCATTATGGCCCTGTCTATCTCCACTAATCTCACTCCGCTGTTGTCAAAAAAACAAAATATAACAACTTAAGTATGCGGGCAGCTGCTTACATTTGAATGCATGTGCAGCATGCACTGCCATTAGTGTGGCGAAAACTGCACAGCAGACAATAATAGGGAGAAATTGCATTTTATGCAATCGCATCTCTGGTAATTCACTCACAGGACTGTGTAATGTGCAAACTTATTTACAGTGTCATCTGAAAGCTATAAATAAAGTGAATGAGTCATTTCAGATATACAATAGAGGAGCTATTATGGACCACTGACTGCTGTAAGCGCCTGCAACAGCTACAGCCACTTCTTATTGTACATACATATTTTTATAGCATGTATGTATGTGTATCCACGGATGTGTACTCACCGCAATTCATGGGCTATTGCACTGCAAGTGTGCGACTCTATTGATCTTCTAGACAGAAATTAGATGGAAACCATGTGAAAACACTTCCTGTCACGTTGAGCAGGATGAGAAATTGACAACAATGTTCATTCAGACATTGTATATTTGAATGGAAGCTGCTGAGGCAACAAGGTGGAGGAGTAATTTTAAACTCGCATAATGCATTTTGTGATATCATATTGTTTATGGGCTAGGAGCATGAAAACATTTACTGTAAGATTGACCACCATGGATCAACCAATGAGGCAGAAAGCAGAAGGCCGTAAAACCCAGGAAAAATGGATTTGTAGAATTAGTCGCAAGGGGAAATCCCTTTTCCAATGCAGTGGATGGTCCATTTGTTAAGTCCCCGAGGATGAGTATGGGGGAGGGCAAAGAACATGAGCTATTAGTGCAACATGGGGTGTGCCATTAAAGCAGCATGCACAAGTGATCATGTAGTCACTGCTGACATGCTTAAACCATGAGCGCACGCTGAGCCCTGACGTCTGTTTGACTCCAGAGAGCCAGAGGGGAGCTCCATGAACATGCAAAGGGTTCGACATTACAAATATCCTTAATGCAGGAGATGCCCTGCATTCTGTTACGCCACCAAACCGAGAGAATATTGAAGAGAATAAATCTTGGGTAACTCATCTTTAAATAATCTAGCATCAGCTTGTCTGATCCGGAGGCAAACTAGCAGGCATTTAAAGCAATAGTTCAACATGTTTGGGAAGACACTTATTTGCTTTTTTGCTGAAAGTTTATTTCATTCTACTCTCAGGACTGTAAGCCAAATATGAAGCTATACTACAGCCAGCAGCCGGTTAGCTCAGCTTGGTGTCTAAAGGTAACAAGATTTACCTTCCAGTACCTCTGAAGCTCACTAAATTAAATGCCATATCTCGTTTGTTCAGCTCGTACAAAAATTGTGAGAACGACCACTCATTGAACTGCAACTTGTGGTTTTTGCACAAATTAGATGTATTTGTTAATTAGCTTTAGAGATACTGGCAGGCTTATTTTTTTCAACATTAAGACAGATCCAAGCTAGCTGTTTCCCCTTGTTTCCACTCTTTATGCTAAGCTAAGCTAACCGCCTGCAGGCTGTAGTATCATATATACCATAAAGATACCTCTCTAAGCTTATCTCCCAAAATATCAAGCTATTTATTTAATGATTAGTTGCAATAGTTTAGAGGTAAACTGAATAACTCGATGTGTGCATTATAAACCTGGCAGCTGGTTCAAAACGTCGTAAAAAATGCTGGACACTGTAAAAATTGAACAGAGCCAGGGGCAAGAAAATCAGAAATGCCATCTTTGAGTTATTTTTCAGAGAGAAATAATTAGGCCTATAAAGGAAAGAAGGAGCCTAAAGGTATTGGAGGACATACTGTGTTGTCCCATGTGTCAGGTTGGATCAGGGCTACAGTGTGGTGGACTAGCAGGCTGACAGTGGACTTTATATCCCTTAGCTCTCCTGATTACTTTGACACCCATGGCATGAAAAAACAGCAACCACAGGCACTTTTACTCACATGTTGGGAATGCTAAGAGTATGACGCTGCTCCAGTTGTATCCCAGTTAAACGTGAAAGGACTGAAGAGATATACCTTCATCAAATATGGAGGACATATGAGTACGTGCTTATAGATCATGGTATTTGTTTCAAGGAGCATGTCTAGTGAGATCGCAGTCATCACCATAAAACTGTGGATTACAGATTGTAGGTTTTAATGAGACATTTTGCAAGAGTAAAATTTAATGATTTTGGGGGGAAATTAATGAGGCACTTTGTAATGTATTCATTCTTCTTCTTAGTAAATACTTGTAGTCATGACGTAAAGTTTCCTTTGATGGATAGAACCCAGTTCTAGGGCCCACATTAGTTAAATTCAGACACACCACATTCATCCAGAGATCTCACCATGACAGGGTCTCCAATTACAGTGCTTCATGCAACTGTGGACACAACCTTAATTGGGAGATTGCCGTCAAAAAGTGGTTTCAAGCCAGGCTGCTGTCTGGTGATTGAGAGATTGGCAGCAACACATTAGTGCAACGATTTTAAGTTTTTTTTTTACTTTAACTTTCAGCACAGAATATTTACTAGGAGCGCTCCAACAACCTCATTTCTTTTTACGTATCAAATTATCACCTTATTAAGTTGATATGGTGAACATGTGAGCAAACAGTTGGCTATTTACACTTCCTGCAGACTCATTGTGATTTACTTGGAGTCATGTTTCTGCACGCAAACCCAATATTCCCTCTAATTTTAGCTCTGGTGTAGTCTTCGCCAACTCTTGCGGAAAAAAATCTGTCACTGTAGCTGTTACATGCTCCACTATGTGTGTACAGAGCCCTCACGAGAGTCCACAAAGATATCAGATGGATGTATATACAGGGTCCCGGGTTTTGTGCTGTTCCCCTGGCAGTGAGAGTTGGCGTAAGCCATTAAGGTTTGTTAACATTTTCCAACCAGCTCCTGTCACCCCAACAACCAGTACTTGCAAATGATATTTGAGCAGGTGTGTATGTGGCACCCATGTAGCTTCAGCTGGGAGACTTGTGCAATTGGCAAATTTCTACATTTATTAGTTGAATAAACAACCAAAACAAACTCACAAATTGTCAAGAAAGGAAATATCCTTCCACTGATTTTCCTTATTAATGAGAAAAGTACAACGGTATGCCTTCTGAATTCAAGTTTCTCTCTTTCACAGAATTAAAACTAGCTGAATCGCCGTGTTAACTCATTGTCGAATACCGTCTGTTCAAACAGAAACAAAATAAAACTCACCAAAACCAGAATTGGATGTGAAAATATTCTGGCTCAACACGCTGTTTTCCCCGTCGCCTCTCTCTGCCTTCGCTGGCCTCTTTGTACTGTTGAGTTAGCTCGCTGAACACGAGTCTGTCACTAAGCAGCAGCTCTCACTCGCTCTTCAGAGGCAAACCGTTAAAGTGGCGGCATAAAATGACAAAAATCACCCAAAACAAACAACGTCAGCGCTGGACTCAGCCAATCGCAGATAGCTGGTATACTGGCCCAACTGTTCCACCTTATGAGCTGTAAAGTAAAAACAATAAGCAGGAAGAAGCCAAAATACTCATTAAAGCTGAATCTGCAAGTCGGTTTATAATTCTCTGCTGGTTCGTCACTACGAGTAACACGTTTCACACTGCGTGTGGTCACTTGACCCCCTGTTACTACAAAATATCGACTGGAGCAGCTTCAAGTATTTTCCACTTGATATCCTCCTCTTCGTTCCCCTTGCTCTACTTCCTTCCCCATATTTCTGTTTTTTTTTCTTCTTTTTTTATCCATCTGTAGCTGAATGCATTATTGCTGTTCTGCCCTCGATCTCAACAAAACAAACTTGGAATAATAAAGGATCTGAAAACAAAAAATAAATCCGTGCTGCCTCACAGGAATAGATGCCTCGCAATCCGTTTTAAAACTGACAATCTCAACAGCCTACACTGCTGGTTACTGAATATTCATTTCTCCATTAAGATTTATGGCGGTAATATACTTTTTTGAACGCACATCATCCTCCATTCTGCATACTTGGACAGGAAACTCACCCATATGCGATGAGTTAACACTCGGAGCACATCTGTTTTACAGCCATTGGATATTATCTGCAGACTCTCGCTAATGTGACAGACATGGAACAACTGTCAGCGGACTTCAAAGTGCTGCTCAAAGGGGGCAGAGAGCACGCCAGCTGGTCAGAGCTGCTTCACAGCCATAAAAACAGCATTTAAGCCATTATAGTGGATGCAAAACATGTGGCATGCAGTAAAATAAAATCTAGATGGATGCAGAAATTAGTGTCTGTTTTAATTTTTGGAGGTAGAGAATGACTTTCATGACCAAAAGGAGATTTAATGGTGCTCTGCGGCAGCATAAGAGCAAAAGGACAAGTTCCTGTTTCCTCTCCTGATGTTCTACTTTGACAGAAAGGCCTGCGGTCACTTAAATATTATACAAAAACTTCTTACAACTCAATTGCAGACATATCATTGTGCTTTGTCAGGAATGAATGCATTATTTAACACAACTTTAAGGCAATAAAATTTCCTCCCAAGCAAACAAAGATCCTGCCAGATCTGTTCAGAATATTTCATGAGGTTATGACAAATAAACATCAGAGAAAGTGAAAAAGAAAACATCACCACGCAGACAATGCAGCCCATCGCTCCGGCTCATTCCCCTGTTTCAATTTAGTGTAATAATATTTTTAATCAGTCTGCTAATCCTGCCTATTTAACCCTATTGCCCTTAGCAATAAAAGCCTAATAAGTAGTTTTACATTGCTTAACAGGGTCCGTCATTCTTGCTTTAAGGAGGTTAGTCCTTTCATGTGTCATTACTGACAGGAAATGAAAACGACAGATTTGGTTTTCAGAGATGGCAACGAGTAACAAAAGGTGACAGGAAGTATAATCTCAAGACCTCATTAATGCTGATAGATGAGATGGTGCATATTATGGTATCAGTCTCACAATCAAGTGTTTATAATATCAGCTTTATTACATCCTGCGGGACAGTGTACACTCCAATCACCATGCATTTTAATTAGCTACTTGGCAATTAATGCCACAATGAGAATTAGGTTGTATAATCGCCTTACCCCTTGGCAATTTATTAAACAAATATCTGGCAAAGCAGTGACGTGAAACAAACAACTCATTCCCTCTCATAGCTGTGGTTTATTACTATTTAGTGCAGACTTTGACTGGGGAGTCAAACAGCCTCTGGCGTCTCAGAGTTAAGAGAAAAAACAGCTTCTCTGAATAAAGTTTGCACTGTTTGTATTTGGAATAAACACTCAGTCAAATAAATTAAAGCTATGAACAGCAAAGACGGAGCAGATGGTGAAAAACGCATACTCGCATTGCAGTTGATTTACTCTCATATCGTGCAATTATTCTATTTGCCATAAAAGAGGGATGGATTGGGAAATTGAGAGGAAAGTGCTTTTAACAACACCTGACACACAGACCTCCTGTCCCCCTACCTGTTCCTGCTGGCCTCCTCCAATTTGCTTTGCTCAGTGAAGTGGAAATGAAGAATGATAGGCCTTGTAAGTGTCCAGCCTCAAACCACTCTTTCTAAACTGGCCTCTCCACAAGTGTGCCACTTATTTATAGATGATGGGTACGGTGGATTAACAAGAATCCCCAAGACTACAGTTGGGAGAAATGACTTTGAGGGCTTTTTGGCAGGGTCCAGCAGTCCATTTCCCAGCACAAAGCCCAGCTGAGCCTTTTGGCTGAAGTTATAGACATGGCACCCATTGGTTTTACAGCACATGGCAGGATGAGGCTCTTGGAGGGAGATTCAGGTTTGTGTTAAACCCTGATGGTTACAGTAGAGGTGTTTTGTTGGACCACAGAGAGAAGAGATTTGTAGAGAGATGCGCTGCCAGTAGTGTCACATTTGAGCAGCGTATCATTTGTTCTGTTTAATCTGCATCTTCACATGTTTTGCAATTGCACAGATTCTGTTCAAGAGCTGCAAACATGGAAATTAAATACAGTTTTAGGATGAAAAGACATCCTCCCCTTCCAGGCCTCTTAATAATATTATGTATGTGCATAATATCAGTGAAAACAGCTCTGACTGAATGTTTTTTTTTTTTTTACATTTAAATGTTAAGTTAAATTCACTGTGAGTCAGCAACAAAAAGCAGCAGTAAGGCTTGCTCTGGATGTGAGTAAATTAGTGAAAACTGTGCGCTGTCCATGCCTGTCTGTGCTAGATTAGTTCTGGGTGACAGCATGTTCTGGCAAAGCTCTGGGTCTTGGCACATGTTGGCACATCTATGTAGAGACTTTGTCTGACAGCATTTGGCACAACCGCACAGCATCAGCACCCTAGATGCAACATTTTCTCGTCTGCGAGAGGTTCAAATAGCATTATGGCTGGCCAGAACATAAATCTTGAATTTTCTTTCTGCTTTTCTCCAATGTAGATAAGCAGGGCTGCTCTTGGTCGTACTTGATGCAACACATCCTTTCAGTCATGAGCAGAGATACAAAGTGCAGCCATGCAAAGCAACCCGGGCGCTTTCAGGTAGTAGAGCGATATTTTATATTTATCAGCTTTGTAAAGAAAGTGCAAGCCTTGCTATATGCTCACAGAGAGGGACAAAATAAAGCATTCAGGTTTTACATCGTGCACCCCTAAAGATGTTTACAGGAAGCGAACAGAAAGCTGTTCTCTGGTGATTTGTTCATTTATTTTGTGTTAAAGATTTGCCAGCCTTTGATAAATAGTTCCTAGGGGCAGGAAAACTGGAGAGTGAAGGTGTTATGACATACATTAGGTCTCAGGTCAGGAGCTAAGCAGTGTTTAACCATTATTTCACCATTAAACTTCCGCAAATAATCTGAAGAAAATCATGATCTCTCATTAGGCCTGGGAAAGGTGTGCAGTGTGCAATCTCCATGATCATAAATCAGAAATCCTCATATCATAAAAGGGAGATCACAGGGAGCCACACTTGAATACATTACCGGAAACTGTACCGTTAGATAGTATTATACACACTCTGTCTTTATAAAATGAGCATAACTGTCAAACAGGTGCCCTCACCTCAAAGTGAGACAAATATATTTCCCAAATACAAAATAATTAAAGCGAAGAAAGTATCAGAATTATATATTATTATATTTAGATAATATTTACAGAAAAGTAGAGACAAGGAGGCCGGTGACCTCAACTCAGTTCTTCATTCATAACAGTGAATATCCTACTTAAAGTTTCCCAACTCAAACCAAAGTATTTTTACTTACTATCATGTAAAATGACTGAGATGAGATAAGATTAAACATAAGATTAAACTTTACCAATCCCGTGCTGGGGAAATTAAGTCGTTACAGCAAGTAACAAGCATTAAAAAGCAAAACAGATTATGTACAGATTATGAAAATACTACTGCACATAAAAATACTATTGCCAATATTCTTATGTATATGTACAACATGTACAGTTTACAAAATTCTGTTGTCAATATGGATAATAAATACAGTGTTTGTACTATTGCACAGTTGGAAAAATATACAACAAATTAAAAATTGCACCAGATTTAAAAAAGCATTTGTTAGCTATCAAGTTCACCATATCCACTTTAAAGGTAGGGGTAATAAATCAGTGATGTGTTTACAACTTCTCTTTGGTGCCCTTAATTGGCCAAAAATATAATTTAGGGTCCATTGTCCAGAATCATCAACTCAATTTCAGAATACTTCACTGACCCATTCTAACGTCACTTGAACGCAACATTTGGTCGCAGCTCAGTCTCACTCACTGACTGTAAGAGCGAACAGAGAAAAGTGCTGCTTCTACTCGATGGCTATCATGTTGTGATGATCAGCAGTGTATCACACAGCCCAAATCTGTGTGCTGTGGGGAATTCACATCGAGGTTTTCAGATTGTGCTGGTTGGACAGAGGACACGGCTCCTGTTTTAATCCTCTGGTTCTGTGAAAACTGCGATGGCTATCAGTGTTGCGATAGAACTTCCTTCACTCTGCACTCTCTTCTACTGCTCCACACATAAGTTCAGCTATTTTATCAATAAATGCTTTGTTTGATTTAGACTTTTCTGCTGAATTTTAATGTTATATCTCGCTATCTGGGGAGTAATTGGGAATTACATCAGATTTTCCTGAGATACGCTGTGGGATCTTTTTAATGGGTTTGTCCTCTGAGCTTGTCGGGACTGCTCCACCCTCACAGCTGAGGGAATTCTTCAGTAAACTCACAGTTTCTTTAAACTTTACCACTTGCCCCTGGCATCATTTCAATTCAAACTCAAACGAGCATCCCTGTGTGGCTTCATGCTACAGCCACTTACTCTTTTCTTTAATATTTAATGAGGTCACCATGGAATTGGGAGCGGAGGGGAAAAAAACCTGCAGAAAAATCAGACCTCTGCCAAGAATATTCACTCGATCGTTCTTGTCTTTGCCATCTCCTTCCCCTCCTTACTCAAGAAACTGCACTGGCCTCTATCGTGCTTTTTTTTAATGGTCAGAAAACAGTTAGAGCTGAAGATTAGCAAGCCCTCAGTGAATGTGCTCATGCTGCACATTTTCCTTTGATTACAGCAGAGAGAGTAGCCTTTGCTATGGGATAGTGTGCTAGAGGGGATGGAGAAATGCTTAAACTGCTCCCTCACGAATTAGTCCGCTGCATGAATGAAAAGAGCCTACGAAGGGATGTAATGAGGCCAGGCTACGCTCCAAGTAATATGTTTGGCATTAATTATTTAGTGTCATTGACAGCTGTGAAACAATTGCGGCACAGTTTGGGAATTATGTTAACAGTGATGTTGGGTTTTTGCGTCCTGTATATCTGTGTGCTTAAAATGTAATACCGTCTAAAAAAGGCCATTAGATGGTAAAAGATAGATGATCGAGGTAATAAAAAAAATCTTCCACAACGTGCATGAGTAAAGTATCTCAAATCTGATTCTGTCTCGCACATTATTCACTGGCTTCACCTACGCCAACTACACAGAGACATGCAATCCTGGCAAGGATACGCCGTACTTTCCCCAAGCCGATTTGAATAATATCTCCTCTACAAAGTACCCTGGGCTCACTGAGTTGGAAAAGCATAGGTGGGTTCAGCTCCTTCAACAGCAATTCATCCTGAAGGATTTTAGGTGGATTACCATGTTATTCGTTCTAGAAGTAACCCCAACCTCATTTGTGCATCATGTGAAAAGTGAGAGCTTCTCTCTTGCTCGGCCTGTACGGCTCGCCTCTGGTTTCCGGTGATACTGTAATCTGTGTTCAGCGCTGCATGTGTGGGGACAAATTACAAAGCGTCGACTCCACAATCCCTGCGTAAAGACGTTAATTGGCCCACCAAGCCGGGCAAATAATTATGCTATCAATATGACCATTATCTACTGGCCTCTACGTGGGTTGATTGTGCCTTCAGGTCAATCCAATTTGGAGACAGTATACGTAGCATAAATTTAACAATTATATCCTCGACAGGGAAAGTTGGACAAGGACCACAGACAAGTCGAAATCTCAATGCGGAGAGATCAGAGTACATGACTGACTTGCTGACTGTGCAGACCGCAAGATCATTTGACAAGGACACCAAAACATATGAAGTGAACAAACAGACACTGCACACCACAGGGCCCAATTTATCAGCAGGCATTTAAATATTCTCTTTAAACTGCTGCGCAGCTGCAACCTTGTTGTACCTCTGTAGCAGGCAGGAGGCCTTGGCTCGCATTCAGAAGACGGCAGAGCCAGAGAGCAGTCTCACACTGCTGCGGTAAGTAAAGGCAAACCAGCCACTTCAGCAGCCATGTTTTTGCCAAGTCCAATTCAATTTTCCCTGCAGTTTCTCTCCGTATGATACCTCCTGGTTCTGGGAAATATTATTCACCAAAGCAGTGTCATTCTGCGGATTATTTATTTATTTAGATTCGGTGAGTGTTTCAGGTAACAGAGTGTGAAATAAAGTTAGGATTTATGCTGCTGGTTTGGCTTGATCAGGTGCCAGCTAAGCAAGTAAGATTTTTTTGTGTCACGCTACAGTTTTTTCATCTCTGTGTTCAGGACAGGGAGTCAGTCACTTCAAGGAACCACAGGGAGATGATGTTTGAAACATCAAATGCTTGTCCTTGATGTGCAGCAGTAGCCGTGATGCTGCATCTGTCGCCACTGTAGCCACTGAGTCCGTCAACACAGTCTGCAGATTATTCACTCTCAGAGCTTATAAATATAACTAGATGGACAAACTGTCATGTGAATCTCTGACCTTCTAAATTAGTTGTCAGGTTGTAGCACATTCATAGAATAGTGCATTTCCTGTCAGAGATGTGGCAATAGTGCTGTTGTAATGAGGCTATCATGAACTAAGATAGGACTTTTACACTTTCTAAATTTACACAGTGAATTTGGGAAGAAAGTCTATTCTGTTTAAAATCTGGAACAACTGCAACTAGTATAGGAGCAACAAGAGAGAAGAGTGTGCCTAAACTTTCTGACAATTTGAAAATCTAATGTCTACAAATATTCTTTAAATGCATGATAAATTCACGGAGGAAGCAGATTTATGTGTAGTAATTAATCACTGAGCAGCACTGAGGATTGACTGTAAATCCGTTCAGTTTCACAACATGTTATTTCTGACATGTCACACATTTAACATCAGATATAACAGTGTCGTCAAGCAAGAAAACAGCAATTCACACTTTACTGAGCGTGAATCTAAGTGATTGCTTCGCAGCTTGATGACGTCAGAGATCAGCAGAGGAGTCTTTAATGTGAAGTTGTGTCTTCGGTGTCAATGGGAAGATGTACTGCTAAAAAGAAACAAGAGGAAATAAGCTTGACCTGGATTAGATGAATCAGCAGCTACAGCTGGAGAGCTGTGTCAATATAAAGCTGTTACTCATTTATCAAACAATGCCCCAAGGCAAGCTGTGTATTCACAAACTGAGTATTCAATATAAGCTAATACAGCTTGTGTCACATATATGTTTTAGATGGCCTTTAATAATCAAATAGACCATTAGATCTATGTCCCTCTCTTGATGTG
Source organism: Chaetodon trifascialis (assembly GCF_039877785.1). NCBI lineage: Eukaryota > Metazoa > Chordata > Actinopteri > Chaetodontiformes > Chaetodontidae > Chaetodon > Chaetodon trifascialis. Next base: position 22,209,928 of record NC_092060.1, read on the forward strand.
TTCATCTCAGTGCCAAGATTTAGACACACCCCTGATTTCACCCATAGGTGCCCTCTGCAGTCCAGCACTGTCAGTTATCTGAGGATGCTGTTAAAACGCCTAATCAATAATCAGCGTTTGTGACCTGAATATGTTTCATTGGAACATGGGCCATGGAGAGGGTTAATTATCCATACTGAAAACAAAACAATCCAATGTCAGAGATACAATGGCGTGGAACAAATGGGAAAGTGGAATTTCACCTTGTCGTTCAATGAAATTAAATCAATAGGAGCTCAAACAGGGACAGTGGGAGAAAATTGAGCTCATTCATTACATCTGATTGACCTGAAGTGTTTTCCATGGACTAACACATCTGAGGAAAATAAAACTGTTGGTCAAATATAGCTGCATGCACACAGAAAAAAGTGTACTTCTCATGAGTTTGAATGGAAGAACATGAGCAGTTCGACACACATGTGACCGATTAGTGCAGATATACTGTTGTGCATGAAGACGTGGGTTAATGGAATAATGCAATGTGGCGCGCACTCCAGCCTGCACGCATAATGCAAATATTTACCTTTCCACTTCAGCAGAGCAGGATGAGCCAAATATGCATCTCATTTACATCACAATAGCGGGTGTACAGGAGAGACAACATTTAGGCTCGGACACAACTGAAGGGGCAGAAATAAGGTCACTTCATTTCTACCCTAGAAATGGATTTTTTTTTTCCTCAGAAGGTGAGAAACTTTTCCAAGAACAATGTTGAGGACTACATATTACTCCATTTGTTGTGCTTATACTTTAATCCTTTGCTCCTTTACAGAACATGATAAGAAATGAACATTTCTTTCAGCCTTCCCGACTGGTTTCCAAAAACTTGCAAATTGCTCTCAGTATGAAATTATTACTATTTTTTTTTCTAATCCAGTTCTATAGCTTCAGGCAACAACAAATGGCTCCTAGTTTTGCCTGAGGGTGCATTTATCAAATTATTCATCTGCCTCTAGGTTTCTATGCAAATGTGGTCTATGGATATGTAGCAGTTTCATTACCTGCACATATTTGTCACTTGTTTGACAGTGTATAGTCGAAACAAATGCACTTTTAATGGCGAAAACCTTAATGAGGAATTGAAAAATTAATGGAAAAGATGACCATTAAGGTTAACGCCTCGCTGAGGTTACCCCCACCGCCCTGCAGTGTGCTTCTCCAATCGTTTATTAATAGACCTCTGGCATGTTTTTGACACTGGCTGTCAAAGAAACCATTTGCACACTTAATGAAAGGGGAGCTTTTACATTCTGCCAATTCTGCAGAAAGACGGGAGAGCGCAGCAACAGCACCACATTTCATTTTATTAATCCATCTCAAACTAGTGAGGAGGCTGAAAGCGACACAGAGATTTCAAAGGACTAAAAAGTGAATTTCAGAACTGTATCGGCACAAAAATGTACCAACTGATAAAATCCCTTAAAGAGAATCATCATATCTGCTGCAGCTGCGTCATGCAGAACTTGCTTTCGTGTCATTTTCTGGTGAATTTCTGGATGTTTCTGGGTCAGTTTGCACCGTGCAAATATGATCATTGCATGTAAATGGGTGTGTTTTTGTTCAGTAAACAAAGCTGTTCAATCAAGGAAGGAAAAATAAAGGCTTGCGGCCATAAATGAGCTCCACAAGACCGGAGCTTCCCTTCAAACAGGCTGTCCTCATTGATAGGCTACACAGGTAAGCTGTTTTTGGACACACTCCATTCACTGTCACTTTGATTCAAATTATAATTGTAATTTAGGGTTATTAAATGACCTGCGAAGCATGGCAAATGAAAAAAAAAGTGATCCGGCTTTAAGGATAAGAGGAAAACCTTGGTGCTGAATTTTTCTTTTTTCCGCGGGACAGGTGTTATTCCAGCATTAGTGTCTTTCCCCTCATTTGTCCTCTTTCTCCTTTATGTCTCCTCATTTTTTTCCCAGGACAAACTTCCATGCTGGGACCACTGGAATCCGACGCGACAATCTCTGTGGGATTTGAGGCTCAGAAGTCATTAGAGCGAGACGCGCATCCAGCACAAAGTCATTGGGAATGAAAATGAAACCAGGCCCACCTCTGTTCGGTTCCCACCTAAAGGGACCTGTCAGAGCGTTTTCCTGTCTGCCTCGCCCTCCTCTTCCAAGCTGTAGACTCTAAGGAATTCAGCCTGTCAAGCCTACAGTAGACTGAGCATCCCAGCACAAGGTCTCTTGTCCTAAATTCAACTGAAAGGCAAACAACAACACTGCTAACGAGAGCTTTCCCTCCTGCTAATTCAAAGGCAACTCACGCCTCACCTTAAGCACCCTCTAAGTGGAAAGGTGAAGTGGGTGTATGAAAGAGGGGTCGCACATGAGAAAGGCATACACACATGCATACAAATGCTTAAACATGCATGCATGCACACACAAGGCACACATGATCGGAGGATGAGTGGCAGACCGATAAGGCGGAGGTGACACTCTGCTAGGCTTGTTAGTCGCGCGCACACACACATGCATGCAGTTCCCAAGCGTGACTCGCCATCTCCATCCAAGAACATTAAGAGATTTCACCACACCAAGGCCTTTCTCTCCGCCATGCACATAATCGTTCCTCTCATCTCCCAGCCGCCGTATTTGTCAGCTCTGTTTTGCTGGTGAGCCTCAGAGATGGGTCCAAGCTGGGCTCATCTGCTCACATGATTATCTCAGTGAGGGGAAATCTCGCATCTCACCTTTATTTGTCTCTCACATGCACTATGGCTTCCTCATCACTTATCTGGGTCCCAGCGAGGATGTTAATAACTGTACGTCCTCTCTGCGGGGTTTTTCTCAGCGATCAGAGCCTGTGTCGAGCTCTTCCTTATGGCTGATCAAAATCATCCCTTCTCAGGCTTTCTATAAGTACAGTATGTGCCAGAGGGAATAAGACGCAGTATCGCATTGCTCATTCCTTTACTCACATTGTTCTTTTGGAATATAGCCGTCTAAGAGTCATCTCACAACTTCGTCATGACAGGTTTTTCTAAGCTTTCCTCCTGTACATACATACTGCATGTATGCATTTTACATGAGGGGTCTGAGAGGAGGGTCAGTGCTTTGTTGAGCAGTCTTTCAGGGAGGATTCAAGGACGCAAAGAGGAAATGATAATTCCTTTAAGTCCTCTGCAAGTTTGTGTTCATGTGAGGAAACACACATAAATGCCAGCACTATTAATAAAACTTTTTAACAAACACATTGTCATTACTGGCTGTGTTTTCTATTTTCGCACACTCTCACTTGCTTCTTCTGGCAGTCTGGCGTTACTACTGAACATGCCAGCATCTATTATGAAAGCACGACCCTTTTCTCATTATTTTCGTTCAAGGCTTCAGAGAAACAATGAGCTTTGAAGTGTAAAATATGATCCCTGCACATCTGTCGTTGCAGCTCGGCTTCATATATAAATAAGTTGTCAGAGAGATGAAATGCATTTTGTTTACTGTACACAGTAAGACAGTGTGGTGAATGAAAGGAAATGTACTTTTAATGCGACATGGTCACATCCAAGAGGCATCAGTACAGTATAAGTGCTCTTGTCTGTATTTTTCACTGGTTGAAGTTGGTGGATGCTTACAAATTCAGACCACTGACCACTTCCTTGACCACCTTTAAAGTCCACATCTTCTACCTGTCATTACGTTACTTGGATGTTTAGCCTTCAGCGCGCAGAATGATGCACAGTTTGACACTAGGAGGCTGTTTACGCATTCAGTTTCTCTGCACCCAGTGTGAGTTCAATACGTGGAAGAACAAGACGTTTTTGCAACATCACAACTAATTTTGGTCCAACACGCCACCTCCACAAGTGCGATGTGGAAACTTGAAGCCTCCTGCCCACTTGTACTGAAAATGTACTTTTCAGTGCAGCAGGAGGCTTCAAGTGTCGTTAACTTTTGAAATAAAAGATATTTTCATGCTTGCAGATTTTTGATTGTTCAATGAGAAGGAAGGAGTAGATGCCATTTTAAGAATGTCGATCAAGTAATTGACCTTTATTGAGGAAATTCGACATTAGTCACAAATAATTTTTCAAAGCAGCACATTTTTAAGTGTCTTAAAAGACGCCCGCAGGTGAAGATTTGCAATTTCAAGGCATGTAGGTTAGAGCAAGGCGTTTTATAATGACAGGAAATGTTTCATCTTGAATCATAATGTCTGCAACTCAAAAAGAGAAAGTATCTAATCTCATAATCAATGAATTATTGATCAAACAGCTTCAATTTAGCTATCTGATTGCAGGTTATTGACCCGTCTGAGATACATTTGGGCAAGCATTTGGGTTTAACAATCTATCATGACTGATTAATCCAGCAGACAGATGAGGGTCACTCAACTCAACCCCCCTCCCCCAATTTCAAATACATCCTGAACCACAAATGACAAAAAAACAGAGAATCTAATGCAGTGTCATGTGCAACCTTAGACTGCTCATCTGCTCTGTTACGTAAGATTTCAGCAGACTGAAGAAGTGACAGAAACTGTCAAAACACAACCTGTCCTGTCTGCCCCAAACAGCCAGCTGAGGAAACAAGACGATCAGGACAGGAGACTTTTCGGTATTGGAACTCAGCCTGACAGCCTCCCAGTGAGATTTGGCTCCGCTTTAGCACAGTCACCTCTATCTCCTCTCTCTTTTAAGGATAGTTATCTACTTGTCAGTAGGAGGACAGGACAGAGAGAGAGAGAGAGACAGAGAGACAGAGAGACAGAGAGAGAGCTGTATTACCTGTCTCCACCTTCAGGGAGTCCTCACTTGATTAATGAAACAATTGACTCAGTGATTAACACCTGTGCATCGAGTTACTAAAAAAAGCCCAGGGAGACCTGAAATGGTGAGATATTGATTTCCTCTCTTCCCTAAGCGCAAACCCCATCTCCCCGTCCCCTACCCTATGACCATGAGGAAGAAACTGAGCACAATGCAGTCTTTCTAATTAATCAGCTCATCTACATATTCACTGGGGCTGCTTTGCATTTAATCACACTGCGGTTAATACGAGACGCGTGCCCCTGTATTTGCATGCAGCTCTTTTGCATGCAAAAGGGAAACTTGAAACTGTTCCCCAAACAGTGTTATATTTGTGTAGTTAAATGACAAGAGGGGGTGATAATGAATGAATTATGAGATCACTTTAATGCAACATTTGGACGACGCTGCCTTTTTGGTTTTGTTCCCGCGTCTGCCCACTCTCACTGTTGTTTGCTTTCATGATGATTGATTGAAGTAGCTCTCTGGATTCGTCCACAACAACCAGTGACTGTTTGACTTCCAGTCTCCTTGTCAAAGTCTGTCTTTTTAGTATAAAGGGGGAAATCTGGTATTTAAGAAACTGGGTCACATTTTGCCTGTTTTGTCTTGATAATGATAACATTTCACTTGTCACCTCTTACAGAGATATGGGAAACGTGGACTTCTGCAGGAATGATGGTTCTGCCGACTGTGTATTCAATGCAGTTTGCTACAAAGGCATTTCCAAGGGACTGCTCTGTGTCTTTACTTTCAGTCAGACTAAAAGGCAAGAGTTTGAGATGAATTCTGTTAAATATAAGGGCTTTGGAAAGCTGTCGGCTTAAGCTCCTCCACATTGCCCTTGCCATAGTCTCTGTCTCTTACAACCTAATTTCCATCAGAGAGGTGGTGAGTAAAATGTTGTAATGACAAAGAGTCATAACAGACAAAAGCACATCCTGATCCTGAATGGCCGTTTAGTGTCAATTCATTCACTCAGCCTGACATTGTGCTCATGTTAGCTTATTTCTGGCTGAAAGAGAAAGTATTCAGATGTCTGGAAAATTTGGGATAGCCATGAATCACAAGCCTTGGATCCTGTTCTGTGTGTCCTAAAAATTAGACTAAACTCGAGTTTTGGTTCGTCATAGCTGACTGAAACATTAAATACTGATCGTTTGAAACGTCCTTTTGGTGTTGCCCACAGATGGACGCTGTTCCCGCTCTCCACTGGCTACAGCGGGGGCTGCGGAGTTGCTGTTTAAAGTTTAAAAGTCCAACATGAATTATGGCTGTTGTGATGTTTTTTTTAGACGTTTACAGTAGTGCTGCAGGCCGGCAGCCGCGGAGAAGGAGTCATCTCGTCACGCAGACAGATGTGATCTTAAATGAATAAAATAAAATTGATTTTATGTAACGGGTAAAGATTTACACACTGTTGCATACAACACAGCCATTGTGTCTCTTTTTTCAAATGACAGTTGACTTCATGAACAAAAATTATTAGTTTTTTCTGCGCATTGACACTCAGTTTAACGTACTGGAGGATAAACCCAGCTGTGCCAGCAGTTTTATCCACACTTGTTGCCATTTCAGTCCCTATTTTCATGGATGCACCTTTGTAGCTATGCAGGAAGCTGATGCCACATTCTTGTATCCACCTACAAACTTTGACTGACTCGACCGTTTCTCTACACGTCCATCAATTGATCAGGATAAACCAGAGATGTGGCCAAAAAATTCAATTTATATTTGAACACCTTAAGCTATTAGAATCACAACTGTTGTTAGAGCTCCATACGGTGACATGGAAGCAGCGTTCTTCGTGTACTCAGGGTTTTAGGACAAAAGCATTATTGTAAATTGCATCCATTATCCAATCGAAACACTGAGCACTTAAGCGTTGAATGCTACGACCCCACAACAGATCCAGTTCAATAAGGTGATCTGCTCCTTTTTGACTGCAATGATGAGGGCAATCAGAAAGAGAAAGGGGGGGATGGTTGGAGGATAAAGGTGCTTACTGGCACCATTTACAGCTGTCCAGCCCTGTAGCTATACAGTAGCATTATTCTGTCACACAGATCAGAGGGGTCAAAAGTTCCCATCTCTTTACATAGGATGCACATCCCCTCTCACAGGGACACAGCAGAAAGAGGGGATTCATTAATTGGAATTCTGGGCCTGAGGTGCAGTGGGTGCGTGAAGGCTTTGTAAGGGAACGTTAATGGACAACTTTCGATGTGAAGCTCAGTTGTTCTTTGTACCGGGACCTTGGCTGAAATCTACTGTAAACCTCTCTCTGGTGGCAAGCACACTCCTATTATCGACTGTAAAAAGTAAAAAAAAAAAGAGGGATTGTGTAACAGGAAATGATTCACAGGATGAAGATGAAATATGTGTGAGTGATTTTTGTTACAGTTCTGTGATGGCTCATAAAAAATGGAGAACAATGCAAGAAAAGGCCTGTTTTAATTGAGTGCAAGTCCCATGGTGCGAAGGCGGACGATGAATTTCTCAGTCATGGTACAAGTGGTGGCAATGGTTCAAATAATAAGTCAGAATCTGTGTTTGATTAGAACAAGTGAACCTTTTTGCAATATTTTCAAAGCATCTTTAACACGATAAAGGTTCAATCTGTCTTTTTATCTCATAAAGTAAAAAGGTGAACAAATGAAAATGTAATAGAAACAACATTTTCCCCCTCCAAATTGCAGTTTATTTGGTCAAAATAAAGTCATTGCCCTATAATGTGGAATGATATTTCAGAGAACCTCCATGGCCTCCAGATATATTTTGTTTTGAAAGCCATACAGGAGACAGCAGCCCTTGAGAGGAACAGCAGCAGCAGTATCTCTAATGCAGCCACTTCTATAAACATTCAGACGCAATTACACTTTCTAAATGTCAGCCTGTTTATTCTAACCATTTTGTTTTGGACTGTGTCGAGAAAAGGAAGAAAATAACTGGAGAGATGAAATTGTGCTTGTGACGAGAAACAGGATACAAGCAATTTTGTGTTATTTGGGTTTTTGATGAGTCTATTATTTCAAATATGGAGCAATCATGGAAGAAAGCAACAAGGATTTTATCGCTGGGTATCTCTTTCCCATGATGTTCGTATACGTGAAAAAAGACAACATCGGTTGTTTATAGCGGCTTATATTTACCATTATTTTTAAGTGGTGACCTCTAATGGCCATTGTAATTATGACAGGGGCAAAGTAGAAAGCCTGTAAAGAGGGTTTTGCTGTTTAATTTAACTTATTAGCAGACAAATACTCACATATATTATATGTTGAGACGTATTAAAGATGTTCTGACATGTTTTCCAAAATCTAAACAATTTCTAAGACAATTTGAAGAGGATGGTGCATATCTGATAAATACAGTATGTCATCGAGTGAGCAAATTTAGACAAAGATTTGTTTGCTATCAAGTGTTTAACCTTCAACTGAATGCTGAAGGCAAAGCAAAGCAAAGAGAAAGGAAAGAGTTCTGAATAGTGCAAACAGATCAGAAGTTGATACTTGAGGAAGAGAAACCAGCATTCGTCACAGCAGCAGTGACAGCTGGACTTTCAGCTGAGTCTGGCTCTTACACCAGCAGACAGAGGACAGCCGGCTGCCCAGATGTACCCAAAACAGAGTCCCACACAGCCCCTCTGCCCCTGAGGTCTATTAGCCTCAGATGGTGCCATTTCTGCTGCCCATCCAGACTCCTCATCTCCACTGAGCAATGAGCCAGCCGCTGTGGGACGAAGTGGCACGCAACATTCCCAGACAGATGTCAGTGCTCAATTCATCACACTGTGCAGATGCACACCGGTGGACCTGTGGCTCATTGACCAGCTGACACAGGTATCTATATCTGTAGACCATGCATTTTCACTCCAGGACACTATAAACCGAAGCTCGTAGCGAAAAAGTGCAGTCTCAACGCGGCGTCGCCTGCTTTTCGGCTCCGTCTCTGCAGGTTAAGTTGATGTAGCTTAACTGTGTTTTTAAAACCAACACCAGCGCAAGCATGAACTCAAATAAAAGATTATGTTCGATATGACATCCAAACTTTTTTTCCTTCTTCTTTATCTAAACATTTATCTTGTTTACTCTTTTATAACAACTACGATTTCTTTAGCATTATTTTTGATTGCAGGTTTTGTGCCATTTGAATCTCAATCAAAGGAAGTAAGACAGAAGCTAAATGCATAATGGTCATGTACGCTACAGCATATTCAGTTGTGACGTTCTTCAATACAAATTCAACAAAAGCAACTTATCCGTATGACTACTGCTCTGTAACGTCATCCGCTGTGATTTAGCGTCAAAGCTCACTAAGAACAAAGACTCCCCTGAAGAGAAATACAGCACATGGTAATAAAACAGCACTGAAATGAAAAAGAATTTTATTAGCTTTCCAGAAAGCCTTGAGGCGTCGAAAAGATCTATATGTGCTGTCATGATTTCATCATATCCTGCAAGGTGTGCATTGATTTTTTTCTCTTTGGCATGGAAACACGGCACTTCAGCAGTGTTTTTTCCTTGCAAAAGCAAAGTATGCATTTGAACAAAACACACAAAATATTTGTATTTTATCCGTTTTTTTATTTCTATTTTTATGTAACAAACATCCTCAGTATTTGGGATACATACCAGGTGAATACCAAGGAGGTAAACACTAACAAATCAAAGCTCAATTACTGCTTGAAACCACTTCTGGCATTACTCATCAGTTTGAGTAGCAACACTGTTGTTGTTGTCTCAAGTTTAGGATGAAAACAGAATCAAAGCAGACGAATGTGTGCTGTCCCAAATTTATGCTTATTTAATGCAGAGCAGCAGCCAAAGAAACAAACATTTTACAGCCCTTGGCTTTCGTCGTCATCAGTACGAGTGCAAAAATTCATGATTTGTTTTCCCCATTATGTCCCAGAGTCTATCATTAGTATGGAGTCAGTTGTGAAGTGTTTGAATTGTGAAAGTTTCAGGAGGAAGGTAAGAGCCCCTTATTACTGTGGAACTGGTTTGAAGCAGCACTATAAACTGAAATCAAGGCAAAAACCTTTTACTTATGAAAGCTTTTCCCCCCATTCCTTTAGTTTCTTGATTTTTGTCTCTTTTTCTCATAGTCTGTTGTCGTTATCTCAGTATATACAAAATGTGCTACAGAAAAAAGTTTGCCTTGTACTTTTTCACGCACATTTAATCAGTAATGAGATCTTTTCCAAGTTTATTACGTTCAGTAACAAATTTGATCAGATGCCCATTTGAAAGAAAGTCCCTCCTGAAATATTTCCAAATGCCTGAAACTGCTCACATCACAGGGTGACATGCATTTTCTATTCATTTAAGCTACATCTCACCCAGTTGTTTGCACTTTGTGATGTTTTTTTTAATATTCACTTGGACTCAACGCTGAACTGATTACATTTGGTGGTCAAAGGCCTCTGTGACCTCACAAAACACGTTTTTGATCATAACCCAAGAATTCATACACCAACTCTGATTAAATTTCCACACACGTCTCATAGGATAAAATGATGACATTTTATATCCAAAAGGTCAAAGGTCAGCTTCACTGTGACATCATGTTCTGCAAAAACACCTTTCTGGCCATTATTCAACGTCATAACTCAGGATGTTGATATTGAGCTCCAAGAACCCTCGGCATCAGTGCAAGTTTTCAGTGTGCAGTGCAGCCTGATAGACTTCTACAGACAGTCCTTTCTCACTCCCAACTCATCAAATGACGCAGCAAAAAGACCAAGAAAAGTACATGTATCATGTGAGTCTGGACAGACAGGGTTGTGAAGTGAAACCAGACTGGTTTGTGGAGGCGTACAATTTCAAGGTAGTGATTCTAGTTCTCTATAGGACATGAAGGGGACTCTGTTTACTGCAGACATGTCACCGCGATTGCAGAAGCCATTAAATTTTGCTCCACTGACAGCTGTTCAGGGTTATTCATCAAATGATGGAGTGAGGGAGAAAGTTGGAAAGATGAGGCGAACAGGAGGAGATGCAAATCTGCTGAGGAAGGGAGCGCACAAGTTGATGAAACATTTCTTGGACAATTACCCCCAGGTTCAGCTGGTCCTCGTCGGCCACCCAGACATTTCTCTTTTCTTTACTGAGAAGTTACCTCATGCCTTTGTGCTGTACTAACCTTCAAAGAAAGTGTTCTTTTCTTAAATTTATGACTTCATAGAAAACACGATTATTTACATACACAGACCTGACTTACACCCACGCTGAAACAGAAATCCATTAAAAGTTTCCTGCCAGTTGTGGCACATGGTGTCGATCAAATTGAAAATCCTCAGCCCACCCTGGTACGAGTAAGATGTACCTGAACTACCTTGAGTGGCAGCCTGATTAGACTTAGCTGACACTTCCTCGTTCTGTCACGCAAAACAAACACCCCCACAGACACGCGCAAACATGCACAAACGCTCGCAAGGCCACATGACAAAGGTGAGGATCATCATGCTGTTTATTCTTTATTCACCTCTCAAGGACACAGACCTTTATCGGGGCTGACCAGGGCTGTGCCCCACCTTCCTCCCCTCCAATATGCCACTGAGTTATGGAGCGCCTGCTGATGCTCCTTAAAGGGCAGCGGGACGAGAAAGAGAGATGCAGCGTATGCTTAACACTAAGCCGATGGCTCCAGACACTCCCCATCCATCACTGTCTGCCCTGAGCAACCTCTTTTTGCTTGCCATTCCACCACTGAATGGTGGGCCCTCCAGGTCATACTTACATATGGTGGAATTATGCTAACCGCTTCTCTCAAAGAGCAGCCATTTAAAGGATTTCGGGTAAATCCAAAAGAGAAAGGAGGCATTTTTGTCTTTGCAAGCAGCAGTTCTCAGGTATGCATAAAAAGCTGAAATTGTCAAATAAGTGAAAACATCACTGCTGCCTTAGGCATGAACACCTGACGCCTGAGGGAAGAGGAAAACTTATGCAGTTGTTATACTTTAGGGTACTATTGAGTTCTTTCTGAGATGCACAACCTTTGTTGTTCAGCGTTGTGTGGGACTGATTTGATCAAATCCTTTCATCTAAAATCATAAGGATGCTGTCTTTTTCTGTTTTTTCTTTGTTTGCAAGTCTAGACGTCGGACGATAAAATTACGTAACAGCCTTCATTATATTTCAAAGCCCTCAAGTGACTGTTGTGCAATTAAAACTATAACACTGTGAGTGCTTTAAGGTAGAGAGGCAATCTGAGGTATTTTCATGAAGGCAAAATAAAATTACTTATCAACCGTTCAAGGTTACAGCTCACTTGGTGATAAGGCAAATTTCTATTGGCTTTGTGAACGTATGGGAGAATTAAGGCATTCCAATCTCGATAATGTATGTATCATGGTGAGAGCGTAGGCGTACGAGATTATGATCCAGTTTAATTGGAGGCCTGCGTCATTCTTACTCTGTGGGTTTGACTCTTCTGGTCAAATATAATTTTCTCATCAACACTGCTGGACGTCAGCGGGAGCCAGTTAGAACCAATGTGATTCCAAATGAGTTGGAATTAAGAAAATGACTCAATTAGTGGATATTTATTCACAGCTGCACACTGCCCAGGGAGGCAATTAACTCGTTCAGTGCCAGAGCATGACTCAGAGGTGCCTGAAACATCGAACCGTGTGCATGAAGTGAATGACAAGGTCAAATCATGCATGTGTTTTTACGAAGAGGACCAGATGATTTGTTTTCATGGTGAAAAATGCCCCATGAGTTTACAACACAAACACTGTAGCCTTGTTCTAAAATAGATGTTGAATTAATGATCAGTTTCCACTCAGTTCTTGATGTTTTTTTTAATTTCTTTTCCATTTTAAAGTGACTAAAACAATATAGTCTCAAAATACACCATTCTGTTATATATGAAATTAAATATATGACTGTAGATTACTGAGTCACTTGTATTTGTATTCAAACTGAGTAAGATGAGGAAGAAGAATTGTGCAGTATAAATATATAAAATCTGACTGAGAGCATCTTTTAATATTTTATTTAAAGCAATAGGTTGACATTTTGGGACATAGGTTTCTATGCCTATTTGCTTGAATGATACTACTCTTACATTTGTCTGCTGAATATTACGCTACAATCAGGAGATGGTTAGCTTAGCTTAGCATAATGTCTGGAAAAGGGGCAAGCAGCAAGTTTGGCTCACTTAATCCTAAGAAGCCTTTGATTACAGTTTTAAAACATTATTTTCGTAAATATAAAATAGAATAGTGAGCTTTAGAGGTGCTGTATAGGCAATTTTTGTTTCCTTTGGGCAGGGCAAGGCTAGCTTTTCCCCCTGCTTCAGGCTAAGCTAACCAGCTGCTGGCTTTAGCCTCATATTTAATGGACAGATGTGACAATGCTGGTGACCTTCTCATCAAATGCTCTGCAAGAGCGCTGTAAGGTTTCAGGATCAGTCTGCAAAGTCATGCAAAGTTAACAGCACCTCCAAATTTGGCATTCAACTGAGCACTTATCCGGACTGACACCCTGCACAGTCTACAGTCAACACTGGAGTAAACTACTCCCAGAGCAGCATGATTATGAACAAATAAAAGGAAGAGTGGATCAGCATCAGCAGCTGCCTCCATAGATTAAACAGAAACATGTTTGTATCCCTGGAGTGCTTAGATGAGTGATGAACATAGATTTATTTTGTATTATATATAACTACACAGTCCCTGATCACACATGTTTAAAATTTAATGTGAAGCTTTAAAACTGCTTTCCCCTGTAGCTTACATGTGTACTGAAAATGCCAAAAAAAAAAAAAAAAACTTCACACAGCTCACTTTAATATTTCTAACTAGCTTCAACCATATGTTTTAGCTGGTAAATGTCTACTTTGAGGACTGTAGGAATATTATTAGAAGGGTTATTTTGTCAACATAAAGGGGGAGGGGTACCTATTTTTTTCTTTTTTGCCAGGGTAATGTGATTTGGGGCAAAGAAGGAAGAGTCTGTCAATCTTTTCTCATCCCAGAATTGTGTTTTATTCCATTTATACAGGCATGAACATAACATTATGTTCATGTAATCTAATTCATATTTATTGCAGGAGCCAGTCGGTGCTTATAAAATTGTGCTTTACTCAACATGATGACCCAGAAAAGAGCACATTTTACTTCTGGATTATGTTTGAGGGTAAAATTATGCTAATAACAAAACTGGTGTAACAAGCCAAAGATTATGTTATGAAGCTCCAAAAGATAAAAAGTGAGAATGACAAAGGGTAAAGCAACAAATTTAGTCGGGAAATAATTTATGGAGTTCAAAATGAGTTCAGGTTTTCAGCATTTTCATTATTCAAAATGTAACTTTTACTCTACCATAAACATTTTTGACTGAGCAGTTCACTTCCAGCTTGAATTTGAATTTGCCACTATAACAAGTCAGATAAACTACTTCTCTCTTAATGGCGGTTCTGTGCACAATATCAGTGTTTTGCAGTGTGTGTATTTATTGTTCATTTGGCACAGGCAGCCGTGGCAGCGGTGCAGACTTTGCCTGGAGTATGCAAGTCTGTGTGTTGTTCCAGGTGATAATTAAGGCGACATAAAGTGGATAGCTCTCTGCTCGCTCATCTGTGCAAGTAAGTACTGAGTTAATGGGCAGCAGGAAATGGAAAACTTTATTTTGCCACATCTTTTGCCCTGTGTTTTAATTGTGTGCACCAGCCTTGGCACATTTGCTCTAGGTCCATGTTAATTTGGACACTGCACACGTCTGACTGGTTTGGTTTTTAATCTGTTTAGTCACCAGTGTCACTTTCAATAGCGTGTGGTGCTGGATCTTGGTTTGGAGACACGCCGGTGGGCTGTAAACATGCAGGAATGTGTTGGTGTGTGATTGTGCTGTGTTTTCAGTAATGTCACTTCTCATTTTGCTTATTCACTTACTGGTAACCTACTACATTCAGCAGCATTGTTGTAATTCTTCTTTTCTCTGCAGGCCATAAGTATAAACTGTAAATAAAACAGTACGTGTGCCTCTCTTGGTTGTTTTTCATGATTCCTCCATGAAAACACACTTCCACATCCTGCACATACTGCACATCCGAGTCAATCAATAGCAGCAGTCAGAGAGAGCTTGAAAACATCACTGATATAGATGTTTCTCAAATTCATAAAATATACAATAAATGCAGGCACACAAAAAAATACACTTCAACACCTCAAAAGCCTTCACATCCACATCAATACATACAAAACACACATGCACAAACAACCTTGAGCTTCTCCTTCAACACCAAACCATGGCCTCCTATAAAAGTCTTGCCCCCCCCAACACTTATAGTATAGATTTTATTTTATGAGAACCTGTCTATGATTTATGAGAATGGTGTATGTACGTATATGCAGTGTTGCAACCACCTCCTGGACCAAAAGAGCAGTGTGTCCCACTAAAACCTGACAGCTTTAACCTTCTATTGGGGTTTACAGAGCACTGAAATCATTGCATAGCAGCTATTACGATATTTTAGGGTGAATGAAGTACTACAGGTTTATGGTGCAAAACTAAAGGTGTTAATGTAGATAAACTTGACATAAAATACACGGTAGTCAAAGCTGAATAAACAACACCGGAGTGCTTAGCTTTGAAGCTGATCTTGACTACTTGGCTGCTTCGAGGCTTGAGTGTCTTAATGGCAACGGCAGAAGCTCCGTTTTATAATAAAGGTGTTCATAGAGAAATGATAATGCAATAAAGCTGTCAGCAGGATGATTATTATAACACCGGCGCTCATATCCCAAAGGGATTATAAAACATGAGAGAACAGAGAAAAGCTGTTTTCTACTTAATTTTTTACAACTTCTTGTTCGTCCTCATTTTCCTTCTTTAGAAATGCACATTTCAAACAAAGCATAAATAACACTTTGGCTACTAAGTTTTACTGGACTCTAATTCATGCAGCATTCAAGCTAAACTAACTAAATATAAAAGATGACCAACAAAAATTTCAGGAGGCCAACACCATGCACGTCCTCCAGGATCTACATCACCTACAAGTATATCACATAACCCTATTCACTATCTACGCTGCGTCTCTGCAGGTCGTGTTTCATGACCGTCGAGGGCAAAAGCTTTATTGGGCATCTCTCTTCAGGGTGTTTCTGTCATGATTGCCAGAGTGGCACACAGATGAACAGAAACAGAATTATTACACGATTACATCTCGCTCCTGCTCCTTTTATCCCCCCCACGTGGCTGTTGATGATATTCTGAGCTGGTGTCCTACATGCCGCTCGCATTCCCTCGCATATAAATCCAGACACAGGCTGCCATTTGAGGTTTTACGGCGTGCACAATCCAAGTCAACAACAGCCTTGTGCAAGCTAAAACAAGCTTTTGTAACATTAGACAAGCGATATGGAAGAGACTGAATGGCAAGATGGTCACCTTTATTTTTTTCTTTCACTCTTCTCTTTTATTTATTTACCTAATTTTACTTCCCCCTGACTCTTTTTAACAGATTTTCCTTCTTTTTTCTTCTTTCGCTGTGAATGCACGCACACACTCATGCTCATGCACACGGCCCAAACAACCAACCCTAGCAAAGGTCACTGCTGGCCGTTATTATAATATTTATTGTTATTAGTATGGTGATGTAATGTCTAGTCCTTGTCATATTTTCTCACTTAATGTCTCTACCTCTGTTCCGTGTGTGCTCTGCAATAAATCAAAACAACTAGAATTACCACCAAGTCAAGGGTCAGTTTGCATCCATGTCTGTCCAGAGTCATAACACACATAGTGAAGACTTTGAAGGAACTCAATGAAAAACATGCTGTCTTCATTTAGAGACTCTTCTCATGGAGGAGCACAGAGGACTGAGCGATAGATTGATAGAGATATAGAGAGCTTCATCTCATTGTGCAGCAACAATCACTTGAAACTCAATATCAGCAGAACCAGTGAGCTTGTGCTGGACTGCAATGTTTCAAATATGGATGCTCCTTCAAAGACGCCACAACTTCTAAAACATGGATGCTTACACACCTTCAATCCAGCAGCACAGAAGATCTACACGATCACCACAGTGTCAGGGTGGACACCCAAGATTAGTGTCACTAATTAAGCATCCGACCAAATGTGAAATAATTCAGCACAAGAGAAAGTATTTTCAGAGACTGAGAGCACCATTAATGATGACTGACCAACCAAAGTGTCTCAAGAAATTAAATAAAATGCCTTTCATAACAAACTTCAGAGTTCTTGTTATTTGCTACAGCAATACAAACCCACTGAAAGCTTTTACCTGCAGCATAAATAACCTGTCAGTGCAGAATGCAACATGGGTTTGTGTCCATGCACGGCGTGTGTGTGTGTTTGGTGCTTGTGCCTGTGTTAAGGTGGGCTTCAAAAGCCAACGGTTGCCATAGAGACGAGCATAGAGAATTAGGGGTGGAACAGGCGCTGAGGGAGACATCACTTGTGTTTGTGTAGTTATTGTTCCAATATGTTGCCCTCCCCTCCTTCATTGTCTTCCTCTTCCAGCATCCTCGAAGTCACAAATGACCCCCATGCATCTCCAGCACTTTCCAAACTCCTTTCACTGATCTCTTGTTTTATAGTTTTAGCTTAGTATTCTGTTGATGTTTAGCCCCCACATACGCTCCAGCTTGTGTTCCCATTGACCATATTTATTGGTGTAATTCCTCACTCTTAAGACAGGAGGAGCGATATTGCATTCCCTGGTGTCATTTGCCATCATTCCATTAGTGTCTGCTGGTTTCATTCTAATGTAATACCAGCAAGCAAACATGCAGCTGATTATCTGACCCTCCCCCATCCAGATGCCCCCACTCTGGTCTCAAAGTCCGGAGGAAAATGTGATTTAAGGAGAAATGTTCTGTGCTGCACCGACAGTCTGTTGCAGAAGGTTTAATTTGTGAAGTTCTGGCTCAGTGTGGCGCTAAAAAGGTCTAATTTTGTTGCTCTGAAAGAGACAGAGATAGAAAGTGGAGAAAATGCCGGGCTCCTCTTTTTGGCAGCAGTAACAGCGTCCAAACAAAACAGATGATACCAGCAAAGCACTAAATCACTGTTTTTATTAATCAAAGAAGGAAAAAAAACAGAGGTTTTTAAAGAATATCTCAGTTCTGTGGTTTCTCTTAAGGACCTCAGCTGAATGTCAAACACAGAGCACCTGTGTCAGCCCTACCTTGCTCTCCTTTATTTTAATTATTCCCTTCACTCTGTTCCTCTCTCTCTCTTCCCTACATCTATATGGCCATCAGAAAAAAAGAAAAAAAAAACTCTATGTGGACATTCTGTCTAATTAAGGGATTAGATACACTTCCCTGGTCTTGTAGAAAAGCTCCATTTATTTCTTCTTATTGAATTTTCGTTTGTGTTGTTTCTGTTTTATTCAATTTTACACCGCAGTTTGTATTCATTACGAGACAACGAGGAGAGTCAGCGGGCATCCCGAACAATGCCACGCAGAGTTTAAGTATCTCCGTCTGAGCATTGATCGGAAAGTATTTGCGTGCATTACCATCTTAATGTTCTTGACTCTTCCTCCATCAAAAAAGGCATGGCAGGCATCCAGGCCCGGCTCATGTAGTAGCATGTAAACATTCCTGGTCTTTTATTTTTGTAATATGCATTGGCTGCAGGGTCAGAAAACATGAGGTGGCTTATCAATCATAATGACATATTCTGAATACACTAAGCTGAACTGTGATATCCGGTAATTTTTCTGTGCCAACTCTATTGCTGTCTGTAACAAAACCCATTCAAGATATACTGCAAACATGAACAACTATTAGTCGTTTCACTGGAAGCAAAGGAGAAAATCGTGTGATGCTATTAGAAAGCTCCACGGATGGAGGAGGGCAAGGTGGATGGGTGGGTCAAAGAAAACATAACCAGGTACTGTAGTCATCATTTCAACCATGAAGACAAAGGTCTCCTAACTTTACTGAAGCTGTTATTTCAACCCAAACCGCAGTATTTCCCTGACAAGTCATGTTTGTGCTTAAACCAAATGTCAACCACTCAACCCCTGTGGAATGATGCTGTTACGTCAATGGCGGGGCTCAGATCAGAAAATGCTAACATGTTGTGCTGGAGGCCAATTTCTTAAGATTTGATGGAAACCTATTTAAATCAGTAGTAAAAACATGCTAAATTGTGTTAATCCCTTAAACCTCACTCACTCACAATTACTGATCCAATGACTGCAGGAGGGTCATTTATTACAAACTGATGCTGTGCAGCTGAATGTTGTTCAAACCCACAGAACTCTATTTTAAATCGTAGTTTCCAAAGATGCCAAATGTGTCTGAATTTTTGTGAAATGGTGCACAAAGACTGAGGTGTTTAACATTTTAATTTGATATAATGTGTGACTATTGTCTTCAATTGTTAATCATATAGTGTAGCTTTGATAAAGAGGCCAACACAGAATATATCTTACTCATGATCCTGTGAGAAAATGGGGAAATAAAAGATTTAATCACATTTTAAGGAGTTTTATATCTGTTGAAAGCAGTTACAGCCTTCACCACCTCATCAAACCTGCACCTGCAGCATCATCTCCTTACATTATCAGTATGTGTCAAAGGAATACAGGCATTTGTCATGTGCCCTCCTCCACATCTGAGTACAGGTATACAATTAGCCCCAATTCTGAGACTTTAAAAAATCTTTTTCTACAAACTGGATAGAGAAGCAAAGACAAAGTTCCACACTTCCCTTGTAAGAAAGTGGATACTGTCAGTTTATCAGTGCATCTCAGCAGGGAGGACAGAGCCAATCCACAGCGGCTGGTTTTGTCAGGATCCATGCCACATTGAGCTTTTGTTTCCTCAGCTTCCCCGGAGAGCGAGCCATGAGCCTGAGAGATGCGACTGAATGTCAGCCTCTCTGAAAAGAAGATCCCACAGGTGTCTCAGCAGGACACGGCTTAAAGAAGGCCTCCAAGACAGCTGGGCACAAACCAGCAAAACCCTGCCTGCAAGTCGTATCTAGCTCGGGCATCATGCAATTCTGTGGTCTGAAAGGAAGGTGCACGGGAGTTTTTGTGAGCCATAAAATTGAAGCTGACAGGAAAGTTCATAGAAGTAAAAAGAAATTAAAAATAGTAGGGTATTTTTACACCGAATCAGCCTCGGCTCACCATCCTCGCTCAGCCAGAGATGTAGATTTAAAGATGCAACTTCTTGGAACTTGGAAAGTGGGAAGTGTTTTGCAAATTTGGAAAAGGTTACAGTGAGACACGTCCCAGAGGGTGGCTGTCATTTTTGTGATATAAAAAAACCCACAAAGGTTCTTTTGAGGTATTAAAACCACTGTTCAGGGATTTGAAAGGAGGAAGATAATTATGATGAAGGAGGAGGCTGTGATTTTCATTCACAAAGACATCAGAAGGCAAAAGTACAAGAGTGACTGCATTCTAATAGACTGTAAACAGGAAACAAAAAAGAGTGGGTGGAGTATCCCACAGTGGAGACAGTAGCTGCAGGGCGCCAAAGCCATCGGAACCAGAGAAGCGACCTAAATGTTCATGTATAGACGTAGTGATTGCAAGGATTCATATATTCAGCAAGAGTAAGCATCTCATTTTATCTGTGGGTGCCAAGGAATCCTATCAGTATAATGCATATTACACACCAGGATGAAAATCCAAGAGACAGAGCCCAAAGTAGTTCAAAAAGAGAATCTGAAATGTGCAGCTGAGATCCTTTTTGAGGTCCAGGAAACCAGTTCTCATTTCCAGTAGTTGCTCTGCATTTGGCTTCCTCCTCATTAATTTTCAAAATAAGATGCTGTGCCTTTGCACGTCATAAACCTAATTACTCATGATGGATGTTAGACAAGTTTCTGACAAGAACTAATAACTGTGTTGATCATTCCCTGAGAGATTGCCGCTTCCATTTCCTCCCACACCCAAACCCTGCCTTCGATCACGTCTGGGGATGCTTTGACAAAATAAACCCACAACATGCTGATGAATTATTCAAATTTGACTCAGTGATGTATGAAGACGGAGTTGCGAGACAGAGATGCGGTTAGCACCACTGGAAAACCTCCTCCCTCCCGCCGACTGAACCTCCAGTCAAACCAATTACCATCCATACCCCTCCAGCTCTTCAGCTCCGTGCGAGAAGAAGAAATAGAGGCGGCTGCTTACATTATTCCAGAGCTGCCGCAGTCAAAACCGCTGCGGTGCAAAGATGCAGGTGGTGGAATTCATCAATTCATAGTGCAGCAGAAAGTGATTTCCAGTTGTTCCAGCAGTTTGTCAATCGCAGTCTGCTCTATCGAGAGGAACAGGAACACTGCTTTCATGACCAATTATTCAGATTTCTATCTACCTTTTATTTCAAAAGAATGCGGTTTGGGTTTTGCCCCCGTCAGTGAGTTTGCAGGAGGAAGGCAGTGTCTGCCAGTTGGTTGCTCAGTGTTATTAATTCAAAGCTCTGTAGTCTCAATGGGTGCAAGATGAAGCAAATCCAGCTAAAAACAGCCTCAAGAAGAACTCATCCGTCTTTCTCTCTGATACAGGCATAATGTGCCATATTACACGTTATGGGGAGACAAAACATGTTGTTTAAAGGTTTTGTGCAGCCATCGGTGTTTACTGGCAGAGTGAAAGACTTTCCTTGTGTTGTTAAGTTTATAGCGAAGTTGTTTCAATCTGCGAGGGAAAACACAGTTAAACTGAGAAGGATGAAAGATTTTTGTTGTTGCCTTGGGTATCTTGAACCAATAGAAATCTGCTGTTAGTCTTATTTTTTGTGAATTCTCCTGCGTCTTCCTAGTGTGAGAATTTCACAAATACTGAGTATGGAGAGGTACTACGAGAGCTCATCATATCAGCCTGCTGCTGCCCACTGACGGGTTGAGAATACCCCCGTCTTACCCGCTCACTCTCCTCTCTTAATTCTTCTCCCATCGTCCCAAACTGTATGACTTTACGATGCTCTCTTTCTCAGCCCCCCTCTCTCTCTCTCATGTGCCCCCGGCTGTTGGTCTGAAGCTGTCTTAAATATTCATAACCAGGGATAGGAGGAAACTGATGAGGAGAGCAAAGAATCACACACGCCCTCAGAAAAAAAACCACATCAGTGCAGCACCTTGTTGTTAGTGCGGTAAACAACACAGCCCTTATTTGCAGCTCACCTTTTGGACCAAGCTTTCAAACTAAATATGTCGCTCAAAGATATAATAATAAAAACATCAAAAATGCTATCTTTTTGACTTTTCTTTGCCAGTTTCACCAGGCCAACATCATCTTCATCCCCTACAGATACCTTCCTCCTCTAGATCGACACCCTGACTACTCACTATGATCCCTCACTGGCTTCCCACCTATTAAAAAGACACTCGTGTTTGATGGTGGGAATTGAACAGATCTCTATTAGCCATCTTAACATTATTGATTTTAGGAGTTGAGGAAACAGTTCTGATTGTATATTAAATGTTAAAAATGGGCCAGATAAAGGACAAGATACAGACAAAAACCCTCTCAACCCTTTTGTAATAGATTAGAAAGCCCTAAATAGTTCCTTCCACTAGACATATATATAACATTTAGTATCAGAAACTGCATCAAAATGTATGAATCTGGTCCCATGAGTCCCATTATGTGCTTCCTGTCAAAGTATACCTCCCGATACAAACATGCTCTCTTCCTGTATCTTTATTTTTGAGCGTGCGGCAGCGAGTGCGTGGCTCAACTATTAAAGGGTGAGTTCTTCTCCAGATTTTCTTTCCTTATGTTAAAATACCAGAGGTCATGAGTGTAAAAGATCTCAAACTTGTGTTGTTTACAGTGCTGTTGAAACTCCTGCTGTCTTCCAGCTGTGGGTTTATTTGGATGCCGGTGTGAGAACATTGTTACACAGATGAGACAGATGAAGGTCAGGCCCTTCAAAACTTTAAGAATATTTGCAATTTTCAGCACAAGTGGCTGCTCTTCGGCTTATCGTTCCTGTCTTCCAGGCATTGAATGAAAAAGTTATGATCTTTTCCTTAACTTACTTCAGTTTGTGTACAGCTCCATATTGCCCTTTAAAAGGCACTTAAAAGGCTAACTGTATCTCACTTCGCATGAACTTCTTGTCTCTTACATTCATGCAGCATCTTGAGCCTTGAACCTCATGCATATTTAAGACAAGATTTTTTTCCCCCTGAAAATGTTACAGCACAAAGATTAATGGCAAAACTTTACATTAATCTACACAAATTTCTGAGTACAAAGGAAGGATGAAGTTAAAAAAAAAAAGCATAACAACTATGGTGGTAGCTGCTGGCTGCCCTTCAAAGCAATCAGGAACTATATTACAATGAAATATTTGCTGTTCCTCTTGAGAGATCCTTATCTTATCTGAATATACTGTACAGAATATGCAAAGCTGCTTCTTTATAAGCTTTTCATCTTTTAAGCCATCAGTCGGCACAGACTTCCTTCTGGAAAGACAATGATGGAGGATAAATATGTGATTCTGCAAGTCTATTGAAACTGAAATGACCTCACAGATGACCAAATAAAACACAATGAATCACCTGAATGCTATAAAACACCTTTTCAATAGGGGGCCTGGTACATCCCGTGCCACCTCACGTAAGCACTTTCCTGATACTGCACCATGAATCATCCTCTCTCCGTTTACTGCTCTTCGTTTCTTTGTTCCGAGTCCAAATGTTGGTCATCCTGACTATTCTGAAATGAGTAGCATTAGTTAACGGCTTGTTTCCCCCCTGAAACTCTGCATTACCCTTGAGCAGCTGGGACATACTGTGCAAAGCAAAGGATTTCTGGGAAAGGGTCTGAGGTCTGTTACCTGCTTAAGCAGAAGCCTACCATGTCAACCTTTCCTTTATAAAAGATAAGATACAGTTGCTCCCGGTTTCATCATACCTTGTGTCAGAGAAATTTCTGGTTGAACTCTGCAGGTTATCGCCTCTTCGTCGAGACGCCGCTGGCTGCTGAGAATAGCGTCTGCCTTGTTTACTTTATGTAACGTAACTGAAATCCCTCTTAGACTCATTAACTCGGAGAAACATTTCCACATCCAATCGCATCAATAACAATCGAGAGCAGACAAATTAACCTGTTAAGATACAAGGATCCTGACCACAAAGGAGTCAACCAACTGTATGTTAATTGGCTCTATTTTCACCCTGACTAATTTTGCACCTAATTGGTATTGCAGCTTGGAGTCACTGATCAATTATGAAAACATTTTCAGAATGCATGCACTCAAATGCACTTTCAGCTCTGGCAGAATATGAATAAAAGGAGCAGCCTATCTCATGTGAATTCCAATTAATAATTTACATTTAAACAGACGTGTTCATTTCAAATGCCCCTGTTAGTCTGTTATTGCGCTCTGGTCATAGTGGAAAAAAAGATATCTCCTCTGAGTAGCACTCATACATCTCCGGATTTCACTCTGAGACACTGAGTATGTGGAACTAAACCAATTTCAGGTGCATTTACTCAAACGTCAGATGGTGCTTACTGTATCTGTGCAGGTTTACATCGCCAAGTAGGACCATTATTCATGTTCAAACATCACAGCCCACATCCATGCCAAGACAGCTGCTCAATCAGACTGTCAGATTATTCTGTTGATATATAACCACATAAAAACCCTGTGCACCAAAGGAAATTTTGAACCTGACTCAGTCATTAAAGCAAACGCTCAACAACAACAGCAACAGATATTTACATTCAGGTGACAAACCCTCGAGGGGGAAGTGTGGTTAGTTACAGTGCAACATAATGCGCAGAGGGAGGAGGTCAGAGAGGTTAAATAGGTCAACTAAATGTTGGACTCCTGTTTATTTCCTGTTTCCTACCAAGGGTCAGTGTGGGTTTCTTGGAACCATGACCACTAATCTTAAGTCATTTTTGTGCTGAAACCCAACCAAACCTCAAAGTCAGAGGTGTCAGACCAGAAACCACCTTTAAGCGTCGATCTGGAAGGCCAAATGACAAAACATGTTTTGTCTTCTAATCTGTAATAGGGCTTGTTTGTAACTGTTACCGGGCTTAATAATGCTGTACCACTACCACTAATAATAATATTCCATCCATTTTCTATACCGCGTATCCCTTTCGGAGTTGCGGGGGGTGCTGGAGCCTATCCCAGCCGTCAACGGGCGAGAGGCGGGGTACACCCTGGACCGGTCGCCAGTCGATCACAGGGCACAAACAAACAACCATTCACACTCACACCTAGGGGCAATTTTACAGTCACCAATGGACCTAATGAGCATGTTTTTGGTCTGTGGGAGGAAGCCGGAGTACCTGGAGGAAACCCACGCATGCACGGGAAGAACATACAAACTTCACAAAGAAAGGTCCGACCTGGGAATTGAACTGGCAACCTTGTTGCTGTGAGGCACGCGCACTACCTGCTGCGCCACCGTGCAGCCCATAATAATAATAATAATAATAATAATTAATGAAAAAAAAAGCTGCATTATAAAAATAAGAATCTGAATGACATCTGCAGTGCATTTTGTGTGTTTGTAAAGTACAGTCACTTCTAACTAAGGTACCACTGTGCAATTCAGGAAATGTTTTTAAAGACAATGTAGAGAGACAAATGTGTCTGGCTAGCGGTCAAACTGTGGATGTTGTGGTTATGCGGTGTGCACTTTAACCATTTGCCTACCACGGCACCTCAGGGACCATTCCTGAAGTGTACAATTTCAAAAGTATAATTTGCAGCACGGGTGATTTTCCGAGAAAAGTAGACGTAAATCTATATGTACTATACTGCCTCTCTTTCATGCAGATATAAATCATACTTCAGAGACTACGTGAACTTCACAGCATTCATGAAGGATTATAAATCCATGACTAATTTAAACAGAAGCAAGGACAGGTTCAACACAACTGTAAAGAATATTCACAGACAACGATGGTATTGTTGTTCCCACAAGACCAAAAGATCCTTCACTGTGAAGGAAAACTACAACCAAGAGGCAAATTTCTTAACTCTTCAATGCCTCTGTAAGCTAATTAAAATTTAATGCATAACCACATTGCTTTGCATCCTATTCATTTCCATCACACACTCACAACTGCAACATAAAAGAAGCCACAGGGCACAGTATTGTTGTCTCTCACTGTTTCGAGCCCTGCGAGTGTCACAGGCGTAACGTGGAAAATAGGACAGCCATTGATTGCTCCTTCAAAATCCACTCCAACAGAAATGAGTCACACAGACGCTGTTCAAAACTCCAATCTTCAAAAACTTATTTTATGAGCTGTCTCAGATTAAATAAAAAAAAAGATCTAAATGTTTCCCCGAGAAATGGTTCCACAGCCAATTAAGTGCATTTTGCCTGAGTAAGTTAAAAGGAGAACACAGACAGTACAGAGCACCTTATTTATGGTTCCTGCCTCATAAAGCCGCACATAGCTGCACATTCGAGTAAACGCAGCTCAAGGTGTTTTTCATGGTTACAACTCTTTGATACAGCGGCTCGTGTGTCACAAAAGGTGCAGCAATTAAAACCGACTCCATCATAGTTGTGACATGACTCAAACCATACCAGCTCCAATCAGCTCACAGCACAAATCATTGCGATTGATCTGTGGAGAATGGTGCGTCTGTGGAATAACAGTAGAGTGCAATTAAGAGTGTAATACACAAGGACACAAGCATGCTGTTTGTTCTTGGTGTCTGCAAACACTCCTGAGTCTTATTTACATGCTCATGCTTGAGTGGTAGAATCAGTAGTTCTTTTTGGGAGGATAGCTGCCTTTTAATGCACCAGAAAACACTCATCATTTAGATTTAACTATTTTTATGGCTGCACATTTAAACTGCACGTGCTTGTGTGCTCATATGTGGACCATCTTGTTTAAAACAGTGGTTGGGGGCTGTGGTTGAAGGGAGGAAGGATGTACAAAACGAACATGTCCAGGCTATCTCCCCAGGCCACGCTGCCTGTCGTTTTACAAGAAATAAAAGGGATGTGGTTTGGTGCTGCGACTTGGATGGAATGCAAATGCAGGTGCGAGGGGTTACGTGGTGTCCGGTTTTGTTATTTAGTCCAGCCCCGCATGTGGCTTGGGAAGAAAAAAAAAGAGCATTATCAGTTATCTCCTCCTGCAGCTGGAAATAAGGATGTGAGAGTGTAAAAAGGTGCAGGGGTGGCCTTTTCTTGTTTGAGAGACGGAACAGAGTTGCTCTTAAGGTTTGAAGTGCTTATCTGGAATTGAGCAAAGTGTTCACGTCACAATTGTATGCAAGACCAAAGGCACCGGCATCTGTTCACTTGGAGCACTTGCTGTGTAGCTGGGAGGAAACTGTAGGCCATGTTGGACACAAATGCAGCAAAGATAAAACAAATCAGCACTTGTTGAATGCATACTATAACATGCAAGATGGACAGCGCGGGAATGCTAAACACTGAAAGGTGATACAAACTATTTTTGATCAGGCCTCCGAGACATTCGCGAGCGACCTTTCCACCATATGCCGCCAAATTCACGTCTGTCATTCAAGTTTGACCTTTTCTTTCCATTTTGGTCCATAGGGCTATTTAAGCTACTTTTAAACATAACAGGCTCTTGGTCAAGCTTGGAGCAGCCTTGGTATAGCTCTGTGCAGTTGTTTGGTAACATCAGGAGATGCCGTGCTTTCTTGACAGGGGTCATAGACAGTCATATAGCAGGGCAGATAGAAGGAGCAAGGAAGCTACAGGACATATTTGGGGGTTTTGGGTTTGGTTTTTTGTCAGTTAGTCAGCAGGATTATGGAAAAACCATATGAAACTTGGTGGAAGGGTCTAGAATGGGCCGTCGAAGACCCCTTTAAGTTTTGGAGGAGATCCAAATCAGGTGGCAGATATATATATATAAGTTATTTTTCACTTTCATTAACATTGCGGGATAGAGCATTTGGCCTTGCCAGCTGCTCAGTGTCAGACTCTTGTTCAGCGAGCTACCCCAGTAGCACAGCGCACACCCACTGAGCTGAGTGCGAGCACAGGCAGCACTGGCTTATTTTTGTTTTAAGGAAAACAGGTGTAAGAATATTTGTTTGATGTTATTTCAGTCTGAGCATTTGATATTTGTACATATGTACATGATAATAAAGTGTTTTCTGGTATGTGAAATATTTCAAGTTTCAAGGTACATACTCAATGCACAGCTGGGATGATGAGGCTTCAGTGGAGGTTGTGCATGCAGATTTGCTTATTACTGAAGAGTGGACTACTGGCCTTGGTGAAGGTTTGTGCTCTCTGAGTGCCCTTCTAGTTCTCTCTGGGCTAACACATCTTTGGTGGAGTCTAGAGAATGCAGCGCTTTGTGAGCTCTCTTTATATTATGTGTCAGTCAAGTTATAAAGGTTGTCTGCCTTAATGGAAATGTGTGTCAGAGCCAGTGAGGTGAATCACACTGCAATAATTAGTTATTTTTCTAGCGAGTAAAGGCTTGGGTCATGTGGTCTTATTTTCACATATTTGGCTAGTATTCACTCTCCAGTCTAATGGTGGTAATACATGGACATGGGGATACTGCTAAACATAGCTGTACAACAGAGTGCACTCGACATAGCCATGTGAAGGATTAGTCAGTAAATCTTGGGAAAGTTTGGGTAAGTGGGCCAAAGTTGAAGCAGGAGGCAACCCAGCAAAGCAATGAATTACTGTGGACAATATGGGTAATAATGACATTGACCATTGTTTTCAACTCAGAATAAGTGAAACACCCAACAAATTTATAAAACTGGACAAATGACCACTGCATACCGACGAAGATGAGTTGTCAGTGATTGAAATCCATGAGCCACCCCAGAGTTCAAAACACTTTTTTTAACGGTGCAGATTAAACAAAGATATATTATCCTAATCAGTGAGCTTTCCTTATGTACTGGCTAGCTGCCTCCCCTTGCTACCAGTCTTTATGCTAAGCTAAGCTAAGCTAAGTATCGCCTGTGTTCTATTATATATTGATTGTGTCATCTAACTCTCAGCAAGAAAGCAAATCGTGTGTGTTCAATCAAAGGTTTTCCCAGAATGTCATTTTTTTTTTTCCTCTGCAGGTGTGTATGTTTTATATCACCTTATGACAGCAATGTGGACCAGAGCATGTTCTCACAAACACTGCATACACAAAAGTGGTAAATTTGTCTCTGATGCTGTTTTTCAGGCTGACTCATGAGTCTAATCATAAAACTTGAATCATCCAAAACCAAACCAAGCCTTAAACCCTTAGAATAGCACAGGTGGAAGCTCCTTTTATGCAGTTTTTCTCCCCTCATAAGTTCTTTGAGGGAGATTGCTTCTGAATGGAGGGCCGCAGTGCTGCAGTGAACTACGTGCTTGGCAATCATAAAAAAGCCTTTCACCACCACTGATACGAATAACATGTAGAGCCCATATTGTGTTAAACTTACTTTGACATTGAAATCTTCCAATAATTTGGCTGACTGACTCTGACTCTGTGTAGCCTTGTCATTTCCTTCGTGGCGACCATGTCCGTCTGTCAAAGCCTATCAGCTCTCTTTTGGATTGGCTGTCTACTTTAGCTGGCTGTACAAATTGAATGGATGCTTTATACATGCAGACTTGTGGTCATGTCTGTCTGGATTATTCCTTTACTTTATCCATCTGTGAAAACCTGGGGGGGTTATCTACAGGGAGAATTCACCCGTGTGCTTCTTACACATTGTATACATTGTAATCGAGTGATTTAAAAAGAAATTTAAAATGAACTTTTCTTTTAAATAAAGTCTGTGAGAAGTTTCTGAAGCTGAAAACATGACTGAGCAAACAGCAAAGGCCATGAGGATTAGGCTGAAATGGGCTGAGTCCCATATTTATGTATGAGGAGGTTAGATATGACCAAGCACGTTCTTCATTGAAAGGTGGTTAATTCTTGAACAGGTTTAGCCTCGTACCTTTTAGAATACCTTATCAAAAGCTTTTTCATTTACACTTTGTTTGCAGATTATTTACAACCGATATCTAAGGCTGCCTCGTTTGACACATATTCATAAAGGACAATTCCAAGCAGAACTATTGCACTCATTTCAGGGTGCGAGTGTTAACAAAATGAGACCAAACATGGTATTAAACAAAAGTAAAGCCTCAATAAATGAATCAAATAAAAAGGTTAAAAAGAACTGCAAAGAAAAAAGGAAAGCAAACCAAACATGAACAAACTGAATGGTCTCATTCCCAGTTACTGATGCTTTGTCACGTCCCTCACATCTCATACAGACATAGAAGGTATCCTTTAGCATGTGTATGAGACACTCCAAGCTTTCAACCAACTCCAATGTAAACCCATCCGCTGCAATATTAGACACTCAGAGCAAAGTGACACAGTATAAACAGCAAGAAAGTCCACAAATGGAGGAAGATGGGGTGGATGGATGGGTCAAACAAACACAACTTACACCCTGGAGGCTGAGCTCATGTCCTGTGGGAAAACAAAAGTGAAACCCAAAAGCGAACAATCTTTTGCTGAGCATTACCAAGTAGTCCCAATGCCTAAATTTAACCGAACTGTGACCATTTATAGAATTAACCACATGGAAGGCAAAACAAGCAACATTGGTTGTTGCCAACTACCACAAACTATTAATTACTAATCTTACTAATTTTAAATTATGCTATTATTTAACTGTTTGTATTGAGGAAATGAATCATCTTGTATGTGAATATGAGTAAAAAGTGATTCTCGTTTTCTCCATCGGAAATTCTGTGGAGTGTCTATAACATTGTTTAACGGCAGGGAGAAACCTGTGAAAAGTGAAGCTACATTGATGGCGGAGGGCAGATGTTACCAAAGTCCTATCAAATCCAGACAGGTGAGATACGACCAGAGAGGACGGCACCTTAACCTTGTCTCGATGTACGTTTCTCTAAACATTATGGGTATAATCAGATCTTTAGGCCATAAGCAGCATGGACCGCTGCACAAAGCTTTTTATATTCACTGAGACCAACAGCCATGCAGAACGTTATTTACTCTGCAGCTGAGGATAAGGAAGAGGTTAGGCCACAAACAGGCGACTCCAGCCACAGGTCAATCCCTCAGGGGAGGGTTTGAGATTGGGATTTTGTGCCAGGCTGAGCAGCTATTTCTCTGGGACTAAGGGGGTAAAAACCCTCTGAGTTACAAATCAGACAGCTACTAAATATTTCCACAGCAAATGTAAGAATGCCGGACAAGATGACAACATAATGCAGAGCTGATAGATGAAGGATTACACAGAAAAGTTGCACACTTCCATTCTTTGGGTGTGATTCTATTCTAAATCAAGGTCTTAATAGTTTCACTCAGCACAGACCACAAGTAAAGAAACTAGATGTGCTGTCCTGTGTCCTTAGGTTACTGTGTTAAAGGTCAAGTTTGGTATGTGTCCATGCATAAAACAGAAGCATGGCTCATGGTTATATTAAGGTAGCATTGGTCAGAGAGCACTTTCCGTTTGGCTAAACGGGTGAAAGGGACAAAGGCCCGAATGATCACCCCAGCTGGAATTTGACCTTTCATTGACAAGCCACCCATTAATCTGCAATGCTGAGATCAGGGTAAGGTGAGAGGTTACAGAGTGACAGGCAACATAAAAGGGTTGGCATTTTCAGCAAGCAGTCACCTCAGGTGTCACTTAAGTTGCCTTATCAGGAGCTCATTTCTTTCTGTAGTTTTATTTTCACATTGCCACATTAAAAAACTTTGAAGTCAAAGTAACAGTAAGTAGTTGGATTTTTGGTACTAGAGCAGATTTTTTTTTAAACAGCTTTTGCTCCGTCCCCCTACCTTCTTCTCTGCCATGGTTTAATGAAGAATTAAGGAGCTTAAAGAGACAATGCAGGAAAGCAAAGTGGAAATGGAAAAAAAGGATAAGCAGGGTGCCTCCTTCTCTAAAACATCTCATGTCCACTTATCAGTATACAATTAAAGAAGCGAAGAACAGCTATTTTTCTGAGCTGATCACCGAACAGGGTCACAATCACAGAATCCTTTCTAAAACCATACATACATAGACCTCTGAGAGACGTGAAGACTTTCTTAATTACCCCTAAAATAAAATAGCAGGGATTCAGCAGCACTGAACTCAGTGAGCTTGATGTCAACTCTCTCCTCTCACCTTCAACATGAACCCACTTTTGTGAAATTTCTCTCTCAGCCCTTCAGACTGTATTACCACTTGGTTTTTGAAAGCTGTATTTCAGATGGTTGATCCGGATATTATTTACAGCTCTCTGTCTACTGGTATTTCTCTCCCCCAGTTTTGAACATGCCACTGTCTAAAGAAGGCCTCTCTGCATCCCTTTGTTTTAAGTAATTTTAGACCCATCTCCAGACTGGCAGTTTTCTCAACAATTTTAGAAGAAATGGTATCTACTCAATTAATTTCTTTTATGAATCAATCTCGTTTCCGCTTTCCACACAGCACTGAGACTGCTCTGGTCAAGGTCATCAGCTTGCAGCCAACACTGACCTGCACTTGTGCTCCCGTATTTGGCAGGGTCCCCCAGGGATCTATTTTGGGTCCCCTCTTGTTTCCCATCTACGTACATTTTACTCCTGGGGTAAATTTCTATTTCTATAACTATGCAGATGACACCACATTGTATGTCCGATTAGGCTTGGCACCACAGACACATCCTGTATTGTGTCCTGCCTCACTGAAATAAAAAAATAGATCGCCAAAAATGTTGATTTTTGTCCTTTGATACTAACTACTGCTTTGCTCAACTGATACAGCTAACCAAGATCAGGTCATTCAAAGGTCATCCATGCTTTTATCTCTTCCATATTTGGCCACTGCTAAGCACTTTCTTCTGGTATTAGCAGGCATAACATCTAAAGACTGCAGTTACAAACCCTGCTGCCAGGCTTTTAACATGTACTAAGAGAAGCAACAACATTACACCAATCCTCGCTGCCCATCAATTGGTACCTGTGAGTTTTAGAATTGATTTTAAGATTTTACTGCTTGTTTTTAAAGCCTTGAAGGGTCTGGCTCTTTCCTACATGTGTGATTTGCTAACTCCATATGAGACTGATCACTATCAAAGGTGAGCAGGGGTTTGCTGTCTGGGTCCCTCAGCTGTGAAACTCTCTGTCTGGAGAGCTCAAACTAACTCAGTATCCTCCTTTAAATCAATGAAAGAGCAAGGAACAGGCATGTCCGCATGTAGGAACGACTGTTTCAATCAAGTCTGTGAATATTGAGAAACAGACTTATGCATTCTGGTCCTTTAATAGGATTTACAGACAAAAGACAAAAATAGGGAGCCAACTACTATAACTATAGCTATAATATAGCTATATACTATAACTATATCTTTTAAAAATCACATTTGAATGTGTACAGTAAGCACAGAGCTTTCTAAACAAACTCACGCAGCTAATGGGGCTTGTGACAGTAATATTCACTTTAATTTGATGAGCGCTGCTTTCCTTCGTTAAAATCTGTTGGGTGGCTGGTCTTTTAGTAGGTGACACCAGATGTCAGCACTCACGTTAGAGCTCCACTGCTAGCCAACTGTCGAGGAGAACAACAACAACAACAGAGGCCCTCATCTTTTAATTTCCTCTGTCTCTCCACCATCACTTCAACATCTGCCCACCCCATCCCCACCTTCCCCATCCTCACATGCCTGCTGCACTCCTCGAGCTGGCCTCTCAGGTTTCTGCAGCTGACAGAAAATAAAAGGAAATGTGTGAAGGTAGAGAAGAAAGGTACACAAGTGCCAGAGCGCACTTTTAACATCTCAGCTATCACTAACTGTGAGAGGCATTTCTAATAAACTGTTTCAATAAATGTAATAGTTTGACTGTCTTGACTCCTACTACAGCGATGAAAGTCTGCCTGCCAGTTCATATAGCACAGCCGAGCACAAACGCAGCATTTGAATCACATTAATAAAGACTGGTGCAAATGAATTATCAGACTGAAAAACCAAAGAGGCTTATGATTTTTCTGTTCTTCATGAGAACAGAGAAATCCAATGCATCTTTAAATACTCATGCTTCAGTGAAGGAGGAACAAGGAGCTTGAGTAATTGTGTAAGGTAAAGGTTAATCTGCTGTGTTTCCACATGAAGAGAACAGAAAAGACTGACACCTCTGCCTGCGTAAGAAAGGCTGGATCTGCACGATGAAATCCACTCGGGAAGAAGAATGACTGCAACAGAAGCAATTCGATGGTCAGACCCAGTGAGTAATGTATCACATTGTGCCACTGCCCTGTGATCTCTAACATACAGAGCCTTTAACAGATCCTGGAAGTGGATCTACTCATCTATAACCTGCAACACTGCACGTCTGAAAGACACCTCATAGGTATCTGATTGACACAGAGATTTATTCTCTGATGGGGAACACAGAACTGACTCCCTCAGGTGATGATGACTCTACATCCCATTGCTATTTCTGCCAATAAATCCCTCAAAATCTACATATTGATCAATTCAATTTGATCACCACCAAATCCTGAGCTGCTTGATGGTCTGCGATGTTCACAGTCTGCTGTTTGCAAACTGCTGCAGCTGAAAAAAGGGTTAACAAAAGCAGAGTTTGCAGTTGAAAATTTAAAACAAGCTAAATGACCATAAAACACTGCGGAGTTCAGGAGAAACTGCAAAGTTGGGTGATAATTCTGTGTGTTTATCAGTAAGTGATTGCTCTCATGGAACATCTCCTTACTGGATCCATCTTTCATTTGAAATTTTCAAAAACAATTTTAAACTATTTTAATAAACTCTGACCTCTAGTGGCCTAAGAAGCTCACACTTATTAA
The DNA here is from genome assembly GCF_039877785.1 of Chaetodon trifascialis. Taxonomy (NCBI): domain Eukaryota; kingdom Metazoa; phylum Chordata; class Actinopteri; order Chaetodontiformes; family Chaetodontidae; genus Chaetodon; species Chaetodon trifascialis. Next base: position 22,244,469 of record NC_092060.1, read on the forward strand.
AGAAAAAGACTTCAGAACTTCAGAAAAAGTCAAATTAATTTTGATTTACTGAGTGTTTGCACAACAACAACGACAATAATAATAATAATAAGAAGAAGAAGAACAAGAACAAGAACAAGAACAAGAACAAGAACAAGAATAATGATGTAAAACTTTCCAGCACCTTCAGACCCTTACAAAACCTCTATTCAAGGCTGTTCTCCTGCACACAGACGCACCACCTCCTCCAACACTAGGCCCCCTCCTATGGTTAATGAAATTTTTATTAGCATTTCTCTCCAGACTGGTCATCACCAGAATGTATTCAACACTGCAATTACCTTATCACAGCCATCAACCGCTGAATTTTAATTATGCCTAATTGCACTTAAGGCAGCCATCAAAACAAAAGCTACTGTTCCTTTAAATTTGCACCCCTTTTTTAATTTTTTGGAACGGGGGGGATACATGAGAAAAAAAACTGACGAAACCAGATTGTCACACTCACTCACACACACACACACACACACACACTGACACTCGGCGCCCCGTTTCCAAAGCAGCACTAAAGCACTGAGCGACTGACCGGAGCTATCCAGCCGCTTGAAGCAGGCAGCCTGCTGTGTGGATGTGTGCAGCCCTCTGGACTTGGTGGGAGGGGGAGAAGTTTCCCCAAAGACAAGCTTGGATCACTGAGAGAGACGATGCCTTCCTCCTCTAGCCCAGTCTCGCCAGCTGCTCAGTGGATTTGCTGATTTCCGAAATTATTTTCTGCAAGTTCTTCAGCGGCACTGAGGAGAGATTTTGAGCCAGAGGATGCTCCCACAGGTCATTCGGATTCTGTATGTCTTGTCTTTCTGCTTTTTCCAAGGAGGCTTTATCAGGTGAGGCGCACTAATATTAATTATTCTCTCTGTGTTTGTGCCACTTATTTCCCATCATCAGCTGCTTCAAATTAACTTTTCGGCCACGAGAGTCGACGCGATGCTTGCTGTTCACATCACATCTGTCATTTCATGGACTTTTTTGGCATGATTTGCGGCAGCTCTCTTGGCAATTATGTCCGTTTTTTTAATTGTTGATGCAAGGAGCAGGTTTGAGCTGCCTTCAACTCACCATCCATTTATCAATGGTCTCCCCCGTTAGGTAAAATGTTATTTTATCGAGGAAAAAAGGCATTTATAAAGCTTCACGTGCGAGCGGACGTGAAAAAATAATCCAGCGTTTTACGCGCAGAGCAAAGTGGGATCTCTCGTCCACAACTCTGAAAAATCACAGTTTGTAAACCGTCAGTAAATGCAAATTTACTAACCCTGCATGCAAACAAATTACAGTGAAAGAAAAAGGCATCAGATATCAGACCGCGTTGTTTTGGTGCGCAGAGAAAAGCAGTGCTGGTCGCAAACTACCTGTGGAATTCCCGCTTGCATTGCGGGATTGATCGGTGGCTTTTGGGCGAGGTTAACGTGTAAATTAAGACTCGTGGGTGTCATATGATATTCATGAGGTGATTAACAATTAACCGACAGCATGTGAACAAAGAGCTCATTGGCAAACATCCCACTGATTGCTGAACTGTGTCACTCATGCGTAAGAATTTGCATCCGAGATGTTTTCAGAAAGAGTGAGGAAAGTGGATTGTTTATTGTAGGAAAAGAGGACAAGCTGCAGTCAGTGTGTTAAGTTTGTCTGAGGACAGAAACCACAAACCTCTGTCCTCCCCTTCTTCATTCCCTCAGCTTGTCCTACCACGACACCTCATGTCTCTCTTCCCCTCCTCAGTCACTCACTCAGAACATCTGCCAGCAACCAAGCTCCCTTTTCTCTCTTCCTTCCTCCTTCCTCTCCTCCTCTCTCTCCTTCTTGGTGGCAGAAAGTTTTATTTGCAGTGAACACTTTCCTTATTTCATGCCCTGCCAACCTCAGGTGTGAGCGGAAGGGAATTAAGATCTGCATAATCCTGGAGCGGAACAGAGCCGTGACTCCGTGAACCCAGGGGCGAGGAGAGCAGCTCTTAGCCTGGAGAGCAGTCAACTGACAGCACCTCCTCTGAGAAATTATACGCTCTCCTACCAGCCTCTCTGCTCGCCACGAAGGGAGGGTGCAAGGGGGAAACAGCGAGGAGGGCAGGTGTAAAAGACAGGCAGCATCTGATGGAGGTGTGGAGGGGCAGGGGAGAGGTGGAAATGGGAATGGAGCAAACTGGGATGAAGAGAAACAAGAAATTGAGAGGGTTATTCACTTAGCTGGAGGCAGTGGGGAGATTAGCAAAGTGGAGGACGGGGCTGGGAGATGGAGAAAAATGGTTCAGATAGGAAAGAAGAGATGAGATGGAGAGAGAGAGAGAGAGAGCGAGCAGGGATGCTGGGAGTCAGAGACAGAAAGCCTTGTAAGAGATCTGACATGTAAAATAGTACAAGCTGGATCGTATGATTTGAACTGGATGGTCGTCAACAAGAGGAAATGAGAAACTGGAAGGAAAGGTGTGATAGATAAAGTTCAAATCACAGCATGTGGATGTGTGTGTGTGTGTGTGTGTGTGTGTGTGTGTGTGTGTGTGTGTGTGTGTAGTTGTACTGTTGCAACACTTCAGATCTGTCTGAGCCTCAAAGGAACCTTTTGTGCCTTCAGCTTAGTTACATGTGGGTTTTCTCAGCAGGTTTCTTCAAGGGAGAAATACAAAATACATTTAAATTAGAGCATTTTCACTGGCAAAGTGGCCGTTTTGTCTCTAAAGTGATATGTTGCGGTGGCTTGCATTGCTGCTGTGTGCACCGGCTTGTTGGCCAAACCAGCTAAAACTGTCTTTTTCGTTCACTTCAATCCAATTCACCTGCAGTTGCTTGAAATTTCGCTCCTGATTGGTTGCATTTTTCATATTTCTGATCTTTCTCTTAGTTTCCCCAAGATGAATTAGGTTGGGTATGTAATAACACCTTACACGAAGAGGTCATGTTTTTGCACCAAACTATTTATTTTATTCAACAAAAGCAGTCACAGCCCTGAAGTGTTTACTGGTTATCACACAGCTGGAACCAATATGAGTATTTTCATTTTTTGGTTAAGGTTCATTCCAGGTCAATAGGGAGCAACAGCATGGTTATTGTGGTGGTGCTCACTATTACACAACAATGTGATAAGCACCTGTGCACTTAGTTGGGGTGTTTGAATAGCAGGAAGGCACAATCCATGCACTGCAACCCTCCACAAGAAGTCATCTGTTTCAGGCAGAGACTGTATAAATAGTGATGGAGCTTCTGCAGCCAATGCAGAAGCTCCTTAAACCTGCATTCTTTCTAATGGTGAGCAGGTGGTGGCTGCAAAAAGAAGTCCATTTGTATGTAAGCTTATGAGGAAATAACTCAACTTCTCGTTTGATTTATTACCTCAGTAAACAGTTTCCTAAAGAGTGTAAGGTCTTGATTGCTCGTTTCAAGTCTTCTTCAATACAGCATGATGTTCATTTTGTAAATTATGGTCCCATTTAGAGAGTCACATAGATGGTGTGTCATCAGGTCCTCCGTCAGATTCAATCAGGATAGAGGTGTAGCAATGCATATCCTCCCCAGCTCCACCCTCTTAGCTAAATATTGTCACTTCTGGTTCCAAAACAACAGATGGTAACAACCATAATGCTGAATGTGGTAGTCCGTAAAGCAATGGGTGATGTCATGGTGGGTTTCCATTTGGCTTCAGGTTAGTGTTTGTCAGATAAAGAGCAAACTCTAGTCTTCCAGTTACCACAGAGCCAGTTGGCTTGTGTAGCCGCTAAACTGGATGTTTGTTGGCAATAGATGTTCAGACATCAGCAACACTCGTGCTTCTCTACTCTGACAACTCAAAATATTCACTGTGAAGAAGGCACAATGCTTAGACATTAGCAGCAGAGGGCTTTGGGGAGTCAACCACACAAGAGGTTTGATTCAGTGAAAGTCTACTGTACATGGCAGCTTTTGAGTTAATGCTACTGACACATTTTCATCTGAATCAAAAATGTATTCAGACCACTCATTTGGGGACTATCAAGGCACTCGACGTATTGAGATGACTGTGATTTACAAGCTCTCCCATCTGCTGTGAAATGTCATTAACAAGCAGAACTCAAGTCATGCGACTCGCACAGTGGGGTCTTAAGCAGCAGTTGTTTGATTTTGTTTCCAGTTCACTGCTGCCTTGAGAACTATACATTGACAGACTTTTGTTTATTATGAGATGTAGCATCCAACATGCTGACCTCACCAGCATGTGAAGATCACAGCAGCGGACGCACAAATGCATTCACGTCCTCTGGTGATCTGATGCTGTTCATTGGCAAATTGAGAGTGAAGCGCAGTGAATTGCATTGAAGTGAAGGGCGGAGAATGGCATCAAGGATTCCTGCTGTCCTTGCCTCCAGCCACTGAGAGATCATGAGTCAGATCTGGAAATAAAAAATAAGTCCCATCATCCGATGGAGCTGGGTCCTCACAAGGCTGGTTATTGGGTGTCCACTTGTGTGTGTGCATGCGTTTGAATGCGAGAGAGGTACAATTGACTGTCTTTGCTCTTAAATGTAATGAATCAATTTAAATAGATAATTGCTTTAACTAAAGTCATCACATCTTCAGAAAGTGTGTCAGCAGTGGAATTACTGATGTAAACCACGAGCGTCTCGGAACTAATTCTCCGCTTTGAGCAGTTTGTCACTGAAGAAGATGGCAGTGTAGTAATTTTGTATCTTCAGTGAACACAACAGGGGCAAGACCAATCAGAAAGGCTTTACTGGAAAATATGTGGAAAAACTTGTGTCTTATTGGTTGAAAGGTCCTGTCATTTATTCAGTTGATGGGGCTGCTATGCCAAATGCTAGCTCACAAAGTCACTCAGTGTGAGGAAAAAATGGATATTATGAAGCAGTGGCACAAACATCCTCTGATGCTGAGCCAGAGAAACAAGGTGTTTAAGTGTCTTCGTGTGTTTCAAGTGACATAAACATGATATGAAGTGCTATACGTAAGGTCTACACAGCTAACATACTTTGCTGTTTGCAATGTTGTGCCTTAGTCGTGCCTCTGCTTGGTTAGCGACATCGAACCAGCCTTGTCTCATCTCTGTAGGTCTGGCAGTCCTATAAACAGTAACACCTGAAGTAAGTTTTATGATTCTTTTCCAATCATGTCACACATTGACAGCTGAGTTGCCAGAGCTTCCATAAACTTCTAACTTCACTTCAATGGAAAAGTTGCCATTGTTCCGTCATACTCACACTAATTTGACAGGCAGCAAAATATCTTCCTGGGTGTAAAAGCAATTATTCATGGGAAAAAAAAGAAAAAAAAGAATGAAAATTTAACCAGATAACATCATTTTAAAAAGACAATTCAGTCATTGTCTTAATTTTTCCACAGGTAACAATACTTCCTCATGTTTTACTACCAGAGCTGTTGCGGTGGGAATTGTGGTTCGTATCAAGTTGGTCCATCAGGAATGATTTTACAGCCAAATTATGATCATTTAGTCAGTCACTTTGAGTGGTTCACCGTTTTCATCTTTCATTCAATTCAAATTGCCTTTTGTATTATACGTTTTGAGGATATTCCATCATGCAGGCCTAGTAATAATGGTAGTAAGTATCTGATATAAAACACTCATTTTAGTTTGAGATGTGCAGATTATATGGTAAATCAAGTCTAAATCCTTCCTTCATTCTCCAATCTGCACATTTTTAAGAAATGTGAAGCCCTCACAAAACAGAAACAGTCTATTTAGAAGCATGTTTTAAGAAGTTTGCAGTCAATACCCCTGATTTAAACATGACTCATATCTTTAGAGATGAACATTAGCAAAAATGCTCTAATGCAGTTAGGGACATGACAAAGAAAGTTATTTTCTTCTTTACTGAGAGAATCCATACTGCATTACAGAGACATATGTGGAATTGCTTTAATGTGCTGTCACTGGGCTTACAGGAAAATGCAGCCCAGAAGTATGAACGCTGTTGAAAACGACTTGAGATTTGCATTTCTCGGTCTATTTTGTTGTTTGGTGGCAGGTTTCTTGTATCCCCCATGGATATCCAATTAAGATGATGTATATGCCACTGAGATACTTCTAGTGCTGCTGCAGTTTTGTTTAATAACAGAAAAATGTTCAGCTATCCAAATGATCAACTTTAAAATGTCAAATTTCAGAATCAACAAACAAAGCCTTCTAAACTCCCCAGTTTGCACCAATCGTCAAACATCTGTGCGTAAGACTGAGAGCTCATTAGTTTCTGTTTTAGATTCCTGTTTATTGTAAACTCCGCCGAGCAGTGGCCTCTTACAGCAGGAAGCTGAACAACGTTTAAATCAGCTGCCTATAGCTGCTATCAGGCATTATATCAGTGGCACCTTATAACATGAAAGTAATTCTGCTCACAGTCTGAGGCTTTTTCCAGCTACTTCACAGTTTAAAAATTGCAAGTCAGAGGGTGTGAAGTGCAGAGAGGGGAAGAAGGTTTAGGACTGGGTCTGGTCAGTGTGAAGAAGAATGGGTGATAACATTTTGTACCAAATGAAGTCTCACAGGACAACTGTCCTTGAACACAGTCAACTTCTTTCCTGAACACCAACTTCTCTGATGGGCAGATGGTTGCAGGTTTTGAGATACATGCAGCTGCCAAACATTTTTTCTCAAATGCTGATACAAATACTTCTTTTCTGTGTCAACTGTCCTGTTAGCAACACAGTTAACTGACAGTTAGCAAAAAACTGAGAATAAAAAAGCTCAGAGAACTATTGAGACTGCATTGGCATGTTCCTAGCTGGTTAGCATCTTAGCACTTAGCTCGCCAGCCACAGTAGTTTACCAACGAGCCCTGACAGTAGTCTCGATGTCACCGAGCTACCAGAGCACATCTTATGAAGACCCACATGAAGTTTGCCGTGCTACTTCCTGGACCTCAAAAGTTCTTGAACAAGGACTTCAGATGCTCTCACTCTCATTGTAAGTGCATCAGGATGGTGCATCAAGCTTGAATAAAGGCTTAAAGGTCAAGAGAAAACATTTTTTTAGTCCCCTTCTAAGAAACACCTGTTAAACTGCAGAAAAATGGTGTTCCTCATAGGAAACACTCCAGAAAGAAGTAAACACCATTTAGCGAGTTCAAATTTCAAAAGCTCAGTTGTTGGATGAGGACACAATCTTCTTGTGATAGCTTTTAATTAAATTCTGATGGTAGCCCCAGCTGGTCTGGAAGTATCAGCAACAGCAAAGTAATATCTGGAGGCTAGTAAACAGTGAAGAGGAGGGGAAGCAAACATTGTGAGCCTTCTTTTCAAATGCTTCACCACACAGAGAGTTGAAAATGTAGCTGGTCCTTTTGAAAAAAATGTGCAAGTGAGAGAATCAAATTTTGGGAATTTGGGAAAGAAGAAAACTTTGCCTTAGTTTGATATGAAGTTGAACATTTGAAGCATTCTGTGTTGCATGTAGCAGCACATAACATAAAAGAACCAAGCCAACATGCACAAGTTCATTTTCATTGGATTTTCAATGCCTCCGCGCTGGCGAAAGCCGTGGTCGGCTATTTGTTTTTGGGTCGTCCGTCCCATTCTCGTGAGGCCAATATCTCAGGAACGTTTTGAAACATTCACCTGGACTCAAAGATCAACGGAACAGATTTTGTCGGTCAAAGGTCACTGTGATCTCACAAAACTCGTTTTTGACCATAACCCAACAATTCATGTGCTAATCATGACAGAATTTCACCATAACGCAGAACAAAAAAGGGAAATTGTGGCCATGTTTCACATTTGGTCAGATACTGAATTGGTGACAGTAATCTTGGGTGTCCACCTTGAAATTGTGCTGATTGTATAGATCTTCTGTGCAGCTGGGTTGAATGTGTACGAAGCATCTATTTTTTTTTTAAGTTTGTAGCTTGTTGCAGTAACATCCATCTTTGAAACATTGTAGTCCACCACAAGCTCTCTAGCAGTAATACCTTTTATTAAATTCCTTAGAAGTCTTCACTACATATATTATGGATCTGGCCAGACGTGGATTTAAACTGTAACTCGCCAGTTGGTGGAATCACACAACCAAGAGGTGGTAATGCCAGCTTTCTACACAGCAGTGTGAAAAAAGAATCAAATGAACGACGCTGAGATTTCACCTTGAGTTAGAGTGTCAGACACTTTTGGAGCCCTCTTATCCTTTCCGAAAACACAGGAAATCCCCACACGCTTGGCTGATACAGAGTAGAGCAGCAAGGAGTGCTGATGAAAAGGAAGCGTGAAAGGAGGACAGATGGGATGTTTATGTGAGTTAATGACTAAAAAATGAGAGCCAAGCTGGTGACAAGAGTCGAACAGACGGTTTGCTCTCCACAGCCACCGCCAACAGTGGTGGTACACTTATCAATGAAACATGAAGACCAGAGATACGAAGGAAATTCATCAAAAGATAAACAGATAAAAGAGTTTATGTTTTTTTACACTGCAAGCTTTAAATTCCATTGAGGATATGTTGAAGATTTAATTGTTACTTGTCAAAAAAAACAAACTTCAAAACAAGTCTTTATTTATTCTGCTTGTTCTCAGAGGAATGTCTAGATTTAGTTTTTCTACAGCTGCTTTAAATTTGCATTGTAAGCATCTGCAAACAGAAGTCACTGAAACACTTTAGGCAAAATGTTCCTTCTGATTAGAAATATTTGTCATGTGCAACTTTTAATAAAAAAAATAAGTTGGCGAGCACATGTACTTGGCCACACAGTGTCAAATCCCTGACAAGAAAGCAGCGTCTGACACATACCTGCCCATTGCTTCGGTGGGCATTAAATTTGTGTTTGGATATATGGTGGAGGTGACAGCTTACTGATGGTCTCTAGCAGTAAGCCAGTGCCTTCAGTGTTAGTTTGACACCTCAGGCTGAGAGATGTGACTGATTGTTTTCTGCCCATTTCAATCAAACCACATATGACCTTTCTCGGTTTCTGTTATATGAAATGTGCATAACAACCCCCTTTACCACACAAGACAGAGCAATTTTCACTCAGATGCTGATGCTGGAGGGTAAAAACAGCAGCTGTGTCCTCGAGGTGTGTCAGTCATCTCTTTTCTTATTAAGAGGTGCACCATGAGTATAAAGGCAATATTCACTCGCGTTGCACAACAGTGTTCTTTAACCTGGAAGAGATATGAGGGTCTCTCCCTGCCCATTCCTTGCCCACACGAAACCATGTGTTTGTGACATGCCTCTTTTGCCAGCTGAAGCCAAAACCCAGAGCCACTGAATATTAAATGCATCATGAAGTGCAACTGATGTGCATCAGCTCAGGGCAAACTTTTAATCTCTGCAGAAATGTAGCCAGCTAATGCTAAGCTGGAAGAGCATTATGCAACATTGCCCATTGGTCATGCCGGGACCCACCAAAACCTTTGGGGCATGCATTCACAAAGGTTCTACTCGTGTGTTTTTATGCTCCCTGCTCACCACTGGCTTCACACACATGCAAGATAAAAAGTTATGCCGAGGGTAAGAGAAACCTGCAAATAAAGTCGGCTTACTCCAAGAAAAAAACATCAGGAAACTTAGTAACGTAGGTCTTTATTATCACAGAAATTCACCAAATTAAAGCTACTTTAAGCAATATTTATATATTAATATTTCATTAAATTATGTATACTATAATGTGAGAGGGGTCACTCATAATGCCAGACCCACGGAGCATTATCATCTGACCCTGAAGGTCCCATCAGCTGTTTGGAACTTTTTCACATCTTCCAGCTCATTGTTCTGGTTTTACACCCTGTAACTTTTACTGTTTTGGTTCACTCTCACCAGCTTTTTTCAGGCACTTATTTTAAGTGAAAAGCCTCATATAAAGCCACTCTACGCTACTTTCCCTGCACTAAAATAGTGTCCAGCTGGTGACCACAGAGGAGCATTTAGCAGCTTAAGAGACAAATGTTTCCCTCAGGAGGTAGCAGTGACCAAAACAGCTGAAAGGAGAGTGAACAAGTAGCCAAAAAAACAAAAAAAAAGCTAACCACTGACCACCATCAGATCTTGTTCATTGTGAAAGACAGTAAAATAATAGGAATCCAGTTCTATCCCTGTTTTTGACCACAATATAGACTGACATGAATGCTGAAAATACTGTAATACATTCAAATGTTTCAGTTTACTTTTCTGCTCCTCACTTGGCTTTGTTTGTTTGTCATTTGATGCACAAACATGTATGTTTACATACCTACAGTATGAGGAAAATCCAATACAACAGTCTTTATGCCTGTGCTGCAGGCTTGTCTGTTATCAGTACTGACAGTTGCCACAAGCTACAGTCAGACCGCCAGTTTGGAAAAAGTCCTTTCAGCACTCACTATAGTCACATCTGTAGTCAAAAGTTAATTAAATTGCTTTGGCTATAAGAGAAGGACCAGGCAGGTAGCTAAGGTCCAAGCACTGCAGATGTGCAGCGTTCAGGTGGTTTCACTGGGATTATAAAACCACAGCTGTGCCTTGTTTGTTTCAGCATCGTTCACTCTGTGCACAGATCCAACCAACGCAGCATACTGCTCGAGTCTCATCAATATCCAGGTAACAAAATATGTGACACAGTGGTGAGGTAGTGGACCTCTCCACTCTTCTTCACTGGCCCTGGCAGATTAAAATGGCCACTTATTGACTAGAGCAGCACTCTGGCTGAGGTTGTCTGCTGTCTCTAATTAGGAACATTATGAACCCTCCATCTTGTCATTATGTCTGGCCATACATTCCATGCTGATTAAACTTCACTCTCGGGGAGAGGAGGAGGTCCGCCATACAAAAAGCAGACCTTGTAATATATGGGTGGACAAAAAGAAGCAGTGGGCAGTCGAGTCCAAGTGAAGCTCTGCTTTGTAATTGAATCAAAATCGCATTAACTGAACCATTAAGAATGATCGTGGTGCAATCAATCAGTAATTACAGAGGCCTGTAATTTATCAGCCAAATACTGCAGGCTAAAGCTAACAGCCGTAGAGCATACGAGACTTATTAATCATTAAGTCAGAGTTAAATTTACACCTCAAACAAACCCACTGGGTTTCATTTTGGGTAAAAATGCCAGTGTGCAGCAGTGCAGTGAATGATCATATTCAGGTTGAGACGTTTTTACTCTGGATTAGACAAAATAGAGAAGGGAGATATGTGATAAACAAATGGCATATATAGACTTTTGAAAAGAAGCAAGACTCTTTAACTCTGTAACATCCTGTGGAGATGAGCCACATAAATTAAATCAAATCGATTTCTGGTTTTATTTTAAACGATTTTCAAGGATTTATTTCATTTTTGGACTGCTTTGAAGGTACATTTAGGGTAGAGAGGCATCATAATCATAGCATTTCACTTGTAGCTGTGAATCTATCAGGTTCTACATGCGGGTAGTGCTGTAACTCCAAATTTACCAAACTATCTTGTCCAGGGGAATTGTGGGGAAATAACTTACAGTGTTGCAGAAAAGGTGGGATTAAAAACATGTCTGTTCATACTGTTAACATTTTCTGCAATGGTGCACTGTAATGTAACAGCTCACTGATTTAAAAAGCCTTTCTGTGGCTCATGTACACACCTGATCCTCTTAGAGATGGTACATAATAACACCCCAGTCACTTGTATGAGGAAACTGAAGCTTAGCTGCAGTGAAAATAAAAAGCCAAAACAACAAATTGTCCCTCTACTTCCCTTTTACTCCAGCCGCTGTCATACATGACCAGCGAAGCGGAATTTGCCGGGTGGTAAAGGGGGTGGAGAGGGTCGTTGAAGAGGATTACAACTGCGTTTGTAAAACAACACAACAGCACAATGGCAGTACGAGGGTCTCTCCTCTCCAGGAGCATGAAATGAGAGTGGTCCATCTCGGTATACAATGCTGGAGCCTGCGTAATTCCTCCACACAATGGATGAATTAGTGGCACACAGCTCTCACACAATGAGAAGAACCAAATTACAAGCCCAAACCCTAATCACAGTTTTAGCACCAGGAAGTAAACAGATGCATTTGTGTCCATGGGTTGCTTTATGGGCTACACGGTGGCGCAGCTGGTAGTGCGCGTGCCTCACAGCAAGAAGGTTGCCGGGTCAGGCGGGGCAGGCGGGGCCTTTCTGTGTGAAGTTTGCATGTTCTTCCCGTGCATTCTCTCCGGGTACTCCGGCTTCCTCCCACAGACCAAAAACATGCTCATTAGGTTAATTGGTGACTATAAATTGTCCGTAGGTGTGAGTGTGAGTGTGAATGGTTGTTTGTCCTTACATGTGGCCCTGCAATCGGCTGGCGACCGGCTCAGGGTGTACCCCGCCTCTCGCCCACCGTAGCTGGGATAGGCTCCAGCCCCCCGCAACCCCGAAAGGGATAGGCGATATAGATGATGGATGGATGGGTTGCTTTATGGGTGAGATTCAAAGAAATGTTCACTTTCTTGACATTTAGCTCTCTACATAAGTAGATCCAATAGAGTCTCAATAATCGCAGTGAAATAGCTCTGAATTGATGGTTGGAGGTACAGTACTGTGGGTGTCCATTATGTGACACTTTGTGATGTAAGTGAGCTGTTTGCCATCAGTGTCCTGCAGGTGACTGTCTTTTATACACAGTGCAAAGCTGCTTCAAGGGTAAAACACCACAGATCATGTACTTGCACAAATCCCTTGCGCTCTGACCTATGGATCACTGGCTGGATTTTTTCCCCACATTAGTGAGATGACTAGTTGTCCTTGACAGGTGAAGTGCAATATGTATGATATCATGGTGTGCTCAAGTTTAAAAGTAGCTGAACCAGTTTTTTCTTATGAGGCCAACACAACAGTTTGAGCTTTGAAAGGTGTTGCTGCTAAACCCAAAGATATTTTAGGGTTGCATTGGTGCACAGCTTCACAGAGAGCATGATTTTGCAGCTTTGACGATAAGTCTACAGAGGAGGTTTTCTCATAATAATTGCTGTCTGCAGTTTCCAACCAGTGGCACTGCTGTAAAATTTTAGATGTTTCAGCTCCTCACAGTCTTATTATTTCACTATCTGTCACTGAAGCAGGAAATCACTGTCTTTGTGGATTCCTAGAACTGACAAAGAGATTAGTAAGCCTCATTTTGGACAAAGACCATTTAATAGGCATCTCATTGAACACAGCACTGTTAAACTAATTTAGTTTATGAGCTTATTCGTGTAAAGAGCACATATTACTGGCAGGAGCCTTGTTGGTTGTTTTAGACAAGCAGGATAAGGTTGCACAACAGATTTTGAGTTCTAAGCTGTTTTATCACAAATGCACCGAATAGTGCTGTGTGTGTTATTCAGTAGCCTCTAAGTGGATGGAACAAGGACGCTAAACATATTACCAGTATGGCAGGCTTTGCACAAAATGTCAAGTTTCAGACTCTGAAAGTAGTCTGAGCCATATTTATCACCAACTGTGCGAGTCTATTAGATCCTATGCTGTGCCTTTAATTAACTCTTCCTCCTTCTCTTGATTCAATCAATGGCCTGTCGGGCGTTTGTCTCCCCCTGAAGGGACAGATTCACGTTAGCTTTTAGGTGCTGAAATCGGGTTAGAGGGGGTAGGCTGATAATCATCATAGTATAATTTTATTAATTGACAGTAACATTTGATGCTTGCTAGAAATATTGTAGGCCCAGAGCAGACTCGGAAACAGGCTCTCATGCATGAATTTGAGGGGAAATGAAAAGACTGATGTTTTTCTGCACCATTTTTGACTTGCCTGTGTATCCGCCTGTGTTGACACTAAAACAGGATAATTTCAATTTATTTGAACTGCATGGTAGTGTTTAATGTTTATGACCCACCATACCCTCTATAAAAGTTAGACTTCTCCACTAAATGTTTGAAATGTTCCATTTTAATATAATTGGAAAGAAACAAAAAGCTGATTTTGGACTATCACTACTGCCACATAGAAGCTGTATGAAAGAAACACAACCTAAATGCTGTTTACCGACAAAAGAGGTTTCAGTGGTCACTAGTGTGTTGGGTTTGTTGTAAAAATCAAGCCTTTGTTTAAGCAAACAGCTGAAACGGTCATTTCAAGGTAATCCAGCTCATATTTCAATGCTGTAGTCTTAATAACGTCAAACTTGGATGTCATGCTGACATTGGGTACAAACATTGCAGTCAGGAAAAATGCGTTCTGACATTTTATCATGGCTCTTTGGAGGGCACAACTTGGATGTCAGGCTTGATGTTCAAAAGACACGATCTGATCGTGTTTTTGTAACTGGTGACACACACTCTATCAGTCATGCATGGCCATACTTTGTTCATGGTTATCTCAGGCCACACACACGAGTCTCAGAGCTTCCTAACCATCCATAACAGGGCTGGAGACACATCTCTTTATCATGTTGAACAGACACAGTGTGAGTCCTGAATGTATTCTTTCTCTCACTTTGGTGCTTGACCACTGAGACTCCCTTCATTCGTCTGTATGTCCCCACAGGACACCCAACTGTGTGACAAAATCCTGTGGAGAAATGTTTGCTTTTCAATAAGTGGGTGATTCGCTCGATTAATGTGTGCAAGATTCTGCAAATGCATGCTCAGATTTGCCTATATGCACACTAATCTCTAAATCCCGTAAATGTCAATGTACTGTTCACCAAAAAGCAGAAACGGGTGGACCTACTGTACGTTTTTACGCCAAATTAAATGCTCTGTTTGTGACCAACATTGAGACAATTGAATATGTGTGAATTGTTGAGGGTTTGCTAGCATTAGCATTTAGTCTGTTTTTGTAAACAAATGTCTCTTATATAACTTCAGATTGATGCTCATCGCTGCTCCAAAACTTCCGCTGCAAGAAATCTGCAGAGTTAACATGGCAAAGAATTAAACATTGGTTAAAACTTTTTTTTTTTCACAGGTAGAGTATTTCCATCCCAACAGCCACTGGAAGGATCTGTGTCCTCTCAGTTGGCATTTCTGTATTGAGACACTGCAGAGCTCCGAGTTCTGACTCACTGTGAGAGAAACTGGACTTCCATACAAATATTTTGATAGACGGACAGGCACAAGCAATGTCTCCCATACGCAATAGTGCTGTAAGTAACAATCATGTATTTAATATTAACATCCACACCTTGCATTATTAAACATGGCTGCCATCTCGTTGTTTTGACTGACTAGCTCACCAGGTCATTGTAAGCAGAAATGGACTACAACACTGTCTGTAAACTACATTTGCAGACTGCTAAGATTATTATTGTTTGTGTATTACTTTACTCTTTATGTCACTTCAAAGCTCACAGGTGACTTTATCTTTTAAAATCTTTTGCATGTGCTGTAACTCATTTTTAGTGATTAGCCAGTGGGTGTCAGAAACTTACATATTGTCTGCATATTGCACATTTGCTGGTCTTAGCTCATTTATTTTCATAACTTGAAACCCCCTGAGGAAAGTAAGATGTGTTGACATGTTGAGCTGCAGAATGACAAAATAAAGTCATGGGTTTGTGCTTCTGTCTTTTGTTTACAGCTTAGACCTCACTATAAACACACACAAAACCTTTGTCCATCCCTTGTTCAGCGATACAGATTAGAATAATTAAACTAAAAAAGTGTCAACTTTGAAAGCTAAAGCCACGGAAGCAGAAACAAAGCAGATGCCCTCCACATGTGTCATTTGTTGAAACTGGCTGTGTCTGAGTTGGTCATCCCTTCCTTGAAAGGAAGTCACAGTTCTTTCTTGGAGATGTCGGGCGACCACTTCAGACTCAAGCAAGCTTGTCTAAGAAATGAAATACCAAAGGGCGTTTCAACCTCTTCACAAAATCAGTGAATGTTTTTTAAACCGTGATTTCAAAAACATGGTGACAGCGCAACGAACAGCTCATATTCACTCAGACGTTACAAAGTGCTTCAATCCTCAGAATAAGATTAAAAGAAGGAAATGATGGCTCGAATGTAAATAAAAGACTGATCAAATTCACCACAATGCTCTGTAGACTGCAGAAACACCTTTTACCACTCCCATGTCTGGATTCACTTTGCTACTCAGTAGGAGCCTAGCAATGATGAGGACACAAACAACCCATCACTGTTGGTAATCCATAAGTATGTCCTCAAATCCTCTGCTTTTATGACCATTATCACTGTATATTTGGCCCAATACAGCAGTAATGGAAGGAACCACAAAGCATTTCATTCCAAAATTCTGTGAGAAAATGTGTTTTTTACTGTTCAATATTTAAAGAATGTCACTCAAACTTTACTAGTTTTTAGGTGTTCAGCGTGGGGAAACTGAACAACTTCCACCTGTTAACATCAAAGTGCTGTTGGCATGTGTTTGTCAGTTAGACAGATTTACATTTACATAAAACATCACTAACGATTTGACCAGAGGTCTTTTTTTTTTTCTTATTAGAGCCGACAGCAGTTAATGCTTTATTTTTCTGATGCAGAATAATTCCAGAAACCATCAAGGGGTTTTCACAGTAAACAAAGAACAGCGCATAATAAATACCTCCTTGTTAATGATTTTTTTTTCTCAGTACTGGACAATGGCTTGAAGTGGGTAAATGCATTTATCTTCTGGAATTATCACATTTGCAAAAGCAGCAGAAAATCATTTACTTTGGGGTTTGGTTATGCTCAGTTGCAAAGATAAAGTGACCCTCACATCGGTGGTATGCATAACCTGACATTTGCATCCAAAACTGTGACGTTCTCATCAAGGGGCAAAAACAAACTTCTTCCTTTAGACACAGTAAAACTCTACATTAGCGGTACGAGTGAAAATGAGCAAGTAGCATTTCACAAAGCATTGTTAGGCTGCCTCTTTTGTGGGTGTGATTCAGAAAATCCCTGGTAGACCCAGCTCCATGGTGGCTTTGTCATGACGCTGTTGGTTCCAGCCAGCAGCTTGATCAAGCGAAACAGGCCAGCGGCTATGCCTACAACTTCCTTCGTCCTCACTGTCATTTCCAAAATATGGGTCATGCAGAGTGCAGTGGCCGTCTTTGTGTGTTTTTGTGGAAACCATTTTCTGTATGACTGTCTGCTTTACTTCTGCTGGGCTGAAACCTCCCTTCACTGTACAGATTGACAGCTAAACCCAGTAGCTTTTATTCTTTGGTTTGAGGCACAGGTGGACCATAGCTGTGGCTGAGCACACACTGACTCACCCACTGGCCCTTGGCTTTCTCATGTCTTTCTTTTTGCACAGTACATGCTGTCATCCCCAGGGCACAATGAGGAAGCCACCAAATCTTACTTCCTTCATAAGCTGCAACCATTAGCAGTTAATAACCAAGAGGGAGTAGCCAGAGGAAAGTCAGAGCTGTGGAGGACTATGGGTTAATACTATATACAGAAGGGAAAACACCATTACATAAACTGCTAATAGAAGAAAAACATTATGGTAGCTGTAAATGACCTGCAGGTAACAGGAAAACAAGCATATGCCATCAAAAATTTGATTTATACGGTGACTGATGGGAGCTGACACCTCTATCCATATTCATATAGGTGCATGTGGCAAATGGAAGACATAAATCATCACAGTCAAGCAGTCTATGGCTTCTAATTACATGTTGACTGTACACAGACTGCTGTCCCCCCTCTGTAAGAATCCAGCTGGAGAGATTTCCCAGTGGGCTTTGAAAGTAAAGAAGAATGGGAGGGGTGGGGGATGCAGAGCCCAACATGTGGAGGCACACGCAGCTGCTGAAAGCCTCTTTTTATATACTGAAAATGCACACACAGTAGTGCTTCATTATGTCATACAATTACCATCCCACTTAGGCTGCATCAAAAAATCCAGTCTTACTTCTCTTATCATTGCATTTCATTACCTTGACTACAGTACATGGAGAAGATGAGAGAGACAAACGTCCTGCTTTGATCGTGGTGTTTGTTCCCCGTGCATGTGAACACAGACGTTTGGTTTACAGCACAGTTCATAACGACGCCATAAATTGGCATTGGCAGACACGTCAGCTATGATTCTTCAAAGAAGCCACAAGAAGAGTTGGAAGTGCGGATGATAAGATGATGTGCTGCATTTGCCGTTTCATCCAAGAGAACAAAATGGACCATTATTTTAGTGCTTTACAGTACCAGAAACATGACAAAACAAACAAAGCTTATGTAGTGAGGAGCTGACTACTGAATGAAGCTGCAGTCCATTGCAAGCCCCTAAGCAGACACATCAAAGCAATCTTTTGCAGTCAGTATCGTCCCTTCTCTCTATCAGAAATCCTGCTAGCTCTGTTTCACAGAGACTGACAGGAGGCAATCCGTGCTGATATCAGATTTTATACTTGGAAAAGGTGGCCTGAATACTGAGAGGCTTGGAGAGACATCTGGAGGATGGATAGGTCTGAGCATGCTCTACATTAGATTCATCTCCCTTGCGGGGAGAGGTCAGCTCCTCAGGTTCATCACTGAGATTGCCATTTAAACTGCACTGTTGTTTTGATTTGGCTTTGGGGAGAGCTAACAGGAGGTAAATGCAGAATATCTACAGTTAAATACATTTTTTTCTTCAAAGTTTAATGCTAATGGTGAGTTTGAAGGGTGCTGCCTTGGTTGAGTCACCGTTGATTCAAATGTCACCAATGACTGTAGGTTTTTAGTTCAGCATATGTATTTGACACCATGGTGGCGTTATAATAATGCACATTTCACAGGGACAAAAGGACTACACAAGGGGGGCTCCTCACCAAGGCTAGCATGACTCGTGATTCACACATATTCATTTAAAATATTTTCCCTAATTGCCACTTTACCCAGGCGTTTCCTTGCATTGTTTTAGTTATTCAAATCTTGGCAGCTTATTCAACTTCTCATACTCTTCTTTCAGTGGCTCCCCATCGGGGGTCGCCACAGCGGATTATCTGCTTGCTGAGTCCCACCCAACCCGGCTGCATATTTGATTTGGCAAGCCTCCCCATTTATCTGGGCTTGGGACCAGTAATTGGGAATGCGCTGACATCCCCAGTGGCTGGGGAGCAACCCGAGATTCAGTGTCTTGACCAAGGACGTGTTGACATTTGGACAGGAGGAGGGTGGGGATCGCACTGCTAACCCTCCCTTCATCTCTAGCTTGCTAAAACTATATCATAGAGCATTTGGAAGCTGTTGACAGTGATAATCAGCTTTTCCTCTAGTTTGGTTGTTCATAGTTGAGTGGATTAGACAACAATTGAGTGTTTCTCCATGATGAGGATGTCAAAGTGTTTTTCACCCACCCCAGGTCGCTGTGCTGGGAGTTTTTTGAATGGTGGGCGGCAGTATGTTTAAAGGTTAAATTCATATTGAATGGCATCCCAATTCAGTGTCAGTGAAACTAATAGGTTCAAAAGCACATAACCACCCAGCAGCGGCAGGAAGAGTATCAGATAACATAGGCTGAAGGCTAAATCAATCAATCTGCAATCCTGATGTCAGTTGCAGAATTCACACGGACCTTTGATCTTGAACATTTTTGACATTTCTGCATGTCTGTTAGAACCCGACATTCACTCCCTCATATTCCCACATTCGAACTGCAATAACATTTTCAGAGATGAGCTCAAAAAAGAATATTTGCTAGATAATGCGTGTGGGCTGAACAATTCATTCTGTCATGACATTTTGACAGCAGATGTAGCAATTAGGAGTTGGAGACAGTGTGGGAGTGTTTTCCTCAGTTTTAATCACACGGTATTCAGAAACCCAGCAGATAAAAGAATTAAATGACAAAGAGAAGGATATTATATTTAACACAAATATGAAATTTAAGTCTATAGACAAGAATGTATTAGTGTGCTGAAGATTAGTTATGGCTGCATGGGAAAAGCCAGAGTGGTAGCTGGACTTCAGTGCACTAGAAACAGACCATTATGAACATGAATATGTCATCAAGCTGCAGCTCATTGTGCCCTCGTCATTACTGTGGCACCAGCCTAAAAACACAATTTCTTCATGTCAAGCCTCACTCCCACAAGAATAAAGATTGCATTTCAAATTAGTACGCATGAGCGACGGCACAGAGTTGCGATTTACTCTAGGTTAGCATGGATTAATCTAAATCATTAAACCCCCAAGGTTTCCATTGAGACGGCTAAATATAACAAGAAGTAGATTCTACCATTAGAATTGGCTCATGGCTGAACTAATTAAGCTTTACAACAAAACAAAAGATCAAAGATAATGCTGAGGAGAATAGAAATGGTTCAAAGATAGGAATCAAATTTAAAGCAAGCCCAGTAAACAGCACAATGTCTAATGGGAATAAGTCCTTTGCCACTAAAGTCTGCTTAATCCACCAACTGCCTTTGTTCCTCTGATCTTTAAGCTGTACAACCCTTCCATCCAGACATATATATTAGTGATAGGGCTGCTGAAGCAACGTAACATATACTGCATTTTTATGCATATATATATTCTCTTCACTTCCCTGACCATATACAGAGTTGTTTTAAAAGGACAGGTGATATTCTACATTTCTCTTATTAGAACAAAGCCCTCATGAAAAGACCAAAACCAGCAATGAGTTGATCCTACTGATAAGTATAACATGTGCAGCCAAAGCCTGAAATACTATTCCTGCACCATAGACCTCCATTGTTGTCCAGAAACTACTGCAAACAAATTAATGAGCCACACTGTTGAGTAGCCGACATGTTCCTTCATTACAATGAACATGGGTGCTGTAATTTATTTTGAATTGATTCCACGTACGCCACATTGATGCCATAAATACTTGAGTGCACTGAATCTGCAGCTGGAAATAGTCCCCTTGTGCTATTTATTATACTGAGCAACTGGGGCTAAAAACTGCAGCGCCCAGCTGTTTTAGCCATTTTTGTCATGTATATATTTGTGACACATTTTAAACAAAGCACAAAGGTATTGCGATACAGACCAATGCAAATTGCTGATTTTTATCTTTTCCTTTGATTTATTGACAAAGGCAAAAATACAGAATGTCAGCATGCTCATCCTTTAACAAAAGCAGCTAAACAGGCTGTAACCCATTGGGGTATTTTTTAACTATAGACAGTATATTAAGAGCTGCTTGTCAACCTCCTCCTGCATAATGACAGATTGTGTTCTACAGATGAAATTTATATGCAAAAATGGACTGTTTGAAAAATTCAGGGGTCATTTCAAATACATCCATCTTATATTTTACTGTAGGTTGAAATATGCATGTATGCCCTGTAGGTAACCTGCCATGGAAACATGACTCAGTACTAAAGGCTGAATCTGCACCCGATTTTTCATTCCACCTTGGTCCCCCTGAATTCACACAGGAAGCATACTGTAGTATGTGTATCGTCACCAAGTTTAACATTCTCACCACGTCCATTTTTGCCTCTATCTGTAGCTTTATTATCTTTTTCCATCCTCACGAAGTTCGTTTTGATCCATGTTTCCACTTTTCATTAGACGTCCAGATGTGGTTTACTACTGTTCAACTGGCTCAGTGAGAAGGTTTCTACTGCACAAAGCTCTGTCTGTATCTATGTTTCCATACCTGGAGGTGTCACTGTGAAGGAGTGGCAGTGGTCATGTCATTGAAGATAAATGTGCACGGGCAAATTGCAGTGTGCTCCAAATCCCATCCCCAATGAGCCTATTGATCAAAAGGGGACAGCAGTTGCCATGGGCCATCATATACAGTAGTGTGAAGATGAGGGCTACACAGGTCATTAAAGACAAAAAAAATGACATGTCATTGTACTACCATGAAGCTTACCGTGGTTGGATGTATTTTGATCTCAGGCCTGTCACTGGGATGAGTCAATCATATGGTTTGTTGGACCTGATAGAAAGTTGTTCTGATTGTCTAAGAGCCCTGCGTTCAACCTCAAAGTGAGAGCGCTTCTATGAGAGCAATAGCTAAGGCTCAAGTGGACGTCAAGGGCAATTTGACAAGTAGGAAATTAGAGCAATGTGTTTCAACAGGCGGAGAGAGCAGTTTTTTCTTCCGTTTCCCATTATGCTAATGGCACTAAAAAGTTAGCAGGTTCATGCATGGATGTCTAATGGCCCTGATGTCCCCCAGCGCTTGCTTGTAGGAAACCAGCGAACAGCCATATTGTGATATGATGTGCTTTTCCGATCACCAGTTTCTTAATGAAAAAGCAATTAACAGAATATGTCGGCGCTCCATGGGCAGAATCCCATCCCATCTAATCGGAGCTCATTTCACTCAGTTACCTCCAAATCTGAGGCTCAGCAAGGTTTAAACCGCTGAGAATAAGACAGTAACTTACAGACAAAAATGCTTCTTGCTGTTTCTAAGTGAAAACCAATCAACCAGACCAGCGGGTTGAATATACTGCGTATACAGCATCCATCTCAAGGCAAGCATTCAACATTTATGTCTGTCCATATTTATTGAGGCTTTATGTTGTGAGAAAAAAGAGGAAGCAGGGGATTTTGCAGATGTAAAGAAATGTTGGCCTCTTGCCTCCTGGTACCCCCCTCCCCAGTCCATATATGTCGTCATACGTTTGAGCCTTATATGTTGTATACAGAGTGACAGCTCCAGCCTCTTTTTTTCACTATGTACAGTTATATATTCTTTGCAACTAAATGATGCAGTACACTGGAAACGGGTACTCCAGCGTCCTGCCTCTCATTCCTTGCCTGAGCTGTCTTGTCACAGAAATTCAACATTAGATATAATTTACAGGATTTAGTACTTTTCCTACCTTCATGGAGGCTTCTGAATGGTCAGCAGCTAAAATTGGCTTCCAGGATCCATTTATCCGCTTTGTGACTTCATATCATAACTGGAACTCAGCATGCACTTCAAACACTAGCTGCAACAGCCATGCAGAAGCATTTTCTGATATGGTGTCCCCATCGTGCCATACAAACTAATTAGAACATTTGATTAACACATGTATAGTGTGGCTGCACCCACCCTGATTTGAATTAACACCAACTGTATTATAACTCATACACTGCTGATCCTTGCAGACAAGAGAAACTGGAAAACAAAGTAACCGTGATCAACACTGGCCCATGCACTCATGACTACATGCTGTATTTCTGAGCTGTTGGTCATGTGTACACATACTTTGATTAAAATTAATGGCTGACTGAAGTTTTTGCTTAAGACCCAGTGGGGTGGAACAGTAATCAAATACCGAGTAGCCTCTCAGATGAGCTACACATACAGCAAGAACGCAGGATTCATTTCAGAAGCGGTGTGTGTGTGCATGTGTGACAGTAGATAGTCAGCTACTCGACCATTTCCCAGTCAAGCCGACAACAGCGCGCTCGGCTTATGCATTCTCACTCTCACTCGCCAAGCAGGACTCATTTTTGGGGCTCAGTGGTCCAGCTTGAAGACGGCTGGGGAACTTTTCTCAGTGTTCACCGAGACTGTTAAATGTGACGGACACATTGTAAGTCGCTGAAAGCCCCCTATTGGTTGCTGCGTACACAGTATATATTTGATTGGTGTGACAGTGTCCTCAACTCATGTCTTAGAATGGATGGGAGTGACTAAAATGTCTTTTTACCCTAAGTTTTGCAAAGTAGGGACATTTGCAGGGATACAAGGAATGTGGAACAGGGCGTAAATTCTGCAGGACATGTCCACTTGGACACCTACTTCCAGCCCTCTTGTCATACAGTGGCTTCCCATGATTGATCTGCTGTTTGTCATCAAAGTGTTTCCCCTCTCATGACTGTAGTCTGAAGTAGACTGAGTTTATGCGAGCCCGGGAATGAATAACCGCAATACATCCAGAATAGAAGTACTGAATCTTTAAGTCTGTGTGATCACTTTGCAGGTCTGTAACTGGAGAGGATGTGAGGATTAAAACCATGCTTTCAGTGTCTATTTAGGCTTCTCCTCAGAGGGACGAATAGAAAGTATGTATTGTGCGACTGGCTGGCACGCTGATATTTCAGAGGAAGACTTCTGAGCAGCTGTTTGAATTCCACTCTTATAACCACCTCTGTTTTTCCAAGCACTTGGAAGTGTGTGTGTATACAACTGCATTTCAGCTTTGATTCAGCTTAGCTTTCAAAGCCAAATAGAGTCACTGACTAACATGAGAGTGACGGCCAGAACTTGCTCTACAATGGAAGGAAAGAAAGAGTTGTTACGTATTCTCGACAGCAGTCTGGCACGGATGCTCCAATGAAAGGGATGTAGAGAGAAGCAAAAGGTCAGGCTCATTAAATGTCAGCAAAGAGCATCTTAATAATTGAATCATTCAGACAAAGAACCACATAATTTAGCTTTGAAGGCTTCTGAGGAGCCACTTGCAGATGCACTTGGAGTTTTACAGTCACTAGAAACTGTAGATATATTTTTAGAGTGGCTGTTGTACAGTGCTTTAACCTAAAAAGACTTAACATAAAAAACAACTGCATTATATGCATAAAAAGAGTGTATTGTTTGCCAATGAAGACTTCAGTCTTTGGTTGGTGTCCAGGTTTTTTTTCACTTGTACTGCATTCAAAACCTCCATCAGGGCTCATCAGTCCGGGCATAAATTTTCAAATGCATTTGACATGATTGTCGACAGACTTGGGCTGCTGCTTCTTCTTTCACCCTCTCCGTGATATAATATAGCCTATATCAAAGCATTGAGGACACCACAAACAATAAGGAGTCCAATTTGTAATGCATGAGGGCTGATGGAGAGGTAATGTAGGCCCCCGAGGGAAGGCAGAGAACCACAGCTCCTCCCACAGCTCCGGGTGAGGAGTTCAGCTGAAGACCTCACCACAAAGAGTTCACTTGAACTGCGATTGCTCTCTGAATAGCAGTACGCAAGGAAAAATGTCTTCGGTCTTCAAAATCTGTTTGCTGTCATTATTAGTCTTCCTATAGTTAGAGATGCTGAATTTCTGAAAAATAGAAACCTCTGATGTGCACACTCCAAGATGTATCAGGTAATTAATGCCAGTCATTCCTGGATGTGATGAATTTGTGTGTGTGATTAGAATTCGTATCTGCAAAGAATTACCAAGGCATGCTCAAAAAGCTCCTGCAAATATTACACAGCGCTCCCAAATGAAGAATTTAAAGATTAAGACTTTTGCAATTCCGATATACATGCTATTAATGGAGATTAATGCAAACTTGAGCATCATTAATCCACCCAGAACCACAAAAAAAGAAATGCTGCAGATAGAAATATTTCATTTCCAGTCATATACTGTAAATGTGTACTATCATCGGACCATTGTGCTTGATCAGTATCAAGGAGCGAAATAACAGGCCTTCCTACAGCTCTGCTGTTTCATCGCTGTTTATTAGGATCAACAAGCAGAAATAGCTCCATAGAGCCAAGCTGCACTTCACTAGAATTTACTGTGGAAGTCCATGTGTTGGGTAATAGCTTTGACTTCAAGTACACCTGAATAGACAGTGTAGGAGTAAGAAATGAACCTCATCTTATGGACTACACTTCATATGTAGTGGTAAGACTGAGGACTTTGACTGTGGTGAACTCCTATATAATCAGCCATCTGTGTCAAAATGCATTCACAAGGCTCTGCCAGAGCATTCAATTGTGTTAGAGACCCATTCCTCTTCCATCAATATTTCTTGAAAACCACAGGTTATTGTCACATTTGTCTCTGAAAGCTTGTGACCACCTGTCAGAGAAAATCCCACTCGAGACCTAACGGGATATTTTATTGTTCTGTTTAGATCCGTAAAACAAGCACAGCCGAAGTCTGACCAGAGAGAGAGAGAGTGAGAGAAGGATGAAAGCGGGACCAATATACTGTAAAATCAGCAACACTACAGAGTGGACTTTAGCCAGAAGCAGTGGAGTGGAGTCAGGGGACCAGTGAGAGCTGAGCTTTATAATGTAAGAAAGGCTGAGATATGTGCACAGCTCCACTGGGAAAATCAACAAAAGGTGCTGGGTGCCTGTGTTAGTTTTAGCCATACATTACCAGCGGCATGGCTTCAGGGATGGAAACTATTGGATGGTTAGTAATGAAATTTGGTACTTTACCATGATGAATTGTTCGGCCTTCAGTATGTGTGCACACACGGTTATGCAGCGCTTTGAAAAGACCTGTGAAGACAGTAGTGGACAAAAGAGAAAACATTTAGTGATAGTGATCACAAATCAAAAAAAGATGAGATATTAAAGAGGTACTGGAAAATGAATTAGTCCAATAATCAGAAAACTGGATTCACAAGAGTATTTTATAGACAAGCTGCTAATGAGTTACATTGTTCCTCTCTCTAAGAAACACATATCACCAGGATTACCATTGACAGATCAACGTCAATCCCTCATTCGAAGTACAGCACAGTCATTCATATATTAAACACATAGAGTTGCAGAGCAGAGACGTTGACTGTCTGTATGAAACTGTACTGAGCAGACAGAGTCACGATCGTAACAGCTTGGACCAGAAACAGACTGAACTGAAGTCAGTCAGAATCTGAACACCATCACGGTAGAAACAGTGATGCGTTCATATACAGTTAGTCCAACAGTGATTACTTAGAACATGTATTAGTGGCACATTAACCTGAGACAGCTACTATTGATGTGTAACATCATTAACACCAATTTGATCACAGAAGAAGCCCATTTAATGTATCAGCCAATGCGAAAGTGCCAAAAACTGCAGTTCCCTGAATGGCCACGAGAGGCTGGCTCCAGGAAAAAAAAAAATCCATATACCCCCATTTTAAAATGGCCATCTTTAGAGCAGAAATAAATATGTTTAGAGCCTGTACAAAAAACAGTTTTGGCCACTGTAGCTAAATGCCATAGTACTGCAAATCCTCTCACAGATGAGGTCCCAGTGAGTAAAGCGTGGGCGTCGATACACAGAAGACATCTTGTTTTGTACCAACAGTCAAAATCGTGCTCTTTTAAACATTACCATAATCCTTTCCTAACCTAACCCAAATAGTTTTTCTAGTAACCATGAGTTTTCCCCTCAACTTAACCAAAGAGTTTCTGTGTCTAAACCTAATCATACTTCAACAGAAGCCATCGCAGATCAGAAAACAATCAAATGAATCATTTTTTTAATGATAGTATGTATTTTACAGGATGTTTTGTGCTTGAGAAAGCTAAAATAATTTAAACAAATTAGAGGTGGTCTTGACACGACCTACAGCCTTGCTAACGCAACACTTTACACTTACTTATTCCTTGATTGATTTATACAGATGGCTGCATTCATTCAGATTCAGACATCGAAGGACAGACACTGTCAATTCAGAGCACTGAGATATTGACAACATGCTGGTTTCCATCTGAAGCCTGGGAAGCATTGACAATTCATGAGTGAGCAAGGACACCTCAAATGTAGGTGTCAGTAAGCAATCTATGTGAGACCAGACAAGGCCAACATGATCTTTTGAGTAAATGCTTTAGTATTATATATTTTGTAGAGACATGCTCAACATGAGTAATAGTACAGCGGAGTGGAGGACTTGGCTCAGATCGTGGGACTGTATCCCACGGGGCCCTGTCTGTTCGACCGGACCCAATATTGTGCGATTAGCTGCTGGACCCTTAGTTCCCTTATGGTTTCATAATTATAACACAGTCAAGGAGTCAAAATCATCACAATAGATTATTTACGAACAATTCCTAATAGGTCGTTTACACGTCACATGACTCCTCTGTTGTGGCACAAACTGCAGATGGAGGGCAGGAAGTGATCATCTGTATAGGAAGCACTATAAAACACACTCATAATGCCAAAAAACGACGGCGTTTCACCGGACCTTTGTGAGTGGTTAACCTTGCAAAACAATCATAACATAAACGTCAACATTTAGCACTGTGGCTTTGAGCATTTGTTGCTAGGTTAATCCACAGCACAATTAAAGCTACACACCCTAGAAAAAAAAAAAACGACTTTGGTACAGAGGTCGTCGACCCAAATGCTAACAATTAAGTCATATGCCTCCATACTTCTGTCTGTTTTCATTTGGTTTCTAGAGCAGAACAGCGCCTGAATGACCAGATAGGTGGTCATATCTGCTGCCTCGGTAGCAGCAAATCTTTCAGTTCAGTTGAAGAATCGCTCTGCTTCATAACGTTCTGTTTATACCTCTCTCTCATAATTTCATCTAAACTAGCACAGCAAGAACTTTCCTTCATCTCGTCCATTGCGGTTTTTACTTCCTTCCCTCCATCTGAATTTAACGTCACATGACTGCAAACAACCCATTGTTGCTGATACTATTAAAACGGGAAAATCTCTCACGATCTGCTCAGCATTACTCTTGAATGCCAAAAATATCCTCCACGAAGACCTCGATCCTGTCGCCCCGATGATGCGGTTTATGTAACTCTAAAGGCAGCTAAGAGGCTGTAAGATTGGTGGATCAGTGATGAAGAACACAGGGCACCAGTAAAGCTGTGCCTCAGAGGGGAGTGAACCAGCCGTTTGTACTCCAGAGCTTCAGATCATGACAGATCGTGAACTGTTAACAGCTGTATCAGAAGCATGGGATGCAATCAGCTGAGCTCCTGCAGGGACTGGCAAGAAATCACACCCATTATGAACCCGGCTTTCCTGGTGTAAAGCACATTTTCCTTCTTTCCCGCCACCTTTCTTTGCTTTTCTCTATCTCCGCTTCTCTCTTTACTTTTGCTCGGGCCTGTTGGCTATTCCTGTCAGTGGCTGCCTGAGCCTCACTGGAGCTTGTATCAACTCCCTCCTCTCCCCGGTGTGACATTCATAGCATTACAATTGAGCCATCAATCTGTCGAGCCTTACACCTGCTAAGCCACGAGCAGTGGGAAGCGCAGGAGAGGGACGAGTTTACCTCAGAGTCTGTTTTGCCTCTCTGTAGTTAGAGCCTAACAACCACAATAAGTCTCAGACATGATGTGAAATAGATAAGCTTTTAGTTGCCAGCTGAGGCAAGCCATTCAGTCATCATTTTTCACCCTCATTTCCCCATCCACCGCTGGGTATTTTTTGCTGATGACTGACTTGGTGATAGCTGTTGGCTTCTCATTCTGTTGGATTCTCATTATTTTTTTTCCACCACCCCCACTGCTACCTCTCTCTCTCTCTCTCTCTCACACACACACACACACACACACTCCTCCTCTGCTGTTTCCCAAATCTTCTCTCCTTTTCTTTCTCTTTGTATTTGTTCCCACTCTCCCTCCCTCCCTCCCTCCCTCCCTCCCTGGGTAATGTCAGACTGAGCTCCTGTAAGGAGGAGATAAAGCCCCCCGGCAGGGCAGGACCACAGCTGTCGCCTTCTGACTTCCTGGACAAGCTCATGGGGAAGACGTCAGGATATGATGCCCGCATCAGACCCAACTTCAAAGGTACAGTGTATGCCAAGGCAGACCATCACAGTAGCCCTCAAGAAAATCCAGCAGAAAGCACAACAAGAAAACAAAAACAAGGACCGGTGGATCCGTGCTGTGAAAGCTAAACAGCTGACCCCTGTCATGTGTATGTGCTGTATGTTGTTCTGTCAGACACTGCGGCGTGATCTCAGCTGAACTTTTTAAAATTGCTGATTCTCAGGCAAACTCTGGAGTTATGACAGTCTTTTTTTCCATAATCTCCAAGTGGATTTATGGACGTTCATGCATGATGATACCAAAGATAATATCCTCAATGTACGGTTAGACAAAGATTATGGTGTTCGAGTCATTTATACACCAATTTAGATTTTACTGTATTGGATTTGTTAAGGATAAGCAGTTCCATAGTTCCACTGCAGTGTGCTTAACTGCACCAGTAATGACTGTATTCAGCCCTTGCCTCTGATTGGTCAAGATGTATCACATGGTTGCTTGTTCTTGTCAGATGATTCAGTTGAAGGTGTGAAGGTCTGGAGCTCAGTAGGTTTTGACTGTGTTTATATATGCTTACGTTCTTGCTGCATTTACTCCACTTATTATATTTGTGTATGATTTAGGTATTTTGTTAATATTTTGTATTTGAAGAAGTTTTAAGTAAACAGTTGAAAAGAAGAATGATTTTTGTGTTGAAGCAAGAGCCAACCATACGTTTGGACTCTATTGCTTAAGTGGGCATCTTCAAGAAATAGATGGAGCCACACTAACACATGGTTTTGGTTAAATGTTTACACAACCTATGTTGTACTTCAGGTCATTGTTGAGTTTTTTAAGACCACAGTCTTGCCAAACCTTGACAAAGTGCTTTGAGTGCCTAAACAAAACCATTAAAACTGCATCCATGTTCTAGTTGCTAATGGATGTTGTATGTTATAGCTACTTCAAGGATATTAGAGGTAAAACAAATGAAATATGTGGTCAGTGATGATTTTGCAGGTTTCCTCATTATGTTGATAAAAACTTAATTCCGTTGACGTTTCTCAGCAAATGCACTTGCTGTTTCAAAGTAGAGGCACATCATTTCAACATAATTTTCAAAATGTTTGCAATCGACAGTTTTCTCACCAGACACCAGAATGTGGGCAGATGCATCTGTGAGACCTTCTTTGCTCTTAGCAATGCCAGCATTATCTGTCGCTTCCTCTGAATTTTTTCTTCAAACTTTTTGAAGTCGGTTTCAGTAAATTTGATTTTTTTTTTTTTTTTTTTTTTGGCTGTAATTACACTTGAAAGTGACAGGCCTGAAAAACATGCTTTCTCCAAGAGTCTTTAAAAAGCAAGCTCTCCAACAGCAGACGTGAGGCTGGAATGACATGCATTGGTACAACGTCAGTCACAATGTCTGTATGAGCATGTTAAGTAATCTTTAAGTCACACTATGTATATCAATGTAATAATATCGTTGCTATTTTAATGGGGACAGCATTGCAATCTCATGAATCCAAACTGATGTGAAAGATGTGTGAATTTAGTCTGTTTTTTCCTCCCTCAGGCCCACCTGTGAACGTCACCTGTAATATTTTCATCAACAGCTTCGGGTCCATCACAGAAACTACAATGGTAAGAAGATATAAAGCATTTCACATATGATAGAGAAGCACATGTTTTTATTGTAAAACAGTAGTTTATTGTGTTTATAAATCTCACTGTAGTTTATTTGTTTCTATTTGTGATTATGGAGTACGGTTCGGCAGCGTCTCAGCATGATTTATATATAGAAATATGGACATACGCCATCCTCTTTCTTTCCCACCATCTTCTCTGCTAATCCACTCCGTGCCGAATCCGTTCCCTCATTTCTGTGTTTCCTGGAGCATAACAGTGCAACCTTCAGAGACCAATGGGTCACTGACATGCTGATAATGAACTGTCCACTCTGCAATTAAAATGAAAAATTGAGAAAGTGAATGAAAAGAGGTATGAGAGAGGACGAGGGGTTCAGGGAGAAATGTCCGTCCTAAAGTCTGCATTTACAGTGTTACAGCTGCTGGGTCAGCACAATACAGCAGTGAACTGTTTAAGAGAGTCTGAGTGAGGTTCACAGGGTCGGACCTCCAGGCAGGTCATCCCAGAGAACGACGACACTAATGATGTCATTGTTTGCACTGGTGAAGCATGCTTTTCATTCTGATAAAGTAAGAAAAAGGAACAATTCAATGCCCACGGATGAATTAATTGTGCAGATTAGATTTCTAATTTAATTACTGGTGTATGCTGGCTGCAGGCTGGAGTGATTGTGTTCAGTACTTGTCCTTGGCCCGGCTTTCGTTGCCAACCCTCTATTCACCAGCAGCACATGGCTCCAACGGCTGAACAAACAGTACACCATCTTTTTCAGTCAGCCACTTCAGGAAAATATGGTGAAGCAGGGACACTTTACCAAGAGCGATGCCTTAATTAGCCTGAGCCAGGTTACATGACCGAGATGGAGCATCTGTAATAACTCCAGTGCTCGCATCTGTCATCATGAATGGGAGATACATATGAAAACATTACTTTAATTTACAGAAGCATTTTTCAAGTATAGCACTTAGTGTCCAAGGAAATGCCATTATTCTACTGACAATCAATGATCTGCCTGATGTTATATCCAGGACCCATTGTTCACTGTGTTGTCATGGGATACACATGACATACGGTGGACTGTACATCATAGTCCGTTTCTTTGTAGTGGGCGTTATATCATTGCATATGAAAAAAGTTTTAATAGCTAAAAAAATGTACATTTATTCTTTGAAGCATTATTTCATCGAAGGAAGGGGATTGTTAAAATTGTACAACAGCTCCGATCAATTTAAATTTATTGTCAGTCAGAATACACTCCAATAGTGACCAATGGAAAATTCCCAGAAACCTCTCAAATCACTACTGCAGAATGATCTTCCTCTAAGCTCACCATCTCCACTACAACGTTCCCTGATGATATATTTTCCATTAACTGCCCTGAGTTCTTCCACAGGACTACAGGCTCAACGTGTTTCTACGGCAGAAATGGAATGACCCTCGCCTGGCCTACAGCGAATACCCAGATGACTCCCTTGATCTGGATCCATCCATGTTGGACTCGATCTGGAAACCTGATTTATTCTTCGCAAACGAGAAAGGAGCCAATTTCCATGAAGTCACCACTGACAACAAGCTTCTACGGATTTTCCAAGATGGCAGCGTTCTGTACAGCATCAGGTAACTACAAATGTAGATTGCAGTCATTGAGTACTGTCCAACTCACAGTATTGCAAATACAGACAATCACCACCTCATTCCTCTATATTTGCTTACTATGTTTTATAGTTATCAAACATCTTCATGTCCTCTAAAATCATGATGCAATATAGTCAGTTAGGAGAGTCAATCATTTGAGTGTTTGTAGTTTGTTCTTCAGCTGGTGAAAAAGATATTGTGTCATCATAACACAGTAGCAAATGGGTGCTTGTGTGTATACAGCTGGCAGCTGTTGTCTCGCCTCTGGGCGATACGTTAGAGCAGGTAATTACGCAGCTTTCCTCACGGACAGACTCCTAAAAAGCGCTTGTTCTCTCTCTTCTTTGAGGATTCTTGAAGGCTTAATGCATCAACACCACAACAAATAAAAGTAGAGATGCCTACACCAATTACTTGGCCATTACTGCGGTGCGATGAGCAATCAAATGGCAGTGACTCAATATGTTTTCCAATCCACTGTTTTTAAAGGGAAATCTGTAGATTTTGTCTTTTGTCACATTTGATTCTCCTGTTTCATAATAATAATAAAAAAGCGGCTCATCAGTGATTTCACTGTTCTTTTAATGACCCATCAGTCCTCCTCGTCTTTCTGTGTCTTGTTCTTGAGCCCTTTTGTGCTTTTTGACTTCCCCTATTGTTCCTCTTCTCTTTTCCGATCTGTTTTTCTATCTCAGGCTGACTCTTACCCTGTCCTGCCCTATGGACTTGAAGAATTTCCCCATGGACATTCAGACCTGTACCATGCAGCTTGAAAGCTGTGAGTCTTCTTCGCTTCCTCCTCTTCCTTTTGTCTCATTTTCCTCTTTTTATCTCCGCCCTCTTCTCAATTTTCTACCTTTTGCCTCTGTTGTAAAGTGTCTAAGCCTGCTTTATTGGTAGGAACTGAATCGTAACTTTAAATTTTTCTCATTATCAGAGTTATATTCACAGAGTCCATGTGGAAAACGGTTCCTTTATCTTTTCGAATTGCATGTTATGTGTTGGTGGTCAGTTAATGATATTGCAACGTGATTGCTGCCATTAAGCTCGTCAGCAATCCGTGTGCTGTGATGTTTCAGGGGGAAAAAAGCACAACTGACCATTTGCTAAATCCTTTCCCTGATTGATTTGTCCAATCAAAGCTTAGCCACAGTAGCCAGGCACAGCAGGTCTTCAAGCTATGGATTTCTGTGTATGGTGGATGGTGTTTTTTTTTTACCCTCTCCAAAACCAAAAATACAAGAGCAAAGGTGTTAGGAATGGTTTAAGCAGTGTCTTTGTCTGCTGGCCGCAGACATTAGCACGTCATGCTAACTAACTTACTACCTGCAGTAATCCAGCATGACCTCCACAGGTAGTGGCATTTAATACTACATTATCTTGTGGGGCTATATTGAAAAAGCCTTGTTCAAAAGCACATCCACTGTGCAGCCTGGTATGTCCATACTCTGTCATGGATGCTACTTCAGCAGAGTTTAGTCTTAGCTAGCTGCAGCTGTGTTAGGACAAAATCAGTGGTTGTAAGCTATAAATGAGAAGCCTGCTTTTATCTACACCGCCTGAAATCGAGGACCCATTTTTTCAAAAATTACTAAGAATTTTGATTTATAATTCTGCCCTCATTTTCGTTGTAAACCACAAGTACAGAACATTTGAGAGGTAGCAGCTGGCTTAGCACACTGTCAGTCGTTTATCATTCTTCAGCCTACTTGTTCATGTTTAGGCTACTGTACAATTATGAAAAGAAAAGTTAACAAAATGCACAAAAGGCATTTGAAACCTTTTTAAATGTTATTGCACTGATAAAACGCAGGGGAAGAATAATTTTGCCCATTTTCAGCCTTCCTTGCCTTTAGCAGAGATAGTCGGATATCTGCCCTCATGAAACCAATTTCCAGGATATAAATAATAAAACTTTAATTTTGTGTCCCTTTTATTATATTTGACCCACCCTCTGTGCCTAGAGGTGACCTGATTCCCTGTCATAGGAACAAAAGAATTTGAAGTCTAGCAAAAAGGGAGGAAACAGAAGGAGCATTCGTACCATTAAGTTACTGCACCGTTTCAGAAGCATTGCTCACAGATAAATAAGTCAAGCTGAATGCTGGTATCTCTACCTACGTCCTTATCGGATTCAACAAGAACAAGAGGTACTGGTTTGTAAAGAACTTGTTACCCCCTCTTTGTCCAGGAGGCAGCATGATTTATATCTGTAAATTAATACAGGGACAAACAGATAAAAAACCAATAAATTTCGTGCAGAAAATTTCTGCACTGAATTTATTGTTTTTATATCTTATATCTTTATATTTAATATAAAGATATTTCATCCTTTAGGAGTGTATGGGAGAGGAAAAAGATGCATCCTTAAAGCAGCAGTTTGTCTGCGTTCCTGTTGGGGTAACTGTATCGCATCACGCTGCCATTAAAGCAGATGTAATCATTTCTGATTAAAGGCCTGGTGAGTATACTTGGCCTTGAGTTGACAAGTGCTAGTACAACACCCAAGGGTGTGATCACCTTGGCTAGAGCTCGATGTTAGCAGGACATCATAGGTTTTATTGCCATGAGCATAGCTGTGGAAACACCGTCTGTTCAACATGAGAAAACGAGAGAGAGGCGGGTGATGGGGGCGAAAAAGTTATCTTTGGGGTTTGAGACAGCCAAGGCCAATCTTCTTTTCTGGCCTTTCATGCCATGGGCTTATATAGATATATAAATAGAACCAACCAGAAGATTCTGCCTCACTCTGACACATCAAAGCCCCATATATGCAGCTTATACCACTTCGCTTTGCCTTGAGCCATTAGTGTCCAGTAACCTCAAATCTACTTTACACTGTAAGTCCAAAGCAATACTAAGACAGCAAATCTGAAGCATAACCATAGCTGAGTTAAGATCGTGGCTTTCATTAGGTGAACTGCTTTTTAACATGAAAGAACATGGTCTGTGGCTAAGAGTCTACCTGCTAAGGTATTCCAGACATCCTGCCTCATGAATTTCACTTATTTTATTGCACCTTGAACACTATGTCAATTATGGCTTTACGCCTCTTAGCTGTAGCTGGCGAAACATCATTTCATTATTTTAGGAGAGCATTGGTATTCCCCTTGTTTGTTACAGCAGGTTGTGCGAATGACAGTGAATTCTCAACAAGATACCTGTGTTTTTCAGGCATGTGGTATGGGATAGGTTATAACATCTTGAATAATTGATGTCTTTGTAACTTAGGCCCTAAAGGGTCCCAGCAGACACAAATGTTATTCAGATGTGCAAGGAATCCTGTGTTTTTGTTGCATGTGGCATGCATTTTTAATACAGCTCTGATCAGGCAGCTGTGAGAAGCAGTGCAGCCTTCAAAACGAGCAGGCAAATCAACTGTGTGTGGAAGCAAAATAATTATTGACTTGAGTGTCAAAGTGCTTTACTAGACTGTATATTCATCTGCAATTAGTACTGGTGCACATGGGTGGTAGTGTTCATTGGGAAGATTACACACACTAATCAGCTCAGTGTGTGTTAGCACATACAATATCTCCTGTCATATGCAGCAGATATGCAGATATGCCCTCTCTTATTCTGTAACCTTCAGGAAACCATGACAACATGACTGTAGCTGTGGTGGGTGACCTTTACTGTGACAAACACAATGGCAGAGGTTAGCTGGTAGCTGGACAGATGGGCTGAAGCGACATTACATCACTGCAATAGTCCAAGTTTCATTCTCTCTCTCTGTCTGAGTCTCATTAGTCAAGGTTTCTGATGTTTCTCAGGCATAGAGTTTGTACCGTGGTAACAAGATCCCAGGCAGAGTGTTTGTGTAGGAAAGAAATTAGGTTAAGAAGTAAGAAGGGAGGGATGAGGATCGCAGCAAAAAGTGATAAGAAAAGAATATTTAACAGTGTCGTGGTGCATTTGGTTTCATGCAGTATGTGGAAATATCCACTAAACAGCTTGTCTGTAATTCTATTAGCAACAAGACATGTAACTGATATATCCTGTGACTGATGCATTCCCCCCTCATAGTCCGTAACCAATACGCAGCCTTGTTTTGATGTCTACTTATCAATATAATGATGAAAATGATGGAGTGCAGTTGCAAGTAAAA
Source organism: Chaetodon trifascialis (assembly GCF_039877785.1). NCBI lineage: Eukaryota > Metazoa > Chordata > Actinopteri > Chaetodontiformes > Chaetodontidae > Chaetodon > Chaetodon trifascialis. Next base: position 22,281,060 of record NC_092060.1, read on the forward strand.
CGTGCCACTCCCTGGATTTTTGGCGTATCACTGAAATGCATTGATCTGCTAATTTTACCCAGTTTTTTTAAAGATTTGACATGTCTGATATATGAGAGCCTGTCAAATAATGAACAATAATAGAGCATCTTATCGACGACTGACTTGAAAACATTAAAAGTAAAATGCATGCCATGATTGAACAATTCAATGCATAATATTACTCAGGTATGTTAGAATTTGTCTGAAATTATTTGCAAGATTCATGGATAGAAGAATAGGAGTCTATTCTATTCAGTGTCATCTCAGCTAAGGTGACACATTTCTTACTGTTTCTTCCTGATTTCAGTATCTCCTCTGTTTCTTTTCACAGTTGGTTACACCATGAATGACTTGATCTTTGAGTGGCTGTCTGAGAACCCCGTACAGGTGGCTGATGATCTCACCCTCCCCCAGTTTGTGCTAAAAGAGGAGAAGGATTTGGGCTACTGCACTAAGTATTACAACACAGGTACAAAATGAATTACATTCAGGGTGTAGAGCCACAATGAAAATCTAAATTATAATGGAGCTGCTGTTCAACGTTGGTTCTTGTTGGGACTCAGCTTATACCATGAGTTGCTTCAACCATAATTCCATCATGTCTTTAGCATATATCTAGATTCTTTTCTCCCATTCTAACAGTTTATTTAAAAAACAGTGCAAGACCGTTGAATGTACTTTGTCATTCGTCTGCAGGTAAATTCACTTGCATTGAGGTGAAGTTCCACTTGGAACGCCAAATGGGCTACTACTTGATCCAGATGTACATCCCTTCCCTCCTCATCGTCATCCTCTCGTGGGTGTCTTTCTGGATAAACATGGACGCAGCACCAGCCAGAGTGGGTCTGGGCATCACCACTGTACTGACGATGACCACACAGAGTTCTGGTTCAAGAGCCTCCCTGCCCAAGGTGGGTCTGGAGACCAATGATTGAGATGTATGATGGTTTGTACATAGGGGAAGGTGGATTCTTTGTTGCAGGTGGACTGTTTACTGGGCAGTCTGATCAACTAGAAACCAGAAATGCAGGGGATGAATTACAGCAAAGGCAACAAAATGATCTATTCCTGTGTTTGTTTTTCTAATTAAATGGGGTATTTTGACAGTCAGAGATTTAAAACCTGATGTTGGGCTATTTAAGACGTTTCTTGCCGACTGCGTCTGAAAATCAGTGGAGCACAAATAAAATAGAAGTTCTCTGCTGTACAACTTGAAATATTGGTCACAGAAACCAATTTTGTAACGAATCATATGCTCGTCTTCCTTCAATAAGCAAGTGTGTATGAGAGGAAATAGCATTACATAATGCTATCAGCTCAACAAAAAGGTCAGTGACTTGATAAAAAAAAATCTAATAAATGGATTATGGCCCTAGTCTGAAACTTTGCAGACTGTTCTGACATTTTGCTCTGACATATCCCCCAAAAAGTGATGCATGATTTAGAAAAATACCATTACACTTCATACCTGATATTTCCTGACAAGCTGACAAAGCCAACCCAAATGCTCCACGAAACAAGTGACAGACGCGCAATGGATTTTTGTTTACTCAGGACTGCAAAAGGTCTACTGAGGCAAAGGCATTTGGAGGGGGGCTTGGAATGGGATGACCTATTACAGCATATTAAGTCATGAAATGCTGACTTTGCATGAGGCAGGTCCTGATTTAGACACTGAGTGGGAGCAGACAAACAAGGACCAGGTGGGGTGAGGACACCGGCATGAGAAAAACATGCAGGGCAGGGCGCACAGAACCTGGGGAGAAGATTAGGCAGCAGGGGGGAGCACACACGCCATTATACCAACAAGAGGGTCAGGTCTTTCTTTCTGATTGGCTGGCAGGTGTCCATTAAAAAATGTGATGTAGAATACCATGAGGATCCAGCCAACGGTTTAACCAATGATCTAAATCAGTGCACATGGTGTATTAGATTGCTGGTAACCATAGCAACAGCACTTCTGCCTGGTGCTACATTACCAGTTAATGCTCTTTAGTGGTTGTTGGGCTTGACTGCATTTTATGTGCTTTTGACCCTGAGGAAGAGTGTTTTGTTTTTTGTTTTTTTGCTTAAAGGGAATCTTTGCAAATTTTCAACCAGATTTGTATCATTACAATGTGGGTAGTTAATGCAAATGATCAATATTTAATTTCCTTCCATGCACCCAGAGCTCCCCACATTTCATCTGGTGGACTATTGCTAAGGCTCTAGGGTTGTTGTTCCAACTACAGATTGTACTACTGCATTTTTTTCTTTACTCCCACCTCCACAGAAACAAATAACATAGAAGAAGAGGCTCAGATCAAACTGTCAAATTTAGGCAATGCTGATCAAATATGAATCAAGATTCTGTTACTGCTTTGTGCATTTCAAGCCTCAATGTTTTCTTTCCACTGCGTAGACAGCCCAGTTTTATGAACAACCATTTTTCCAGCGGTGAAATGCTTCATTTAAATGAGGAATAATCGCCAAGATCCAGACTCACATTCGCACCTGGAAGCTCCCAGTACAACTGCAGTCTTATCTGCCACTGAGCAGCTCCACTGGAGCAGTTGGGGGTTAAGTGCCTTGCTTAGTGGTACCTAAGTGGTGGTAATGAGGAACAGGGAGTGCTGTTCTCTCACCTTCCACAGCCACATTTAACCAGCGGTTCCCAAACTATATGGCTTGTGACCCTTTAAAATGAAGAGATTTCGACTCGAGAGAGCTCGTCACAGCTTCTCATCTCAGTGTGGATGTGTTATTCCTTCTGAGATTGTTTCATTTGAAGCATTTTTAGAAGCCTGAAGAGGTCAAAGTAATCAGTATTTGACAAGACGAAAACAGTATTTTCTTCAAGACAGTGAGAAAATGCAGTGAGAGCTTTTCAATTTGTTTCCTGTGGACATCAACTCACTTATACAGTTTGAGTTTCTGTATCTCGAAAATGGATTTATATTGGGGGGGGGCTATCATAATATTTCAGGAGTGAAATTACAAGCAAAAATGGCCTCCTCAATGGTGAATTTAAGCCACTGCTGGCCAGATACAGCCAATATGTGTCAGTCTAATGCTTTATCAGGTAGCCATGATAATAAAGCCTTCTAGCACCATGGTATGAACTTTGCCTGAATCCATTCTCTTTATTGTGATGTCATTTTATATCTGACTGTATTGTAAGGAATAGTGTTTGTAATATTTTGTCTACCTTATTGGTGTATGCATGTAAAAATAGTTAATTAAATACAGAACATATTGTCCTTGTATTACAAAACTCATCTGAGATCTGACTCAGAAATCAAGGTTTACAAATCAAGGTGCATACTAAGATTTTTGGTGGTCTGGGTACTTACATACATACTTATTGACAGGTAGTTTTCCAGTGCATATTTCCTGTCTTGAACACTTGTAGTTACCAAAAATGAAATCGCTGCCTGAAATATGAAAAAGATGGTAACATAATTTGATTTTTCAATTATTATCAGCAAACGTCGTCAAGAGGTGTTAAATGGCATGTTAACAGTGAAGAAAGACTAAGATGTGCGGCAGCTGCAGTGTGAGCCTGTAATCCAGCGGAGGTGTTGATTAAAACATTGCCAAGTTGTTTTCATTCAGTTAGTTTGCACCCTACTGATGTGTCAGTTCCTGTTTTTCCCCACTTTTATGCCTGTCTCTGTAACAGTCAGCAAACTGCTGCTCAATTGAGTGAAGTTTCCACACAGTGCTTGCTCAGTGGGTGTTGCTGATTTGCTGTGACACGTACGCTCTCATGGACGGCCGGGCCGGGCCCTCCTCGAGTCTTAACCGTGACCTGTCTCATGGCTATGTGTCAACTGCCCACATCCCACTGACTCATTATAAATCTTGGCGAACCCAAAGATGTGTGTCATTATGTGCAAGAGGAAGCTGAGGAATGGGAACAACCCACAGATTATCCATTAGCCTCATTGATTGGCTGCTGATGACGTGACCTTGTCTGTTCTCAGGTGTCCTATGTGAAGGCCATTGACATTTGGATGGCGGTGTGTCTTCTGTTTGTGTTTGCTGCCCTGCTGGAGTACGCAGCGGTTAACTTTGTCTCAAGGCAACACAAGGAGTTCATCAGGCTGAGGAAAAAGCAGCGGCAGCAAAGAATAGTAAGTGTAAATCACACACACTCGCAGGCGAAAGCATGCTTAGACACTGGGTCACACGTTGTAGCAGATTCTGAAAAGGAAGCACACACACACACACACACACACACACACACACACACACACACACACACACATCAGTCCTTGTCAGCCTCTATAACATTGACTTATGCCTCTTGTTTTTGTGGGACGCTGTATATTCAGGAACTGACAACATCAACACGCTACAGCTGGCTGTCATATTACATGAGGAAGAACAGCTTATTTCAGTTCAGCTCATTTCCATGGTGAGCGCTGACCTGTGAAGAGCCTTCGCGATCCTTTCCCTCTGTCACTACATTTGACACAGACCCACAGCCTATCTACCAACCCTGTGGCACTGGGATACCCGAACCCTGCAACACTCATACATTTCTGTATTCTGTGACACTAAGACGGCATTCACACCTGAATGTGTGGAGGAAGGTACAACTTGATAACAAGGAGAAGAACTCCAGCACACTGTCTCACTTGCTGAAATATTTGTCTGATTACAATGTTAGAGATCTGATCACCTTCAACCGACCAACTTAAGACACCATAAATCTTATGCAACATCCATGCAACCTCAAAGCTGAGCAAAGATCAAAAAATCTAGCGACATATCACAAATCTTACAGTGTTATCCAACCTTGTTGTAAGCAGCAGCATGTATTTCCTTTCTACTGAAGCACGCTCACCGAGCGTATCACTGCCCCGAAGGAAGCGTGCATCCACTCCCAGGACACTCATCTGATGTTGCTAGCTTGTGTGCACCAGGTGGCAAATGTGGCACCGGCGAGGAGCTGCTCCTCTAAACGTGCTGTGGCGTTGATCTGATCTATAATGCATGAACACGTTATGTATTAGTGTCATTTCACCCTGATCTTCAGCAACATTTCCTTGGTGGAGAGGAAGTCCTGTGGCTCAGGTCCTGTTTGTTTGGCGGCACCTGGAACTCGCTCGACGTCCTCCCAGATCCACGTTGCTGTTACATGTTTGCAGTATCTTTAGTTTTGTTGTCCAGATTGTCCAGGCTGTAATTTTTGATATGTTGATTTATTCTGTACACTCGACATCTATTTTGTTTGTCAGTCCTGGAAGAGGTGTCCCTTCCTTTGTTGCTCTTCCAGAGGTTTCTTTTGTCTCTCTGGGGGGACATTTTCCCTGTCCCTGACTGCAAAGCCCCTGAAGGCAAGTTTGTGATATTGGTCTATATAAAATGGCTCCCTTGTGTTTTTTATCTTGGCCCCATTTGTCATCCAAGCATCCCCTAAATTGGATCCAAATCTTGAACGGCAATTATCAAGGCAAACAGCTTGTAAGTTGACAAATAAAAGTGTTTACAGAGAGGTGAGAGACCTTTTGCGACACAGAGAGATTTGTCTCCAGAGAAACAGACGGGACATCTTGAAAATCCCATTAAAACAGCTCACAGGCTGGGCAGCTTCCCAGACTCATGGCAAAGTTCCCTGAAAAGGCAGAAGAGTCCAGCAGATTTACCGGGCAGCCTGCCCTCCTGCATCAATACAGGACAGAGAAAATGATGGTCTGTAGAAGAAAGGACTTCCCCTGTACACATCAGCTGCACAATTACTCCCACTGAGGAGTCAGGATGTTGCTAACCCTGCACCTGAGAGGTATCGACACACGGGAGTCTGACCGAGTGTACAAATCTCAGACTGACCAGCTTTAATCAATGCACTTTACCGGCTTCGTCTCTGGTGCTTTCTGAGCCAAACACAGCTGCGGCAAGTACTGTAAATCCACACAGCCTTCAAAATCACAGAAATAAAAACTAGATTCCATTTATAGTCTCTGCAGAAATAACTTGACCTGGCCTCTTGAGGATGCTTTATTCGTCTTCAAAGCCAGTCCCCTAAACTAACTGGCGCAGATAATGTCCTGTATTATCACACTCACGGTGCCTTTTTAATTACAAGCTGAGAACGTCTGCTCGAGTTGGTTGTTCGAATTTGAAGTTTGCGTCTTTAATCGCTTTATTTTTGGCACAGCACAGGTAGGTTTTTCATTTAAATGAAGCAGGGGGAATTCTCCTTCCCACTGAAACACTAACTGTGTCCAAAACTAATTAGAATTTCAACACTAATGATTTTCTCTTACAAGAGACAACGGAAGTCTCGTTTTACAGCAGAGGATGAAATAAAGAGCAATAACTCTTCTTCCAATTTGTCTGCCTTGCTTTCCGATGGAGGTGTTTGCCAGTCAGCCTGGGAGTGTTGAGTCGTTGCGGAAAGTGAACGACATCCCTGGTAACAGCTCAGCCTACAGGAATATGAATCACCACTGCAGCGCCTGTGCCAGGGTAAAAACTAACCCCATGTGCACCCTGACCTTCAAACCCAATTCTTGTCCGTGCCCCCACTCCCCCCAATTGATTCTGTCGTGCAGCTTTAGCTTCAAACCTGAATATGTTCTGGACTTTCTCCCACAGCCAAACCCCTCTGTGTGTTGATCTCAGGCTTGTTGCTGTAGCCCTCTTTTTCTGACTGTATGCCCTCTTATACCAACATGGCTAACCTGGAATTATTGACCTTTATTCTTTCCCACCGTGTAATCTGTTTTTAAGGCTACTTTAAATTCAATACACATTTCCTCCTCTTGTTCTCTCCTTGTCATCCAACTTTTAATCTCCCTTTTTTCTAGGTCACTCTCCAAGACTGTTGACATTTAGAGCAATAGTTGTGTTTCTTCTAAATCATCCAGCTAATTTAGAGAAAGAGTTCATCATTTCTGGAAATGTCATTGACAGGAGTTTGTTGACAAGATTGATTCAAGATCCAGGAGCTTGTAGCCAGTTAGCTTTGCTTTGCATTAAGACTGAAAACAGGGGTGCATTCATGGTATTGAAAGGAGCGTTTAGCAGGTGTGCTAAGCAGTGAAATAACTGTCGTCCATCCGGATGAAAGCGCCTATGGTGCATAAGCGCATATATGTGCACCAACATGAATGTGTGGCGCACTTAAGGGTCCCATTTTAGAGGTTTGAAAATACAGACACTTGAGCTACTAGCGCCATTTATCCTGTACAAAAAGTGTCAAACTGAAATTTGTTACCTTCCAACAGAGCGAGGCTAACTGTTTCCCCCCATTTTCAGTCTTTATGTCAAGCTAAGCTAACCGGGTGGTTAGTACTTGTACTTGAGTATCTCCATTTTATGCAACTTTATACTTCAAGCCCACTACATCTCAGAGGGAAATATTGTACTTTTTGCTACACTACATTTGTCTGACAGCTTGTTTTCACTAATTACTTTCAAGATTAAAATTTTTCATATCCTTCCTATCCAGCAAAAAACATATGCCTCCAAATTTGGTGATTTTTCTGATGAGATAATTCTACTCCTTAAGCTAAATCAAGTGTTCAACCCCCCTTGAAACAGCTGGAAAATTGTTATAATAAAACACTGATAATATTTCTGCATAATGAATACGTACATATAGTAGTACACATACATATAGTACATATAATGAAAAGTACAGTTTCAAATGCAGGATTTCTACTTGTAGTGGAGTATTTGTACAGTGTGGTATTGCTACTTTTACGCAAGTAAAGGATCTGAATACCTCTTCCTCCACTGCTAACTAGGAAAACTGAGATCATCACTGGTCACACCCTGAAAACAGCCACCTCCACAGTTACTTTATTCTCCACAGAGCAAAATACATAATATTGTGATAATCAGAGCAGTCTCAATTGACCTTATGGCAACAAATCACTAAGTGTGTAGCTGCTGCTGAGAGCACAGACAATGAGCACCTATTATCTTTAGAGAAACGCACCATTAGACCTTAGCACATGATGTACTGTATCGTTTAGGAAGGTTTAGGAGGGATAATTAAGCTGTACTAGAAGAGCTCCCTATACCCCTATTCTATGGTGCAATTTGTCACTAGAGCAGCATACATAGTTAGCAGAAGTTACTCTAAACCGGGAAGATGTAAGAGGGACAAAGTTCACAGTAAATGAAGTAAGCTGAAGTTAGTCTTCAGCTCAAAAGTGACGGTGCAAGCAAAGGGCAGGTAGCAGAGTTCAGAGGTAAGAACAGTTTTCAAATGACTGAATGAATATTGCGTGCAGGAGAAATGTAACAGTCAGAGACAGGTGGGGACAGGTGTGAAATACATTAGTAGTACTGGACCTTTAGCAGCAGCTGGTAGGGTCTCACTGCCAAGTCTGTCCAGCACAGAGATGAGAATTTCAGCAGAGTACTAGAGAGCTGCCAGGGTCAATGAGAGAGAAACAAAGTGAGGGGGGGGTGCAGGGATCAGAGCTTTCAGGGCACTTCACACTGACTACTAATCATCCAATTTAGATCCCACATCTTCACTTCCCCCTGCTAAAGTGAATCTCTCAAAGTGTCACAGGGCTGTCAGAGTTAAGCTGCATGTCTATTAATATTCTCCCTCAGAGGGCGGGAACAGTGTCTCATTCACTGTAAAGAAAAGAAAAGAAAAGAAAAAAAGCCCCCCACCATTCATCAAAGCATAATGCTAAGTGCAAGGGGTTTTTTTTTGGTGGGGTTGAGATCATGACTTTTCATTAATAGACATTTTGAAAGGTCTGTCACTCTGCAACTTTGAAAAGAGCTGCAAAGGAGAGATGGAGGTTAATTTTTTGATTAACTTTCAGGATTATAATTTCCTGTCTTCCTCCTAATGATGATGCCCTCCGATTCCCCTCTTTGTGTCATAGAAACTTCAAAAAGCTAAATTGATTAAGGAAAGTTTATCTGAGGTTAGAGCCCGTTTTAGCCCCAGTTTGTGCCTCTCATATACTGTTTTACCATTACATGTAACTGACAGAGGGAAGTTCCCTGTAAAATAAATAAATGTTGATACTCTTATGATTTACTGAACGTTTTTTTCTCAGTCTCTTTTTAACATATTTCCCGACTTGTGACTGTATTTCCTAAACCAAACCGAATGCATTCATATTTTCCGATCTTTTACCAAAAGAGCAAGAACGTATTGAATGTAATTTTCAGCTACCTGGATAGAAAATACAGTTGCTGCTTGAGAGACGAGTCCAAAATCTCTTTGCCCTGCATCCAGATGGTGAGAAGAGGCTTTGAGGATTTGGGAAATACCTGTAGAACAGCGATAAGCATTTGCTGAATGAATGTGGGGTTCTCAAACATGGCCAGGTTTTTTTTTTTGTTTTTGTTTTTTTCAGAGAAACGAATGTTGTGTGACTTTAATGTACCATAATCGCAACATGAGAGGAACAAACTGGGGCTATGTTGACAGCCAGAGCCCAATCCTTTCTCTCTATGCTTGACCCCGCAGGAGGAGGAACTGGTGAGGGAGAGCCGTGGTTTTTACTTCCGGGGTTACGGACTGGGTCACTGCCTGCAGACCAAAGATGGTGCTGCTGTGGAAGGGGCCACTGTGTTCACCCCCCCGCCTCCGGTTACCATGTACGACGGAGAGGTACTTCACAAGCGTTTTGTGGACCGGGCCAAGCGCATTGACACCATATCCAGAGCCGTCTTCCCCTTGAGCTTCCTCATATTCAATATCTTCTACTGGATCACCTACAAAGTGCTGCGACACGAGGACATCCATGCAAATTTGTAAAAGGCTCTCTTTGACGACCCCAGTTGCTACTACTTTAGGTTTTCTCTCTCTCTCTCTTTCTCTCTCTCTCTCAGAACCAAAACTGCCTGTCAGATCTACATTACAATGAGGAAATGTGTCAAGAGGCATATGTGCTTCTTAAAACCATTGCTAAAGCTCAGGTGCGTTATCGGGATCTCAGACCAACAGCGATTACGCTGAAAGACAAGGTTAAGCTGCGTGGATTCAGGCTGGTGTTGTTTGCGATTGCCCTCTCGCTCCTGTCTTAGTTTGATTCGTCCGGATTACAGCAGAGACAAAACACTGCTGGTACTTATGGGTTCACGACCTTTGTTTGAGATGATGAGAGTTAAGAGAAGTCGATGTTGATCCTGGCTGGATGAGACATACTGACTTGAATTTTGACACTGCGCATATTTGAATGAATGTTTTTGAAAATTCAAAAGATAATGGGTTTTTTACACCTTTATCAGATAGGTACCAATCTGTGCGGGGGGAGGAGTGGGTCTTTGATATTTATTAATATTCAATAGGTGGTGTTAATGCAATTTAGATTATATATATATATATATACGTGTATAAAGTGTATATAAAACAAGCTGTTCATTAAACTGCACAAAGCACAAATATGTATTTCCTTTTGTCTAAATTTAAATAAATTGTTATTCTGCCAGGAAACCAGAAATGATGTGTTCCTCTTTAAGCTGAAGATTCGGTTGATTGCTTCAAAAAAGGACGCAGGGGTCGTGCAGAAAAAAGGCTTTTTTAAGTGCATAAGAAATTCAGTCACAGAATAACTGCATCAAACACAATTACTTTTCTATTTCAGTCCTTTAATAGAACCCATCAGGTCCAAATCCCAAGAGGGAACAGGAAAAAAACCTTGGAAATCAAATTCTACATTGAAGCAAATTGTAAATGCTGTGGATGCAAAATATGTAATCTGTTCACATCAGCACTTCTTTGTAAAGCTTTTCTTAACATGACGGTAATAGCTGCAAAACCATGCACTTGCATAATCACTCTGGGTGGAGTCTGACCAAACTACTTAAGAAAATTGCGTAAGAGCTGCCATTTCTTTCCCAGTCTCAGGAGTAGCTTTGAAGGTGTGGAAATGTAGGGCTGAGGTGGGGGCGGGGGGACGGGGGGCCGAGGGGGGGTGCATCGCCAGCGAGGGAGGACGAATGGGTTTTTTAATGGGAAATCAGAGGGTTGTTTTATCAACTAATGAGTTTGAAAAGGGCTTGGTGTTCCACTGCTAATGACAATGAATTCACAGAGGCAGCTGGAGCCTACTGTCCTTTTGTCGGCAATCCTAATCAACCCCTCTGTATTGTATGGTTCCCCAGGTAATGAAAAAGAGTGTGTGTGTGTGTGCGCGTGTGCATGTGTGTGTGTGTGTGTGTGTGTGTGTGTGTGTGTGTGTGTGTGTGTGCATGTGTGTGTGTGTGTGTGTGTGTGTGTGTGTGTGTGTGCGCGTGTGCATGTGTGTGTGTGTGTGCGCGCGTGTGCATGTGTGTGTGTGTGTGTGTGTGTGTGTGTGTGTGTGTGTGTGTGTGTGTGTGTGTGTGTGTGTGTGTGTGTGTGCATGCGTTTCCAAGCCTTTGTTTCTATTTTATCTCCTCTCTGTTGTTTTACAGATACAGATTTTTAAAATGCATCCATTGTTCCGTGTTATCTCTTTCAATCACAGCCTGTTGTGCTGGAGGAAAAGATGAAATAAGGAGGCTCGGTTGCAGAGTTTCATAAGAGTTGATACAGCTTTGGAGCATAAAGACAACCAAGAGGAGCAGACTAATTGCCACAGATTGCTGATGGTTTGGCGAATAAGGAGCGGCTTGACATTCTTACTGAAGTTCCTCCTACTGACAGCTTAACTGGATTTATAAAGCCGAATGTGAGGGCATGCACATGTCAAAAAGACTGGCTGCTGCTTGTCGTTGGCACCGATTTTCCCATCGGTTCAGTCCCTATTTTAAAAGCAAACATCTCCAAAATAGAAAACCTTGGACTGGAGGCTTTTTGTCCTGGACCTCCTTAAAGCCACTTGAAATTTTTATATTAATGCACTATTTTCTCACCACACTTGAAATGAATATGGAAATGTGAAAAGCAATGATGACAAAATAATCACTCGAAAACAAAAACGGTACCACGTTCTAATGAAAACTGACTTCCTAATAGAGCTTTCAAAAGGTTTCTAGGCTGTAACTAATTATGTTAGTTTGTTAATAAATCACTTATAAAGGCTTTATAGATTAGTTATAACCCAACATGCGCAACTCTTGGGTTGCCTGGTCCTGAAAAATCCTCCTCCAGCATGACATCATCATGTAGACATCTTCAATGGATCTTTTGACCACTTATCTTATGGAAAAGAGCTTTATTAATGACTTATTAATATTTATTGCCACTAACCTGGTGGCCTAATGGAAAAAACATCAGTTTTATCAATGAATTATGATTTCATTATTACTAAACAAAACAGAAAGATGTTGCGTTTGCAAATGTCAATCAATGCCATACTGGAAAAGTTGAAATTAGAGAATTTTTTCCTGAAAAAGAACATCTCAAATTTAGTGTTTTCATAGTGTTTAGACCATTACAATTTAAACTGGAAGCAATCACCATCATCAGTAATAACATGGCCATAGCAGCTGCTCTCTGTCACTCTCACTCAGTGATGCCATTGTTTCAGTCCTGATGACAAAAACAGCACGTTTGTGGCAATATAAGGAGCTTTTCTAAATCCACAAACCCTGACTGACGCATGAAAAATAGGCCCACAATTTCTGGCACATTACGCTCCGTCGCTTCTTCCAGAAAACAGCATGTCCCTTCAGAATGTCTATTATTTCAAGGACACAGGGAGACTGATGGAGTCCAATAACGGCGGATCTTTTACTCGGCCAACTGCATTCACACGCTAACTTTCATGACGCACAAAATCGCAAAAGTCTGATGACTTTTAACAAACCCACCCCCACAACCCTCAACCTGTCTCCTGCCACAAGTATCCAAAAAAAGACAACCACAGCTATCAAACTATCTAATCTATGAAGTAATCCTCATTTGTCCCGCAGGCTTTAAACGCCTCTCATGTTATGTGCTTAACTAAAGACCTCATCTTGAGAAATGCTTTGTTAGTGAATGACAGAAACACGTTTAAGTCACCAGATTGTGTATAAATGAACATACAATGAGCAGGAAAGAAAGTAATGCTCATATAATGTAGCGGTTGGTCATCATGTCCAAGACATGCCCTTGCTGTCTCCCTTGGGGGTAATCAACATGCTTTCCCCCTCCTCATTTCAGCTGAATGTCAATGGTGCCAGAGCTAAAACTGATGTGTGAGCTTTGAGAGAACGGCCTGAGACCTGCAATCAATACTGCTGTCCCTTAGAGCACAAGCTTCATACCCTTTCACACACATAAAAACAGAAACACATACGTAGACACAAAAATAATACTCCTACGTGACGGATTTTCACACTTAATGAAGTTTTACAACATCAATCAGTGCTGCATTGCATGAGCTGTTACCTTTTGGCGGTTAGCTCTTCTTTAGGGCATTTACAAGACTGTCCAGAACCATTAACAATAGGTACAACTGTCAAAGTATCAGAAATTTAATGGTGGAAAATAAAATCTGCAGTACCAAACATTAGAAATATCCCTGCATCACTTGGAAACTGTGGTGCTAGATGAAGGAATAGCAGCCGGGGGCAAAATATTGGTTTCTTCTGGCAGTGATGTATTAATGAGACGATGCTACACATGTCACCTTTAAATATATGAGTGTAAACAGAGGAAACTGCTTGCTCCACACAGCATTATGGATGCAAACCTTGTGAATGTCACCCAGCTCGTGGAAACGGATATCCTTGCAGTCTAAAGACGCCCCTTTCTACTGCATGGGAGGTGTAAAGGTTCAATGCAAATGTCCTGTCTACCCAGTGCTAAATGATCTTATTCTATAATGACAGACACACATGCAGTAGTCTTGTTGTGGCGGTGTGGTTTCCAGTAGGATTTACAGCATAATAAGGGAATTTATTGATTTGTTCGCACATTAAAAATACAATTAAAAAAAAAAAAAAAAATGTACCCAATGACACCCATATAAACACACTTTTGAATCCCTGAATGGCATTTGCTCAACAACAACTTTAAATATCTTGGGCTGTAGACAATAAAACAAAAACACATGAGCCTCACACGCAGCCTTTAAAATCATCGGCCTTCCCACACCCAAACTCTCAGATCTGAACGACAGAGCCATCACACGCCGAGTGCTCACACTAGCAAATGACTCTGATCACCCCTCAATCATCACTTCACATTACTGCCATCAGGACGGAGATACTAGACCATAAAACAGAGGAGAGCTCGCTTCGGGAGGAGTTTAGTCGCCCTCCTATTGCAATATTGCACAAACTGCCTCTGATGTGTGCTGGCATGCATGAATGTATCTGTGGATGTATTGTCTGCTGTTGTGTTCATATATCTGCGTGCTTCTGTGTTGACCTGGCTGTGAAAACAAATCTCCCTCTGGGATATTAAACTCTAAATCTAAATCCAAAGTAAACATGAGATTGTAGAGGTTGGAAGGTAGAAGCTTATACAGAGAGCGCCTGAAACCTCAAGGCAAGATAAACAGAATTACATAAATTGCTGTGCACATGCAGTATTGATCACAAAGTCTTCAGGTCAGTAACTTAATAGCTCATCTTGGTAGTATATAAGTCTAATCCAGTTTATGTGTATTCAAAAGTGAATGTTTCACCCAGAATCCTTGTCATCATTTATATTGGTGCCATGTTTTAGAATTCTTCGTCATTTTTCACATGGCAGTGCCAACATTTGCATTTAAACATAGGGTTGCAGCTCAAGGTACACATTAGACTGATGTTCAATGAAACTGCTGCACACTCAGCCTCGAAAAAGACGTAATGTCACAGTTCTGCAGGTCATAAATATTGAGCAGAGCGATGACAAAGTGTAAACAGTGTATGACAGCGATGCTGGAGTTTGTAGGCTTGTCCAAAATGGCACATCGCCGGAGTATGACTCCATTTCTAAACACTGTGTACAATGATTTGTAATGGCCGAGAGCTGATGTGCAGGGAAAAGTTGAAGAAAGTGAATTCTGACCCACAAGTCCACAAAAAAACATGCTGGGATTCGTCAGTCAAATGGCTGAATGTGAGACAAAGCGGCAGAGCATAGACAGAATTATGATGTGACTGCACCTGAAGACACAGTGCCTTGCTTACAAACAGGATAACACCATAGTTTGCCATTAAAACTGACAACGAAAGCCACGTATCCCATTTATACACTAAAAGCTTGATTAACAATAAGTTGCTGCTGCCGCTGCTGCTGGATAACTTATGACTAAAAAACACTTCATGCCACATGTGTGGCCAACAGTTTTGTTCAAAATATTTTTAAGCAAGGAACAGCCATTTCCTGTGTCCCTGCTCTCATCTGTTTGGACCATCAATCCCAACACTGATGGCTCAAAACCTTCTGAAATTGATGGTGGATTGACTCAATGAAGAAACAGTGTTGTAACCACATTCCTGAAGTTGACTGCAGCGTGTTGAGAAATCTGCAGAAAGCTTGTGGTGATGGTGAGAAATGCAAAAGACAAAGCCATCAGCAAACATTTGTGCTGTTCTTGCATCTACACCTCTAACAGACAACCTTTTTGCATCGTCCAGGCAGCCAATGTAAGGATAAATGTAAGGAAATATGACGCTGAGAGGAGTTGACAGGTCACTCTCTGTCCACCCTCTTTGCATGAGTCAGGACGGTTGATGCACCATGGGTCATCACTCAAAGAAGGTCACCCGTGCTGTTCAGTTTCTAAGATTTTTCTAACTTCGCTCATATCTAGAAGTCGGAGAACCTTCGTGGGGTTTTTCTTTTCTTGTCTCATTTGAATGATGAAAACAGAAAACATGCATCTTCAAATGACACGAGCACAGCAGGGAAAAGCCACATTTGAAGCAGCACTGAGAAACTCGTCCTTGTGTAGACTCGTACAGAAAATCCTATGTGGATTCATTTCCACTAATCCCTCGCTGCGCTTCTACATTTCTGTAATTCCAACATCTGAGAGAAACCCTACAGCTGGGAAGACTGCAGCTCCAGGGTTTACGTGGATAATGGTTATAGACATACGTGCGCACTGAATTTCTATTGTGTGCAAACAGGAGAAACAAGGAATTAGTCCCTTCCCAATCCCTCTGTAGAGAGAATAGTTACCTGTCAGAATTATGTCAGACGCCTTTTCAAAACTCCCTCGATTTATGAGATATTCACAGTTTCTTGAGGGAAGAACTGAAGCTTGAAAATTTAATTAGATATGACAGCAATTCTTCATATAAGATGCCATAAAATTTGTAAGGGCTTCCTTCCAGAGCCACGGTGGATGTACGTCATCTGTACAAGGCAGAAAATATCTCTTGGATTGAGTTTAAGTACATCAGCAGTTTTAGGAGATAAATACAGGAATTAAATTTCAATGAATGAAGGCTACGTTTTTAAAAGTCCAGAGATCGACACATACTGACACTATGTATAAAAGCTATGGTGAAAAGGAAGTGAGTGCATTTGCTTGGTCCACCAGAGGGCACTGAGAGGTTTCTACACTGTAAAATGTCGTTATGATATATAGACATGGGATGTTTTAAACTCCCAAATACCAATCAGGCTAAAAATTCAATTTGACTGGAGTTAAAAGCAGCTATTTAAGCTGCAGCTTCCACATTGACGCTCCAGCGCAAGTACTTTTGACACTTCCAGTGTGTGGAATTTAGGGGTATCTAAAGGCAGGAATGCAATATACTATTCATAGTGATGTTTTCATTTGTGTATTGTCACCTGAAAGTAAGAATAGTTGTGTTTTCGTTACCTTAGAATGAGCCCTTTATATCTACAGAGGGAGTCGGAGTCGGTGTTTCTACAGTGTGACAGAAGGGACAAACCAAACGCTGGCTCTAGAGATCACCTTTTGCTCTGGCTACCAAAAGAGAGGGTAAGGCCAGGGGTGTTCAGTTGTTTGCTAGACAACTAGATGCCACAAAATCCTACATACTGCCCCTTTAATACATTGAGCTGCGACATAGTACTCCTGTACTTTAACACATGCATTTTAGATGCAGGTCTGTAACTTGTAAAGGAGTGTTTTTACAATGTGATATTTTACTTAGATAAAAAGGGTCTGAATTGTTCTTCCACCACTTGTAAAAAGCACCTTCAATATTATTTCTCCTCCCTGCACTTCGTAGCATGTCTCCCCTCTGTCCACACTGACTGCAGTGATATAGGTCTGCAGGTTCGTAGCCGTGAGCCGAAGGACTGACACATGGAAAAGGAGATAGTGTGTCTGTGCGGATGGGCATGTCTGTTGCCGTGCCGACTTCCTCGACACCGCTTCCATCCTTCATCCACCCTGCTCGCAGGCCTCTGCTCCTCTGCTCTTGCTGCTATTTAAGTAAACAGAGGATTTTCTCTACCTCCTTTTCTGCCCTGTCCACCAGCCACGACTCACACTACGGTTGATGCCCAAGAGAGCAAAGGAGGGAGACAGCTTGCAGCCTTTTTTCTGCTGCTCTGACACTGATTCAGTGCTGGAAGTTGGCTGGGAGAGGTGAGCCAAGAGGGAAAATAATCATTTCCCTGGGAGACGGTGCATGTATGTGCACACACGCGCTTGTGTGTGGTTGAGACAGCTAAGTGTCTCCTTGGCTTCTCACCAAAGAGAGAAAATAAAGAGACAAACATGTTCGCTGCTCTCAAAGACTGACCATTACCTTCATCTCTTTTACCCCTGTGACTTGCAGTCAGTCCAAGACTGGACACTTTGGTGCTTTGATTGTGTTTTTTTGCAGACAGGCATAAGCACATCAAGCATGCACAAAATGCCAGCTTGATGCCTCTTTTCAATTAGTTTTGGGGATTACGTTTAACGGTCATGTTGCCCATTTCTGTAAAGAAAATATTTATCATAAGATGCCGGGAAAAGAAAACCTCCTCTTCCAGGCCTCCTTCTCCTGCGGCTGCGGAGGATCTTAGGAGCTTGGCTGATGCAACTCACAGTTCTTTGACTCAAAAACACCCTTATCTCTGTGCCTAGTTCACTCCCTCAGTAGTGCGTCAGGATTTTAGGAAGCAGTAGCCAAAAGGCTGCAGCACCAGCACACTTTTGTTCCTAAAATCACCTCAAACTGGCTCCCATACACACAGAGAAACTCTCTGAAGCATTTGTCACGTTGCTGACTTACATTAAGTAGAACAATTATCCAACACAACCGAATGGTGTTCATTCTTGAGTCCTTTTGCTGCCTACATCCAGTGCTTCCTTTTGAATGGCTTTATGATCTGTTACTTTATCAGGTGGTGGGTCTCGGTAGGGTTTGTCTATGAACAACAGCAGATCAGAGTTCAGCTCTTCTGCCAGATGGCAAACTTTCTCAGATATCTGTAGGTACACCTCCTATCCTCCATGGTTATTTTGGGAATATAGTTGGAGTCCTTGGAGACCACTGCCTCCTTCTACATAATCTGCAGAGCGCCATTTTGAAGCCTTTTGTTGCTGTTTACAACTATAGTTTCGTCTGCAGGGTGTGTTCAGGCTACATAAGTTACTCAAACTCTGTGGTGTTGGTCCTTCTGGTTCACAATCACTTCAGGACAGGTAGGACAGGTGTATCATCCACAAGGTAGCAACATACTAATACATCTTTAGGAAAAGCAGCGCTGCTTATCAGTTACAAAGCAGTCTGCAGTGAGTGAGCTACGCCAGGAGCCATTAAGGTAATCATCCTCAGGTGTGGACTCATGATGTGCCCCTTTAAGTCCAGAATAGGAGGAACCAGCATGGTGGTTAGTAGAGACCATCCCTAACCACGCCTAGCTCAGCTCTCTTCTCAGTGAATCACAGTTTTGGGTGTATATTAGGTCTTAGTTTCTTTTTCTTTGCTTGGTAGAGCAAAAAAGTCTGAGCTTGGATGAACAGCATGCACCTACACAGCAAGCACGGTGCAGATCATGCAGGGATTTTCAACAGGGCAGATGGATGCCCCCAAGGGCCCCAGAAGCTACAGTTTCACAAGCAGATAAACTAGCAATATCTTTCAGTATCAGTATATCTGCCCATATGTGTGGAAAAATTCCCCAAAATAGATGTGTGGCTACAGAGCTTTTCATATTATTAGAGCTGTGAGCAGTTTGCCTAAAACACATGATAGCATGCACTGCACTGCTTGAAGCGGATACATGCAAAACGTGTGATGATAAAAGTGGACAACCCATCATCAGTGGGCGGTGAAGTAAATCTCTGAAGCCCAAGCTGGCGCTATTATCTATAGATTCACATATAGAGATTCATTTAAATGCTGCAAACTGAACACATAATAGCTGTAATGCCAATAAAGAGATTAAATGTCTTCTCTGAAGGTGACACAGGCGGTGACAATTCAAAAAGGTCATCTACTTCTGTGCTAATTAAAAGTGGGGCAAAGAAAAGTCCCTTTGTTAAATATCACGTGTCCCAGAGAATGCCAAAGACAGCATGATAATGAATGCTTGTGATGTCTCTTAAGGTTAGCCTTTCCATCTTCATCTTGCTTGTTTTCGCTGGCAGGTCAAAAGAAAGGCTGTGCCTGCAGGACCCTGTCAGTCTGCTAATTCTATCTCCTTTTTGCTCTAAATTAGTATGCACGCAAAGAGTTTGACCTCTTACATCTAATATGCATAATTTATAGAATTTCATAAATTCAGATTTCACTCAAAATTAAATAACCATATGCTGCATACTATTTAAACTTGATAAATTGGGCACCAGTTTTAAAATATAAGCTCTCAAAATTGTCATTGATGTGTATTCAAAGACCTCTGGGTAAGTTCCAGTATATTTTCCCTGTTATGCACACAGTTTATATAGAAAGGATATAAGTTTCTGAATGGTGGAGATCTTATTTTAAGATATAATTTCAGAAATAAAAAGCCAGATAACCAGACAGGGAAGCTGGCTTTTATACAAATGCAGCACCTACTAAGACGTGATGCATTTCAAAGCCCTAAAATTCAGGCATTATGAGAGATTCTTCAAAGGGGAAATTTGTTTGAGAGGTGATGTCTTATCAGTTTGACCTGATATTAACAATTTATCAAAGGCTTTCTCTCTCTTTCTCTGCACCGTCCTCGTTCTTTGTAAGAGGTTTGAAAGGTTTGAAATTTCCAAAATTTATGAAAGGGGCTGAATTGTTTCAATAGTTTTGTCTTTGGGTGCTTGAGATGTGGATGCTTTTTTCTGAAAGGGGAGGTGTGAATTCTCCAGCAACTGCCAGCTACAACATTGATGTTGTTGTTGTTGTTACTGTGTTGAAGTTTTCATTTATGCAGACTGTCCTTCAGGGCCTGAGTGCTGAAAGTTGCATGTAAAGGCCAGGACCTCAGCATCCCTCACTGACTTTTCTTTAGCACTCCACAATGAACACCACCAAGGATGGCAGCTTAGCTCAAACCCTCCGGGCTGTGCATCACATGCCTCTGGCTCTTGTTCATGGTGAGGTGACAGCGATACCGGAGGTGTTTTCGGTGCTTTCCTGATCTCCTGTTGCGATGTGATTACTGTGAGCCCAGTGGTGGGTCTCCCATGTCCAGCCCTGCTGCCCTAATATCTGATCCCCCACTGCTGGGCTTTCCTCTTCCTGCTGAGGCTGCTAAAGGATGATGACCTCCCTTTTTTCTGCATGTGCCTCCACCTATGGCCTCACCTCCCACAGCCACTAAATGCAATTCAACATTGTTTGGTTTGCTCACTGTCTGTGCAGGAAGTTACTGAAGTGGTGCAATGGTGCATCACTGCTATAGTCAAACGAAGCTCTAGGGAAAGTTCAGGCTGAGATATCAGCTGTTCTCATCAGCTGGCCACATCTATCCAACCAGCACAGCAACACACCTTCATTGTTAGCCCATCACCTTGCTGCTGTCTTTTTAAATATGATTCTCTCTCCCTGCCTTAGTACACTCATGCTGCTGTTATGTGCACCCCTCCACCTCCCCATCACCGCCCAGTCTCAGTAGAGTCATCAGCCGCCGCCACCACCACCACCACCACCAGCAGTGTCTGGACTCCTTTAGGGGATTTATCTTGCAGCTGCTCAGTGCAGATGCCCCTCGATCACCATAATCTCACTGCAGAGACGAAGTGCCAAAGACTTTCTGATATGACTTAATTATCACATATCATCTGCCATAATAAACAATTATCTTTACTTTATTCACTTGTGTCTCCTGATTAAAATAGTTTATCAGCTGTTGAGGAGGCCGTTCAGGGGGGAAGGGAAAAATTTACCAAAGCAACGAATATACACTTCAGATGTATAAGAGTATAAGCACCGAGTGGCAGACCTTGCTCTGGCCAGCAGGGACCTGAACTTCTGGAGGGACTCTTGGTTCTGGTGGTACACAATGCTACTGGGGAGAATAGCCTCTCTCATCTGTCAGTGATCACAAACATCTTCCAGACAGGTTGACTGATGTGTGTGTGGCCTTCAAGACTGAGAGGCAATGCCAGTCTGCTTTTAGTGACAGCAGTGTTATTGGACACTCACATCACAATTTTAACCAGTTATCGTGAAGTGTTGGAGTAAATGGTTAAATTTTGTGGCTTGTCACAGACTGTGGATCAGTGGCAGCTGATGATTATTTACCTGGGTGGGGCTATAGGCACTGAGGGCTCCTGCTGACACACTGGCACTGTTGTTGTCTAGCTTGGAGTGCTAAGCTTAGACTCCAACTATAGAAGATGCTACATTTACTCAAGAACTGAAAAAGAAAAGCAAACACACCATCCATCCGCTCAACTTGCCGACTTAATCTACTTAATCTGTTTCTTTTCTCACAAAGCAAACATGCAGTAGTGCACAGAGAAAGCATCAACTGCTAAGTATGGCAGAAGTATGGAACATGTGACTGCAAAATGTCAGTCTGAACCACCGCGAGGCTTCATGAAGAACACAGGGACCAACATCATGTTTCATTTGTTGCTGTGGTTTCTTGTTCATAACTGATACATTACCAAATGTGCCACAGCCGAGAAAGCTGTTTTACTTTCCCTTCAATATTTCAGATTCTGATCTGGGTAAGACAGGTGAGGCTGACAGTCTTTCTCGTGGCTCTCATGCTGGTACCCTCGTGTGCAGAAATTACCCAGCTGACGGGAGAAATCCACAAAACTGTTCCTCAGTGCTGGGCAGCGCTGTCACTGGTTATAGGCTCTTATGTTAATGTTTTTCTCCTCACAATGACAGGGTGGATTGCATAGACAGACTAGTCATAGTTCCCGAGTACAGTCCAGCATTTTTTGAGACAGAATAACTGTTTCCAGAATTTTCCCACAATTGTTTTCTGTTGATTGAGCTGCGTCTAATTGCTGTTTATGCTGATGGCATGTCAGTGTCACATCAGGGAGTTAAATAATCAGGCTTCATTTCAAATCCCAGGGAGTACTCCCACTATGTTGAAAAAAGCATGTGCATGCAAATTTCTTTTAGAGTGCTCTCTATGTGTGATGAGAGAACAAGTGTTGAAATGCATAACTATGAATACTGTGATGCGTTAATCACAATCAATAGGAATCATTAATTTCTCAAGGATGACAAAAGCCACATGCCAACTTGATCAGCATCAGCAAATGGTAAAATGTTTCTGTTTCTGCCTAACTTTTTCCCGTCACCTTAAAAATGCTGATTGTCTGGACTCCAGCAAACCCAACACATCCACTATGTCTTGTTGCCTTGGAAACAAAAGGCCTGCTGAGAAGCCAAGAGTGAATAATTCTGTGAGATGTGGGGACGGGATGGTGTTGGAGGGGAGATATCCAGTCTACGGGGGCTGAAGCATGAAGGTGTGTGTGTGTACGAGTGCACAATGTGAGCACGTGTGATGTACACTGCATATGCTTGCGCTGGAGCGAAGGGACTTTGGTGCTTGAAGGAGACGCACCAGGATCAACACGGCTGAGGTGAGCATGCAGGCTCTACCCTCACATCCCTCACCTTTTCTTCCCTCCCTGTCTGCTCTAAAGCTCCCGTCGTCATCGCTATGAGCAGCCTCTGCAGGAGCAACGGTAAACATCACATCTTTCTTTGTTAGGTCTGTGTGGAGCTTTGCATCACACCACTCGGGGTGGAGTAGAAATGTGAGAGACGAGACTCAGCAGGGAATGCTCAGCAGGTGCAGCCACACCCTTTTATTTACTGTCCACTTCCTGCTGAGTAATGGTCTGTCCCATCCAGTTACCCCCGACTACACACATCTCATCCAATGTGTCACTGGAGCTGCGCGGGCATAAAAACTGCTGCACAAACATGCATTTCTCCACTCCCTGCCATTGCTTGTGATATATAGATATTAAATGTACAGTCGAATGTCATAAAATGTCTTTACCCAAGGCTATTTGTCAAACGTTCAACCCTGCTGTGAGCGCTAAAAGCTTTTCCACATTGTCACCAAGATGTCCTCACCTGGCTCTGCGTTTCCTCTGTGAAGCACCACAGCATCTTTCAGCTCTTTGTTTTGGTTTTACAGCCCACAGCTTTACTGTTCTGCTTTCACCTCACTGGTCTCATTAGCACCATTTCCTGCAGCTGCTTACTGCTGCACAGCACCAAAGGGCAGACAGACAAAGTAGGCGACTAGCTGGTGAATATGGTGGAGCATTTAGCAGTGAGTTATAGTGAATATTGGACTGACATTCATCAGGTGGCCAGAAACAAAATGAATGGTCATGTTGCTCCATTTCGGCTGGATGTGTGAAGACTCAGCAAACGTTACAAGGTAAAATATGTCATATTGCCCCAAATATAAGGCAATATTTATGTCTGCAAAGTACACTTTAAAAAGTGGGGTTTGTCTTATTGTATATTTTAGGATTGCACAATTACATGTTCACAATATCAGATTGAGGTGCAGGGCTATCAATAGTGAGTGTCAGTCAGCAGGAAAAGGTGTTTCTGAAGGCTCACGTAGTGTGATTTGCTGTCATGAAGGAAATAAATTAATGATGAGTGTAAACAAAATCTAAAGCGTCTCCCGACGTCTTTACTGCAGAAACAGACCGTGGACTGAATCATTTGTCGAGCCGCCAAGAATCACAGATGACGAGGAGCTCAGACAGATGAAAAGAAACGTTAACTGTTGGAGAAAATAACTCTGCGAGTAGTTCTGTGACTGATAGACAAGCTACACAAATGTGGGATTTACATTCTGCGTTAATGCCATTATTTCATGTTTCACTTTTACCAGAGAAAAGGCTTCAAGCCCGGGGACTCCCTTCTCTGTGGATTAACAGTATCTCAGGGAAACTTTTCCAACAGAACGAGTGTGAAAATTATTTTTTCAAAAGCTGTTGGAAAGGGGCATTCTTCTTACATATATCACATTAAGTCCTGAAAGGTCAGTTTTCAGTTTGTTGGTCTTAATTTTGAAGTAACATTATTGGTTAATGTGGACCTCCTGATAAAACCTGCATTTTAGGTTTTAAATAGCTTCCTCTCATGACAGTGAAATGTGCCTCTGACTGGACCATCTCACTAAAAGCAGACAGCTCATGGGAATATCGACTTTTTACGCTTTCCTCTGTTTCACCAGAGAAAAGAGGTAGACTGCTCTAAAATGTTGTTATTTGATGCTGCAGCTCAAGTGGAGAGAAACAAAGCAGGCCGGGGTTATTTGAGCTCAAACAATGTCTCGGCATGTCTGTTTTTGTTGTCTGTTTTAAATAATTTAATCACGTTAGATGAATTAGGATGCCCCGCGCTAAAATGGGCTTCTAATCTTCCAAACCAGGTGGGAATAGTCCTTTTGAAACTTTTTCAAAACTCACAGATGCACATTAAAGAAAAAAACAAAAAAACATTTTGCTGAGAGTAATAGCAGTCACAACCTTTAATCTCCGTGTCAGACAATTAAAGAGCTGTGAATAGGCTTTGCTTTGACCTACCAATTCCTCATTAGCATTTAATATGAAAAGAACTAAGCATTAAAATTTTAGCATCTTCCAGCACACAGAAAATTATTCTAATAGGTTAAAATCCCATTTGAATCCAATTATGCCTTTGCCGTTTGATTCAAGTGTCGAAAAGCTTACCAGTCAAGTGTAACAGAGGTAATGAGCTGAAGCCTCCGTTTTAGCGTGTTAGAGATTTCACAGGTCTGTAAACAATTGGGGGGTTGGAGCACGAGAACATAGATGCGGAACTGCAATCATGGGATCTGATAGTGATCTTGCCTTGTTACCATGGAGATGCTGTTCATAAAATCCTGCATCCTGCATCCCACTGACCATGTTTTCTTGTGAAGGCTATTTAGAAATTCACAGAGTGCATACGTTCACGCTCAACATCTGTATTTCTGTGCATTAAGGTCACATGTGGTCTGTCGCTGTCATAAAGGATCATGTTAAGGGGGGAAATACAACCTTGCTGCCTTTTAAGAAACCTTCTCCTTGGCTCTGCTGCCTTCTGCATGACCAGGTGGAATAATATGGCTTGATAACCTGCTCCCCGTAGGCTGTTGCTCATTTCCATCACCAAACAGAGCATAACAATACATTTCATGTGATAACATAGAGGCCAAAATGGTGTGTGTGAAATTATTTGTTTTTCCTCTCAGAGCAAAGAAAATAAAAAAAAAATGTGCCCCAGGCTGTAAACCCACTCGAAGAAATCAATTTGCAGGTTCGTGGTAACCAGAGACATATTGAACTCCTATACAGAATAATTTCTTCAGGTAATACAGAGGCAGTGTCTCAGAGAAAGCACAAGCTGAATTTTTCAACCTCAAATGAAAAATTAAACAGAAAGTCGAGCCGCAAAAAAAGGCTAAATTGATTCTACTCTGCCAGAATCAGTAGGAAGTGCTCAGCTACAAAATGGAGCACATTAAAAGTTGAACATGTTCAGTTTCAGGTTACCTCTAAATCCTATTCGTCCAATGTACAAGTGTATGCTTTCAAGCTGTGAACTGCTTGGTACGCGGTTGATTTGGTGATCTGGCTTGATCTGGCGTCACAGTTTATCTCTTTGTGAAAAGGTCAGACCTGCATCCATTACACAGATGCAACATGTGAACCATGAAAGATGAGTCTGAAGTTGTAAAAAGCTTGACTTCATCCTCACTTTATGTATGGCAAGAGGCCTTTTGTGTAATACCCAGCTGCTGTTCCAGTCTCTGCCAAAAAAAAAACAAAAAAACTTGTAATCATAAATAACCTGCAGATATCATTGGCTCTGTAATCGTGAAAACACCCAAACAAAGGTCACCGTGTCTGGAACTTAGGTAGCAAAACTGTGGAAGTAAAGCACAGTGAGTGGCAGTGATGGAGGGCTTAAAACCTGCTCTCAGCTGCACAGCAGCTCTACTCAGGAACAGCTTTGATATGATGACTGTGTTTTAAGTGTAATTTGGTGTATTTGGCGGCAATTTCTTGAATCAAATGACTAACATGTTGAAGGTTAGCTGGTGATATAACCATCCAAACCCACTCTCCTTCTAAGCAGGGTTTTAAATGTAATGTGATCACACCGGAAAAGTGACAAAATACAGCATGCATACTAAATACAAAAATTTGAGTATGCCATCGATGGACACTATTCTCCCACAATGCAATGCACATAAGAGATAAATTAGCATGTATCATGGATTTGGGACACAGCTCTAGTTTAGCTTGTTAATATGCTAACATTTGCTAATTAGAAATAAACACAAAGTATAGCAGAGTGTCATTAGTTTTGCAGCTCTTTGTTCATAAATCAAAGTGTTTTTGATTAAATAATTAAATTATGACCTGCTGATGGCAGTAGATGAAAAGTGAAGGGATCATCCTGACTGAGACATGATGCAGCAAATTTCATGACAATCCGGCCAACACTGGTCAAGACATTTCAGACAAAGCCACAGCTGTCAACCTCATGGTGGCACTACAGGGAATGTCAGGGGATCGCCAAAGTCATTAGGATACATCATCTTAGCACAATGAATGTCTGTACCAAGACAGACTGAGGTGTTTCTGTCTGGACCAAAACTGTCGACCATGAACCATGTCGCCAGAATCAATCACTGCTCAATATATATTTTTTTCTTTTAATGCAATATTGGATAAATTGACATGGTAATCAGCCGCTTCACATTAATCTGCTACATCAGCTGAAGTGAAGACTTAAAGGAGCCTCTTATATGAGACTTTTAGCAAAATATATAATCTGTATCTGAAATATCCATCATGCTTTAACTAATAATCATGACAAATAACACTGAAAAAGACAAAGCCTCAACATATCCTTTAGGAAATGTCCTGCAGACTGAACTGAAGACATCATCGGTTCTATCAGTCATGTTTCTGCCTGTTTTTGCTTCTTATTGATTTTCCAATGCACTTTGTTTACCAGCTACAGCACACAATGCACAGTTCAGTCTAATTGTTGGAGAGAGCGTGCACCATCAGGTGTCCTCCAAGGCGGATTAGTCCTGGCAGGCCCAAGCTGCTTTTGTAGCAGAAGCCAGAGTGAAGGTCAGTCTTTGTGTACTCCCCGACTTTTTAAAGACTACAAACTGACTCATGTATCGATTACACTATTAAAATTGATTTCCTCAAAATATATTCTGTAGTACCCTCTGCTGAGGCTCCGTACTCTCTCTGCTGGGGTAGCTGCTCCTCAGATCATTAGTAATAATATTTCAGATGTAATCACGAGAAGACTATTATTGAACACCATCCTCACATTGGCAAAAGAGTAAAAATCATAATTAAGCACTTCCAGGACAGGAATGTGACAAATGTTTGATGCAGGCTTGAGGACAGAAGATATGAGCTTCTTTTTATTCTCACTCGGCTTAAATAGTAAATACATTTGAAAAGAACAAACAGAAGCAACAGGGGTGCTTTTTTTGATTAAACCCTTTAGCTATAAGGTGGTGAATAATGCATTCGGTGAATAATTTATTATGAAGGTTTATTGATAAAAAGACGCTGTACACCGTCTAAACATCTGCAGGGGAGCTGCAGAGAAGCAGGAACTGAAGTGAAGACAGTTTCTACGTTTGAAAGCAAATTAATATCCTGCCTGTTTACGTGTGTCGATGTGCTTTAAATGCAATGTCAAATAATTCATCGGAGGCAGACAGAGCAGCATAACGAGTGGAAACCGTCTGACTTTGTTGGAATGCAGAACATCCAGCTCGACTGTTGTTCGCGGTCCCCTTCAGTGTGTCAGCACAGATTTTACCTCATTCACAAAGAACTGAGAAGCCTCTCATTGCACTACATGCTTCCCAGCTGTGAGCAGGCAGTAACACAAATACTGCAAAAAATATTTCCAGCATGACATCTGGGGCAGGCAGATTTAATGTAGCGTAGATAAGACTGAGGGTACTCACAGTGAAGCTATGCGCACCACATTTCTGACTCTCTAATTACAGTTTGACTGGCAAGAATGAACCACTGAGAATCTAATTAAAGATATCTACAGCTGAGTTTTGAGTCATCGCAAACTTAACGCTTCATACTTACTCATCAAAATGTAATTAGAGATATCTTAAATTAAAAATTTGACTAAATATTACATCAGAATTCTATATGGGGGTTTCTGGTGGTGAAGTGTGTAACACCCCCAGTGTGAATGTGAACCTCAGACCTTTGCTGCATGCGTTCATCCTCACTCTCTTACCTTGCCACCTCTCAACTACCCAATTGCAAAATAAACTCTCCAAAGAAAAAACAAAAACTGATTATATGTGTGAATAACATCACGATGGATATTTTAAAATGATTTCTGATTAGTCAAAATCTATTCCTGACACCTCTAATACCTCATTATCTTTAATGACATTATGACAAATCTGCAATTGCATTTTAACTAATTATAATATGACTCATCAGATACCCGCAAGCCGCATTGTAAGCCTCATCAAAATACATTTGCAGATGTCAAAATTAAATGTATGCATGTATGTAAGGACAGTTAGCCACAGGGTGGCACGGTGACTTGGTGGTAATACTGTTGCCTCACTGCTAGAAGGTCCCGGGTTCGAATCTCGCTGTGGGCGCTGGGGGGCGTGTCCTCCACCATGCCTCCGGCGCCTGCTGCTCGAGGAAAGGGTTTGCATGTTCTCCTTGTGTTCACCTGGGGTTTCCTCCTCAAAAAAACTCCCACTAAAAACATGCAAGATCACCACCTGACCAATAGTGATGAACAACTTGCATGTCGTGTATGTGCATGAAAAATGTGTGACAAATAAAGGGGATTGTCCCTCTGATTCTTCTTCTTATAGTAAATTGTATCTCATATGGATTCGAATGGATTAAACTGAGCAAACGAGCCCAAAAACAACATGGAAACCCCACGTCAGAGAATTTAAAATTCAACTCGTCACATGAAAAGTGCAGAAACGTAAAACAAAAAAAATATAACTAAACTGAAGAATATCATCAATTAAGAGAGTAATTCATGGGTCGTGCTGTAAGCTTATTGCCAAAAGTCGTTTCTCAGTGCAACAAGACCTTAATTAAAGTAGCACCATCAGCACATGTAGCTCCTTCCCCTGCGACGGTCACATAAACAACTTAAGCAGCTAATTACAAGACAATAAATGATTTTCCACTGAGGGTATGTCAGCCATTAGTTACTGCATTTACAGACGCGCAAGTTTCTGATGACGTCCGCTCATGCTGCCACCTGTCCCTATAGATCAATACAATAATGGAGCTCCTTGGCACCATAACAGCTTTCCCTTTCATTTTATCCCCACACACTTCATAACAAAGTTGCCAGCATAAGTCAGCCATGACAGTCTCCTCAATTACGTGACAGTGGCGAAGAAAGGGACGTGATGGATTGGCGCCAAAGCTCTGGGGAGCCATAAGCCAGACAGAAAGCGCGGGTTGCCCATCTGTCAACAATCTCAATTAACCACTGTACAGATAGAGGGACGGCGCTCTTTCATGCAGCGCTGCGAGAAAACAACGAGGGTCTCTATCACGACGGTGGGCGAGATCCTATTTTTACAAAGAGAAAACTATGTATTCAAGTGAGCTGGATTGGTCCATCCATCAGCGGGGGGGGGGGGGTGAGTCAAATTGAAATCTGACATTTAGAGCCTCGAAGCCTTTGCTCACTGGCACTGATATGAACTATAGCAAGTGACAAATTGTTTGTATCAGGCCTGTCCCTGGGTGAAGCCTCTGATAATGTTTAGGGTTCAAATAGACACCCTTGACATTTTGCTGAAAGGTCAGGTTTTGTGTTCATTATTGCTCCCTTTTTACATACAGCCAGCAGAGGGGATGCGGATTATTGTCATAATCTGGGGTTGTGCCAACTCGTGGATGCTGCCTCATTTGTTTTGACTCCTCTCAGTATCGGGACAATGAGTCATTCACTGCTATGACAGACTGTCAGGAGCAGGATGCTCTGTACCTTTACTCCTGGCAGGTTGAAACCACATCCACCCCAAATTTGGTCACAATGGTCTTAAAACCTTGGTGATGCTAAATAATGACGCTCTTGAGAGGGGCGCTATCGAGCCATCTTCCCACACTCGAAACCCACATGAGCTAAAAATCCTCAGCCCTTCTGCTGCCTGTGCTGCTGAGGCAGTAAGGGTCCAACTCTTTTGCGTCCCTGCAAAAAATCAAATAGCTGATTTGATTCACAAAATAAACTATTTCCAACCGCCTCCTTAAATTTCAACAACAGGACAAAGTATTAGACTGAATAGGAAACTCAACCCTCTCTCTGCATGTGTGAGATGATCTCTGACAACTTCACGAAGAAAAGCATCCAGGATTAATCTGTTTCTGTAGCAGGGTGTCCATTTACTGCTGAATTAAGAAGCCTATCTGTAATTCATTTAATGTCTGCGCCGGACAAATTAGCCTGTTGGATCCTGAGCTAATAAACAGCTTGAAGCAGCATCAATACATACATAGCCCTACATTGCTGCTGATGGTGTGTATGGCATTTTTGATTAGCAAGGCTCCTCAGGGAACACCAGGCTGAAGTGAGCCTTTTTCTTTCATTCTTAGCGTCTGTTGGAAAGAGACTAGATAAAGACATCCAGGGTGTCTGCCGGTTTTTCACTTATAGCTGAGGATCTCGCATGAAAACCGGACTTTATTTTGGACAAAAGACGGCGGTTCACTCCCTCAATGTTGTCATCACTGTCCAGTGAAAACCATGTATATCCAGATGTAGAATTGTTCTATATATGAGAAAATAATGAATGTTTGTAATTACTGCAAAACATTGTTGGCTACTCTAGTTAGATGGCAAGTTGCCCTGAAAACAGATGCCGATGCAGGTAGCTACAACAGCTAATCAAGGGGGCCTCAGAGACAAGCATTTGGAATGATTTACATAAAATTGAAGCTTATTTTGAAAGCTTTAGGAAGCTCCTGCTGTCTGCCTCGATGTTGTTATTCTACACTGCCACCAGCTCATGAAAAATTGACTTTTCAGGGACATGTGGTTCTCAGAGGAGAGCGATGCTACAAGCATATGATGATTTTATAGAATATGATGCATCGCTGTAGTTTAAACTCCCCGACTGGATATAAAGTAGTTAATATTAGCTCAACCTTAAACCACTACTGCAGTAAAATGCAACATGCACATTAATTTAGTAATATTAATCCAGAAATATCATATGTAGTAACACTGACAGAGATCATTCTTCTGCATAATGAGTACTTTGTTTCTGATATTTGAATTCAGCTGATAATACATACATACTTTTACATAAGTACTTTTGAATGCAGGAGTCCTGCAGTGTTTTCTGTGTGGTGTTCATACTTCTACTTAAGCATGTGAATACTTCTTCTTAAACAGTGTTTAAGTCTCATTTGTGTTGTTGCTCTTGTTTCACTGTTAATGAAAATCACAAATCATGATCATAATCTGATCACGTCTCGTCAGCTGACTTGTCAGGTTTCCACCTGAACCTCGGCGCCATCCTTGTAGTAAGAGAATCTAGCCGGGACGCCATTGGACAGTTACAGACGCATTTTGATTCTATTGGTTCATATTTCTGTCAATCATCCAGGGGGATGGCTGAAGGTGTTTCAACACGAGGAAACGGACCCAAACGCAAACACAGGCGCTTTTTGTCTTTGTTGAGCGATAAGTGTCTAGTTTAAAAGCAGGAAAACATGCGCAGAGCGGAGTTTGTCTTCGCTCTCATCGCTTTCATCTGTCCTGCTGCTGACGCGCTGGACAATGGACTGGCGCTGACACCCACAATGGGCTGGTTGCACTGGGAGAGATTCATGTGTAATCTAGACTGTGACAAGGACCCCAATAACTGCATCAGGTAAGAGACATCAGAGCTGTCAGCCGGCGGTGATCCAGCCCAGTCTGGCAAGCTTCTGGGCTAAAACACAAAGAAATCAGTCATATCAGCGGCGCTCAAGTCCTTTGACTTCTGCTAGAAATACTTCAACTCCTCCTCCTCCTCCTCCTCCTCCTCCTCCTCCTCCTCAGTCACACGGCTCATTTATAAAACGCCCGCTCATAAATCTCATAAAAGTGATTCAAATATATAGAAGCTCTGAAACATACTGTTATGAACGCGTCACGTGGGACCCTACCCTCTACCGGAAGTGACACAATATGTAGTTATTCTACAAAAGAAAAAAAAAATCCTAAAGTTTGTAATTATGACTTATTTCATAATTATAAACAAACTCAATAATTATTGGTGTTGTTCCATGTACTTATTATTTTATAACTATGATATTAATATTAATATTAAATAATAATAATAATAATAAATGTAATATTAAAAAGCGTCCCAGAAGGAAAAAAAAACCTGATCAGAAACGTGATTGTAAAAGCAGTGGACATTTGATATGACAGGACCATGATTACCCCGCCTGATTTCATTTGCATTGATATGCAATGTAGTAAACTCAATTTGCAAACAAAGTAAGAGTCTGCACACAAAACAGAGGAGCTAAACAAGAAATATGTTACATAAAGTATGGAAATGTGCAGGGATGGACCAGATTCATTGAGAAAAAGTTTGACAGAAGAGAAACATAAAGAGAAATTACATCCAGCAGAAAGAAGCTGTACTCTTCCATATCAACCTTTGATTATTTCCTCAATTTATGGATTAATCATTTGGTCTATGAAACATCAGAAAGCCGTGAAAAACACCAATCAATATTTCTTAAAACTCATGGCGCTGCTTTAGAAGTCTTGCCAAAACCCAAAGATATCCAATTCAATTTAATATAAAACAAGTAAACGTAGCGTCCTCTGATGTGAGAAGCTGGAGCAAATATTTGGCATTTTTGAACTGTGCATTATTAAACTGCATCTTAACTCAGTGGGAAGGTTCAGTAAAACACTTTGATCTGCTTGAGGTGACTCTACCAGCTCAGTTTTCCCATAATTATTCTACGTTAAGTCATAATCAGGGCTGCACTAATGATTATTTTCATTATCGATTGATCTGCTGGTTCTGTCCTTGCGTAATTGATTAAAAGTTGACAACAATGGCCGTCGCCCGCTTTCAGAGCCCACAGTGATGTCTCCAGATAGATATTCAGTTTTCTACCATATATGAGGAAGAAAAGAAAGAAAGAAATGTCGGCATGGCTCGCTTTGCTTCAAGAATTACTAGATTTTCTTACAATGGAAGAGCAATTAATCGAGTATTGTTTGCAGCTGTAGTCAGAATTACAAATCACTCCTTTTTTCTGAATGCACAGTACTTTACAAGTAACGAAAGACCTTGACCCATTTTATTTTAGGCCCTTGTGACAAACATGCCTCTCTCCATGTGCACAGCAGTTTTTTCTCTGGACAGCAAAGCGTTCACAGCCCCAAATGTCAGTTGAATCGCTCTTGTCTCACATCGCTCGACGACGAACAACAGAAACTCTGGCATTCATTTTTATGAAAATAGCTCACATTTGTGTCTGCCATGTTGCTCTTGCACATGACATTGAGCACTGGCATCTAACTGATACCATCGGCCCCGCCTGTCTCCTCCTGTTGCCCTGGCAGTGAGCGTCTGTACATGCAGATGGCAGATGTGATGGCGAAGGAGGGCTGGAAAGAGGCCGGTTACGAGTACGTCTGCATTGATGACTGCTGGCCCTCCCACCAGCGCGACGCCCAGGGCAGGCTGCAGGCGGACCCCAAAAGATTCCCGGGGGGCATCAAGAATCTGGCCGACTATGTGAGTAGTAGGTATAAAAGAGGCATTGAGACTCAGGATGTGAATGTACTATTAATGCCATAATTCCTCAATCAAAGAGAGAGGGGTTCAGGTAGACAAAAGAAATCTGTATACATAAAGATGGAAGCAGCAAAATAAGAGTGTGTGCTTGTTTTATTCTGGTTTCCTGTCTTAATGAATAGAAGACACAGCTAAATAAAGGTAAACCGTGTCATCTCCAACACATACTCCTTCACATGTGATTCCATGTGATGGGGTGTCGTGTCGAAGAATCTGTGGTGCAATGCGTCTGAGCTCTGAAATCCTTGACAAACAAAAAGTTTGGGAGGCCCTGGTTAAATCACTCCAGAAGTAAAAGTGATTACACAGTCAGATTACATATTCACTCTACATCCATCTGAGCCGACCCGCAATTATTTACATAATGAAGGGGAAAGGACCAGATGTGGAACCCAAGTCTCAGATTTCATAGCGGTGAAAATTCAGCACCTGGAGCCAGGGGAGACACGTAGGCGTGTATTGTCTCGTGTGTAGGAGTGTGCTGTCGTTCATCCTCTCTGCTCTCTGGAGTGTGAGGCCACTGTGACAGGCTGGTTCCCACTCAGGCAGCTAAAAAGTGATGCTCACCAGGAAATGGGTATATTTAGGCCCACTAAGGCAGAGCTGGGTCCTGCGTCAGGTTTTTAGCTGTGCGACATCGCCACCTACTGGTAGAAAGGCACAGCCTGCAGGCAGTACTTAAAAGCTACGTCAATTAATTCTGATGTAATTTTCTGTTTTCAGGTCCACTCTAAGGGGCTGAAGCTCGGTATCTACGCAGATGTGGGGAAATATACCTGTGCTGGATACCCCGGCAGTCTGGGGTACTATGAGACTGATGCTCAGACTTTTGCTGACTGGAATGTGGATCTACTCAAGTTTGATGGCTGCTATATGGACTGGACCTTACTGGGAGAAGGTGAGTAATTTAGACTCCCAACATAAGTGATGACTGCCTCACCCAAAGCAAATGTTACCACATATAAGGCCCATTCATATATATGGAAACATGATTTGTTTACAACTTCATCAATGTTCTAGGTCCATTTTTGGTTCTCCTCTCATTCAGAACTTCCAAAGACTCGATAAAATAAGTTATTAAATCTAACAGCCTGATTTTGTTCTGTTCAAGGCTACATGAACATGTCAAAAGCACTGAACAAAACCGGAAGAAGCATCCTGTACTCCTGTGAGTGGCCTTTGTACGAGTGGCCTTTCCAACAGGTGAGAAGAAGCTGCTTGCCTTTGCTCCTCTTTAACCCATTTTTTAAGCTAAAAAACTGATCAGCCTCTGGTTTCAGCCTCTCACATGTGAGGATCTGATGCTCCTCTTTGTGACATTACATTCAGCCGCTTTTGTCCAAAGCAACTTATAATCAGTGCATTCAAATCACGTGGGATCAAATAACAAAAAGCATTTTTCACTCTTTTCTGACATTCTCCAGACCAAACAATTATTCTGTTAATCGAGAAAGTAATCAGTGAGTTGCAGCCCTACTTTAAATCTCAACATACATCATCAATCCCTAGTTTATTTTTCTGGATTTCATCCACACAGTAAAAGCAAATAGAAATAATACTTCATTGAGTGATTATCCGCTGCCTAATGATGCCATACGTCATGTGTGATACAACATAAAAGAGCATTTCTGTGCCTGCAGCCCGACTACGCAGCCATTCGTGAGACGTGTAACCACTGGCGCAACTTCGCTGACGTGTACGACTCATGGAGCTCTGTCAAGTCCATCCTTGACTGGACTGCTTCTCATCAAGACATCATTGTCCCCTCAGCTGGACCTGGGGGCTGGAATGACCCTGATATGGTACTCTGCTACACTCTTCCTCCTCCTCTTCTCTTTGCTATCAAACTGAGCACAGAACAAGTGGCCCTCCAGCCCCAAGCTGCTTCGTTAGCATTTCAAAACCTGCAGATTTGTTTCTGAACTGGAGGTCCGCTGACACTTAAAGGAATAGTCTGACATTTTGGGAAATTAACTTATTTGCTTGATTGCAGAGACAGATGAGAAGATTGATACCACTCTTAGGCTGTACAGTTAATATGAATCGTATGAACTTAGCACAAAGACTGGAAACTGCTTGTCTAAAGGTAACAAAATCAACCCACGAGCACTTCTAAAGTTCGCCCTCATAAAACCAGAATGTCATTTTTAGAACTACTTTTTTCTATGAATTACACAAATAAGTGCTGGTAGCTGTGTTCTGTTATTTTTGGACAGAACCAGGCAGCCTTTTTCACCCATTTTCTATCTGTGCTAGGCTAACAGGGTGCTGGCTGTAGATTTATGAATGGTACGCATCTTTTGTTTTGATGCTTTGCAAGATGGAAACTCAAATTCCTTTAAATTTCTCTTGTACTTACACCATTTTTCTTTTATATAGCCTATAGATTTAAATGCATCATCAAAACAGGATTATTTACTTCCATAAAAGGGTTAAATTGATGTTTAAAACAATAGACTAGTATTACAAACATTTGTGATAAACAGGATCTCATTTCTCAGCAGCAGGCTGTTGATGCACTGTGTCCCATCTGTAAGCTCAGCCTGCCTTGTTATTTGCATATTTATGACATTGGTCCATTTCTCTAGCTCGTGATTGGGAACTTTGGCTTAAGTCATGACCAACAGGAGTCTCAGATGGCGTTATGGGCCATCATGGCAGCCCCTCTGCTCATGTCTAATGATCTGAGGGACATTTGTCCTCGCTCCAAGGAGCTGCTGCAGAACAGACACATCATCGCCATCAGCCAGGACTCACTGGGCAAGCAAGGATACCGCACTGCCAAGGTGGGTGAGAGGTGGCACAAAGGACGATCACCTCCTGGAATGATAGCTGCGCACTTTTTGGCAGTGATCTGAATCAGAGTGTATGGAACAGTACTACAGTCCATTGTCAGAATAAAACACAGCTTTCTCTACAGGTGGACAGTTTTGAGGTGTGGGAGCGGCCGCTGTCGGACAACAGGCTGGCTATCGCCGTGCTAAACAAGCAAGAGATTGGTGGCCCCCGAGGGTTTGTCATCAGAGCGGCTCCTGGCTGGAAAACCTGTGACCCCCAGTGTAACGTCACACAGATCCTGCCCCAGTATAAG
Source organism: Chaetodon trifascialis (assembly GCF_039877785.1). Lineage (NCBI taxonomy): Eukaryota > Metazoa > Chordata > Actinopteri > Chaetodontiformes > Chaetodontidae > Chaetodon > Chaetodon trifascialis. The sequence goes on from NC_092060.1 coordinate 22,318,226, forward strand.
GAAATGGGGATTCAGACTTCACAAACTAAAATGGTTTTATCAGTCAACCCTTCAGGCACGGCTCTACTGACCATCACCCCCACGAGCAGCCGCTTCAAGGGGCTTCACAGCAGGCTGCGCTGGCAAGACATGTCTGTCCAACACAAGCACACCATCGTTTTGTAGTCCCCGGCTGGGTTTGCACTTTACTCACAGGATGTTGATTGTTTTGAGTGGAAAATGGTTCTTTAAAACTTGAGCAGGTGTGCTTTTGTAAAAGTCTAAATTCAAACAGGGAAAACATTTTACAGTCTACAGTTTGCTTGAATCAGCTTGGATATGATGATGATTACACAACACCTGCTGCTTCTTATGTTGTATCAATCACTGGAAAATGCTTTCGCACATTTGAGTTGTCCAGGCTGCGAACAGGTTAAATTACCTTGAGAAAGAGAAGTTTGCACATGTGACAAGAATAGAGAAACCGAGGTGAAAGAAGGGCCAAACTCCAAAGTATGTTTTAATACATTTATTGAAAATAGTGACAAGTTCCTGGAGAAAACCGGGCTCAGTTTAGAACTGGATGACCTGGCCCTATAAGAGAACAGATGAAAAACTTTAACATGATGCTCAAGAAGAGTTAAAACACTGATGTGTCAGTGATGGACATTTCACTCCTGCTGCTGGAAATGATGGCTTTTGTACTGTGTTCAAATAAAGATGGTTTTTGAACAGTTTGATGAACGGGTTGTCTTCACATTTGTTCGCTTAACCCCAAATCAAAAGCAAAGTCAAGCATGTATGGCTGTATGGTGGGTGAGGACGAATTGATGATGAAAACCCATTACACAATTACAGTCCTATGCAAGTTGTCCTTTCATCCCATTATTTAAAAAAAAAATCCCTGTCATTGACAGAGAGCACCACAAGCTCAAGATTATCCTTGTGAAATTTAATGAAATTACCAATTTTTCTTCAGTCCTCTGTAGGAACGTCTGAGTTCATGAGATAATGGCTTAGCAGTTGTTTTTGATTTAGCATTTTAGCATGAAGGAGAAACAGGGATCACATCAAATTAAGACCCAATTTTCCATGAATTTCTCTTCTCACTTGACCCCTTCCCCAACCAACAATTCACAAGCATTTCTGGTCAAGAGTGAGATTAAAAGCTATAAACTACTTAGAAATTTTATTATCGCAAGGTTAAAGCACACAAATGCATAATCAGGCAAGAAAGAAGCAGCCAATCTGGGCAGTTTTCTTGATGTTTACAGCATTTATACTAATATGTTACTATGGTATTAGACTCAATGTGAAAATGGCAAGATCCACGCAGAGGTTGGGTAATTGAACAGATGTAAATGATCAGAATCGTCCTCCGTGCGCAGGAAGTGACAACATGACCCCACATTAAAAGGCACAAAAGGCCTGCAAAATAGCTTAAAGGTACAGTGGATTTCATTTAATTTTTCATGTTTTTCTGTTTCAGTGTATTTTCCAAATGCTTGTCACCCCAAACCAAAGGAAACCCTCAAATCCAATAAACCACATTCAACCGTGGTATGATCGATAAGTCCTCGTTCTCATGGACATCTTCCTTCAACATTTGGTCTTTCTTCTCTATATTAAAGTTTCTGAATGTACTCCAGCTTTGACAGACACTCCTGCCACTTTGTGCACATTGTCACAGCTTTTCCAGCTCTCGAATAGTGTGCAGTTAAAACCACTTGCCCACTCCCCAATGGTTTACATATTTTATGTGAGTCGTTGTCAGATCCACAACATTAAATACCCAATTACTTCCTGTTGAATAGGTCAAGTTAAAATGAGAAAACCTTGCATTCACTGGTAGATGCCATAGTAGCTATTGAGAAATTAGTTTGAGGTGCATTGATTTTTGACCTGCGACAAAGTATATAATTGAAGGAGCATTAAAGCACTCTGTAAGATACCCTTGAAACACAGTGCACTGTGGGAATGCACACGCAGACCAAACCGAACACGAACGCCATCGACAACACTTACCTTTCTCTTCTTGTCACCACCCAACTCGAAGTGCTTGCATCTCTTGATAGCCAGCATTCTCTTGGATCTGCAGTTGGCTTCCACGCACTCAAGCCTCAGCACAATTTTCTTTGTGGTCTTAGCCTAAAAAAAAAAACAATCATAATAAAATAAGCCAGCATACGGTTGAGCCTGATCTCACAGAGTTGCAGTAATTCACCTGAGCTCAAACAGCACTACATCACTGAGCATACCTTCTTTTTGAAGATGGGCTTCGTCTGACCACCATACCCACGCTGCTTCCTGAGGTATCTCCTCTTACCTGCAGAACGTATTCAGTTCAGCTACTTACAACCCAGCTCATTTCTTACAGCCAGCCACTCATTAATAAAGGGATTACTTACCCTGAGCATGGATGGAATCCTTTCCCTTCTTGTACTGGGTAACTTTGTGGGGTTGATGCTTCTTGCACTTTTTGCAGTAGGTCCTGCGGGTCTTCGGGACGTTCACCTGGACAACGAAAGCAATCAACTTTAAACAGATTTTCAACGTACCTGACAGCATTTTAATGTCTCATGCTCAACTTCCCTGACAAATTGGAAAGTTACCCATATTAGTAAGTGAAAACAGTAAGATGAATGTTATTGTCAATGTTTTTGAGCGACAGCTACTTAACACTGGCGTCAATGCAGCACACTAGCAGGCTGTACGTGGGGCAAACCGAGACTAAGTTCAAACTTATTTGATATCGTGTCACGTAGACACACGGTGAAAGTCGCCGTTAATGGAAGCAACGTTTCGAGCCTGTTTATTATACAAGTGTTAGCGCACACGTCAGGGTAAGGGCAGCAGACGTAAGCTAGCAAGCTAACGTGTTAGCATTGTAGCTATATAACGTGAATTCAAAACGAAACGAGTTTGTAAACACGTGAAGCTGCAACAATGCCAATACGTGAAAAAGCTGTTTTTTGCCATGAAGGCTAATTTAACTGACATTTCAGTTAAATTTTCCTTGAAACAAAGGCCGGTTTAAGTGCCAGTACGACTAGTAGCAGCACAGACACAGCGGGGGTTGCTAAATGACCATTTAACATCGTAAAATGCACACAAGATGGACAATACTACCATCGTTGCATGTACCAAAAGACTGTTGACATATCAGAGTCAACTAGACGCAGTAATGAATCTTCAATCGGCAGGATTGAGTTTGATTCCGTAAAATGTATTCCAGCAATAATTTCATACCATGGCTGCGTCCCAATGCAGAGGAAAAGAGGAAGGTTTAGGCCGGAAGGAGTCTGTAATGTAGACCTCAGCGGTGAATTGGATGCACTGGATGCTGGTCTGCCCCCTAGCGGTCGGGACACTTCGGGAGGCCAAAGACCTCAACACAAGCAAGACACCAAAGAGCTGAAATTGTCAGTAAATGGAGAGTTAAACATTTAGTCTTTGTGAATCACAATCAGCAAACTTATTTATGTCTGCAGGAGGTATCAGTTGGAAGTTTGTTCATCTGTTGTCCCTGAAATACGCAAATTGACAGCAGACTGAATAAGAAATCCTCTCAAATAAAAGTATGTGTTTAACTAAATGCAGTAAAAAAAACATGGTCCTGTGTTAATGTTAAGCACGCTTCCACTTATCACCAAAACTGTCCAGAGGCCTGATATGAAAATGAGCAGGAAGAAAAAGGGGAAGTAAGTGGAGTCGATTCCTCTCTGTGGGTGGGTTTAAGTTTCTTGCATCACAGGCAAACACACATTTTATGGAAGGCGAACAACTGAGGCAAAGGTTCATGCCAGTGCTTCAAGCCTCAGCATCTATACTTATCTGTCTGATGCTCGACTTTTTTTGGGTTTCATGGTAAGTGACGAAGCTCTTTGAATGTAGGCTGTAAGGTCGAGATGTATTCTTAGTCTTTTGTTCACTTAAGTACAAATGATGAGAGCAGCTATATTAATGCATTTCATCTGAAAGACTATGGACAGAAGTAGTCGTAACTATGATAAAGATTTGTATGCAAATCCTAAATGAAGTCAGCACAAAAACTACAAATGCAGAAGTCAAACCATAGTGACATTATCTGCTAAAATGCAAAGATGTAACGCTTGTTTCTGAATGTTTGCTTGACAGCGATGGCCTGTTGTGCATTCTGCTGTACTTGTTGCATGTTTTTCACCCCCTGTTGATGCACTAGAGTGAGATCTGTGGTGGGGTTATAATCAGTTTCTTGTGGTTACCTTTTTAATCTACACATCACAAATGTCTTCTATCCTGAGAATTATTCACATTAGAACTGCAGACATGGCTCTAAAATTACCTTCATGTGTATATGCATCACAGAAGTTGTTTATTTTGATGCTGAAAACCAACCGCCGCAGAACTACTCAATCTTAAATTGATGTGGTATCTTAACGCATGTGGCTTGATCTAACCCTCTGGCTTGTACTGAACACCCTCGCCACTGTGTTTTTCTCTCACTGTCTCTTTCCTATGCACACACAAACACACACACAGACTTTCTTGCATAGACCACTTATCTATCAGGAAACATCAGGAAAGAGAGCATCTTGACAGGTTCCTGTTGAACCATGCCTTTCATGATATGGTTATGTTTGCTGTGTCATACAAAGCACACATCACGCAACAAAATAAATACTTGCATTCTCTCATAATGGATATAATTATGAATGTTGATAACTCATTTAATTTCAACACATGTCGCGCAGCCTTGCACGCACTGAGGTGGTGACACAGCCGGCGATATTTTGTGAGTGACAAAGATCAGTTGACCAATGTCAGAAATGGTGGAAACATATTCAAATTTGTGTTATCTTGTGATCAGATGATTCTGTTAGATTAAAATGATTATTTTAAAGACACCATTTTGCTACTTTTGGATTTTGAGTTGCTGAAAAGTTGCCTTGTGTATGGACATAAGTGCATTTTTAATATGACAGATAAAGTTAACAGTTAAGAGTTAAGAACAAAGAAGCAGCTGAGAAGATACGCGTAAAAACGTGAGAAAAACCTTCGCTCTCTGCAGAGTTTTAAGGTGTTGTGCTGTGCAGAAACACAGGCAAATCCAGCAACATCTAAAAAAAGTGTGTAAGTCAGGACGTGGTGTGTAGCAGCATACATCGCAGGTATGTAAGATACATTTTAAACGTGCTAATGAAAGAAAAATGTGCGTTTTAGAGACACACAAGGCTAGATAGAAGCGCTGCAGGGGCACTGGGTTTCTTCTCCCTTCATATTGCAGTACAGCACTGATGCAACTTCCCTATGAGTTTGTCTGTGTCAGCCACAGTGAGTCAACTCCCTTCATAAAAGGCCAAAAAAATAATCTCCCTTCGGTAGCCACGATACAGTGAAATACAGACACGCAGTTTCAGTCGACCGGCTCGAATCGATCAGAGAGAAGGAAACGGGATGGAACGTGGGTCTTTATCTGCACAGTTTACTGACCTCAAGTTAGTGATGTGAGAAAACATTAGCTGGTGACGAATGGGGAATGAATAAACAATGTTTCGCAGAATGGGGAACAATGCTGTCTGATTATGACGGCACAAGCAAAGCCCATAGGTATAGTCAGCGCAGTGTGAAGAAATGTCGCACTCCTGGTTAGCAGGGAGTGAGAGAAGCTTCTGGTAACGTTACAGTTCAGATGACAGAAGGAAGTGCTCACAAGCTGAAAATAGGCCGAGCTGAAGCGCAAAACACATCTGACTGCGACTAACAGACAATGAGCATTCGGCTGTGTGACGAGGGTGAGTTTGAGCATCTGAAAGTCCATGTTTCACCTGGAAATATGACACTATGACCTCCTACCTTTAGTGTTTTCTGTACCATTGTTGGATTTTAAAATGATGTGCTTTGTTTTTAGACATTAAAGCAGAGTTTTTGCTGCATGGAAACACATCTGTCAAGAGGGATTTTAGGTAAAAGCCGTGATTTGATGTGATTTTAGTTTTAGCTCTGCGTTAGCTGGTTGCAACTGAAGTTGACCTTACTTTTCAAGTCTGCACACCAGCCCGTCACTGGTGCATCTATCGATGTTAAATAGGGCTGAATTATTCAACATCTTAAGGAACCTTTCATTTCTATTTGCAGTATTTGTGGTGATTTTCTTCCTCTACTGTCAGTTAATTCTGAATAAACCATTCACCTAGTTATGAGTTATGTTTCATATTGCTCATGTTTTAAGATATTTAGTGTCTACTGTAGTTGTTTTAGGAATGACGCCGTGTTTTAGTCGACATTATCTTCCTCTGTTAACAGAAGTTGGTGTTCCTTTGCCCCAGTCCACTCCCATCTAGTTATGCTGTTTACAGGAGCCTTGTCTTTACACGACAACACACAATAACCTGTCATAAACTGAAAAGGCCAGCCTTTTTCATTTGCCTACGTGGGTTATAATGCAGGTAAAATGAAGATAGTCTTGTGTTGTTGGGATACTGTAGTTTGATTATTTCATATGATTCATTTAGAAGTTTTTCTGACTGCACTAAAGACCTAAGAACATATATTTTAATCTGTTAGATGACCGGGTTACTGTATTAAATAAGAGGGTTACTGGGTCTTAAAAATAGCATTCAAAATCAGGTCAAAACAGTGTGTGTCTGCACTGTGAGAGAGCAAACTTTCCCCATCAAGCAAGTCAAAAACATCTAAATTTATGTGACAAGAAATAAAATCACCAAAAACATTTGGATACAACTGATTGTCTTTTATCTGATATGACTTCTCATATCAAAGAATCCAAGAGGTGCAGGAATAATGCCAAACTTTCATATTAGGAAGCCACTTATCCACAATCTCCTCACACAGTTTCCCAGTAAAAAAAAACATTCGGGTGACTGAGCTGGTGTGATGATGATGAGGATACAGTAGCTGAGGGAAACAGATGTGACAAGGGGGGTGGGGGGATTTTGGAAAGAGAGGATGTTGCTGGCAGTAAAAGCAGGGCTTATGCAAACTAAAGTTAATCACACGCTGATATGTGCTCGCGCTCTGCATGTCTCTTTATCTCTTTCCACATATACTCTCACCTGTGTTAGTGGCACTGCTCTGACAAGAAGAAGAGTTCACATCGACTTGAATTCTGTGAAAATACACTTTTCAAAGGAAGTGAAGACACTGAATAATTAAGTGTGAAGTACAATATAACTGGCCTATATAGCTAAAGCACAGTGATAATGGCTGAGGCAGTGACAGCTCTCAGCTGAGCGATTAACACCAAGTGAAGGTGAAAACATGCTGTGTGGTGTTGTTCAGCCACAAAGACAAGAGCCGGGTGTTATGTTGCTATCATGTTATACAAAAGTGCTAATTATGTCTTGTTCCCACGTAGATCACTCCTGACTGAACCATGTCAGACAATATATTGGAAGAAATCTTCATTAAACGATCTCAGCAGAAGAAGAAGACCTCCCCTTTGAACTACAAGGAGAGATGGTTTGTTCTCACCCAGGAAAAAATAGCCTACTATGATTTTGATCCTGACAAAGGGGTACGTAGACGGAGCTGCAGAAATCCTTCATTGAGATTGTTTCGCACTTGCATCAGATTCGTGTTTGCTGGTGACCTTAAGAGAACTGTGCAGCCACATTTCTCTGAAGTTGCCTGACTGTTTCCTCCATCTGTTGAGCAGAAGCGAAAAGGTTTGAGAGGATCGGTTGACCTTGAGAAGATTAAGTGTGTGGAGACGGTCCAGCCGGAGCCCAATGCCCCGCAAGAGCGCATGTATGCATTCCAGGTAAACATTTTTCTCAATTTACGCAACAGTCATGAAGGTTACAGACAAAGCTGCAGCACTGTGGAACATTCAAGCCACGTTTCAGTCTTTGTGGTCTAAAATCAGGACCAAAAACATGAAATCCAGCCTCTATGCCGGTGTTCATCCCAAATATCAGTCACTGTATTGTAAGAATGAAGCATGAATGTATTTGTTATTTGAAAGTGTTTGAAACATCAGTCAAAAACAGTGTAGAAGCTGCAAGAAGCAACACATGGGAGCTTTGTGACACACCAAGCGGACAAAACCTGTCCAATCCTCCAATAGTTAATAATGCGAAAGTCCATTGTTAAGAAGTGAAACCATCTCTCACACTCAAATGAACTGGGGACTTTCAGTGACTGTGCAGGTGTTGCCTTTGCACACGATATATCACACGACAAGGTAGCATGAAAGAGGTTGTCTGTCTAACACTTGACATGAAAGAAAACAACCAAGTAACCAAAGCCAGTAGTGTCTGTCTTGAGCTGCAGTGAATATGATCACACACCTTCTGCTTTTTCACACTGAGCACAGTATCATCTGCTACCACACGTGTTTACTGAGCTAGTAACTTAAGAGATAGAAAACAACATAATGCCTTGAAACAAGCTGATTTTCCTTCTCAATTTTGCTACAGATCATTTATGATGAGGGGCCGCTGTACATCTTTGCAAAGACCGAGGACGTTCGGGCTCAGTGGATAAAGAAGCTGAAAGAAAGTTAGTACATTCACACACGTTTACAAGTGTGTCCGGTGTTTATGTGTCTTGTCAGTCACAGTATCTGATACAGAATCTGCAATTATCATATCTTATCATGCACTGCCTGCAGAGCAGAAGAGCTGGGTGCAAATGCAAATGTAGATTCAACGTAAATGTCCTGTGCATGTGCGTGTGTTCCTGTGTGTGTGTGCGTTTCCATACCCCATGTGCGTAGTGGTGCGATTCAACAAGGACCTAATGCAGAAGTACCATCCTTGTTCCTGGATGGATGGGGTGTGGCTGTGCTGCCAGCAGGAAGTTAAACAAGCCATGGGTTGCAAGGTGCTGGACAGTAAGAACGGTGAGAACGAGATTCCCTTTGGTTTGAAATCTGCAATAATCCACACATAAAGTTTAGCCTATGAGTAAATTATTTCATGCACATATTAAATGATGTCCTTAATAGGCTTTACATCTAAACCATCTCGGCGAAGGGGATCCAGGAAGCCTCTTCCTCCTACCCCAACAGAGGTATACACACAGGCCCTTTAGAATAACATTCACTGATTGTAGTAGTTTATTAATAACACATCCACCAACTTTTGTTGTTTCAGGACAAGCCTGGTTGGCCTTTACCTCCACAGCCTCTTGAGCAACCCACGCCCTCTGTAGGCATGACCGTCATAGCAGAGTACACCTACACACCCATGACACCCCAAGACCTGGAGCTGCGGAGGGATGAAGAGTACACCATCCTGGAGATGTCTGATCCGAACTGGTGGAGAGCCAGAGACAAATATGGGTGAGATGAAGAAATTAACCCAAGATGCCTGGTTGTGAAACAATAATATATTCATTTTAAATGAGTTTAAAAAAACAATATATGCACGTAATCTAATGACTGTGGTGTGAATATAGAGAAGATCCCATATGTGCATGTACAGACCTGCATCCACATTAAAAAGAGTGGGAAAAGAGTGGCATAAAGTCAAATGATTGCAAGCTCCTTGCTCGCAAAAGGGTAAATGAACTGATTGCCTTTGAAGCGCATACACCAAAATAAATTAAAACAAGTGCATAAAGTGCAGGAGACAGCACTAAGAGCGGACCGGAATATGTATTTCAGTATGGGTGTGTTTTTAATGTGGTCTGGGCTACTTGATCCTTTGTGCCATATAAATAAGAATTTTATAACATGACCGGGAGAAAATCATTTAAATACTCATCATCTGAATTTGAATGAGTTCAATTTGCATTTAGAGTTCTAGGGGCAAGAATTTGTTTACGAGATGCTGCTGGTGGGGGTCAGCACTTCAGTGTCCAGCCAAGATGCTCATTCCTTTGTGTGTGTCCATGTAGAGTATTAATGAATAAGATGTGTTTTGTTTTCTTTTGCAGAAAGGAAGGATATATACCTAGTAATTATGTGGTGGAAGCAGAAAATGGCCTAGAAAGATTTGAGTGAGTATTGGCACTGCTGTCTTTTTGACTGTCGAAGCAGTAAATGCTGCAACAACAGTATTTAAAAAAAATATGCATTTTTATTTTCACAGCTGGTATTGCAAGAATATGAACCGTAGCCAGGCAGAAAAGCTGTTAAAGACTGAGGTAAACTCAATGAGGACAGCTTTGATATTTCTTTGCACTTACAAATCATGTGAAATTAGCTGCACAAAAATTTATTTGAAACCCTCTGAAATCCATGCTTGTGTGTTCTTCCCAGAACAAAGATGGAGGCTTCTTGGTACGGGACTCAAGCAAGGCTGGGAAATACACCGTGTCTTTGTTCAGTAAGGGTGGCGGGTGAGTACGCTCAGCAGTGTTAAACACCGCTGCACCATTTGTATACTGTATCCACTGGCTCCAGTCATGTGTGAACGAATCAAAAGAAGAACTGTTTGTAATGAAAGCGGAAACAGTGGGCGACAGAGGGAGAGAGATGTAAATTTTTCATGCAAAACCTGGACTAATCTGCCTGCAGAACTTTTTCATCGCAGGCCTCTAAGACTGTACTGTACTGAGCATAACTGAGACGATATTACCTACTCATGCATACATGATAGGTTCCTGTCGTTGAAACCTGTTGACTAAATGGACTTTAAGTCTTCACTCTTACTATTCTCTCCACAGGGAAATGGGTGGAAGCTGCAGACATTATAACATCTGCACCACCTCGCAGGGCCAGTTTTACCTGGCAGAGAAGCACAATTTCAGTACCATCCCAGAGCTCATCAACTACCACCAGCACAATGCAGCAGGTCAATACAGTGGCTGTGACTATATGGATATCTCATAGAGGAATTTTCAGATTTGAATTCTTGGGCATTTTTCATGTTTTATTTAGTCGTGGCAGCAGGAAAAAGGAAGTGACTCAAGTGACAAACAGGATGTCAAAAAATGGAAACAAAATCTATGCATCAAAAGTGACCTTACAGGTAATAATGTGGTTTTGTTATCTCCCTCTCTAGGTATGGTTAGCAGGCTGAAGTACATTGTATCTAACCGGGCACGGCCTCCATCGACAGCAGGGCTTGGCTATGGTAAGAGTGAATGCATTCTGTCGTCTTGTTAATAATTAACTCAGGTAGCTGATTAGAAATTTCTACGACTGTGGAATTTATAAACCAGCAGTTCTCTGAGATTGCATTAACAATGCATGTACTGACACCAGCACATTTTGGGAAATATGCTCTTGTGCCAGGAGTTTGATGTTTATGATTATTCTGAATGGTGAATATGGTGCTGCAGCCAAACAGGCAATTAGCTTAGCAGCTAGCTTGACTCTGGCCACAGGTCACAGGTCACAAAATCTGTGTACCACTACCTCTTAAGCTAATCAGATAACATGTTAGAGAGCTCTTTCCTCCTCTAGTCTTTATGCTAAGCTAAGGTGCTGCTGGCCACAGCTTCACATATGACAGTGGTATCAGTCTTCTCAGCTAATAGTTGGCAGGAAAATGAAGTGCTGTTGAACTATGTCTTTAGTGTGGATGCTGCAAAAGTGTTCCTTCATCCTCTCTTGTTCGCTCCAGGTGTGTGGGAGATTGACCCCCACAACCTCACCTTCATCAAGGAGCTGGGCACTGGTCAGTTTGGAGTGGTGAAGTATGGAAAGTGGCAGGGCCAGCATGATGTCGCCATTAAGATGATTAAAGAGGGCTCCATGTCTGAAGATGATTTCATAGAAGAAGCCAAAATCATGATGTAAGTTAAACTAAGTGAGTCTGAATTTAGACTGAGATGCCGCAGCCAGCGGTTATGTGCATGAGACTAATAATGCTGATGTGTCACACTGGGAAGTGTAGTTTCTATAGATTATGTGAGGAAAACCAACTCATGATTTCCTTCTCCATTTTGCTCAAACCAGGAAGCTTCGCCACCAGAACCTGGTTCAGCTGTACGGCGTGTGCACCAAACAAAGACCCATTTATATAGTGACTGAGTTCCTTTCCAATGGCTGCCTGCTGACGTACCTCAGGGAGGGCCTGAAGCAGCACCCAACAGCTGTCCAGCTCCTAGAGATGTGTAAAGATGTCTCTGAAGGCATGGCCTATCTTGAGACGAAGCAGTACATCCACAGAGACCTGGTGAGAGACACAGACTGCAGCGAGTGCAGCACATATCCCAGTACATTTACCAGGGATTTGCCATGTGAAGATTACAGTAAATGTTTAATGATTACACTTAATCAAGAGTTTTGTTTGTTTTGTCCTCAGGCTGCCAGGAACTGTTTAGTAGATGGCAATGGCACTATCAAAGTGACCGACTTTGGTCTATCAAGGTAAAATTCTTCACATGCCTTTTTGGACACACAGAAGGGCATTAAAACCCCCTTACTCTGAAAAGTACATTTACACAAGTACTGGCATTAAGTACAATTATAGGGACTTTCCAGGGACTTTACTTGAATCTTTCCATTTTATGCTAGTTTGTGGCTTCATTACACTTTAGAGAGAAATATTTTGTTTTTACTCCCCCACATTTATTTCACAGCTTAATTCATATAAAATATAATAGTTAAAATTAGCTCCACTTCCAGCAAATACAGCAGTAAAATGCCACTTACTAATGAATGCAATAATATGCAGTATTATAATATATCTCTCACAGACCCAATTTTTCATCACAATGAGCACTTTTACTTTTCATACTTTGTGTTGAATAGTTGATAGTATTTTTATCTTTTGTAATGCAGAAGTTTTACATGTACAGAGTGAAGTGAAGGATCTGAATACTTCTTCCACCTGTGCCTTAGGTATGTCTTAGATGATGAGTACACAAGTTCAGCAGGCTCGAAATTTCCTGTTCGCTGGTCTCCTCCTGAGGTCCTCCTCTACTGCAAATTCAGCAGCAAGTCAGACATATGGGCGTATGGTGAGAGAACACATTGTTCAGCGTGTTGCATGTCTGGTCAGATACAAGCGGAATCTGTGTTTAAGCGTCTTCACATGTCATGAATTCAGCATCATAACTATTTTTCACTCCATTCAACATTTCTCGAAATACTTATAGGGGTTCTTATGTGGGAGGTGTACACTCTGGGACGACTTCCGTATGAACGCCTAAACAACACGGAAATAGTGGATCAGGTGTCCCGGGGCCTGCGCCTCTTCCGCCCCCAGCTGGCCAATGAAAAGGTCTACAACATTATGACAAGCTGTTGGTTTGATGTGAGTGAATTTTGGATTGCGTTGTGGGCCTCAGCAGAGGTCACCTTGCACAGAATGACGACAGTATATGTAAATATTTTCTGCACACCAAACTCACAGAGTCTCTTCGTTTCCAGAAAGCAGATGAGAGACCCACCTTTGAGGAGCTGGCACTGACTGTTCAGGATCTGCTGTACGAGCTCCAGTAGATCTCAGAATAATCCACATCACCATCCACACAGAAACAGTTCACTCTGAGCGCCACAGAGCAGCATCTCTGTATGTTCCTGGAAAATTAACACAATCATTAAACAAGTTAACAGCTTCAGCATGGGACTGCACAGCCACACTGAAGTCCTCTGTAATGTGAATATGTGTATTGTGAATTTCACCATAACTCAGTCAATAGAGTACCCTTCCTGTCACATTCTTGGAATTACAGTCCTACAATGAGCATCTAAAATGTGTAAATTTTATTGAAGGTTATTGGATTTAAAACATACTGTGTCTGTCTTTATTGTATTCTATGTAGTGTATTATGTGGAATCATTGTCAAATGTAGACACCTTTGCGTGTGAAAACAAGCTTTGTGTGAACGTATCTATTGCACAAATAAAAGCCAAGTATGCCAGGCTCTGAAGTGACTGAAACATCATGTGAAGCGAAAATGACTGTCCGAACATTCACATTATGATCAAATATGAACCGTTTTTAATGTTACGATGTTTTTGAGTGAGTTGGTATCAGCTTTTGTTTGTTTGTTTGTTTGTTTGTTTGTTTAATTAAATCACATCTCATACATTCATTGTGGCTGTAAATAAAAAAAAAAAATGACATATATGATGACGAGCGCCGTCAGGAGAACGCGCTCTGTGATTGGTTGAACTACTTCCTGGTTCCTGTGTTCCATACATACACGTGAAGGTCAGCTACAGAGCCATAAGGCTTTCGGAATTTGAATAATATTACTCTTAAGACCTAATTTTAACAAAACATGGAAGGCCAGGGAGCGACAGCCGACCCCCAGCTTCAGCAGTTCATCGAAATCGAGTCTCAGAAGCAAAGATTTCAGCAGCTGGTGCATCAAATGACTGAGGTTTGCTGGGTAAGAGCAGCTTTACGCTAGCAGTGCAGCTTTGCAATTTGCTTTTTTTTTTTTTTTTTTTTGCATGTAACTAATAGCTAGCTCACCTTGGATTAGCCAAAATGATTGCATATATGTGTTTTATTTGCTGTGGTCAAATAATAATGTCATAGTGTAAACATAAGGGCAGTTTAAGCCTCATTTGTGTCCACCGAACTCCGTGAGCCACTCTGGGATCCGGCTATAGAACAGTAACAGCAGTTAACGTTCACCATGCAAACCTCCTCAGGCAAGGTTATGCGACGCTATTTTCACCTGTTAATTAGCAGCAGGTTGCATGTTCAGGTGTCTTATTGGTCCTGGAGATGTCCACTGGCCGCCCAGAACGATTAAATGTTCGCGAAACAAACGTTTAAATCTAATATTTCCCTGGAACGGGATGACCACAACGCCGGCCTGCTGTGGGTCGTCAGCGCCAGAGCGGAGTGTCAGCATGGGAATGAAAACGTTGGTTTCGTCCGTGGTAACATTTTGTCACTCTGGACTGGAAGCAGATGTCTGTTAGATCACAAGAATGCCAATGGGGAGTTAGCCCACTGCTGTAAAACGGGTGTAAAATAGTTTTAACGTCCTCCTGCAATGTTTGCAGTTGAAATTTTACGTGACGTAATAGCGTCACGTACGGAGTGCTGAGGTCACAGCTGGGACAAGGCCACGCGCTGTAATGTAACGGATACATCCTGCAACGTTAATTAATCCCGATTTTAACAGAGGAGCTCTTGTGCTGGATGTGACGTACTACTGGTAATACCTTGCATCGTCTGTTGTCCCTCGCCTGAATTGTTCTGTCTCTGTCTTCAGGAGAAATGTATGGATAAACCTGGACCAAAGCTGGACTCAAGGACAGAAATGTGCTTCGTTAACTGTGTGGAGCGATTTATTGACACCAGCCAGTTCATCCTGAACAGACTGGAACAGACGCAGAGGAGCAGGGGCTCATTCTCTGAGACAATGTCAGAATAAAATAAAACTGTCACTGGAAGGACTGACGAGACACATGCAAGTGGCCCCTGCTCTGGCACGAGGCCGTATGGTCCTGGCAGCTGACTGTATGTTGCTGAACTGTCCCTTCAGCTGGAAAAAGGAACAACATTAAGTGTTAATTTTGATACAAGTGCCTAAGATTAACACCATGTATAGACTCATGCAGAAGTCTGGGGTTTTATTTGTCCTCCACTGAGCTCACCAGTCAGTGACCCTGAGCTTGAATGTGTTAACATCCACTGCTGTAACTGGCGGGTTAAGTGTAGGAGCCCGCAGAAAGATGGATGCATCTGGGATAGTCAGCTTGTTTTGGACAGCCACGAGGACATCAGCGCACACTCTGCTGTAATTTAAGAGAACTAACGATGTCTTGACTCAAGAGGTGCTGGTCTGTACATATGCAATAAACAAAATGCCAAATAATTCTGTCGACCTTTTGGAAAATTGTAGTCAAGTAACGTTGGAGTTATGTTTTAATCAGCATTATCAAACTCAAAAAAAGTTACATCAGAGGTATGTTACAGGTTGGCACATGTTGGGAATTAAGTTATACAGGAAAAGAACATTCTTTGGTACAGTTTGTATATAATACTGAGGTATTACAATAAGAGGAATTATTCATACTTGTTCTTCAACAACAGATGATTGAAATTCATTCAGGGCAAATCAGTTTATCTACCTTTGCACTGGTGGTAAAATCATACCTTTTATACAATATAAACTTCAGGTTAAAAGTGCAAAACTAATGAATAAGGTTATTGTTTTCAGCAACAAGAAGGCACAATCTTTCTTATTCAAGCTAATATTCAACCTTCATCACATTTTAACAAGAAACTGTACAAAAAAAAAAGTAGACAGCAGTGCAACCGACATTCACATTTGTATAAATTATACTACATATTAGAATTCTGCCCTGTGTTTGTTTTAACCAAAGCATGTGGATGTGCTTTTAATAGAAATCCAGTGTATTGACAGGAACGTTATGCTCACTTTATGTAACTTTGTTCATCCAGTGCATACTGCATTGTATGAGAGTGACTCAAAACTCAGATTTAGTAAACTTGTCACACTGCAAAGCTGTGATGTGCAGTAAAGCTTCAGAATTTTTTGAAGTACTTAAGAACCTCTCTGGTGCGTACCCCACCCCCCATTCGGCCCTCCTTCTCTGGGCAGCTTCATCTCATCCTCTGCTTGCGCGTCTTGGCTGGGAAGAGCCACATAAGGCTGGTGCCCCCATGGAAAGCCCTGAGGGCCTTTCCTCAGGAAGAGTGGAAGGGAATTCCTGCAAAATGTAATGTCCTTAAAGGCATGGAGGAGGAAGATTCCCAAAATGATGGTGAGGAACCCGCTAATCGTTCCCACTACTCCATCAGTGGTCATGCGCAACCATTCCTTGAAGAGGATGGCAGAGCACGCCATGACAGAGGTAGTGAAGAAGACGTAGTAGATGGGAGTGACTATGGAAGTGTTAAAAATGTCGAGGGCTTTGTTCAGGTAGCTGATTTGAATGCTGATACAGATTACCAGGCAGATGACTAATGACCAGAATAGGGGCTCCTTCAGCACTGCTGTCCCAGCAAACAGCTCCTTAATGCCAATGCCCAGGCCCTTGACACAAGACACAGAGAGGGAGCCAATCACAGAGCAGATCAGGATGTAGACCAGCACATTCCTCTGTCCAAACCTCGGAGCCACAGCAAAGATAAGAACCAGGCTGCTTCCCACAACGCTCACAGCAAACACAATGAAACCTAGTGGGAGCATTCAAGAATGAGTTAGTACGCTGAGAGAAATCCATCCAACCCTTATCTGGGATTCAGTTCCACAGCGTGGTTAATGACATCACTCTGATGGAGGGCTGGTCCTACCTGGGTCTCTGAGCTTCTCAGCCATGGCACTGAGAGAAGCGACCTCCTCTTCCTGCGGGGCATGGATCACCATCACTGTGGAGCCCAGGACGCACAGCAAGCAGCCAATCTTCCCATGCACATTCAGCCTCTCGTTCAGGAAGTAAGAGGAGAGCACAGCACTGGAAGGAGAAGCAAATGATGCAGATAGAGTTAGCACAAGACCAGGTCACAAGCCAAAAAGACTCCCTCCTCAAACCACTGACATATCTGCACATTTTAAGTTGTAGTGAAATTTTGGCAAACAGTTACTTATTTACACATCCAGCAGTTACTGAGCAACATCATCATTCATGTGGAGTCCTGTCACTGGCCACCTGGTGAATCAAAGTTCAATATTTGTACTCTTATAGTTCTGTTTTTGGTCCCTACCAATTCCTAAGGTAAATATTTGACTCATTAGCAGCTAAATGCTTAAATATGTTCACAAGCTAGTTGATAACCACATCTGCTAGCAGTTTGCAGCTGAGCAGGAAACTCACTATAAATGACTCAGCTTAAGATTCTCTGTAGGTTCATCGCAAAGAGCAACTCTTCTCACACTAACACTTTGTTTTGCCATTTGAGAAATTGTTGCTAAAAAATGTCCAATAAAACAAATACTTTTATTTCATAACATATATATATATATATATATTTTTTTTTTTTTTGCAGAATTTCCTTTAGGTCTGTTTCTTGTAAGTATGTTAACTGAATACCTTGATGTGTTTCAGGCTTTAAAAAAATCCTTCAAAAACAAACAAACAAACAAAAAAAGGATCACACTTTTGTTGAGCTTCTCACATGATGAGGGGGCCTCAAGTTAATGGAGCTTCATTTAAAGGGGTCACAAGATGACCAAGTTGAGAACAACTGTTCCTGTGAGCATTAACGTCACCGTGGTGTACATGGGATCATAACAGATAATAGTTGTTAGCGGAATCAATTCATTATTGGTTTTGGTCTTTTTTTGTGATTTACTGACAATAAGAGAAAAGAGAATATCACCAGACTCATCTTTTCAATTCAATTCAATTCAATATTCCTTTATTAGTCCCACAAGGGGAAATTCCAAAGTTTTTTAGTACTGAGAAGGCAAGGAGTGTATTTGTCACATTAAGTAAATGTCTGATAAGTTGTAATAACATCAGTGGTATAAAAAATGGCCATATAAAACTCAAGACAAAGACAATTACCTTACAAGCACACTCAGCGCTCCAAGAGGAGTCACCAGTGTGGCCGGCGCAAATGCATATGCAGCGAAGTTGGCGGCCTCTCCGGCTCCCACTGGAATATAAACATGAATTGCAGTTGGTTGCAAGGTGAAATATTATTCTCTTCCCACATGTGCAAATGTGCTCTTTGGAGGAATGTGCACTTCAAAGATGTGCTGTGGGAGCAGCATGTGCTGCAACGTCACCAGCAAAAAATACCAAACCCACAAGAGCCTCATTCCCTTCTTGAAAGACAAAGACCACAATGTTTCTAGGGCATGGCTGGAAAGCAGTGTCACCAAGCTGCCCATGTCACCCAGTGTTCAGCTCAGTTCAGAATTAAGCCTATAAATTATTCACTTACTTGAAATTAGTCCTGCCCACCACAGCCATTCCTTCAGGTAAGCATAGCCACCTTGACCTGTGACATTCACAAAAGACAAACTGGAGTAGATGTCACAGATGTCACAGTAACAGTTACAGGTCACTAAGTGGGGGTCATTAGCTTTGGACAGCTACAGTACAGTAAGTCTGCAGATAAAACATATATGATGCATTTTTAAATCCAATATTTTTAATCCAGTAACATCTTAAGTGATAGTAAATGCAGTATCTTTGGAGTTTGGACTATTGATTGAAAGCAATTAACTGATCCCTGGGAAAAGAATCGCCAGATTAAAGGGATGGTTCTGACTATTTGAAGTGGGTTGTATGAGGTACAGTCAGTGTACTGCCTGCAGCAGATAGCAGCCAGCACAGTGCCAGTTTGGAGAAGCAGCAGGTGTATTGCAATGTGCTACTGTGGACGGGGTCAACATGTATTTAGCCACCAAAGAAAAGGCCCACTAAAAAAATCTGTATCAGAGTAAGTGTACACTATATTTAGAGTATTTTCACAATTTTACCTTGCAGTCAGAACACCCTTTCTGACAGGAAATGAAGCTGCAAATATCACTCTCTCCAGCCATGGCTGGCCGACAGAGCGATATACAGAACAGCTTCAGCTCTCATCCGAAAGGGCTTTTTGACGGCAAAGTATTCTAAATATAGCGTACACCAAAACTTACATTGATGCTTTTAGATTGGGATTTTTTTCTTGGTGGCTAAAATACATTTTGCTCCTGACCTAGTTCACAGCAGCACACTGCGGCTGCGACTTCTCCAAACTGAGGGTGTACCGACTGCCATCTAATGTAAGAAACACACTCACCATAAGATAAGATAAGAACTTCACACCCCACTTCAATTACACTATACCTTTAATATATAGAAAAAATCATGCCAGTTGTAGCCATATTTGCTAATTATTACAGATCAATTCCGTTGTGCTGCACAATGACTAACTGCTTCTGATACATTTTGATCATGACATCCGCATTCAGTATATACACATACTGCACACAGATTCTGAAGGCAGGACCTTTAGCAACATGTAAGGGAGAATCTAAACTTATGATATTGTTAGTTATGGTTACTTAATTAGGAGTCCCCCACCACAGACCATTAAAGGGTTGCTAAAGTTTAGTTTCATTTTAATAGTGCTGACGGTACCTGCTCGCATGGAACCTTTGCTGGCCAATCGCAGCAGGCCTTTCTTCTTCAGGATGAAACTTGCGCCGATAAAAGCACTGGAGCTCACAGCCAGAGACAGACCGATGTAGAAGTCCAAACGATTCACTTCCATCTGAAACAACGGATAACACAAAACGCGGTTCCTCCAAATGCTAAAATAACTGAACTTCAATGAGAGGCGAAGCTTTACGGAACTTTTCAGGAGTCGAGCAACAGGCACCCCATGTTTACAATCACATGATAGGCCGACTCTCTGTACAGCGACGAGGCTGAAGCTAGCTTTTTAAACGGCTAGAGATGCTAAGAAAATGAAAACTAACGACTTTTTCTAACGTTTAGTTGAGTTTAACACACTATTTAACTGCGGCTTAACGTTACCGTTTGTAAAATGTTTTACCTCCGCTGTCACGCCAACCCCATTCGTCGTTCGTTCATCTGACGTCAGGGAGTGGAGCAACTGATTGGCTGACTGTCACCCTGCGACTTCCTGGTAATTGCCAAGGAAACAGTCAGGAGTGCGGAAGTGACTTTCTCCAGCCTGTCACCATGTTTTTATACTATAACTGAGGAGTAGTTTAAGCTAATGTATTAAATTTCATATTTTCATGATAATTTGGAAATAAAATCTATCTCTATCCCTCTGTCTCTATACCCCCAGTCCTATAATATTCAGTAATATGGTTACAAAACATAATATGCTTAATATATACATTACATTACATTAATTCATTCGCTACAGATTCTTTCGACCAGAAAATCTAAAAGGAGTTAATTCAAAAACACCCTGTAAGTGTGAACCATGTAACAAGTGTATTAATAATGATACTTCCTGTCTGTGCTTTTAATCAATATTTCACTAAATACGTGATTAAAAGAAAAAAATTATGTGAATTTTGTTACGCAAAACCAGCAGCCTCTGTAACAGACAATCACTTTTCTGGAAAATATTGTGAAGCATATTAATTTCTTTCTCAGTTCTTTATTACATTTAATTCTAATCAGTTTACAGTGTTTTTATACTGTCCCTGCTTTGTTATAACGTTATGCCAATGTCATTGCCCCGCCCTACTTATTCCAATAAAGTTAGTTGAAAAAAAAAAATGCTTTCCCATATATCCATGAGTTTCTCCCGTAAACGTTTTGCTGCTCGACTGTTTGAAAATTTCATGTCATGTCAACCTTAATATCTGGAAAATAAATAAAGCTGGTAACTCAGGCAGACCCCCCCGGAGAAAGTCCTCCCAGCATGATTGGTGGTTGGTGTTCCATGCGAACTATCTAGTGTTCTGATTGGACGAGTGATTCTCGTCTACGGAAAACGGAGGTGCTAACCTTGACAAGCGAGTAAAACACATGCGATGCTGGTTTAAGAAGAAAGCTTAACATTTAATGATTCCTTCCAGTTTCAGCAATAACACCAGGACTACTCAAAGACCTTCCGGTAATTTCTTTGATAGTGGTTGCGTTTTTCCGTTTATGCGGTTCTGCGAGAACTCTGTTTTAGCTAGCTAAATTATTTGCTAGCACTTACCGTTCGTTACTGTGCAGAATCATAACTGCTCTCCCTTGACTGAGTTTCATCTGGTGGACTTCATGTGGGCGTCGCGTGCTATCCAGTCATGAGGACCCCGTTTTTGTTCGTCGCCAGAGGCTTTAATGCTGTTCACAGACTACAACTAAGCCCTGCACCAATTTCAGCCCTGTCCAGACGTCAGAGAGTCGTCGTGTTGACACACACGAGCAGACATTTTTGCAAAGACGACAGGAGTTACTACATAACCACTCCAATCTTCTATGTCAATGCTTTTCCTCATCTGGGACACTTGTATTCAGCTGTGATCGCTGACTGTTTCCACAGGTATAAGCTCCTTCAGGGCTTCAGCTCAAAGTTTGCAACAGGTAAATCCTCCATTGACCAAAAGATGCATGTTCCTGCTACTGCTTGCATGTGATGTCCACAAGCTAGGGACCTTTGTCAGAGAATAAATCTTAACATTAAAGTCACATTAAGGCTTGTTTTTAGAAACCTGTGTACAGAAAATATAAATATAGTGTATGTATGTGATCTGAAGAGAGTAGTTTATTGCCAACTATTTTGATAATTGATTAACTATTTAAGTAATTTTACAAGCAAAAATGAGAATTTGCTGCTTGTCCCTGTTTTATATCATTGGAAATACAATGGATTTTTGGACTGTTTGGACTATGAAGGAAATGACAGTAATACACCCTATTATTTTGCATTCCAGGTACAGATGAGCATGGTTTGAAAATCCAACAAGCTGCTGAAGCTGCAGGAAAAGATCCCCTGACCTTCTGCACCGATGTGTCTGAGAGATTCAAACATCTCTTCAACAGCTGCAACGTGTCGTATACAGACTACATACGAACCACCGAGCAGAGACACCGTCAGGCTGTGAAGCATTTCTGGTCAGTGCTCTGGAACAAAGGGCTCATCTACAAGGGGAGTTATGAAGGCTGGTACTCCACCCAAGATGAAAGCTTCCTCACGCCGTCGCAGGTGGGCGATGCTTTGGACTCATCGGGGAAGGAGATCAAGGTTTCGCTGGAGAGTGGCCACAAGGTAATTAGAGTGAAATTGGAACCATAGCGTAAGTGTGTTTTTTAGTGGAGATGAATGGGAGCAAACTTTAAAGGGACACCCCACTGACTGTACACGTCAAAGTCAGTTTACGTGTCATAGATAGTACTCAACTGTGAAAACGGCTGTGTAATGTCATCTGTGGCTCTGGAGGAGTGGTATTGATCTTGTCATCCATCATTAAAACTTCAGTCCTCTCTTCACTGTCTTGCAGGTGGAGTGGATGAAAGAGGAGAACTACATGTTCCGTCTCTCTGCGTTTCGGTGTCAGCTGCTTGATTGGCTCAGAGGAAATCCCCGGGCTGTGCAGCCTGAGCGTTTCTACCAGGCTGTCCTTCATTGGCTGCAGGAGGACCTTCCTGACCTCTCAGTCTCCCGCCAGAGAAGCCGCCTTCAGTGGGGCATCCCAGTCCCAGACGACGCAGACCAAACCATCTACGTGTGGCTAGATGCTCTGGTGAACTACCTCACTGTCGCTGGCTATCCAGATAAACACGACCAATGGTGGAACGTGGCCCACCACATTATCGGAAAGGACATCTTAAAATTTCATGCCATCTACTGGCCGGCTTTCCTTCTAGCGGCTGAAATGCCTCTGCCACAAAGGATCCATGTACACTCTCACTGGACAGTAGGAGGAAAGAAGATGTCTAAAAGTTTGGGTAACGTAGTGGATCCTCTTGAACGCTCACAGATGTTCACAACTGATGGTATGAGGTATTTTCTTCTGCGTCAGGGTGTCCCAGACTCAGACTGCGATTACACAGACAACAAAGTTGTCAAGTTGGTCAACGCAGAGCTCGCAGACTCTCTGGGTGGTCTGCTTAACCGCTGCACCGCTCCAGCTCTTAACCCCACTCAGGTCTATCCCCCTTTCTGCCCCCAGTCCTTCCCAAGTGAACAGGGAGGCAGGGCTGTGGTTGAGGACTACCACATGTTGGATGCTGTGAAACATCTCCCTGCTGTGGTGGAGCAGCACTTTGAGAACATGCACGTATACAAAGCTCTGGAGGACATTAGTGCCTGTGTGAGGCAGACCAACGGGTTTGTTCAGCGCCATGCACCTTGGAAGCTGGATAGGAGGGACAGTAAAGACCAGTGCTGGCTTGACACCATCATCCATGTCTCCCTTGAATGCCTCAGGATTTATGGCACACTCCTCCAGCCAGTAGTGCCAGACATTTCTAACAAGCTGCTGTCCAGACTTGGAGTGCAACCAGGCGAGAGGAGCTGGGCAGACGTGAACTTCCTGCCAAGGTATCGGAGAATGGACTGTCCCTTTGAAGGGAGAGCGCTAGGATCGGACTCCGGAGTGCTTTTTAGTCGCTTGGAGAGTCAGAATGGTGATAAACAAAAACCTGAGAAAAGGAAAAAGGCAGCCAAATTGAAATGAGGAATTCTATTATGTTCCCTGTGCGCTGATTCAGTCAATAAAGAAATAAAGCTCCTGTGGTTGTTTCCGGTTTATCTGTGAAGTATTTCAGTATTTTCGAGCAAGAACGCACAGTACCCAGACCCTGAATCTCACATCTAACTGGAATGCAGCCATTATTACCACCATTCACACCTGTGGTTTCCCCCTCAATATGTCTGCTGTGAAGAAGGATTATTCCCATCTTGGTGAGCTTTGACCGTGTCACTCAACGTGAACTTAAGGGATTTTTTTCTGCAGCCTTATTTGAGAGAACAAATCCTTTGATTCCCATGTTGTCATGAAAGATTTCATTGACAGTTTTTCAATACAGCATACAGGCAGCCAACACAAGTACAAGACATAAAAACTGACATGATTTTTTAATGAGAAATACACGAAACTGAAAAAATTGTACAAATTGAAATAAAATAAAAAAATTGCATTATTCTTATAATTTCTGGTACTTTTTTACATAGACTTTTCCATTATTAACCATTATCTGTTTCCTTCAGAGCATAATTCCTCCTTAATAATTCATAATTACACGACTGAAGTCAAGATATTTTCTCTGATCGCTGCCTCAGTGTTTGAGATCTCATCTTCAGTGGTCCTTTGTGCCTTGAACAGTTTCCCCTCCTCACAGCTTACCCAGGACTGGACACACTCCTGCAGAGCTGGGCCTCCTCTCATAATGATGCAGTCTACTATCAACAAGCACTATCAGTAATATGAATTGGTGCCCTGTCCTGGTTGTGTATCTGAAAAGAGTGGGAAAATTTCATTATAGACATGAAATCTGCTGTTTATCATGACACAGAGATGGAAGGCATGCACATAAATGGCATTTGAAAGAGTCTGACTTACTTGAAAGTTGCTGTTGCAGCTGTCTGACCAGAGCTGCAGTCTGCTGCTGCTGCTGAGTCTGCTGCATTCCCTGTCGTGGGAACTAAAACAGAGATACAAACATCGTTATTACAGCAATTTCAAAGGTTTATACGTTGTACATAACAAGCTTTTAGATTGATTCCTGTCATTTCCAATAATGTTCAGAGTTTTGACAATAGTTTGGAGCAAGTAATCTATCTGGATCAAAAATCATGGACCGAACCTTCAGTGGTGCATAAAAGGAAGCAACCATGTCCATTATTTTAAGTGATGGCACGCAAAAAGCATCTTGTTTACATGCTACAAACGATGACTGATCATCATTTGTTTTCTTGAACGCACCAACAGGAAGCTTCCAAAAGGATCAGTTAATGAAATTTCAACAAAAATAAAATAATGCAAACTGACTTTTTAGAAAATACTCGTCTAAATGAAAACTAGTGGCTCTGTGAGCATGAGACACTGAAGCTGTTATGACATCAGAAAATGCTGGGAAAACTCCTTCAGGTATTTGGCGAGAGGTTTCAGGACATGAAAAGTCAACAGAGGGAACTGAACATATTTGCTGCTGTTTACTGTGGAACCAGTTGATGTGCCTGAAAACCTACTGCAAAGTAACAACTAAGCAAAACTTGATTCCACTCAAGACTGACTGACCCACTTATAAACCCTTATTATCCCACCAACAGCTGGTCTGATATCAACTGGATTGGACCTACCATGGGTTGCTGGGGGGGCAGTGGCTGCATTCCCAGGCCCTGGTTCTGTGCCTGGCCTGGTGGTGGCACCGCCGACACCTGTTGCTGCTGCTGCTGTTGTTGTGGAACCTGCTGTTGAGGAGGAACCTGCTGGGGCTGGACCTGCTGCTGCTGCTGCTGCTGTTGCTGTTGTTGCTGCTGTTGTTGAACTTGTTGGGCCTGCTGCTGTAGTGGACACCCAAGGAAGAAATAATGGTTTGTGTTTGAGGTTTTAAGTTTCTATGTTTTTCCCCTGGTAGCATTTAAATTTGCCACTGTTAAACTTTGTTTTATTCTGATCCGTCTGAAACTTTATGTGCGGCCATTGGCCACTTCACCTAAGGAGTGCCTCAGGGTTCAGTCCTTGGTCCATTATTATTTCCCATTCATGTGTTGCCTCTTGGTCAAATCTTCAAAAGGCACCACATCAGTTTCTGTTTCTATGCAGATGACTCCAAGATCTATTTCTCTTGTGATTCCAGCAACATGATGTAACAGAGCAAAGGACGACCCCACCTCACAGACATTAAAAACTGGCAATAACAAAATTTTCCTCAGTTAAACAAAGATAAATCAGAAGCATCATCATAGGCCCAGAGTCTTCCATTGATCACACTGACCCCCCGCTTCGGTTATCTATCCCCCTGCATTACATCCCATTTTAGAAATCTTAGCATTATCTTTTACAACAACATTTTGATGGTGATGTCACATCTGTTGTCCAATCTTGTTTCATCATCATTATAATTATTATCAAGTCACATACTCTGAGTGCTTGTTGTTGTCTGAGGTACTGCTGCTGCTGCTGCTGCTGCTGCTGCTGCTGTTGCTGCTGCTGCTGTGCTGCTTGTTGCTGCTGCTGTTGCTGCTGCTGTTGTTCTGCCAGCATCTGATTGGGCCTTAAGCCTGGATGGACACCCTGGCCTCCCATGTGACTGAGGCCGTGCATGATGGTATTCTGCTGGAGGGGCTGGTGGGCAAACCTGAGGATAACAGGACAGGAAAAGAAAGTATGAGGGCAGGTTGCAATGTAGTTAACATAAAATCAAGGGCACAAACCTTGCAAATGTAGCAGAATTTATGAGAACAATGTCAACCTGCAATTTGATTTGTAAGCAACAGCCTGCCTTGTAACACAACACAAACCTCTGTGTGTTCTGCATATTGTGTGCGTAGCCTGGAGCCTGCTGGTGAACGTAACCACTGGGCCTTTGCTGCATTTGCCTCAGAGGATCCACCACAGCCGGGTTGGCTCCAGGATGTGTTCCCTGGAAGTTTTGGTTCCCATAGGAAGAAGGAACTATACCACCACCTTGGGACGGATGCTGCTGCATCCCCATGTGTGATCCGTATGTGGTATAGCCCTGAGATATGTTCTGAACAGTGAGACATGAGACAACATTGATAATCAAAACCAAGACACAGAAGACCACTATAGATTTACTGACATGTTGAATTCAGGATTAGTTTTGTCACAAACTCCAGATCAGTGACCACATGCAAGCACATACAACTGCAGATATTTCAGTGTGGACGACAAACATTTAGAAAATTATCTGGAAATGCTCGCATGCTGAACAGAATCCAGTTTAAACACGTAAACAGCTTTAAAAAATTCTTTAGAACTACAAGTGTCAGATGAAAAATATTTTATTCTAGAAGTGGTGTCTGGTGCATCTCATAGCAAAACAACAGACTTACCTGAGATGCCTGCATTGAAGTATATGGTTGGTTAGGTGTTATTTGTCTAATCTGCTGCCCTATCATGCTCTGATTCTGAAAAAAGAAACAAGAAGCAAGTCAGCAAATAGCAAAGATTCAATATCCTCTGCCAGAAGTAAAAGAGGGTTCTTAGCACTGATTTCACAGCAGCTTTTTTCACATAAAACAACTGGATCATCCCCATTTTTAGACTTAAAAACTAAATTTAAGCAGCAGTACTAACTACTGCTTTTGGTCAACTCTACTTGACTATAAGGAGTAGCTTGACCTGTCAATGCAGACTCACCAGTCTGACCTGTAGCTGCTGCCGCAGTATCTGGCCCTGTGGCATGCTAGGCTGGGGCTTATACACCATAGGGTATTGCTTGTCCAGTCCCATCATGCCCGGCATGCTTCCCTGCATGCCAGGCATCATGCCTGGGTAGCTGGGTCGAGTGGGCATCATTTTGTTCATCTGTGGGTTGCGGGCAGGTCTGTACGGAGATTCCAAACCTGGACCTCCTGTGGAAAAACAAGTCACAAAAACCACAATCCCAGATGGTCCCCGATGAGTGCTGAACTGGTGCATCATACTGCCACTAATGAAGGTGATGATGAGAGAATATGCCATGAACTGACCTGGAGGTAGAGGCTGGTTCTGTGTGTAAATGCTCACGGTCTGCTGGCCGTATGGTAGCCTGCCATATGGGTGGTTCTGCATCAGCTCAGGCGGCATATTAGTCCCATAGGTCACACCGCCTGGTGTACGGTTCACATAGTCCTAGTGAGAAAAAGGGGAAAGTCTGTTACTTTTAACACTGATTGAAGTAACTTGTTCAGAAAACAAACATACAAAGATTGCTTGTCAGTAAAACCGACCTCTGTTTTGGCGGAGGGAGTTTTCTTCTTCTTGTTGGATTTCTTCTTGTTTGAGTCAGAGGGCACAGCAGACACGCTCTTCTCTGGCTTCACTGCCTCTATCATCTTCTTCTCTGGCTCCTGGGAGACGGGTGTGAGGGGCTCTTCATCTTCAGGGGGCAAGGGGAGCGGCTCCAGGTAATAGCTACGAGGTTTGGGCTTCAGGTGGGTGTGGTACAGCAGAAAACGCTGCTGCTCCTCAAATTTGGTGACCTTGCGGTCCACGCGCACCGTTCCGAACCAGCCCCAGGAGAGAGGGGCGGAGTGTTTGAGACCCTCAAAGACGTCCCAGGGAGAGATCTTCTGTTTGGTTGATACTTGAAGACCCTGATGGCAGAGAGACACGGCAGTGGTATTTAACTCAAGATCAGCATGTGTAGATGATGATGTCCTAAACTTTTCTTCACGATGACTTCAATGTTACCACGTACCTCCTTCTCAAATCCAGCGATCTTGTTCCCCTTTGTGTCTATTAGTGAGCCCTGAGGTTCACAGGTTATGACGTCTCGGGTCTGCTTGGGCAGTGGCAGAAGCTGGCGAACCTTTTCCAAACTTTCTGACTGCCGATCTCCAAGCTCTTTCTGTGGAAGCAACAAACATTGTGGAGAGGAGCCATTATGAAAATGTTGAGCACATTATTCAAAATCTTTGCTTGCATTAGCTAATCAAGTGAGATGTAGATGAAAAAAACCTTAATTATCTTTTTTTGCACATGAGGTACTGTGACCTTTTCATCTGGAGTTTTTCTTTCCTCAATGCCCTTTTCTTACTCCAGAGAAAACAATAATAAAAAGTTAATGGGCCTAGACTTTAAAGCACAACAAAACCAAGAATACAGAGGAAATGTACTGTTCTTACCCTGAGCTTCTTAACCAGATTCATATAGGCTCTCTTATTCTCCTCCATGCTGCCCTGAGAGATGCTGGACATGTCAGCCGCCAGTGTACCATTAATCAGCACACTCAACATGTCCAACACTGTCGTGAAGAGCTCACTGTTGGAGAAAAGCAAACATACTGTAAGAGCCAGGCAGATCAAGGGATTGAAGTATCAAATTAGAGGAATAATGTGTGGACTGCACTATGGAATGGGGTTTTCTTTTTAGTCAACACTCACTTGTTGGACTGCATGTCAACTGTGCCGCTGCTGATAATGTCAAGGAGTAGTACGGCCCACTCAGTGGTCTGCTGGGTGCTGCGCTGCACTGTGTCAAACATGCCACCCACCTTGTTCAGAGAGGAAAAAAAAAATCATTGTTATAGTCTCCTCACAACATGTGTACTCAAATCCAAAGTCAGTGACGCTGCACTGTAAAGCTGCTTGTAGGGATTCAAGACATTCTTACAAGATTAAGTCGTAGTTTCAGAGCCTCGTGCATCATCTGCTTGGCTTTGCAGTCGTCCTGGTACTGGTCTTCTCTCCAGTTCGTAACAATCTGCTGCACTTGGCTGTAGAGGGAAGTGAGAAGGCCTTCCCTCTGTTCATCCTGCCCCTTCAAGCAGGTCAGCACCAAAGACAAGAATGGCTGCTGGCTCAGCAGGGACATGCTGGGGAGAGGGGAACAAAATGAATTCAATAAACAAGAAATCATGTTCAGACGGCTGGCGAACTCTGTTTTTATAGCTTCCAGAGCCTGTGAGGGTGGCACAAAATGAAAGTGCCCATTTTTAAACACAGTCTACGAGATATGACCCAAGAATTTTCACTTTGTAGAACTACAAGATTTAAGTTAATCACACTTATTCCAGTGCAGAAGAATGTAATGTTTGCCACTCACCTTTTCTGTTTCTGCCTGTCCCTCTCCTTACGCGAGGAGGAACCCAGGTGCTGTCCTTTCTCCAGCTCCTCTCCTGCTGCCTTCAGTACATGGCCCTGAACCGAGGTGGGCAGCTTGGCTATCAAAGGAGCCACCAGCCACACACCTGACCGCTCTGATGAGCTGCAGCATACACGAAAAATGTTCGATTTAAACATCAATAAGTACAATCAAAAGTGAAAGTTAAAAACCTTGACGAGACTGCTACAGATGAATGTGAGAATATCAAATGTTCCTACAAAACCCAATGCAAAGAAAACTGTGTGAGAAAAAAAAGGACTGATGCACACCTTAAAATTGGCTTCATCTTGCTGGTGGTGCTGTTGTTGTTGGATGCGGAGCCACCTTGGGCCGCTGCTCCGTTCCCTGAGGGGTTACTGGAGTTCATCTCCGCTGATTTCTGAAACACTTCTATGGTGGCCTTGGCTATGTTCTCCAAGAGTGAATAGAGCTCCTATTCGAAAGCAAATGGATAGTGTACAGATCATTTGATGAAGACGACGTGTTCATATTTTGTTCCTTAACTGAAAACAGCTACTCACATTGTTTGTGCTCTGTTTGATCATCAGTTGCAGCTCCAGGGACGACTGTCTCATCGTCCATTGGTCCATGTTCTATGAGAGAGTCAAGAATACTGCTAGTCATATATATGTTTCTCCTTTTACTTGTCAAAAGCCAGTTATGAGTATGCACAGTTCATGACACTGGTGAGAAGCTTCCCCAGTCCCTGATTCAGCCAGGAGAGGGCAGCAAACCCCCACATCTCTGATTCAAGAAAGACACCTGAATAGCAAATTCAAGTTTTCATTTTTGAGTGATCAGAGATGGTCAAGGCCTGCCCACTTCTTCTGAAAACCTACACATGCTAGACGTGCTATCTGCACGAAAGAATATCCATTCAGTCAAAAATAGATGATTCTCGGGCACAGACGGAAGTTAATTCTTAACACTGTGCAAGTTTCTGTGTATTATGGACCTGTAGGATGCGTTTGATGCGCTGCCTCTGGGGGTTGTCACCATCATCGCTGTCCAGCTGACGATGTGGGTAGCAAATAAGCTGCAGCAGCCGTTGCGCCTGAATGTTTACCAGCACCGGGTCCTGCAGGGCGCTGCTGTCCTCAGACAGAGACTTCAGGCAGCGCTCTCCAACCCACTCCTGCAAGACAGAGCAACGGGGGGAACAGGGGATGAAGGAGTGAGAAATTTGACAGAGGTCAACAACTTCAGTGATCCTCCAGCTTCAGTACAAGTATCATAAACTCATAAGTCATGCAAAACAAACTTGACTAAAGCCAGTTGGAAGGCGATGAAAACAGGGCAGAGGGTTATTTCTCAGGAACAGAACTGCACATGCCAGAGTCTTGGTGGGTAGAAAATGCATTTGAAGTCTCCTGAGGTCTCAGAGCATGTCCAGCCCTCTGAGCGACTGCCAGCTCCCTCTCTGGCCTTCATATCTATGTGGCATAAGTGACATCTGGTGCAGAAAATGATCTCATTCACGCTTTGTATGCATCTCTGGCTTACTGCATTTAGAAGTCGCTCAGAGAAGCAGGAGAGCTTATATGAGCAAAAACCAGAACGTTAACCGTTTGAATGTGTGTTCCCACGAAAGCTTTCAGACAGAGAAGACAATGGTGCTGATAAGTGTGAACATGAAGAGAAAGCATGCATGCATAGCTCCACGCAGAAGAAATTTGTTTCAGTTAGTCATCTCAGTACCTTCCTTTTTTACATTTTCAATTTCACACTGACTGAGTGAACTGCAGTTGTTGATTTCATTGCTTTCACATCATTCACCCCATTTCAACTCATATCCTCACCTGCTGGCAGATCGTCTTCAGAACATACTTTGCATATACATCCAAGCTGGCTGTTTCTATGGAAACATTGCGCCCGTCAGATATGTCGTCGAGGCCAGCAGGGTGCGACAGTCCTGAGCCTCTTAGCTCGGCATCACCTAAAACAAGATGGAGAGATCAGTGAAACCAATCTGTGACACGCAATGCAGTAGTTTTACAGTATTCAGTAGTAGCAACAAATGTCTTGTTTTGTCCACAACCCAAAAATATTCAGTTTAAAGACAAAGAGGAGTGAATAAACCAGAAAATACCAACATTTAGTAGCTGTAATCAGTTTTCTGAATAAATTACTCAAACTGATTGAACAGTTGAGAACTAAGCAATTAATCGTTGCAGCTCTAGTTCTAACCTTAAACCTCACTGATATGAGAGCACTGCAAAGACTCTTACCCAGCATGAAGACAGCTTTGAGGACAGCAAACACTGCTCCAACGACTATGCTGTTCTGAGAAGCAGCAAGAAGGTGGCGATCACAAGACGACCGGATACCAACAGAGGATTTATCTGCAAAATCAAAGCAGTAAAATTTTGAGCCAGAAAAGCACAATAGACAGTCTGGTAAAAAGAAAAATGCTTTTAAACAATGGTTAAAAGATTTCTGGCTGCGTTTACTACCTGACTTCACGCCATCTTGGGGGACAGGGTTGCGCTGTGGAGTCTTGAAAAGGTGCAATAGGATCCTGCAGGTGAGTCTGGCTCCTGGCTCAGAGTCTTGCTCACTGCAGGCTGGAGGTTAAGTCCACACACATATGCATCGGTTAGAGCTGAGCTTCTTCACATCACATGACGGAGGTTCACATTTTTTTATGGATAGGCAACACAACCTACTACCTCAGAGTCATATATCTAAATTTAAACCATGTCCTAGATAGACTTGTCATCAGTCAGGATGAAGTGGTGTTTTCATAGAGCTGCTGGGGTGAAAGAGGGAGCGAGAACAAAGCAGTTACCACAAGCGAGAGCTGCTGGCATTTGGCAGGTGTAATGGTGTTATATCATGGGCCAAACCCAACCAAACAGCATGGCTGAATGGGGCTTTGTCTTCAAGCTGGGAGAAAAAAGATTAGTAGTGGGGAGAGGCACTTCTCTGGCCAGTGCACAAAGAGCACCGAGGCTCCATGGACCCAAATCAAATACGCTGCGGTTACTCTCCTCGCTGTCAGAAGTAATGCATTACGCAGCAATCCTTCTCACGAGCCTGCTCACTCAGTAGTAGAAAGCCTAATGCCTAGCTTGTGCCATTCCAAGCGGAAGCTGCGCGAATATGAACTTGATCCAGCTGTCCTCAACACTGACAGTTTAATTATATGGAGTAAATGTCATAATCTCTACTTTTATATAGTCAGCAGTGTTAAATAGCATCCAGAATAAGATGAACACATTTAGAACATGTCAGGTGGTGTCGCTGAAGGGGAACTTTAGGGCTTTGGAGGAGCTTCATGGATGATGATCTGATGACCCTTCTTCATTTTGCACTGACATGGAAATACACATTTTTGTAAAGAAGGACATTTGAGATGAAATAATCCTCACCTGCATTGAGGAGGGAAGGAATGGCCACGCAGCGAACCAGGTCTTCTAGGAGGAGGCACTGTCTAGCAATGAGAATGGCTACGAAGGTTGCCAGGGAATCATGGAAGGACAAATCGCTAACCTGAAGGAGGGGGACAGAGAAGAAAGAAGCGACTGTAATCACAGAAGAACTGAATAATATGATGGGAATTACATTAAAACTGAACTAAAGGCAGGTAGATGGTGAAATATCTGGCACTTGTTATTCCTGAAAATGAGCTACAACCAGAATTTACAAGCAAGTGATGTTGAGTCAGACCACAGATCTAACAATTACTCCTTTAACAAGACAAGTGCTACATAAGGAGGACTAAAGCTGGATTCACACCTCTGCATTAAAAGGTTATGCCGTACCTATAGTGCTCAACTACAAATCATAACCTCTGCCTTAGGTACCAGTGGCAGGACCATCTTACGCCGACTACACATCCAGTTTAAGAGTTACGAAACCACAACTTACATCTACATTACACAGCAAATCATTGAAGCCACAGTTGCCATTGTTAGAGGAGCAGCAGAGAGCCTTGAGGATGCCGAGCCACTCGGCACTCAGGGAGCGACAGTACGCCGTCAGCTCAGCACACAGGATCCCAATATCGTTCACCCTGAAAGCACATCACAAGATTTAAAATGAAAGCCCGGCAAAGAGTAGAAAACCGGAACAGCCCGAGCCATACAGACACAACACAGTCGTAACAAAAGCGACACACCTCTCTGGGTCCCTGTGGTCCACACACACGTCCATGAGCACGTTACAGACGAAGCTGTAGCGGTTGGCTGGGCTGTCGTTGAGGATCTTGCCCACCATGGAGTGGTTGAAGTTGTGGGCCGAGGGGTTGGCGATGGCCTCCATCATGAACACCGGATCCCAGAGCATGTTGGAGTCTGACGGGTCGATATTGCAGTAGATGGAATTTTTCACCTTGGAGCAGAACTCACTGAGAGAGGCCACGAGGGGAAAGGAAAGAATAACAAAGGATTATGATGGTGCAGGCAACTGAAAGTGAAACACTGATTTTCAACAAACATTCATTTTCAAGTCGGTGTTGATTTATTTCTACCTGAAGATCTCGCCAAACTTGTTCTTGAGGTGACTGCAGGAGGTGTAGAGGTCATACAGGTAGGCCAAGATACAGCGCTCAGCAGAGGAACAGTCCGCCGGGTTCACACCCGACTTCACCACGATGCGCAACCTGAGGACACGTTCACACACGTGATTCAGCTCCTTCCTTCCGTCAGACATTTTGAGAAACGCTTATTTGCTGAGAGCCAGAGGAGAAGATTGATACCAGTCTCGTGTCTGTACGTTAAGTATGGAGCTACAGCTAGCAGCCGGCTAATTTAGCTTAGCATAAAGCCTGGACACCTGCAAACAGCTCGCCTGACATATACTGTGTTAACTTGAGCTTTAGAGGTGTTAATTAGGAGGCTTTTGTCACTGCTGCTAGCTGTTTCCCCCTCTTTCCAGTCTTTGAGCTAAGCTAAGTTAGCTGGCTGCTTGTGGTAGCTTCATATTTACAGACATGACTGTTATCAATCTAACTGTCCACGTGGCCGGAAAGCCAATAAGTGTATTTCCCAAAATGCTGAACTATTCCTTTGGCAGTCTTTCTCATAGAAGCACTACAATTAAATCTAATCACTTCTAATTAGACGCTTTCTGTAAGTTTCCTTTATCTTTTACACTTAATTCAATTTAGCTAATGCTTTAATCCTAGATGACTTTGGACCAATGCAACAGCAGAATCAGCTAAAATTCCGATTTTACCAGCATCACAAATAACTGCTATTAGTACAGCTTCAGGGACTAAGTGCCCTATCAGCAGTCCTGTAACTATAAAAATCACTGTTAAAGACAGCAGGAGGAGGCTCAGAGAGAGAAACCCGCCAACTATTCCTTATCTTACCCTTAAATCCCCAAAACATCCCTTTTACTACTTTAATTATGAGTTTAACTAATCATAACCCTGCAAACATCCCTTTAAGGCAGGAATTCAATCTCTGTTTCAGTTCGTTTCACAGTAAATGCGACAAAATCGAACCATACTAGTCCCAGGTTTGTGCAACCAATTGAGATCTTTACAAAATGTCATAAGACTGACACTCTGGGGTATCCTATTGACAAACATCACAGCTTATTGGTGACATACCCATCAAAAACTTGCGCTGTCTGCTCAGGATTGAGGATGAGGCAGGAGTGGTACCTCCTCAGCACAGCTACAATACACAGACACAGGCTGGTGGTGTAGCTGCCCACCAGGCTGGACGACTTCAGCAGCAGCTCGGCTTCCACCAGACTCAACTCATTCAGAAGCTACAAAACACACACAGTCGATGGAGTTTCAAACAACAATGAATGAAAGCAGATGTATCTGGATTCATCCACATTTAAATGACATATAGTGCAAAGCTGCCCATACCTGAATAGCAAAATCTATGAGGCCACTAATGTTGAGGGAGTACTCCATGAGGTCAAAGATGAACTGAATGTGCTGGACGAGAGGCAGGTGATAAGACATCCCTAAGGCAAAGCTGGTGATCTGCTCCAGCACATTTCTGGACACCTGCAAACGAACACAACATCGCACATCATTGACATGCAAAAACAACAATCTGTACAACCTCGGCTCTGACACTGAGCTGCAACACATCGACAGGCTGCATTTAAAACAAGCAGAAACATTTGAGCAACGCCAAACCATCTTGTCAGCAGCAGGAAGTGGTTAGTTTGAGGGAGACAAACTGGACAAATGAAAGCAAAAATAACCTAAAGAGATTTAACCATTCAAACTCAAAATATCAGATAACTCGACAACATGTTTCCCATGAACTGATGTACAGAACACAAGTCAAATTACATTTTACAGGTTTACTTCACTTCCTTGGGTTTAGTTACAAGTGAATGGTTGAATTAATAAATGTTTAAACATGCATCCTTTCAGAGCGACGTTTAAGGAATATTTCAACAATTTGGGAAACACAGGAGAAAATCTACCCCTCTCGTTTCAGTTTAATACGAACCAACAGCCAGCAGGTGGCTAGCTTAGCATAGCATTAAGACTGAAAGCAGGAGGAAACAGCTAGCTGGTCTCTGTCCCAGTATTTTTTTGAGCAGGTTTGCCACTTGGTGGAGTCCCTTGTTTTTGCACTATGATTTTTGTATACATTAAACAAGCAAAATTAGTTTTTAATTATGCTATGATGTTAGCCTTTATGCTAAGCTAGCTTAGTGGTGTCAACCTTCTCATTTAAGCCTATGCACGAAAGTGAATAAACATGTTTCCCAAAATGATGAACTCTTCCTTTAAAACAAACACGGGTGCCAACACAACCACAATATTATCGGAAAGTTGTTAAAATTGACGGTTAGGTGATGAAACAGGGCACATTTTGTCAAATGCCAGTATGTCATATTTTAGAATCTATGGGTATTATTGACAGTATTGTATTGATGATCAGTCTCTGAGACAACCTCTCCCTCTGATAAACCTAAACACAATATGTTCTGCCGTGTTTTAAGTGACAGTCACCTGAGTGCATTATCCATTCAAATTGTATTCAGCATCCCACAAGAGAAATCCAAATATATTCAAATTACATTAACATTCAAACGAGTCACCTTGGGAGGTCCTCTGCTGAGCGCTTTCAGCAGCGTTTGCATTAATAACCCCTGTGGCTAGTCCCAAATAATTAACTGCCTCCTCTATGCACTGAAACACGTGAAAGCATGAGGTCTCCTGGTCTAACCTGGGAGGTGACTTGGTGCTGGTCAAAGTGGGAGAGGTGCTGGAATTTGGAGAAGATATCTTCTGCAGTGGGAAAGGCCTCTGGCTTACTCCTCTTCCTCTTTTGTCCTTCCTCCCCTCCTGCGTATGTGGGAAAGAGAGGAGAGAGAAAATAAATCAGAGCGGGAGCAGCAACTCACAACTGGTCAGCGCTATTCTTTCCAGTCTGCAGAACGCGCCAGCCGTGAAATCGAGTTAAGCCAATGGTCTGTTATCTTATTTCCAGCCTCCTTCGATTTGAAGCTCCACTGCAAAATACACTGCCACGAGGGCGCCGTGCAGAAAAGCAAAACAGCACTTTTCATTTAAGAGAAACACAGCTGTGAGCTGAAGGTCATCATCAGCTCAAAGGAATGTGATAAGGTGACGCGAAACACTCCAAAATACACAATTATAACTTTGAAATCCTCAAATCACCTTAATAAGGTCGCATGTATCTGTGATAAAGTGGCTGCGAGCAGATAAGAGTTATTAGCATAGAAATTGGGTGGAAAAGAAGATGGAGTGATGCACCCCCCCCCCCCCAAGGGCTGATAAAGAAAAGAAGTTTGTCCCCTTTAGAGGAGCAGAAGAAAGGGAATACAAATGAAATGTATCTAAGGAGGAAGAGTTCTTTGGAGGAGAACAGCTGGAACGGCCGCAGTGAGGAGCCGAGCCTGCATGTGAGCAATCTTTTACAAACATCCAGGCGCGATAAGGCTCCTGCGTTCCACACTGCTGTCTGGGAAAACATTATCTCTTTCATGTGATAGGCAGGGATTTTTCTGTAGAAAGAAAATCCAGTCAATGAATTGGAGGACATATATCAAAACTTCACTGTGATTTCATTTACTCCATTTCCACCCTTAAACATGAAAAGCAGGCGAAATGAAACGGAGACGTGATCTTAAAAGGCCGTTTGCTGCCAGACAAACAGCACGCCTGCGGCTACGGTAATGTAAAACATGAGCAAATGGGAAGTCCAGGACATTAAGCTATCAGTCACAAGCTGATAAAATTGAAGAGCAGTTACCTGTTTCTGCTGTGCTTTTGCGGTTGAGCACCTTCAAGATGTCTTTGGTAATTTTCTTGATGGTGTGTCGCGCCTCATCCCTCAGTTTGCCCACACCATAGAGGACCACTAACCGCTGGTTGCACTCGTGGCTGGCGCTCTCCTCCTAAGAGAGATTTTTTTAAAAAAAAGAAAAAAAGTTCTCATAAAGTGGATGCACCTGATGACCTGAGCAGTAAAGACACAAAAAACTCATATGGGGCAGATAGATGAGACAAGGTTGAGGATTTCTGGATTCAACATAAGTATGCTTTGAAGTGTCAACCTCCACCTGAGATAATTCAGATGACTGACTTCATAGAAATGCTACATATGGAGTCAGGTTGCAACCATTTGTTTTGTTCCCCTGACCAACAGTTCAGCACCCAAAAATATTCAGTTTCCTGTCATGTAAGACAAAGAAAAGCAGTAAATCCTCACAATTTAGAGGCTGCAGCTAATTATTTGGATTTTTTGCTTGAAAACTGACTTGATTTATTAATCAGTCATTCATTAAACTGGTTCACAATTCATTTTCTGATGAACTGATCAGTTAATCTGCAAATGTATAGAGTGTAGGTCATTCACATTTTGGCAGCACACACACTCACCGTAGTGCACATAAAGCAGAAGGAAATAGACTTGAAGCGTAAAAACGTGTTTCGGTTCATGGTCACACATGCAGTTTGCTGTTAAAATATGAGCTGTCAGATGTGACGGACAACTGCAAAACATGGCTGAAATGCTTCCTAAGCGTATAAAATATAAGGATTCATAACAACCTAAAAGCGTAATCCTCTGGGATTTCTTTTGAAGTGCCGAGCAGTGGCTTCTCTCACCTGAGGAATAGGGAAGTGAGTGGCATACTGAATGTGGCGAGGCTGCTCGTACAGCTGGGGGAAGGCGGGGTCCATGCCCTTGTCCTTACAGCTGGCCTTGCTGTCCTGCTCTGGCGCCGGCTTCTCAGGAGAGGGGCTCCCCTTAGACTCGCAGTGCATCGGAGGAGAGAACAT
The DNA here is from genome assembly GCF_039877785.1 of Chaetodon trifascialis. Taxonomy (NCBI): domain Eukaryota; kingdom Metazoa; phylum Chordata; class Actinopteri; order Chaetodontiformes; family Chaetodontidae; genus Chaetodon; species Chaetodon trifascialis. The sequence continues at coordinate 22,357,470 of NC_092060.1, forward strand.
CTGCAAGGCAAAAGGGGAGTGAAATGATGCAATTCCAGGATAATAATTTAAAAAAGAACTCTCTTATGCATGCATTATGGTAGGAAATATACACTGCTGAATGGTATGTGTACCTCGTCAAAATTAGCACTGGAGTTGTGATCGATTTCCATGGACTCCGACAGACCGGTATCCTGTTGAACAAACAGTGACCTCATGTTACCCTTTTACACCACGCTGTTACTCTGTACTACTGCACAAGCGACTCATCACACTCCACAACACCAACAACAGATGCCTCCGACATGCCTCGTTCTTGCCGCTGCCGCCCGCCTCCTGCTCCTTGCGCTCTGACTCATCGGAGGGCTCGTCGCTGGGGGAGCGCGGGCGCGGCAGGTGGGAGTCAGAAGCCAGGTCCCCGCGGGAGATGAGCGTGCACATGTAGATGTTGTGGGAGAAGACGTCGTGACGGATGAGCTCGCAGAAGAGCAGGACCAGGTTGGAGAACTCCACTCGCTCGCTTTCATTCCCGGGCTCCGCTGCAGACGAGGGAAAAGAGGATTTGAATAATTTAATACCAGGGCTCCCTTGCCAAATCGTTTATAAAAATATGCACTGGGTAATGAAATAAGAGCAAAGGAATAAGGGATATAAAATTCCTTCACTGTCACATTTGAGAATCACAGCTTCAGGAAATGTAGGGAAAAAAACGCACTCAGTGTGGGGGCCTGAGTGTCGAGGAACTGCAGCAGCACATCCTGAAAGACGGGTAGTGTAGCAGCTGAGAGGGAGCCGGATGACACAGAGCCCTTCTCATCCACCACCTCCGACTCACCACACCTCTGAAAACAAACACGCAGCAGACAGACAACACACAGTGAGGGCTTAACGTAGAAAACCTATTTACAAGCTTTCCTTATTTGACACGTTCATTTTGGTTGTCTGCGGATGCCACAAAACAAACCACAAAATATGAATTATGCAGCTGGAATATTTTAGATATTGTTGCAATCTTGCAGGGTTTGACGCGTCGGTGGGATCATCCTGGCAGGACCGGACCAGAAGCCTTGTGGACTGCAAACACCTCTACTGGCTGAACCACTGCCGATACTCATGCACGTAGTGCTCTACTGATTTGCAAAACAAAAACTAAAGCACTGTGCAGACTCATATCCGAGGTTGATTCAGGGTTATAGTCAAGACTGCGCAAGTCGAGTCAGAGACAAGCCCCTTGAGACCCTGACATTTAACTATGTAATCTTTCCACCGTTTTGAGGGCAGCAGCCACTCCTGAGGAGGTAAAGCTTTCGGGCTCACAACACTTACTGCACATGGTTATTTTCTATTAGAAATGTTTCACAATATCAATGAGATAATAAATAAATAAATGCATTTAGTGTTTCCTGACTTGCATTATGTTCCTGGCAGTGTGGTGAAGGCTCAGAAACGTACTCTTGTTAGTTGAACATTGTACATGCTAGAATCTGACACTTTTAAAAAAGCGGAACTCTGACAGGAGCAGGGCGCTGCTGGCTGTCACTGAGACAAGTACAAGATGATAAAAAATGTTTGTTCTACAGGCCTGATGATGGCAGAGGAGATGTCGTTAAGCAGATCGTTACTAAAACAGTCGTTTGGGGGCCGAGGTGGAGACAGGTAGGGCGGTGTGGCTCTTACCTCTGCTTCTATTTCAGCCTGCCTCTTTTCCAGCAGCTTGGCCACCACCATGGCCCTGTGTCTGCCTGAGCGCTTACAGCACACAGCCCACTCACAAAGCAAGGTCACCACCGCGTCGTCGTCTGGGGACATCTGGACAGAAACATGGGTCATGAGACAATCCTCGTCACAGTTTATAATCTGGTGAACATTTGATCCACTTTTTACTTCCAAGTGATTAAAAAGACATATTTTTGATCATTGTAACACGGCCTCATAATATAAAAACAGAGGCAATCAGTCCTTACTTCATGGCCGTCTTTACTCTGGCCGGACCCAAATATTCGGTTGTACAGCGAATCCAGTGAGTTGTTAAAGTCAGACTTCTCAAAGCTGTGGTTGTCCAAAACCTCCAGGGTGTGGAGAACCCTCCCGATGGTGAACCCTGCCAACAGATTACAGAACTCATCTCAGCCACTGACCTTGCTGTTCTCACAACAACCCCATTCTGGCGAGCTGTGAAGAGATAAAGGAGCCCTTTTCTGACCTGCTGTGGTCTCCTGACACTTGTCAAACGACCACCTGAACTCCACCGCCTGGCCTCGCTCCTTCACTTGCTCCTCGATTTCTCTCAACTTTGTGCGGACCTGCAGAGAAAAGAAATGACCTCGTCTTTATCCTCTTCTAAGCGTATATGTATGTATCTGTCTGCATAAGAGGATCTGTTTTTTCCTTTCATTCGTTTCATGAATGCCTGTCCTGTTCTTCCAAACAAAAATGAAATAGCAAAAGAAATACAGTTTACAAGAATAAACTTTGGTGCTCAGCTGTATCAGCATGGATGGAGGTACCTGCTGTGTAAAGGCAGTATTTCCCCCGGGCATTGGTAAGCTGGACGGGGCGATGGGCAGGAGGTCCAGAGGGGAACCGGTTTTATTTCTGCTGTCTGTTAGAGAGTAATGCCACACCAGAGCGCTGGGACAGCACAGCACGATGCTCTGATGTGACAGTAAGAAAGGAAGTAAAAAAACAAAACAAAACAGAAGAATGAGTAACGGAAGAACTTCAGGTCTTGTCTTGCATGTTAAAAAGCTGATGATGCATCAGAGCATGGAGAAAAATGTCGTTTGTAATGTACTAAATATCAGTCAAAATGCACACTCGGTACCTGTAGCATGCAGCTGAGGCCGAACACCAGAGGCCTGTGCTGAGGGCAGATGTAGAAGTCTGTGAAAGGCGTCTGGGGCTGGTTCCCTCCTGCCGGCTGCGAGGTCGGGGTGGGGGGCAGGGCGTTGCCTTGCTGCGCCAAAATGCCGTGGGCTGGATGCCCTCCTGTGCCGGGGCCCAGGCTCCCGTCGCTTAGCAACAGGTTGAGGCGGCGTGTGCAGAAGTAAGCCAGTCTCCGTGACAAGTAAGCCGACTGTACAAATTCCCCTGAGTACTGAAGGACGGAGGAGAGATTCACAGCATTACCAACAGCACTCAGTGTCCATTAACATCAGTCAGCTTTGGAAACAGAAACAAAATGAGAGGCTGCCGGCCCCGCAGGGCCTCTGTCAGCAAAGGCCAACGGCACCAAAGTGCTGCGGATGAAGACACACAACCGGTCCATGGTGAACTGTTGACAGCTGTAGAAGGCCATTACAAAAGCAAGTGGCCAACGTGTGTCACTGTGTACAAATGTGTGGATGTTAAGAAGGAGAGCGTTTTTCCCAAAAGGTTACCTGTAGCAAAAGGGGCAGCAGAAGACGGAGAAGCTCATCTTCACCCGGTCGGACCTTCTCAAAACACTCCAGCACCCATGTCAGGAACTCGTGTCTGTCTAGCATGCCATCCTGAACACAGACGCCGAACATTAGCATGTAGTGCATGAACACGGTAATTACAGTGTTTAATGTGGAGACCTAGAATTCATTTGTTCATGGTTCGACTGATTGACATACACAAAATAAAACGACATTGTTGCTGTATGTTGTATGAAGGACACTGGCTTTACAGCAGGCATGGGCAGCTTCTTCTCCAGTAGTTTTCCTGCCACAAGTCTTAAAATTCCCCTCACACTTGCTGTACATCTGGCTAAAACTGCTAACTGCTCTGAGCTTGTTTATTAAGAAGCCTGTTTAATAAAGCTTGCAGCTTCCTCAGCGGTTTTCTGTTATTCCAGCAAAATGCAAAGCAGAATGAACAATGAGTACAGGAAAAAGCAGTTGATGGCTACATGTTGCCACAGCGCATCAATATGCTGCAGCATAATTCAGCTGAAACTGTGATTGCACCCTGTTACTGGAAAAGCTGATGTGATTAAAGTAATGTATTACACTGCAATATGCATGCAACACTGTTCATTAGCACACTTTAACAGACCTGAAACATGAACATGGCGAGCTTCTCGTTGTATTCCCACTGCTTCATGGCCGTCTCCACGTCAGCAGGAGTGGCTGGAAGGGGCGAGCTGCAGCCTTGACCGGGAACCTGCCTGTAAAACTCGGCCACCTTCTGAAGCTGCTCCCACAGGTACTTGGTAATAATCTGAGTCCATTCTGCACACACAAACACAAAAATGCATCTTGGAGGGGCAGAAAGTGAAAAAAAAGGCACAGCATATTCTGCTCAAAGGAAATTGCTTTTCATCCAAAAGAAGCCGCGGTATCATTTTTCATTTTTAATTAACTTTCGCCACATGGCTCAGAGGAGATCTATCACTGCACAAACAGCAACCAAAAACACACTGCTTGAGGTCACCTGCTTACCGATACAAGGATCAATCACATGCCTCTTCTTGACTTTAGTTTCTGTGATGGCTGCGTGATACGCGCAGGTCATCTTAATCATCCACGCTGAGCGCATGACAGGGACCGAGTACTTGGCCAGGTATCCAAAAACCTCCTCCTTTTTGCTAAAGATGGGAACCTGCGGCAAAGACATTTCATGTGCGTCAGGCACCGTGAAAGCTTCTCAAAACACACAAAAAATAACTCTTTCCAAGTTCAGCACAAATTAAACTATGCTAAAAAATATGCTAAATAGACCCCAGGGGACAAACCATATACATCGAGTACACATGCTACTTCCAAATGATAAACAGGCGTTGGAAACCCTTGTCTGCAATAAACTAAACATTTTAAATGCTGTGTTTTCCTGATTCTACTTCTTCTGTGGTCTGATGTAGCTGAGGAGAAACCTGGAGCTGATGTAACTCTGGAAAAGTGATAAAACATTGTTCACTGTCATGAGAAAACAAGATATGTATGCAGCAACACAGGCAGGAATGAAAGAAAAAGCATCACAAATGTAATTGCAAATAATAAAGTGCTTTCATACACTCAGGAATAGAAAGCTGACCTTTAATTTAGCCCAATGTATTCAAAACTCAAGACCTTTGCTGCCACTTACAAAAGCACTTATAGACAAAAAAATGTTCTGAGGGAAAAAAAAACACTTCACAAAACAATCTATAAATAATAGACTGTTTCCACTAACAAACAATGACATTCATTGCTTTTTGGGTCAATACACCCAAACAAGACAAACAATAGACTTGATTTACACAGAGGCATCAATTGGGTTGTTTTAACAAGGAAATAAACAGCACTGCATTGCTTACCTTTCCTGAATTGCTCTTGTTTTGTGATGTTGAAATGAATCATCGTGCAGAGTTCTGCACAGTCTGGGGACTGTTTGATCACCACGGCTATTCCAACTAAACTACAAGTATACAGCAGCGCTGTTCACTGCGTGCTGGAAATTAAGTCATTTTTTGGATGAAAAAAGAAAGACGGCTTTGTTGTTCTTACATCATTATTACTAAATGGGACAAAAAGGTAAAGTCTGGTCATTATAGCAATTACAGTCACTAATACCGGATTGTCAAGCTCAGGGTACCTTTGCTCAGCCTCAGATGTTCTTTGTCATCCTCGAGTGCACTTTGTCAGACTCAACTGTATTTCTTTCAGCTCGGTCACTCAACTCAAGGCACAGCTCACCCGAGCAACATTAGCAGGAAAGCACAGTCACATTTTATAGTTGCAGCAGGCCACATTTTCTCCCCATCAAGGATGGCAAAGGCATGACCCGTCCTATTCTGCATCTGATTGGCTTACACTAACCAATCTCACTCCTCAGACTTAAATCTTAAACATGCGAACATTTAGCTGACAATTGAATATGCAGGCATTCAGTACGCTAGCGTGCTAACCAGTGCGTAACCAATATGTGGTTAATCATAAGGCAGCAGTAACAAAGGTCTGGTTTTTTTTTTAAAGTTTGTACTTTAACAAAGCAACAGGCTTTGAATTTTAGGGGGAATCCATTTCCTTTCTCGTGGACATGGGTCAAAAAGATTTGGGATTTAGGTGACAGAGAATAAGCTGATAACTGTCCTTTCCTAATCTAAAGAATGGAAATCAACAACACAAAAACCATACACAGGAGACATAACTGACCAATCCAAACACAGCACAGAGGGCGAGGCCAATGTGGCACCTTGAGTAGGTAACTTCCACTGATCCAGCAGCTATACCACCAGTTAACCCACCCTGTAGTAAAGACAGCTTTTAGAGACTTGCACTGGGGTCTTACCTTTTTTGCCAGCTGCGTCAGAGGTTTGGTCCCAGCTAAATCCGTGAACCAGTTGTTGATGGAGCTCTGTGACCTTGCTGTGACCAGCCAGAAGTTATCCTTCTGGTTGACCTGTGGCTTACGTTTCCCCGTGTCGGGAAACGTGTTGTAACGCAGCTTCTCTGCGATGATGCTGCTGAAGTTCGAACTGATCTGTAGAGCATCAAAGGGAAACGTGTGACGGCTGCAAAACTCACCAAGCAGCATGCATGGCAGAACCTGAGTGAAGGTGCTCTTACCTTTGAAGGGTTAAAGTTGACATTTTTAGCACTGCCATGTTCATCACCGGACACAGCTGGCTGGTTATTGAATCCTTGCTTCACATTCAGGGCAGTCAACTCATCCTGGAATAAACACACATTTTGTTTGTAAAGTGCATTTTGATAGAAATTTAAACATATAAAGTTACTATTGTTGATCTGCAGCATCTCATCATTTCTGATTCCAGACCAGCTAGCAGCTGACAGAGAAAATCAGGATATGTGCTTCATTAGGTTTGCTGACACCAGGGAAATTGACTTAATCATAACGAAGTGTTTCATCGTTTGATAATTACAGCAACGTTGACAGAATACCCCCGAGGCAAGTCAGTCAGTTTTCCATCGACATCCACAGCTTATCTCAGGTTAATAATAGATCAGGAGCCAGCAGCACTGCCCAGCTAGGCCAAACAACAATCTTAAAACCGACTACCAACAATTTAGCTTGAAATTCAGCTCGCAGGTCAGGGAGGTTAGCTGTGCAGGGTTAGCTAACGCTGACTCGTTGGACCAAAACACCAAGCTAACAATTACCAGTCACGCACAATCCAAAAAAGCCAACGCAGAGTGTTTTTCATCACAAAGCAAAACACTGGTTGCAATTTATATCAAGCTGGACAGCATCTGCTAGCCGATGAGATAGCTTAGCAAACTCTGGTACGCAACGGACCGGCTGTTTTCCAAGTAAGCTGGCGAGCTAGCTAACAAACTGACAACTAGGTGCTGTTCATTGTTATTGCTAGGCCCAAATCGTCTTGAGAGCTAGCTAAACAGGCTAGCTGGTGTTAGCTTGCACAGTCTCTTGGCTGGTATTTTTCTTCATCTAAACATTAGGTTCTGACTTCTAGGTTGCACATCGTAAAATCTCACCTCTTTCTGCTTTGGATCTTGAGGATAAACGTCCGGAGGGCCGAGTCTGGGCCGCTTTAATGGCCGGTGTTCGTAACTTAGGATCCCGAATGCAGCCATCATCCAGCGGCATCACAGCCAGGGCTTTCCTCCTCCCCAGCGGTCTCAACGGAGCTACAACAACGAAACACGTTTCCGGTTAGCCTTCATCCCCGAACTTCAAAATAAAAGTCTAGGAGAAGACTGCCTTGTATTTATTTCTGCAACAAAACAATTGATATACAACAACACAAGCACATAATGTAATGTTTTAAAAAAAAACAAAAACAAAACTGCTCTATTAATTAGGATGAACACGTTGGGCTTAAACAAGGGTCAATAAGGATTTATTGATTAATAATTTCAAAGCCTGTGGTTGTATATCAACCTTTATAAACCCGTGCAAAGAAACTGCATCAGACTTTCAAGTTTGTGAATGAAAAAGATTTGCAGTCGTACAACAAATGTATTTGTTGTAAGACCATTTGTTTATTTGAAAATAAAATTTGTGCATAAATTATATCAATACTGAGGTTACACAAACACTGATTATGTGAACATGTGACTTCAGACTCATAGCAGAAAAATGTGTGAAACTACATTTGCCAGCCTGTGTATATGTATAAGTGTGAATTTTGGCTGGACCTGAGTGCTTTTAGATGTACAAGCAGGGCAAAATGTATTATTTGCACCTGCATTACAATGCGTGAGTATGGGCAGGTCTTTGTTAATGCACAGCTTTTCTGCACATTCACAAATTTGAATTTCTCATGCAGAGTTTTTACATCACTTTACAAGCTCCAAATCTCATTGGCAACTATTTGAGCCAGTGGGGAGACACTATTATATAAGCATGAAACTTCATTCTAGTTACAACATGCACAGTTATAGGGAAGGCACGATTAACAACCAGATGTCCCAGAATCCCTGAAAGCTCCAGGCGTACTGACTGTCAGCAGGTTTGTGGAAATCTAAATGAAAATTTGCACTGTAAAAAAGCATAAGATTATCTGAAATGACATGGGCCTGAAGGTCTGTCCTGCTCTATTTCCTGTTCCTGAGGCCTGTTTTGAAAAGTTCCTTGTGTCAACATTTAATCTTAGGAGCTTGGGTATTTCAGTTTGGTGCATTTTCCTAAATAAATGTGTTTAATCATAAAACCACACAGTAAAAGGCGTTTCAGTGAAGAAAAACGGTTTACATTGCACCAAGAGAAGAACGAACGGGGCCGTAAATTAATTCTTCCCCTGAAACAAAGGACAGATATCTACAATTTGTAAGGTTTATAACCATATCTGTTAAAACAACCAGTAAGTGCAGTTCAGCAGTCTTCTCAATGCAACATTAAATCAAGACTTTACAACTCAGACTCTAATCTATGATGGCAGACAGTCAAGTAAAATTGAGTGACAGGCAAACAATATCATTGTGTCACATTGCTGCAGCATGTAAGGTCAGCGCGGTGAAGCCAGGACAAGAAGCGCACAGGCTCTGAGCTGCTGACTATCTAATATGTAATGTTAATCAGCAGCAGGGGCTCTGAATAGGATACACTGATAATGACTCCAGTTGTTTGTGGACACAGTTATCTCACACACACACAGAAATATACACACACTCCCACACAGATTCCTGCGCAGAGGACATATAGCATCGATCAACTTTTGTGTTGCTATAAATGAAGTAAAAAGAATCCAATTTCACTGCTGTGCAGCTTGAATCCCAACTATGCTCCTACCTTGTTAAGGAATTTATGTTGTTTGCTAACAGCTGACCAGTTTCAGCACAGTGCACATAATTGGCTGATTGCAGCACATTGTCAGCTGTGGAGCAGGTGTGTGTGCAGCAAATCAAGTGCCTTGAGCCACAAAAGGCTTTACGCAACTTTTGCGTGTGTAATAGTACCCCTCAAGAACAGACTATGATGTGCAAAGTCAGCAGATTTCCCCTCGAACATGTAAAATATCTTCGACATCAGCGTATATAAAAAATATTTTTATTGAAAAATACCACCCTTAATGACACAAATCAACCATTAACAAAAAAATATTGCAACATTACAATCTCAAGTGTACAAAGGCAATCTTGAAAATGCATCAATGCAATAGAAAGATATTGCACTCTTCATGATTGTTCAGCACATACTTGATTATAAGGCAGATGTTCACACTCTCCAGCTTTATGCAAACACATCATTTGAAGACACATCCTGGCGCTGATCATTTTCAGCTTCCTTTTAACATCGCGTACTGTTCCCGCGTTCGTAACCTTAACTGCAACTGTTTAACGTCATTTGCTCAACATCAGAATCACCCTGCTGGTAGAAACATTCCCATCAGAGTAAAAAGTGCAGATTTTAAACTCCAGCATTTGGATTCAGAGGAAACATTAGCTCATTCCAAAACACAGTACTTGCATGCAGTCTAAAAAAGCATGCTTACATGGCTAACTCCATTATATGACCTGAAAATGTTTACAGCTCCAGGCACGTTTAGCATCTGCAGTAATTTACTGAAATTACTGCAATATAACATTGAACTAGATGCATAAAACATAAAAAAAGAAACAGGACATTTTATAGCATGTCTTAAACAGTACCTACTAGGAATGGTTAATAGATGATTTGTTTTTAGATATATTGTATTGAATAATCAATAAAAAGAAGACACAAATTCTTAACAGTAAATTCCTACACTGTGAGGTGGTAGTTATGTAAATAAAATGACAAAAACTAACTTAGACTTTCACTGATTTGTTGGCCTCCAGAGGAAAAGGAAGCACCGCATGTCTATTCATGTGTCCACATGAAAGATAAAGTGCTATTGTCAGAGTCATTGCTCTGTTTCATCTGTAATAATCATTTGGCCTCCAGGAAATAACTCTTGTGACACGGTGGCAAAGAGCAGGAGGCCGCTACGTCTTTCTTTGCATAGTGAGATTTGACGTATCCTTCAGACATCTGGTCCCTGGGTCTTTGGTTGAATGAACAGACATTGTCACACATAGCAGCCATTGCAAGAGCGTCTGTATTTCTCAACACGTCACTTTCGCACCACGGCAGGACTGAGTTCATTGTGGGGTTTTTTTGTGCAATTCAGGTATTCCACTGAAGATTTTGCGGTGTCACCGCTCGCATCCGAAGTTCAGCCCCGGCGGCTTTTAACTCCTTTGGTTTTCTGATGCCTCTATCATGGCTCTGAATCTCGAGTTTTCATCTGCCAGCAAGGCGGCGGGACTGTCAAACTCCAAAATCTACGAGAATGAAAGAGATAAAACAGTGATCAGTACCAGCATATAAAATCAGAGGCCCGACTTGTTCATTCCATGAACTTGAGTAGAGAGAACAAAAATCAAGGCATATTCTTTTTTTGAAGAATACTGCAACCTAAGTTATTTCCCACGGGTGGCGTAAGAAAAGAACGTGATTGTCTAGAAAACATTGTCCTCAGACAGCCCTGTTACACTTTAGTGTATGCTGCAAGTTTCTGTGTAACCAGTGCTAATTCACTTTAAGGTACTTTACACTCAATTGCTGGTGCTGCCAAACTATAGGACTCCTCCTGCTATATTGGATATCTTATAGTACAGACAGACAAGATCAGAGATGATATACAAAAACTGAGCTGAATATGTGCTATTTACTTGTCAACTTATTAACAGGGTTAAGGGGTGATCATCCTGGTAATCATTTGTGTATGTTTCATGTTCACTACTTGTAACAAATGTCAGGTTGAGCACAAGAGCAAAATGTGCTCCGCCTTATCCAATCCATCACCAAATCAAATCAGGGCTGTATGAACGTGAACAAGTTTCAACCAAGAAGCCGAATCGTGCAATCCCACAATCAGTCATGTTGGCTTTATACACACCTGGCCGTTGTCCAGGACCATGACCCTGCTGCAGCTCATCACGGTGTTCAGGCGATGGGCGATGATGAGGGTGGTGCAGCTGCCAAACGCACAGCGAATGGTCTCCTGGATGAGGCGATCTGTCTCAGTGTCGATGGCTGCTGTTGCCTCGTCCAAGATGAGGATCTAAGAGAAAGAAAGCACAAAATAAGACAATGAGAAAGAAAACAGGAGATGTGGAAATGTAACATTATTAACACAAAATAAGGAAACACATCAGTATAAACTGTGTGACACTCATGCCTTATTCATGCTGATGAGGTGCGGTACAGATCCATACCACTAGGTGGCAGTGTTATCCCATGCAGAGACAAATACACGCTGCCTAAGCTGAGAAATGGGGAGGTTCTGTTTTCTTTTTCTAAAACTGAGTTGAGCTGCTATCATCACAATGCCAAACAATGTTCCACATGTAATGTGAACTAACAGTGTTACACAATCAGCACCTTGCTGTTGCGCAGCAGAGCTCTGGCCACACACAGCAGCTGCCGTTCTCCCACTGAGAAGTTCTCTCCGTTCTCCGTCACCTCTGAGTGGAGCGAATGAGGCAGCTGGCTCACCTGAGGAAGGTCATGCAGAGGGGTGAAGACAAACGTGAGGGGCTTGTTCTATTCCATAATGCATCATTTGGCATAATCTGACAGCGTTTAACCATCTTGTCGCTTACCATCTCTTTAATGTGTGTCTTCTCAAGAGCTTCCCACACCTGGGAATCAGAGTATTGATCCCACGGGTCTAAATTGGTCCTGTTGGGGGAAAAAAAAGACAGAACTATGTAATACATTAAATGGATTAAGCATGATGACAAGATTAAGACAAGAGGTACAGCATACTGCCGATACTACAGTCCTGCCTTCTGCTCAGCTGATCAAGGTCAACTCTCACCTGAGTTGAGGTCATCGGCCACCGACTGCTCGTTTCTATAAAAGCGATGCTGATGTTTTGTTTCTGAATAGGTCTTGCGTGTCTGCTCGTTAATTTTTTCCTACCTAGCACCGTTTTGTTTCTGTTATGATTTCCCCCTGGTGGGGCTTTACATTCACACTAATAGGCACGGCCCAGATCCCTGCTGAACTCACACACAGCAAACAGTATCAACCATAATTCAAGAATATAAAGAGAACCATTTTCAGGCAAATAGTGGGATGGTGTACAATATTTTCTGCTCAGTTTTGATGTATAAGACATTAATTGTCGCTTTAAATAGACTATATGCGAAGGAGGTGTTATACATATGTAAACAGACTCAGTTTGGCCACAATGTTGCACCATGGGATTTTCCATTAGAGCAGCTGTTTAAGAGGTTGAGAGGTGGGTGTTTCTCATTCATTCCCTCTGCTCTGCGTTTTAAAGTCTGCAAAGCTGATACAATGCTTTACAGAAAGCTCAATACAATAAGTAATCATCATTTAGATTACCTGACTGTCCCGATGAAGAGCACCGGCTCTTGAGGAATGATGGCTAGCTTGCTTCGCAGGTCATCCAGACCAATCTGGGAAATATTGATTCCGTCAATGATAATAGAGCCTCCGGTCAGCTCCGCTAGTCTGAACAGAGCTACGCCCAGAGAGGACTTTCCTGCAAACAGAAAAGACACTGCATGAAGAACCGTGTGATCACGTCGAAGAGCGGATTTATAAAGACAGCTGAAGAACACAAAGGGTTCACTTATACCTGATCCTGTGCGGCCCACAATGCCGATGGTCTCCTCAGGCAGGATGGCGAAGGACAGGTTCTTAAGCACAAGCGGCAGATCATCACGATAGCGCATCTCCACATCCTGGAAGGTGATCTTTCCCTGCTGAGGCCAGGAGGGGGCAGGAGCAGCTGCCTCAGGACTTTGTTGGGGTGCTTCACTCTCGAGACTCTGAGATAAGGAAGGGTGATGGTATCTGGTATTAATCTCTAAATCTCTGTTGAGGTGCAAGCCCCCGAACTGATTTGTAGTGATTTTCACTCTATGAGCTTTTCTTTGCACTTGAGACAGAAAAGAAAAAGTTGAAGTTGCTATTTGTGTCTTTGCTGTTTGATGGCTGTTGTGTGAAACAAGCCCTGTCATGTGCTCTGGAGTGTGTAAAGACTCCACACTGGGTTTCTATCTGCTCCCTGCTGCGCTGCTTATCACACATATACAATCACATGCACACAACAAAAGCACACACATGTTTGGGCATGCCAGCGGCCCGAAATTCAAGCTGTTATACTGGTCTGGTCTCTATCTGGATGTGTGACTCTAGATGGTGCCTTAGCCTGAGTACGGTGAGTCTGAGTGCCACATAATCCACCTTCCTCACAGTGCCAATCAGTGCTCTTACCGTTATATAATGATTGATTCTCTCAACTGACGTAAACCGAGCTTCAGTCTCCGTGAGCAGCCGCACCGTAAACTGAAACAAGCCAGTCAGCTGGAAAAGGAAACACAGAGAGAGTCGACAAGTTAGCGATTAACACCGTCACACCAATTAGCACGAAAGACTTCATAATTTTCCGACTGCTATGACTTTGTTGATTATGACACTTATGCACTGCGAGCATTTCAAAACGAATAAAACCAAACATCGGATAGTTCAAGAGTGAGAAAACAAACATTCCTCACAGACAGGCTGTGGAAACAGCCTTTGCTTTGATGCAAAGTTGACTCTTGAGCTTAAATGTTAAGATACTGTAAAGGTAGCAGACGTGGAGAATCCATAATGTGGCTTCTACAGCATGAAGTGAACACAACATCAGCCACTGGTCATAACAGAACAAGTAAGGCTGCAGCAGCAAAACCTGAGTGCACTGAACTGAGCAGCGGTGTGTTTTATTGCTTATGCATTCGACTTTTCATTGTCAGATCAGGAACCGGTTTCTTCTGCCAGAATTCACATGATCACTTTAAGCTTTAGCTCAAACTTACACCCACGCAGTTAATCAGCATGACATGACAAAGCAAACAAGGATCTCCATCAGAACACATGAATAGAGTTCACAGTTAGACACAGAAGAGGCTTTTCTGCCACATTTCTGATCCTTTCTGCTGCTTTAAGCTACGTCTTTTCTACCTCACAAACTGCCAGGGCTGCCAGTACACTCTGCGTTAATACATGTGTTTGCTTACAAACCTGCACTGCGTAAGATATGGCCAAGCCCGCGTAGGCCGGAGGTATCTGATTGTGCATGAAGACAATGAAAAGTGCTACAGCAGTGATAAGAGAGATGCTGATGAGATCCAGGCGGACAGCCAGCCAACGCATAGCGCAACTGAAGAGGTAGTTGGAGGCCTGGTTGGTGTCCAGTAATTCCTGATATCTGAAGACAGAGAGATAAGCCCGTTTCAGCCAGAGCTCACTGAGGGGAAATGTTCTGGTATGAGGTTTGGTGTATTTACTAACCGAGGAGTAAACTGAAAAATACAACCAGAGATAAGATGCATTAAAGTTTAATGTTCTCCATCTCTGGCAGACACCATCACGCTCACCTTTGGAGGAAGTCGTGGCCTCTTCCATAGGCGTGGATTGTGGAGAGTCCCTGAAGGCTGCTGGTGATGTGAGAGGTGAAAGGTGACTGGCTGATGTTCTCCAGGCGCTTCAGCTCCCGAATCAGAACCCTGGAAACAGATTTCACATTGAAGTTTCTGCTTTGAGAATTCAGTTTAAATCACTAATATCAATAAAATCCCAACTCCAAAAAGGTTGGGACGCTGTGAATGAGATAACCTGCTCATCCTGTTTGACATATACTCAATTGAAAACAGCACAAAAATATATATATTTAGTGTTTGACCTCATCAGCTTCATTGGTTTCTGTAAAAATGAGCTTATTCTGAATTTGATGCAGCAACGCATTCAAAAAAGTGAAACAAAAACAAGCGATTAGAAATGATTACATGCAGAAGGTTAACTCATTTACTAAGCAATTTAAATCGTCCTTCACATTGATTCATCTTTTGACAATTAATACTGCCTCAAAATGTCTATTCTTACTCACAGGCAGATATAAACTAACTCACAAGAAGTGTTCATCCAAATTTTATTTTCATTTGTCACCCCAAATGCTTGTGGAAATCTTAATGAGGCAAGTTTGCAGCACGGCAGAGTTGGAAAGCCACCACTCAGGTTTGCCTCATTTGAATGAAAATGGTGGGCTATTGTGTGCAAATAGGCTCCGGCATGTGAGGAGCCAATCTTTCAAACAAATGACATCAAACTGGAAAGCATCATGAAGAACATTTTACATTTCACTCAGTAATGAGCCACCGGCTGTACAAAAGAGACCGAATTTTAAAGTCCTGAATGAAATGTGAGGTGCACACCTGTTTGAAGGTAACTTGCTCTGGTGTGAAGATCTAAAGTATGCGCGTCACATTTTGGTTGAATTGATATTACTGCCATCAACCGCTTTATTCTGCATCTTTCATTGATCTTGAAAGGAGTGCAGAAATTACACCTGAATGCCAAAATACAACGAAACAATGAAGGAATGGAAAACGCATCAGCTCTAATGATGCAGTTGTGTGGCAGACAGGTAATGATGGACACGGTGGACAGAGGGGGAGGACGTCCACAACGCAGCGCCCGTTTTCTTGACGGAGCTCCGCTCGCTTCCTGCTATCTGATGCATGTGCGAAATTGTGATCGCCGTCGCACAATTGGCACCTAGAGAGACACCAGACCTGCCATCCACGTGGCGGTGAGAGAGAGAGAGCTTTATTGACAAAGGCGAGGTGTCATTCTACTTTTAGACGCCGAGACAGAGTGGATGGTGCATGTGAATTACAAGTCTCCCGTGAATCATTTGGTTTTCTCATAACAGCCCAGAAGAGAGCAGGAAAGAACATGACACTTCCTCGCTTCGAGCCTGTGATCTAGACAAACATGTTTACGCCCTGGGCTGTTTCATTTCAGAATTCAATAAAGGCCGCTTTAGATGTGGGTGATTTCAATGGGAGATCCAGTTAGATGTAACGTCTATACATATCTTCGGATGTCGTGACTTTGTAAGACGCAGTATTTCATTCTTTTAAAGTGTGGCCAGGGGTGATCGCTACCTTTTGGTAACAGTCTTCCTCTTGCTTCTTCTGTGCTTAAATACTCTATCAAGTTCAACATTAATTCCACTGGAATTGCCTACAAATCAAGAGTCTCTTCAAAGATAAATGAAGATATTTTGTGATTCAATTGATCCCTCAAGAGACAAAGTGGTATAAGATGTGACTAAGAGGGGACGTCAAGCGATGCACATCCACAGAGGGGGAGGGGAAGGGGAAGCAGACAGACAGCTCAGCCATCAACGTCATTCAATACTTCCCCCAAAACTTATTTTCAAGTCAAAATTATCACACATGTCATTCTATATTTGTCGCTACTTAATACAACGTGGAGCTGAACTGTTGATCGCATGACATTCGGAACTTCATGTTTTTTGTTTCTGCACTTTCTGACTTTACACAAGCAAAACAATAACACCCACAGTCATGTTCTTCTTGATCTCTCAGACAGAGGAAATAACAAAACACTGCGGTTATTTCCCAAGACACCAGCGTGCTGTTGCTCCACTCAGTGGATTCACCTTTATTGCACAATTCCCGCAAAACCGTAAATAAGTCATCAGATCATCTGGGGCGCGTCTGCAAAATTTACCACAGGACAGAAGCTGTTTAAAATTGAAGCAATGGCCGATAACACAGGTGAAGATTATCACTGCACTTCTCTCTCTGTTATTCACCTTCAGTACTCTCCTCTTATATTTTAGTTAGCACCAAATACATAATCATTGTGGTTTGTGCTGTTGGTTGTTGTTTCACAGTGTAATGCTCTGCTTTTACCCAGTCACAACATACACATGTCACAACATGCTAGCCTTTAATCAAAAGTCTCCTTGCAAAGTAAAAAATGGCCGCTCATGGTGCAAAATTAAAAAAACTCATCAGGAGGCATAATCTCCCACTTTGCAGCTCTACAGCAACTTTTAGCTTGAATGTATCTGTGTGTCCTTTGCTTAACAACACCCACTGTTAAACAGTAAATTATTTTTACATCTAAAATGATCCAAATATCTTTCTGCTGAAGCGTTAGTGCAATTCACTTTATGAGCTGCAGTGTATCTGTCATTCTGTCCCTTGTAGATAGAACTTACAAGTTGCCGCTTTAAGTAACTCGAGCACTTGTTTCTTATTCATCACTTTTTGCTGGTAACGCTGCTCGGATCACTCGCAGGGAGATGAAGTGCAAACAATCTGTTTGAATCTCAGCCTCAATGCCAACAGCGATGAGAACAAACAGGGGTGATGAGAGTCTGACCTGGAGACACGGTTGACAATGCAGAGGAAGGCTCCCAGAGGCAGGATGGAGATCAGGAACCAGGGGAAGACAATGCCAACCATCGCCAAGCAAAACAGCACCAGGGTCAGGTTCTGCAGCAGCATTTCAGCTTGCATGGTGAGACGCACGTCAACTTTGGGGAAGAGACATAGGAGACATATATCAGACACACAGTGTGGTGTTGCATCTATCTACTGTATCTCTGTATGCAAACTTTCTCTTTGTGTTTGCTTTTCACAGAAAAAAAGACAAAGAGAGAGAATGTAGTTTACAAATATATACTGAGCAACCCACAAATCAACATGTCAAGCAAACACCAGTAAAGTGGATAACAGAAAGCCACTCCTCCAGGCGAAAAGACTCCGTCCTAAATCACACTCTGTCTTGGCTCTGCACCTTGTCAACCAGGGTGACTTCACTGACTGAGAGCCCTCTTGGGGGAAAGGTTCCCAGTCAAGACAAATCAAGCCTCACCCTCATCCATGTCTCTGGAGAAGCGGGTCAGGATACGACCCAGAGGTGTTGTATCAAAAAAGCGCATGGGGCTGAGGAGGAGCCGGCGGAACAGCTTGTCGTGGAGCGCGGAGGCAGCCTTCACCGTGCACTGTCAAACACAAACAACAGCCGTGTTTGAACATGAGACCTGACACGTGTAAACAAACAACTTTAAGAAGCATATGGAAAGAATCATGGCTTGGATAAACAGACAACAGATAAACAGTTGGAAGGAAATCGCCTGTCAATGTGCTCAGCCTAAAACACCGAAACACACAACGGACAAATACAGTGGCACTCATATGTTGCCTGCAGAGTGACAAATGCTACCTCGCCATATGCTAAGCGTGTGCACAGGGGTGGGTAGTTTTTTTTTCCTGGCACAAGGCAAGCTGTCAAATCTTCATTTATAATGAGTTTCTGGAAGGCTGACATAAAGGTCATGACCTAATGAGCGAGGGACATTTCACCAATTGGACAGAAATTACATGTGGCGGCAGAGAACAAATTAATTCTATTAATGGAATATTCAACAGTCCCAGAGATCTCGTCGCAGCTAGGGGTAAAAAAAGATTAGCCATCTTTGAAAAATTAGCAATTTCAAGTGACACACATTAACGTGGGGACCTAACCTCTGCAATGCAGTGTCAGGATGGGTTAGCTTGAAAAAGAGGATGCGTACCCGAAGGGGCAATGACATGCACGCACACACATCCTTCCTTTCTCTCTGCCTCTTTGTCTCTCTTGCACTCACAGGCGCACGCACACACACACACAAACACACACATGCAGTCGTTGTAAAGCTGTGAGACATGGCAGTGGACAGATAAATGGATTTGGCCTGCAGGCATTTTCAGTTATAGCACTAGAGCCACAAGAGCATGAACAAATGACAACAAAGACAATTAAACAGGAGCACTGGTTAACTGTACACCACGAGCATATCAACTTTTTATATTCCTTTCAAACATGGCTACCGTTTTTAAAGTTCATCAGTGATTGAGTGGTGAAAGCATGTGACAGAAGGACGGGAGTCTGGCAGGGGAAGCTCACCTTGACAAACACCAGCCCTCTCACCGTCTTCAGCAATAAAGCGGCTCCCATTGATGCGACGTAAACAGTTGAATAATACTGGATGTGAGGGTTGAGTCTCATGCTGTTGCTCACCATCGTTTCATTCACCAAGATTAATGATGTGTTCTGAGGGCAGATGGAGCAACAAATTACAAAGACTGTGGGAAAAAAATCCAATTTTTCCCCATGTAGGAATTCCGGCTCTAATGAAATTGAGAAAAGTGCATAAAAAGTACATGAAAATCAGTCAGTTCAGTGATGTTTACTATTCCGAGCACATTTCTCAATAGCAGCCACTGCCTGCTTTGCTGCACATCTGTTTCTCCGCTGCTCGTGCTTGCTTTTAATTAAGTTTACCATGGTGCCGTTACTTTTTTAATCATGCACGTTCAGATTAATTCTCAGTCAGCTCTCACAACTCAGGGAAGAATACAAGTTTTCTTTTGGGAGCCAAACACACACTAAAATGTGGTGTTTATCATTGTGAAGCAGGATCGTCTCCAAACTCACCCCGCTGCCCTGCCTGATCCAGTGGCTCAGCCACCAGTTACTGAACGCTATGCTGCCTGTGGTAGAGAGGAAGAGGAATATATTGATGATGAAGACTATTGGCCCTCCTGCTGCTTTGATGTAGGCGCCATACACAGCCCAGCTGACTGCACCAGTGCCCTTCTCTTCAGCTTTCATCAGTTGCTCTACATGAAGAAGGACAGACAGACAAAAGTTACTTGTGAATCGTTCTCAAGGGAAATAAGCATTTAGTATTCGTTCTACACGTGGAGCATGAAAAGAAGCAGGCGCCCTCACCTCCTTTCTTGTTTTCCACCTTTGGCCCAACCTTGGCAGCTTCAGCAGCACGGTCAGGCCTCTCAGCACCTGTCCTCTGCTGTTTGTTCTTTAAATTCTCTTTCACCAGATTCTAAGAGGCACACAGAAAGGGAGAGAAAGTGAGCTTTGAAACACGCCACTGCCACAAATCACCAGCAGCCGAAACAACAACACCCTGCAAGTCATTTAAACAGATATATCGGTGACAGGGTCTTTAGCAGCTCTTCAGTAAATCAATGCACGCATAAATAACGAAAGGCCATGTGGGCATTAACATTTCCCAGCTACTGGGTCTGCCTTTCTCTGCTTATGAATTATTCAGCTTGTAATGTTCAGTGTTTTTGTGTAGCGGGGGCAAAGTTGCCTTATTGAAAAGCGCTGGGCTGGCTGTGGCCTTACCTCCTGTTGCATGCTGTTGAATAAGGTGGCATAGTCGCGCTCTTTAGCCATGAGCTGATTATGGGTGCCATACTCTGAAATCTGCCCATCCTTCATCAGAATAACGAGGTCACACTCAGACAGGTACTGAAAAATAAAAAGAGAAAGAACAAAGGCAAAATAGGATTATGGGAAATCTTATTCCAATGATTTAACGTTGCAGAGATTTAGAGCTTTAAATTTTAATCAGCTAATCTTCAGGTCTTTGGGTCATTAAAGAAGAAAAAACGATTGAGAGGGACCAAAAGGCGTAGCATATTTTCACAATGCTGCATGGTTAGGCAAAAAAATGACAATTTGGTACCACAGACTTTACAGACGGTCCCTTACCTGCAGCTGGTGGGTTACAAAGAGCACCGTCTTGTCTCTGGCAACACCCCTGATAGCTTTACTGAAGATATGGGAACCCACACAAGCATCCACAGCGCTCAGGGGGTCGTCCAGGAGGAGAATGGGCCGTTCACTGTAGAGGGCACGTGCCAGGCTCACTCTCTGACGCTGCCCTCCACTCAGGTTGGCACCTCTCTCTCCAATCTAGGATGAAATAAATAAAAAAAAAGCTCCATTAAACTCCTCTTGTTGTGGTTGCACTGAATTGCAAACTGTTACATAAAGTGCGACTCCAAAACTGCTGAACACCAAGTGTACAGAAACATTTCATCAAAAAATCTTATTGCTGAGAAGCAGATCTGCACAGATACCTCAGTCATGTCTCCGTATTGGAGCTCTGCAAGATCCGGGAGAAGACAGCAGGCTTCCACGACGGCATTATATCTGAGGAGGAAATCATAAGGAAAAATGTTGATTTAGGGGTAAATCTTGCATTTTATCGCTTTTGCTCTCCATAACATCACGGTACCGTAGTTGATCTTACCTGTCGTGGTCATACTCATTTCCAAACAGGATGTTCTCCTTCAGTGAGTCATTGAGGATCCAGGCTTGTTGTGAGACGTAAGCGAAGCCACCACTGGCGGCTACCTTACCCTCCAGCAGGGTCATCTGCAGCCCAAAGACAGACGGTTGGAAGCAGAGGAAACATAAAAAAACATGCCTTTTCAAAGTGCAGGTCGTGTGGCATCGTGTGTGTGAGTGAAAGGCTCAAAAAGACTAAAGCCATCCTTGTTACTGTCATTCAAGTCTGTGCTGTCTGAAGAGGAAACTTAAACTGAGTATCTCACCTGCCCCAGCAGAGCGGAAAGAAGAGAGCTCTTTCCACTACCAACACCTCCACAGATTCCAACCAGTGAACCCTAGAGGGGAGAAAAAACAGCTGCATTGTGGGAACTAATGATGAAGCAAGCAAAGGTTTCTCCAACTCCTGGACTAAAAATGTCTTAAATCTATGCGCGTGTGTTGCTACCTTCTTAATGTGCAGGTCAATACGGTGCAGGGTCTTGTGCAGCGGAGGTCGTATGCTTTGGGTGGAGGAGATGGTGCTTTGTGGACTCTCCTGCTCCATATTTGTGAGGAGACTTTGTGCATTGGGTGCTTCCTTGTGTCCTTTGCTGTCCTCTGTGGAAATGTACAGGCTGAGCTTCTCCCTGCGCAGGACGCGCTTCATCCCTCCTCGCCTCTTGGGGAGCGGGTTCGGTTTTGAAGCTGGGGGGCGCGCCTTTTCCCAAGCCAGTGTGGCGTCCTGAAACTCAACTGCATTGCTGGGGTCCTCCATTTTGACCAAAACAACCTCTCTGTCATCCATCATAAAGAGCCTCTGTGGAGACAGGCGCAATGGGTACATTTAACTTTGACCACACATTGTGAGCGTGACAACAAAATAAAGGTACAAAGACAAGCTTGAAGTTTTCAGAGCAGAAGACTGTTTAACGTGGTTTAACATACTTCAGGTTGTGCTAAGTCATGAGATACTGGCAGCAGTGTCAGTACATTACTCAGCCTCATGGTTTAGGTACAGCCTGTCCTGGCCTTCAGTGCAACGTTACCTGACTCTGCACTACTTCAGTGAGAAAACACAGAATGCCTCGAGCCTTTTGGTGGATCCTTGGCAGAAATGATTGCTTACTTAATCCTAGCCGGCTCTCTGAGGCCATTTCTCACTAACATGCGACTTTTGCCATGTGTTTGGAAGAAAGTATGTTAAAAATGTCAGTAAGTGGAGGGCAGGCCTATTTTTAGATCAATGGGAGCACCTTTTGATTGGCTCTGAGCCTGGTGAAACCTGGCCACCCTCTGACATTCTGCATCCACAAGTCCAGTTAGTGGGCTACTACGGGCTTAACGACGACACAAACTGGGAGTGTTAAATGACTTCAAAGTGGACAGACTTCTCTATATTTCTCACCTGAAATCTTTTGACTGCGACCGCACCCTCCGACAATGACCTCACAGCCAATGGTGTGACCTTGAGGGCAAAGGTCATGGAGTTGAAAACTGCAACCACAGTGAAAGCCTGAGGAGGGATGCGCAGAGGAGACAGTTATTCGCAAACTCTTATGGTTTAAACTCCATAGATGTTCAGAATGGATAATGACTACAGACTTAAAAAAATACCCATTTGATTAATGTATGGATTTTATGGACAAAGCCTTTTTTCTGGAGGGTTGGGGGTCATTTTAATGCTTTTATTAGAGAGCCATAGTGGAAAGATGGCAAGAAAGAAGAGGGACAGATGTACCAAACCCCAGGAAATAGAATTTTAATTGAGACTGATGGTTAGCAAAATGTGTTTCCAGTGAAGACGGATGCATCTAAAACGGTGAGTACAGGTTCCCATTTTCAAATACCTCAGCTGCAGTAAGGTCGTAGCCCAAAGCCATATGCAGGGTGAAAGTGCACACGCTTGCTATCACCACAACAATGGGAGCCACGCCCACTGTGAGGCTCTGGACGACCCCGGCTCTCTCCAGTATCCCCCTCTCCTCTGATCGCACCTCTGTCGAGAAGATAAGAGAGCAATGATGAAAAGGCAAAGAGAGAGAAAATAAAGCAAGGGCTGAGTGACTCCCAGAGGGTTCTCCAGTGAACATTCAATCAACAGCACCATAAGAGTCCCTAACCATACACACAGCGAGCGGACAGGAATAGATACAAGAGGGAGGACAAGGGCCCCACATCCATACATGGTATGAAAGGGGCTTCAAAACCTGCTGAACCTTGATAACTGTCCAAGTGTGATGCCCAAATCCTGTTCCCCCCTCCTCCGTGTTTGTATCTCCCAAATGCACATGCTAGCTGCTTTGTTCACCCAGTTCACTGGGTGCAAACACTGGAACAAAAAGCTTGTGCATCTTTAATTCAGCCCCGGCAGCACCGTGTGTGAAATAAAAGAACCCCCTCCTCCTGGTACATGTTATTCTCCTTGGGATTTGCTTTGGATGTTATGTGTGTGTCTGCATGGATTACAAAGGAAACGTCACACGCCCCGGGCAAAAAACACTGCGATCAATTTAACAACAATAGTAATTGAAAGGAATGACACTGTACCTCTTCATACTCGTCGGCCATTAAGTTGAATGCCAATTAATTATGATTATAATAGGTAATCAAAGGACAGCAGTGAAAACGAGCCCCACCTGGCTAATTTGGAGCATGATTAAAAGTGGAAAATGATCCTTATCCACAACCTACAGCGAGGGCCTCATGAGAAAAGGCCATCGCTAATTCATGGATAAGTAGAGCAGCCTTGACAGTCATTCAAGGTATCATAAGGCCCTAAACACCTTGAAAATTAACCTTGAAGCCAAGAGATTCAAACTGGCCTTGATTATAGAGGATGGCACACGGAACGACTTAAACGGAGCAAGCTAATGAAAATGGATTTAGGGTCAGGGTTATCTTGAAAGTTCACTAAGAGGATAAGTCTAATTTCGGGTGATAAACTGGCCAATTAGTTACTCATTTGCAACAGTGACAGGTATTCAAATGAGGTGACCCTTTATTCCGAGTGAGCTGGGAATGAAAAAGCACTGCATAGCATGAAGTTTGCATCCGAGGAAAAGCACCCGGTCCTGACCACAGACATGAAACGAGCAGCGAATTATGCTGCGGCATTCGGGAACACGGAAGCCACTCACTGTGAATATTCTGTGCAAAGGCATCTTCCCAACAGTACATCTTGATGAACTTTATGCAGCACAAGATCTCGTTCATCAGCCTCACGCGCCGGTCAGTCACCGCCACACACTTCTTGCGGAAATACGCCGTCAGTCTCGATGCAAGCATCTGCCCAGACGGGAACAGAGGAAGTGATGACAAGAGAAATAAGTGGCAGGGGAGGAAATGAAAGCAGACACAATCGCATTAGCTGTGCTGCAGGGCTGTCCGGGGGACCGGAGTGATAAATGTCTTTCACATCAATACCAGGGTCTCTGGCTGTCAGGCTCCGGCTGAGACTGAGTGTAATTTGAAAATAACAGCCACAAAGCTGACAGGAGATTGATAGCCAAGGAGTTATGATGCTTTTATAAAGTGCTTTTGGTAGTCCTCAACAGCTTGAATTAATGTAAAGATTCTGAAGTGATGACTACTCGCGTCAGCAACTAATCAAATTTTTTTAAATTACAGCGCGGAAAATAACGAGTCAACAATAAAGCAACGACTGCGGTCATCAACTTTTGGTGAAATGTTTAGAATCTGCTGTAATTAAATGGCTTTTCGCTGCTCTAATGTGCGTGATCATTACTTGGTATAAATTTTATAAAAGTGATGTGACGAAACTACATTCTGTTGTTGAACTCGGCTGCAATTTACAGTGTGTTAACCACACTGACAGTTGTCTGGCTTTGTGTGTGTGTTCTCATTAATTAAATTTGTGTGCCACTAATAAATGTGTCCTATATTTTGTCTGCGTCTTTGTGACAACAGTATTGCACAAAAGCCTCAAAAGTTGAACTGAATGAGCTTTTTGTGCTCCTGTCTCACTGTTACAGATGCCTTGGCTGCAGTCTTACCATGGCTGGGTAGAAGAGGATGAAAATGGCTGACCCCAGCAGAGCAGTGGGGCCCAGGAAGTATGCAGTGTAAGACACACCCAGCAATCCCACAAGGGGCCCCCCGGCCAACAGGCAGCCCACTGACACTGCTTCATACAGCCGCTGGCCGTCACTGGAGCAGATGTTGATCAGCTTGGCAGAGAGACAGAGGTCGACATGACAAATTACATAAAAAACCTACAGTAAGCTACATCTTTTCAAACAAGACATACTGGAACCTCACCACCGAGACTATCAAAGCAATTTTACAAATATAGTTGTCCTTATTCCCACGTTTACTTGTTGGACAATTATTCCTCTTAAGCTGTGTAATGACTAATCTTAGACAGACTCCCCTCCCTCAGGCTGTGGGATTTGTAGAGATCTAAGCAGGAATGGTGTAAGAGCAGAAATGAAATCCATCTCAATCATCTGCATGTGGTGCCCCGCAGCGAGGGATGATTTAGTTAATTTGGAGATGAATCCCCTCCAGGGTTTTATCACCTACCTCGCCTGGGCCGATGTCTTTGGTGCTGCGTAGGCGGAGGATCTTGTTGAAGGCAAAAGTCAGAGCTGCCCCACGGAGGCGCGCTGCAGTGCGGTAGTTGACGGCCCACATGAGCGCCAGAGACCAGGAGCGCATCAACTCCATGAGGAAGATGCCTGTTACCAGAGACAGGCCGTACGGCACGTAGCTCTCTGAGCTCTGGGAATACTCCAGCAGAGCTCGAACCAGGAGAGCCTGGGGACGAACAGGGAGACAGTGAACGGCGTGGAAAGGACGGTGAAGGAAGCAGCAGAGAAATAGTAACAGAAAAGAGCATAAAACACAGAGCGAAAGCAGAAACATGGAGGAGGTAAAGTGGGACAGGAGAAGGAGGAGAAAAAGAACAAAGAGATGAAAGGGAGAGGGTAGAATTTAGGAAATGCCACAGATACAGATAAGCTGGGCAGGGGCCATATGAAAGAGATGAAGATGAAAGAGAATAACTTAAATCAACAGATTAGAGATCATCGGAGTGAAATAAGCACGAAAAACTGGAAATAACGTTTCAGACTGCACGTCAATTTAAAGGTCTGATGGCAAAGACACAAGAAGACTGCACTTAGTGAAGAGTCAAATGTGTGAAAAAGATTGGGTGATAAAATCTAGAGATAATACACGCAACAGGGTGTTGTTTAAGTGTACTAAATAAACCAGTCAGGAATGTGAGACGCATGTGCTATTGTGTAAGAACTAAATCCAGTTAATGCTATTAGTTGCGGGTAGTAGCAAGCACATAGTGTACGCGTAACATCACATCAAAATAAACAGCTTAGAGCACGAGGAACAATGGCACCGGCTCAGAAAAATCATAAACTGGGAATTCCAAACATAATTGCCATTTGGTTTAAAGTGATTATTTCAAATTTCTGATAAGGAATATTTCTGGAGGGAAATTTTAAACCAGATTTAAAAAAAAAAAAAAACAGCATATTTCTGGACCAAGGCGTGACTGGGTACAAACCAGCTCATCTATGGTATTAATATGGGTTTCACTATCTAAGGCTTTGTAATCTCCCAGTATGGTTTCATTTCAATTTCTAGACCAGCGTGAAACGGGAAAAAGCGATTTTCAGAAAAATACAACCGGATCTGAGACTCTGGCCAGAACCAGCGACCACGCTGAAAGGCATATTAGCCAAATCAGCAGAATATAAAGGGAAAGGAGGAATTGGACGGTACTCACAGGTCCAACGAAGCCTGCCACCATTGTGAGGAGGAGGGAGAAGATGGCCACCAGCATGCGGGTCTGGCAGAACCTCCAGAAGACTCTTGTCAGGGATGCCCCCTCTCGCCCTCGTCTTTTCAGCTCATCGTGCCACAAAGTTTCGAGCCTGGAACCAGAAACCAGGAGCACAAAGTGAAGATGAGCTGTATGAACTCACATCTCAGGCAGACATCATTGTATTGTTGTGGAATTTAATTTGCTGAATGATGAGTTTCAACAATCAGTCCAACAAACTGCTCCGGCACATGAACCCTGTGCACAGTGCTGCTCTAATACCAATGAACTGTATGTAAAAGTTGGCATTTTTTGAAGGGCAAAATTATCATAAGTGAAAAGAATACTTTGCGTATTGTTACTGTTCCTCAAATTAAGTTGATTAAAAACTGTAGAGTTGCACTTCCAATTAATCAGACTGCCTGAAAGCACAATGGGGGATATAAACAGCCCACTGCAAAAAATAAAATAAAAATAACAAAAGAAAAATGAAGGCAGCTCGGCTGACAATAATGTAAAGGTGACCTACAACATACAATCACAAATGATGCATCACATAATTAGACTGAGAAAGGTACTGCCAAACATGTTTAAAGACGCGCTAATGTACTTTTATTGCTGTATAATGCCCCTTGAACAGGGTAAAATATCTTGTTGGCCAAATGCGTCATTGCTAATGACTCTATAAAGCAGCAGCAGAGCAGCTGCAGAAAGTAATTTACGCCCTAATGACTTTATTAAAAACGTATCAGAGATAGACAGAACATTAAACCAACTAGACTCTCACACTGACTGATAATTACTACTTGAAGTCAAATGGTGTTAAATCTAAGAAATTACAATTAATTGCAGCCCAATAATTGCACAGAGCACAGCTTGAATCGCAGGAAATGAGACTTCCATGCGAGTTAAACATTTTGTGCGGCTGAATCCCATCAGTGGACCAAGCAAGAGACAGCTAACAATGTGCTGAAAAACGTCGAAAAGAGATTTTTTCATATTAACATGTTCTTACATACGGGTAAATATTAATACATTACACATCCAAAGTCATGTATATTAATAGAAAAGCAGCTCTTAAAGCAGCTCTTGAAGTGTGTCCTTGGTCACACATAAATGGAAATGCGAGCGGCAGAAAGGAGGAATGATTTGCTTTTAAACACGGCTGAAATGTTCCTCACAGCCATCGTCTCGGTTTGCCAGATGGCAAGAGGAGCTGATGTTTCGAGAGCGTTGGCCAGGACATCGCATTCAAGGTTCGCACCTCACTGAGCACCAACAAGTGTCAACTCTCCCAGGGTGCTTTTCCCATTCCCCCTCTCGCCATCATCCCTGCTTTGCATCGGGGTTGCGTAACTGTTCCTGCTATGTAAACACAAAATAAAGACCTCCCGTCTCCAGCGACTCCGCGGCGCTCATGCACTCCATCGCCCACCCGTGCACATGTGATAGCTTTGTGCTCCTTTGCTGCTTCCCCTCTATGTGCTCTTTAACACACAAAGCAGCAGCAGCAGCAGCAGTGCTGAACCTCCAGGCCCTGAGCCAGAGCCTTTAGACAGAACAGGTCATTTACAACCCACACAGTTGTCACCAGATACAAGAGCAAACTTCCTCAAATAGTCACCCTCCTCGATAGTGCCAAGTCATGGCGCCATGGCTCGACAGCACGCGAATAACGGGAAAAGGGCTTCTTTTCAGAGAGCAATAAAAACTAAATGCACCCGAATAACCTGATTTCAAGTCTTAATTGCTAAGGTGAAGTTCTGGCAGGCAAACAGTGACTTTTATCTCATGGTGTCCAGCCTGGCTTCAGTCAGGAACAACTAATGAATGTGACGGGGAGACGCAGCGCATCACACGTAGAGGAGTTAATGACATAACCACCCAAGTCAGGAACTAACACACTGTAATCTCTAATCCCTGCTATTCTTAGCAGGCTCCCGTCCCAGCACAGTGTTCCTGTGTAGGTAAAGAAAGACTGGATGTTCATCAATGAAGTCTCACTGCACAGGATGACCTCACGCAGCACAAGCACACAAAATCCTTTGCAGTTGTTTACATGGCAGGGATATTTACACGGAGCATGCAAACCTGGACCAGTTTCATCTGTTACTGTCTCCAACTTGTTTGACAAAGTTCATCACCACATGCATCCAGCTCGCATGTAGGGCAGCGAAAGCAAAGACGGTTTCTCAATATTTGTTCCAAAAAGAAAAACAACTCCAGCGACCCGACCGTTCGAGCAGTTCGAGGCGAAGCAGTGCGATATGGATCAAATCACCTGAAAACGTCCTGATACAACAAGCTCCACCGGGCGCTTGAAACAAAAAAACATGACCTTTTCATCTTGAATGGATCATTCTTTGTATCAGAGCGTGCGTCCACATCAAAACACGAGTATTTGATTGACAGGATTATAGCGCCACTTTGACTTTGATTTAATATTTAATGGAAAACGAGCAGGCAGACTAAATCTTCCACCGGCCCAGCAGTCCCTTTCCAACAAGGATGAACCAGGCAGAGCAGCCAGCTGTCCAGAGGCCCAAGAAGTCCCATGCTCACTCCATGATAATTACTAATTCGATCATTTGCAGATGAAGAGGGGTAAGGGAATTTGCACCACTTATGGACAATATCAACTTAAGCAGGCCCAAAGCATTAGTTCATCTTGCTTGCTGGTCTTGTGTGTCAGGGTTTTATCAAGTTAACACAATCTAACTGAGACAGAGGCAGAATCGCGGCGTAGAGCGCAGCTGATCTCTGCACGTCTGTGTATATCATGAAAATGCCATGTGCAGTCTCTAATAACATGTCACACATATATACTTATAGTATAAAAAAAATGGCTGGGCAATTTTGTAAATAGTGCGTTTGTTTGGGATTACTTTCAGTTGCCGTGCTTGTGTGTTAGACTGCGTGGGATTTCTACGTGGCTTTGGCCTCACAGCTCATACTTGTCAGCAGAACAAAGTCATTGTTGGTTTTGGTCTTTACTCAGGATTTGTTGACAATACAGAGTGTCACCAGACTGAACCTTCAAAGAGGAACTACATGATAAACTATATTTTTCCCCTGCGCACGTGATCACATGGATTCTTGCTGGCGCGTGATGTTAAAGCAGGTGATTTTTCCCACAAATTAATCTACATGGACATTTCAGCAAGAATGATAAGCGACAGCTGAGAGACAGCGTTGCACACGAAGAACATTGTTCCTCTGTGGAGGCAGTTAATGCAACACCCACCAATAACTGTGCTGTATTCAGCGCTTTAAAAGGTATTTTGAACAGCAGCATTAACCCCGATAAACAGCCGGGCTATGGCTATGCACTGACAAAGAAACACACCAGGGATCCTCTGGAAATAGTGCCCCTAGCTGAGCTACAGCACTGGTACCCACACAGGGACCACTCTGGTGACATGTGAAGCTCCACCAGACTTGTCTCCCCCCCAACTGCAGTTTTCTGGGAACACCGTGTTTCAGCATCTGAGTTTTCATCAGGCAAACCTCAGCAGTGTCAGTCACCTCACCTTTGGCAGTTGATTTCAGAGGCTTCGTGGCAAGACAGTCCCCACACGTCATCTATAGACAAGCTGGACGCCTTGTAGGCCTTCAGTGCCAGTGGGGAGAGCCAGTGCAGAGTCATAAATGAGAAGAGGCCGGCGTTATCGACCGGGTGCTGGTGCCTGGAACAGGTAAGAAGACGTGAAAATGGGTGAGACGTCTAAAAGTGGAGGCGTACACAGAGGTGCTATGTCGCCGGAGCAGGCCCTCATAGAAGCCGCGCCTTCGCTCGCCAGAGTCGCCGAAAGGTGAATCACGCCCGCAGTGTTTGAACAGTAATTTGCACGCTCTTCACAGAAATCTGAGAGAGCAGCGAAAAAAAGTAAAAAAAGAAAAAAAAAGTTCAGGGGCAGTTTATCAGTCGGCATATGTTCAGACGCAGCGCTGTCTGTCGCTGGGGGATAACTTCCCACCCCTTATCATGGCCTCCTGCGACATCCTAACAGGCGGCGCATCAGGCAGCAAACACGACAAATGTGAATTTTTGTGTCTGTGTGTGTTTTTAAATGGGTATCTGTCTGTCAGGGTGGCAGCCTAAAACTGCCTGTACGTCTTCATGTCCGCCTTTATCTCGCTCGCTGTCAGATAGTCGCCGCATGAACTTTAATACAATTTTGTTTACTTGTGAGTTATCCTGAAGGGCTTTAAAAGCTGCAGGCTTTGCCGGTAGCGGCCTCGTCTCTTCGGCCCCCTCTCCGCTGATGGTTCCTCTTCCTCCAGCTCTGGTAGGGGTTGCGGGGAGGACAGCGGCAGGCCCTCCACCCGCCCGACTGCTTCCAGGGCATCAGGGAACATGGCAGACCCTCTGGGGAGAGAACATCAAAATGACGTTAATCACAAATACATATCAGATGTGTGAAAACCTGCAAATATACAACTGCAAAGATCTACCCCGTGTTATGACAAGCCTGCAAGTCCAACTGGTTTCTAGAAACAACTATAGAAAAAACAGGTTTATAACCGGCTTCTGAAAGACTCTGAGATCTGACAATGTGTGATTATGTCACTAAACACTGAAAACTAACACTGCAGCTAATAATTTTCATTATTGATTAATCTGATGATTATTTTCTTGATTAATCACTTATAAAACATGCCCATCACCATTTCCAAGGGGCTCAGAGTGATGTTTTCGAATTGCTTGAATTTTCCCACTCACAGTCGATAAGATATTCATTTTACTGTTATGAAAGACAAGCAAGCCTTCACATTTGTGGAGTTAAATTTTTAGCCCATTGTACTTGAAAACAGGGCTGCCAAGATCAGGAAATTTTAGTTGACGATTAATGATTTAATTGTGTTTTAACTTCTTTAATCTCTTGCGTTGGAAAGCAAGAAATATGGTCTCACATGACCTTAACACAGCTGATGAAACACAAATAATTTGTGTTCTAGTTGGTGTTTCCAGTTTTCCATGCATGTTACACAAATTTTAACCAAAGTTACATAAATCCAGCAAAAGAAAACATGAATTATTGTGTGTTTCCATCCACCACCACTACACGAGTATTAGATGTTGAACACATCGAGATAAACAGCTGGTGGAGCTAATTCTCCAACCGGGTGCCATTAAACCACTGCAGAAGAACAGGGATGATCAAAAGCGCCAGTCAAACCTCGGAAAACAATTTGAGAAGAGAAATGATTTAAATGATTATTCTCTCATCAGAGTAATTTCAGATAAATTCTCTGTAAACTGAGCTATTGATGAATTGTTCAAGCGCTATTGAAAACTTTAACACCTCTGTGCAGCTGCAACAACCTGCTGTGACGGCGCGATACACTGTAGACTACGGCTGATATTTTTTCAAGATTGTTTTCTTCGAGAAATAACACTTGCAAGCTGACACTTTAGCTAAATCCTCAGCGGGAGAAGGGAGAATAAAACACAGCAGCCTGCCTGTTCCACCTGCCTTTAACCCTGAGAAGAGAACTATTAGAGAAGAGCTGTGTTTTGCTGAATCACCCTCTGAGACGCAGATAGACTCGAGAAATCACCTTGTTCAGAGGTCACGGCCCCTCACCGGCATACAACTAAAGTGCTTATCTATTTAAAGACGACCTGCCAGCAGGCCCCGGGAGCTCGGGAGCAGACATCTGAGCTGCCAGTGTGTCCGTAAACTGTCACTGATCCCCTCTGTGGCAAAGCTCCGTGACAAGGTCAGCCAGGCTGCATGTGTGGTGCAGATAGACTGTACAGAGAATGTGGTCAATAACGAGATTCAATACAGATGACGCAGCAGGGAGCACGCAGTCACATAACAGGACTGCATACAATAAGTTCTGCAGGGAAATACACAGCAGCACACAGTCTCATGACAGGACTGCATACAATAAGTTCTGCAGGGAAATACACAGCAGCACACAGTCTCATGACAGGACTGCATACAATAAGTTCTGCAGGGAAATACTCTGCAGCATACAGTATATGTGAGAGCATGATGGGAACCAAATGTTGAGGCATGAAAAGAGGTATTGTGTTTCCTTCGGCAGCCCTCAGTGCCTATATCATGTGAAGTCTGTCATATGGCTGTGAACTCTGCAGCGCTTTCTTTGCAGTCAAGACATCTATACCCCTGCATTCCAAGGACTGCTTAAATATGACTGCTAGCCATGTTTGGACTTGTTCAAAGGGTGTCCAGATGTCCCGCTTTGCGGCTTGTGTTGTGATGTTGACCGTCACAATTTGCGGGACGTGCGAAAAGTAATGGAAATGCGTGGCTGTCCCGCACAAAGCGGGGCACCTGGTCTTGTTCAATGTGGCGCCAGGAAAAAAAAAAAAAAGCTGTCTGCAACAGGGAAGGCATAAGGTACACGACAGAGAAAGCCTTGAAATTAGGGCAAAGGAAGTTAATAAGTAAAGTTACAGTGCACAAAGACCCATATCAGCAAAGGTAAACATAAGCATATGTCAGAGATACAGATGTTTATTTTCCACTACATGTTTAGCTGACCTTGTCAAGAGTCAGCGTCTCCAAAAAGATAAAGATAGAAGATAATAAATACTGCCAATGCAGACCAGTTTGGAAAAGATCACTGAACATAAGACATTTACTCATTTTTTCTTCTCATTGTTGGTTTGTTACATGATAAAAACAACTTTTTGTCCACATTCTCAAACTCCTTTAGCTAAAAACTATTGCCTAATTGCCTGTTGGCTGGTTAGCTTACTTAATCAATACAACTTAGAATTTGTCTCATTATCATGACATGACCTCATGACATGCCTCTATGTCCTGTGAGCGTGACAGACACTGAAGTTTTCATTCACACACACTTACATTGAAGCCGGCCTTGCTCAGGTCACCTCAGCAGCAGCAGCACAGATCTCAGCTCTTGTGTTTAGGAAATGCAGATGAAGATGCAGCTGCCCATGTTGTCTCTTTTTCTAAGTTTAGTCACTAAACTTCTTTTCCACAACCAACGGGACACATCTTCTACGGAAGCGGCCGGGACTGAGATCAAAACACGGTGAAACTTGACGGCTCACGTGTGGACAGTACGTGCCGTTTCCTCTCAGCGCTGTCTGCTGCTCCGGTTCACCGTCACACGGAGCCCTGCGGGGAGAGGAAACCCCGACATCACTCTGGCGTCATAGCGGCTCCGCCAACCGGTGACGGCACTGAACAGTCGCCGTAGCAACGGAACAATAACGAGGAAGTGAGGAGTCGACACAGAGGGGCGGGTCCACGTGGGGGTTACGTCAGATCGCTCGTGCTCGAGCTCCGGGAGATGCACTTTAATGAGGAAGAGGAAGAAACTGGGCTCCTTCCAGCAACGAAGGAAAGTGTGAATTAAGACCGTACTGTGAGCTGAATCGTTTTTGAAAGGAAGAGTGAATTTTAACTCGAGTCATTACTGTGTCAAATACATGACAAACACCACGGAAACAGCAAAAAAATAACAATAAATACCGTCTCTCAGCTGTGTCTTCAGTAGCATTGCTGTAGTCCTGCTCAGTGTTTCGTGCTGAGTCATGTTCTCTCTCTCAAAAAAAAAACAAACAAAAAAAAACCGGTTACCAAGGTTATATGTAATGCTGCTCACCCTAAATAAAATGCCCCTTTCTGGGCAGATGTTTGTGCAGCAATTTATCTACATTTTGTTTGCATATTTTCATTATCGACTGATTATTTTCTTAATTAATCGATCACTTCTCTGGCCTATGATTTCCTAGAGCAAAAGGTGACGTCATTTAATGTCCCAAAACACAAAGATATTCAGTTTACTTGAATGAAAGAAGAAGAAACACAGCAAATTGCACCATCAAATGTGTGGCATTTTTGTTTAAAACAGGACTCAGACGTTGAACTGATTATCATATAGTTGCCAATGATCTTTTTCTGGTGATTGCCCATCCTCTATTTACACCAACTACACATGTTGAGTTATATTTCTCCTATTTGTACCACCATTAATTGAATATTCTCTTTGTTCAGTTGCCACAATATTGAGGTTACACAGTAAATCACTTCTTAAAGAAATGTGCAAGCAGAATAATCTTCACCTGCAGCCTAGCGTCCAGCCTCAATAACATGTTGGACTTCTTTTCGACTGCGGTTGAGGTTAAGTGAATTACATTACAGGAAATCAAACGGAGGTATGTGGGACTTGCAGTGAATGTCGTAACGTGTCGTTCCTATCTCTATTGGCACAGCTTATCATCCATAGGATAAGGATTCATCATTTATAGGTCATAAACAAGCTGTCACTGGCCATGAGAGTTTCGACAGTCTGACTATGCTTTGTTTACTCTGTTGACAGCAGCATACAGTATAGTTAGACTGAAAAAATAACTGCCAACGAAAGTGTGAATTCTCTCTACAATGATTCGAAGTTGATAAAGACATTAGGCCCAGCTGGCTATACAAATAAAAGCTACAGTGAGACCTCCTAATGGGCTAAAACAGTCAAGCAATGGCAATTTCTAAGCCTCAGCTGTGCTCAACACAACAGCATTCAGTATAAAGCTAATCCAAAACAACAGTACAGCCACAACTTAGCAGTAAGCAAAAATGCGTCCAGCTTAGTGCACTGCTCACAGGTGAGACGTGGTTTGTTTACACAGCGAGCAATTTTTCATTATTGGAGGAAGAATTGTGGAGATATGAGCCTCCGAACTGCAGGAATGTTTTGAGCCATTCACTCGCTGCTGTGGGAAACTTGTAATTTTCTTTTAATGCTTACCTTGAGATTCATGAGCAACAGCAATTATTACACCCGTTATGGGGTCAACACCACAGCGACAATAAAGAAATCCTGAAAAAAGCAGGTAAAGTGCAGCGAAATGAAGGCACGGAGCAGTCGGTCCGTCTTTCTTATTAAATCTGGGGCATGGGTGGATGTTTCTCCCTGAGGTAACGTAAGCGCAGGTGCCAAAGATTTTCTCAGTATCATCACCTTTATTATTAGGAGTACATTATGGCCCATAGATCTTTTAAAACATGTCTGACATTTAAGAACTATGGATTTGAGCCTGTTGTCCTGGGATAATAAACATGGTGCTCGACATGTCGCATGAAGAGCAACATGTGGTTTCTGACTGATTTAATGTTTGCTGAAAACAGGACAAATGAGGCTGAAACATGTAAATTCTGACCATGTTGTTGTTTCATAGCAAACAATCCCGAAATGGTGGAGCATGTGTTAACATCTGCGCACGTCTTTCAAACTTTGAGTAAACTGATATCACATGGAGGAAAGAGAGATGAAACATAAGAAGTGACAGCAGTTACAGGCCAAAATGTGAGCGAGGAGAAATGGTGCCAGACAGATTGTTTAATTTAAATTCCACAACCGGACGAAAAAGTTTGTAGAAGTGAAACGGGCCTTCAATCAACACTGGCCTGATGATGGCACCAGAGGGTTTCGCTGCAAGTGAGCTACAAGCTACAGGGACGACTTGTTTATCCTCTCAGCAGTTTTGATCATAATTGGTCAAAACAATGCAAAGAGACAGACTCACTTCCTTCTTGCTTCTTTTCTTAGTGGCAAACTGCTTTCAATTGGATAAACTTCCTACTTGGGATGATTGATTCCACCTTGGTGAAAAGTAAAGAAAGGCTCTAAAACACATGAAAATGCTGCTGATTTGCCGAACTGAAGTTTTTAAAAAGGAGGTCAGGAAATGTGTTGGCTGTCCACACACATGCACACACACACAGTACATGCTGACTCAACTCAATCTAATCAGAGGATGGAAATGGACATATCTGATAGCTCCTATCATGAAAAACCATCACTGAGTGTGGCAGAGGAGCATCTATCCAGAACACTGTCTGCACGGGGGACGGTTACTGTTCCACCTCTGCAGAGGGTGAACTACATTTACACATGTGCAGGCAACACATTCACAATATTTCACTCTGATTCAAATTAACATCTTCAACTGTTAACATCATTGTCGTAGATAATGACTTTTCCTCGGGATGTGCAACATCCCCTGCGACCGACACAATGAAGTGTCACGTCAGCGTGGGCGTGTTTGCAATTCAGGAGTACTTCAGTCTGCGCTTAATCATATCTCTTTGGGCAACATATCAAGCTGAACTCTGCATGTTGAAGACCTGTTTGCTGCGCGCAAACCTGCTGAGGCTGTGTTTCTACTTGTTATGAAATACAACTGAATTCAATTTCAAAGATGTATTGATGAGGAAAGCGCTTATCAATATGGTAATGAATGCCGCTGGTACAGGCTTTTGTTCAAAGAGGTTTGCTCTATCGTGCATTTGCAGGACTTTAAGGTTTGATAAGAAAGACACTTGACTATATAATTATATCCAGCCGTCACTGCATAGTTGCTGTGCTGTCAGCTAACACAAAAAGAAATTCAACCACTTTTAAACCCTGTCTCTACTTTTCTTGCAGTATCTGTATGACTTAATACAGCGATGCAATCTCGCTGGCAGCCTTCTCTGCACCGCTGACAGACAGAAAAAAGCAACACATGAAATAGTGAAGAAAATCATCGACAGGGTCTCACTTTACTGAGCTGGGAAATTTGTTGAAGTTCTGCAATCGATGCTCTGAATCTGGACTTTGCTATCAACCTCCTGGGACTTCTACGATAGCTGCCAAGCCGTAGTTGATTCTGGAGCACGGCACAATCACACAACTTTTTCTTTTCTTCCACATGATTTAGGCTGCAAATGTAGTGGAGGGTAGTGGGCTACATCAACAAATGTTGCAGGCCATCATGTACAGTGTTTGCAGTGTATGATGGTCAAGTTTAGACAGATGAGGAAGTGAAAAGGTTGCACGGTTAAGAAGAGAGGAGATGATAAATAAGCTTTTAGAGGAGGGTTGGAGTGGAGTATATGTAGAGGAGGTGAATGTTGCACGTGATACATGTTTGAAATTATACTCTACATATCCTGTAATGTGCCTGATAGAAAACACAATTATTGTAAGAAGCCTTGGACAACAAAGGGGTTACAAAAAAGCCTGTGAGAAAAAAAAGAATATTCAGCGATGTCATGGAATATAGATCTAAGAGCGCTGAAATGAAATACAAGACATATAAAAAGAAGATGATGGTGACAGGAATGGGAATTATTATACTATAAAGTTGAGGGAAAATGAAAATAGCATTAAGGCTACATGAAAAATTCAAAATAGTGTGATGAATAATTTCCTGTCCACTATGTTTCCCCATTATTTTGTTTGTGGTGATGGGACCGGAAAAAAAAAATTGGATGAGTCTGGCCTAATCTTGTGAAGTCTATTGAAGCACATGATGTACAGTATGTAAATGTGGGACTGGATGGGGTAAAATACTGCAGACAAATTATCTTGAACATGTGAGTGAAAATGAGATTCTACGAGCCTATTGTGAAGAACACGACGGCTGATTGTGATGGGATTGATAAGAGACGATAAAACTGCATTATTAAACCCGTTAGCAGCATTTGTAATTCATCATTTGAAACTGAATGAAAATAGCTGAGGTCACAGTAGCTTTATGAAAACGGATATAGACAACAGTGTACTAATTACAGGCCTGTTTTCTTTCTTTTACAGTTTTCAAAGATCAGTGAAAAGCTGTTTGCTTTTCTGGAAATGAGCAAACTATTCAATGAATCAGTGCTGATTTCTAAACTACAGGCATTAGAGGCATGGTTAACAAATGTTATAATTATATTATTAATACAATTTAGTTATTATTTGGAAAGCAGACAACAGTATGTAGTTCTTTGGCAGTAAATCTTTATGTATTAAAGGTTAAATGTGGAGTCCCACAAGGGTCAGTGTTGGGCCCAAAACCTTTCATTTTATATATCAATGATATTTGTCAAGTATCAAAAATATTGGAGTTGGTTTTGTTTGCAGACACTACGAATAGTTTTCTTTCTGTAGACGACTTTAAAAAACGCTTTGGATAATAATGACAGTGAAATGATTGAGCTTAAGGTTAGGTTTGAATAAATGGAGGAAAACCGAATTTTGATCAATCAAGCCAAATTTCAGGTGCAATTATAGTCTATACATCCACTCAGAAACCTCACATAGCTCATATTTGTTGTACTTATTTTACAACACATGTACAACTGATAAATCCACTATATATATTACAGAAGAGAGACATGTGAATGTTGAGTCAGGTGGATTTAAGGGAACCTACAGTACTGACTTTCTATCAAGTCACGGGTAATAACCTTAATCTTATTGGACTGTTTGTGTTAAAATCATAGGAAATATGATTTTAAAACTCCATATGCATGTACTACAGTACAATAAATGTGTATTTCACTGAGTGGAGTCAAACTGTGGACTTCACTGGGTAATCACTTTAAATGTTGCTCCACCATAACTCAGCTTATGAAAATGCAAAATCTGAATAATAATGAATGAATAACATTCCTGTTTAGTATTTTCTAACTGGTTGTGTATGTGTGTGTTTTGATGTGTGCACTGAGGCACACATACACACAAAAGGTTGTTAAAAGCACTGGCATACCATGTGGGAGACCATTTATGTTGTACAATGAGATGCTGGAATTGAAAAACTAAATACTAAACTAAAATGGAATTTAAGAGGGGCTATGCTGTCACTGAAAGGTTTATGTGCACTCAGTATATTTTTTAGGAGTGGATTTAAGGTGGGAAGCTCCACACCTGAAATTTACACAATGCAGACTTGAGTGTTTGACATGGTCTTTTCACAGCTACATTTGGAATTTTTTGCTGTTCACCTTTGCTTAGTCCACACATAACATCTTCATATGGTCCCTCACCATGCTGTGAACTTTGCTGAAGGGAAGACATTTCCACTATTTAATGCCTATTCGGGCTACTGTCCGAGATAAATTGGTTTCTCTGCCTTTCCTATGATAGTGATTGCTGAATATGGGTGCAAAATGTTGAGCCTAGAAAAAGGATCCTGCTCTGATTCTAACAGACAATAAACAAATAAAAAACCTCTGATGTTGCAGATGCTGGGAAAATTTCCTCTATTATACTCAAGTGTAGCTGCACTGAAAATATGTCCACATGACATTACATTGCCTAACAGCTATACAAATGAGTAAGAAAAATATATTACCAAACAGTTAAATATGCAAGGTACACTGCCAATAGCTGTTTGCTTACAGTATTTCATAGGTGAGCTCACTGGTCTTTCCAAATTCATTCTCCCTCGATGACACCTTAAATGTTCCAGCTGATAAATGCAGAGCACAGCTTGTTTGTTTCTTTGTGGAAAGTTGTCAAATTCTATTAATATTCATAGATCAGTCAGTAGCATTGCACATTTTAATTACTTGGCATTTATTAGAATGCAGGTTTCTTGTCGTTTACATAATGCAACTGAAGAAAGTGGTGGACATGTTATAGGATTTGGGTGTGCAAGGAAATTGGTATAAAACAGACTTCTTGCATGGAGATAGTTGCATTAACTGTGCAATGTGCAACTGCACAATCAATGCAATGAGAAGGGCTTATAATAGCTTACTGAGGCACGTGGGTCCTTCTTTCTTTGTCTCTCTCTTCCCTGTGTATGTAAACTGTAGCTGAGTCAGTTCTGTGTTTTTTCTGTTTACCATGTCAGAAACAAGCCTGTCTCATGAACACACCTGAGAGCTTTGCTATCAGACAGGCTCTGCAAGCTAAAACAGTACAGTACCACTGACTCATAATTAGGTATGCAACTAATGACTCATTTTTTTATTGATTACAATCCTGATTCCCCCCCAAAAAATGGAGATAAGGAAAGTCAAAGACAGTTTACTTCCTCCCTCCCCCTCGCCGCACCCCTGACACCAGCAGCACCCTCTTCACACCAGTTAACCCCCCTCTGCTCCACATCACAGGCATTCCCCTCCCCACTGGACAAACAGCACATATGTCCTGCACAGGAGGGGCCAAAGTTATCTGTAGCTGCTAAGAAGACTGAGGTCCTTTGGAGTGAGTAGGACACTACTAAAACATGTTATGACTCTGTGGTGGCATCTGCAGTTTTCTATGCAGTGGTCTGCCGGGGTTGTGGAAGCTCAGAGATGGACAGAAAAAGACTGAACAGACTGGTGAGGAGAGCCAGCTCTGTCCTGGACTGCCCTCTGGACACCATCGAGGAGGTGGGTGAGAGGAGGATGTTAGCCAAGCCGACATCGATCATGGACAACCCATCCCACCCCCTGCATGAGTTGGTGGGGGGCTTAAGCTGCTCCTTCAGTAGCAGACTGCTGCATCTAGTGTGTAAGAACTTCGATGTTCTGTCTATGAAACAGTATTTTTCTCAAGTGAAATACAACATTGAGGTCAAACATTAAATACAATGTCTTCGTACTGTTTTCAATTGAGTATATGTCAAAAAGGATTAGCAAATTATCACATTATGTTTTATTTGTTTTTTAAATAGCGTCCCAAACTTTTGGAATTGGGGTTGAATTGTTCCGATTATTTTTCTAAATTAATCAATGAATCGTTTTTCCTATAAAATGGCAGAAAATTGTTAAAAAGCGTGTTTTGTCCATCCATCAGTCCAGCGCCCAAAGATATTAATGTCACAGAAGACCAAGAAAAACCATCGAATATTCACATCGGAGATGCATCTGCTCATACTAATCAATTAATTGTAGAGCTGTAACAATGAATTGATCAGTTGTTAACTACTAAAACTATTTTGATAATCAATTAATGGTTTTGAGTAATTTTTTTTAGGAAAAGAAGTCAACATTTTCCAGTTCCAGCTTCGTAAATGTGACTATTTCCCGTTTTGCTCTGTAACAGTAAACTGAATTTCTTTGAGTTGTAGACAAAACAAGATCATTGAATCTGAATCTGAATCTGAATACCTTATTGATCCCCGAGAGAAAACTGGGTCAGTTGCAGTTGCTCCCAACAGTAATAAAAATAGAAAAGGAAATAAGAATGTGTTAACGAATGTAAAAATATGGAAGAAATATGGAAAAATATGTACACTATACAACAACTTAAATTAACCAACAAAACCAAGAGTAAACAATATGAAATATGTTTATGAATATGTAAACTATGTGTAATATGCAACAATAAATAGCAGCCATCTATATAGTTATATCTGTTGCGCAACAGTCTACATCAAGTAATAAAAATAGAATACTAGAATCCTCATATTGCCAATTCTAATACTATGATAATACCCATAAAATATACTAATAACAATAATAATATGTAGAATTATATATAGTGGTATATATAGGAATAATAGTATAGTAACATATGCAGTAATAATGGGAGTTGTTGTGGAATAATGCAGTGTAAACATATGCAAAATAAATAATATACATTGGATTATTGCATAGCCCTATTGTATTATTGGTAGGGCTGTCAGTTTAACGCATTAATTAGATTAATTAATTACGCTGCAAATTAACGCGCTATAAAAATTAACGCAATTAATCATGAGTGGCAAGTCAGTGCGCAAGCATTTTAAATTTGGCCCTTTGAGTGACCCGTAGGCTGCAGTGGCAGGTCGCATCCTACCTGCGCCACTAGTCAAAAGCAGGGTGACAACAGACATGGATGCGACACCGGAGAGCGAGGCAAGCCTACTTGGACCTTTGAACGGCAAGTTTATTTATAAAAAGAACAAGGACGGGACTATTAAGAAGAACACAGTGATTTGTACCATGTGTAAAAAAGAATTTTCCTACTGTATCACCGTAGCAGCTCCAGCCTGAATTATCATTTAAACGCTAAACATGTAGTTGCTGCTAGTGCCGCTAGTGCTACCGTGAGCTCACTCCGCCAACCCACACTTGGGAGAGCACAGTTAGGAAAACGAATGAGCAAAGCCACGACAGAAAAACTGACGACCTCAATCGCAGAGTGGGTTGCTGCTGATTGCAGGCCGATTTCAATCGTGGAAGACGAGGGCCTAAAAGAGGCGTTTCAGATAGCGTCATCTGACTCTAATTTCCAGCTACCGTCGAGAACTACAGTGATGAAAAGAATTCA
Organism: Chaetodon trifascialis; assembly: GCF_039877785.1. Lineage (NCBI taxonomy): Eukaryota > Metazoa > Chordata > Actinopteri > Chaetodontiformes > Chaetodontidae > Chaetodon > Chaetodon trifascialis. The sequence goes on from NC_092060.1 coordinate 22,400,608, forward strand.
CCAGCTGTAATGTGAATGTCAGTGAATTGTAATGTCCTAGAATTCAAATTCTTTATTTGGGGACCTTTAGCAGATATGAGATTAAAATGCGATTAATTAGATTAATTAATTACAAATCCTGTAATTAATTACATTAATTTTTTTAATCGCCTGACAGCACTAATTATTGGATATGTTGATGACACTATTATTATTGTGAGATGCGCAGTAAAGCCACTGATGGCGGTGAAATAGTAAATCCAGTAAGTTCAGGGTCCACTGACTCTGAATGACTGGGTGAGCACTGAATGAACTCCTCTGCTTGTCCAGCAGGTCGTGGAGTGGGTGGGAAACGTTGTCCAGAGTGACACTGAACTTGGACAGCATCCTCCTCTGTGATCACTGCCTCCAGAGAACCATTCTTCAGGATGTCATCTTGGGTTTTGGGAAACACTGATCAGATCAACTTTCTTACATTTTATAGAACAAACAACTAATGGATTATTCAAGAAAATAATTGTTAGTTGCAGTCGAGAAAATAATTGCTTCAGCGACCAATGAGCAATTTTGAACTTTAGTTTTTATCTCATAGTGACACCTAATCTGAAAAACTTGAACAAAATGCACAAGTATGCAGCTTGTTTCAGTGGTTTTAGTGTCTTTGTGCCTCCTGTTTGACAAACAAAATCTCTGACAGTAACTTGGGGAACAGAGCTCACAAGTTGACAATCAATCAGGTTTAATAAGGGGTCAGTCATGCATTGAGTGAACGCTCAGGGGCTGTCAGTGTTGATTTTGCTAAAATGTATCCCTGGGATCTAGATCAAGCTGTGCAGCAAAGAATCAAAAGACATTAACTGAAGACTGATGCAGTTTTAATGACACTGACATATTCAACTCTACGGTTCATCCAGGGTGACTGCAGTGAGAAAGCATCCTCATATTTTATGGGAACTATATTATATACATTTATTATTAATCAAGGATTATTATGAATTATTATGGATTGTGATTAACATGGTCAGTCACCACTGTTATATGATGGTGGCAAGTAGAGTTATGGGCAAAGAGATATAAAAATGCCCATCAGACCACAGAGTAATTCAGATTGCATCAAAAGACAATTGAAAGCTGAACATTGATTTACATTGCTTGCTATGACATGTTTAAGCTACATTAATTGTTTTTCTCCATGAGATGGCAGGAGAAATCAAAAACCACAAACAGGCACACAGGTCTAAAAATGAATGTTAAAACTGTATCTTCAACATGAGGAAGTCGCTTACAGGATAGGCCTGATGTTGATGTGGTTTAATTTAAGAGATGGTGTGAGGAAACCTGATGGACAGTAAAAAAAACTTCCCTTTGAGATGTGATTTTCATTTTAGAGTCGTGCTAACCACAAGGACCGGGTCCACCACAACAGCGAGCCAGTGCTTTGAGCTCAATGCTAACATCAGTATGCTAACATGCTCATAATGACAATGCTAACATGCTGATTTTTAGCAGGTATAATGTTTACCATGACAGTGTTACTTTAGCTTTAGCATGCTAGTATTACCACTGATGCAGTACACCTGGGGCTATATGGGAATGCCACTAGTTTTGCAGGTATTTGGTCATACACCAAAGCATTGGACAAATCTAAATCTTTCGGCTCATATTGCTGAATTAAAAGTCATTGGCTCACCAAAATTGCCATCCAATATTCGACCCTCTGTACAAAGAAAATAAAAACTGGTAAATTAGTGCTTGATGAAAGCACAGAGACATTAAGAAAATTTACTGTTCGCCATAAATATCTGTTTTACCACACCCATTTGGTAAAAAAAAAAGAAAAGAAAGAAAGAAAGAAAGAAAGAAAGAAAGAAAGAAAGAAAGAAAGAAAGAAAGAAAGAAAGAAAGAGTAACCTCCATGGACTTGGACATTTTTGCTAACATCAGCATTAACATTATGTTAACATTACAACCATTCAGAAAATGTCACTGTCAACACAGTAAACATGACCTCACACAACATTATCGCCCTATAAATCTGCTACAGCTAACAGTCACAGCAAATAACTTCCTACTTACACGTCCAGTAGACCCCATTTATCCAGGTTTGGCTGCTATCTTTGGAGCTAATTTTGCTAACTCGGACTAGCATAATGTGACGTCACCAACAGGGCGCCTCATTTAAAGAAAGTACGTCACCGTGGCAACAACACAGCGTGATAACAACATCCTATCACATAAATGTGCGAAGAGGGCGCCATGTTGATTATTAATCCTTCTAAAAATAAAAAAGCACAGTGTTTACTACAAAGTGAGTATTGATATAGAGCAAATATGTGTATGTACGTCAGCAAAATCAGACATGGAAAGAAAAGACTCAAGTACCTAAAATTTGTAGTTTAGTACAGCACTTGAGTAAATGTACTTACTTTCCACATCTGGTTTTAAATACTGTAGCATTATTTCAGACGGTATGATGACAGCACACTAAATGCATCCATTCCTACACGTCATATATGAGCACCCTTTGATGATAATGTTCATACAGTTTAAACAGCAGTCATTACAGAAGTGAATTATCAGGAATATTTGAAGGAATTTGCTTGGATGACAGTTTGATTGGCCAGAAGGAATGCAGTAGCTAAACACAATAATACGGCTGTAATGCAGGTAATGCAAGTTGTGTGAGATAAAGCTTAACAAAGGTTCACTGAAGCGGATTTTTCATGCTATTCCCTGTACATATACTGCATACATGCATATTTCCCATGCTGTCGACTTAATCGGTTGACTGTCACAGTTCACATGAACCAATCTGATTCCTCCACCACCTCTGATAACCAATCATCCTGCTGCTGTTAAAACTGCGCCTCACCTGTCTCCCCTCCGTCTCCAGTGTTCATCAGCCCTTCCGTGTGAGAATCCAGAACAGGTCTACTTGGCTCATCCGAAATTCTGGTCCCTGCCTCATCCATCTAGCCTGAGGTGTAACTCCAGGAAGAGGGTTCATCTGATGCCAAGTCATCACCAGATCATCTATTTCTATTCAGGCCTCATATAAATAAGAATTTTAGATTCTTTCTACCTTTTTATTTATATTGTCGACTCCTATTACCTCTTGTATTTACTTCATGAACACAAACCTGGTTTTGTAAGCATGGATGTGCCGTACCTTTGGGCTCAGGCGCACAGAACTCACTCTCAACCTCCTTTGGAGCCTGGCATCCCCGCAGGCCCTCAGGTGTTTGCAGTTCAACAATAATGTAATGAAAATCCAGCCAGCTCTGCTGCCAAACATAATAAATACTTAAAATACTTTGAGAGCATGTTAAAGAAGTGGTGGCAACCAAACCACTTCTCATATCTAAAAATAAACTTTTCTCAAATAACATTCCACTGTGCAGATAATTGCTGTCAGCGCAAAGCAATTCTTCTTTGGTAAAGGTCACTCGATTCATAACAGCGTGAAGAGTGGCCATCGCTCATTAGGAGAGTTTCACTATCTCATCTAACCTGGCATAAGCCTCACTGTGCTGGCATTTAGGATCAAACACAGTGATCAGGCCCACTGGTTTCACCAGCTAATAGGCCAAAAATACCAGATCTGGACCAGCAGGAGGATCTTTGGTCAAGGCGTTTTTTTACCACTGAAGTCTTGAACAACAAGGATTTTTACCATAAATATATTTCCTGCAGTACAGAGGCTTCTAATCCTTCCTCTAATGATTCCCCTGTAGGGTCTGGGTATTTGATGTGGCAGAGCCTGGTGCAAATACCTTATGGGCATTCGCTGCTGTGCTTTCCTACTTTGTATGAAGATGTATGTATGGGAAAGAGAAGAAAGGAGACAGAGATTGGGTAGAAACACAGAGATGCATTATGTGTCATACTCCAGTGAAACCCGCAGCTTAATATCCTGTGCCCAGACACCCCAGAGAGCAGTGTAAAGCAATTATTCCAACACTTGCCATTCATTCAGGCTAAAAGTGCATGCAATTCTCTGCATAGCGAAACGCAGTAAACAAAAAACACTGTACAAAGCGTGATTTGCTACCTGCCAAACTAATAATCCTCAAAGAAATAGAAATCTCTTTAGTTCTAGTTTTAATATTCCATAGTTTGGTTTCTAAGATGTCATTCCAAGCGCCTGCAGGCAAGTGTTTCTGGAGCTGTGCTGCAGCACTGGCACCCTGGAAATGGAGTACATTTTAGGAGCTTTTATGCATACATAAATTAATGAGGACCGTGGAGCTTTTCTTGAGAAAGAAACCCACATGAACATGTCCCCCAGCACTGTGGCCAGTCCAAAACCCCCCTGGTGCTGGCCGACTGGCTGAAAACAACGTTGTGCAATGTGTAGTTGCAGTTGTGCTCAATAGGAGGAGCTGTTGACTCACCACCTCGTGTCAATGAGTTTTTTGAACTAGTTAAGATCTGGATATGTAGTGATAGATCTGGTGACAAAACAGCAGTGCACTGCTCTGTGAGATGTTGGTCTGTCAGTGTCCAAACTCTCGCAAACCTGTCTGTCAAAGACCCACAAAGACACGCTGGGAAGTGATGCCACTCTGTTCTCCTAATCCACTTTCTGAGGTGATTGTTTATCTTATTTTGGACCACATGCGCTATGTACTCAGCCAGCATCCTCTCACCTGCTCACTCAAGGGAGGCCATAATCATAATTAAGTAGATGGGGATGCCTTCAGGAAGCAACATGAGAGGAAAAGGTAATTAAGGGTATCTCAAGCATCATGATATCACCCAAAAGAACCTGCTTATCTCCTCACGTCCAATTATATCTTAAACGTGATGTGAGTATGTATAAATGGATTTGGGAACTCATTTTAAGAAATCCCTCTGGAATGACACTAATGCCCCTAAATTTTAAATTCAGAGTCGGTATTTGCTAAAGCTTAACATCAGCAGATGCCCAAGGACATCTTCAAACATGTCTCCCAGAGACTTCACAAGGTGGGGGTTGTCCTGCGGCATCGTCGCTGCCGGTGAGGTAAATCACACCCTTGAATAGCTTTGGCTTGCATACACCTTGAATTGAATTAATGAGGAGGCTTCTCGCTGTGTCACAGCTATGAGAAGACAACAGTGAATGGAGAGCGACGTTCACAAGGGACTGCTGCTGGATTTAATTAGTCTATGTTTACCTCCTCGTGTGATGCCTGTGAACCTGATGCAAAATCACAAGCATGTTTGTGTGTGTGCGCTCACTCACACAAACAGCTCTAAAAGAGATAAATTGCAAGTATCTCCAGTAAATTAGAGCGTAGGAATGGCAACTCAGTTGGGAGGAAACGCTAGACAGACAGCAGCATCTGAAAGAATGCACCACATTAGTGTTTTGTTTATGTTGGGAGAGCAAGCGAGAACGAGTGAGAGAGGAGAGGCTGGTGTGAGGTGTGCTACAGTTTGTCATCAGGGATGTTCTGCTGAGATCAAGTCTTATAATGTGGAGAGGAAGTGTAGTGATGCACGACTCTGCACAGGCAACATCTCTCATGATCCCAAGTGCGCCATCAGGCAGGCAGAGGTTGAAAAAAATGGATTTGCAATTCCTCATCTATCAGTAACATCATCATCATCATCATGAGAACTAACTAGAAAATGCCTCATAAAGAGAGAGGAAGGCCTGATCTTCACTCTTTCACACTGCTATGACTAAAAAAATCATGCACTACATTACAGCACCAGCATTCCCTCTCCTCCTAATCACGCTTGACAGAAGCTTGAATAAGTGGGTTGGAGGTTACATACTGTATTTAACATGCAAACGACTCCACTCCTACGACAGATAGTTTACATTTCACTCATGAAACCCTCTTCTTTTTCAAACTAGTTCTGTTAATAATGGATACACGCACAAGGTAGGAAAGCCTTGTAGGAGCTTGTAGGCAAAACATACTCATTCCACATTATTAATTCAGGTACAAGGACTAGTATGCTGACAAGTGCATGCACGCTAATTTTTCAAATGCAATGCCTGTAGGAGATGGAGGAGGCCGATGAGAGCAAATCATGTGTAATAATAAACCTTTGTTTCTCAGAGCAACAGGGGAAGAGAGCATGCCGCCAAATGGCCCAGTGGAGGAGCATTAAGAATGCTTGACTGGGCTTTCGGGAGGAACCTTCAGTCCTGGCGGCGAGAACTCTCTATCTGGCGAAGATGCAGAAGAAAACTCCCCTCTGTAGTGAAATGTTGTATAACCACTTAATATATGGATCCAGGCAAGTAGCACACAAACACACACAAATATTTTGCGAATGCGCCACGGCAGCAACCGCACACACCAACTGCCTCACCAATTAAACATCATTAACATGATCCCCCAGGTGTGTTTCCAAGTTAAGTGAGAGGCTGCTGTGCTATGTTTTTAGCCCGGCTGAGAGCCAGGTTTAATTGGCCTTTGAAAGACACAAATGCCCTTCTGTAAGCTTCTAAAACCAGCACAGCGACTGTAAGGACAGAAGAGGTAGACATCAGAAAAAACAATGCCCTTTAAGCCAGAACGGGCACAAACTTAGAAGAAAACAGCTTGTCTTGTGCAAGTGTGTCTGTGTCTCTCAGGACGGGTTGGTTTAAAAATATTTGTACAACTGCACCAAAATCACACACAGTCATTTCACAACCAGCCTCTCAGAGCATCAGATATAAAAAAAATAAACTCGTTTTTATATACTCAAAATGTCTCTTTTACTCAAAAATATCATCCAAGCATTTACAGTGTATTACAACAAATGATTCTATGCAACTGTTAACAGCCTTTACAGAAAATGAAGAAATATATCCATTTTGATCTATGTTACAAACCGGGAACAGCAAAAAGAGAAGAGAGGGAGGCCGAAGGGTTTGGAGGTTTGGAGTGTTCGGTTAGACCCTGATAGTCCTCCTTGGTTAGCCCTGTAGTCCTGGCCCACACTGACACCACACAGAGCCAACCGCAGGCTCTGAGAGTACAATGCCCGGCCCATGTGGGCAATAACTACATAATAATCCAGTGACTGTAGGAATCGGTGCTCTTCTGTGACTCTCACAGAGTCATTATGTCTAAAAATATTTTGCAGACACTGAGAAACTGAGGGTTGAAGCTCATGAAGACTGTCACCGTGATTTGGTGTCAACATTCCTGTAACCATGGAAATGCTGCGTCTTTTACGTCTCTGCCGCCTATACAGAGTCCCTGAAATGTTCATGTAACATTCTGTCCTTCCGAGATCTGTCCTCGGTGTCCTTGTACAGTGAGGTACAGTCCAGTCTTTGATTATTTGTGGGCTTTATACTGCGTCATTCACATCTCTACAGTGTCCCCGTGTAGCCTCGTCCGCCCGCTGTCTCTTCCGTGTCCCAGCAGCAGAGTCTATGTGCTCTTGATGCCCTGGAAGCCGCAGAAGTTCCAGCGTTTCTCCAGACTGGCTCCGACACCGGTCAGCTCCTGTCTGAAGGTGCAGGGCAGCCGAGAAAGAAGAGCCTCCACCTCACCGGGGTTGATCTGCAGACACACACATATCAGACCAGGGTTAGACAAAGACCAAAGGGACGTCCTCACGTATTAACAGAGTCATACGCCAGTGACTTCTTGCTAGCTGCTGACAAAATCACGGGGTTCCACAAGGCTCTAACTTTGATCCCTTCTAATTCTCTATTTGTACTCACACCATTGGGACATATGAGCAACAGACACAGCTCTATGAGCAAAGCACAGCCTGATATCACTGACATGTGCTGCACTGTGTCGTGTCCCTCCAAGATGTCCAACATTTCCAGCAACCGAATGATTACAAGTCAGATTCCTCTCTAACTCCTCTTCACAGCTGCAGCACTTGCGCTGTCAATTATCTGATGTCCGGTTTAAATAGCCAACCAACAAATGTGGAGCTCGAAGGCCATAATATTGAAGTTTTTTTCAGAGCTGTCAGCTCAGTGTTCATGCAGCTGAAGTGTGTTTTATTCAGCTAAGATGCATTACTAAGTTCAGTTCTTTTATTTGTTGCCCCAGAGGGAGGATCACTCATGCTTGCACCTCCTCCAGGCTTGATTATGGCAACGTGCTCTAAAATATCAGCTACTGCAGCTAATGAAGAGCCCTGCCACCGGACTTCTTCACGCTCCAAGAGAGGCAGACACATTACCCGAGCCCTTGCTATCAGTTGCTGGCTGCTTGTCAATTCATTTTAAGATTTTTCCGTTTTGAAGTTTTGCATGGTCAGGCTCCTGCTTAAAACCATGTTTTTATTTTAACCCTGTATGAGCCTAAACGTTGTGTGATATACTCTGGAGAGCCCTTCAAGTGGTCCTCATATCTTACCTCCTCACTGAGGGGAGTGGAAGCCCCTGCCTGATGCCAGTAATAGGGCGATTTTTTTGTACCCCTGACCTGTGTGTGTGTTTTTTTTTGTTTTTTTTTAATTTTTAAGCATTTCTTTTATATAGATTACAATCAAAGAGGATCTTGTGTATCACATTAAAGCTTAGACTCTTGAATCTTCAAAGACAAAATCCTTTTTTACAGTAAATCCCCACTTAAAACTAATGTTTATCTACTGGACCTCTCAAAATTGTTACCGTTTTTAATTATAATCTCATGAACTCATTATTAAATCCATTAGATTTGAGCTGTTTGTTAGACTTTTTTGTTTTCATGCTTTAAAGTGCTTTTAAATATTAATATTATACAACCAAAGATGAATCTGTCAGGACGATCTTCTATTGTGGAAGAGAACTGAGGGCGACTGAATAAAGTAGTAGCAGAAACAGTTGTAGCATTTAACTCAAACATATCACTTCTCCTGTTTTATTATTACCTCTGTGACCGAGACCAACTTCAGAAATGTGTGCTTGTTAAGGTGGTTCATACTATTTCTCTCTGCTCTCTTCCTGCAAAGTTGTATCATCGTCCATCACCGAGAAAGTCTCTGATCAATGTTTTGTCCATGAGATCTGACTGATGAAATGCTGAAATTAATACGTGGTTTGGAATCATTGTGCAGGCATTGCTCATTTCATTGATTTCCAAAAAGCTGTGCATCTCAAGATCCTTGTTAATTTCTAAATAAACACATCCTTTGCAGATAATATTTAGGTCATTTTGCTATGAAAAATGCTTAGTCATTGTTTTTCCTGCTTAAATAAGGCACTTTTAACCAATGAGTTAACTTTAGACTCATCCAAACTTTTTTTTTCTCCACAGTCCACACCTCCTCTGTACTCACACTCTGAAAACAGTCACTCACTACCCTCACACCTCCACTGCAATCACACAATCATAGTGTAAGGAAAGTTTAAACGAGTGTGTGACGACATAGCAGCCACCTGACTAAGTGTAATCTGGCTCACGCCACTCGGGTGGGTTGGGGATCATTCGTCAACTGAAATCAAAATCTCCTGTGCGAGCCGCTGCAGACGAGCCACAGTGACTTGCGTTAACAAGTATTGTTTGAGCCCTGTGCTGATGTCGGGATGCATTAAGGTCTATCATGGAGATATGACTGGTGTGTCATTGCAGACAATGAAGCTGTGTGTGGAGCTTCTAGATAAGCAGAGAGGATTGGGCTTGTTGTTGGGGAGTCTAGCCAGTGATATCGACAAAACTCTGTGGGCTGCTTCATGTGTGTAGCGGAGGGTCAGCGTGTGAACAACACACAGCTCAGACGAATTCATACACACACCGACAGCGTGGGCGTACGCTCGCTTGCTCGCACACACACGCACACACAAGACAAAATCCCCAAAAGGCATGAGAGAAGACAGTCACACTCAATTCTTTGCATGTGTGAGAATGAGTCAGGGTGGTGATGAACATGCTCAAAGAGTTGCTACAGAGAACAGTAGTTTCTTGGGGCGACTTTGTGGATGCAGTGACAAAGTTTTTGCAGATGGCAATTTAGCTCGTCCAGAAAATGAGTACGTTGAAGTAGCCTGAAATCTGCCGGCGACTACGACTCCAAGGGAGTGGTGACAACGGCCATTCTTTCTGAAGGTCTTCTTGCCTGGGCGGAGAGCAGGACTGGCCATTAATCTCTGCGTTACCTTTTGGAGGTGACATTGAAAGTTGGCATTTTGAAAGCCTCGTGCGAACGGCAGTGAAGAGCGATAATACGTCTAAAATGCCGCCACAGAGAAACGAGGATGAAATAGCTGTGCTTTGCCAGACAGAGTGAAAACTAAGGGTGTCTGAGGATTGAGGGTGGTGTTTGGCTTCAAGTGTCAGAATGAAGGATCTAGTTTTAATATGCTGCGGCATCAAGGGAAATCACACAACTAGCCAGATATGGCTGGAAATATAGCTGTGAAATTTCAGATTAGGGAAGTGAGAGAAGCTTTCTCTGAAGCGATTTTTGAAGTATTTTGCGTTCGGCTTCCAACCAAATGTACATTTAGGAGATGTCGAATTAATTCTCATGCTGCTCGTGTATGTGTCTTTATGTGACTACGTGTGTCGTATGCCTTTTTCTCTGTTAATGTTTCTCTTGCTGCACTCAGGTCTCGGGATGGGGCTCAATGGCATTTTGTCGAATTAAAATTCAGTATCGAATCAATTTATAAAAAAAGAATCCTGTGTTTTTATTAACAGCCAAATAAATGTTCAATCAATAGCTGCAGCATTCCGCACTTTACGAGCTCCTGAGTGCAAACACCGAAGGTTTCTGATTCACTATTAGTTGCTCAGATCAAAAGTTAATATGATGCAAATCAAACTTTAACTGGGAGATTTTTAAATTGCCACAAGGTGATCAGAGGTGATCAAACAGCTGCAGAGAGCACATTAACGAGCACATTTAAGCAGACTTTAATGCTAATCATCCCCATCTGCTCTAATCTGCCATCAGTGATGTCTGTCATGTTAAGCAGTGCTATATAAAAAAAAAGAAGCTTCAACCCATCTTTTCATTTGGTCTTTGCTAATAAAAAAGAATAATTGGAGATAAAAGGTTTGATAAGAGATTAGTTAGCATTGGAACTTTACAAAACTAGAGATCTTAATCTCAATGAGATTACTCAAAAAAAGTCAGAAAAAAAACATCACAGAATCTAAATCTAGCTCCTGACTCTTTAAAAGGATACTTTGACATTTTGTCAGAGAGTCGGCTCAGAATATCAATACCACTTTCCAAAATGTCAAACTATTCCTCGCAAATGCTTCGGCTTCACCTCGACACTTCCTCCTAAAGCATCACTTTCTATGGAAAGGGCTGCAAAAGCATTAAGGTGCACTGCTGGCATTGAGGGGCTGTGTCTCGACTACACAGCAGGACCCTGTGACTATACAACAAGCCCATATGTCAGCCCTGTGGGGGGGCTCGACACTGGGTCTGTATGGGTGCATGTTGTCTGAACTGATGCTGAGCCCTGCTATGCTAATCTACTCCACAGTGGAAGTTTTGGATGGCGCGTGCCTGTTACCTTGGTGTCCAAACGCTGCAGGTAGGAACAGATGTACTCGATGCTGGCTCCGAACGGGTGGACGTGCAGGAACGTCGAAATGATCCCTGAGGTAGAAAAAAACGAGTCATGCAAAGATATTAACGCAGAGACATGTCCCAATACCTCCAGTTTCTGTCACCTGTCAAACATTGACAACCTGCCAGAGGAGGCACTCCTCCTCCTCCTCCTCCTCTCCTCTGGCTGAGTCTAACACAAGCTTCAACTGACTTCTCCCAGAGTCCCAGTACTGTTAAGAGCCTCTTGTATATTGTGGCTCCAGATTAGAGGGAGTGTTTAATGACAGCTTTGATGCCGTTGTCTCTCATCAAAGCCATATTCTCCCCCCGCTCAAACAAACCATCTGCTATCAGCTCACAGATAGGGCCAGGAGAGAGATAATCCCCCGCCTTACCTGCTTACTAACCACCGACAGCTCACCGAGGGACCAGCAGTTGAAACAAACACATGCAGCGTTTAAGTCACGAAGCTTTCCACTGGCTCGAACACGAGAGCAACAATGCCACAATCGCTTGAGATTTTTCAAGAGGAAATTATTACTCAGAGATTTCATTTTTGCCACCTGCAGGACATCAGTCGATACTTGAACACAAACAATGAGCTGGCCTTGAGGTGCTCCACTGGCGATGAATAAGAGAACGACTAAAGGATTGCGATACACCGACACCGAGTGGAATTTCATGATGGTTCATTTGCATGGAATCGCCCACTGGAGTGGTTCTGCTGTCTGTATCCATTTGCCTTAAAGAGCCAATGAAAATGTCCTGCAGACGTTCGCTGTAACAACATGCACCCACTCCATGTGTGTGCAGACTGCCAGAATATGTGTGTTGGAGCTCTTACTGAGACTCAGACTCATTATCAACGAATGTTTCGAACGATGATCATTAAATAGTTTTAGCGTTAACAGAAACTCCAACTGTTCCTCTGATTTTACAGCACATTTCCTGCTTTGAGACTTACATCTCAGGACAAATGCAGTGTCATGCAAATGTGTAGCTCATTCCCAAACAGCAGCAGATGAGATTACGCAGCTAAATGCAGTCTGTTCACCTCTGTTTGACTGTTTCTGACTCTGTATGCATTCGTGCTTCGTGCTGCATCTGAAAGAGGTTCGCTTGAGTTTTTACAGCGTTCACACCTGCAACAGTGCATGGTCATGGTAGCCTGCTGGAGTGCCTGGGGTAAAACTGAGCGATGGGCCCCACCATCCTGTGATTTCTGTATCATCTGGCCCCTGTGACTATCCATCAAGTGCAGCACCTGGAGCCCCAGAAACCAACTCATAAACCTCTGCTGTAATGCTTCGTGGCCACAGGCTCGTTGAGTGTCGACCACTTAAATGTGCTTTCATTTTATATACATTTATTTGGAATATGCACCATGTAAGCACAATATAATCTGAAATAACAGTCTGCGTACCCAGATTAAGACAAAGCCCCCCTCTTCAAGACAGGCCCCAATACAAACACTGCAGGGCCCACCTTGAGGCTCCGGCATGCTTAAAATGAGTCCATATAATATTCCTACTTTATGCAGATATTGGACAGGTGTGTCACTCTGACCCTTCTGTAGAGACTGTCCAATTGTGTGTACCATTATCCCCATTTTTGCGATTAATTGTACAACAGAGATACAAAAAAGACAATTATAAGTGCTTTCAGAAAATGAAAGCACTTGTAATTGTAAACACAATGGCAGAAGCAGCGGCAGGAGGAGGAAGGTCGGCTGCTGCGCTTGTGAGTGTGCACAGCTTTCGCTTTCAGAGTTGAAGGTGGTTGGTCCTTTTCAGCTTGCCGCCGCGGCTTGCTGTGTGGCTATGGAAACCACAGCGATGGAAATGACACGTGCGCTCCCTGAATTATACACTTCTCCAGCAGCAAAGAACAGACACAGATATGAAGAGGATTATCTGGTCTGGAACAATAAACAATGCTACTACTAAGTAAAACCCGCTATATTAATGGTGTCATTTTACAAACCACTTCTTCTATTTTAAGCTACAACCTACTCCACTTAGCTGCATAATGAGATTGTAGTAGGTGGTAGCAGCTGCCTGTGGTGTGCAGACTGGTAGGATCGAAGATACAGTAGCTGGGAGCTGTGGTGGTGGTGGTGGTGGTGTTGTGCTGCTGTCAATTCAAAACAGAAAACGACGACGCTGCAGCCGCTCTGTGTCTGAAAGCACCTCAATTCTTTGATTGAGATGAGGGAGGCAGTGGAGTGCGGCCTGGAGAGGGTTCAGGAGAGCAGTGCAGCTATTTCGACCTGGTATGAACGCTTCCACCTTTTGATGTGGTCATCAGATGATCGGCCGTACAACAAAGCTTGTTTGAAGCGCACTGATGCTTTAAAAGCGCTGATCGTGTCAGTTTTGATGGCATTTTCAGCTTCATATTGAGCTTTTCTGGTCCATATTCCCAAACAAATGAGTGTGTATCCTTACAAATGCATAATAACCTAGAAGATCATAGAGGTACACATACAGCTAATACATTTGTGTCATTAATGTCTACATGATATTGATTGAAGATTCGTGTCAGCGTACCAACAAGCAGAGCTTCCCTCTCGGAGTGGACAGGACTCGGTGGATTCTTCTCCGTGTGACCTTCCTTCTCCTGACTGCAGGACACCACTGTTGATACCGTGGCTTCCTACACACACACACAAACACACGCATATATGCACACACAGAGTTACTAATGGACTTGGTCCCAGCCAGTTTGACTGCGGCTGATTTGAAGTAAACAAGCTTAAACTTAAGCTGATGCATGGCACACAATAGAAAAGACAAACACGAATAAGAATGAACACATCAGAAAGTTTCACCACCAACATGCTAATACGGGCAGACAATGAGGATGAGGATAATGAGGCGAGGGAGACTTCTCAGCCAGCAGCTATATTTCTGATGGAGGGATGAAATGCTTGTCACACACACACACCAGCACACAAAGAAGAGAGGAGCGTAAGAAGAACAAATAGAGGGAGAGAGGAAGAGACTTGGAAGGCAAATGATCAAGCTGTTTGTTTCAGATCTCTGACAGGTGGCAGAAAAATGGCAGAGGAACAACAGAGGAGTTTTTGTCTGTTTGTTGTCCTACATAGTATCGTGTGTACTATTTCCACTTGTGTGTGTGGGATGCCTGGTGGCCTTTTTCTGCTTTTAATCTATCCGTAACACCCTGCAAGTGTGTGTCAGTGTGTGGGTGTGCAGACATATGCACATGTGCGAGCCATTTTGACTTTATGACTCCTTTATTTCGTAGCCCAGTTTTGTCGGGGTGATTTATTCAATGACAAATGCAGTTGCAGTGAATTGGATTGGCCTGTAATGATCTGTCATGTTGCTGGAAGAGGTTAGAGAGGAAAGTCAGAGGAGGAGGAAGACGAATAAGGAGGGAGAATGAGGACACAAAACAATATCTGGAGAGGAGGGCTCAAACTTTTTTTTCCACTTACACTGGTTTGATTAGCGCTCTCCTCGCTGCCTCTGTCATCTTGTTTCGACATCTCCAGCTGTGGCACATTACAAACATATGAGGAAAAGCCGCTGAGAAACAAGCTAAAGTGCTAATGTAGACAGACGGGGGACCGTGATCGAGCGCAGCGTGCTGTGCAAAAGCAGACGAATACAAGCACTGTTTGATTTTTAGAATAATGTCCAGAAATGTGCTTATTCTGAGCAAAGAAAGCAGAGAAACTGAGCTCTGTGAGCCATAATTAGCACAAACAGTCAGCTATTATATCTGTAACAATGCAACACTTCTGGAATATATTAGTGCAGAGATTGATTTGGTTTGTCCAGTCGTTCTCAACCTTTTTGTCCTGACGTACGCTCGTATGGTGGGCTTGAGTACCTCTTCACTGAACCCCTTCATTATCCATTTCGCTGTTCTGCTCGGTGTCTAACTAGTTTGTCTACTCTTTCATTGGCAGCACCTTGATGTTAACACGGACTCACATCAATGGGAAACCGAGCCGTGTCTGTGTGCAGCTGATCTGTTGTACCTGGGGGGTTATTGTGACAATGAATATACAACAAAATCCCAATTTCTATTTGTTTAAATCAGTGGAGGTGCTCCACAATCTGTCACAAACCACTGGCCACTGCACAAGAACCCCTGGGTGGGAATCACTGGTTTAACACGATCAAAATCACAGTCACTGACGGCAATTTTAACAACCACTTCACTAATTATGAATGTCTTTGTAATTATCAGACAAAAATGCCAAACAGTCTCTGGTTCCAACTGGTTTTATAACATTATCAATGGAGTATCTTTGGATTTTGGACAGTTGGTTGGACAAAACAAACTATTTGACAAAGACACCATGAGCTCTGGGAAAGCATGATGGGCAGTCTACCAGTTTCACACATGGGCATCAGTTCTCGTGGCCACTCAGCTCATACCAGCTGAGTTTAAGACATTTCCACAGAGCAGGTTTGGCCAACTGAGGACGGGGAGTTTGAAGGACATGCACAGGAAGTGGAGGCTCAAACATTTTTGAAGCTTGACTCACACTAAGGGCTAAATATCTGGATATCTCAGCCTCTGCTGCTTCAACTTTGACCATTTTTCTCTTAACATAAATCGTACTAGTTCTCCTGTGATCACAACAGAAATAAGGTTAATAACCCCAACGACCTGCAGTGGTGTCAGTCCAGTGATGTGTGGCAACAGCGGGGACAGTGAAGGAGAACTGACGGCATGAAGGGAGCTCTTCATCAGGACGAATCACCCCACAACAACGCTAATCTTCACAGAAACCTACACCCAAAAATTGATTTGTCTTTCCCCCTTTAATGAGACTGCCCCACATGATTCATGTTTTCCCACATGCAGGAATTTAATTAGCATATTTCCCAGGGCTCACAGTTGTGGGGAAACATTTGTAATCAAACTCATCACCATTAACGCGCTATTGACAACTCAGACAACTCTCCAGCTGATTTGAAGGAAGACTACGCCTTGGCAAATTACTGCTTCACCTCTGCGTTATGTGGCACCTGCAGTCGGCTCGTACATCGCAGAGCAAACAGGCGACACATGGAGTGGCTCCCCACGTGGATTGAGAGCCTCTCGTTTGTATTATTATCCAATTTAATAGGCGATTGAACCTGAGGCTCATTTTAATGACAGCCCTTCCTCTCATTATACTGAGCCAGAAGGAACATTAACAAACATTAGCACTTGAATACTGGGAATATGGGACAACACCTGAAACATTAGTAAACATGACAAGTCTAACAGAGAAAAATGACCCTTGAAACTTGAAATTGTTTAATGAGATTTTATATCACGGTGCACTGTATTTAGCAATGTACTCTTGTAGTAATGGCGGCGCCACTAATCAATATGAGACGGAGTATTGTTGGGAAAAACACGTCTGAACGTGAGCAACGCGTTCAATCAAATAACAAATGCAATGCTGAGATGGATGAATAATGCAGCAGGAGTGGCTCGAACTGATGATGCGTCTTTGTATAACAGCTCTAAGAAAGCACGAGTGGTTCACATTAGCGCAGCGTCTCGTGGAGGTGATGTCTCCCTATCTGGCGATCGCAGTATTGCTGTGTCTACACACTGATATCAAACTGATCTTCAAACAAAATGATTGCTCTGTGTGATGCCAGTGCAGATGTAACCCAAAGGGCAAAATAAGCTTCAGGAATGAGAGTACGTGACTGGGTTGCTGGTGGTTGATGTCGCATAAAATCTCAGCTGCAGACAAATAAGGAAGCAGTTTCACTGCGGTCAACCGATCGCAACATGTTTCTCGTTAGGAAATGGATGGATTTCGTCTGGGTTTCTTTATGTGGTTGCAGTGAGAACATGCAGTCACAGAGGAGTGAACAAAATAACATCCCGCCTGGTAGAGGAGGACAAATTTGAAGGAAAATGCATTTAGTTTGTGTGTCTTTTTTTAGACAATCAAACATGGCGTGAGACTAAGTTATATACATTATATTCTGTTACTGTATGTATTTGACATACATACAGCAGCACCACCTTTTAAACACAGCTTAGTCTGAACTTTGTGGAGGAGGCCCACAGTGAGAGGACTGCACAAATCGAGTTAGCGTCAACATCCGAATTTACACCTGCAAGTCAGTTTAATGTGCATTATTAAAACACTTTTACTGGCTGTAATCACTCCTTCTGGTCACGCTGGTGATTGAATAAATCCCTTTCTGACATGCCTGCAAAGGAAGTGAAACACAGAATCTGTGCTTCAGCACTGAGCTGCAGAGGAGGGACGCAAACACAAAAAGGGAATTTCATACTCAGAAGACTGCAACTTTGGATGTGGCCCACTTGATTTGATCAGAGTGTTAAAGCCTCATATTAACTTTAAAATGGGTTTTTGCACTTACAGTGGAAGCACATCAGGGAGGGATCTCTTATTGGCCAGTATGAAGAGGATGAATGATTACAGCCGGCAAAAACTGTTTCAGTTTGTGTCTTCATGTGGGGCACATGACTACTGTTTGCAGACATTCCTTTCCATTTTGGAACGGGTCAAAAAATGAGAAAGGAAAAGGTTTTTCATTATTTGCACCTGGAGCAAATCTCCTATGACTGACTGCACCTGTTTACAGTCATGATAACACTGATGTGCACCAACAAGGACGCTTGGTGTTGTGCTGTGCAGTGACTGTTACCTGAAACTCGAGGGGACACCAGTGAAATGGGATTGACAGAACGCAGTAACTGTTACGGGGTTAACTTTGGAGGAATTGGTTGGCTTTTGTTGATGTTTACATCATTTCTGAATGTATTTATGCCACATACAGTACAGTCGCTTAGTAAAAATAATCAGCAGAAGCGATTAATAAATGATCGCTGAAGCATTATTGACGCTAACATATTTAATCTCTAGTTCACACTTGACAGCATACATGTGTTTCCCTTTTCAAATAAAACCTCCTTAACCCTTGTTAGTCACTCTCTCTCTCCCATATCAGAGCGATAAACTAGGTGGAACATCACTACCTGTGATGTTTTGATTACCATTGATCAGAAAGGTGAGAGTGGAGAGTTTAGTGTGAAAATAATGACTTACATCATTTCAATTAGTGTTGACAGTCACACCTCCTCACTACGCTCAGGGAGTGCGACAGGCTGCAAACAATAGTCGATACGGATTTATGAAGATAAAGATGTGTGGGGCTGCAACTAACAACTGTTTTTAATCACTCGGTTTCTTAAAATGCGAGAAGCAGTGGAAATGATAATTTCCCAGAGCACAAGGTGACATTATCAGGTTGCTTTATCTGACCAACACTTCAAAACCCAGAGATACTCAGTTTACTATCACATACCACAAAAAAAACACCAAAAAAAGTCAGGAAGGTCGAACTGATCGGTGTTTGGCATTTTTGCCTGCAAAATGAGCGAAGTTACTGACTGTTAAATAGTTTTCTCCCAACATATTAACAGATTTATCATTTCAGCAGTGATGATACAGTCTAGCAACAAATCGTAATTTATTAGCCTCATGTGACCCTGAAGTGATTATGTTTTAGTCGATATGAAGCATCTATGAGGGATTTTCACACTGATGCAGAACAAACTGTGATGACGGATGGCAACCAGTCCTTCAGCTGATTATCGCTTGAATACGCTTTCTATCAGATGCATGACGGTACACTAATAAAAGCAAAATGAAGGGAAATGATCATCTTAAAACTCAAAGCTGTTATTAACTTTTTTTGGGAGGAAATTAGAAATTTAAGAGTCGATTAGACTGCGTGTTAAAAAAGAACAAAATAAGCTCCCTGGGAGGAAAATGGGAAAACCAGAACACTGATTGAAGTTAGAAATTGTCTGTCTCACTGTGGTGGGCCCTTTCCCACAGTGTTGATATTATAAAGACGCACCCAAAATAGCTATTTGGGGAGATGCAATGGGCTTAGAAAGAAGTTCTAGACTTGACCCAAAACTACATATTACAACTATCACACTCTGTCCTTCTGTTTATTAATGATTTATTTCCTCAATATGTTTCACGCATTGGAACTCATCTTGAACTCATTTCGCTCTTATTAAAGTGCAAATTAGACAGGGTTCACTTTCAAACTCAGAAACGAGCTTTCTAATAAAACACAGCCTGGGAACGCGGTAGACTCTCGCCCTTTCTTCACTCTGAGGAAACTCAGCTGACGAAACATGTGCGTCCTGTCAAACTAACCTGCATTGCGTGTGTGTTTTGCAGGTTCTGGAGTCCCTCCTTCAGGTTCTGGACTTGACTCTTCAGCTGCTGTTTGTCGTCCAAACTCTTCTCCAGCTCTGCCTCCCGCTGTTTTAATTCTTCCCTCATTTTTAACAGTTGCTGCAAAAAGAAAAAGGCGGGAGAATAGTAAGCCGCTAATGCTACTGTGAGCTAACTAACCGTGACCATGCTAACCTCGTACTCAAACAGCTCTGAAAGCAGAGGAACAATCAGCCATTTGTTTTATTAATATTTAGCATGTAATCCCGACACCGGCAATTAGAACTTCAGCTTGATACAAAAAGCATTCGACGCTGATGTGAATTATATTTCCAATAAACATTTTCTAGGGGGAAAACAACTGTTGTATCATATTCTGTCTCACTCTATTCTGTTGTATGTGTCCAAAAGGAGTAATTTGCCAAATCCTTTGCTTGTAAACACTCAAAAATGACAAATTACACATATAGAGGAAACACTCATTAAAACAAAATTGGTGTTTGATGAAGCTTTGATAGCCGGTGATTACATTCGTCTCCAGTTCGTCCTCTGAAGTTTTCTGCTGAACACAGATGAAACGATTCACTTCCTGCTGTGTTCATTTCAACACAAAGAGGGTCCACGAGGCACGTGGGGGTCTTTATAGCCGGGAATTTTCATCTGCACAGCAACACATTGGGTGCTTTTGTATTACATGCGCTATAATTCAGAAAAAGAGGAAACGGGCTGCCAGTACATGCTGATAATATTTCACTGCAATTTGTGAGTCTGCTTGATACAACATGTGGAACCTGGCAAGGGGAGGTATCCAATTTCAATGTCTTCCAATTCATTTAATCCATTCACCTAATCTTTTCATAAACACATCATGAGAGATGTAAGCTGGAGAGCTAATTAGTCCCTGCGAGCAGGAACGAACAGCGGGGCCTTAATGGAGTCTCTTCTTCGCCGAAACGTGAATCGATCAGAATTTCTATTACCTGTGACAGCCAGATAAGCGAGGACACTTGACAAATGCCAGAGTGAGTCAATTTAGTCGTTCTTTGGTTTTTTTTAAAAAAGGCAGATTTAAGTGGTTCTGACATTATAAAAGGTTCTTTTTAAAGTGGAACAGCTGGTCATCCTGTAAAGATTCACTGGTTAAGAAAACAATGTCACTAAAATGTCCGTTCTTTGCTTTTCTCCCCTGACGACGACAAGGAATGACTGTCAGTGACGGACGTTTTTTCTCCATCTGCTGATGAAGATCATGTGATATGACTGAAAGCTGCAGCACAGCTACTAAACGGACCTTGTGGTGAGTTTTCTCAACTGCTGTGATGAGGAATCATTAATCTGCTTCACAGCGACACACATCACAATATTAATGTTTCAACTGTCTCAAACAATGTCGGTCTTTCATGATGTAATTTCTTTACCTTGCTTTGTCCATCTGTTTCCACTTTCTAGTTTGTATTCTTGAATATTTCTTAATGTCAGACACTGAATTACTGCTTCTGTCTGGACGACTGTAAACAGGGATAATAATAGAAAAACGGACATGCTGTCCCTGTCAAAGCCTGACGTGCTGTACTTTCTGAATATGTGAAAATGTTATAATGCAATCCAAAGACGGTCATCCCGACCACTGGGAAGGTAAGACACTGATGATATTCAAGGCACATTCTCAAAGAAAAAAAAAAACCTCCAATACTTTCCATTATCTTTCTTTGAATAAATGGTCTGTAATAGTTTTAATAGCCTTGGGTTTGTTCCAAGAATTATCTGTGTGCTGTTTGAATCACAGCACACAACCCTCCAACCCCGAGTAAAACCCGTTCCACCTGCCAATAAGCTTCCTTTTAACCAGACTACACCTGAAATTATACCTCAGAAAAGACTAACGGCCGCTGCAAACAGCTGTACTTTCCGACTTGTTCGCTTCCCACGTAGCACTCTTTTAAAGTGCTGGGAGATGAATAAATGACAGTCGGGTTTTTCATCTCACATGGAAAACTCAATGGCTTAACCTGAGCGACCTCGCTCTTATAAAGACCCCGAAGCAGAACAGTATGGAGGAATAGGAGTTTAAACTTGGACAGGTCTGCGTGCGTGTGCTACCTTCTGCATGCCTTGCAGAGCCTGCTGCAGGAAGCTGAGCTGCTGAGAGTGTGTGCTGTCCTCTTCGCTTCTGATTGGTTGGTTCTTGCCTTGTTCCTGTTTGAGCAGCTCCACCTCGTTCCTGTAGGCGTCCAGCTGGCAGCGCAGGGAGTCATTCTCCTCCTTTAAGGCCTCTGCTTGGGAAACACCTACAGATTCAGACATAAGTATAGACAACAGCATGGAATATGCTTTATTATGTATAACACTGTCAAATGTGTTCAATTTACACCTCATTGCTACAAACTGTTTTGCAGTTATCCCTGATCTGTGTCGTTTGTGGAAACACACACATTAAAATAAATACACATCATTAAAGCTCTTGCCCGGTGACATTTGCAATTGTGATGGGATTGCTCATTGTTCATTTGAGCGAGAGCAGGCACAGAAATACTGAGCAGGATTGCGGGTTGGTGAGCGTCTTAATATTCCAAGCATAAGGGCAGAGGAGTAGAGTTAAACATTACTTTTTATGCAAATTTCAGGCATCTTGAAACACAAAATGTCCTCTTGATAGATGTCTGCAGATGAATATATCTCTGCCCATGCCTGCGGAAGTATTTCAGAAAAACATCTGTGTATCTGTGGGTAGGCCAGGTCAAATTAAAGCCCCCGAGAAAGTGGTTTCAAATCTCAACTATCTCTCTATAACAGCAAATGCATATTGAAGTGTCCTCGATATAGTTTATTACAGTTAAACCCTTAAAAATTCATCTAATCAGCTTCGTCAGCAGTGTGTGGATCTGGTTTGAGTTGGAGCCATTTTTGGAGACCCTGATCACAGATATAAAAGCCCAAATTTATTTTTCTCAGTTTGGTGACTCACAGCTGGAGCGTTTCTACATCTTGGATTGAATTTCTTTTAGCTTATCAGTGCAAAAAGCGAACAACTTCATTACAAAATCTGATTCTTCAATGGAAAGTTGAAGATACAAGCTTATATAAATAAAGATTTCTGGGAGAGAATCTAATCTCCATTTTGAGACAATATAATCTGCATCTTAAATAAATTTACTCTTCAATTCTGGGTCAATTTTGGATTAATTAGCACCTATGATTCGCACCTCGATTCAGCGACAAAGCATCGAAGGGAAAAAAAGGGACTGAAACACACTGATTGATTGGCAGCCTTTAATTGTGCAAGAGCCAGAGAAGCCAAACTCATGCGCATCGCAGCACCTGTAGCCATTTGCTGTATCAAAGTGATGAACCAGACACGATTCCTCAGAAACGAAGGTGAAATAAATAAAACTAAACCCAGAATTCATAAACTCACATGATCTTAACATCGTCAGGGAGAGCCCTGTCACAACTTCACAACTCTGCTGACAGAGAGCTGGCATCATGAGCAAACGACTCCGCAGGTGTCATCAGACATTTCAAATGCTGCAACGTCCTGAATGGTGCAAGCAAAATCACCTTTTTCTGACGGAGCCCTGCTCACTTCAAACCAGTGAGAGGAGCCTGGACAAAAACAGAAACCTCTCATGTGAAATTAAAATCATTCTCACTTGGGCAGAAAATAGCGTGTTCATGTAGGATCCCGTCACTTGTATTTAGGAGCCATAAAAGTAAAGAGTTGCATATTCACTCCATGTCTGATAATCAATCAGTAACTTCAGTGTGTTAACATAAACTACTGAAAGCTGTGATAATCCCTGAGTGTTTTGTCCAATAGCTCTCTACTGGACATTTGACCTGACATATTGAGCAGAGAGGAGACAGTGGGAGTTATTACTATACGAGACCTGCTCAGCTCCAGAGATGTCCAGTATTATCAGCTCTGGTCTCCTCCTGTGGGCCTTGAGGGGAAGCTCTTTGGGAAAGTGCAATACACTGACTGGACTGAGGAGATAAGCCCCATCCTGTGCACATGTGTGTGTGTGTCTCTGTGTGTGTGTGTGTGTGTGTGTGCGTGCATGAATGCATGTCTGGTTAGGTTTTGTGTGGGCGTTCATGAGTGCTGCCTCCAGTCTATCAAGGAGGACCATTGGCAGTGTTAATGAACTCTTGCTGGATGAGTGTGTGTGTGTCCGTGTTATGTTTGTGGGTACTTTTCTGCCAGCAAAATGAAGGTTTGAGGTGAGAAGAGTATTGATCTGAGAGCCTCATCAACTTGGTGTGAGGAGATGTCAACCACTTGGCCAGATTCTGAGCAATTCCCCTTCTGTTACATAACAGGCAACGCTATCGACCTGCAGATATCCATGAGCGTGCATGTATACGCACACACACACACCTACAGGCAGTAGAGTCATCCACACAGGCGGTTCTTTCGCTTTCTGCTCTGTACATGAGTCAGACACAGCGCATCGATTCACCTTTTAGGAGGCTGCAGTCATAACACAGGTGTTTTCAGCAGGCTGGTCGACGTGTAAATATGCCCCTTTGCTTAGAGGTTAGCGAGTAAAGGAGGTGTAACAGTCAGCCTGTTAACACAACTAGCAAGAAGTGTCACATTAACACCAGTCACCTCAGCCAATCCTGTAGCATCGAGCGAAATGACAGGTCTTTGACAGCAATGCTAATTACTGATAGCTAAATAGCAAGGTTGCAAAAGAGAAGGGGCTGAGCTGATGACTGCATTTACATACATTTGCATGCTGATTAGAGAGGCTGTCATATTAGCAAATGGCAGAGATCAGAATTACTAAAAGGCAAGAAGAAAGAGTACGTGAAGTGAGCATTACAACACGCACTGAGGCACAAAACACGAGAGACGGCCTTACATGTGGTGGTTACGGTGACAGGCATGTTGCCCCGGTGACTACTCTAGACTTATGGGTTATTGTAATGGGGGTTGAGAGATTAGCAGCACTGTTAGTTTTTCTTGCTTCAGCAAACACAAAGAGACTCCTTTGAGGGAAAAACGGGAGATTACGGCACTTCAGTGGTACCCTGATCTGAGATTACATGGCAGCTGGCAGGTGTGGACAGATTCTCACACACACCCACACACACTTGATGGAATTGCGTACATTCACAAGGGTGGACTCGGGTGGATGTCATTTAGCAGTCATGTTCACCATCAAGCCAGTAAAGTGTGCGTGGTGTCAGCATCTTGATGTACTTTGAATGTGTTTTTTATTCATGTAGAGTTGTCACATGCTTGGGGGATGATTACTGTCATTTCAGTCAAACACAGCTGTCTCCTTCTGTTATTCAACGCTCTCTGTGCTCATCCTCTGGAGACCTTGATCAGTGTATGGCCTGTCATGTTGACAGAAGTGTTGAACTGTGAATATGTCCATGCATATGCATACCTGAGTCCTCCGAGTCCTTGCTGTCAGGGGCGTCCTCCATGTCATCATCAGACATCTCCATCTCCTCCTCTCGCCTGATGCCCATCAGCTGCTCGTTGTGCATGTTTCTGATCTCCTGTGAAACACAGCCAAAAAAGGGGCGGCTCAGAACTGCAGAGACTCATGGGTGATGCACGTTTTAGCAGGTGCTAGCAGGAGCAGGATCAATAGTGAGGCACTTCTTTGATTTCACTGCTGATGTTCAGCAATAGCTGTAAAGAATGCTTGGTACAGAACAAAGGCGTGTGGATGAATAAAGATGAAAAGGATGGTCTCAGAGCTGGTGCAAATACCTCCTCTGGCACAGCGATAGGGCAGGTGGTAGCACAAATTTCGCAAGACCCCACAGTTTGTACGTGTTATTTGGAGAAAACAGCACATTCATGCAGCTAAAATACATGAAGTGTGACTCTGAAAACCACAGCTTTGACAACTTCAGAAGACACCAAATTAAGGACAACAAAGCATGAAATGTGTCTTAGTTTGTTTCTTTACACCCATGTTTTATTCTTACTGAGTGCACACCTGGAAACCCACAGGAGTGACTGTAAAACACCAATCTTCTCTGATTCACTTCACCCCTACATACAGAATCCCTAATGACTGCATCCATCTGGAGCACAGGAACCAGAAGCAGTTTTCAAAATGGTTTAAAGATTAAGGTCAACCCAGTGAATTAAACTTGCTGTAAATTAGCCCAAACCTTCCAGGTGTGTGTCAAGAGAAATGCAAAACAAACAAACGAACCCCTCATTACACACTTCACACACTGCATTCAAGCTTAGACCGAACCATGAACATCCTGTCTGGTAGAAAGTGTGTTTGCATGGGGCTTTAAACACCGTTCAGCTTTCATTCCCCGCAGTGAGTAGATGTTTGAGCTACAGTGTCTCTATTAAAAAGACGAGGTCTGACGCTAAAGGAGAAGGAGGAAGACGTCACCGCTGATAAACCTGTGAAGAGACACAGAGAAACCTCTTGCACACTCAGAGGGTTGAAGGTCACGGAAAAAGGAAGAAGACCATCGACACTGAAGGCAGGATGTGTGTAAACATGGGTGGGAAAAACAAAATGTTATATTAGAACAAAATCTCCTTCTTCTTCTAAATCCAATACGATCCAGTCGACTCCAAAACACACAAATTGTAACTATACACACAAGGATATCTGGTCATCGTTAGCAAACCAGTATGCATTGAAACACATATATACAAACACCAGAGACAGGAGCGTTTGATCAATGACAGGCTCAAAACACTCCTAAAAAGCAAAAGGGAGCAAAAAGCTGCCCAAGAGTAAGTGAACTCACAACCATCTGTCAGCGGACGTTATCAGCCTGAGCCCGTGGCAGAGGTCAAACAGGTTCTCTACACACACGACCACATGCAGACACACAACCATCTGGTGTGCGCGGAGCACGTTGTGTACACGCACACATCCGCTGCATACACACAGGCTCACACACCACATAAAAACACTGATAGAGGGAGGCAGCTGTTGTCTGATTCTGCCTGGAAGCTGCAGCTCCTCAACACTGGCGCTCGTTCCATATTTCACCTCCAGGCCTGAGAATCATACTGAATGTACAATGACTGAGAGTGAAACTGGCTGGCTATTTGATGATAAACTATCCCTGAGCAACTGCGCTTACTTAACTATGCTCCTTATGCTGGCCAGAGGCTGCCAGTCCTATACGTGGCGGCCTCTGAGGCAGGTCTGTATGATGAACATGAAAGTAAATCTGCATGAAGCCCCATTTGTGATTATGAATCCAATCACTCCATGTAATGTAAAAAAAAAAGACCTGAGCTGAAAGTGATTGAAAATTAGCACCTACGCCTGCCACTCTATGCAGCTGACTGACACTTTCAGCTCATCATTTTGGCTCTCTGACCCTCACACAGAATGTATAGTTGCATCTCACAGCTGTTATTAAACCCATATATATAACCCGAAGGCAGCAGTTCCCAGCTGAGCGCACCCTACCAGCCTGGCGATTAATGACAGAGAGTTCAAGCAAACACGTTGCTGGTGAAGGAAGTCGAGCATGTAGCAAGCCAAGAGCCCAAAATATCAGTAGCTGATGGCGACCAAAATGTGAATATTAGACTTCTTCTCGATCAAGACTCAGAGAGGACGCACATGCTCTCCTGCAACTGTTTGCTGACAGGTTGGGTTTTATATGGTTTGTTGGAGACTTCCTGGCAGCTCAAATGTTAAATGAAGCTTTAAACCTGCAATGACTGATTTCTGGCCACTGACAGACAGCAGAAACAAGCTGTAAATACTGTGAAAAGCTGTTTTTTCTTTTATTCCTGAGGGAAATAATTGGCTCTTTAGATGCTAAATGCTCCACTACGTCGCTAACTTTGTGCAAACAGGTGGCTTTTTGAGCCGGCAATGCTTTAGTGCTGCTGGAAAAGATGCCGAGTGAGAGAGACCAAACAAGTTGTTTTAGTCGTGAAGCGAGAACAATGAGCCGAGAGCCAGAGTCCGGTGGTAATTATCGGTAGGTTTGTCACTATGAACAACCTGTTACATACAATTAGTCATTTGATCCATTGTTAAGATATAAATACTGATTACAGTACATGGGCGGAAAAATACTTTTTACCAGCTTAATGTATTCATTTTTACCTGTTGAATGTGCACTTCCCTGCTCTGTATAAACTTACTTATAGAAAGCTATAGAGAGATATAGACTCAAGCTGGGCCGATGCTGAGCATAAATGACTTCAGCTGTCTGCTCGCCTCTCACTCTGAGACACACACACACGCTCTCTCTCTCTCTCTCTCACACACACACACACACACACACACACGCAAAAAACGCACTCTGAATGAGAATAAAGCCTATTCTCACAGGTATAACACACGGTAAAGCAGCTGCAAGAGAAAATCGCTACAAAGAACGTTTGAACCAGGATGTCTTTTAAAGGATTTATTCATAACAATGTTTTCTGAATGAGGACATATTCTGCAGTAAACCGTCCACCCACAGTGGTCTCTTTTGCTCACATCTATGGTCATGTTGTACTCCCTGGTGTATGTGGTGTGTATACAGCATCTCTATAAAGAAAGTCTGAGAAAGAATGGACAGATCCCTGAGGCTTGATGAAAACACTCTGGTATCCACATAATAGATTTCAATACTAGGGAATACTTTACTTGTGCTACAGTGTATATATACAAAAGAGTGATTGCCTGACAAGCAGATCCCTGAGAGACCCTCAAGGTCTGAGTGAGGGAGGACAACAATACAAAAGTGGTCTTTCCTGACGTCACGCAACCAGACATGCACTCAAGCATTTGCAAATAAACATGCATCATCCAGCTTCCTACTTACTCATCATGTATGTGCTAAAAGATCTCCACACAAGCTATTATAAGCATGGTAAGTTCTCAGAAATGGCTGCTGGAAAGATGGGTAATTTCACTGTTTCCATGACTCTGTAGCAAACCTGAACATTAGAGCAACAATTTTACTTTGTAACACCTACCTTTAAAGAGATGTTTTTGTACAAGTTGATTGCTGCTCCTGCTGTATGAGATTCTGTCATTATTGTGTGTTTGTGTGTGAGTGCGTGCCTAAAATTACTCTAAATTACATCTCAAATCTGTTCAAAGAAACTTACCAATTGGATATGATCATATATGGTCCATTAGACCCAGGACTGCACCACACTCCAGACCCTCCATTACATACAACCCATCATCATGCTAATTAATGCTCCATTTGGCACAGAGGGAAAATGGTGATAGTGGATGAGGGGGGGGAAAAAAACAAAACAAAACACTTGGATTTGAAAATAAATACGCTCTTATGGCTCAAGATGTTCCTCCTTAATTATCCACTCAAAAGAAAATCTTAAAATCTTGTGCAGATTATTTACCTGTGCTCTGGACACCGTTAGAAGAGATGGAAAACTCACCCAGCAGTTTGTATCACGGGAGAGGGCAGTGGTGGAGGGAGGAGAGGGGAGGGGAGGAGGCAGGGGCAGAGGTTTGTGACCTGGTTTTGTCTGTATCTCACGCTGGCTGGAGTGAGCAGGCACCTGTGCTGCAGCCTGGCTTCATTCACAGTACTTACTGTAACAAGGAGTCTGCTCTTTTGACTCCTCTGATTGCATTTTTTCTTCACTTGTTTCAATAAGAGTATCATTAAGTGATGCTATTGTAAGCATTCTAACTAGCAATAGAAAAATAAAGAACTTTACAAAGAGCAAAAGAGGAAACAGGTGTCGAAAAAAATGGGATAAAGTCTAATTTTTCATAAATCATGTGAACAGCAGAATGAAATCGAAAGTGTACTAACCTCCGCTTGTTTGCGCCACATGTCCAGGTTCTTGCGCTGAGCTTTGGAGAAATGGTCCCATGCCTTTTGTTTGGAAGCAGCTTGGAATACAGACACAATCTGTTCAACTGTGGCGGGATGCAGGGAAGGACCAGAGACCATCCAGAGACAGAGAGAGAAAGAAAGACAGAGGGCAGGTGGGAAGGAGCAGAGGAGTGAGAAAGTGGAGTCAACTAGGGATGTTAAGAACTGTGTGTGTGTGTGTGTGTGTGTGTGTGTGTGTGTGTGTGTGTGTGTGTGTTCGTGTCTGCGTGTGTGCGTGTGCAAGCGTGTGATCTACTTACCAGCTGATGCCAATGCATCATCTGTGGATGGTTGGTCAGATAGTTCCCACACGCAAACCTTCAGTCATATGTGATCTACTGCTTTGTTTAGAATAAAGCTCGCTAACACTGCAGCTCTGCTCTGACTGACTTTGATTTTTATTAGCCGCTGGCATCGCTCTACTGACGGGACTGGATATGCTGCTATGGCGCTCCTACGTAACATTACTGATGCTGGTGATCCTCTGATACCTACACTGTACTCTGTGTGGCAAACATGAGCATGCTAACATGCTAAACTCAGATTGTGCACGTGGCAAACATTACACCTGCTGAACATGCACATGTTGCCAAAGATGCTCTGCGCCTAAGTGCAGGCTGGAGACTCTTTGTCTCGTTTCATATTTGTCTAACAAGGGAAATTTTGCTAAGCAACTGGCAGCTGCCAAAAATAACCTACTTAAGTGTGCCACTGTTGACCACTGTGGAGCTCCACCACAGCAGTCGGCTGTTAGGAATCTCGCCCAAGGACACCTTTTTAAAGTAGCAGAGTGCTCCTGATTTACTTTGCCTATGCAGATTTCTCTCTTCTTTAAAAAGGAACCGCTTCGAGCTTCTGCAGTTAACCCTTCAGTGCAACTGTAGCTGCAAAATGACGATGCAGAAACCGAACACTGGACTGAGTCTGATTTAGACCAGACCTTTAACTCTGAGGTTTCCTACCCGTCTCCATGTGCAAGACGACAGCTGCTCTGAGTCCATCTTAGCTCAGTGTATTGATATAGTTATTCCATGTTGTCATGTGGGTGGTCATGGAGGAGTGCATGGGTGGTCTGTGTATCCCAGAGGTCCCAATGTACACAGGGAAGGGTGGTGGGAGTCAATATGACCACCAGCTAAGTGTCTATGTGTGTGTGTGTGTGAGTGTGTGTGTGTGTGTGTGTGTGGGGTGTGTGTGTGTGTTTGCAGAGTGTGTGAGAGGCAGAGAACAGTACAGGGATCAATAGCGTCTTCCCAGCACCCTGTAATTTGATGGAGCAGATCGATGGTGGAGTCAGAGAAGGGAGGAAAGGGTAGACGTTCAGGCCTGTGAGCTTATATGAAAGTATCTATGTGTGTGTTTGTGTGTGTGAGAGAGAGAGAGAGAGAGAGGGAGAAACATTTTTATATTCTAGCTGTTTTCAATGTGGGAGAAAGCAGTTCAAACAGAAACTCTTCACAGTGAGGTCTGTGGATTATCTTTAGAAAAGGGGACATTGTTTCGGGAGAGGCAAGATGCTTTTGAGTCTTTGAAACATGCTTTTTTTCTCAATACTTTGAGCACTACGAGCAAATTTCTCTGCACCTTTATTATATCTGTGCAGCAGCAGAAGACTGAGAAGCTCATACCTAAAACCTGGGCACAAAAAATGAAAGCGATCTGCATTTTAAAACACCACGAGAGATTAGGTGACAATAAGGTTATTGTGACGTGGGTGAACTGACCTTTGAGGCCTTGCATCAATGGTAGACTTATGTGGAAGGAAAATAAAAGCACTGACGGACTGAATGTATTTGGTATGGACAGAGGGTTGCTCCCGAGTAAAACTTGTAAAGCCTCCTCAGAGGAGCTCAGTCTCCATGTTATCATTAACATGACCCACAGGGCACGAGGAGGCAGGCAGAGTCATGAATAGGAATGTGTTTGTATGGGCTGAAATGATGGAGGATAGCTAATACAAGGACAGCAACTCAGCTTCTCTCTGTGTAGTTTAAACTGCACACACACAGACATACACCTTCTCTATATATTGTTTACCTAATACTCAAACGCAACAACACCTGAGTACTTGGTTTTATCTTCAAGGATGTTGACATTCTCTTTAACATGCGTGTGGTGTGCTGCAGGCGGTGGTGTAAACCAGAGGCTGCACAGCCAAAGCCATCAAATGTGGGAAGGTCGTATACTTCGCCTTTGGCCTTTTATCAGCCGAAATGAGCCAAGCATGCATGTACTGTATATGTTTGTATTCATGCAATGAATGCGTTGAGCTACTTACTACTTTCATCTGAAGGCAACCTGAATAATATTCCAGTCAAGCCGCTGGCACCAGTATTTTTTGTTTCCTTGTCAGGTTTAAAATATTGGTATCTCAGGACCAGGAGACTGAATGCCTCGTGGTTTAGAGTGACACAACAGCACTGATAGGAAAGAAATGAAACTTACCTTTAAGCCTTCCAAAAGCAAACTAGCATGAAACAAGATGGCTTCTATGATGCTATTAAACTCAATCTTGATCTCCACAATGTGAACTCCTTAGTGATAATTACTGCGCACACATGCTTTGTGTATCATGTGAGTGTTAATGGAGGCCTGTGATCAACATCATACTTACTTATTTGCAGCATTATGGGATTTTGTCTTCCGTTGTGAATGCCTGACTGTATACTGCCCTCCGATCTACAGTATGTTTATGATGTGTGTCTAGTCGTCCGGCAGGGAAACTTACACTGAACCAGAAACTTGGCCAAGCATGGATTGGACTCATGCTTTTCCTCCTCCACCTCCTGCACATAGTATACTGCACAACAAGTATCGTGTATTCTGGTCATAAACTTTAAATGAGTTAGTCTCTCGCTCAGTGTGAGTGATCCTGAACGAACTTTGGCCATTATACAAAAGTGATGACACACTGCTGTGCATTTACAGTATATACAGTACAAACTGTAGTACACATCCAAGTCTGTAGTGTGAGTGATTAGGAACAGACGACTCACATTGAGCCACTATGCCGGCCAGAGCGGTCTTGAACTTGTCCTTGGCCTCCTCCATCTCCTTCTCGTGCTGACTCTTCTCGCCCGTCAGCCGGCGGATGTGGCCGTTGGAGGACTGGATCATGGAGTAGAAATTATTGGCATTCCTGCGGTTGACTTCACCCCGTTCCAACCAGGTCAAGAGCACACGCACCGCTTCGGGAAACTTGCCATCGTCTGGCCAGGACACAGAGAGGAAGAGTCAGATTCTATGCAGGAAGGCAAAAATAAATTATTCCTGCGCGGTCCCAGGACACTGAACACAACAGCTGGCAAGCCAAAAAAGATTGCAAAACCTTGTAAAACATTATAATCATAATTCATGTCAGACAAGGCTGTATAGTGTGAGCACACAGCTCTGCTTTCTGGTGGGTAGCAGATATTTACAACACTATAAAGGACAACTTAAAATAAATACAGTAGCGTGCAATTTTTATTTTGTTGAGCGAAAGGTAGACAAAGTAAAGCAAGGTGACACTGGAAAAAAGATTAAAAATAACAACACCACAGTAAACTGAAGAGAACAAGGGCGAGGGAATAAAGAGACTTCTGTGCCATTGGATGAAAGGAAAGACGAGAACATGTGACAGACTGTCAAAATCTTCACCAAGAGAACAACTTCACAGACCACAGTGACGACGTTTACATGCACAAAGTAGTCCCGCTTTCTGCCCTCGTTCCTACGAAGCTGTTTATGTGGATAATGGAAATTAAGATTCCACTAACACTCCTGTTCACGTGCAGTTGTGCATTAACAAACACAGCCCTCGCTCTTTCATTCGTTCAACCACCGTCTGGAAAAAGGTCAGCGTTGTGATATTTGCTCATATCCAAAAGCCTGTTGATCTAAGATGACCAGAAATGTGGGCTTTTATTCTGTGCATGCATCTCTTCACCCGCCTCTCTACGGTCAGAGCTGAACGTAAACAGGCGAGAGGCTGTGTGCGTCTTAAACGGATAATGCTCCATTCCAAACAATGTCTGTTTCATGATATCCAAACAGAATACGCTGTTTACATGACCTTTGGAAAATTCTGAATATTGTCACATTTGGAATAATAGTGGAATATTAGTGGGCGTGCAAATGTGGTCAATGATGCATGCAGGACACGGAGAAAGAAGTAAAAAGGGCGTGAAACCCGTTTAGAGGCAGTCTGAGGGAAAAGTTGAGCTTCTTGTCATCAAAAGCACGAATCAGGACAGGAATATAACTGGAACTGAAAAGTGCTAAACCCCCTTTTGGAACATTCAGAAAAAAGTAAACCTAAATCTGCAGGAAATAGACAGGATGTGTGTTTTCACAGCAGCAGCCCAAAGTGATCAGAGACAAATCCACGGCTACAACAGCACTGAGGCCAGAGAAGGCAGAGCTAAAAAAGACACTCGCAAATGGTAAGGAGGCAGAAAGTCACAGCCATTTTGTTATCGCGCAACTGTGACTGAGACCTGGAAGTGTCATTGCTCATTAGCGGAACAAGTTTATTCAGCCAGAAACGGCGAGAAGAGGGAGGAAAGGAGATCGGGAGGAGAAAATGGCATGGATGAGCAGAGAAGAACAGAGAGCGCAGAAAAGAGAGGACAAAGGACAAGATAAGGGAGAGGGGCATGTGCTGAGGGGAGAGTAAACTGATATACTGTGTTTAACAGCCTATGTGTAAAGTCTTGCTTGCTCCTGCTTCGTCAGTTTTACAGGCTGCAGTTTAGGGCCGCTGCTGTAATGCCTTGGCTCGCATCGGATGTCCTCTCCAAGCTCTCAAATGTCTTTCTATCTTTTCTTCCACTCGTTTCAGGGTTTTACTTTTTTACCAAGCTCTGTTTCTTATGTTTGTTTAATCATATCATGCACACAATTTGTGTCTTATATTTTACCACGGCTACCAACCTTTGATCTTGTCTCCCAGCTGGCTGCACTCGTGCTCGGAGTAGTGGACGATGGGAGGAGGTGAGGGCGGCCGGAGGCGATCCTCCTCCATCTTGCGCCGGTGCCTCTCCTCTCTGGCCAACATGCGCTGGCGACACTCCCACTCGTACAGGTCGTCTCTGGCCTGGGCGAAGTCCACGTGGAGGCGGCCGGTGTCTTTTTTGTCTGTGCTGGAGCCCAAGCGGACACGATAACCTATAGGAGAGGTGCAAAAAATGTCCAAATTAAAAACCAAAAAGAAAGAGCCTCAGCTGTGAGCATGTTAGCATTTAGCTCAAAGCATTGCCACGCCTGAGTGGACTCTCACAGAGACGATGGCTGTAGCCTCTTCTTCCTCTTACTAGATATTTGACAGTAGAGAGCAACAAGAAATAAAGGGGGAGAGAGAACAGGGTGACATGTGACAAAAGGTCCCCAGTCGATTTGAGAATCGACGAAGCCTTGACAGCTGTCAACTTCACACTTCCAACTCACATCTGACAGTCACTCCTATCATAAAATATTAATTTCTCAGCAAAATATATACAATATGATCATCACTTAAGGCCTATATCTTCCAGATGAAAATGAAAAAAAAAAAAAAAAGTGAGTTAGGGATACTGTGCATCTTTTTCTTTCAACGCAAATTCAAAATATGCCTGGAAGCACGAATTTGAGTCGACTGAACAGCAGAGTGAACACAGTGAAGACGGAGCGGGAGACCAAGGAAGGTACACACATGAGCTTTTCTTCGGGTTCGTTACTGGGTGTCTTTCTGGGCCAGTTGTCAATCAGCTTCCACAATATGAATTTAGACCTGTTAACCAATCAAGGCAAACCACTGAGCCAGCACTTTATGGAGGTCCGCCTGTCTCTCTGCACACTTGTCACTTCCTTTTTAACTTGTTGGACGCCGTCATTTCAGAGGATGTACTGTTGCTGTAGGGTTTTGTGGAGTACAGAAGGCCTGTGTCATTTTGTCAATACATGAGAGAGACTTAGGAAGGCCAATTACTTCTCTAGTAGCACTGAAAGACCACAATATCCCTCATTACCTCACTACTCCCCTCTTATCCTCACACTCTCCTCCTTACTCAATTTTCACTAATGGCTGGTTGCGGAGCTGAAGTGAAATCATGCCTATTTTGTCATTTAATTGGTTGAAATGATCAGAGTGAGTGTTTGTGTGTGTTCTAGCCGGACACAATAATGATGCCCGGTGCGATTCACCCACTCTCGTCACATCAAAAGGGGGGCAGCGGTGGATGCCAGTGCAAACAGGAAAAGAAATGCATGTGAGTTCAGGGGGGGTTCTACTTCAGTCCGCTCTCTCTGCTTCAGGCTCCCAATCTAACACTACGTCAATATTTCATATGAGGAGGTCTCAGTGTGCTAGGGTTGCTGGAGTGTGTGTCCTTTCCTGGGTACTATGTTTGCACAGGGTGTGTGTGTGTGTGTGTGTGTGTGTGTGTGTGTGTGTGTAGGTGGGGTATTATTTATGGCAAAACTACACAGCTCTGTCATCTGGCTAATATATGGGCCTCAGCTCCCACATCTCACTGTAAGAACAGAGGCAGACGAAATCACAGGATCTTTCATTCAAACAAAGTCTGACATGCATACGCGCGCGCACACACACACACACGTTGTGTTTTTATCACTTGTGGGGACATTACATAGACTTACATTCATTCTCTGGAGCCTTACCCTAACCCTAACCACTATCTGCATCTTCCTAACCCTAAACCTAACCTTACCTAACCCATAACCCTATCCTCAGTCTTCACCCTAAAATTTAATGATTTACATTAAGGGGAACTGCACTTTGTCCCCATAAGGCATGTGAGTCCCCACAATGTGACACAGGAAATGCATGACCACACTCTTAATAACACTGGGAATGCTACTGAGTTAGGACCTGAAAAAGTAGGAATAAAGAGATTTAAGACATCTGGACTGTGAAGATGAAGATTGAGATAGAAAAACATAAGCTGGTGTCACTCCGTTTCTAGGCAGCATTATTGTCAACCACTGTGAGTCTACCAACTGTTAACCCAGTGGAGTTGTGAAGAGGGAAGCAGAAGCTGAACTCCCATTTGGAAACGTTCTTTGAATGAACTTCTTAACATAGAAATGGGAGTATCGTGAATAATTTAACGATCATTTAGGTTTGCGCTGTGGCCACCAGTTTTAATTATTTACTTTGTTTCTGAAAAATCATATTTTCTGGGTACGTTTGGCATGGCGGGCGGCTTTAAATAATACAATACCCATGAGCCTCGGCATTGGTTGCTATGGAGAAGACGGCACGGATCAGAGCTGCTGTGGTTCAGAATGTGTTGTCGCTGCAGCTGAGAACAAAACGTGGCGCCGCTGATGCTGCATTCATCCAAAATTTACCCAGAATCCAAAAGTGAATTCATTTAAGATGCAGACTGTGAAATCATTTGTCTCAACAAATGCAATCTTTAGCCCTCACTCACATTTAGCAGCGCACATAATATAATTTTAAGCTCTGTGATTGGATATTTCTCACCAAAGCACACCAACTTTTTAATCAAGGGACAAGATGTTTTCTAATGCGGGAGAGTGCTTCAACTGTGACTCACCTAACATCACCTGACATATATACACTACACACACCAATGAGCAAGCTGGACAGTTAGCAAGATGAGGAATGATGAAGGCTTACCCGACAAGAAGAGAGCCTTGTCCACAGTAAACTCTTCAGCAAATCTGATATGGCAGAAGTTTTTCTTGCTTTTGCGTATGGCGGTGATGTCGCCACACTGTCCGAAGACCTCCATGATGAGCTGCTCGGTGGCGTTCTCTGGCAGACCGCCGACAAACACCGTCTTGCACCCCGGAGGGCGCTCTCTCGTGGCCGGAGGAGGAAGGTCTGAGCAAAAGTAGGAGAACACAGAAGAGAAAGTACAGTTATGAGTGCATGTCAGCCATCGCTTGGTTCAAACATTAAAAGTTGAATGATGAAACTGTGTACACATTTATGGAGAGGTTGTACAAACAAGTCAAGAAATGACTCAGCTGTCCCAGAACACTGAAACTCATTCATGTTGAGTGTGAATTATGCTCTTTGAGATGCTGAAGACAATATGTTCAATGGTAAGAACATACTGTTTTGATTAAATCGCTGCTGGAAATCATTCTGGCAGGCTGGAGGAGCAGGTTTCATTTCCTGTCTTTTGTTTTCACCCACAGAAATATGTATGCGTCTATGTACAGTCAATAACAGAAAATCCAAAAAACAACATTATCTGAACACAGGAGGAAAAGAAGCTCAACATCATCCAGAAATGCATTTATTCAATTCTTACCTTAAATGCTGCATTCGAATAGCCCTGATTTCACCAGGTTATAGAAATAACAAAAGCCATATATATAGCCATTTATACTGTATAATCTGCCTGCTAGGTGCTAGGTCAGTATATTCAACATGCATAAAAACACAGACAACACTATGACAGAACTGAGAACCAGCCACTTAACCGCAAACTGAGCCTTATTATATACATTAAAAATGAGCCATCATGGAAAGACTTCTAAGAGGGTAAAGTGGCACACAAGGAGTCTGCCATGATAAAGCATCGAATCCCCTCATAATGAGGAAAACAAAAGCAAATGCATGATATCCAGAAGGCATAAATGACAAATACTGTAAATCCCCAAAAGAACCTGCGGTCAAACTCAAAACCCAGGCGGAGAAGAGGAGGGCCAGGTCACATAAACATTTAAAGAAGAGGCAGAAAATATCATTTGGAAAACATACCACATGCTGGAGCTCGACGCTGGTAGAATTTGATTAAGTCATATTTAAAACATAGCACTTATGACCTAAAAAAAATGACAAAGCTTAATGCATGAATAATGATAACTTGGAGCAATATGCTCAGATCGTTTTTTGTTAGATAAATGTTAATATCAAACCATTCCATGCATGAAAATGAAATCCTTTTTGGCCACAAAGTGATTGCAAATCCTCTCATGTGGAAGGTCCCCTGCATTGCAAAAAATCACTTATTCAACACAGATGAGTGTTGACTGATCTAATCTCCAATAGATCAGGCTTCTCATCCATGATGAATGTGATTAGCCGGGTCTATGAGGAGTGAACCAGCTAATCAGTGGAACGCTGAGAACGCTGCGTTTCCGGGTGTCTGCTGGAAAGGCCTTGCAATCACAGATACTGACGCTCCCGCCGCTGCAGATATCGACACTCTGGAAAGAAGCGGGGTCGAACTTGTTTGGATACCTGAGGTGCATCATGAGGAGCACCAAGTAGAGCGATTCAGTTATCTTGGGGATTTTATGTAAGTGCGATCAAAAGGCTGTCAAACTGAAAACTTCAGTGACTTCACTGGGACTCAACAGTGAAGTCTGTTGTTCTCTATGACAAACAGTTGTGAAACAGATCTTGCCTCCTGGTTGACTTTTCTGACTCCAATCAGCCAAAACAAAAATATAGAAAAAGTCTTAAAACCCTCTGCCATCGCAGCTAAACTCTGTGAGAGGAAGAAAAGACAACTCAGGACTCAAAGTCTCATAATTTAATTTGATTACGTAATCTTAAAAAACATAACATGGTCGAAATTTACTGCTCCAAACCTCAACTGTGGGACCAGATTTAGGTGGTGAAAGAAAGAATGAAATCATATCATCAGTACTGAGCCAGTATTAATGCTTCACATTCAGTGGAACCAGCTGTCCTATTAAAGATGAATCCTAATAGTATGACAATAGATAAACCAACCGACCAAGTGGAATACATACTTAACACACAAAAAAGGGAAAAAATTTATGGGATGTCGAGCAGTGAAAACACCACAATCCAAAGTCAGAGTTTTCTTCTGGCTAAAAAGATTTATCAGATCGTAATCCCCCTGCTGTCAGAGCTCCTTGTACTCTCATGCAGTACTCTGAAGAGTTGCAACAAAACTTTCAGTCCCTGAGTCCAAGCCAGCACTGCCTCTTTCTTTTAACTGTCTGTCTCACACACACAGCCTACCGCTGCTTATTCCTCCCACTGCCTCCTCCTTCCATTAAAAGTGACTGGTAAAGCAAAATACTGACTGAAGTTTCATTGCTTGACCTCCACAGCTGGCGGATTAAACTAGTTTTGAGTTGAGAGGGACGGAAAAAGTGAAGGTGGAGCAGAAAAAGCTTGCGATAGCAAGAAAAAGCTTTGTTGGCAGGTGCAACAAAGACTTCCAAATTAACTGACCTTTTCGGTCCACGAGTGGCTGATGGTGGCGATGGTGGTGATGGGGAGGACACAGACAAGAGAACAGGTGCAGTGCAGCAGCAACCCAGCGTGTCATGTTGTAAATTCAGTAAAAATTGTTTTTGCAGAAGAAATTTTTGGATGTTTTGGCTTCAGTTGGGTAATTTGTTAGTAGCCAGTAGCTAGTTTGCAGGAGTGAGATAATTTTGCTATCCTCTCAGCTACCTGCTGTGCTGCTGAACCCCACTGTTCTGCACATTTGGACATTTTATGCAAATGCACTAAGCACAAGATTAGGATGAACTATTCATGATGTCCTGATTGAATTAAAATAAACACATGATATTATGCAATATATGACAGTCCTCGCGACTGCATTTATTATGCAAATAAAAAGCAGCTGAACCTGAGGCACGGAAAGGCAGGAAGAGGACAGAGTGAGCAGCTTCTGCAGGATCCACTGTGGAAATCGTAACTTGTGGGTGCTGCTGCCAGACAGTTTAAAAAGTGCTTTTTTCTGTCTAACTCAGAATGGGCGTCCCTTTGAGGAACTATGAGATGGACACACACACAAAGCCAGTAATCTAAACACAGACAGACAGGGAGGAGAGAGAGGAGGATGGAGGGTCCGTGTGAGAAAAAAAGAGCAAGGGGTAGAGAGACCAGAAGTGTTTGGAAACTTTCTTATATGAATATTTTGCCCAACCTTTTTGCAAATACTGAAGATACAAATATTAGAAATAACCAACATAATGCAATAATTACTAAAACACAACAAACTACCTTAAAAAATTTACCACAAAATTGAATCTGGTGTACTAGATTGAATTAAGATGTACTGTACAAGACTGTTTTTCTGCTATTGATTTTGAATCTTGGGAAAATTAGACTGCATTTGGAGATACTACGAATCATTGGCTGACTAATAAGCTGGCTGATGTGCTTTTATTCTGACATGTTACTTTGGCCATATATGGAGGATGCTGTAAAGTTCTCAGTCCAGCTCCGTCCCACACGCTTGCCGCCTGTGTGGCCACCCACCGGTCTGCTACACTAACACAGGTCATCATCATCCATCACTGACTGCTGGGGAGGAGGCTTCAACTGTCAAAGGACTGTTATTCAGAAGACAAACTACATTTACACACGCTCAAGTAAACGTATTCAGTTCATTCACGT
Source organism: Chaetodon trifascialis (assembly GCF_039877785.1). NCBI lineage: Eukaryota > Metazoa > Chordata > Actinopteri > Chaetodontiformes > Chaetodontidae > Chaetodon > Chaetodon trifascialis. The sequence goes on from NC_092060.1 coordinate 22,441,422, forward strand.
CACACATGAGCAAACGCAAGGCGTGAACCTGCACGCATGAAGATTTATCACACGGGCGGAGGAGCCGGCACAGGACGAGGACTTCCCTGCCGTACGCTATTAGTCCAGTTGTTTGCTGCCCATTAGTCTTGGTTGACTGATGAATTTTGATTATTTTTAAAGTTCCTAGTCATTGCTGGGACTAGATAAACATCCATGGCATCGCAATAAAACTTAAAGACAATTAAGACAAACTTGTGCATGAGCAGTGATACCAAAAAAGATTTTTCAAACTGATCAATTAATCCAAGAATTCAGATGACCAACAACTGCAAGATAACAGCAAAGAGACAAAAAAGCATTCCTGTAGTTGGGCGTACTTCCTCATTCAAGCTATATGTGTGCATATTTAACACTGGACACACCAGTATCCTCACAGCTCAAAAGAATACGTTCCATCTTTCCTCAAAGGTAATTATGAAATATCTCTCCCAGACGGCCTCAGAAGTTTAAAAGAGTAAGAAAGACACACAGCATAAGAGTTTGGTAGTTTTGACTGCCAAACTGAGCCCACTGGTCCAGAAAGTCTTTGGAAACCATTTAAAGAAGGAAAAGGCTCCACATCACTTCAGCACCGGGTAGGCGGGTGGGAAGAAGCAGCAGTGGAGAAGGTGAGAGAGGCATTAAAGCTGAATATGAAAGGGTTGTGACAGGAATGATGAGGATGCAGAATGATAGTAAAGGTTACGCAAACTGAGGAGACAGAAGAAGATGGAGGGGGCAAGAGAGCCGGGGGAGGGCTGCAGGGTTGTTGCTGCTCAGTTGCAGGTCAGTGAGAAGGGCTGCTGCACGTGGTGTCGGGTTGAGTGTTTGCAGCTTGAGGGTAAGGACTACTTGTGACGGACACCATATGCAACCTTGTTGCTAGGCGGCAAGGCTTCGCCTGTGGTATTTGCTGAACGCCCGTATGCATCGATGCTCTTTTCCTTTTCTTCCTCACAAACTGCACGACCCTCCAGACCAACAGCATCTCTGGTTCAGAGTCGTACTCCTCTAAAACCAACAGGGCTGCTGTACCACCAAGGTTTACGTAGACCCCATGCTGTTTTATAGCCCAACAATCTTGATAATCAAGTAAAAATGGTTCCAGCTTCTTCTCTTAACCCTCTATGACAGGAAACTGATGGTGTTTGGGTTGTAGACTGTTGGTCAGAACGCATTTTAAGACATCACCGCTGGCCATGGGAACTTTCTATGGGCAATTTTTGCTATTTGCATTGGGACATTCTGTAGAACAATCAACCAATGCTAAAAATAATCTTTAGCTGTAGCCATAAAAGCTTGGCAGAGAACATTTTCTTCACCTCTTATATGATGATTGGCCTCTATAATCAATGATCTCCTGATTCTCCGCTCAGCCCGACCCCGCTGAGGAGACACAGCTTTAGTGAGACAGACGCTAAAACAGTCCTCAACAATAACACTTACTTTACCACATTCCAGCTTTTCGATGTGACAGGCCTGGTGGATTTCGTCAGCTCAAGAACCTGGTGTAACCAATAATTTGTCAAGCTGCTCATTTCCAGAAATTTCACCCTTACTGTGACAGAACTTGGTGACATGTGCCTATTCCATGAAGTGCTTGTGTAGGCTTTGCTCCTAAGGGCGGAAAATACCCCACAGGGAATTCAATTCTCCTGGGTTGTGTGGCCTGTAGAGGTTCACAGACAAAAAGAGAGCTAGTTCTAGTTAAACCAAGTCAAATCAGAGGTCACAAGCCTGGGCATTATCCTAGAATTAAATTTTAAATCCCACACACAGAAGGTGACTGAAGCAGCTTTCTCTCATTTAAGAAATACTGCAAAGGTATGGCCGTTTCAAGATGCCAAATAACTGATCATGCATTTAATTTGAGGTCCATCAGTGGACTGTAATGCTCTCTTCACTGGTCTTCCAAAACAGTCCCTGAGCTGATAAACTACAATTAATTCAGAACTCTGCTGCCAGGCTTTGAACTTGAACAAGAAAGAGGGAGTATGTTATCAGGCAGTTTTAGCTAACCTGTGCTGGCTCTATATCACCCAGTATCTTTCAGGATTGATTTTAAAGTTCTTTTCCTTGTTTACAAGGCTCTTAATGGTTTGAGACTGGCCTACATTACCGACTGATTCTTGTTTTATAATCCTTCATGGACTCTTAGATCCCCTGCTGCCAGTTTTTTAAATACAAACTATCACACAAATAAGAAAAACAGCAGCCTGGTCTTTAAAAATGCACCACAACTATAGAATTACTTACCCAAGGCTGTAAGAGATGCAACCTATGTGAACACATTTAAACCAAAACTGAAAACTTATTCATTCAATACTGCTTCTGTCATTCTTCCCTTGTTTCATTCTCATCTTTTCCATATTTTTTATTATGCCTTCCTTTGCTATATTTCCTTTACATATCATTCTGAGCATAACTGTTCTTATGATATTTACTGTTTCTTTTGTTTGTTATTTATTCAATTGCTAACAGTATTTGCACATTTATTTCTTTTTTTGTTTCTTCACTTTCTTGTTAATCACTTGCAGCTACATCCCTGAATAAAAGGTGCCAGATAAATAAGGTTTATCATTATCACCCTTCTAATTATTATTACCATTATTATTATATCCCAGATGTCCTTCCCTCCAGCAATGTCCTCCAGGTCCTGGAGTCGGTCGGACATACAATCCCTACAGCATTTCCTGACTCTGAGCCAGTGTCTCCTCCAATATGGACGTGGCTGGAATACCACCTCTTAGAGGTGTACAGGAGGCATCCGGAGGAGATGCTTGATCTCTGCCCCTTTTGATGCAAAGAAGCACCAGTTCCACTCCAATCTCCTTCTGGAAGTCCAAGCCCCTGACCCTGTCACTGAGGAGGAGTTTTTGAGAAGACTGACTGATACAGCAGCTCCCTTTTCTTCAGTTCATCCCTTCTGGATCTCACGCTCCATCTTCACTGATCACTTATGAAGAAGACATTAATTATTAGTTGCAGCCTAAACCCAAGTGCTTTACATCTGGCTGCAAACCACCACAGTCCACGGTGGGTTCATGGTCCAGTGAGGTCAACACAACTACATCACTGCCACAAAGGCAGGCAAGATAACCAAAGAGGTCCCTCTAGAAGCCCACTTCACCTACAGTAGAGATGCTATCCATGTAAATCATGCACAGCGACATTCCCCAATACTGCAGATACACCAATCCATACAAGTCACTGAATTGCCTTTAGTCCGGCCACTCGTCTGGGACCAATTTGTCTTTATAGATGCTACCATGAGCTGCTGGCCCCAACAACACAACTCCCAGGGTTTAGTGGCTTAAGTGTACAATGTAGAGCTGGATCTTACAGAGTTACTTGACTTTCATGAGAAGAATCAAGGCCAAGCAGTTTTCCTCAGATGTCTGCCTATTCAAAATGCTTGGCTTAGAGATTAACTTTTTTCTGTTGCACTGAAATAGGTGACAGGCAAAAGATCTTAAGTAGAGATGGGGATCAAAAAAGTGAGTGAACAGTAACTGGGACAGAGTTGAAAGGAACAGAAAGCAGAAAATGAAATGTGAAGATGTGAAAGGTCCACAATTAAGTGTTGTGTCCATGCATCAATAAGGACTAAAACAGCTTCAGATGTTGGGGCCAAGACAATCTTAGACATGGTATTAAACTGAGATGTAAATTTTCCAATCCATGTACGCATACTAGGCCACATACAACACAGAAAAAGTTGTACCCGTGTCGTACGGTGATCATGACAAGCTTTTAAGTTGTTTGGTAATGTCTTGACAAGCTGATCCCTCACACAGCCTCAGGCTTTATAAGTGCACCAAGCACCTAGTTCATTTCCCTATACTGACGACTAGCTGGAAAGACATTAAACTTTTAATCAGCTTTTCCCTCTGCACCATATTGTGACAGCTTATACTGAGCCTCAATGCACACTATAGATATACAAGCATCCCTTTTAAACAGGGTTATAGGTGTGGTAAAAGAATGATATTTGCCTAAGAGAATACAAGAGTGTGGGTTTTGTTTCGTGAAAGGTTTGTTAACTCCCAAATGCTACAGCGGTGAGGAGGCTTTCTTGTCGGTTCACCTTGAAGATGACATGACTTGTTTGGATGAAGTCCCCAGGCAGAAACTTTTCTGTAGCAGGAAATCTGAAAAGCGAAGGTGGGATCAATCAAAGCACCCCTCACTACCTCTTTTCTAGCTCTGGGTAATTGGAAGGTGGAGGTGAGATAAATATAAACAACAGCTTGTGCCAGCGACTCAGATGCCACAGAGTGACTCGCCCTGGAAAGTTGTTGTGTGGATGCTGATGCAGCTCGTGGTGATCAGGTTAACGGTTGGACAGGAAGAGGAGGACTGAAAACGACAGATGATTAACTCTTTGCTCTGGCGTCGTTGATTGATATTTCCCAAATTGGAATAACCAAGTAGGAAGAAAACTTATAATAAAATTAACGGGCTGACATATCTAACAAAAGCATATTGTCAAGTCTTCACAGAGATGAAAAATTCAAACATACACGCCAACATTGGCTACAACCACACTCGTCTGCCACTTCATGCATCCAATTAAAATCAAGCAAAGCTTTTGGGCAAAGCTGTAAAACGTCTAGAGTTGAAACGATGAAAGACAAGGTGAAACACAAAGAAATGTCAAAAATTATAGATTCAACATTTAAAGGACCAATGTCTAAGATTTGGGGGGGTCTACTGGCAGAAATGGAAAGTAATATTCAGAAGTATGTTTTCATTAGTGTACGATCAATGTGTATTGTATACTTTATATCTACAGAAGGAGCCTTCAAATCTAAGTCTTCTGCAATAGTACAGTGGATGCCTTTGGGTTTTGGACTGTTGGACATGACAAAACAAGCCAAATCTGAAGACAATGGGCAGCACATAGGCATCTGGTAAATTTTATTTTTTTTACCATTTTCTGACATGTTATAGATCTACTTATCAATTGCTTGATTGATAATCATCCATGATCAACCAGAGTGAAAGTAGTTGTTAGCTATGAGATGTGGTTCAAAGGCTTATGAAAAGTAAAGTGGCCTTTGTGTTGAGATTTCTTCAGTCAATAAAGTGCCTCCAAGGTCTGATAATAATAACCTTTTATTTTGGTGTGCATGGAGTAAAGGAGAAAGTTTTGGGGGTCGACAGTGCAGGTTAGAGCTGTTAGATATCACGACTTACTGGGGTTGGGTGGAAACAGGGTGCAGCTCTTGCAGTGGATGATCTCCTTTACAAGTGGCACATCTTGGGAGAGGGGTGCCGGCACCATACCAAGGCCGGGCATCATGGGGTTCAAGGGGGTAATTCCAGCCATCATACCGAGGCTGGGATCAAAATCTGGAGGCAAAAGAGAAATATGAGTGAGATCGCTGGGCAGATCCTCCCTGGGAAAGAAGAAACACCGACACAGTAACGTTTAAACACAGAGTCGTTTCCAGCAGCCAAGCTTTGGTCAGGTATCGCTTCACCCCATGGTTTATCTTTTAAATTCCATTTCATGTTGTGTACTCATTCCCTGAGTGATCCTTCCCTCAACACCAGCGACACACAAGCAGCCCACACATAATGGAATACACAGCCATTCATGAATAAATCATCTCGTAAACAACATGCATATTTTAAGAAGTTTTTAGCGGGCCTCTCTCTGTCACTCCCGCTGTTTGACTGATAACCTTATGGAAAATGTACACAGCTGGGTCTAAAACCTATGTAAGAGAGAAGCTTTCTTTACAAATTGATTTACGCTGCAGCACTGGCATCCACGGCCAACACGTGTGCTTTTGAGTGCACATGCGTCCCAGGATGGAGCTTTCTGAAATGGAAATGACGCTGCCCTCCAGTATGTGCCTCGACATCACCTGCGGAGGATTTTGAGATGACAATTATGCCGCAGGGTGTGTAATGTTTATGCACCTGTGTACGAGCATGCGAGAGCGCTGCTCACGAAAACAAATCCTTCACTGAGATTATACACACACAATGTAGCAGACGAGTAACAAAATCAAACTGACACGCTGGCTAAATAATTTCTAGGAGGCATTATTTGCTAATGGTAAGACACAGCCGATGAAATCAAAGCATGAAGTACATAAAGAAACAAGGAACATGCTGCATGATGCTGTCAGCTAAAATTAATTAAACTATATGTTCATTACTGAGGCTGTTCTTTGCAGTGGTATTGAACCTGACTGCATTACACTGAGGTGTTTCTAATGTTTTGGCCACCCCAATTACAAACATATGAAGGGTAGAATATTAGAAACACATTTCAGTGTAATGCAGTCCAGCATAACGCCCCCACTAACGACGACCTCGGTAATATAGCTGAATTATAAAGCTGAATGAACACCTCTGGGAAAGTTGTAATTCATAAGCTTCATAAAGGCAGAGCTGGTGCACTGAATTGCATTAAATTATACATGTGTCAAATTGCCAGGGAGCATGCATTTGACATGTTTCTTTAGCTTTTCCAACCTCAATTTTCCCATTTGCAAAAGTGAAACCTTTTTTCCATAATAACTGAAATAATAATAATAATAATAATAATTTTACTGGATGTCTTTCTTTATTAGAGCCACTGTTTCAAAACACCCCTTTTGTAAGTCTGGTTTTATTTCATAATGGCTATTCTGCCACCATCAGTTGGTTTGCGCCGAATGTCCTGTAGTTATAGCAACCACACCTGCCACACTTCCACACTACAGCAGTGACGTCCACCATTTTGTCAGATCTGTCGCCAAGCAGACATCTTATATTTGTCTTTTAACCGAATGACCTTGTTGGAGCGTCATCTATAGGCTCCTCTGATCATCTCACTGCTAATCAATTAGCCACTATACCAGTGGTCTGGAGCTAATGTGTTGCTAATCAATCATTTTCAGCAAGTGCTGTGTAATCTACTTTTATTCTTGTGGCCCTTATGTGTATGTTTGTTTAGATAACTTTCATTTTTAGATTTTAAACATACTCACATGTGGTTTTTTGGTCATTTTGGTGCTCGATACAAGAAAAACCACAACGTACAACAATGCAAAAAGATGCTAATTTTTGTAGTTTTTCCCCTTAAATGCTCACATTTAACTTTTGAGTTGGTTTGCTTTGAGTTTTTATGTGTTTAATTAAATATTCACTTGAAGTTCACTGTGACATTCCCCTCCAAAAGAGGATAACAGGAACAAACATTGCGCAGGCTCCATTACAATACTGACTATTTTGATCTTCAACAGCAATAAATCCAGGGAAGGAGAAATAATATTTACTGTTCTACAGTATACACCATTAACTGGAAATGGATACTACATTTCCTCATAAGTGATTTCCTCTAAATCTGCTGTAAGAGAGAAAATGGATGAACTGAATGACACTCAGTGAAGGAGAATAAAGAAATATGCACATTACAGAAGACTCAGAATAGGTCCCTGGAGCCACAGAGGGTGTAATAAAGACGTTAGACTGATAAAAAATGGCTGAAGGACAAAAATGAGGAAAGAGAAACAGAGGCCAGATAAAGAAAAGAAAACACAGTGAAAGAATGGGGCCGGGCGAACTACATTCAAGGAAAATGGATGGAGACTATATGTCTATTGATGACCTCACCATCAGTCTCTAACCAGGTGTCAGAGGAAGAGGGAACAGGTGATAAGAAGGACCGTAGTTGCCAGGCAATTGATGGCTCCTTCTGCACCTTAAGGTGAGGGAAAAGAAGACTGATAGCAGGAGGGAAGATAAGAAGGGGTGGATAGATGGGAGGCTGGTGCAATAACCAACCTGAATGCCAAACACTTTGCATAGAGCTGCACTGAGGAAACAACAGAGCATCCACCAGGACTACGCTCAGTGTTGTGGGAGGTTGCCCCACAGACAAAATCCTCAGAAAAATATCTTGGAAATAATATTTCTGGAAGCCACATCTCATTCTCTGCATGCTCCACTGTTGCAGTGGTAAAATTAGCCAACATGCTCATGAGTTCATATGTTGTATACTGATGCAAAGCAAGCCAGATTTCAGCTCGCATGAAGGAAACGATCTGGTTCCATCAGGGCATGGCTGGTTCAATTTCACTGCAGTGCCGCTCATGTTCCCTCTGGAGCGTGTGTTGGTGTGTGTATGTGTGTGTGCGCACCAGTGTATTTATCCCGGTCTATTAAGACCCTGAGACCTGAAGCAAGCATGTAGCAGAGCTGTGTGTAATAAAGGAGATTATTTACTTATTCCTTAGGATTTCCAGCTCTGCCAGAATTCTCTCATCTCCAGTTTCAACAGTGTAGCTTCAGGACATGTTTCATCTCTGACATACCATTATTTCCTCCCTACTTCAGTGCTACTCATTACAATGTATGCTGTAAGTAGATACAGGCGAACATGTACATCACACTGGTGCAGTTCATCCAATGTACGCGTTTCTGCAGTTCTCTGAGGAAATGTATTTTTCGTTGTTTAAGTATTTATTACAGCACACTGTACCGCACATTTGAGAAAGTATTGCACGAGCGGATCTGACTCTTTTTGCCAGCCAGTATGAAAAGTGCATCCTGTAGTTTGGGGCCTGACAGGAAAAAACACTTTCCCTGTCATCTTCTGCCTGTCAGAGAAGCGGCTTTCAGAGGATAAAATCTCAAAGTTATGGATGTCTTACAGTACGAATCTCCAGAAAAACAGCTTTCCACGAGTGACACTAGTTAAGTGACACCACCTGATTAAGATTTTAGTAGCACCATCACAACAGTCAGCAGCTCCACTTAAGTCAATGAGATACGACGTATCTGTCTTATTTATCAGTGGTTTAGACGCAAAGAACTCAGTATTTGTGCGAGTCACTCACAAACTCCCACGTCCAGGTCTGAAGGCTGCAGACTCTCCACAAGAGGGAGCAGTGCAGTTAGACCATTCCCACAAATGCCAACACACCATCTATGGAACAGGAAAATGACAGCAGGACTTTGGCAAGCATGAAAATATTGTCACCTACGGGTAAAGGAGGTTAGATGCTGGTGCAATTTTAACACTTGTGCAGGGGATGGATGTTTGGGGTTTTCTTTTGGCTTCTGCATCCAGCACTCCAAAGAGAAAATTGTTAAAATTACTATATTGCTCTTGTTGAGGTAATTCAGTTCAATAAGATGCATTCAATGTAATGGCAACGTTTGGGGTTTGAAGCTGACCTGCGTCATTTGTTTCCTGTTCCCATCTATTTCTTTTTCCCTCTCTCAGTGGTGCAAACACCACAGTGAAAACGCTGAAGTAAGGAAGCTGAAAAAATAAAGCCAGGCGCTGGTCCAAAAGGAGCATTACTGGAGATCAATAAGATTTTGAAATCAATCCTAAATTACATTTCTGGCTGATCATGTGAAGGTAGAATGAGGTTAATAAGCAGTGGCTGCCACTGAGCACTGGGCTGCACTTTCATAAATATAAAAGGACAAGCAGTCAGGCAGCTCCATTCACAAACACTGATCTGTAATGCTACAGGGATGAGTGGGTGAGTAGATCATCAGAGCACCTACATTGCAGTGTTTTCATCTAATACTACAACAAATCCAAAAGGCCTCAAACAATGTTTACAGCAACACAGAACCAGTGTCCTCCACAGCCGCTGGACACGACTATAGCTGCAAACAGTAGCTTTATCTGCACTTTATAGTTCCCAACATTACAAATATTGTGTGTTTACTTTGACCCTAATGGCTATAGACACAACCGAGCTTCAGAAATTCCCTCCATTACATGTTCTGTATTGAACGTAGAAATCTACATATCTGACTTTTGTGGCTTAAATGCTCAAATAGACACATTTCAGAGAAATCTGACATTTCAAAGAAGCCTAATCTCATCTAAGTGCAGAAGTGAACAGCAGCACCAGCACCAAGCTTTGTTATCCAAGTCAAGTGTAAGTACTCGTCCTTTCTGAGGGGACTGTTGTACTTTTTACTTTTCAGTAGCAGTGAAAAGGTGGTTGTAAGAACATGTCTGTAAGTCAGAAATAAATATGGACTGTCTCAGCCTTGTCTGTGGGTTTGATACTGGCACAATCACAAGAGATGTGACATTAATGAACCAATTAAATGCTTTTTTACCTGTGACCACTTCAGACCTCTGACCCTGAGTGTAAATCTTGAGTGACAAGTTTGTGAACCCTGTGTGTAAACCACGCCAACGGATTCAGCCACAAACAACAGCGAGCCAGAAAATACCTTCAGAGTTATTTCAATTTAGTTTTAACAAGTGAGGAGACACCTCTGAATACCTAAGCACTGTGGGTGTAGGATTTATAAACGTGTAATGGAATGGTACTTAATTGTGAATTAAAACACTGAAGGGTAGCACATACCAAATAATGAGAACATGATTAGACACTGAATTGTTCTATGAGACCATTACTGATGTTTAATTTATTCAACCAACAAACTAGATGAATGGTAATTTAGAGAGCAGCCAGGGATGGATTACAGAACGAGAGCTAGGTTCGTGAAGGGGAGCGTCGTCAATTGTATAAATGGGCAAGAACGATTCTGGTGGTTAAGTACTTGAGAGAAGAGCTGAAATGATTAGTCTGCTGCTTAATTAGTTGATCAACAGAAAATTAATCTGAACACTTCATTATCAATTTAGCATTGAAGTCATAATTTAAGGAAATGCAGTGATTCCAGCGTCTCGAATGTGAATATCTGGTGGCTTCTGAAGTCTTCTCTGATGGTTTCACAGGTTTACTTGAACAAAACAGGCTATTTAAACATGTAACCGTGAGCTCTTTGCATTTGTTTTGGTGTGGAAAACGTCCACAGTTATTCAAAATAAGACATTTTGTTTTGAATATTAAAATACACACTGCGTTAAAAGAATCTCTTTTTTTCCCAGTCTCTTTGAAAGGAACAATCCTCTCAGGTCGTAAATGATGCACATGAAACAGTTCGACTGAGATACTTCACGTACGATTTGCCAATATGCCGTTCACTCAATGAGAGAGAGGAAGAGTAGGTTTTCTTTGACTCAGTGGAAACTTCACAGAGAGATTTAGAGAGCCCAAGGGTCCTCTTGAAGAAGAACAACAATAGAAACCTGGGGCTGGGTCCACCCACACATGGCCACACATCTGTCTGATCCTTTTTACGGTGCTCGTCTATGAGCCCATATTCTCTCTCTCTCATGTTAGATAACTGGAATTCACATCTCCCTGCAAACAACTCATACTAAACACCTACATACTTACAGACGCGAGTGGACCTGCACACACATGCACAAAGTTGGCCTATAGAGGTTATTGTACAAATTCTCCGTTTTTCTCCCTCTATTTCTTCTCTATTATGTTCATTTGATGTTAAACAATCTGTTTCCTGGAGGTTTGTTCAAGGTAATTACATTTTGAGCCGCCCATCAATCAGGAAGTGCAGGAAAGAGAAATAATAAAAAAAGAAGACATTTGATTTTGTGAAGCTCCTGGCTATTAATGTCATCCTCCTTTCCCCTTCCCGTCTTTCTCCCGTCTGATTTCCAGGGTAAACGTCCCTTCTAGCAGTCAGTGGCGGGCAGGGGGGTTTGAGGGGGGCATACGGGTTGCTGTGAGGCATGCTGGATAATATTCTCTAATGAGGCGCGCTAGCCATGCCACCTGGAACCCCACCAGTGGCTGAAATCTGCCTCTCTCAATCTCTGCCAAGAGTCACCCTCTTTGCATTTTCGCATGAACATCTCAGACTTAATTTCTCTTACAGTAACATTTCTCCCACCTGCAGGACAGACGTAAAAAAAACTTTCCTCTTTAAAAAGTTATTCCATCTCCACTTCACCCTCTACATCTAAATTAGAATCTGCCTCCTTACAGTATGTTGACCTACAAAATCAGCCTCCTTTATCTAACGCCTCCATAGTCAAATCTCCATAACAAATCTAGCCATTAAAAATATCCAGCCTGTAATCTAATATAGCTGCCATGGAGAGGAGGAACTGTCACAAAGTCCCATTTCTGTCGTCCTGTAGCGACACTTTTTTTTACCCGGGCCACTGTATATCTGAAGTATATCCACTCTGTCCGCCTACATGCAGCCAAAAACCTCTGGCATCGTCCCACTGCAGCTCCTCAGCAGTCAGCAGAAAGAGACCCGGCGCTCAGTCCAAGGATCGGAAAACGCTTACGGCAAAGGAATGACTGTCAGTTAATATATTCCCTGATGTTAATCCAGGTGAGCTAATGTACGAGAATTAGGCGACCCCAGTCCATATCTGAGGGGGGTATCTCGTGGCCTCTAAATTCATAAAAGGAGCACTGTTGAGATGGGTGGTTATGAGGCATGACACTAAGTTTTCATATATTCCACTGTGGGTTTGTGTCAGTGTGCACGTGTGTGTGTGTATTTGTGTACTGTGGTGGAGGGGTTTGTGGCAACCGTGGGGAAGGGATGAGGACGAGTGGGATGCAGCAGACAAAGGAGTGGTTGTTTATTCAGGGAACAGTCGTCTGTCCCTGGAGCCTGCTTATCTATTCTCCAGGGTGAGTTTGTGTGTGTGTGTGTGTGTGTGTGTGTGTGTGGGCATCCATGCATAAGAATGTGCATCTAAATTAATTCTGATAACCTTGCAAATACATGTGTGGAAAAAGCTAAATGTTTTCCTTTTGGTGGAGTGTGTGTGTGTGTGTGTGTGTGTGTGTGTGTGTGTGTGTGTGTGTGTGACCACTCAGCATCTTTTGTCAGTTCCACAAATTTTGCTTCTGTCCAACGAGGAGCTTTGAGTCAAAATGTGAGAAAAGCAAAATGACTAATCATACCCACCATTCCTGTGAAAACAGACGTCAATACTATTAGAGGAGCGTACTGCACATGAAGATGTCTTGGAGGGGCTGGGCTGCTGTGTAGTTACTGGTTAGGCAAAACACACTTAACTTTCAAGGTCGGACGAACACAAAAATCAGTAGGCCGGTAACAGAAAAAAAACAAAACAAGCGTTACTGCTACTTTTCTCTAAGCCTCCCTGAGAGGTGGTTTGGAGTTTAAGGCCCTGAATGTTGTGTAGTCCAATTTGGGAGTTAGCATAAGATAAACTTTAAGGGTCACAAAGTGATTAAAGACATAGAAGAGAATATTTATTTCTGGTCAACAAAATTCTGTTCATTTTATCTGACTTCTATCTAACTTCTGGGTACTTTCACCACTTCAGGTCCCCAAAAATCATTCAAATAAAATAAGCTGAAAAGGAAAAACCACCATCTCAGCTCATGCCCACACCGAGGCCGTAACCCCTGATGAGGAGTTTTACAGCACCTCTCTAAAAAATGTAACAAAGCTGCTTCATTTTAAGGCTGGTGGAGTCTTTCAATCAAAGACAAATTTACTGAGGAACTGGCTAAATATGCAAGAACAGCGACACAATACATACTGTCAAGAGCCTTGTGCAGTGAAAATCGTCTTTGGAGGTCTGTATTTTGAAAGAAACACAGAGGAGGAACTCTATAGCTTCCCATCTGGTTGTACTTATAGTCTGGACGTGCTAGAGAAAACACTGATGAAGGTAGAGGAAATACAGGGTGAACACTTCTGGAAAAGCATATACTCTCTGTCACTGTCGAATGTCAAAGATGTTGAAACCAGATGTTGACTCCTGCTGTTAATAAAATTTCTGCTCCGTTCTCACAGGTCACACCATATATGGGATTTTACACACCAGGATTTGGGCTTGCTAACCGTATGGCACCACACATGCATGTAAAGCCTATGACATGAAACACATTCTGAGCATCTGAAGAGCCACTTTTGTTTCTCCTCATGGTTCGTCTGAGCATTAGCTCCGAGGTTCATGTCATTAGTGATTCTGCTATCGACAACATTCACTCAAAAGTAAGTGAATCAGTAGTGGCGTTCAATAGGGTCGAGCATTGTTGGAGTTTTCTCCTCTTCAGTCACTGTCATCATCTCAGCTGCCCTGAATGTTGACCATTCCCCTAACTTGGCACATTAGACTTTGTCCAATATGAGCAATGTATATTGTACTTAATACTTTGTTTCATGACTTTATTGGACTTACTATAGAAGTAATGGAGCTATTAAAATCACAGTTGTTTTTGGATTTCTGCTAAGTTTCGCAACTTCATATTTCCAGTTATTTCCATTTCCCCACCTGGTTTTGATTGCTGTATGAGGACTTGAGTCTACTGCCTCGTTGAGAAAACGTTGCTCACATCGGGCTATACAAGCCAAAGCCCCAGAGGGCTTTACAATCAAAATGACCATCCATCCCTAGATAAGAACGAACTCTTTTAACAGGGAAAATCTCAGTAAAAGCAAGACAAACAGTGATAGCAATGATAAAACTATGATACTACGAAGGAGAACAAAAATACTATGTAAATTAAGTCCAAACATATATGAAGAATATGGATGAGAGAGGACATCAAGCAGCTTCCAGGTGCCATCAAGTGCCTGGTCAGACCTGCATCACAAAAACCCCTCTGAGCCTTGAACACCACACAGTTAAACCAAAGTTGACTCCTGAGTCCAGTCTCCCTCTATCCAAACACTTCACTAAGACAAACATGCAATAATAACTTTCTAACATACACAAGCACTGCCCAGTCCATCTATAGAAATAAAACTGTCATTATTGGAGACGTGCACAGGGATTTGTGAGGCTTCGCACTGTTGGAGGCTCTGCCCACAATGGTTTGTTTATCCAGCTGTCTGTCTGGATAAATCCGCTTGGCTGGGAAGGACTCAGTGGTGGAGAAATACATTCCAGGCTCACAGTGGATGAAACGGAGGCAAACTCTAATGTGTAATGAAAACACTCTGGTACAGGCATTCGCTTGTAATGAATGAGGCTGAAACTGACACATAAAAAGCCACTTTAAACGTATGTGCAGGAAACATATGACCCATTGTACTCAAGCACAAAGACGCTCACCGATCATATAGGAAAGAGCAAAGAGAGTGACAGCGAATTCTCCTCCGCTGTTCGGAGGTGAAACAAAAAGGAGACAAAGATGATGTTCGGTCATGAAGGGGAATCAATAACTAATCCACCTGGATTACTTCAAAGGCACAAGGTGCTCTGGTAACAAGTACTGCTTGACAGTATAAGGCTGTGACATGGTAAAGTGTGCGCCTCGAGCTTTGTGCTCACAGATTTCATAAGAGAGTTCATGCGGAAACGGCTGGACTACACAAAGCAACACAAAGCAACACAAAGCAAAGGCATGTTGATGCCATGTTTCACTCAAAGTCCATCCAATACACAACTAAATACTTCATAACAGCTGAATTTATAAACATTTCAGAGTTGTTAGTGGCTAACCTTGAACTACTACTCATTTTTTGTTGTAAACCCAGAAAAAGAGGCCAGCAAGAGGAGAATGTTTAAGTGGATCTCTTCCCACTTACGTATTTCTCCTGGGGTTCAACAAGTGAAGTTCTTTTGGCTTGAGAGAAGTGACAAATGCTGGGGTGGAAAATACAGGCGTGTGAGTAATATATGTAAAATTCCTTTGGAGTGTAGAGGGATGATATAACAGCAGCGCATGTCCGAAATTAGCATATCGTATGTATTTTTACCGTTCGTATGGGAGAGAAAACAAGCTGTGAATGCATTCACAGTTACATTATTAATACAGCATGAAATTACCTCAGTTGTCAACTGTTGGCAGAGTTGTGCATGAGCGCTGAAAGACCACATCCATCGAATGGGCTCATTTTGGGTGAATGATGAACTGAACGTATCAGCGTGCAGCTAATGAAAGTGAACGTCATTAATGTTTGTGTGTCTTGCAGCGCTCGGCATGTCGACCTGCCTTACTCAACCCACCCAATGAAGGCAACGAGTACTGGCCAATCAGGAGCAGACTAGGCCGGTTTATGACTTTGCAATCCTGGGGGAGTTTTATGAACAAATCAGTACAGATTCCAAAGGACAAATCTCACATTTTTATGTAAATTGCGCCTGCAGGGTTTGAAAAACAAGTCTTGGGAAACATCAGTGAGTGAATGATGATCACAAGAAATCATTAAGGTAAGACCACAAGCCAACAGCCGCAGAGTTCCTCCACCCAAATCAAACTCACATTTTGTAAAGGACCGGTAAGACATTTGTGACTCTAGATTATATTGTAGGAGATCTGCAGCCTGTGCAGCTCATAAAACAGAATAAAATAACATGAAGTAGTTCATTTGGGACTGTGAACTTATCAGATTTAAAAATGGTGAACTATGATCGCGAACTGGTTCATTTTGGCGCATATGAGCTGAACTTTGATCGAGCTCTTGTCAAGCGTGAACTTGCACAACACTGATTGCTGGACTGGCTTCACCTTCGGGTTACATTATGTAGTGTATGAGCACAGATGAGCATTTCAGAGTGGCTCAGCTCAGCTCAGGGTGTGAAGGAGCTCAGCTCTGTGCGGAGCAAATGAACAGTGTGTGTTCTGATGCGGCTGTGGGTTACAGTGGCTGACTCAGCTGTAATGAGATATAAATGAGATGCTGGATAATTTAGGCTGGCGAGGGGGAGCAGGAAAGGAAAAAGGAAGCAAGAAGACGGAAAGGCAGGGAGACACCAGCTGTTGTTTCAGGTGATCCGCTAGGGGAGACACAGCTGTCCTCTTAACCCGAGTGTCCTCCCTCTCCATCATCGCTTGTGATACCTGCTGTATTACGAGGCTGAAAGGTCCTGCAAACCCACAGTAAACTCACAGAGGACAGTTTAATTATTTTGCCTGATTAAAGCTCTTCTCAGGACTGTGTGTGTGTGTGTGTGTTTGGTTGAAATCTACCTCGCTCAGTTTGTTGCACCTGATGGGACAAACTTCATCTTTATCTGTCTCATTAGTACATGAGATCACCCTACAAGCGTTCAAGTCAACTTATCTGCATTATAGAAATGACTTGACACCGAATAATACAGAATATCCAGCAAAACACGGGTATTTGATGTCAGTCAAAGTCCATTGTTCACGGTAATTAAACCCAACTTTAATGGATACAATGCCGTAATGTGTATGCACCGTATTTTTAATGCTCACGCGACCAGCCCTGCTGTCATGTCACTGTTTTATGTTGTTACTGATGAATGAATAAATCTCGCTCATCTCTACCATCCATCCCACAGCACGAGCAGAGATCTGGTCAGACAGAG
Source organism: Chaetodon trifascialis (assembly GCF_039877785.1). Lineage (NCBI taxonomy): Eukaryota > Metazoa > Chordata > Actinopteri > Chaetodontiformes > Chaetodontidae > Chaetodon > Chaetodon trifascialis. The sequence goes on from NC_092060.1 coordinate 22,458,574, forward strand.
TAAGTGAAAACACCTGTGTGTGCATGCAGGGCTGCTCATGTTTCTCACAGCAGACGTTTTGGCATGTCGAAGCAGAAAAAGCACAGGTGGAACTGATAACATCAAAATCGAGAGCAGTCCATTGAGGTGAGGGAGTTCCAGTGTGCTGGTATTATGCATACTGGCTCACTGGCATAAATTACTGAGATTTGATGGAACCGAGGCATTGTTAACACAATTGCTTTGACCTGCGCTTTTCCCGCTGTGACAAGAGTAAACGTCTGTTGTGACAATAGGTCTCTTATTTCCTTCCTATTACACAAACACAGCCCAAAACCAACAAGTATACGCACCTGGTTTAAGTACGGCAGAGGGTCTGAATAAGTGTAACAGCAGTTTAATTGACCTTTCCTGCAGAAGACTTTTTGACCTGCCAAACACAATTGCGGCCAATAACATCGCTAATAAGTGCATTCCCTTCATGTGTACCAGCTTCAGTTGTACATGCTGCGCCCCTGGCTTAATGGCATCCTTAATATGGAACAGAGCCATCATTAATGCTGTTTTCCTGCTAAGACAAGTTAAAACATCTGCTGTTAAAAATGCCCTGAAAACACTGCAGACGGGGTTCCTCCACATTTTCCATCTGAAAAATTCCATACTTTTCCAGACTCAAATTTCCAGACGGCCATATCAGACATTGGAATACAAACAGTTTAGTTTTTAATATGCAAAAAAAAAAAGAAAAAAGGTTTTAATATGCAACTATTAACATGTAGGCTATGTTACACTGACTACATAAGCTACTGTGTTGGCAAGTAATTGCCAGAAGATTGTAGCTTGGTACTGTAACTCATACAAACTTATCGTTACGAGATTGGGACATTTTCTTTCAAACTAATTTGGTTAATGAACGTCTGGATTTGGTACAGTTATAAGGCACCTGGGGCAGAGCTGTGACATACAGGCGTAGAGGCATCTGTGCATAGGAGTGCACGTTCAGTCGCACGCCATGCTTCTCGCCTTGCTTTGAACGACATGCAGCCCGCTCTGGCCCCTGCTCTCTGACACAGTGGTGAACATTTGGCTGGCAGCTCAAGATCAATTTGCATTAAGAAATTCAGAATTTTATATTTTAGCAAACAGAAAAGAGACGATTATCACTTATTATTATTTATCCAGACCTGGACATTACTGAAATCAAATTCCACACTCTTCCATGTGTAAATGAAGGTCAAGAGGAGGACCCTGGCACTCTCAATGCACACTTCATCTGAAAAACACACTCTTGAATGGATGCATTTGTATCCAGCATGCAGTCTTCATCTCTAATATTAGGTTCAGTCCCTCTGCTTCCCTTCTCTTTCTGAGAAGTTCCTCCACATCTTGTGTCTTCTTTCTCCCTTACTCCTCTGCAGAAAGGCTTTTGTTTACCATGTCTGAATTATGCCAGGCCTGAGTGTGTGTGTGCGCGCGCGTGTGTGTGTGTGTGTGTGTGCTTTCCTTAATATTTCTCGAGGACTGCATTTGGATGACTGTTCGTCTCCAAGTGCGCACACACATGCATCGACACACACGTACACACAAGCCTGGCATATTTCAAATATGAAAGTGCATTTCAGCTAAGAAGTGGGAAGTGATTTATAAAAGGCTTTAGGGAAAGGCTTTCTACTGAGGAGAGAGAAAAGACATGGCAGAATAACTCTTCAGAGATGGAGAGTGGGAGGGTGCTGCTGAACCTAATGTTACAGATAGATAGCAGAACAATCAGTAAAGCTGAATATTATAGAGCTAGATCAGAATACAGTAGCTCAACCTTGTGCTTACAAGATGCTCCGCAATGTTGCAATAACATAGGAGGAACAATCAACTGAGGGAAATTTTATTCTTTCAATCCCCATAACCTGCTGTTTCAAACTGTTAAACAGACGCCATTAAACCAACGACAATGGACTTTTTGTCATCGCATGGCGCTGAGCTCAGCTGTTTACGGTGCACATTACCTGTTTGTCATACCAATAGAGGAGCGAGCAGAGATGAGGAAAACATCTCTATATGCTGTTATGTGATGATCTATATGTTTTTGGCTGACAATGCTGGGAAAATGAACTGAGTACGAGGGGTTCATGTGATGGTATGTTTAAGGCTGTCAGTGGCATGGACTGAACATCAAGTATGCAAGCGTCAGTCACTTTTGTTTATTTGTTTGTGTGCATTTTATCAAGATATTATTGCCGATATAAGCAGCTGAGAAAAAAGCGAGAAGTTAATGAAATACTACAAAAGAGTGATAATTAGCATGTGCCATTAACAGAAAGATAAGCCGTGGTTTTGGCTTTTTTAACTTAATGTGGAGCTGTAAAGGTTGACAACAAAACCTGCTGCTTTTCACTGATATCGTTTTGAGTCACACCAGCCTCTGTTAGACAGGGCTTGTGTGTCGGTGCATGCCATCCTAAGACTGTTTACAGCATTGCAATCCAAACTTGGAATAAACAGGATGAGCTGAGTCACCAACATACATATTTTAAATGACCAACGCAGCCACATATGAGCCTCCATTTGCTAATCCTTCAAAGCCACAGCAGCAGATAGTTTCCACTCCCGAACACGAAAGCGGTCGAAGACAACGTGGCTGATCTGCAGATCGACCACTTCGCAGATCTAAAACCTCGTCCTACACAATAACAAAAAGTCAATTCTTATTATCTTAGATGCATAATTGAACTCATCTTAGATGCAAAAAGAGCTGCCAGCTGATCTTTGAATACAGATTTTTTTTAGAATCTTAACAGTTTATACAAAGGGGAAAAAAGACCGAACGTAATTATTATGATGGGACAGGGTGGCCCAAACTGGGGATACTGTGTGTATAATCAGCAAAATGGTCTTTTTAACATGACAAAGCCACAAGATCTGGAGGTAAGGAAGCCTGTAACTAGATACCAAATTCCAATAACAGCACAGTTATTGAGATATACTTTCAACTCATGGTTCTGGTTTGGGTGTTGTTTGGCCGGCAGTGTCTTACCTGGCAGGAGTTGCTGCCCAGTCATTCCAATGGGAGGCATCCCCAGGTTATTCATGGCTGTTGCCCAGGCGTTGGGGTCTGACATGGGCATTGTCATCGAGTTGGAGTCCATTGTCATGTTACAGATCCCTTCTGCAGGAAAAAACAACAAGGGACAGAGAGAAGAGTCAGTACTGCTCCTGTTCCCTCTAAATCATCATGATATAGAGTCATTCCAGAAGAGTAATCGTGTTACGGCAAAGACTGAGGGAGAGGATTTTCAGCAGCATGGGGTGCCATCATCTCCAGCTGCCTCCTTTCTATAAATCGTTCCTTTAATTCTGTGGTCTGTCTGCGGGGAGAGGAGAGGGGGAGGCCACTGTGACCCTGCAGTCTGTCTGACATTGTAGTGATTTCAACAACACTGTCATTCAGAGTTCGAGTTTGTTCAGTTTCTGCACCGAGCTAGAACACCCTGGCCTTTTGACACTTCCCGTCTCAGTGACCTGCACTGAGAGTCCGCTGGAAATGCTGCAGTGTGACTGAAAAAACTGTCACACGAATGCAGCATCACGCTCGTATAGGCACAAGCAGATTTTAAAAAACAGTAATGTATTCATATACCTACACAAAATATACACCAATGAGTACTCCACTGAAAGATCAGGGCTTTCATTTGCAAGCCAGAGTAAGAAAATAATACAGCGTAAAACAAGATTATCATGGCACTAAGCACAAATCCTGATGCTATCAGGCATTTGCCAGGCGCTCTGCGACTAAACCTTGGAAAAATCTCCAACTTAGCACGACAAATACACACACATCGTCTCAAACTCACAACCCCAGACTCATGGTTTTCTGCCAAGTGTTGCATAATAAAGCAAACACATTTAGGTCCCCATACTAAAAACCCTGAAGTAAAGTCAACATGAACGCATCATACATCCACCGGCGGCTCGTTCTCCCCATCTGCAGTCGATTTCACAGCTCTAAATGCTCTTTAATTCTTTCCTCTGGTCGACCTCTTTCTCTCTGACGGACCTGTAAATTGCTGTGACTGCTGGCTAAGCCAAGCTGCCCTCTTCTTTCCTGATGCCAGAGCCAACACTACTGTTTATAATGAGACGCGCTGCACACCGCACACACTTCACACCTCAGAAGGTCTGTGGCAGGGCGCACTGTGGAGGTTACACTCTGCTCTATGTGTGTGTCAGTCTGCAAAACAACCACTATATTGGTATTCCTGGTGTTCAGACACAGCTGGCAATGTGTAATAATGTTATTTGCCTCTTTGCCTCCCTCTCCGTGCTACTAATTTCGGGGCTGTCTGCTGTCACTGCCATAGAGAGGCCTGATAAAACCGCCTGTGTGTTGCTGTGATAATGCTGCTGACGAGGACTTCACAGGCGTGTTAACGAACACAACCCTATTAACTTGGGACACTTTCGAGGACTTAAAATGAGGAGGAGAGGAGCAGTGGCGAGCTGTTTTATGGCAGTTTTATTGGAGTTTACAGTACATTAACTGCCGCCACTGCAGTATTGATGGATACGCACAATCAGGGTTTGACAGGTGATGTCCTCAATATAACTGATTACTCTTGCTTGGCTAATAAAAACAATGATAATTAGAGCTGGAAAAAATTCATGTTGATATTATGATAGAGTTCAGTGTGGTCTAGGTTCTGGTATCTGTAATATTGAGATATATCCTAAATTTTAATGCTGTGTTAAGTCACTGAGTGCCACTTGTAATGCAAATTATATTTGTATACATTAAACAAAACAGCTTTCTATTTGCTAAGCTTGAACCAGCAAACGTTTGCTTGATAAAAAGCTACAAATCAATGACTACAACATCTAATATCTCTGTTTGCCAATATCATACATTTGCTAATTAATCAAAAATAACTTGTTTCTCCAGAAAATGCACTGTATCAGGACATATATTGTTACAGTGGTCTACAGTGATATAAATGCATGTTATGTGTACAGTCCCATGGCAGATTTGATCCATATACAGTTAATTCTCCAACAAATAGTCTTCAGTTAAACGCCATGCAATGTGACCTCACTTAAAATCCATACATCCATTTGTCCTCCCATTTAATCCACTGAGTTGTGACTGAAAAGCCAACATGGGATTGCCTTTGATGGGAAATGATTTGAGGTCATTGGATTTCCAAAGACATTCAAACAGAGTTCATTTCTGTTCCTCACTGGAGTTCTTATTGATTATGAGGCTCATGTGTGAAGTGGCGTGCATCTGACTGGGTGGGCCATCGACATTTAAGTGCACTGTAAGTGCTGGGTCAAGAACTCCTCCAAATAACTCCACTACAGTAGCCTTCTGACGTGGCCAACAAACAGTCTGAATTTGACTCATACACCCTCCAATTCATCTGTTTGCCCCTTGCTCCCATTAATTTATGCAATTCCTGTCAATCTCTCTTCATTGTACTGTTCTTTCTTCTGTTGCCAGTCCAGCATCGACTCAACTGCATTCAACTGTCTCATGTTGTCCCAACACACACACACACACACACACACACACACACACACACACACACACACACACACACACACACACACACACACACACACACACACACACACACACACACACACACACACACACACACACACACACACACACACACACTCCTTCATAAATCAATTATACTTCTCAGATTTGCAGCTCTGTGCGTCAATCACTGAGGGCTTTTGATTTTTGCACAGCACAGATGACCTTGAGGGCAGGAGTCAGCCTTGTCCCCCTTAAAGGAACTATCCTCCAACATCACATCAATATATGGAGCTGAGGGAGGAACGGCAAACAGCAGCAGCTAAAAAGAAAAAATCAACACAGGGATACACACATGTGCAAGCACACACCCAGGCACAGATACACACAAGTTAACCTTGCCAGAGAAGAGGAATGGGAGCCAGGGACAATACTGCCAATGAGGGAATCAATGTTGGTAAATATTTTTAACTGAAAACATGGATTAGAGCACTTCGCGTTGCTGTTTTGACATCAGGCGCCGGCGTGGAATAAAAGTACCTAATTGAATCCCCGCGGTTTAACTGTTTATTCCAAGGTCAAGAGATCAGAGAAGGTAAAAATCGTAAAAATAAGTCAAATTATTTTCAGCTGTTGGCTCAATTTAGCCCGAGTTCATACAAATGGCAAGTCTAATTATACAACCTGAATAATCTAATCATGTGTAGCTAAGACCTCATGACACAAAGATCCAAATGTAGAACTCTGTAGAGCCAAGCTTAATATACATAATTCAGGTTAAGCTCGGCTAGATTTAAGTAGAGCCACAGGTGGAGGTTACATTTATCTCTTCTGACTGGGTGTCAAGATTCGGGTGTGTAAATGTGGCGGGTAGTTCACAGTTACCAAATTAAGAGACTTCTTGTGAAAATGAGATCATGTGAAGACAACTCAAACAGGAAAATTCCATGTACTGTTGCATAATACGAGCCACTGAGGTCATACACCTGCTCAAAATGTGAATTTAAAGTATAAAGATGAGACGATAACACTCCAAATAATGCATGCGGTGAAATGATTAGCTGATTAATAGATTAGTCATTTCACAGGATCTCAACTGGCAGCTCTTGATCAGTCGCTGAAATCATTTATTAAGCAGAAATGCCAAAAATTCACTGGTTCCATCCTCTCACACGTGGATATTTTCTGGTTTTCCTTTTGGAATCAATTAATTAATCAAGAAGAAAAATCAACAAAATACCAGTGAATGCAAAGGTAACTCAAGGAGCATAATTCTAAACAATGACAATAAAAAGTAACAAATGCTAATTGAAATGCTGTTAAACCCCCCCGTGCGCGACTCACTGCACCACTATCACCATGATACATTTCTGCGTGGATATTTCCCATGGCAATTAAAGTGATAGTAATTTTGATTCAGCAGAGGTCCGCCCCAGGCCATAGCTTTCCTGATACTTGTTCTCTGCGGACTGCGACCAGCTTTTAGCCTCCCTGAAAGCTCCCCCAGGAGGCAGATAGGAAATTAGGTCATTTAAAGGCCCATTGGCCGTAAGCCCCAACAGCAGGCAGAGAGACGCTAGGGCCCATTTAGTCTAAAACGCACATGGTGTTAACAGCTAACTACAGGTTTATTACAGCCCCTAGAGGGCAAATCAAGAGGCAGCTAAAAAGATGAGGGCCGGAGACAAAGAGAGAAAGGAAAGGTCGCTTTTAATAGACAGATGCAATGCTGACGAGACAGAATGACAGAAGGATGAGCCAAGTAGAAAATGAAAGCTGCCTCAAATTGAACTTCGAACACTGCAGCAATGAAAGATGCACAGAGGCCTGATGACAGCCATTATGTCCAAAAACCTACAATTAGTGTATAATATAAAGTCATGGCTGAACATGAAGTGGCTGAGCAGACAAATGAGCACAATTAAGTTCCAATACGTGTCCTCCAACCAAAGGCGAAAAATCAAACCTTGGAATGATTGTTGCTGGCTACTTCCTGAATTCTCTGAGAGGTTTGAGACAAAGCATTGGAGGAGATGTTTCCTTCTGGAAGGGTGTGTGTGAAGTGCCCTTGCTTATGAATGGGAAGTACATCGAAAAAATGCCTCCGGCGCACAATTGCTCTCTGAGAGCGGATGCCTCTTTGACCTTAATCTCCTGAATGCAGGTCTGTATGTTTGTGCATTGTGTGTGTGTGAGTAGAGGTGGGTCAAAAGGCACCTTCAGGGTCATTTGGAAAAATAAGTCTCATCACAACGTGAGAAGAACAGAAGGATAAGATGATCAGTAGAAAACCTTGTTTAGAGGACAATGTGAACAACCTTATCTCTGATGAATCATCAAAGCCTGCTGAAAGCAGAGAAATGTGCTTCTTAAGATCAATATATTATTTTTCAGTCATAAGACACACACACACACACACACACACACACACACACACACACACACACACACACACACATACACACACACACACACACACACACACACACACACACACACACACACACACACACAGAGTGTCTGTTAAATAATGTATAAGTGCCCTTCTCTCCGCTTCTTTGATCTGTTAATTATGATAAAACTGGTAGGGGTCTGGTGATTAGTGATGGCACAGTGAAGAGTGCCCTGGGTGTTACATTACACAGCGTCTCATTTAGGACCGAAAAGAAGACAACAAAGTGAAGATGTAAAGATGTCAAGACGCCTGAAGACCCGAGCCTCGTGGGACAAAATAAAAACAGTGGGGAGAAACTCGCCACCATTTCTCTCCCAAATCACCGCGACATATTCTGATAAATACATTTGTTAGCATGAGCGGAGTTCACGGACATTGAGTCCTGCTGAGGAGGCATCCGCGCTGACCGCATGTCCCGCCTCATGCTCTGTGTTGGTCATCACAGGGACAAACAACGTGATTCACACTAAAGCTGCAAAAATCTGGATGAGAATCACAATTTTCTCATTCAGATTTGAGACAAATTTCTCTCACGTTTCTTACAGAAACCAGTTGTGAGCACTTGGCATGTATAATGTGTTGCTACATGGTTAGGAATCAGCTTAGCCTGATAGATTGTATGAATTTGTGACGTTTTCCTGCAATGCTGCGACTATGCTATTGTCTTTGACTGGCTAGTATGGGTCAACAATTGGACAATATGTGAACTAATATAAATTGTCTACCAACAGTTTACCCCTTTAATACTTCTGGATGTATTAGGCCACTATCAGTCAAAGCATGGATTCCCTCCGAGAAGAAGCTGTAGCAAAGCAAAAGCAAAATATTCACAATCACAGCAACCAAGTACGTGCATGCATGCATGTGTTAATGCATGCATACGCACACAAACTCAAAAACAATATTTTGAATGAAATATGGATATATTACAATTTTTTTGGATATTTATATTTAGAACAAAAAAACACTCCTTCGGTGCAGCCCTAAATGTGATGAAGTTTCTTAATTTATTACCAAGTTTTTTTAAACATTAACATTTTTCAAGTGATATTCCACAAAAACGTGCAAGGATATATTATCAACTTTGAAAATAAAATTACACACACACGAAAAATTTCGTCCATATCATTCACTGATACTGGTTATTTTGATTATGTAGTTATTGAGTTTTTTGTTTTGTTTTGTTTTTTGCATGCAGAGCACACGATAGACATGATGGTAACACTGAAAATCCACAATGCTTGACTGCAATCAAGTAAATGTGGGTGTAAACAACAGAGGTCAGCTTTGCAGATGTTTTATGAAGAGGGAATGAGGTGTTTTTTTTTTTGTTTTTTTTGTTTTTTTTTAGACATAAGGATTCACACAATACGTTTTGGAGCGCAAACAGAAATTTTGTTTACAAGAAAATTCCACAGGGAGCCTTCAAGTTGACAGGAATCTTGTTAGATATTACAACAATAAATAGGTTAGAGAGGCTGAACATGGGAAAACAGAATGACCTGCTGTTGAATGGCTGTCTATAATGTCATTACTGAAACTGAAAGAGCGATGGCTTTTTACTGTTATGGGAAAAGTAATTCTATTAGCCTCCAAAACTGGGTGAGAGACAACCTCGGGCATATTCATGCACAAAGAATTTGTGGGACAATGCCTCATTCAATTTCTGTGCTACCTTAAAAATGCGATCCTAATGCTGAGTCCCTAAAGATCTGCCGAAAAATGAGTTGCATGCAGAGACTCGTGTTCATTGCAAATAAATCCATTGCAATTTGATGGCTGGGAGTGAATCTATGTTGCCTTTGTGTTTAACAGGTGACCATGGCCCCAGTGCAGTGGCAGCAGCGGAGGTTGTCAAATCAAATTACTGCCTCCAAAATTGGATTGGAAAAACTAACCTGAACCCAATCCACAGCAGAGGTGACTGAAACTCCAACTCCAGCAAAATACTAGAGCAATGCATATCCAACCCATATTATAATCCAATCAGGCGCTTGTGCTCATAAAAATGCGTCCATTTGCGACACTCATGACTCCTGTGAGTCAAAGTGCAGCGAATCCTGCTTGCTTCACAGAACTGAAAAATGATCAATTTTTTAAATAATCAATTTGCTCTTCAGACTGACAGGGTCCCTCATCAGAATATGATTGATTAATTTCTTCACTTGTTCTACCTGATGAATAAATCCATTCCCAGCAGACTGAAGAACACATTCATATAGCTTTAGAGAAGATGTGTCAGTCTGTATCTGATCAATGAAAGCAGACCACCTCATCAAACTGTCGATCACCACAGAGCAGTCGAGAGCAAACAAACAAACATGAGAAACATGAGAATTCATCCAGACAAATCGTTCACATTGAGAGGCACTAAATAATACTGCTGATGTGATGACAGAGCAAATTAAAGATGCTCGGTCTTGACTCCAACAATCTTTGCTCAGCAACTACAGCTAAATGCCTGATTACAATTCCCAAACTGAGCTCCAGCTCTTGGTTTGAAATGGCTGAATGCTGAAGACGACTCTTTTAAAAAGCAGAGACTGGAGCAAATGAAGCAAAGACTGATGGGAGACTCTTGTACATCAAAAGCTGCAGAGCCATAAACCAACTGAAATGACTTCTGCTTTCTTGATGGATGAATTTATAGTCTTTTACAGACAATGGCAGATGACAGGAAAAACAGATACTCGGTGGGCATCAGCATTTATCTTACAAAGGAAGAAATCTCACAGAAGACTTCCCTGGGCAGACTAGTTATGGTAAACAACCCAGTTTCTATTGCCTTATCAGGGGCTATTTTTATACAAATGGAGCAGAGGCACTCGTGTTCGTGTCAATGTTGTCAAGGAGGAACATCCGTTCCTGGACAGGAGCATGACTCTTTCCTTCCTTATCGGGCTGAGAGAGGTGACAGACAAGAACAGATTACTCTGATATGTAAGAGGGGAGTAAGAAGGATGGGAGATAAAGTGCATGAAAGAGAGAGGGAAAGAAGTGAGATCTCAAACAGAGCTGTAGCCTCAGCGAACCAATACCACAAAAGCATTCGAGATAATATGATGCGAGCTTGTCTGGGGAATCTATAATGCAACACATGGGGCAGTAAAAACTGGTGTTTGGTGAGGAAATTCATAAAGCTGACACACTGCCTCGTGACGTTTCTGCAGTGCTAACATTTGAATGCGTCAGACAGCGGACGCTTTGTGAGGGTGAGGTGGAAGCAGCAGAGAGTACTGCTCTGCTTGGACAATGCAAGTGATTGGGTGGTTGGAGGTAGAAATAATCAAACTTTGGCCTCTACTGGTGTTGATTTGACTTGACGTGGTGTTAGATTCTGACATTTCTGATTGGTCAGAATAATAATAAAATGCTTAGTCTTCACCTGCCAGTAGAACCAGGTACAACTCTGTCCGGACAAAGTTCAACTTGAATTGCTGCAGAGGCAAGAAACTGCTTCCAGTTGTGCTGCAGCACAGCTGGCTTGACAGCTCCTGAGCATCAGCAGCATATCCTCTGTTTACACCGGGATCGCCACCATGTAAACAGACTCTTCTCAAACACAATCCCTGCTGGCTGCCGTGTTTCATCTTCGTCATATTAATGCAAAACAACACCCGCATCAGTCACATTCCTCATTGGTTGTACAGGCAGTGGAGAAGATCGATTGGAAGTCTATTTATATGCATGTTTTATGATGTGCACGAATTCAGGCAAGGCAATCCAAGAACTTGTATCACAATGTAGCTCAATTTCTCTGTGAAAAGTCCCTGAATCTACAACTTCATGTCAACTGAGTCTAGTCCATCTGCTGAGGAAGATCATGTGGCACAATTGCGAGCTCCAGAACACTACATGGACCTTGTGGGGAGATGTTTTTTTTTAATGAAATAAGTAGATAATCAATACAAAGCACCCTAAACGAAGACACAACCGCCATCTACAAGCAGGAAAATGACTGCGTGACCAACAGGAGGCAGGAGCACACTGATTGTGACATTGATCTTAATGATGCAACAAACCAGCTGCTACTGATCTGTTAGAATGATGAGCTCAAAGAGACAGGAAGTTACTTTAATGAACAAATTTACTGAGATGCTGCTGACATCCTTCTGTCCACAGTGACAGCAGTGAGGAGAAGCAGATTACTGTCATGTGTTTCTGTCACACCTGAGAGAAAAATGCTTCACAGCTGGGAAATCTGTGAAACAAATGTTAAGCATGGGAACAGGTCTATCCTTTTGGCTTATTAATTTGAACATGCACGATGAATTACAAAAGCATCATATAATGTAAAGTCTTTTGTCATTTGCTGGCAAATTAATTCAAACATGCGCACTGAAGCATAAAACTGCATGAAGCTTGATTCAAAAATATGCTTCCGTGCCATAATCAATGCTTGCAATGTGCATTTAATTCCAAACACCTCTTATCATTTACACTGTTCAGCTGTTCAGAAAAAGACGGCGGGAAAAAAGCCAAGTTCAACAGATCTCATTACTGAGCCGGCGAAATGGCTTCTCTCATCTTAATGTGCCAAAGATGAACGTCTACTCCACTGTACTGGAGGGGGTCGATGAGCGACAGCGGTAGCCACTATAAACCTGAAATATTTCTTATGATGGCCAAGATGTCACATCAGTAAATAGTGATTTGTGAGAATGTGATCTAATACACACAGTGGTACAGTCGTGAAGGAACGGAGTCAATTACCAGAACAACAGTCTAACGAGGAGGGAGGTAATTGGCCTTTTGATCATTTAAAGTGAGCTGCGCAAAAAGGAAGAGATGAAACCTGCCTTCAAATTCAGCAGGAGCCGGGCCAATAATTTATGACACACATAAAAACAAGCTGCTTCAACCAGATGAACTATGTTTAAGCCTGTATGCATTTACTATCTCATCAACCAGGGACCAATAACGCACTCTATTACTTTTATTAACGTGAGATAACATAGAGGACTCTGAAATTAGCTTCAACACAGAGAACCTCATCAGCATTTATCTTGACAGAGCTATAGTACGAGCAGCAGGAGCAAGGGCAAAGATGACACGGGCATATGTAGTGCGCTAAATTATGAACAGGACATTAGGGTTGCAGCTACGAAAACAGATTTCATTATCAATTATTCTGCCAATTATGTTCTTTCTTAATTAATCAATTAGGTGGATAAAATGTCATGTATTGGTTTCAGTCTCCTTAAGCCCTAGGCGATGTCTCCACATGTCTTGTTTTGTCCAACCAACAGTTCAACTATATTCAGTTTACTATCTACTAGAAAATTGGTAGCTAGCTGCTGTTTGATCGACTCTTATTTTGAAGGGTTCACATTTACACTTTCATTGTTAGATTTCCTATTTTCCTCACGCTTTTTCTCGCGCCGCTCAAAAAGGCCGCAGACACAGTTGAACTGCTGCTCCCCGTTGACCCGGCTCGGTGGAACAGCGGCCTGGACTGTGTCTCTTTTTGTGTCTGTGTTTGGGACCCACGGGCTGACAAGCTAAACAGTTTTGGTGCAGATCATCGAAGCGGACTGAGTTCAATGTCACACATACCCCCGAGAGCAGTCACAGATCACCTACTCCTAAATAGTGCCACCGGTCAGACCACAGATGCTACACCTCAAATCTGTGAGACATTTCTTTTAGGCTTTCTCGTTTGTCAGTTTTCCCACTGAAAACAAGTTCATGAGGATTCAAAACTGAAGTGTGTAAAGCTGAACAGACACACTACTTGAAAGGGTGTTTAAAAGACTGACATGACACCTTAATAGCTAAGGATGCACTGATCCACAGTTCTCATCTGATTTCAATAGCTGAATTTGGATACCTGCTGATTACCAGTGTTTCATTAGTAAGCTGTATGCTTCACTGGGATCATTCTTTACTGTGTAAGGTAACATCAGGCTTGACATAAAGTTGCTGAATTTTTATTAATTATTAAAATAATAAATAATTCTGCATCAGCAACTTCGTAAAAAAAAACTTCAAAATGAATAGAAATTATAATTCAAGTGTAAACTTTTCAAAAGCTATAACAAATTCATCAGGAATGAAAATTTCAAAACTGTAACAAACAAAATATAAGCGTGCCAGGTGGGGACCTCTGACAATTCGAGGCGTTGTAGGATTGTGGCTTGCAACATTTAAGGTCCTGTTAAAGGTTAAAAAAGGGGAAAAAAAGGTCTTTACAGTGGGTATGAATAGGCATGAAATGTGTCACTGTAGGACAAATCTAATCCGATCTGCTGGGAATGTCCACACACTGTGAAACGATGGCAGATCATTGTCCAGTCTGCAATGGTTATAATCTCCCAAACTAAACACTGGAGCTCTGCAATCCTTACACCCATATAGCTTTAACTACCAGCTCAATGCTGCCTTGGTATTAGTATCGTAGTCTCATGCTGCTGTGCTCTTCAAAAGTGCTGTATTGGCTCTTGTTAGTGTTGGTAATGTCTGTTGAGAACACGGTGATTTACGCTGGTCACTCTCACTTTCGTGCTGGTTTATGGTTTTAACCATTCATGAGGTGTCTGTTACATTCTTCTTGGCCCCTGCTGTACATTAGCAAAATACTACAGGCAAGCTGTAGATGCATGATGTAGTCAGCACACACAGGTGTAAACATAGAACTGAATTGAGTAGATCAGTCAACACATTGGCCCGATATCAGTGTAGAATCAAAGCATCCCCTGTCATTACCATGACAGGACAGCAGTGGTAAACCTCATAAAGACTCATCTGTGTTCATCAATGTTGTCATTAAGTGTCATTTGGTCAATTACGTTATTTCCTATGTGAAGCTGACATTGTTTGAGATGTCTTTGTTAGACGATGTGACATTAATCAGGACAACATCACGCAGCAAGAAATCCGCCGTGGTCCAGCTGTGTTCACTGGGAGCTAGCAGAACTGATGAGCATGTTTACATGTTTCCTGTAAAAACAGGCAGCTAGAGAGGAACTGCTGTGTTGAATGTTTATTGATTATATTGATTGGTATTTATAGTAGCCAAAAGGGCTTAATGTGTGTTGCAACCCCCCGCAACACAGCAAATTATATTAGCTGACTTTGCCCAGTGACAGGTTGTTTCGTATTGGTTGGTGTCAAGTTGTCACAACAAAGACATGTCAAACAGTGACAACTTTGTATTAAAAATGACAAATGACAGCGGTCATAAACATTCATTAAAACTCCTTCATGTCACGGACAGTCTGGTGCACAACCCTGCAAATGAAGTGTTACCAATTAAACTTAAATCAAGTTCGAAATATGAATAAATAATCCACTAAAGTGTAACAGCAGAGAACCCCGAAGGCCTAAATGTTTCCAACAGAAGCTATAGAATCTTGTTTTATACAACACAATGTAAATTCATTTCAAACACATTTGCTGCAGACAAATTCTGCTTTGATGTCACCAATTAAAAAAACTATTACAACTTTTAGCATGTCTAATTAGAATGGAAATGGAATGAAGCCCCTCATAAGAAGTAATTGCTAAAAAATCCTGCAGCATTTTCACAAAGTGCAAAATTTCACAGCAGCATGATGGCAGAGAGAAAAACTTAAATGTTCTAATGAAAAATAAAAATGACAAATTCACAGGCTGCTAAACTTTCATATGAGCTAATCTACTGAGATTTCATGGTGGTGAATTTAGATAAACAAGGAGAGGTTAATGAAAAAAGACAGCGAGTTTCGTATACATGCTATATTAATTTAACCCATCCATTATGCATGACATTAGAATGTGACTTACCGTAAGCACTCTGCATGACTTTCAGCTCTCCCGCAGTGCCAAACAAACAAACAAAACAACAACAGAAATCAAAAATCCCACGACAGACCAAAACAACCAGCAGGCGCAGCAGCAGTTTATCAGAGATGTAACAAGTAAGCGGTACATCTAAAGTTAACATCACACGATAAGTGTACTCCAAACAGAAAGGAAATTGAACCGATTCAATTTCGACAGAACAATGAAACAGAGACATCATTTCTACCACAGAGAAAACATTCAATACCAAAAAGAGTCACGCTGCTCTCACACAGATTCAGTGGAAACCAATGGAAACCGAATGGACCTGTTAATGCGCTCCAGTTTGGGTTAAAGTGAGAGTTATGAAGCGACTTGTGCAGACATGAGGAGATACAGACAGCCCAGAAAAGAAGTACACAGCGTGGAACAGGTACGTGAGTGCAGTCACTGTTCCTCTCCCACTATCTCAGTAGACTGCCACGCATTTAAACTCAAAATCACACAAGAACAAGGTGCATTACGGAGGAGCAGCTCAGGGTGCTGGACATTTATGCTACCAGTGCCGACAGAGTCTGACTCTATCCAGATTCTGTTCTACAGTCCTTTTTACTAATATTCCACCTGCAGGGTTTTTTGCTGAGGAATGACGGGTTTCCCTGATGGATCTCGTCTCATTTTCAGCCGAGTTAGTAAATGATGGACACTCTTAAAGTAAATCCAAGTTAAGACCTGCCAGGCGTGAAGCATTGTCTCTGTGCTTTCCCCCAGAAGCTGGATGTTTTTAATAATGGACTGCCTCCTGTCATATCGCTCACTATAGTCAGTGTTTCCACAATCAATTCTCTAATACCTACAAGAGACGACTACTACTACTACTACTACTACTACTACCACCACCACCACTACTACTACTACTACTAATAATAATAATTATATTAGAACATGCAACGAGACATCTTGGGGCTTTTTCATTTGGCTCAGTCCCCTGTAATGTATCTGAGAAAGCCTCTAATGACCAAAACAAGAAGCCAAACCAACAGAAAACAAAGACAGGGGATCGATATAAATTCTGAAAGCGTTGCCTACCAACTGAGGATGGATCAGATGGTGACTTGGATGAGGAGAATAAAAGGAAAGCCTCCAGATTCAGGCAAATAATGCATCAGATCCAAGCTGTACTGTAGTCTATTGTACAGGGCCAGTTGAATCGGATGGGAAACTGAACAGCTGTGCAATATAATTGATCCCACATGTGATGTCAAGCAAGCGGTTCGTCTCTGACTAAAAATTCTTCTCTGCGCTCAGTTCTGTGGCTCAAAAACAACTTACAGCAGGGGCATGAGACTTATGCGTAGTTTGACACCCCTGTCTCAGTGTTGACATGCAGGATTTGACTGTTCTCGCGCTCCTCAGCACAGCTTTCATCCGCTTCGAGCTTCATTATCCAAACCAGTTTCATTAAAAAGGTCATAATTACAACGTGAAAGTCATTTGAAAATTTGAACTGAAAAATGCCTTGATGAATACACTGAGCTCAATCACGTCCTGCTGAGAACTTCATTTCACAGTGCAAACACCCCTTTTTTGTTGTGTTTGCCTTTCATTGCCCTTTCATAACTCTGAGTACATCATCTCTCAAATCAAGAAGAGGTTGGAGGCATCAAGCACGCTAATAGCTTAATATTTGGTTGCCTGCAGTGTTTGCTATATTTTGTCTTCAATACACTGTCGAGCAATAAACTGCTGACCCAAAACTTCATTTTTACAGTGACAAAACAGCAGCTTGATACTCAACTTTTAAGGCAAACTCTTCTGTCATAGACGAATCCACGTCTTCTCCTCAGAAGATTCACAGACAGAAGTCCTTACAGTGACCAAGTGTGAAGTTCTGGGGGCCTGATTAATTTCATCCTCAGTGCAGTCAGTCCTCATGTCCTCATTGTTCTCCCGAGGATACGGAAGAGAGAAGGGAAGGGAGATCTGTGCACTTCAAACATATCTTTTTAATCTAAAGAAATTTGAGAACACACCAGGCAGCAGAGGGAAATCCCATCAGATGATTGAAGGACTTGAACTAAGATGATGGCACAGATGGAAAATGGAGAACCCAACCTCGTGCCTGCTAACAAGGCCTCATGGGGTGATACAAGAAGTGAATATTGAAACACAAAATTGCGTTAAAAAAACATTGACTGGCATCAGAATGCTTGAGCTGTACAGTATAAACTCCTGAGTGTTTTCAGGACTCTCTATTATCCAGACAGCCTGTGTCCAGTTTGCAGCCTTATAGGAGTTTGCTGTTTAACAAGTAGTCACTACACAGCCTAGCCCTTGTTTAGTACAAGAGACACAAATTGAATATGTCTATTGATGCCTGAAGGACAGCTTGACACCCTCTAGGAGGAAAAACAAGCTGGAGAGCTTCTTTAAATCTGTTTTCGCTCTCCTTTGAAGTTTAAACTGTCAGAACAAGAGACCAGGGCCTCAGAAAAAAAGCTGTGGGACTGTCATTCTTTGTTGTGGTAAAGGGAATAGCAGTGCTGCAAGTCCTCATAGCTTGTTATATTATGCCATGCTTGGAGAGAAAACATCTTTGATGGTCATGGTTAATGAACAGCTGGAGAAGTCCTGAAGCAAACCGTAAAACAATTAGAAGTCTATGACAGACACGGCTTTCTTCCACAATGCAGACTCCTAAAAATGAAGTGAATGTCCGGTGAATAACACTGAAAGTACAGACATTTTCTCTCTATCTTTTAATTGCGAAGCATGCAATCTTTCTTACATCACATTAAGTCACTTAAAATAGAATTTGTTCAAGAAGTAGATTTCGACACATTAAAGAAAGAAAGGCTTCACGGTTCTGCACATGCACCTCAAATTCTCTTCGTCTTAAGAGCGCACATTAGCCTTTATGAAATCATAAAAAACTACATGACTGCACGTCATCCACCACGGCCAGAGACAGTTCACTATGAAGAAAAGCTGAGACAAACAGCACCTGTTCATATTTTATAGGCTGGGACCAGATCATTTGTGGCACTTTTCCTTTTAAAAGTTATTTAAAATTAATCAAATGTTGTCAGTTGACAAATAGATTGTTGAATTATTTCAGGTTTCAGGTTTGATTGTTATTACCGACCTATTCAGTTAATGTAATAACAATCAAACCGTCTCTATGACAACTGAACAGCTCCATCCAGTGAAGAAAACAAAGAGATGTGACTGAAAGCTTCAGAATTCTCTGTCAAACTGCTTTTCCCGAGGTCAAGAATGAACCTTAAAGCTTTACAACAACTCAATTTAAAAACAGAGATATAGAAAAAAAAACTACATGGTTTAAAACATGCCTGCATGCTGCTGGAAAACCTGCACACAATCTGCTGTGAACTCTCTGGCTTTTATCTTCCTATTACTCGGGTGGAGAGGACCTCAGCCAAATACCTTCACCCACAGTTAGTACTCACACACACACCCACACACCCTCCCATTAGACACGCACTGGGAACTGTTACACTGTGGCAAAATATCACATGAAGTAGTTTGTCCGCCAGGCAAAGCTTCTTATACATTCCATTAATGAAAAACAGAAGCATAATTACTTCCTCCAGATCAATCAAAAATGTGCCGGTATGCTCTTGTGCATGATACAGACAATAAGGAGTAATGGCCTGGAGTTCAAAGAGGACAGACGGGAAGCTAGGTTAGGAGAGAAGTAGGGACTCCGAGTGTATTAATTACACAGAGATCTAGGCTAAGGACACAATAGCACAAAAATCTTTTATCAGCAGTTCCAGCTCAAGCCCAAGAGACTTCAGGCTACTTCTGCCAGCAAAAACATCTGCTAAATCTATGAGTATGGCCTGAAACATGACCAACTGGCCTGAAATTTCAATAGAAAGTGGTTTGGATTCAGCAGAGTCAGCTGTATATTACTGAGCACAGAACTGGGATACAGCAGAAAAATTAATCTTTGTGACACGACTAGCCCAGTGCCCCCAGGACCTGGATAGAAGACGCTGTGGCTAGTTAATGAAAGAATTGGGCTATCATAGGATATACCTTATAATGACGTACACGGGCCATGGACACTATTTTTCCCTGTTCACAACCTCCTACTTTCCAACTTAACTGGGACTGATGGACGGGCCCTGTTGCTTCGACTCCACTCAGTTCTAGAAACAGTGCATTCGATGCCAGTTAGCATTACACTGTACTCAACTTATCTTAATTGGAAGCAGAATGGATTTTTCTTGAAGCTGGCAGGGACAGCAGAATTGCACTTATGGACACAGCACTAGCTAATGTTGGATAGCTGGCAAATCTAGTGTCCCTCAATGCTACTTATGCTCAATGGCTCTACATTATCAAGCGAGATCAACATAACATGCATTACAAGTACATCACCGTGGTTTGATTATCTCTTTTTCCATGTTTATTACGGTAGAAGAGTGGTGCTATGAATGGCAATGTCCATTCTATCCACTTTATTTCTATTCATCCCATGCATTAAAGCAGATTAAAAAGTGCTTTGAATTGTCAATAAAATCAAAGCTATGATGCATATTTTTACAGCAACAAAATGACAATGTGAAAAAGATGAAAGGGGTTGCTTGTAGTAATGAACTTTGAAAATTCTCACCTAAATCTGCAGCTACCCTTGGCTGTACAGCGCTGTCAGCTCATTGTTTAGCTGCTCAGCACTAAACAGACACAATTAACAACTAGCTGGTGAATGTAGTGAAGCATTTGGCAGCTAAAAGGTCAGATATTTACCTCAAGGGTTGGTAGAAACTACGAATAGAGCTACCAGAGTGGGAATATTGGACTTACATTTGCCAGTTGGCCAGAAAAAACAACTCCCAAAAGAAAGTTAATGTTGCTGCTTGATGTGTAAATGAGCAATTGTTTGCTGAAATGTTCACCATATCATCTGAAAAGATGATAAGGCAAGGCGTTGTGTGAACTGGTCTCTGCTGCATCCCAAAACAAACCCATCACTTTTTGCAGGTTTAAATATACAGTATATCTCAGATTTACAACAGACTCTCTGATTCACCTTTTTCTAAAGCAGCACTGCCCCAATGAAAGCAGTAAAAAAAGGCACAGATAAAACAGCACTGACAAATCTCTCGTGAAATCAATGAAACTGTGATGATGTAGGACTCCATCATTCATAGTAAATAAACTGGTTGAGAGAATATGTTTTAGGGCCTTGAAGCTGTATTTTCCTGGTCTACAAGGTCGTCATAGGCAGCATGCCAACCCCTGACTGGAAAGTATCTCTGGAAAACAAGGTTCAGGCCCTGGATTTAGCCTTGTCCGCCCACCAACTCCTGAGCTGTTGTCATCTCACCATGTTGCTGACTACTGCAGCAGCTGACAGCATCTTATCAGCAGCAGCCAATTACAACATGGGAATCTTATCAGCGGTAGCCAATTAGAACCAGGGGAATTGCTGTGAGGAAATGTCAACAGCTCAGTGAACTTGCCAGCGCTCTTATCTGGCCACGCCTTTTCATCCAGGCAGCTTTCTTTGAGTCCGCTGTCAGTTACGACTTCTGGTGCAATGCTGTAACAAGACGGGTGGGAGGTACAGCAGGGTTTCAAAAGCGCGAGCCTCCAAGACAGACTTCACACTTCCTGAAACCTGCAATGTAAGTTCTTGACAGCTGATGACGAGAAACCTATAAAATTCTTTCATTATTCACTTGGCCCCAGCTGGGTGTGTGTTCAGACTGAATACATAACCTTAAAAAATATATTAAAAACAAGATCAAAGATAACTGAGAAGTGTGAAACAAGATGCATTTGCTTCTTTATAAGACAGACTGATTATAGTGTAAGAGATAGAGAGATGACTTTATCCTTTTTCGCAGCTCCTTGACATGGATGACAGGTAGGATGCATGATTTCCACGTACATACATCTGCTCACCAATCTTTACCAAAGCATCAGTGACACGCTTCTGCATCTCTTTTCTAGAGCAATCAAAGGCCAGTAAACAGTGACAGCTGATCAGATTTTTTTTTTTCCAGTTGTTTTGATTAAGACTACATTTCTTCTCTTGATTGTATTGTGTTGCATTTCAGGCCATGTTTATACTCATGGCATTCAATTTAGGGATGTAACTGATGAGAATTTTCATTACTGATAAATTGACTCTGGTCTATGAAAATGACAAAAACATGATGGTAAAAAGTCTTCTTTTCTTCGACAAAAACCCAAAGACACTCAGTTGTGTATATGTGATAAAAAAAAAGTATTATAAAAGCATTTTTAATTAGTTTTGTTTGGAAAAATAAATAAATAAAAATCTTGATTAATCAGCTATCATTTCAGCTCAAGTTAAATGAATTCAACAAAATCCTTCCACAGCCTATCTGACACTGCAATTAATATTCCTACTGTGTCTTAATATTGACTTTTTTCTGCCTTTGTACCACTGTAAATAGATATCTCGGCTGGTACTGTTACAAAAGTCAAAATCTTACAAACATGATCCAGACTTCTGAAAGAGTGGAGAGAAAACAGGGGGATGACAAGACATGTTGGCTTTACTGTCACTCCAATGGTTGTGAGTGTAGAAAGGCAAATTTCCATCATATCATCAATCAAATCATAGCTTACTTGCTAATGCAGATGAATTATTACCTAGATAATGTAGCAAAATACTGTCTGGAGTGGATAGCTAATTCATCCAGACTCTGGAGGCTGTTAAATTGGTCCATTTGTAATTTGCAAATTATTTTATCAGCAAACGCTATGAAGCAACCAATGCCAGACTCCTGCAACTTAGCTAAGTTACAGCTAGCTGGCTAACCTGAGCTTGGTTTCTCTCGATCATTATTGCTAGCAAAATACTATCTGAGTTGATATGTTAGTTGGCTAACTTGCCAAATTATGGCAAATTAAAAATTAAAAAATTGCTAAATTGCCAAACATGATTCACGATGCTAATTAAGGTATTCTGATAAACGGCGCTGATTTTAGCTAACAATAAATGACGTAATGGATGCTGATTGCAGTACACTTAAGGACCACTAGTGTCCTTAATAGTAATTTGGATGTTCTCAAAGTTCCAGATATTACATTTGTAACGGTATGGTCAGGCTTCTGAGACTGCATCCAAGATTCTAGCAGACCGTGACCTCCACAGAGTCATGGAGAATTGAATGAATCCTGGTCTGGTTCTTTCTCTTGTAAAGCTTCAGAATGGAGGCTATTGCAGTTATTTCAGTGGTTCATTTTTTCTCTTATGGCAGTATGGTTGACTTGACCCATGACAGATACCTGCAGTGGCAGCAACACAGAGCTTATGGCAGACAAAAAAAATCCCCATCTGAAATCCTTATAAACCCTTCTATTCACTGGCTTAATATAGGAACACCACAGTAAATACATTTTCTTTTTGTTGTGCGGTGTTGAGTGGCTGTTACTATTTCCACTCTACATTTGCAGCAAGGGTCAACAGCTGACCTCCCATATTATGGCTTTGAATGGGAGCATGGCCAAACCATGACTTTCTCTGTACTCAGCCAGAATGTGCTCAACATGTGGTCATGCATTATTGCACATTTGTTGACACATTTGGCATACTTTTATCTCTCGAGCTATTCTGGCAATACTTCCATCATATCTCTGATAATTGAGTCAGAGTTCTTCTTGCAGTCATTACTTTATATCACAAGACGTATTATATATCTGCTGTCCATACAACATGTCAACAGAGGTGGGAGAGAAAGCCTTTCTCTTGATTGCTGGTCCACCAACTTGGAACAGTCCACGAGTTGAATAGCCAAAAACGTCAAATATAAATTCGACACAGTCAATGTGCAGTTAACGTAAGCATATACAATGTGGTAAAAGAGAGGGGAGACCCATTGTATGATAGTGGGGTGGATAGATAGCAAAAAAGAGAAAGAGAGGGAGTATAAAGTTGTAACAAAAACCCAGAGCTCTCCTCCCAGTGGCTTTGACAAATGGCTCAAACATTGTTTCGGTCAATGCCATTACAACAAACTTCGGAATTTAACAACCCTAATCATCTGGTGTGCTGACTTTAGATTAAACCCATTAGCTCTTCTTATACAATACAAACACCTGAGGGGGAAGTCAAGCCAAGCAGGGAAACGTCAAAAGGCTGTTAACAAAGCCACTGTGGTGTTGATACAAACATCATCACGTTAGAATACCCTGCGGCCTCCACAATGTATAAGAACTGACACTTCAAAAGGCAGAGACTTGTTCTGGCTGTACAGTCAGCAAAACTGTAGTTAGATTAGCATCCATCTGCATTCCTCATTTGATCAATTTAATTAGCATGTATATTAAAAATGAGGTAGCATGCGGACACAGGGGTGTAAGAGGTACACAACTCTCCTCCCGGTGTACAGTGTACAGGGGCCTAATGTGGGGAGAGCTGACAAAGAAACGAGGATGAATAGCTTTGGAAGCAGGGAGGGGTCCAAAGAGAATTTTGTGCAAAGCCCCTGTGAGGCTGATATCCTCTCTCAGACAACAACTAGGAGAGAAGGAGGAGACACTGAATAAAAGGAAGGCGAAAGCAACAGGCAGATCCAGAGCAGTGTAGAGAAAGGGGCTCGCCCAGCATATACACTGGCATGCAAAGGCCTGATAAAAAAATTTATTTCTGTGAATAACTAAGCGAGTAAAAGATTACCTGATTTCCAAATATCATTAATTTAAAGATGACACATGTCTTTAATATTATAAGTAAGTTACCTTTTTTATTTTCAAAACAAAGGGCCAGAAGTAGAAGTCTGGGACCCTGCATGGTCATTCAGCCACCTTGCAAAAGGTTTCTACTTGTGGCTTCTTTTGAGTGAGGGTCCTGACGAAACCAGCTTGCACCTGTTGAGTTAGTTCACTGTGGATTTTGTAGTGTGTTCAGGATCATTATCCTGTTGCAGAAGCTATCCTCTTTTCATCTTCAGCCTTTTTTTTGCAGACAATGTGATGTTTGCTTCCAGAATTTACTGGTATTTCATTGAACGCATTCTTCTCTTCTTCCCTCTACCAGTGAAATGTTCCCTGTGCTGCTGGCTGCAACACGAGCCCAAAGCATGATCAATCCACCCATGTGTCTGGCAGTAAGGTGTTCTTTTCATGAAATTCTGCACCCTTTTTTCTTCAAACACACCTTTGCTCATTGCAGCCAGAAAGCACACACGACTTGTTTCCAAAATGCATCAGACTTTGCAAACTTCTGACGCTGGATTTTGTGGTAAGGATGGAGAAAAGGTGACCATGAAGGTCATATGAGAGCAGGTGTATCACAGCAGAACAGTGCGCCACAGTGCCGGAGTCTGCTCAGTCTTCCTGAAGGTCTTTTGCAGTCAAATGGGGGGTTTGATTGACCTTTTTTTTTGTAATCCTACAAGCAGTTCTCTCTGAAAGCTTTCTCGGTCTGCCAGACCTCAACTTGACCTCCACCATTCCTGTTAACTGACATTTCTTAATTACATAAAAAAAATTAATGACAGGCTGATTTGAGGCTGTCTGAAAAGGCTTTGCTATCTTTCAAGATCCTTCTCCTGCTTTGTGGGTATCAATTATTCAAATTTTCAGAGTGCAAGGCAGCTGATTAGAGGAGCCTGTGGCTGCTGATTGTTGGGACAAGGTTTGATGGAGTCACAGTATTTATAAGGTTTTGGCATCACCTGACCTTTCCTAACGCTGATTATGAACAAGCCATAGCACTATCAAGCTAATTAAGGTCAGAGACCTTCATAAAAGTTATCTGACAGTCCAACTCTCTCCAAACCTTAGCACAGAGCTCCTTTCCCTTTTTTCCCTCTAAAATTGAGGTGAGTTTTTCTCCAGTACATTACTTTTTCAAGCAGGAGCAGTGAAAGCTCGACACATTTGGCCGCTACAAAGTCAAAATGGAGCTTAATTTTTAATACGTAACAGAGAGGAGGTGGAGGGAGGGATGCAGCTGTAAGAGTAGGGTGAGGCCTCAGACCAGCTATGGTCATCAAAACACAACTAAAAGAATAAGACAATTTTTTGGAAGTCTGTTGCATTTCCCTTGACAAGAAATGTGATGTTTAAATAAAGTTTTGCTTGCTTACATGCGTTTCTTCAAAGGAGTCGGAGCACACGGTTAGCCACTGTGCAGCTCTCCCATGGCATTTTGGGGTTCAGAGGCTTTGCTCAAACATAATAAATAAGTCTAGCTTGTAAACCGTAATCCCACTTTCTGCATCCTCTCTGATGTTTTATGTTGTGTAACCTCGTATGTCATTCTGATAGACTGCTCCTGCACTGAGAAGCACTGACATTAACAAACACTCCCTCGCTTGTGTATAGGCTGGTACAATCATGCATTAATTATGGCCGGGTGGCACCCTATGAGTACACCTAAACAGGCCTCCTGATGCCCAGTGAGCTGTAAGGATGACAGAGTACAAAATATCACTGTGTTTTTCCTCTCAAACGGCTCTGAAGTAAACTTAAAGTGAAGGAATATGACCAAGCAAGTAGTGGAGGACAAGGTTTTCATACTTTCTCAGCAAGCAATCGTCTTCATGTGTACAGCTGAGACAATTATTCTGTTCATCAATTAGATCCTGTTCAAACATCCATGACGCAAACCCCTTCAGCTTCCACTTCAGCTCTCCATACTGTAGCCATGTCGGTGAGTGGTCCGAGGAAGTAGCCAC
This sequence comes from Chaetodon trifascialis, assembly GCF_039877785.1. Classification (NCBI taxonomy): domain Eukaryota; kingdom Metazoa; phylum Chordata; class Actinopteri; order Chaetodontiformes; family Chaetodontidae; genus Chaetodon; species Chaetodon trifascialis. The sequence goes on from NC_092060.1 coordinate 22,484,993, forward strand.
TCACAGCATCTGCCCCCTGTGACAATAGCAGCTAAAGTTACACTGGCATTCGCCGTCATTCTCGCTGTCAACAGCTAATTTAATCACCAAATGGCTCTGATTTCAACATATGGGATCATAGAGACGATGCACCAACGTGTTATAGCGCTTATCCCTGATCAGTTGTAGAACTAAATTGTCAGTGTGGGTGAGGGGGTGCTGTTCTGTGTGGCTGAGGGAGAGGCATGAGTAAGAACACAGCCAATAAATGCAATTACTCCATGTGTGTCTGTTATCTTATGGACCGTTGCTATTTCTAGCTAAAAAGTGTGACTGTTGTAACTAAACTGTTAACGTGCAAAATGCATTAGCACCACCACCCTCTGGACTGGAGTAGGGCTGACCCTGTATATGCGGTGTGGAAAAACCAAGACGGATTGTAATCAGATCTGTGATGTGGTCGACGGAGACATACTGAATGTGTGACTAAGTATAACTTAAGGTATTTGGAATAAAATGTGGATTTCATCTGGAAATGAGACAGCTGAAAATTTATCAATTCCATCAACAATTAACCTTTCCAGTCATTCTTCAAGCAGGAATTCCACATTCTTTGATTTCAGGTTGTCCATTGTGAAGGTTTGCTGCTTTTCTGCCTCATATAAGTTTAGTTTTGGGCTGATGGTTTGGTAAAACAAGGATTCTCAAGGTCTGACCTTGTTCTCTTGGAAATTAAAGGGGCATTCCCTGATATCTTATAGACAACATAATCAACAGCACTACTCATATGGCTGATGCTACTGCTTGAATTTGTTGCCTTTTCCCCCCTCCTCCTTAATTAGAAACAAACACACACAAAAGTGTTTCAAAGTGCATCCACTCATCTATCAGCCCACAGTTTGGTCAAGTAAATTAGGACAGTAAAATGGGTTAATTAGGAGTCGTCTGATCTCTTCTGCAGTTGTGCTGAGGCCTCTCACAGAGCCATGTGAAATGAGGTTGCTGGAACAATGTGGCAGGATGATGAAGAAGGAGAGGCAGAGGAGATGTTCAGCACGTTGGTTTAGAGCACTAATGTCAGGCAGTGAGCGGCAGCTGGTGTGGATCAGTTAACCCGGCTGGAGGCTGAGAGAGAAGAAGAAGGACAAAGGAGGGGCGGGATGGATGGAGAGAGGCGTTGATGGCGGAGGAGAAGAGCCGCAGGGTCTCTGTGATGAACATGCTGCTGTGAGCAAAGCGCTGGGTAAAAAAGAACAGGGACATTTCAACAGATTCTCACTGAGGTAACGGATGTGAGGCAGCACAGACCAAAAGAAAAGCAGACATAAAAATCAACATTAGGTGTCAGAGAGAGTATTTTCTGCAGTTCAGTCCATTCTTCTTCTGGTTAGATTCCGATTGAAATTGATTTAAAATCTCTACTCAAGCCCTGTGCGCATGTAATGGGGCGCCGAACAAGTCACATCCTGTGTAATACTGTGTCATGTCATGTCATATCAACATGTCCTTCTCCAATTATAGTAGAGGGAAGATGCAATGTTACATGGGCTCAGCAGTCTCTGAGTGCAATTTAAATGACACCAGATGTTCGGTGAAACAAAATTTTGATTCATTTATAGCAGAAACACAGCTCGCTCACCTCCAGGATATAAATAGTTAATGAAATAGTCTAACCTATCCGAGCTAGTGGTTATTCCTTGGTGTTTTAAGGCTGTCTAAGACGTGACATCTGACAGTTGCTGGCAGCTTTATGGAAAAAAACGTAGATAAAACCCCTCAACAGCCTTTACATTTGTAATTGAACCCTCTGAGCCCTTCAGTCTTGGGCCAGCCTCCTCTGTCAGAAAACATGCCCTCAACAGGAGAAATGGCAGATTCTAAATCAACTTGGGGGTTGAGGGACAGAGGGATAGATCACAGCCCTCTTTTAAAACAAATAATTTGGTCAATTACACATTCAGGTCAAGGTGATGAATGTCTTGTTTAGTCCAATGGTTCAAACCCCCCAAATATTCAAGCTACTATAATGTCAAACAGTGGAAGAGAAGCAGCAATTCTCACATTTGAGAACCTGGATAACTTAAGTACAAACACATCTATAGTATGGCACGAATGGCAAAGTAAACATACTGTATAGTTATTCAAGAGCAACTAATTCAGTTTGATTTAAACAAAAAAACAATTTTTGTTCAGGGATGTTGATACAGAAAAGCCAATATCTAAAACTCCAGCCTCCAGGCCATATCCTGATTAGAAATCAATTTGGTAAAGCTGCAGAGATAATAAATAAATCCACGAAAAATTCTGCTAGAAGACAACTTATTTGTCTTGAGTTTTCCTTGGGCAGCTACATCCCTGAGGCTGAAGAGAAAAACTCATCTAAAGGCTAATTGTCTGTCGTCCCTCCACTGCTGCTGTGTAAAGGTAATAATTGAAGGGAGATCATGCGCAAAACAAGCCGGCCCTGTTTGCTTTAATCAAGCGGAAAACTAAGAGCTAGGTGAAGATTTTTTGTTTTGTATTAGGATCTTGTCAGAGCTTGAGCCATGCTCGAGGCTTTGCCATTAGCTTCAGTGTGAGTCTACAGACAGAGCAGAGCACCTTCTGGCACTGTGAATTATTTAGATCTCACATGTTTGTAGGCTTTGCAAGATGGGGTGAAGTGGTGCTAAAGCCCTGACCAGCACAGCATACAGAAGAGTGACAGGGAGCGAAAGAGCACAATTAAAAATGATGGAGGTGAAAAATGGTAAAAGGGGTGAGTTCAATTTCGCGAGTGGATTGAGAATGACGCTTGTGATATCACGAACCACCCGTTAAAATCAAGATAATATTGATGATCTACTTTTCCTTATTTTATTTTCATTATGCACATAATCGTTAGATGCAGCCCTGCTGTATATAGCACTTTTCAAACACTCGAAAAGGCTTGATATGCCCCTGCAAGCACATACTGTTCATGTATTTTTTTTTTTTTATGTCTCCCAGAGCAGCAGTACAGACAAGTGCCCTCTTATGTTCTGACTGAGGCAGAGAAATCCCAGATGAATAAGGGGAGGCGGGCCCCTTTGTAGCTTGTCATACATTTCAATCACTGTTCTCTCCTCCAGTTATAATGTAATGTATATACTGTGCAGACATACAGTCCTGCAAAAGCTCGCAGCTAATTCGGACTGAATACTTGAGAACCATAGAGTCATTAACTTTTATGTTCCCCTACATGCCTGCGAACATCCTGTTTGTGAGCTAATGAGTTCATTTTTTAACTTTAACTGCCATCCTGTGTCTCCCATCCATCAGCATCACTCAAAGTCTTCTGTGTGGTCTGAGCGCCGCAAAGACTGACATGCAGCAGTAGATCTCCCCCAGCACCAACACACAGCAACAAGGACAGTCCGTACACATGCACACACTCGCACGCATACACACACACCTCTCTGGGACAATGACACAGCCGTATATCTAGATGGACTGTCACCTCAGACAGCTTAAGCAGTCCATTACATTATTTACCTTACAGCAGCTCTTTGCCTGCCAGCAGTGAGTCAGTGGCATCACATTATTTTTTTTTCCAGCTTGAATCCATTAAAAAAAAAAAAAAGCCACAAAAAGAAATCCTGGTGCATTTAACATTGAAAGCTATTGTGTAGAACTCTCTAAAAAGAGAAACAACACTCAGTTTACTGAAGTGCAGTTTAATCTCGGGTTTTGGTGCACCACACAGAAAAGGCGAGTCAGGCTGAAAACCATTCATCATAAGGAGGCCACTGTAAAAAGACAGGGTGTGGACTACACACTCCCACTGGAAGCCCTGTCCTGACAAAATGGTTTCAGGACCTCCAAAACAAACCCAGACCACAAATGAAGTCAGTGAGGGCTGCTTCACTTCACAGCTCTAACCTGGAGACGTGCAGTAGCTAACAAGCATATGGAAACAACAAGGGGTATTTTTCATGAGCATTTTGCCCTCGGTCATTAAAGCTAGCATGTGTACTTTAAATTTACAGGGGAAGAGTGGAAATACTTTTATGAACCCCCCCACCACCACCACCACCACCACCATTTTTTCATGCAACAATGACGCAGCCAATTAAAATTTCAGAGCTTGTGGTTTTCTATTAATTTTATGGGTAAAGTGAAAAAACATTTTGAGTGAAACATAAGTTACTAACCAAAAGTCATACTGATAGATGCGTCTTAGGGGGAATCGGACTGAAGTAAGCCCTGTATTAAAACCAGTGGTGGGGTTGTTTTGTCGAGACAATGAAATGAGTCCAGTTTGAGAAGCAGATTATTAGATGTCATAACACCGACAGAATTTTAAAACTCTGGAAATAGCGCCAACTTTCATCGACTGTCTTGGAGTAACCAGTCGAGATGCAGCATTAATGTTAAAAAGTAATCCACCAGGAATGTGCGCTCGCAATATTCGACTGCCTGATTCGTGTACTGTTGCTTTGCAGCCAAAGTTCAACAGGGTGCAACGTTCTTGCTGGATGATTCGTTTCTTTGTTGGTGACCCCTGCTCCGGCACATCACCGCTCTGAGACACTGGCACCTCTTCAAATGAATGAAAGAGCTGCATTTTTTCATGCAGGAGTCCGTCTGAATGCGGCTGAACTGTAGTTGAGGCGACAGAGGTTCAAGATTAAAGACTTGGATATACTTCAAAACAGATGTGAACGCAATTGAGGTAAAGAATGCACATGCAGAATATATATTTTATATAGGTGTAGCCATACTGTGATGAGTGCAGTCAGCAGATACAGTAATACATTCTGAGCTATGTAGACCCTTCTTTAATATTAAATTATATTCAGTATGATGTATTTCAGTATTTAACCTGATGCCTGGTGATGGCTGTTAACCCACAAGACCACACAGACTTCCCCCCCCTGTTGCTTGTACTCTCACTCTACACACATGAATAAAATATCAACTGTGTATTACAACAACTAGGTTTTTATCTTTCATGAAAAAAGCTTTAGAAAACAGGCTTTTGATCCCTGATGTAAATGATTGTGGATCCACATTTGCTGCTACATGTCATGTCATCATGTTCAGCTGGCTGACACTGCTGCTTTCTACCTACACGTGTCCACAGTTCCCCTTGCTCAATGACATTAACCTTTCTCCTGAAGAATCAATAGCGTTTTATTCAACACCTCTCTCTTAGCTCCCACTAAAGGTCAGAGCACAAGAGATTGGATCGGTGAGAGAACAATTCTTTTATTTGCTCAAACTACGGCTGTGAACTGGCCTTTGTGATACAATTTAATTAATTGATTTTCATGCACAGGAAAACAGACGAGTAAGGGTATTTCTTTAATCCTGGCATTGGAGGTGCTTTGGATGAATCCATACACATGGCCTTAGGTTTGGAAATATGCTTCAATTCTAATCACTACTCAATATTTTTTGTCAAACAACCTTGTTACAAGGGTGCTTGAAACCCATTCAGCCAAAGGCCAAGCATTCTCCTCAAAGACCTATTTGATATAAACGTAGTTTTATGGGAAATCATTTGCTACTGCACAGACAGAGGCAACTTCCAGTGCAAGCTGTCTATATGGTAAAGTGTAAACAGGGAAAAAGCTTGGTGATTTGTGCAGTCTCCAAGAAGTTTCTCCAAGAGACTGATGCATGTCTTCATGTCATATATGCAACCTGTCCTGAACAGAAAAACTGCTATAGAAGTCATCTGTGCAAGTAGGTTGGTTATTATGACCCATAATTATGTCTATTGTTAGGTTGCAACCTCCAGTGGCCTCAGTAATTATAACCTGAGCAATGAAGGAAGTCATACGGTAGCATAAGGAGCATAACAGTCTGCATGTGGAGGAAGTGGGCTGGACGGATCAGTCAAACAAACACAGGACTTTCACCCAGCACACCGCCGTTCATGTTACGTACCCAACAGTACTGAACTTATTTAAACCCAAACCATGAGCTTTCCCTAAACCTAACTTAATAACTAAATAGTATGGTGCATAAGCGACTGTTTCACGTTAACCTCATGATGACCAAGATCTGGTACAGCCAAGGTCTGGTACACCTATTGCTGATACTCTCCAGTGGTCACACATGTCATTTTGGGAGTCATTAGCAATTGACCTATTCAGTCGTTTACATATGAGCACGTGTTGCACATGTGTTTCGAGTAATGTGATCAAATTTCCCACAGGTCATGATGGTCCTTTAAGCAGGGCTGCTTTGGGCTAACGTTTGTGCTTTTATTAACCAAAAGCAGAAACTGCAAAGTGCTGCAGGCACAGTGCTCAGTGAAAACACACCTCACTACCAAAGTTGACAGGACCTTTGCTACGCACCAGCTGTGGAAGCCCTCACTCGCAGGCCTGCAAAATCACCGTCAGCCTTAAAGGATCCGTGTGGACTTTTTGACCTCTAGTAGCACTGTTTTTCTATGAGTGCTGTGTTTGTCTTGTGCGTGAAGAATACAAATTCCTGCCAGTGGTTTCATATTATTCCACCGATCCACAGGTGGCAGTAACACGCCAAGATATGCTGCAGCGCACCAACAAAAGGCACTGCTAGCAAGGAAACAGATGCAAACAATGAGTAAAGGAGGTGCATTAAGCACATTTGTTAGACCTCAAGGATACAAACAATGTGTTTTGGTGAGTAATACTGAATGCAAACAAACAAAAGTTATGTTTACAGTCCGTGTGGCAAAAAACCAAGGTCTTTATATTTGATGTTTTATATTTCCCAGTTATCCTATTTTTCAAACTGTTATTTCTCTTCTGACACTACAAGTGTTCTCGTTATGATGCCTTTTAATTCCCTTGCATCTCCATTTCACATTGTAAATCACACGCAACTTTGTTTTGAACTGCTTTGCAAATAAAGATTATTACTAGTATTAGGTTAGCAATAACAGGCATGAGATAATGAAATCCAGCTTGTGTGGGTGCTACCAAACTGACATTTATATTCATTGTAAGAGGGGAAATCCTGCTCCACTGAAAAACGAGCAGCATTTTAAAATCTCATTCTCTTCACCACCTGCAGCTTAAACACAGCAGGACTGGGGGGGGGGAATGGCCATCTCTGGCTGTGTTGTAAAACTGATAAAAAACAGAATAAGGGAAATCCTTGCAGTGTGCTTGCTGCCCCAAGGCACCACCTATTATTATAGATTGTTAAAAGACAGGCGTGCAAACACACTTACAGTGTGTGCACACGAACACAGACAACTAAAAAGATAAAGAGCAAAGATGGTGGCCGAGTGCACCGTCTCTAAAAGTACAGTGGTGTTTGAAGAAGGAGTAGGAGGAGGAAACATGGTAAAATGTTCTATTCAGCACCTCAGATTTGCTGGGTCCTGGACGGAGAAGCACAACAATGAATTTTTTACATGCCTTAGCAAAAGAGTCACGACAAACTGGAATTTTCCTTCCAACTGGGCATGCTTTCCAGTGAACTTCATTTCTCTGGAGCGGTTTCATACTCAGCTAAATAAAACTGTTGAGACAGTCTGAGTGTGAAGTGAGTGGACTCTGATGAACAGTGCCTATTTCGTGGCAGAGTGAGCAGAATATCAATTCATCTTCAAACGTTTATTGTAGCTGTTTGCAGAGGTGAGAGACTCTTAACTGTGTGTCTGCCTGCTTGCTGTTTAGTTTTGGTGTGGTGGTTTAAAGATCAGTGGTAAATAATCCATCAGCAGGATGACATTAAGTCTGGAATGACTTGGATTCCTCATGGGCTACGTCAAAAAGGTAGTTTTGTTCGCTACCTTTTTAAATTCTTCATCAATTAGTGCAAAAACAATGCAGCTGTGTAATGTTCAAGTAAAGTGCATGTGTGGCTATGGATGCTCGCACACATGTATGATGGATTATCAAGTGTAATAGCAAATGTAATGAGAAAAATCGATTCATTAACGGCCCCTTAAATGAGACTCAGTAAACATCACTGCTAATGAGTTGGTGCTGCAACAGAAAGCTGGAGGACCGGATAGAGACGAGATGATCATGAAGCTGTTCAAGAGAATTATCGTTTAGCTGATTCTTCAGGTGCTGGATTCAAGCAAGCCAACAGCAATAACACTGCATGCACTTAGGTGACTGAGTTCGAGTCCACTTTCTGCAGCAGCCTGGCTCCTCATGTAAACCAGAAACAGGTTTTCAATAACTGGGGTAGAGGGACTTACTTAAGAAAGACAATTTTAAGACCATTTACATTGCCAGTTTTTTTATAACGTGTGCATGTGCACGACAAAGACCTCAGCCAGGGAAGGCATCGCTGTGACAGCTATGCGGTGGGATGAAAGAAGAGACCGTTACACATTCCTCAAACTGAAACGAACACAGAGTGGCCTCTAGAACATAAAAAATGTGTTTCACTGCTGAACATTTAAATGTTTGTAAAACTCAGACATTCTGCACTCTAAAGAAAAACTCCTTATAGAGCTTGTTCTCTCAGCCCTCCAACAATCAGGTAGCAATGAACTGTAGTAAGCAATGTCTCCTCATTACTGACACACAGCGTCATAGCTAACAGTTTAATGCAGTGTATGTAAACCCGTCATTTTATTTCCTTTGTAAGCTTATTTCTATGAGTAACCCCATGCATGTTAACATAATGACTAACAGCAGACACACAGGTCACAAATGCTAAGTTGCAATCACTTATCACAATTAGCGCGATGGAGGAATGCACTTCTCATGTCGTGTCATTCAGCTGTGCACTGCACTGACTGACATTTCTGTGCCCACATTAACTCATAACAACATGCGTCTGATGTACATATGACATGGAAGAGTTTGAGTATGAAAGTCCAAACAGTTGGAGAGCGAGCCGGATGAAGATAAACATTTCTATGGTAAAGAATCGAAAAAGCACCATTACATTGTACAAGAAGTCATTTCACCTTCGTGCATTATTTAATATTAGAGGAAGAAAGTTCTCCTCTCTGAAAGTCTGATATAAATAACTTGGTGCAGAATGGCTGAGACACAGAGTGGTCTTTTTTTTTGCCACGTTGAGAGAAAATGTGATGGTCTGTCCACCAGTGGGTCGGACCACTTTCACCATCACTACAGTTGCTGTCAATACTTTTCATGAGTTTTGAATGTTGTATTATAATTATGACAATGGAGCAAAAGTTACTGTGAGCATTCTACTTAACAACACTTAAAGGAAATCTGCCACTAGGCCTTGGTTATTTATCTGACAATCATCCATGATACATTATCCAATTAAGGTTTGACATGGTCAGTGAATTAAAATGAAATTAAACTTTATCACGACATGAACTCATCCATGTGAAGACGTGAAGAAAAGATGAATTGCTGATTAGGGCCGTGTTAATGTGGAGTATTAATCCAGTCCAATTAGCATTACCAAGAAGGCAGACAACATGGAACAACCTCTCCGTCTTAAAGGCCCTCTTCTTTCTATTACTTACAAAGCAATTAATTAGTCAGTACTTCTTTAATTCTTTAATTAGAAAGTCCCTCTTTAATTTGACACATTACCAGGGAAACCACACTCTCTGGCACACTCTGTAACACAAAAACGTACACAGACACACTTCTCTCAGCACATCCCTCTTTGTGTGACAGGTCAGTGTGTGTGTGTGTGAGGAAGCTGAAGGCGTGCTGCAGCTTTGATTGGCAGGTGGTGTTGGCACGGTAACAGACAGTCAGGCATACAATCTCAGCGGAGCAGTTTCCTGCTGCAGCCGCCTGACCTCCAAACAGGCCAGACAACCAGAGCCTCAGGACACAGCAAGCTAATCGAAAACAACAAAGCCCGAGTTAAGCTACTTTTTTTTTGTCTCCATACCGCCACCAAATGATAGGATTATGTAACAGTTCCCATCACAGCTATGTGATGTAAGTAGAGGAAGGGGAAGAGGAACCTCAAGGTAACAAAAATCTAACTGTTGTATCAAAGCTTTTCTGGATAAAGGGAGGCATACTCCATTTACTTAACCCGCACCTGCATTCAGAATTCGACATGGCTGAGGGCAAAACGGTGAGGATTTGGGACCACGGACTAATCCTGCAGCAGTGATGCAATACTTGTGAGGTAGCGGTTGTCAGTACCTGGAGGCAGGCTGGCCCTCTTCCTCTTCTTGCTATTCTCAGCAGTGTTTTCCAGAGGAGGACACTCTGTCACCAGTGGCCCACTGGAACCGTTGAACTGGAGAGGGTCGTTGTTGGTCGCTGGATCAAAGGGCAGAGCGTTGAGTCCTACAAGACACCAACACAAAAAGCCTCATTAAAGTAAATGACACATGAGGAGACAGCAACACGAGGCTCCAGAAGTAGTGCGCCCTTCATCTCCAACCACCGCGGGAATTCACACACACATCACTTAAGACCTCATAAACACTTAAACTTCAATGACACTAATGAAAATAATTATTATTGCACTTTTTCATGCAAAGTTAAGAAACAGTCTGGTTTTTAATGCACCATTTTAAAAACCTTTGGGCAGAGTACAGACCAAAAACTTGGAGATATTCAAATCAATTTCAGATTTTTTTCCTCGGCAAAAGGATTTTATTGTACCAGAATATATCTAATATTTCTGTCCTGATCCCGGATACAAAAGAGGCACGATGATACACTAGCTGGCTGACTCCTGAATCAATACTTGGAGCATGCACAGAATCAGACACATGAGCTGTTTCCTTCTCGTCCAATCAAGGTCAACTTTCACAAAGCAAATAACTTACAATAAAAATCTGTAAATGTAAAAAAATTCAGTGCGAATACCACAACGAATGTTCCTCTGACAGAACGCTGTGAACTGTAAAGAATCTGATGCTTCATAGCAAATAGCTCCCCCATGAAAACTGAGATACACAGTATAATAATTTATCAGACAGCTCAGAGGAAGCAAGCGTTCCTGTAGCATTTCTCTTTTGCTCACTGTTATCTTACAATAGCAGAATAAACAGTCGTGTCATGAATACAAGACAATAAGAGCACTTACAAGGAAAAGTAATGAAAACAAAAACAATGTCGAGATTGCTCCTGAGTCCTAATAAATGATAAACAACTTAACTTGTGTTTCCTGCTTAATACATCTGTTATTCTCCACTCTTTAAGAGTTGTGTATTTGTTTATAATTCAGCGCAGGGTCCTGGGGAGACTTAGTCTACATTCATGAAAAATTCATGACACTTCTTTGTGCACAGATTTGTTTTTTCCTCCATCGCGCAACAGATCAGGAGCCCCACATTAATGTGGCTCTATCAGAGGTCCCCAGGACCCTAATCGGTATCAAACTCAGACAGTGCTCTAAATGTCAACAACATCATTAAGGATTTTCACTGTCGTCTGTGTTTTTTTTAAATCTTCTTTAGGAAATGAAGACTCTTATATCATGTTTATACACTGCCAATTTGGTAGAATACTTTGATTAAGGTGTGTGCTGCTGTATTTTCTTGTTTCCATGGAAGACTGGATCTGATGGCAGCGTGGATTTCTGTGTAAAAGTGCCTTTTCTTTCCTTGAATTCAAATTGGTCAATAGAAAAAAAAAGTCTGATCAGAAGTTTAACAAAGGCAGACAATTCAGGCACAAGCTGCTCTAATGCAAAAACACATTTTCTGTCTCAATCAGACACACACTCACTTTCTGCTTTTACGTAAGCTACAATATTTTCTATATTTGGCAGCTTATCTGGGTTTTCTGCACACAGAGAGAAACTGAAGAAACATGTCTATAAAGAGGACAAACCGTGCCAGAGCAGAGGCAAAGGTCATGCCTGCAGTAAGACAACACACGCTGAGAAATGAGGCCTTAAAGAACATTACACTTGTGTGCGGCAGATTTATTAGCAGAGGGGACTGGAACCATGTTTCCTCCTGAAATCAACTTTTCAAACAAACAAACAAAAAAAGAATAGGCACAGTGTCTCAATCAACTGGCAAGGAACGAATAAACTAGGCTATGCTAAGTGTAGTTTTGGCAGAGGTTGGCATTGGCTACCTTACACATGGCTGCAGTAAAGAGAGTAGAAGAAGAAGAGGTCGAGAATCGTAAACAAAACCAGCTGTTTGACAGCCACCAACAAACCTTAAAGAAGAAGAAACAAAACCAGTCGCCCTGGCCAGTACAAGAGAATAACACAGAGCTTTAATGAGTTTTTCCATGTTGGCTAGTAATGGCCATGTTTCATGTTAACAGTGGAAAGAGCTGTTCAGTCCTGGGAGTTAAACGTTTAAACGTCTGAATTTATTCAGAAAAGGTGTTTCCACCTCCCTTTTAGCGTAGTAACTCATCTCAACCATCTCCAGGGAGCATAAAAACGTCTTTGCCTAAAAAACGTTGATGGAAACACGGCTCTAAATGGATCTTCTCCCTGAGCTCACACACAATCCCACACACATTTTTTAAGTCTATCACCACTTAGCATCTGTCTGTCAAGTGAAGTGCATTCACTGCTCTGCCAGCGTTAACTCCGTCACCACTAAACAGCTACAATTAACATTCAAGGAGACGGCCTCTCAGTCGGCAGCACGAGAGTTCCCATGAAGAACGGCCAAGAGGAAACCACGGAAAGAGTGAAGCAGCGCTGAGCAGCTGACAGGGAAATACCACTCAGCTCCAGCAGTTACTGCGTTAAGAAGATATTTTGGCTCACAGTGGAGGGTTTGTCCGAAAATTTCTCAACTGTCTCCTCAATAGGCAGGAAAACAACAGGACCCCTTAATGTGGCGTAAAGTTGACAAGTGCAGCGGACAGAGGATGAATCAAGAAGGAAGAAATCTGTCGCACTCAGATGTGATTTAAAACTGATGTGCAGCTACCTGACTTACTGCAAGTACATTTCTTACGAATTACACTACCTTATCTGGCTCTTGAGTGATAGCGTTACTACAGTCTGCTCTGAGGGAGAAGTGATGAAAAGCGTTCTACAGATACAGCCTCAATGAATGAAAGAGCTTTTGGCTATACATCGTTATTTTATCACATCAGAAGCTTGGTTCCCTGGGTTTGAGCTTTGGAACAGTTGTACTAGCTGAACTAGCAATCGGACGGTTATGGCCCACAGCAGAAATATGTTTTGATTTAAAAACGGAGGGTGGGAACACAGTTTAGGACTGCAGTCTCCTCCTCTGTGTGTGTATGTGTATAAACCTGTAATTTAAGAATGTCTTTGCTGGGTCATCGCTCCTGCCTGCTGCGCTGCTCATTTGTCTGTAGGCTGATGGATGGTATGTTTTAAGTTTCAACATCTGGCCAGAGGAAGGAGTGATGTCAGTGAGCATCACTCCCCAGGGGAGGCGGGAAATAAATACCGGGAGGCTGGGTGGAGACAGGTGGAGGCTTAGGGCAGAAGGGAAGCAGAGTATGTGAAGGAAATGAAAATGCTGAACAAAGACACAAACTTTATGGTCTGTGGCCGGAGGATGGAACATGAGACATATCACAAATGAAAGTGACCCGATCTTACGTCAAGGATGCATTAATGCCCCGTTAATGGCGCAGAGAGCCAGGAAAAGACGGGACTATTAGAGTACGCAATGAAATTCAGTGGGTCATTAACACACCATTCAACTGCAGTGGATGCGATGCCGACTAGCACATCTACACTATGGAGAAATCTGTGCTGGATATCACGTCCCTGTATTAACCAATGACCAATTCTATAGGCTGGGCTTGAACAGTTAAAATGAACCATGTTAGCTTGATTCACACAAATCGCCGTGTAACATACAGCACTAAAGAGTGAGCCTGTTTTTTATGTAGAAATACGAATTATCTGATCAAAAATAGATGCTGACAAACCTTTAACAGCCTTAATTATCATCTGTATATTTTAGACAGCTGAAATGATGAGTTAATTAACTGTTCATTGACAGAGGATAAAAAAGTACAACTTTTAATAAGTCTGACTAATTGTTGAATTCTTGACTGTACTGTGTGCTATAAAAAGATTCTTCTGTGTGAGCATCTCTAATAATATGTAACAGTCTGGGTCAGATACACTAATTAGAGCACACAGAGGTAATCATGTTTGCTGCAACACAAGATCATGAAGATCACGATCAATCCAGATTTTATTTTCTGATAATGACTTGAAGGCCCACTGGCAGCTGTGGGGATCAAACCTGTGATCTTTCTGAACAGATCACAGCTTTAACCACTGCTGCACGCTGCTGCATTGATTCTCTGGCTAACATGTTTATGTAGCTCTCCTATAGTCCTTAATCTACCTCTTATCAGCTAATAAAGCCAACGGTATGAATAATGCAGGGCTTAAGGAAAGGCGCATCAGTGCAACATTGCAGGTAAGTGTTTAAGTGGGGGTACGGCCGAAGCAGTGGACTATTAATCTATGATAGCGCTGACAAACATGTAGAGGCCATGTAGACGACTGCATGTTCATTTATCTGAACAAGGCAAAGGGTCAAACGGTGGCACACAACATTAATATTTCCCCTCAGAAGTAAATTTGTTTCTCCGACTATTCCACTTCATTACTAAACCATAACTGCAAACAAACTGCCTTTCAGCTCCAGCGGCTTGTGTAATCAAACAGGTTAAGTGGTTGAGCACATTCACCTATCAGGACAAAACTGAAGAGGGTGTACAGCAGGGGTCATCAACTAGATTTGTCCAAGTGCCAGAATTCTTTTAAGCTGACACTGTGGGGGCCAGACTTTCAAATAAAAGAAAATGTATTCATTTAGACCTAATCAGCCTATTATTATTGTTTAATATTTTAACTTTCTCCAAAATGAGTTATTTTCATCAGTTAATATCAGTGTGAACATAGTCCTAAAGAACGTGGAAAAGCCACAATAACTAGATACTTCACTAAAAAAAAATGCTCTCAGACCTCCACAAAAGCAGCAGTCAGTGCTCAATACAAAAACCCACAGTTCAATTACCAATGAATGAGTCCTTAACTCAACAAAAAACTGCTCCTCAGGATCCCAGGAAGCAAACATAAATACTCAATTTGAGATTCAATACAACAACAGGCCGTGGAAAATAATAGACAAGCTTAGTCCGGCCAGTGCGCTGCTGCTGGCTTCAGGGAACAGCCGGCCTGAGAGCTGTGCATTTTGATGGTGGGTCCACGGAGTAGAAAGGATGGACGTGGACAATCATCTGATTCTACAGAACAGGATGAACTATGAATGATGGACTTTTTGGCTTGTTGCCAGGGGTTGCGAGCTAATCGACCATCACTCTAAGGATGGACTGGGCCTCGTCCAGCGGTGACTAAGTAGATGCACGCATTTCCTGAATTCATTAATATTCTGAAGGCCAGGTGGGAAGCTTTGGCAGGCCGGACGTGACCCAAAGGCAGCAAGTTGACAGTCAGTGGTGTAGAGGATCAACTTTTCATGCCAAAAACCAAAAGAGGGAAGCAGTAGTGTATGAAGGAAATTTGAACCTAAAAATGTCTTAATCACAAAGCCTGGCGTCAGTCTGCAGCTGAAGGAAGACATGGATGTTGTCAGAGGAGCAATTAAAGCATGAATGTTTGGATGGTACAAATTACTGAGTTAATATGGTCATATGCTTAGCAGATTCAACAAACGCACAAATGCACACACAGGAAATTGCCGCCACAAATAAAACTTTAGTTTTACAAGGTCATGAGCTCACAGTTGGATCTACTAAATTAATGCCGTGAAAGGAAAACATTTATTCATGATTCGCTCAGATTTAGCTCAGGAACAAGAACTGGGAGTAAGAACTCCCAGAGCCATTGTCCCATTACAAACATGAAGTCAAGTGTTGCTGCTAGTTTTTATTCTTTTATGAAGTCAAGCTCCTTTCTCTCTAAACTTCACACCAAGAACTGACATCACTGATTAGTCCAGAGAACTGACCAGCAGTCTAAATTCATACAGAGAATCCACTGGGAATGAACAATGAGTTTCATCTGAATGGTAACGCTGTGCAGCCTGCTCTGTGAGAAAGAAAGAAACAATCTGAAATTGGTGTACAGTCCTTCTGCCCAAATTGTCAGTATACAGGGTGCAGTCCAAAGTGACTTCTTCAAATTGCTTGTTTTGTCCAACTGAAGAAGATATTCAATTTACTGCTTGATAAAGTGATTCTAAATAATTCACTAATTAACAATGTATGATTAATTTTGTGTCGATCAACAAATTAGAAGTCATTCCAGTCTAATTAGAGTTCATTTGTTAATATTTAGATATATATATATATGTCCTTTATCTAACCAGGTAAAAGCCTCATTGAGATTAAAATCTCTTTTCCAAGAGTGACCTGGCCAAGAAGGCAGCCCAACAACATCCATCCAGGCTGGAGCCTATCCCAGCTGTCATTGGGCAGAAGGCGGGGTACACCCTGAACTGGTCGCCCAAAAGCATTATCACAAAAAAAACAAAACAAATACAACAATATGAACAGACATAAAACAACTGTAAAACACAAGGATACAGGTCAATAATGATAATCAAATAATAATAATAATAACAGCAATGAGAGGGGGTAAGTAAAATAGAAGCAATATTTAAGTCACTACAAAACTGTGTGATTGGGATGGAAAAGGCATTGAAGTCTTCAAATAATGGATTAAAAGCAGTGAAAAGAGGTCCATCACCAATACATTAGAAATGCAGGTCACAAGTCGCATTCTGATAACATTCAAAATC
Organism: Chaetodon trifascialis; assembly: GCF_039877785.1. Lineage (NCBI taxonomy): Eukaryota > Metazoa > Chordata > Actinopteri > Chaetodontiformes > Chaetodontidae > Chaetodon > Chaetodon trifascialis. The sequence goes on from NC_092060.1 coordinate 22,501,599, forward strand.
ATGCTGCATCGTGATTACTGCCAGGCTGGCTGCTATGGGTCACAGTAAAGTGACAGTCACAGGCTATAACTCCTGTTGGGTGGCAGCTGGCATGTCTACAAATGGGATCCCAAATTAGCCTTTAGTCACCTGGAAGGTTACTGATGAAACAAAGTCACAAGACCTTCATTAGCTCTCGCTAAAAATGCTTCTGCACACATCAGTCACCACGATTAAATGAGTTATTCCTCTATTCATAGCCTGCAGTGTGCATTGGAACAACAGAACACGGTCTGGCCCCTAGACTATGGGCACATGCTCCATGCTTACTAAAAAAAAAGGTAGCAGACTGTCAAGTTATGAGTGCCCTCAGCAGATGTATAAACAAGGTGTCTGACTGATGTGGCTTAGCGATGGATGGCAAAGCATGTCAAGCAGCTGTGGTATTCTCATAAGGGTGTTAACCAAGCTTTTCACTTCCTGTGTATTTATAGCAGACAAGACGAAAACCGGTTAAAACAACAGGCAGTTCATACAAGTGGTGGACACACAGCTGCGCTATCCCACAGGCTTATTTCAATGAAAAAAAAATACCAGAGAGCACCATGCAGTGTTTTTGACTCTTGTAGTTGTGGTCAGCAAGATTTCATGCTTCACAGTGCAGAGGTTAACAATTTGCCATAGAGACCAGTATATGTGTATCTAATAGCATTAAGATGGCATCCTGGACTGGACAAGCTTCAGCGTGACAAGTCTTACAGAGGACAGATTATGATGCACTGATAGGAAATTTCGGGGAAATAACCATAATTGATAATATCAATCTTACAAAATGCAACAATAAAGGTGACATGCTTCCTAACTATCTGCTCTTACTGTCTCCTTTACTGCTGGACTGTGTGGCACTGATTGATAACGAGCATTACTGCCTCAAAATACGACCTCGAGTCTGCCATTTTTTCACCTCTGGCCTCTGACCTGCTGTCAGTCCTATGAGTGTTTGTGTGTGTGTGTGTGTGTGCATGGTGGGTGGGGGGCATTCACAGAAAGCAGAAGAGAGAAGAGAGAGGGGAAAAGCAGAGAGGCAAAAATCTCCACCCAGACTCGGGTTCTGGCCTGCATCCATCGTCTGCATCCCTTCTCAGACATCGTTATAAGCTGAAAATCCATAATCCAAACAATAATAATCATTCAAATATCTTTCTCATGCTGAATTAATACATCAGACACCAACATATTATGCATCCTTAACTCAATTCGGCGAATATCGAGGCCACAGTGACACCGTTACCCATGGTGACGTATGCCCACCAGAGCTGGTACAAGATGCTGTTGTTAACTTTGACCGTTTCCATGGAGATCTGCCAAATGCTGAGAGACGTCTGCTGGGTAAACTGTTAGCTCGGTCAGTAGAAGAGGACATCAGAGTCGCCGCTACACATATGCAAAGTACATAATTTCTCCACAGTATAGTGGATGTACCACACACACACACACACACACACACACACACACACACACACACACACACACACACACACACACACACACACACACACACACACACACACACACACACACACACACACACACACACACACACACACACACACTTCCGCTCAGTGAACAGTTTCATGATTAAGTTAAATGTTGAAAAAACTGGAAATGGAAATGAATATTCATCACTAATGCTCACAATTACTCAAAAACAAACCAGACCTGACATTTTCGAGGTTAGATTTAACATTCATAAGATGTCAAGCCAAGACCCCAACCTGAGCTCCTCCATATAAAATAACGTCAAATACAGACCAAACGTTCCTCTACTTTTACGCTGTTATCACCTCCTAATCAATACAGAAGTGCTAATATCCTGAATACTCATCATTTTGTATCTTTAAGTAAATGTCAGAGGCACCAATCAGGGTTAATATCATGATGAGTAGGTAGAAGGAATTATGTTCTTACAGTTGGGAGTTTGGTAAAGGTTAATTTATTCCCTGATGTTGTGATGACATTTTGAAACCACGCTAGCATTAAAATATCTCATTGTGCATTTACGAAATTCCTTCTGCGCTGCGTGTCATATGAAATCTACCAATACGCGGACACGTGGAGCTGGAACACAAAGGGCAAAACACAAAATGTGAAGGGTTATTAAAAGAGAAATGTGAAATGAGGGCAATTCATTTTCATTTTCTGCTCCTGTGAACATTGCAGTCTGTCGATATTTTCAGCGTTCACTTCTGACGTGCCTCAAACACAAGCTCACGTTAGCATGCCCGCTCAAGACCAGCGCACCACAATTATGTCATGACTATTCATAACATCAGTGACAAGGAAAAAAACTCTTCCTCAGACCCCCTCTGTCATTCCTCCAAGCCTCAGGGAATTTACTGAAGGTTAATTTATTTAAATCTCCATCCACTCATCTCTATTCCATTAAACTCACTAAGAATCTTTGGTTTGCAGTCTAATCCGCTTTCTACTGTCAAAGGCCCATGGCCTTTCTGCAATGTAGTCAGTGAGCAAGTGTGTGTGTGTGTGTGTGTGTGTGTGTGTGTGTGTGTGTGTGTGTTAGGGTTAGTTGATAAGGTCATGTTAGCTTACACATGCATGCGCAATGTCCTCTGAGAACAATACTTCACGTAGGACTAATAAAGTCAACAATACGCTCATGGTGGCAGGCATGAAGTCAAAATGTAGGTTCCCCCCGGAGAGCTGATCTATTCTACTGTTCTCAAAGCCCCACAATGTTTAAGCTCTTACCATCTGGCCCCTCCTTTGAACGACAGGATACTTTAATGCATGCGGTGTATGGTCAGATCAAGATATCAACAATTAGGCAGCGGTACAAAGGATATCTTGGCTATGTGGGCAGTCGCTGTGTCATTTTTACAGCATGGCATGCGTTACAACTGGCACAAACGCTCCTATGCAAATGACTTTGGGAACGCTTTGGCCCTTCCCTTAAATAGCTGGTAAAGCTATTTGCAGTCTGTTAGAAAAACATCCAGCCTATGCCGATGTGTTTTTGTGTTCCAGAGGAATGGCTAATGAGGGGCTTACTGGCTCCAATGTACTGCGACAATGACACGCTGGGAGAGCTGTGTGTGTCTGTGTGCGGCCATGACCGGCTGTGAGCGGTCGTCTCTAAAGCACAAGCGGCTCCAACAGCTGACTTTACTGTACGTCAAGTCTTTGCACATCGGGGGGTTCGCTTTAAAACTTAAGTTTCTGAGACTTGAGCATGGTGACTCAAACTGCTGAGAAGTTAAAAGATGTCTCGCTTTGAGGGTGGGCATTCACATTGAGGCTGACCAAGTACAATGAGCATCTGAGGTGGTGCTGACTGAAGACCTGTGACAGACACTTTAAATGCAAACATGGGCGATCCTGAAGAGTAAGTCCGAAGTCATTCCACCAAATTAAAGAGGGATTAGGTCACCGAGGGGACCTCGACTTCATTTGACACCACCTCTTGTTCTCTACAATCTGTCTCAAACATAAACTTCTCTTTATGCCTTTCTCTTCACTCCACTGCTTAGATGCCACCGATTTTATTTTTTGTGTCTCATTTGCCGCCTCTTCTGAAATAACAACTGCTCTGTAATTTGCTTCAAACCACCTATATTTCATCTGTGTGAGGGGACAGACTGGGACAGAGGACACAAGAGATTTATGATGAGCAGCTGCCATCATGGACACAAGCTTTTAACAGCAGCAAGATGTTTCCTACTCTGGATTTTTGCCTTTGATTGCAGGAGTCCAACTTTTGTCTTTCAATAGCAGCTGTTTCTTCACATGCTGTATAAACTGCAGCTCACATGCTACAGGACATATATCTTTGCTTATTAATATTTAAAATGCAAGGAGAAAAGACAGAATAATAAATTAGAGAAAGCGAGGGGACAAAACACAAAAGGGTCAGTGTTTATTCTAAAATGGGAGTAAGTACTCGCATCCTTAATTTCCTGTATTCTTAATGCTGCTGGTCATAAAGCCCAAAAACTGGGAAAAAGCTGAACCACAATGATCTGTTTTTAGACAAGACTGAAAAGCTTAGCAAGCATCTGGAACTATAATGTTACAGTCATTATCTTGACATACAATGTGTGACTCAAAGCACCAGGCTCTCCTCCCATTCAGCCTCATTCTGCATTTCATTTTCTGCCTCAGCTGTCTATACTTACTTATGCTGCTGCTGAATGTGTCACTCCACTGCAGTACCTTTTTTAATGGCTTTTTTGAAGGTTTACTCACTTTAAATGTTGCACTGACGACTATTACAACCTCAGGCCGTCATCATGTCATATCAGTCCATAAATACAGAAAACAGGTAACAATTGAGAAGACAACACATTCAAAATAAAATGGACTGAGCCCCGCAGCCAGTGTCACACTGAAATATGCGTCATTGGCTAAATCAGCCAATAGCTACTTAAAACATCATTTTTCCTGAGTCACAGTCGGTGTCACAACTTCGGGTTCCTTTGTGAACCGTGTTTTAGTTTGGTTTTGAAAAGCATGCCCACACCTTGTCAGTACCCTTCAGAACATCCCAGAGGCTGTATTTAGTTTCAAGGAGAGGAGATAAGAAGCCATATTCCCTTGCGTGTCAATTAATACTTGCAAAAAGTGCTCCTTAGTTGTTTGTATTGTGCACGCAGCTTCCTCTCTGAAATGAGAATGAGTGTGATTGAATCCGTATCCAAATGTATCAGACCCCCTGAGTGACAATACAAGCGAGATCTCGGCGCTCTAGATGCAACAGACGATTTTCAAAAGACAATTCTATGCCTTTGATGCTATTTCGGGATGCAGCTACCGTACAGGTCTGAAGAGAAGAATTACCAGATGGCTACTTGTCATTCTCCATGAGTTGGAGCTCTGAATTCTGGTCCAGGGAGCTGAAGTCCTCACTGTGAAGTCTGATGTTGATCACGATCTACACTGCTAAGAGGGACACATATGCTGCCTTGATATAACCGCTGATTAGTCTACGAGGGATAATACTTTCAGCTTTCAGTAGGTACAGCCTCTACTTCTTGACGGTTTTGTGAGAACCAATCAGAAATCCTGCTCAAAAGTGGACAGGTGTGTATGCAGCATTGCATGTGCGGATTGTGTTGTGATCAGCATCAGGATGAGGGATACTACTCTTTGATTTCACTTGTCACAGCTGTCATCTGTCCACATCCCTGTGGCTGTCATTTCAGCCGTCCCTGCTTTCACTTTGGAATCACAGTCTACAGTGTTTAGACTGCTGTTTTTGCACAAAAAAAGAAAAAAAAAAAAAGTAAAAGGTACTGTTTATTTGAACCTGGGTTTTATGTTCGTGAAGCTGTTCAGATCATTTGGCTGAATTGTCACTTAACTCCAACCTATGTGACTGTCCAACAGCTTGTGTTTCTTGCTCCAATGGAACAATTTCTAGTGATGTTGCAATCATCTTAAGTATATTACCATAACTGATATAACAGAGGGCTGCACGGTGGAGCAGCAGGTGGTGTGTGTGCCTCACAGCAAGAAGGTCGCCGGTTCGATTCCCGGGCCTTTCTGTGTAAAGTTTGCATGTTCTTCCTGTGCATGTGTGGGTTCTCTCCGGGTACTCTGGCTTCCTCCCACAGACCAAAAACATGCTCATTAGGTTAATTGGTGACTCTAAATTGCCCCTAGGTGTAAGTGTGTGCGTGAATGGTTGTTTGTGTATATATGTTGCCCTGTGATCGGCTGGCGACCGGTCCAGGGTGTACCCCGCCTCCCAGCTGAGATAGGCTCCAGCCCCCGCCCCCGCGACCCCGAAAGGGATAAGCAGCATAGACAGTGGATGGAGGGATGATATAACAGATAGCAGAGCTATAAAAACACAAAATGCTGCATTCAACGTTGTTTTTCTTCAAAGGGGTGCTCCGGCGAGTCCACTGCACTTCCACAGAGTTGGGGGATAGCCACACAGGCTGTGACATCTGACTTTTAGTTCCAAATATGGGTCAAGCTCCAAAAAAAGCACTTCCCATGATGCAACTCAACATCATATGGTAAATGCCCATGTCTTTCAAACTCCATTACCCCAGTTTGTAAAGCAGGCTTCTTATGACGAAGGCTCTGAAGTCTGAAGCTCAAGCTGAAATAATCATGATGGCCATCGTCATGATGAGTAAACTGGGCTTCATGCGTTAACCAGTGAAACACCCCTTAACTTAGAATAAAATGAATCAATAATGCTTCCTTCACTGTACTTGGCAACACTGTTACGACTTCAAAATCAATAGTACTGTTTCTGATGACATAACACAAAAGCCGTGACCACGTTTAAGATGTAAAATGTTCCATACGGAGATTTTGTGTCTCTTTTTGCCTCTGCTGAGTACAGACATGCCAACATTTGGAGCTATGAGTGCAAAAAAAAAATATTTAGTCACACATGAGAGTGCTAATGGACCCTGTGGCAGAAAATGTCATCACTCATTGTCTGAAGTCTCTTGTTGTTTTGTCACTGGAAAATGGGAGGGGATGTGTTTGTGGCAATGAGGGTTTTAGTGTGCCAGAAGGAATTATTCAGTGAAGCAAGAGAAACTTCTTCCTCTAATGACCAGGGAACAAGTCAGGAGAAGCTGCCGCACTGAAATTTAAGGCATAAATAAAGCAAACAGCCAAAGAGGGGCACAAGAGTGCAAAACAACATCTTTGTTTTACTTCGGGGAGGCTGGGAGCAGTTGGGGTCACAACGGTTGCACTCAGTCAAGTAAACACCCACTTACCAACACAATGATTTATTTGATTTATTCAAATGCCTTGGGTTTCCACTGATGCATGCTAAAGCTAAGCTCTGACTCATTTAAAGGGAGAATCATAGTGACAAAGGCTAAAGTGAATCATCTTTTTAATGTGACCCCTGGTGCAAACTTCACGAGCAAAGTATGCCACTGTAGGAAGAATAGTAATGCATCAGATTCTGAACATGAAGTCAAATGGCAGCAGCACACAGAGTTGATAACCGGTGTTGTCGAGGAAAATATTTTCAAGTCAGAGCGATACAGGTGTGTAGTGGCAGGATTAATGCTAGCTTTCCTCTCCCGTGCTTTGACAATACTCTTAAAACATCTACAAAGAGATGATTTTTCCTGAGTGGACAGGCGAGTAGTATAATATTTAGAGCATAGTGGAGGAGAGGCAAAACACATGCATCAGGCAAGCTGGACAGAATACTTATAAATATGAGACAGCATCCACGTGTAATATTTCATTATTAGTAGTCAAAACCTCTGAATTTAATTTTGTCAATTCAAAAAACTCTTTTAGCTGCGTCACTGTACACAGCGCAATGCAGGAGGAACGGCGCGGCAGGCTGTAAACTTCACAAACCCAATCTTGTCTCAAAATGACCACAAACATAATTGTGATGGAAGAAGAGAAGGGTAATGGAAACGGGGGGCAGCGTGATGCCAGACAGCTGGGGCAGGGCAGCGTGACGCATGTCTGTTTGCTGCTCCAACGCTCTCAGCTCCGGCATCGACTGCCAATGAAGTGGGCTTAACTACTTTTGAACCAGATGCTGGTACAACCTCCTCTACTGCCGTCCGGTGTGACGGAGTGTTCGGCTGACAGGGCTGTCAGCAGCCCAGCAGGAGAGACGTTCTGCTGTGGGTTTGGATTTTAGAACTGGGCGACGAGCAGGAGGCACACTTTTACCTTCTCTGGCTGTGTGGAAATGGAACCACAGGTGATGAACTAACGCATTGAAAAGTGGGGTTTATGGGTAAAACATGAGACGAGGAGTGAATGCTCAATTTCTCATAAGGCCACCTTGGGCATTTTTGACTATTTTCTGACTGTAATAGACAGAAGGATACACTGATTAATTGAACAAAGAATCAAAATAAAAACTAAATGTTAGCTGCAGAACGTATACCTTGCAAAACGTGTGTTTAGAGAGTTCCATACTTCTAAATGACTGCACATGCCCTATTAATAACATCAGTTACAAAAATCAAGTTTAGATACTGTCATTACAGACTCATGATCTGCAGGCTGCTACTCAAGAAACTGTCTTCCCATCTACCCACTGATGTTCCATCACAGCTTTACTTTGTCAAATCTGTCTTCTTCCTGCTTATCTACCGTGCCAACAAGCACCAGAATAGAACACATTTTGTGACTCTGGTGTCTTTGAGTCAAAGCCAAAACCCCTTTTTGAAATCTAAATCTTGGGTGCGAAAACAGGCTGTAAATAAACCAAGTTATCTGTTCATTTGTTCATCTGTTCAACTACCTTTGCTTCCTTGTCAAATGTCAAAAACTATACTTCCTGTCACTTATGTCTATTTCTAATGGATCCAAAAGAATCACAAAGCACTTCATATAACCTGAAGGCAGAGACAGAGAAAAAAAAAGTCTGCTATTCAAATGTTCTTTGGCAAAAAAGGACAAGTTACCTGGATTCAGTTACACTGAGTTCATAGCCATCTCCTGCCCTGTCAACTATTCAGCAGTGGGTAAAAACTGTCGGGTGAATAATAATGTGTCCACTCTGCATTCACGTCATATGTCGAGTCAATCTCAGTTTTCTCTGACAAAGATTAAGAAGAGTCCCCGCTGCTTTCATTCTCAAACTTCAGCTCCAAAACAGGCCGGAAGAATGAAAATTTCCTCGGCTAATCTTCTAATTCTCTTCTCATTCTGGCCTAGTGGACGAGCAGCATTGCCCAAATGTAGCATGACAGCTTTGAGTGCTCGGATAACCATCTGCTGGCCTCTTTGAAATCGGTTATACATTCCCAGCTGTTTGCACATTCCATGTCATCTCTCAGGGGATTAGCTGCAATAATTTGACAAATACACCAAACAATAATATTGCTATAATATCATCTGCAGTATTTTCTCTCTGCTGTGGCTGAGTCTCCCTGATGGATACGACAGAAATAGGACAGGAAACGACCTTTCCAGCAAGGCCATTTGCCTGGTCATGGAAGCGATCAAGACAAAGGCAATTAGCCAGTTCATGGATCACACTTATCCAGCTATAGAGGAGGCAACCATGCCCAGCAGAGGCCATTCAAACAACATAATGAATAAAGAGTTCTACTTCCACTCGAAGCATATATCCATTAAGACATCTAATGCATTGGACAAAGGCAATGGTGGGAGCAACCCTTCTAGTATCTGACGCAGGGTTAACAGTGCAGCACTTCCTTTATTTGATTTTATACCTACAGCTATTGTGCGGCTTGTACTGCACAATTTTATTTGAGTTGGGTTCGATTTTGATTGGATTAAAGAAAATAACTCACTCAGTAGAAAAGAAAAAACACATGGGATGCTGAAGAAAAACACTTTTTCCATTCACAGGGATTGCTCAAGAACTGTGGCAAGGTGGAAGCAGAGTGTTTTAAACAAGGCTACAGTTCAGCAGTCTCCATTTATAAGCTCCCAATCAGAATATGAACATATGCCATTAAATTGACCAGAATTCTCCAAACAAATACAACATTTCCTACATATAACACCAGTATGTGTTGTATTTCTTCCCATGTCTCATCGCTAGTTAGTATGCGACCTCTTGCAATTGTGCATAAGAAATCAGAGAAATGATACTCAAAAATGTAACCAGACTTTTCAGGAAGGGAAATTAACAATGTGAATACCAGCCACTGACAGATAAAATGCTCAAACTGACCAGCCACTCTATAGTAAATCATTATTTGGTGCCTGAAATCGACCAACCACTTCCATATTTTAGCAGCATTTGGTTGGTGGCTGGTGCTAATTTCTCACCCGGGTTTGTTTTCAGCAAAGATAATCTTGCTGGGTTGCCACAGAATAATACTTGCCCTGTGCAGAATGCATTATCATTGAAATAGGAGAGTAGGAACATAATTTTAACTGGAGTGATTCAGTGATTTCTCTCTCCTTCTCAATCAATTTCAATCTCCTTCTCAATCAATAGAGCACTTGTCTAACAGGAGAAGCAGTTGCCAGGCACACTCTTTTCAGAAAACTCCCATGTCTGATGTTCCTCCTGTAATTCATGCATTATACATACTTGACACAAAGATGCATGCTGGTATCTGGCAGCAGTGATAATGCTCCATCAGTAGTGCATGGGAGGGAAACAACAATGCATTCAATCAGGTACAGTACAGTCCAGAGTTATATCAAATTAGAATACCAGTGTTGCCTTGCAATACTAATTCTGTCTGGAAAGGTCTTCCTTTCTGTCGTCTTAATGTAAAAGCTGGAGTCACAAAGACTCCTGGTTCTAATTTGGGCGCCTTTGGCTCATTTCATTACCCCCTTTTTTTCCTATCTCCTCTCACTTTTCACTTCTGGTTATGTTTTGAAAGGGAACATTTTCGAAAATGAATGAACAGAAAGAAAAATGCCATCACCGGACACATGCAACACTTACAGCATTCAGAGACGGTAAAATCTGTGGGGAGCGACAAGAGGGGACAGAGCACGGTGAATGACAACACTTGCTAGGTAGGTCTCATCTATAGACAGGCAAAGGCTCCAGGTGTGAGAGATATTCATATGTTATTGAACTGAATTTAAAGAAATACTTAGGGCCCACATTACTTGGTCCATAGCCATGATTCCCAAACAGATAAACTACTATTTCCAATATAAGTGTTTAAATCACTTTAGTCTAAAACGACATGGAAGGCAGGATCTGGATGTCAAAACTGAGTAATACAAGTGGATATTTAGGGACAGACAAATTAATCCACTGATGCACTCATGATTTGTGGAAGAATTGTGGCCAGATTAGCAAAGACTTTTCTTTGTATAGGAGCAGCCTCAGTGAAACTCCAACATGGTCCGACCTCTGAATGCCTTGAAGCCCACTGGTAACCACTCAGTCCCAGAGCAGCCAGCAAACAGCTTGTGCTATTTCTGGATGATGGACTACAGCAGAACCCTAATCCTGTCTGTACAACAAGACCCAGTTCCATACCATTGGTCTGAAAAGCTCAGAGGACCACGGTAAGATTACTAATGAATGACAGCGAATGTCATGATGCCACTTCATCTCTGGAATGAGGATGGTGCAACATTTAGAAAGTATCATCTATGCATGATGTGCTGTAAAGTCGTGGAGATGCTGAAATATAAAATGAAAGCTGCTTTGTTTTTATTCCCTCGCAAGAGAGCCTCGAGACATATGCAAATGGAATCTGATGATTTAAAACTGCTGACACAACTAGTAACTCTGATTCATTTTAGACTGACACACAACCCAATACATCTTTAAAAAAAAAAGAATTCAAACACTTTCATCTGATATACTGCTGAAATAAACTTCTCAGGGCTTCAGTGGGAAAGAGGACACCCTCTAAACTTTAACAAGATGTTCAGGCTTCTCTGTTATTCTGGACGGGCTCCAGAACACTTATGATTGTCAATGCAAATGAATGTGAAACTGAAATATGGAATTTTACTGCACCAGCACCCTTTGTGCCATTTTATGACTGTTATAAACCATGGTCCCTATTCACAACTGCACCATAGACTGTGTGGCAGCAGGCAGCAAACTGCTATAGCTCACCCAAAGCCTGCTGGGAGAGGGAACTATATCTGAGTATTTGACCTGGATCAAATAATTACTTGAAACACATTACATCATGTAAATAATAAATTCTAAGACTCAAGCCAAGGAACCACTGGGATGGACTGAAGAGGAAACTGGATTTTTTTTTTTATTTTAAGGACCACATTAAAATATTGAGAATATTGAGAGAAGCTGAAAATGGCAAAGTAGCCTTTTATGACTTTAAAGATGTTTTCATCCCTTCACACTGTTGTCAATAAGCATTTTTTTTTTTTTTATTGTTGACACTTTCTGCAAAGATGCATTTTTTGATCATCCAATCTGTGTTTTTGATTAAAATGACAAAAATAAAAATCGATGGTTTTGGTTAGAGAGGACTAAAAAAGACTAAAATGTCAAACATCTTCATTAAAACTATGCCAAACTATATGCCACTAGTTATAGGGTTTAACTAAAATAAAAATAAAATGCTCCAACTTTTACTCAACTACAACTTGACTAACAAAAAAATGGGATGAGATTAGATTAAAAGACTAAATAAAGAAAATGAACACTGCCATCGAGGCGGTCACATCAAGCCAACTCTAAACACTGCCCAATGCAGTGAAAACTAACCAACACCAACCACACACGTTCAGTATATCAGAGCAGTGCAGTAAGGTAACAATAACTGTCTCACATTTTTCACTTCACCAGGACAAAGTACCCTTGAGATCTATAAGTCCATAAGAGTCTCCCATTTAAGTTTTGGAGCCAGGTACCTGAGCAGTTGCTCCTGTTCGCTATCCTCTCTGTTACAAAGACTCCAGGACCTGATGGGAGTCTTCAGCAGCGGACAACATGTACAAAACTTTCTGTGCAAAGACAAACACAACCTATAAACAAGCAACTCTTTGAGCACAGGGATGTTTCTCATGCCCATACTGCTCTGTTTATCTTTGAGCAGCTCCCGGGGATTAAGCTCTTCCAAGGATCCACATCCATAAATGACAACTTGTGTGGCATGCCACTCATACAGAGAAACCCACTTCAACAGACAATACTAAGTGTGCTTCCCGCTTTGTTCTCACCCAATGAATGCCTTATTCCAAAAATTAATTTGCAGTTCGAAAGCCATTTTCTCCTGAGTGCTACTGAAGAGGTGTCTCCATCTCGCCTGCTCTCTTGGTGGTGGTGTTGGCTAATGAGGGTCTGGTCAGGAGGCGGATGCTGACAGCTCAGCCTTTCAAAAGGCCTTTGTCAAAATATTGCTCCGGGGGAGATTTGAGCAGCTAGCTGCCCACAGGAAAAGTTCCATCATGGGTATGTCTCTCACTCCCCCACCGCTTTGTTTACCTGCAGGCTACATGTCCAACCACTGAATAGTATGTGAAAAGCCACATTTGGCCTGGCACTTGTCAATAACAGGGAAGGAATTCACATAAAATGCATTAATGTTATCCAGTCAGAGGGAGCAGCACTAAGATAAACTAGCAGGCTACAGTTTATGCAGACTTACATCAGGTTTTTGTTATTAAAGGGTTTGTCTGGGAGTATTTTCTCTTTCTTGTGGGGAGTTGAGAAACCCACTAACATTGGAGATGCTGTTTCTAATTTACCTCATACATGTCTGTAGTGCAATTTCTCGTTACTTGCTGGCAGACAATTTCACCAACAGACCTAGACCAATTCAGTCGATATTAGTCTTACAAATATCTTGGTTTTGTCATGCGGCTGATAGGTTTCTAGAAATGGCAGAGCAGAAATGTCAAACTAGGATTTAGAAACATCGCCCCATTACATAGTTTGTCCACCAGAGAGCACCGACAAGTTGATTTTTCAAATGTAAAATGTTCTGTTTGGTATGTGGCTTGGTCACAAATACATAATTAGATTTATATCAAGATTGTACTTAGTGTTGTTTATGTTATATGTTATATTATATGTTATGCCACACCAATGCACTTGGTGACATGTTCTGTAATTACGATTAGCATGGACACCGCACTTTATTTTGAGTCACACGCATTGTTTCCCACAGACTTACTCCAACCACGCCTAACTCTAAGTCTTATCAAATTCAACTATTTATTTAATGGGGTCAAGCATTTTGCTCCTCATGAAGCTGTGGGACCCTTCACTGTGAGCAGTCTTTCAGTGTTGGGACCCCACAGAAATACTAAAACAAAGACTAAAACACACACAGTGTAAATACTAGTGCAACAAATTTGCAGCTGAAAATAGTCCTCAACAAATCTCCCTACAAATCCTCCTGTGGAGTAATGTCTGCCAAAAAAATTGCAGTTCCCAGCTGTTTTAGGACATCATATAGCCTTTTTTTGTGAAAATCAAAGAATATATAGATTTGTGATCCGTTGTTAAAGACATAAGTGTTCAGCAGGAACAAATGGGCTGAGTGCCACACAGGTAGGACGGTCGGAGAGGACTGAGAGGCACTGATGTACTGTTGGTTTTGGTTGTTTCATGGGATTTGTGGACAATAATTATAATATGGAATATCACCAACCATATCCTGTAACATGCTTAGTTAAAGACCATTTTAAAATGACAATAAAAGTGCCTCATGCATAAATTGAGATGGATGATGTGGTGACAAAGTGGGATTCTAATACTTGCAGCACTCTCATAATCCATTTAATACGTGGCTAAAACAAACACCAGTGATAAAGTCAGACAATTAGGATGAGGGATAAACCCCAGCTAAGAATATTCATGTCTGCTCCAGGACTTGTCACGATATCATCTGCCATTAGACATCTGGACAAATGCCAAATCTCAATATCTTTGACCACCACAGCGCGGACACCCTGGCCAAGCTCTGAATAAAGAAACAAGGAGTAAGTTGAGTAAACAAGATGAATCCCTTCCATTAACAGAAGGACTGTGGGCTCTCCTGCCATTCCACCATTAATTATCTGGTCTTATGGGAAGATTAGGGGAAAGAAACTAAGCCAAGAGCCAGACTCCAATGAGTGGGCCTCCCCTGTTTAATTACCAAAACAGCACAAACAAATGAAGCCCCATAGATAGGGATAGCTCCGGAGGCTATGATCCAGCTGAGCCGGGTTCCACTCCTCTGTTCTCTTCTCTCTCCTTTCTCTCCTCATGCCTTCCATCCATCCATCACTCATCACTGCAGACAGACTGGGGACTGTCGTCTCACGGTTATTAATGGCTGATGGAATGAGGGAGGAAAAAGGGAAGAAAGGGTCTGACAAGAACAAGATGGTAACATCAGACATTATTTACTGCATAAAAAACTGAAAACCTGCTGTAAGGTGTTATAAGTTTGCTTAGTAATGTTTACCTATCACATATCCTACCAACCTCTACGCTTCTGTCTGGTTCCCAGAACAGCTAAAAAAATATAGCCTGAAAAGTGGAGCTACAGAGCAGAAAAGCAGAATAAATATCTTTAAAAATCTTTCCTGTCCTAGACCTGAACACTATTATTCGCTTAATTGTTAACTATTCTGATAATCAATAGTTTGTCATTCCTTGAACAAAAATTCTAAACATTTCCTTGCGTCCCATGTGTAAAGACACTGTTTTTTTTAGCCGTGAACAGCAGTAATCTGAATATCTTTGGGTTTTGAGCCGTTTTTCAGACAAAACAAGTGATTTGAAGGCATCACCTTTGCCCACAGAAAAGTGTGGTGGCCATCTGTCCAGACAAGTTGTTGGTGCTGGCAGCTTCGTTCCAACAGTGATATGAAAATGGGATTGTGTGTGAACTGGCAAATGGAGGCAAGTGTTATGTCTCAAAGTTCCTGCAAAAACCCCCAATTTTTTCTGTTTCCATGCAAGAGTGTGATTAGCATGATGCTTCACCACAGGGAAAAATCACAGCATGATGTCAACTTCTCAAAACTTTGACACTAATGATGTGAGCATCAAAGTTGACATTTGTCTCCATCAAGAAAGACCAAAGATATTTAAGTCCTCATTCCAGATATTGTCTGCATAAAGATCACTCTGCTGCTAAATCACCCTGATGAGATGTAAGACGGTGAACCAAGTTTGACACTGGTCCATAATTAACCGGAATTCAACAATGTCAAGTGCACAATTATTGTCATTATATTACATTTCTGAATAGTCAAATCAAGAGTAGAAAGAAGCCAGAGAGGAGCGGATCAAAGACGGGTTGACGGGCTCTCCTGCACAACACTGAGCTGCTCCGCGGACCCTGAATCAAACATGTACTTTGTAGATGCTCAGTAAAGTGGCTTTCTGTATCAAATCAAAGCCAAAGCCATCATCTGTTTTCCATTCAGGCTTATTGTCATGGTCAATTTTTCAACTGTAGAAAAATAGTATTAAACTATAATAAGCATATTCTCAGTGATATCCTCTTTCAAGTTGACTCTACTCCAGCAAGTTATCATAAGCAAGATAAATGCAGGCATATAGCCTGTTCTTTGCACAGATGTGAGTTACAACGTAACAGAACCTAACATGACCACATCTGTTCACTAAAATGACTGAATCTGAAAGGAAAAACTGAAATTCTGTTAGTCATTGTTCCATAATATCCTATGGTTTGACAGAGCAAATTTTTTGGATGGACTCTTGGAGACATAAATGCCACTTTGACAACATTTACATCATCTTTTTTTTTTTTTTTTTTTTTTTCCTCCTCTGTCCAGCAGCAGTTTATATAATCACCCCTGACACCTGACTGTGATTTATTCAGATTCGTCAGATTACTTCAACACATCTCCGCCTTTACAAAATATCTAAATACTCCAGTGGCCTTTGGAATTTATCATTCTGCTGTGGGCCAATTTTTCCCTACCCCGAACACATGCTGTTGATTTACTGGTATGACATACAGCACATTTCAGAACACAATATATCAATGAGCTTCAAGGGAAACACACTGATGATATATATCGCACAAACCCTCTAAATAATCCTCATGTGGACAAGCGGACTAAAAGAGTACAATGCATTATAAATTAGGACTAATTTCCATTTGAAGTTATTTATGGCTCATACATTAGAATAGAAGTTGTCTTTGCATGGAGTTGTGACTTAAAAAGACTTCTAGAACTGATCGAATGCAGATCAAAACAAGGAAACGTTTCTTTTTAAGGCAGGGTGCCTCAGAGAAACATATCATTTGACCGCAGCCCAGGTCACCCCACCACTTCTGATAGCTCAGAGAACACCAAATACCCAACATCCAGGAGGTCCTATTACGCCCTGACACAGCTATGGGACCCCTGGTTTGTCTGTTGGTGGTACTGAGCTGAGCTGCACTGAGCCCCAGTGCGTTACCCTGAAGCCTGGTCCAATTTTCTCTCCGCACAGCTTCGGTCCAGAGACCACACTAACAAGCTAAAGCTCAACGGTTGTCAGAAAGGAAAGCATTTGGACACTCACTAGAGGCCTGAAAAATGCAGGTTGTTGGTGCAGCCCTCGACTTGGACACAATAATTAATCTTCATATCGATCTACCTCCCTGACTTCTGTTGGGACAAGAAGAGAAAGCGTGACTGAGAACCTGCAGTATTGTTTCAGGTCTGGGAGAGGAAGACAGGAAGAGGATTTTCCTCAGCTTCTCCTCCCACCCAGTCTCACAAACACACACACACACACACACACACACTTTATCATCGACCTGTGTGTGACTCAGGAGAAATTTCAGTTCGTCTACAAGGGAGAAAGCAACTGAACAGGAATAAATAGATATGTACAGAATGCGTGTCTTAGAGGCAGAGGTTCCACATGAAGCACAAAAAGGGAACCACATACACTGAAAGAAAATGGCTGTTAGAAGACAAGGTCAGGGACAGTGAACAGTCCATTTCAATTACAGTCCATTTCACCCAAGAGCTAATATTTGACAAAACGCTGTTTGGGACCTTCAGGTTTCAGGATCCACCCTGAAACGGCAAAACAAGAGCTCAGACGCTGCTCTGGCTCTCCCTCCTGCACCAGTTTCTCGTTACTACCAAGCCCCCTATTCGACAAACTGCCCACCAGTCACTGAAATATGACCCATAAAGCCCAGTGCCACTATAAACCCAGAGCCATGGCTGATTTGTGAAACCAATTACCTCCCTGTCTGTAATGGCTGTGTTCAGTGCCATGATGTTAAGTCAGCTGTTGTCAGCATATGCCTTTAAGGCCACAGCCTGCAGGAGAAACGACATTCAGCGTCTGGGACAGATCATCTAAATAACCATCTTGATGTATAGCAGTACAGGAAGGTGGATGGGCCATGGGGAGCCAAAAACAAAAGTTAAAGGGTCAAGGAACATTTAAAGATGTTATACTGAATGAGGTGTCCTACTGGCAGAAAGTGCTGATAATAATGCAGTGCAAGGAGCTGGAGGCATGGATTGCTGGGCACTGATTTTAGGTACATTTACATTATTCAATTATTTTTGAGATCCTCTAACATAACTCCATCGACAGACAAATTCTCCTCAACAGTGAAACTCTCATGCTTAAAAGTGTAGTCCACAGATTTTAGATCTAGATCGATAATTGGACGAGGCAGATATAGATCCAGGTATGAAGGTTATCAGTGTAGGAAGATAAGGAAAAAGAAATTGCGGTGCAGAAATATCAAAGATATATTTGAGGTCATTTACAAGCAGTGTTGCAATTGCACAGTTTGTCCCTTAGAGAGCCCTGGCAAGTTTATTTTTCCAATTGTGAAACGTCCTGCTCAGTACATGTGGTCACATATCTGCTGATAGATCATTATTGGATTATATATTTTTTACCCCTTAATATCAATATCAGTATACCCTCAGGTTATGTAGCTGTATGGCACTTTTTCCTTATTGGAGAGTTTATAGGAGATCTGACAGGAAATAAGGGGAGAGAGGTAAATGACATGCAACAAAGGCCCCCTTGTGGACTCGAAATGGAGACATTGTGATTACATGATCCACATATTAAACCCCTCTGTCATCTGGATGACCCTGAAAACCTCTGACAGCAATAGGTTGAACGGGACCTGTCGCTGCAGCCCGCTGAGCTACTACAATTTAAAAGGGCATCCAGTGGAACAACAGGGAGAAGTCAACAAAAGCTCAACTTAATGCAAATGATCTCTGTTCAACGTGCAGTCTCCACCACACCTGGATGGACAAAATAAAGCAGGGCTAATTGCTAGTGACCCGTGTTTACTAAAACGACCTCTGTGTGATATGTGCTTAAAGGGCACTCCATTTTCACAGTTGTCCAACATTTGCTAAACCACTGTGAAGCATGCAAACCCGAAAGAACAGCCAAACAGGTGCAGTGGCATTTCACTTAGCCCGAGCCACCATTTCCCCAACCATTTCCTCCGAGTGCCTGTTTTACATTATCCCCCGAAAGATCACTGCCACTTGCCTGAGGGGTGATAGCGTAATTTCAGCCTTAGCCACAAAGACGAGTGGTGCTTTCTTGAACATGGGTTAATGAATGGCAAGAATGTCATGGTGTTCTTAAAGAAAACAAGGCTAATGGTGCACTGAACAGATTCAGGCATGCACGCTGAGCACTGCTGTTCACATTAAAAATAAACACTTTTTTTTTTTTTTTTTCCTTAAAACATAACCACCTGGAAAGTAGTCCTCTGTCCAACTGGCTGTTACCCAGTGCTTGGGGAACACTAAACTGTGAAACATTTGTGGACATTTAATAGTCACGGTTAATCATTACTGTAGACCAATAGAAGTAAACTGTAAACTAAAACAAAAACAGTGTAATGAGGGGCTAGCCACCAAAAATAATGTCCATATAATAGGGGTGTAAGATGTGAAGAAAGTGTACTTTCAGTGACAAAATGTAAAACTTACTGACCATACAGGTATAGTTTAACTTTGTATTTCTTTAAAAAAAAAAAAACATAAGAGACCATGAAAGTCAAGAGTCTGGTTTTGGGCTGAAGCTGTCCATGTGGATGTCCTTAAGTCAACTCACCACAACCATGTCACCAGTAGAGCTCTGAAGTTCACCCAAAGGCTGACCTCAACTGGCATTCCAATGGTCCAAAATAGAAACAGCTATAATTTAAAGAACCTGACTGAAAACTACACCCCACTCCCTGGTCAAAATGTTACACTGGTGTTGTATCATCCTTCCATAAAAGCTGACCTCCCATTCCTCAGAAAGAGGCAAAAAAAAAAAAAAAAAACCTAGTGAACTAATACTGGCCAGTAAAGATGTGCTGAGCACAGAAAAAGCCTTGAATTTATCCAGCAGTGGGGCGCTGACTTTGGCCAGGCTCAGTGCAGTAAACATGCAAGTACAGGGCTTCCTTTGAGCTCAAACACCAAACCTTTCAGAGCAGTTCCAATGACATTTCAGATCGTTTTTTTTCTCCAGTGCTATGAAAGCTTCTGCACAGGGGGGATCTGTGAGTGTGAGTTTGTTGATGTAAAATGGAAAGAAACGCTCCAAACAAAATTCACCACAAAATATGTGTCTTGGAAATGGAAAATTCCTGGGTTACCCCAACGCTTCCAAATTTCCTTTCCACAGAAGACCAAGATATCATGTAAACACGAATATGAACTTATTAGTCCTGCAGACATATTCTACCATCTGACCCATGAAAGCACTTTCTTTCAGTCTTTCACTGAAGGCAAAATGCCCCCATAAGACACACAGCATACAGAAAAACCTCTGCTACTCTATTAATAATGCATTCATGGTTACATTCTGTCCATCCATTCTGGTACCATTTTGTCCCCCCCTTAAGCCATTCCTTCTTCCCAAAGTAAGAGCCACATAAATCTGGGCTCTCAGTCTCTATTACAGTAGAGTGATGGCTGCTTTCCAGACAAGCAATCTCTGTGGACATCCCTGTTCTCTGGTCCAAACCACTGAACCACGAGCTCAGCTTCCTGCATTTTCTCTATAGGGGAAATGTTCAACATATCAATATTTGGACGAACAGATTTTGACTGGGATGGTCGACTCCTGCACAACCATATATTCACAGGACAACGACAAAAGTGGAATAAGTATCATGAGATTTACGGCGATAAATTTGGGTTCCTTACAAATAAATTCACAATATGTGTGTGTTTGCAAATTCTTATGATATTTAAAGAAAAAAAAAACAATGCAAACTCAACTCCTACAGAACAGATTTAGTGGTTCAATTTATCATTCAGTGCTAAGGCAGAAAATGTGTTGTAATACAGTCTCTGAATCAGCAATGGACACAGGTTACTTCAGAGACGTACAGCACCACTGTCCTACATACCGCTGGTGATCCATCACGGCACGTGTTCCGCTGCTTTCCTTTGCTTCTCTTGGCACTGCTGGTAAGGGAAAAAGTGCCACCGTAAAAACAAAAACTCAGGTTCATTCTGTTTCTAGGGAATGTCACATTGCCAGGTAGGTGCAATATTTCTATGACTGTTTCACCCACAGAGTCTTCTTGTGCGTCAGCACACTGAAGTGGGACAGTCAGGAGACAGAGCAACATGTAAGTCTGCACACTAAAGTGACAGCTGTGGATTCCTTCATTACTAAAACATAAACATAAGCACAAGTCGTGCAGGTTAGCTGGGATGTTGAGATGTAAAGGTTTGACAGTCAGACAAATATGACTGTCAAGGCTGACGGTATGTTTGTAAAGATTCTCAGTCACCCAGTTCATTGGACATTTTTCAGAAGTCAAAAGCAGTTGGACTTGATGCTTGGTATAAAACATGTTTTGTTACACATCCACAGCTACTGTATCCTGTTCTACTTTTACAAGAAAACATTTTGGATGAGCAGAAAAATGTGTTCAAGAGCATGCAGCATGGAAGTCACTTTTCATGTTAGTAGAACAAGATGAGTCTAATTTTGACCCTGTGAACCCAAGATAATCTATTTTAGAGCTGCCAGGAATAGGGAGGTGATTGATTGGTTGATTGAAGAGAAAATGAAAATGATTGATAACTGAACGTTTTAGTCATCCTTCAACTCAAAACTCCAAACACTTGAACCTTTTGGGTTTGCAAATGTGAGAATTGAGCTGCTTTCCTTCATCTTACATTATAATAAACTGAATAGTTGTAGCTGTTGGACTGTTTGTCAAACGTAATCAGAAATTTGATGATGTCACCTTGGGCTCTAGGACTCTGTGACGGACAATTTCACGTTTTTATTGACTAAATCTTGGCAGATTAGTCGATA
The DNA here is from genome assembly GCF_039877785.1 of Chaetodon trifascialis. Classification (NCBI taxonomy): domain Eukaryota; kingdom Metazoa; phylum Chordata; class Actinopteri; order Chaetodontiformes; family Chaetodontidae; genus Chaetodon; species Chaetodon trifascialis. The sequence continues at coordinate 22,523,275 of NC_092060.1, forward strand.
ATGAAAATCGTTAGTTGCAGCCCGATTCACCTAACCAACAGAGACATCACTGAAATATTTGTGTTAAAGATAAGATGTTTGTCACCCAAAGCACTAATCAAGACACCAATTCTCAACTCTAATTGCTCAACAAGAAAGTTCACACAGTTCACACTGAGCCATCGCTAAACATGAAAAACATTCTCTCTGGAGAGAGAGAGAGAGACAGAGACAGTGTAGAACACATGCCTCCAATGCTTGTTTTACCTACTCCAACACACGGGACTACAGATTACAATGAACACTGAGACCAGTGTGTAGAAGACTGAAGTTTTCATTATATATTCTTGAGAGATCTGAAAATGTAGAGAAGATGTACAGCAACTCCCTGGTGAACAGCATAATCCAGCTTCTTCAAACTTCTCTATTCTCCTCTGCTCAAAGGGACTGTCAGCAGGGTTTAAACACAGCAGCACTGCAGCCACAATCCCGTCTCACACGCTGCTCATATACAGCAAATGCAGAATAAGGCTGATGGCTTACTTCGTCTTTCATGTAGCTCCTGAACATGCAGTTGCAGAGTCCTTAACTCCATTTTCAAAGTTCCCTGCGTGGCTGCTTATCATGAAAGTGATTAGAAATGAAGAGCTCTGTCAGTGATATGGTTGGAGCCCCTGAGTTGGTTGCCTACAGGCTGCCAAGCTCTCTCAGCTATTCAATACCAGATGGCAGTTGAACTGCTGCTGCCAACACCACTGATCCTCAAAGGGATCTTCCACAGAAGCTAATATACTTTTCTTCAACCTGAACGAATTTTAGCCTCACTTTAATGCTGCTGTTGTAATTCAAATGCTGAACAATTAGACCAAGTCAAATGGCGTTTCTGGAGGGCACATACAAGTGAGCATTAGACACAGGAATAAACAACAATCATTACCCTACATTAGCCTGCCACGGAGATTTAGGATGAGCAGAGAGGCAATGAAACAATCAAGTTATTACACCAACAGTCTTAAACATCAGCCCAACAGATGGTGTGCTGCAGCGATAGCACCACATGAAGGGGAATAACTTGACAAAAGCAGCCAAGCATCTTGTAAAAAGTGATGCAAGGAAGGATCTACAGCATGTTTCGATCGGGAGCTTCCTAAAGTGTTTGTAATGAATGGCTGTTGTTTCGTAAGGGTAACACAAGTGTTTTTCACACTTCTGTCCACAAATATGGACCACTGAGGACTCTTTCTTTCACTTGAAGTGTAACATAGCACACCAACTTTACCAGTCTCTACGGCAACTTTTTTCCCCCTGAAACAAGATGAGAGTGGTTGTTAAAAGAGAAACATGAAGCTTCTTCGAGGTTCCTTTGATGACACATTCACTCAGCACCAAACAGAGATGGGTTGCAGCTGTATCGGTTGAGACAAACAATCAATTGTCCATCCTCAGAGAATTGATATTTTTACCACTAAGACGCAGTTTGAAACAAGAAAAGCAAAAGATATCTACGGACAAAAGAGGTTGTAGCCTTTATCTCAAATTCATAAGTCAAACTACAGGATTAGTTTTAGAGAGAGAAGGATTTAAGAACAAGCAGGGCGAAGTGTGGTGCTGGCTATGGGACTACAAGGACATCCTGTTGTGGAAAAGCATTGACATTTCAGCAGAAAAATGCATCCATTTGGTTAAGAGGTCTAAATGTGGCGTGTCCTCAGTAATGTGCAGACTGCCATAAGGGACTCAGCTGGTCACCAATGTCATGAGATCTCACAATCCACATGCAGCAACTTCAAGTTGTACTTTCAACTTCACTGGAAAATTATGGAACATTCCGAACAGACTTCATCTTGTAGTGTTATTCTGTATCAAAATGGATTTTGGTATGTACTCAAAAAAGAATATTCTATTGAGATGTCATCAGAGTAAGTGAAAATGAAAGCCAAAGGAAGCTGGAATCATATCTAAACTCTCTTTAACTGTAATCTGTGATTTCGGGTATCTTAGCAGAGGTGGCCATTCAATGTAGATACACTGATCAGCTACAACATTAAAACAACCTGATGAATACTGTGTACAGCTCTGACCCATTGGGGAATGGACATGGGACCTCTGGGGGTTTCCTGTGGGGTCTTGCAGCAGCTCCTTTGGGTCCTATGGGTTCTATGGGTCCTGTGAGTTGGGGAGGTAGGGCCTCTGTGGATCAGACTTATTCCTGTGCATCCCGCAGATGCTCAGCTGGGGAGAATTGGGAGGCCGGGTTAACACCTTGGGCTTTGTTGCGATCCTTGAAACCATCCCTGAGCAGTTTTGGACGATGCACTGTCCTGCTGGGGAGGCCACCACCATTGCGGAGTGGGTTAGGGTACACGAATGCCAGGACACAAGTTGTAATAAGACGATCAAAGTTATTCACTTCATCTGTCAGTGGGACTAATCAGTGGCTGATTGGTGTTCATCAGGCAGAGAGAGGCAGCTTGAACACTGGGGAGACAGACTTGCATCCCAGTCTGCTTTAGCCTACGTCCAGTTTACAGAAACAGGTGATTGAAAACTTGCATCGACAGTGAGCCAAAGCGCTTCCTACCTGTCTGTCAGCTCAGCTTCGAGCAGTCTGGTGACAGTGACGGTGCAGAATACCGATGGGCAGGCTGAGTCAGTGAATAGCTCTGGGAGTTCGTCACAAGCATGGATGAAACAGAAGCCAACTGCTTTTTCTTTTCAGGTTAAGTGCTTGTGATCGTCATTGTAACGGAGAGATGAATAAATTAGCTGGTCTAAACTCACTTGGCACATTTATTTTTTCTGGTCCTGGATAACTTCAATTTTATTCAGAGAATGACTGCTGGTGAGTGGGTGGGCATGTATTACTTTCAGCCTTGAGAAGGATGCTCACTCACTGCACTGGTTATTATGTTAATTCTGTAAGCAGATGTGAAAATAATAATAAAAAAAAATAATAAATCAATCCTGTGTTCAATATGGTATTAGTCTCAATCAAAAATAAACTTTGGGAGGCAGTGTTCGTCAGGGATGTAATTTAAGCTTCTGAAGAGCTGAGACAGTGTCCTGTTTTAGACTCCATTTAAAAAATGACCAAAATATGAGGACAGACAGAACATAAAAATTAATCCACTGCCCATCCTGAGGGTCTGTGTCACAAATACATTTCCACTAAGTCGAGCTCTCATTGAGATAGCTGGTCTCACTAAATCTGACATTTTCAGGTCATCCATGACTCATATTTTCACTTTGCTTTTTTTCTACTTGTTTCTTTTGTCTTTGTCACTTTTTTTTTCCCCGACAGCTCCTGCTACAGGAATCCCACTCAGTAACCTCAAATTGTCATGCACCAACCAATTAAAATTTGAGAGTTTCCAAAGCTGCCAAATCTCCTGGTATTGTACAGTAGCCTGCTCTGTATTCAGTCTTAATTTGTTCTGCAGCACGACCATCCTATGCCAAAGAGAGCTGAAATATTTAAGCTCCCTCTCAAGCACTCTATGTACAACCTTTAAATCTCTCCCATCTGACAGATCTAAGCAAAGTACCCCCCCCTCCCTCGCGCCATTAAAGGCAATCTGAAGATGCTCTGCCGATTGATCAGAGACGACTGCCAAAGTGTGGAGGTAAATAGCTGTCACAGGGCCTGATGGACCTTTGGTCATAGAGAGGCACTCGACCCCCATTCACTCAATTTGATTCAAAGCATGTTTGTGCCTCCGGAAGAGGAGAGGGGAACTGATCGGTTCTGTCTGCGCGAGATAAATGACAGTGTACGAGAGAAACAAAAACCTTGTAATCAGAGAGGGACAAGAAACATTTTCATCCACCAGACAGAGCTGATTTTCACCAAAGCATGATGTCATTTTGTCCTAAACTATATGTTTTATCAGATGACACGCCGTGTTTTGAATTCTGAATGATTAATTATGCACTGTGAAATTATTCTAATTACTGCACCCAACAACTTCTAGCTTAACTATATGCTTCATTACAAAAAATTAATGAAACCTTGCTTTGCTAGGACAGCTGGGGAGCCTGCTTCTGAATGCCAAAAAGTATATGAAGAAGATAATGTTTTGTGAAGTTCTAACGAGGAATAGGAAACAAACTGGTTGCAGTTTATTTTTAGTCAATATACTCAGTGCCTTGACAAATGGCAAATTAATGTCATGAGACTAATCTTTGACAAGTCATTGCTTTTATGAGCTAAAGGAAAGCAGCAATTAGGCTACAAACACACACACACAACTAAAAAGCTGTGGGACATCTGAGGTAAATTTGCCATGACTATAAACAGAGGAAGCTGGTGAACAGAGTGCCAGAATAAAGCGGAGTAAGCAGGTTCAGTTCAAACAGCATCCTCGCTTAATTAGATCCTGTGAGCCCAGAGAAAATGTCACATTTAAATGGAGCTGTTCATGCGTCCTGCCGATTCGGGAATAAACGCCGCGGAAACCTTCATAGTTGGACGTCGCAGCAAAGAAACCGAACAACTTACATCCATAAACAAGCCTCTGCATGATGGGCCTATCCACTACACTGTGACTCACCACGCTCGATCATGCTGCCCAAACAGAGCAGAAACCGGGCTGAAGAGCATGTGAAAAATATGCATTTCACCAGCAGTGATCCGGCGTCAGCGTGGATTAAACCTATCCTGAAAAGTTCGTCCATAAACAGCCGCGGCAGACGCCTGTCAGTCAAGATAACGTCCATCGTCCGCGTCCATTGTGCTGAGGAGCAAGTGTAAATTACTGTTGATCAGTTACCATCAAAAATCACACCATTACACATCAAATGCTGAGCCACACGAAAAAAACACAACGCTGCCACACGGGAGAGAGGCAGCACCGCTCTTCTTCTGCGGTCTCAACAGCTGGTATACGCCCGACAATTACCAACTCAACCCAGCGTGAAAACCTCACATTTCTGCTGCAACTTCTATCAAACAACGCGGAGGTGAGCGATTAAGAAAATGAGGCAAAAACGCCCCAGAACTCGTGCGGTGACTGACGTCCGGTGATATACTGTAGCCTGCAGCGACAAGTACGGACAAAAAAAATCACATCTCCGCTGTCAAAATAACCGAGAGGAGAGATCAAACTTGAAACGTGTACCTGTGTACTGCAAGAGAAACATTGTCCACAGAGGGCGAGGTGCGGGTCTTTGTCGGTCCTCTGCTGTAGGACGAAGTGTACGAAGTAAAATCCTTGAATGGGGCCGGGGCTCGTCCCTCAGTCAGTCCGCTCCGCTCGGCAGACTGGACTGCAATGAAAGCAGCCAGTCGAAGCGGGACCTTTTAGCTACGGCAGGCGAGCCCGCCCTCGCGACGTGCCCGGTTCGCGACTGAAGCGGAGAGACGAGTTCGCTTCGGCTACGTGCGAAGCGCAGGCGAACTGTGAAGGGCTGTGACGGTGGGCTCTACAGTCAAAAAAAAAAAAAAAAAAAAGTCTGCTGTACGGGCGAATCCGAGCAGCGCTGGTGAACTGTCAAGAGAGGATGTCGTTTTCACGGAGAGCTCCAGCCAAGCTGCCCCTACGGCGAGTCACCCCGTGCGAACAAGAGGCATCTCTCCGCACGCTGCCCACTCTTCAGCTGAATGTCAAATAGGCTGAACTCTAAAATACGATGCTTTTTTCCCCCGAGTTTTCTTTAAGATTTTGATGGCATCTTACGAGGCGCAGCCAAGCGATGAATTCCACACGAAAAAGTGAGGCAATTTGTCCAAAACTTTTGACAGCTGTGCTTTTCAGAAGGTGTCATTCTGCAGCTTGCCAGTTGGAGGAGGAGAAGCATGGAGATTATCAGTTCAATACCAGTGCAGACTGTGATGAGAGGCATTCCTCTCATCCCAGAGGCTAAAGATACGCTCTGTTTTCAAATGAATACTGTAGGAGAGTCCTTGTTCGAGCTGGCGTGAGTGATTAAAGTATTTATGTAAAGAAACAAGTGGGATTCCAGTCATTTAGCTCCAGCTGCAGTCTCTTTACCAGCTGTTCTGGACCCATGTGAATTATGACAGTGAGACCTTGTTACGTCTAATGACCCGCACTTGTTTGCCTTCTTGAAAATAATATCTGCATTCAGCTCAATGATATAACGAAGCATTATACTCAAATACTGATGTAATCTTGGGTTCATGCGGTTAACAATAAATACGTTTTCTTTTTTTCAAATGACTGAGGCTTCTGAGACTGTGAGAAGCGTCTTGGTTTGATCAACACACAGCCGAAAGATTAATTACACAAGGAAAACAGCAGAGCAAACACTATTATGCTTCCATAATTAGATGCAAGCTGTGTAGGCTACAGAGACGGGGAAAAATGTGCTTGAGAGTCATATCTACTGTATCACTGCAGTGGTCAGCCCAGTCGTTTACTCCTGATCTCGTGAAGTCCCTTCAGTCTGGCTCAGACCGGCTTCTGGAGCTGTTCAGTGTTAATATTCAGTCCAGCTTCTCGTGGTAACAGCGTGTCAAAAAGCTTTACCGTTCATTTAGGCTGATGTAAGCAGTGTGCTCATTTTGGGAACATCTGCCCATGAGAAAATGAAAAAGTTTTCCTGAGTAATTGTTTCTTGTATTAAGAGCACGTATAGGTCAGCATACATAGATTAGCTGGCAGGTTATTAGAGAGACAACTAATGCAGTCAAACACAACAGCCCTGCTATGAATCCTATGAATAATATAATTTTTATTGAGGTCTTGATTCAGGTCTCAACCACTGAGATGTGTTTCTAATATTTAATCTATCATTAATCCTCATTCATATAAAGGTGGTGGACAAAATATTACACACAATACAATTCATCAGCACCACAAAGACCTGCCTGTGAAACGACCATAAACTTGTTGTCCAGAGCTCTACATGTTCAAACTTTCCATTATTCTGAGCACATCTAGGACTTCTCATCCACTGAGCAAACTCAGGATCATGTGATGTGGTGGAAATACGTCATTGATGTTTGTGTCACGCATCAGGTCGGGAAAGGCTGAAGTCTCGTAACATTTTCAGTCTCTCCAGTGGAGCAGAGGCTTCAGTGGACATTAACTCACATGCTTCATGTGTGTCATGATTGAGAAGTTTCTCCTGCTCTTAGATTTTACAGATACGCCTCAGCTAAGAGTTACTATGCAACTATTTTGCCACGTTAAAACGCATAAAAACAGGTTGAAACATATCGCCTTGTCAAGGTTTTCAAGGTCAACAATGAACTCTAAACCTCAACCCTAACAATCAACGAGCACCTCTCTAAAACTTTCAATAATGACACCATAGCTATATTGGAGCTTCAGTGATTAGTTGATTAATCGATTAGTTGATCGAAAGAAAATTAATCGCCAACTTTTTTGATAACTGATTAATCCCTTCGGTCATTTATCAAGCAAAAATGCCATAACTTTGCTATTTCCATCGACTTAAACTTGAGGATTTGCTGCTTTTCTATGTCATTTATGAAAGTAAATGAAGAGTCATTGATGTTTTGAACTGTTGTTTGAACAAAAGAAGCAATCTGACAACTCAAGTCAATCTGGGCTCAAGTGTGATGCCACTTTTCACAATCTTATGGCTTTTTCTAGACTAAATGATTAATCATTAACACAATCAATTAGTATATTCTAACCTTCATGAAGGCACTGTGGGATTTACTGAAACAACTCTATTAGACTGCCTTGGTCTTTGCTAGACATACCTAATAAATTGGCAACTGTTTGTGCTTTCAAAGGCTGCATTCAAACACGCGTGCAGCTCGGGTCAAAAGGCCTCGGACGCTCTTAGAAAATATCTGCGGGGTCAAATTATTTTCTCCTCTGCCCCACCTAGAAGTCTGTTTCCAGTGCTATCACAAAATGATTTCAACGGTAAATAAAAGTATTTACCAAAGGCCAGAGTGCCATTCCCGTTTTCCAAAACTAAAAATTGCTCTCAATTTCTTTTCCACTGTGAAGTCAAAAGAACACGACTACAAACAAAAAACTGTTATGACAGTAACTTCCTACACTGTGTCTTTCATCCATTGATGATATACATCTACATTAACTGTAAACAACTTTAACTGATTTGGAGGAATAAACCGTCTTCTGTTCGCTCAATGCGCAGTTATTCTCTGGACTTAAAACTGCATGTTTACAGGCACCCATTGTTAAAGGAAGATTATGATTATACATATAATGTTCTTACTTAGATCCATCTCAAATATGAAAAGTGGACTTAAAAGATTATCACAGCTGGCAGATTCCCTCTACGGGTACGACTGAAGAAGAATCTAAACAGCCAGGCAGCTCAAGATCGACCACAGGGAGCATCTTTGTCTCCTCTGACTGATTTTTTTATTACATTCAGTTAAAGTTCCTGCAGATTTTTCATGCAAATCCCGCACTTTCAAAATAAAACTCAAAACAAACTGTCCTAAAGACTAATTGAGGTGAAATTCACCTGTTTTCCGGCAACTAACCCAAAAGCTCCAAATGAATTATTCAGGCTATGTTACAATGAGGATACTTGGAAAGACTTCAGAAACATGACACAATAATATGGGAACCTGTCTCCCTCTAACACTTGGACCGCAGCCTAGCCTTTGAAAATTATTGGAGGGACATTTAAGGAAATTCCAGAGACAGTTGTGCATCAGCAGACACAAACAGTATTATTTATCATCTGTATTTAGCGATATTAAAAATAACAAAGCAAGTGACTGAAAGCTGTCTTTGTCGCTGTCCACGTTTTCACCAGAAAGGACTTGTCATAAATAAACAGATTTTTTTTCCCAGGCAGAATTCAATTACCCCTGTCAGCCAGTAGTAATGAGTAACAGCCAGTGCATGCTCTCATTCAATTTCAGTGTCCCTAGGGAATGATGTTTGTCTGATGTCTCGATTTTTTTTTAACAATGATGTTCTTTCTGTGGCTTGCTTAGTGTAGCAAAACATTCAAATCAAACACTAATTTGACTCTGTGCCTCAGCAGATGAAAGCAGCCTTCGTTTGCTTTTATGGGTTCGTATGAGAATACGTGTACTTGGTGACATTACAGCCTTCTTAAGTCAAATGAACTGCCTGACTTGAATGCAAGGTGAAGTAAGTAATTCTGGCTGAAAGATATCACCATTAAAAAAAAAAAAAAGATTTCACTGTTCCATAAATCATGAGTTCATGTCGCCCAGCTCGCCTCACTTTAATACATTAAATAAGAAATGTATAGAATGGTCGACCCAGTTAGATCTAATCTCATGCTCAATACATTTGGTAGTTAGCAGGAGTTCATTTAATGAATTATTCAAATTCAATTACTGCATATTAAATGAAAGCTTGGCCTCATCGACAACCATCATTGTAAAATTCTAACAAGTGCTTTGAGAGGCATAGTCCTCTCCTTAACTAGCATTTGTTTCAGTCAGTGTTTCCCTTCTCACTAAACAACATTTATCACTATTCGTCCTGTGAGATGTTGGCACTGTTTGGCTGCCTCTTGCTTGCAATTTGCCAAATCAAACACCCCTGTTTTCGCTTGGTAAGAGTGCAACCATGCTGTATCAATATGCCCTTTCCAATCAAACAACAGCGTTCAGGTAGCTGCTCCGCGAGGCCTTCGGCGAGGGAGAGAGGATGATATTTAAAAAGGTTCTGCTCAGTGGAAAGCCTATCAGTTTAAAGTGTCTGCAGTGGTATTTGGTGTGATCCATTTTGAGATCAATGAATGGCGTGTTTGCTGCCAGACACGAGTGAAAAATGTCATTAACTCCACTGCCCTCTATGGAGGAAGACAGCCAGCAGAGAAACGTGTCATGAGGATGGGGTAGATCCCTGTCTTTTGGATTCTTGCTAGTTATCTTTGACCTCTATCTTCCTTAATCCTTCCCTTTCTAATTATCTGTCCCTTCTTCTGCTCCTCCCTCCTTACCTCACACCCCTGCCCCCTGACTGATGGTTAGCAGATGATCATCTGGACAGGAAAGGTTGAGGTGACTCCCCAGCTTAAGTCACACCTCATTAAGTGAGCCTCACAGTGTCCCAGTGCACGTACTGGTGTATTCCTACTTGGATGAATTTAATGAGTTGCGGAGGAGTAACAAGGCACCATAAAAAGTAACTGGATCCGATGTGTTTTGAGAAGCAGAACCATATTTGAGAGAGTTTTCAGGTTGATGTGAGAGGAGGGAGTTACTGAAGGTTTCTTGGTGACGGCAGCATCTGCTCTGGAAACCGGATTAGGCTAAATCCAAAAGGAGGCCAGGCCTGTAACTGGAGAATTTTCCCTCGGCATGAATATTGATGGAAATGGGTCTCAAACAGAGTGCAAAACAATTGTTAACCCCTCTGCACTGTTCATGAACAGCACTTGCTGCCCCACCATCATTGACAGCCAGAGAATCGCTTCACTCAAACACCACTCGTGCATCGCCACCAATATGGCCACAAGACAAGGAGATGACATGTCGCGTTAGTTTGTTCTACAACGTTACCACGCTGCATTAAAATGCTGCAAGTGCTCTGATACAAGCAAAAGCAGTTTATGAAAGCAAGCGGGTACCGTGGTGCATTTTGGCAGCTGTATTGTGCGGCAAGCTGGTTGTGATTCCTGGCACTAAATGCACCATCAGCCTTACGCAGGCATCAAGAGGTCAACAAAAAAATCTGGCTGTGGCATAAAGAGACTTTGAGAGAACTTAAAGTGGAAATCTGATTCCCTCTGAATCTGACAACAGACCATTCATTCATACCTGGCAGATAGAAAACAGCTGTAAATCTTAGAAGAGATCCTTGCTTGAAAACCAGAAAATGTCAAATAATGTTATATTTCTCAGCAGGTAATAGTTAGAGTTTATTTTCTTGCCAAGTATTAGTCATAGCATTGGTCATCTCTCTGTAATAGTGAAATATGTGAACAGTGACTTTAAATCTAAGAATAAGAATAAAATATTCTACTGTCTTTAAGACAGCCAAGACATTTTTGTTGATTCTGGGAAGGAGAGAAACCTTCAAACTATGGCCCAGTTTGTAACACAATAGTAATGTGCAAATCCTCCAAAAAGATGAAGAAAGGAAAATAACTATCTTTGCCCAAAACTTTGCTTCATCATGTGGGATTTTCAAACCTCACATTTGCAGAAACTATTATCTAGATTTGATGGCCTGTCGTCAGTCATTTGATGATACACAGCAAAATGTTTCCCATCATTGGTGCATGTTTTATGTGGCTTACATACCTTTGAAGTGGCTGTTTAGGGTTCAAGCTAACTGTACTAACTTCATCCCTCACTAAAACAAGAAAATATATATAAGCTCCAGTGTAAATAAACCAATTTTCTCTAAATATTCACCCAGTGAACAGTGCTTGTGACTGCTGGCCAGTCAATTGATGCACTCCTGCAGAAACTACAAGACAACAAACAGGAGAAGAGTTTTAAATTCAAAAGGCGTCACGAACACCAGACAGAAACTGGTCCTTTATCCATCTGAATAGACTGAATACCTTACATGTAGTTTGCATTTAATTTCTTTTGCCATGTGCTCTTTTGTCATAGTTGATATCATGTATATTTTATTGTCTACTAGAAATCTCAAGGTATCAAACCTTGAAACCAGTAGCCTGAAATGTTGGCTGAATGCATTATTACATCCCTTCCCACTGCAGACGGTCGTGCAGTGGGGGGTTGGTGTGTACAGAATTTGATTAGTTCATCCAATCCCGTGTTCACCGCGGAGACTAAAGCAGATGATCTCATGAACAGTGTCTTTTCTTTCTCCATCCAAACCTGACAAAGGTTTCTACGAAGGTTTCACAATGAGCAGACGTCGGCCTTTCGTCAGTTTAAATAATGAAGAAAGAGACGGATAAACTTGACACCTTCATTGTCTCACACCTTTAAACTGCCCAGTACGACAAGCTGCGAGGCAGAAGAGATTGCTAGATGATTAAACCCACTAAATGCTAAATATGCTAGATACTAGAGAAAACTGCAGTGTAGAAGTAAAAGAGAGAGCAGAGTAGACAAGCAGGAGGGAGGGAGAAAGGCCAAGTATCAGACAGAGCATTCATTATCACCTGACTGACCTGCATATTGCGCTGTGTGAGAGTAATGGGAAAGGACACACTCATCGGCCAAAGCGCAGCAAGAAAGGCGCTTTTCATTCCCCCTCTCTTTCCTCTCTCTTAAGCAATCTGTCAGTTTCTTACTCGGTTCAATTTCTATTCGCAGACAATGCACTGTACGATCCCATTGTTTCTGAAAATACAATAACAACTCGCAGAGACAGTAATGTCATGCCTAATGAAATGCATATTGAATAGCCCAGGTATTGCACTTTCTCTGAAGATTGTTATGTAACAGCTAATTGACCATTTAATGAGTACCTTTTTTTTTTTTAGTATTGTGCACTTATTTTGTTAGTTATAGGCAGCGGCAGTTAAAAAGGCATGATGCCTTGCAGATGCTTTCAGCTGAATACTAACATGGGCACGCTAACATGCTCACAATGACGATGCTAAATCACCAAAGTCAGAAGGATTCGCTATCTGGGAATCATTAACGTCTGTATCGTGGCAATATATCCAGTAGTTGTTTAGATGTTTGAGTCTGGACCAAAGTGGTGGATCGACCGACCTCTGACAGACCAACGTTGCCACCCTGATAGCAATGCTGCTACTGTCTACGTTAATTACAACAAGGGGAAGTGTCAGAGATGCAAGGCATATTAAACAGCTTGGCAGTACTGTAAAAGTGAAGCATACACTTAATTAACAAATGCATGACCATGCAAGTGATTTATTTAAATGAAGTATTTTGGGGATGAAACTATGTCTGAATGGATACTGGAGATAAAGTTGCTTTTGGACAGCCAGCAAACCGTTGCCTGATATCAGAGCAATCAACCGGTTACACTCCGTTTCCATCTTCAGTCTGACATTGCCTGCCCTCTAAGCGATTTCTGGGGGAGAGTTGGACTTGATTTTCCCAAACCAATCACTAAAGACTAATGTATCTGGACACACCGGATAACAGCTCCTGCCAGTGGATGACATACTGCGAGTTGGGCTGTGCTTGGTTTTGGCTCGTCTGTTTACATCATGGCTGCTGGGTCACAAACTTTCTCATATTTCAGCTAAAAACAGTTCACTAAAGTATGTTTCTGAAAGCATTTGAGGCGTGAAATAGACAATGCAGTCACTGTCTTGATTCATATCTTATCAGCACTGCCTAGTTAGTCAGTTTCTGCCTTGGTTCCGGTAGACAGCTTAAAGCTTTACAACAGCGTTGGTCCCGTCCATGGCACTGATAGGCTAATCGTTAGTCCCCCGGCGGCGCTCACAGGATCGTCTGCTTTTCAGATGACAAACCACTGCTTCGTGTCACGATACCAGACTATGAAGCATCAAGCTCGGTGGAGGGGTTAGATTAAAAGGTCTGGACCCAGGTAAAGCAAATTCCCCAGTGCCTTCAGTATTTAATGGCATAACTAGACTAAAGCATTCAGTGTGAGGGCAGTAAACTGGTGCAATTGGTGGCCATTTACTCCCGAGCTTGTGTGTTTTCACACAATTTCAGACAGGCTGCAACAAGATATACTGAGCCAGAATCCCAGTCAATGTACTCTCTTCTCAGGTGATGTGGGTGTGCTGTGAATATTGAGTTACCCATTCATATAAGCACCCCAAGTCTAGTCAGTCACTTTGGATAAAAAAAACACATTTCAATTGACAGTGCTGTATTTGCATATTTAGGTTTATAAATACAATGAGCTGTCATGGGATTTTGGTGTGTGTGTGTGTGTGTGTGTGTGTGTGTGTGTGTGTGTGTGTGTGTGTGTGTGTGTCTCACTGTTTTCTATGTCAGAATCCTGTATGAATCATACGTGTGATGAATGAAATTAACACTTTGAATCAGAAGTCCTGACACTAATAACACAGAGGATGCTGCAGATTTTGATGTCAGCACAAAAAGAGACCGCAGTGAACAAAAACGGCAAAAATAAACAGGATTAAAGGAGAATAATTCAAATCAGGGAAGTGTGAGGCAGGGTCAAAGGTTACGAAGAAGTAGGAAGGTGAAGATTTTCTGAGACAGATATAAAATGAGAGCTTTAGAAGGTTGTTGGTGTGTGAAGCAAAGATGTGACCAGCAAATCCTCTCTGTGATGTGAAACCTTCGTATTCATTAGAATGTACGGCCTGGCACTAACACACACTCCAGCCTCTTACCTGTGACTCGGCTTGATCTGTAGTCTTTGTACATCCTAGAGAGGCGGCGTCATCGCGTGTGAGCTCAGCTTCTCTGGTCTTGCAGCAAATCTGTTTTGGAAACAAAATCAATGGTAACAAAGTGATCAGTTGCTGTTTGTTCTGCTCATAAAAATGCCACGGATGAGTCTCTTTCGCCACAACTCTGGGACCCGCCTTTTTCATTTCGTCGTCCTTCAAGGACGCTGACTGAGAGCGGTTAAGAAGGGCTAAAATAAAAGGGCTTTGTGTTGAATAGAGAGAGAAGGCAAACAGAGGAGAATGTAATTCATCCGCTTCTCCGAGAGGCACGACCTCCCTGCTTTGTGGAGCAGAAGCTCATCGGAGCCAGAGAGGGCTCTGAGGCGCGGGAGGGTCCCATTGACTGCACTATTAACACTCAAACTGGGGGGATCAGCATAGAGGAAATACAAAACGCTGCCAGACAGGATGCATAGAGAATTCTGTAATGCAATTCATTCCACCAAGAGGGACCCTGAGGGTGCCGTGATGACCAGAATAATTGGCTTTCTCTAGCTATGATAATCTGCATCAGTCATGCCATGCCAACACACTCTCAGGCCACTGAGAAGGTCACAGTGATCCCCAACCCTCGCTCCTCTCTGCTGACAGCAGGCCCTGAATTCCTATTGAAGGAACGCACAAGCAGGACATTTATTCCGTATTCTTGGGATTTTACCCTTAGTTCACGGTTTGATAAAGTGTGTCGCCTTTTTCAGCATCAATACGTTTGTTTTGGACTTGGAATTGAATTTCCATTTACTGAAAACAGTACTTGATACATCATACAATAAGGCTGAAACAATCAGCTGAGAAATCAACAATTGACGACGATTAGGAAGAAATTGTGATCACTGTTTAAAGATGTAATCCTGAACATTTCAGTTTTGGACGTATTCGGTGACACTTGTGGTTACTGGTGGTAACAGAAAGTGCAGTTTAATACTACAAGTCCCAGGATTTGGGGGGCAGCAAAACAAACTTCTGTCATTGTAATAAAGAAGTCACTCCTTAAATGGCCTTTTCCTACCATGCTGGGAGCACCCTGATCTGATTTCATACTGCACATGGCATGAGTCCATGCACAGCAGGGCACATTGAAATGATTGGTTACCTCGCTGAGAAGTTGGAAGTGTGCAGCCTGCTACTGTGGCTGCTCCTGGTCTTGTTTTGTAGACACATTTTTGATGAACACTAGCAGACAGTGTTAATTTTACTGACAAACACGCTGCATATCCTGACTACTCTATAAAGTCAACTTGTGTTTCGCCAGTTAAATGCTTTTAATGTGAAGGTGCAGCAGTAGGAAATGTTTGGTTTGCATAAGCAATAACTTAATGCAGTATTTTTTCCAGGAATGTAAAGACACTCTGTTGGTAATACTGCAAATGCAAGGGCTTTAACTAGCGGGCCATAGGCTCAGTCACCACTGTGTTACTTCATTCGGCAACAGTGACTTAACGGCATTTAGTTCAAAGAAAACCTTCAAGATTATTACTTTATGTCAGTTGTTGAGGAAAAATGCCAACAGTCTCAGCTTCTCAAGTACGAGGATTTCTATGACACACATCATTGTAACTGTAATTTAGTTTTGGACTACTGTTTGGACAAACTCTGGGAAAAGGTGAGGCACATTTTTCACCATTTTCTGAAACTGTGTGGACTTGGATAGTGAAAATAACCACAGCTCAATTCTTATCCAAAAAAAAGACACTTCCGTATATAAAGTAGAAGCCATCCATGATTGTATCTCACAGCTTTAGGAGGATTTTAGTGCATCGGTTCAGTTAGTCTCTTCCTTACATGGCAGGCAGCGATAGGA
The DNA here is from genome assembly GCF_039877785.1 of Chaetodon trifascialis. Classification (NCBI taxonomy): domain Eukaryota; kingdom Metazoa; phylum Chordata; class Actinopteri; order Chaetodontiformes; family Chaetodontidae; genus Chaetodon; species Chaetodon trifascialis. The sequence goes on from NC_092060.1 coordinate 22,539,314, forward strand.
TTTGATCATTTCTCGCTGCCTGACATGTAGGTACATGTTGACACGTACCGAATATGATGCAGACAAGAAGATCCTGGCACACAATAACATCTTCAAGGCATCTTTGCAAACCACTATGAACAAATGTCTCTGAAGACTGCTTTTTTACAACCTACACAACAGATGAGCACGCACATTATACAGTAAGGCTTGAACAGCAAGAGCTCAGTAAGAGGACATGAACCCCGATGAACAAAGACGTTCCCTTGACCGTATGGCACTGCTGCTTATGTATATCTCCAAGGTATTCAACTGGCAATAATTTCTTTTCAAACTTCTGAACATCCAGATCTGGCAATGAACACTTTATAGGCGAATTCAACAGGAACATTTTGTGATCATGCTGATAAAAACACAATCTGGCTGGTATTGTGTTTCCTTTAAAAGGTGCTTATGCAAAGTAGCAGTGGTGTACACAATCCATAAGAGACATGGCTGAACATTCAAATGGGTTTGTGTAACTGTTATACTGCAGCCTGCTCTTTCCATTCTGTTGGCAGTCTGGGTACAGCTAAGTCAAAAGTATAAAGTTCAATAAGTCAGTTAAATGAATTGTCTCAGTTCATTTCAATGAGGCAATAAAAGGTAAAACAGGTAAGGTCTGCATCTTTTCTTGCTGCTGGCAGTGAAGGCGTTCAGTGTGTGTATTGCCTCTTAGTAGCTGGGACAACTGAAAAGCTTAGTGGTGATTAAACCCCCAGACCAAAAACAATGCATCAATCCATCATTATCAGCATTTTTTTTTTTTTTAAATCACAGTAATTGATTAACTCAGCAATTTGCACCTCTATCAGCATCAGGGGTTGTATTTTGGAGTATACTTCTCCAACGTATGACCCCAATTCCACAAAAGTAGGACACTATGTGAAGGATAAATAAAAATAACAGAATGTAATAAGTTGCTAATCCATATTGATACATACTGAGTTGAAAACAGTTCAAAGATAATACAGTATAAGCACAAGTACAAGCTGGGACAGGGTCAACTACAGACTGGGAAAGTTGATGAATGCTCCAAAAACACCTGTTTGGAACGTTCCACAGGTAAACAGGCTCATTGGTAACAGGTGATAGTATCATGATTGGGTATGAAAGGGGCATCCTGGAAAGGCTCAGGCGTTCACACGCAAGGACACGACGAGGTTCACCACTTTGTCAAACACAGAACTGTATAAAGGATGTTGCTACATGAGCTCGGGAACACTTGTAACGCTGTTGTCGATAAACACAGTTTGTTTGCAAATGACTGCACTCTGTTTTTATTTATGTTTTACGTGGCGTCCCAACTTGTTTGGAATCGCAGCTGTATTTGAAGTCTGTCAAAACTCAGGTTCAAAGGCACATCTCCTCCGTGGCCCCCTGAGCAAGAACAACCCTGTGTTCTGCTGCTACACAGCAACAAAACTGTTTATTACAGTTACTGTGTTGTTCTGTTGTTATGGTGAATACAGACCAAAGTTCTACCCAAGTTTTACTTGTATTTGTCTGCAGTATAATCAAATTCATGAGCAAGGTGTCCTTATCAACACTTTTGACCTCTAGTGCCCTCCTAATATGATTCAGTAGAGACGATCTGATAACATTAGATTAGCCCTGGGAACACGGGATGTTTATGAGTGAATGCACAATTGGTTCCTTTTTGCCACATGGTTTCAATCCAGAAAACAATGCAGACTGAAGTAAAAGAACGCTTGTGGAACTAGGAAAGAGACACAGGATTAAAACACTGGCTTGTGCTCAGATAGGGGCTCTCGAAGCATGAATATTTTCATAATGAACTATATGAGACAAAACATCATATTCCCATAACGAGACCTCCTTTTAACACATCTGAACCCATTTTTAACACATCATGGTCTACAGCCTTTGTTTTCCACATAATGCCTTGTTAGGACACTGTTGAAAAAATCTAAAATAACAATGACAGATGATTTCGTGATAATACGTTGCTAATTAAATGAATAGAGTTCTGGTTCTTAACCTAGAAAACCAAGAAGGGGGAGAAGGGGGGACGACAGGAAGCAAAGGGCTGCAGGTTGGAATCAAACCCAGGCAATGGTGCACATGTTCAACCAGGTGAGCTATTCGGGCACATGTGTGCAAATTTGAGTACAAACTAAAGGATCAGATGTATGGCAGCCAAGCAAATACAAAAATAATCAGTCCTACTGTATTGTTACTGTATTATCTGCAGACTGACACAAGAGCAAAACGATGAATAAAAGTATGCTTTGCCCTTGCACTGACAGACATTTGGACCTACAGGAGGTGGTCGATGGAGAGCCAGTAAAACGGCTGCAAACGTGAGCAGACTTTTCACCACAGCGATGGCTACCACAAACGAAAATCAAGGCCAATGAGAAAATGCACACTCTCACTGTGAGGATAGAAAATTAGGCCACTTATTCACCATCAGAATAGCATTAGCCTAAACTTCGGAAGAATAATGACAGTTATTTTAATTTGGGCAAATAAAATGGGGAGGGTGCAAAGGAAATCCGTTTTATAAGTCCTTTATGGGCACACCAACAAATGGCATTCATCACTCTTAAGGCACCCACGTTCCCCATCATATTTGTTATTACTAACATTTTTCATTTCCACACACTTAGCTCTAAAATACTCTTCCATAGAGAGGAAAAAGCTCGAGTTGCTAACTTGAGGAAATGTGTACACTAATGATTATGAATGAAGCAGAAAAGCTGGGAAGAGAAAAGTTTCACACTGGCCTTTGAAATCAGTCTCTGAAAAACAGCACACAGCAATGCGCAGGCTTCAGCGTAAACACAGAAGCTGGGGAGGCTGATGTAGACACACTTCCTGTGAGACCGGGGGGTTATTACAATAAAATAACAAGATTTTCTCCATAGCACAAATGCAACTTGAATTGTTTGTCAAAATGAGCGCAGAAGTCAAAAAAACCTTTCAGCAGCATTGTATGCAAGACTGTTATTGATGGCTGCTCCTGTTTAACTGGTAAATCAATAGAGCAAATGGGCAATAATGTCAGCTTTACTGCCTCAAAACTATTATATGTTTCTGTGCATCTCCTCCTACATATATCCATCATTCAGACAATGTGTTTAGCCTTGTGTAGGTATGTATATATTTTCATATATATTTTCACACGCAGTTCAGTGCATTAGTCATCTTGACGAACGCACAAGGCCAGACACCTGTGTCTAGCAGGGATTAGAGGATCTCCTCAGTGAGGAGAAGATTATCAGAGTCAACCAGCCTCTATAGTGATGGAGAAGGAAGATACCCCATAATAGCCCCGATAGGTCCATTCATCTTTTGTCTCCACAGCAGGGAAACAGCAGCCCGGGAAGGCACAAACCAAATCGCCCTCTGCAACAATTTGCAGCGTTGGATTAATCATACGAACTTCACAAGAACTGATCGGTACTTCACAAGCAGCTCTCGTGTATCTTTTCTTTCCTGTAGCTGTCCCTCAGCCAGTGTTCTTATCTATGTGATGAAGTACCTCATCTCCCACGCAGGGGCAACAAAAAGAAGGCCTGGAGGCGTTTACATTTGTCTGGAAATCACAGAAATATGTCCACAACATCGGGTGCGGGTGAATCTGCTCCCACATGTTTGTGTTTTAAATTTTAAGTTGTGCGGTCTCCTCTGTGAATTGCTAGTGTTGGAAAAACATCATTCAAATTTTTCCACATCTTTTCCTCATTACTTATATCGTTAATATATTGTGCTCATGGCCTATTCTGCTGCTGTGAGCAAAGGTCAGAGAGGTTAGTTGGAGACATACTTTAACCTCCATAATTCCATAATTTATTATTCCACTACCAAGTGAGCAGGAAAAGGTTCTAAAGAGTTTCCAATGCTTTATAGTGCTCTAAGTTTAGTGCCTTTATATAAGCATTAAAAACATATTGTATGTAAAGGGAAGGAAGTTCAAAGCTAATTACCAACAGATCCTTGGTGTCGCTAAAAGCTAAAAAGATGAGAGAGCAATTTAAGTAAAAACATGCACGTTCAGTGTTTTTCTACAATCAACAGTCGAGAATAGATTCTCAGTTTTCAGTTTAATATAGTTGGTCGATGCTTATATGGTTGCTGCAAGACAACGTCTGCAGTCGTCAGATGTCACGTGTGCTCTGTGAGAAATGAAAACGCTTCGCTGGATAGAAGCATTGTCATGTTTGCAGTGATGTCCTTATTTCTGTCCTCCTTCTGACAAGTGTGCGTACTCCGCAGTCGATGTAATTAATATTTTTAACTGCATACAATGACAGTTGTGTAGCATATATTAAAAATATAACCACCGCTCTTCCTACGCCATTACAAACATGCAATCATGTGGTTCAGTATTTGGTTGTTAATGAGCCCCCGCTGACATGTTTGATGAGATGACAGTCTGTCAAGCTTTCCTCCACACAGGGAAACAACATGTTGGAGAGATGCGTAGCAGCACTATGCTGCAATACGAGGCCACGCTGCGAAAACGATCATAAATAAATACAAAAAAAACAAATACAGAGAAACACTGAAGCAGTCATCTGTGCCCCGTGGGTTCTTTTCTTGAAAATACGGTCGTAGATCTTTTTCTGTCATAAATGTTCAAATCATTTCATTTCGACAGTGAACTGATCCAGAAACAGTTTCGGTAAACAATTTTAAAAAATACTTACATTCACTCTATTCAGCAGTGAGTGATAAAAACGGTGCAGCAGCAGAAGTATGTGCGCTGTAAATCACTCGCATAGCATTTCTGCCACTGATGAGTGGCTTGTGTACTTGTGTTGACGTTAAACTATATTTTAACTCTGCACATATTACAAAAAAATGTTAAAATGCCCAACAGATTTACAGTACAAGACAGCCACAGAGCAAAGAGAGGGCAAGTAGAGGACAGAGAGAGAAAATCAGACGTGTCCACTGTTCCCCTCCAAACAACGATCAAAGAGAAAGAAACTGGTTACAAGTGGGGTGCATCTTCCATCGTTTAGACATGGCCCAGTCTGAACGCTCTGATGTTGAAGAGGAAAACACTTCTCTACAATGTTAACAGACATAGCCAGAGGACCAACACTGCACCATGTTCTATCACCCCAAGACAGGAAACAAGCCCCAGAGTGTGAGAGAAGCAATAAAATGTGTAACTCAAATAACAATTTGAACATCCTCAAATAACAAATGAAACTCCATCTTAGGCGTATGGAAAAGTTTACACAAGGTCTACAGCTTCGGTGTAATCATCACTCTAGCCGGTGAAGCCTTTCTGGAGCCCTCGGTGATGAAGAGGCCATCGCAGAGTACTCGTTATCCTCAAGTGGTTTTCATTTAAACATGGAACAAGAAACAGATATTACAGTATTAGAGCCGCTGCTGATGACTACTTCCCAATTAATCGTGTGGTTTATAAAACAGGGAAAAATGCCTATCACAATTTACAGATTCACCAGTTTATCCAAGCAGCAGTCAATTTTTGTTCAAAAAATGACAAACCATTATAGAAATAGTTGCTGATTATTTTTCTGTCGATCGACCAACTGATGAAAGACAAATCGCTGCACCTCTAAATGCTGTATTCTGTTACAACAGCACCACTGAATCATTAGAATCCTAATGAGAGGATGGAGTCTCTCAGACAAGAGTACAGTGAGGAAACACACATGTAACAAAATACCAGCAATGAAGAAACTAATGAACCTAGCCAAGCCGCTTTTCATCATTTGAAAACTCAGTCCTGATCTCTGAGCCACAAAACTCCGTTAACTGACAGCCGTGTTGCTGGTTATGGGAAACAACTTCACTTACTGAACAGTTTCACTAAAGGCAGTCTGGGGAGAGGCTTTCGCTCCGTAATTTATGAGTGGGCAGGGAGCCAGTGTGTGTTGTTTAACAGCCACAGACACGTGCTGTCTTTGCATTCATGGCCAATGAGGAGATGGGGGAAATCATTTTCTCTCCTCTCCTCTCACAGACACAGTGAGCTGCAGCCCAGGATAGAATTTGGTGGAGCCAAAACAACCAAAAACCCCACAGAATTTCACTCAAAAAGAGGGAAAATAAACAGGATTTAATATCAGCTGGAGAGGCAGAGACAAGTCTTTTGGTGGCGAAGGTATTACTGTGTTTATCAGCTTCCCTCTGTGAAAAAATCTAAAAGAAAAAGTGTGTGCCATTAGTTTTTTATGTTAATTAGGGAAAGTATGACAAAGAGGGACCTTCATGAGAATATTAAAGTAAATGAGTAAATGACTGACTCGTAGACATGGTAATAAAAGGAGGAATGCTGTGTTGTTTTTAAGGTCTCTATAATTATCTCCTGTCTCCATCCTGTAAAACAAAAGCCTCTATTAAAATACATGGCTCGTTCCCAGCTTGAATATGGGCAACTGGGTGAATGTGCAGCAGGGTATTCCTGGAAAAGAGCAGAGGTGTTGAGTCAACCAACCTTTGGTAAATAAGGGCTGAAAAAGCAGCCTTGCATGTGAAGCCGTAGATGGGGCTCAGCTCTCCCTGTCACAAGCACTCAAGTCAGAGAAGGAAGGTAGGAGAACAGGCTAAAGTACGCAGGGGAAAGGATGAGACAGGGAGGCCAATACTGCCACTACAGGCAGACACCCCCTTTTAACTTTAACTCTGATGCCTCGGTTAGACCTACAAGGGCACTAGAATATTAAACTCACATCAAGTAGGAAAATAGATATGGAAGCGTGCAAACAGATTGAAATGATAGCTCATCTGCAGAGAATCACATTCCAAACAGTCAGATTACAGACAACCCTTCCATAGTCACGACTGGAAATTGAGTTGTTAAAGGATTTCAGAAACCTCTGAAAAGCTCTTCAAACAAGCTGGTGCTCTTTGTAGCGAGGATGCCCATGACTGAAATGGTTTTAGGCAACCAAAACTATCGTTGACCTCAGGAGGGTGTTGCCTTGTATTACAGCAAATGTGTGTGGGATGCTGTGAATCAATGACCACAGGCAGGAGATTCTGTTCTGCACTGTACAAAACATAACATACGACACTTTTCTAGCATTCCCTCACTCTATTACCTCTGTCATCCTTTGCTGAATTAACATTAAAGTAGGCTAAAATAGGTTTAATTGTCTGTGTCCTGAATCACTTGTCATGCAATTAAAGCCGAGCGTGCAGCTGTCTCACAGACTTCGGTCCTACCTGTGCCAGCATGTGGACCGAGTGTGCACTGCTCCATGTGTTCACACTCTGCACGCAGAATAAAGAGCGAAATAAAGAGATGGAAGAACATTCAAAGCCCTTTCTTGATTAGTGCTCAAGTGTATGTATTTCATGTTTTAGGGGTGCACAATTTAGAAGAATACAAATTTGGCTGTCACTCATCGTAATAATGAAGTAATACTATCCGTTCTCTCAGTGCATGACTCATCCGGCGAGTCCATTGTGTTCTCTCCAGGCCCTGACCAGAGTGCACACCCTTTGATTGAAAAGCAGATGAGTCGGTTCTGCTCCTCAGTGCAGGCTCCTCTCTTAACAGCTAATTACCTTGTCTCAACACCGAAGCTGCCACAGATAAGAGGTATGAGCTGCTTAGAGGTAAAGAGAAACTGCGCAGCATACTGACAATTAAACCCAAACACAGATAGGTGTTTAGGATGCACGAAGAACCGGACTCCTTTTAAAGAAGGCCGTCTGCTCTACATGAAATTCACTGTGGCTGCAGCTTACAATTATCTACATTATTAAGTATCTGCTGATTATTTTTTACCATGACTCAATTAATCATTCAGTGGAGAAAATGTCACCATAGTGACAACATCACAGGGCCCAAGATGTCCTCAAATGTCTTGTTTTGTCTGTCCAAAACCCAAATCCAAACACTGTACAAACTAGAACCAGCAGATATTTGAAATCTTTTCTGTTGACTGACAAACTGATAAACTGTGGAAACTGTTTCAGCACTGGAATCTGAATCTACTGCAATAAAGCTGTGAAAAGGTTCACGGCAGGCATCGATAATATTTTGTACAAACAACTGGCCAGCAACTCAGATATTCTACCTCATTTTACATTTTAAATCAGGGCTGAAAAACCAGGAATAACATTTGCAAAACATATGACTAGCTTCCAAGTCTCAAGAGTCAAGTTATTCCAGTCGGCTCGAGAAATTTTGCATCAGCTTAATCTTTCATGAACACTGAATATTTCTGCTTACATAATAGATTCTGCTTTCTTGACCTCTGCAAAGCACTCTCGTAATTAAAATATAGTTTGACACATAAAGTCTGATCAGATCAGCCACAATTATGAATGACGATAGAAATGGTACACAAACGTGCCACCAAATGCTGGATTGTTTAAAGCTGCTGACAATAAAACTTACCTTCTTCACCGTTTACTCTGCTGCAGTCATTACTCTCTCCACCAAATCTAGCCATACCTTGAAGCAAAGTATACATAATTAATGCAGTGTTTCCCCTATAATTGCACAGGCCTGGCAGGCAGCTGAGAGGAACCCCCCCATCAGGCAAAAAAAAAAAAAATCTTATTTCTAATGCTAGAAATAACACCAAATATCCATTCATTGGGAAATTATTGATCAGCATTTGTGGTGGCCTCTGTGTGGCGCTGCTCCAAAATGAGAGCCAACCTCTGTGCTGTTATCTGGGACAATCTTTAGGTGATGTGAGCACCACGACAAGTGTTTCACCTATATTCATTCTGCAGTGGCAACACAAACATTACTGTCCTCGTGTTTGACCGAGGGCAACATTATTAGCCTGGAGAAACAGGCGAAGTAAACGTAACACTGTCAGTACTGATTACAAACAGGCTCACGCTAACGTGGTGATAGGGAATATTCAGTTAAAACAGATCAGTGATGCCATTTTGCTGCCACAGATCTCTGTTCAGTTTGCTGGTAGTGATGTAATGCAGCCCTGGTTTGTTTTACGTGGAGCGGGCACTGTGCTGGACTCCCTGTCAAAAATCGACTTTTAAAGGCCTCCTCGCTTGTCTGCAACCAATCATATGATAACTTACAAGGCAATCTGGCCTTGTGTGCTCTGATTAATCTGGTATGCAATCAACACTCTGGTCATAATTTTGTTTTAATGAAAACTCAACTCCAGGCATTTGCTCCTAGTGTTCTTCACCACTGCTTTGGAAGAGGCAAATAACGGGAGTAACAAACGAACCAGCTTTAAAAGTGATGGATTTTCTTTTTAAGTAAGTGGTGCGTGGTGGCTCTAATTTATTCCAATGTGAAGAGTGGTTCATGTGGATTTCAAAAAGTAACTGATAAATATTTAAAGACACTTTAAAGTGTTTAATTTGAGAATAGAATTAGGTGTGGTGGTAGGTGGTCGAATGAGGGTTTAATTCCCCTGCTCATCCGCCGCCACCCCAAAGCAGTCAAGCAAGGAGAAACACTGTAATTGTGGGACACAGTGAATACCAATTCCCGCATATTGCCAAGCACCATTATCGCGGCTGATTAAGCTACCTAAGGTCATTTACTTAATTGGCGGCAATGTGTCTGCAATCCTAACCAGACAGATCAGAGTGCTGACACCGAGGATCTCTGGGAGCCTGGCTGACTGACAAGCAATCCTTACAGACTGACACAATGGGCCAAGCTGCCTGCCCTCCTGTCTGCGTGATAACAAGATGGAGGGAATTACACACGTATGAGGTCGGAATTTTTAATTATATACGGTTTGACTTTTTTCAGCAAAAATCTTCTCATCCAGTGATACCGTAATTCACTGAGACTCACTGACAGCTGAGGTTCCACATTAGAGATTTGTATGGGGTGTGCATTTAAGCTTTTGAAAGAAAGGTTCATAAATACAACAGTTGGTAGAATACACACACACACAAAGCAACTCTTAAAAGAATACTTCACTGGTTTAGCATTGCACTCCTATAACACTACTGGACTCATGGTGGACAGTTCTTTTTTTTTTTATTGAATGATAAAAATCAATGCAGTAGAACCAGAGATACTGCCTTTTTTATTCCACTTATTCTTCTTCCTTGCCAAACTCTGGCTCCTACATTATTCACAATGTAAGTCGACCTTGGACAGTTCAGTTGGAGATTCAGGTGTGTTATACTAGTTGCGGTTAACGTAGCCTTGAGCCACGAGCCTCAAGCAGCAGAGGTCCGGTAAGCCCCGACAACCCGATACTGGCTCAAGTGATATCACGTGCGGCCATTTCTTCAGGGAATCTCTACATTTTCCTGCATCTCCCTCTGGAGCTACAACAGGACAACAATCAGATGTGAAATGTAAACGCAGGTCACTGTACTGCAAGCTGTTTGAATGCACGAGCATCGATGTGTTGCTGGAGAGGATAATCATATAAACAACAGGTTGCGTGACTGGAAACTTGTTGTTTTACTCTGAACAAATGGCCAAGGCTGTCATTTTTCTGGGCTGTGATGGTACATACTCTGAATCAGAATTTTGGACAGATTTTTAAACCTGTTTCTGAGTGGGTAGATCCGCAGTACAGAGATGCTGCATTGGCTGCATTATACCATGGCAGACTACACAGAATTAAGCAACCTACTGACATTCCTAATGCTATGTTGCAATGCTCAAAGTAACGCCTGATCAAACCATTATTGGCTGATATCATGTAGTTTGAAAAAGCAATTAGTTGTATCTATATGACTTGAGCTCATAATGAGCATAGCTCCATTGTCCTGCTACCTGTTTCCTCACATACTAAGCATACTGGCACTCAGAAGCCTGTTCATATCTGTCTGGTCCAATTGACTGATGGATTTCCAAACTCTGCATCAGCCAAAGCTATTAAGTGGTCTGCTGGAGCGTAATGACTTTACTGTTCCCAGAGTGCAACATCAGGCTCAGCAATTCCTGCCTGCTATTGTCTGGGGCCAATGTGACAAAGTTAATTTCTTGCCAGACAAGCACAAACACTTATGCCGACACGCACAATAAATAACAAAAAAAACAAAACAAAACAAAAAAAAAAGAATCATCTGAATGATTCTTTTTCCTCTTTTTTGCTTTTAGCAAATACTTTGGTCAGATGAGGTGACCCATGCTAAATGAGTTTCCTTCAAGGAGTCTGAGTGAATGCCTTGTTCTTCATGCCCAGGCACAGGAGAAGTAACAGGCCAAAATTATGTCCAAGGCTCTGTGTAATATAATAACTGCCTATAATGGATTAGCCATTCACTATCTCAGAGCAAGAACCTAATACAAGGCTTGGTCTACTTAGGAAAGTTTAACCCAGTCCAGAAAACAGTCTGCATAGCAAATATTTTGCTCATGGCCATATACATAAATTGATTACCATTATTTCCAGTCTATAAACAATGCAAAAAGAGCAAGCTCTGTCATGAAAAAGTGTGTGTTTTTGGTATGAAAATGTGCACTAAGATGAAGCAAACCTTGGAAGACTGAAGAATGTAATGAAATTCGTTCCCTGCTTTTTAGCCCATCCCAGTGGGCAGCCACTGTGCAGGACCAACTCCAGCTCTAAGCTAGCGTCTTGGTCAAGGGCAATGACAGGAGAATTGACCCATGCAAGGACAGGGAGAACATGCAAACTTGGAATCTAACCCAGGACCTTCTCGCTGTGAGGCAACAGTGTAAGCCACTGAGCCACCGTGCTGCCATGAAAGGATGCAGACCTTAGCCTACCCTGCATTATTCCCGGTCATATCCGATTGTCTGGAGATAAATCCACTCCTTATATTCATGTTGACAGACTGGATGGCCCTGGCGTCTTGTGGCATTGTGATTCATGTTTGCCTGCCACGTTTAGCCAAACAAAGATTTCCAAATCCAGAGTTCTGGCTGTGACTAAATCCCACGAGGAAGGTGCAGTGCACACAACACAGCCTAGGGACACTGCAAAAAGAAGATCTAGGAAGGCACTGGCTAATGTAAGCTTCTTGCAAGTGTGGGGAAAAAAGGAACTAAAGATCTGTGCTGCCAACATAACTGTAGATATGCAATTATTCAGTACAACCGAGAGCACCTGGTGATTTAATTCCTTCGTCCATAATGGGCTGCAATCTTTGTAAGTGTCAACATGCATCCAATACTTCAGCCTGTACACCATCTTTTGCCTGACCAAAGAAAGCACACTTGAGCATTTTCCTATTTTTTTAAATCAAGCGTGTGGTGGTACATTAGCAAGACTTTAAATGCAGCTCAGTGCAGCATCAAACCGTCTTAACATTTTTTTGGACATATAGGAAAGAACTCCAAAGGTGTTTTTACCCCTCAAGGTCTGAACCAAGGTCTGTGTTTTTGTTACATTGTATACATTTGATCCGCTTAGCTCTGCTTTCACATAGCAATTACATGGATGCACTAAAGAACAATACGATATACTATATCCTGTCGTTATCATCTACTGTACATGAGCTACGTCTCTCTATATTTGCAATTGATTGGTTTGTATGCATGAGTCTGACGTCGGCGCATTGCTATCCTCTTTCCTTTAATTTCCAAAAGTCCATTTAAAGAAATGATGGCTGGCTTACTCCCTTCAGGTTTGGGGAGAGGTCCTGCCTCAAGTGGAGGAGTTTAAGCATCTTGGGATCCTGTTCACGAGTGAGGGAAGGATGGAGCGTGAGATTGACAGGTGGATCGGTGCAGCGGCTACAGTAATGCAGCCGCTGTACCGGTCTGTCGTGGTGAAGAAGGAGCTTCGCCTTTCAGCTCAGCCCTCGATTTACCGGTCAATCTACGTTCCTACCCTCACCTATGGTCATGAACTTTGGGTCATGACTGAAAGAACGAGGTCCCGGATACAAGCGGCTGAAATGAGTTTCCTCCGCAGGGTGGCAGGGCGCTCCCTTAGAGATAAGGTGAGGAGCTCTGTCACCCGGGAGGAGCTCAGAGTAGAGTTGCTGCTCCTTCACATCGGGAGGAGTCAGCTGAGGTGGCTCAGGCATCTCTATCGGATGCCCCCTGGACGCCTCCCTAGGGAGGTGTTCCAGGCATGTCCCACCGGGAGGAGGCCCCCGGGGAAGACCCAGGACACGCTGGAGTGACTATGTCACTCGGCTGGCCTGGGAACGCCTCGGGATCCCCCCGGAAGAGCTGGGGGAAGTGTCCGGGAAGTTTGGGCATCCCTGCTCAGACTGCTCCCCCTGCGACCCGGCCCCGGATGAAGCGGGAGAAAATGGATGGATGGATTTTACATTACAAAACAAACTTAACTATGGCACACTCTGATCTGGCTTGAGACCACCTCTTTTCATTGGATCAAGGTTCAACTGTGTGAGGTTCCATACCTGTAATTTTGGTTCCGATCAAACCAAAAAGTCTGAAGGTCCTGACCAGACAAGGTAGGTGTGAAGGGCCCTAAAAAGCACAAATGAAGACTGACTCTCATAGCTGGACTCCTGATGTAGACATCTACATTTTAAATTTTGATTTCTCGCAGCAGCGATGGATTTCAGCGGCTGATATTACCAACCCAACACTAGACGGATGATCTGTACATGATCAGGCTGCATCTTGCTCTAATTATATTCCCTACAGTGAAAGTTTACATACATTCATTCATTTTGTGATATGGCGATTGATTGGAACGGTCTCATGTAGTAACAAGATAAGGGGAACGTTCCCTTCCCTTGTATCGAGATCGTTTCTTTCACTGTGATGGAGAGCAACTATCACTATGAGGGGAAGGCTTGCAGTCCAGATGGCTTTGCTAGATTTGCTTCATGCAAACGGTCTCTTCAACGGTCTCTCTCAGTCAATATCGGCAGCAGAAATCCGCAGGGGAGAACACAGGCAGCCAATCATGGTTCTTACAGCCCCGATGTGGTACCCCCATGGCCAAGGCAGGGATTAAGACAGAACTATAAATTCATCTTAAGAAACCTTCCTTTAGGTGACTGCACCCACTAATTGGAAGAAAAAAGTCGAAGAAGTATGAAAAAAACAACTATGTACTACACTCTTATTATGAAGCATGTTTGCCAAGCATGTTTTGCAGCTATGTTACACACACACAATATAGTGGCCATTAATCAGACGCCAGAGTAAAACACCAATGTGATTAGGCAATTTACATAATTACACAAAATGGCAAATGCTAAAAAATGCTAATCATAATAATGAATAGGTAGTGATTAAGTCTCCAGCCTTTTTGACCTTGGTGCCTGACAGAGTAATGTAAGTTCAGTCATCTCCTACACATGCTTAATCACATTATGACTGTATGTACTGTATGCTGTGTCTCCTGGTTTATGTATGTTCCACCTAAATGGCGTCCAACTCAATTCTGCCTTACAATGTAAACGTAGCTTAAGTAGAAACATTACTGACAAACTTTGATGATTCTTTGAGGAACTTCAGTTTAGCATAATGAATACCTTCAGCTTTAACACCTGTAACGTATATAGGCAACAGAGACTGCTAACTCAGAGGCTAAAAGTAAAGTATTTAACTGGAGCAAACTGTCAGGGGTTATTAGTCATATATCTTGTTTTCACTCCTCCATTGTAGTGAGTGGGATCTAGCTGCAGTGCTTCTTTGTCTGGGGGCCTTATCCTGGCTGTGAAGCGCCGAGCTCTGTGCTGCTGTCTCTATTGGCATGGTGATGGAGGCAAGGCCTGCCATCCCAGATAAACCTCCCTCTGTTCTCCCAGCAGCCCAGCAGGCTTCGTGTTTGCTGCAGGTGTCACAGAAAATGTCCCCATAGCTATTAGACTTAAGCGCTGCCGGTGACATGTTGGCACCTCTGATGGGAAACGACTGAAGATGGGGGAAAGAGATGACGGGGGAGATGGAGACAGACAACATGGGGGCCAAGGCAGAATGAGGAGGAAAAGTTGGAGTGAGGTGGCAACCAAAGAACACTAAATATTTCTCCTCAAAGTGCTGTTTACACAGATTTTAAAAAATGTCTTCTAGAGCATTATTAACTCAAACAGAAGCTTTTTACATGCCGAGCACCTCAGCATGTTTAGAACCAGAGGCTGAACAAGCGGCCGCAGGTTTAGAAAGAAATCAAACTAAAACTCCATAAAAACTGTACTGAGGTAGTCAAGCTTGAAAAAATGCATGTAATGATCACTGTACACCCCAAAAACAATCCAAAAATGGAAAACTGTGGCAGACAGGTTGCTGTAACCACACAGTAATGATGGTTGTTGCTGCTGCTGCTGCTGCTGCTGCTGCTCCAAAACTGTCACCAGGGGGAAAACCTTGTTATGCTGAATATTCAGCAGCCATACTGTTTCCAGGTGGCAAGAGATTGGATACAGTGAGGCATAATTGAATGCACTAACAGTTTCTCTCCTTAAAATAAGAATTTACAGCAGCATGGAGATGCAGAAACAGTAGAAACCAGCTCTCAACTTCTTTCACATGAATGACAAGCAGAATTTGCCTTGAGAAAGGGAATCAAAACAAATGTGGTCCTGAGAAACAAAAGCAGCACTAATCATGGAATTACTTTGAGTTTTTAGGAGGGCTGGATTGTAAGATTACAGACATAATCGGTTGATGTGCAAAATATTTTTGTTTGGTGACCTCTTCAGATGCCTTGTTTTGTCTGACAAACAGTTCATAGCCGAAGTTTACTGTAATGATAAGACAAGGAATAGCCGCTATTCTTTTTACAATGGAGAGGCTGAAGCCATTCAGTGTTTGTAATTTCAGCTTGAAAAATGGCTTAAATGTTTAATCAGAATTAACTACTTATCAACTAATTGATTCATCATTGCAGCTCTATTTTTAGCTCATTTCCACAAAATATCACAACCGAGGATTCTTTTCAGCCACATTGAAATATATTTGAAATTATGCCTTCTAATTACTGAAAGATGAAGAATCTCTTAAGTATAAGAGTTTAAAAAAAAAAAAAGTATCTCTGAGGCCATCTTTTCATCAATATACAAGAACCAGCCCATCTGTGGGTACTGAGGCCAATGTTAATGTGGGGACAAACAACCGCCACGCCACCTTGCCAGGCAGGGAGCAGGACACTGAACTGGCAGATTAGACCACCTGGTCCTGCCAGACTGTCAGCCTATTTATACCCAGGACAATAATTTACACCACGACTGCCCAGTAGCAGAGACACGGAGACCCAGGGGAGGCAGCTCTGTGTGGGAAAGAAAAAAAAGCCACTATTATGACCTTCTGCCTTCTTTTTCCCTGTAAGGCTTTCCCAGAGGAGTGAACTAATGACAATGTCCTCCTTTGCCACTGCATGCTCCTTCATCGACCACAGAAACTCCTCAATGTGGTCGAGAAACACAAAGCAATTACTGTTTTACCATGACCTGGATTGTGTATGTTCCATAAAAGCAAATATATATCAGTGCTGTGACTTTTTTTAAGACTGAGTGGATTTGTAAACAGATTTGCAAGCATCTGATTAAATGTGACACTGGTGACATATTTTATGATGGCAACTCAATATTAAAAAAACAAATACTCCTCCCAGCTGGCAACAACACCATGGCCTATATACTGTAGCTGCTGCACAGGACCGCAATAAAGCCTTTGATTACGCTCACGTTGGAGTTTGATTTGTGATGCTGTCGAAGTTGGTGTCAAACATCAAAAACAGAACACCGAATATTACATAGGACAAGCAGCAGCATATCTAGCTTAATGGCTCGTGAGTATACGAACATGGACACGAACTAAAATATGCTTTGTGTCATATCTGCTCTGTAAAATCTGAAAGTAGCAATCTTACAGTTTTGCAGTAAACCACACTGCAATTAAACCAGGCAATGAGTTGTTTAAACACAAAACCCCCAAAGAGCACTATTTTTTGCTCCTGCCGCGGCTGACATTTCCCCATTAGTGGCATGCTCGCATAATTTGGTGGCACCAATATTTCATTTCAGAGAGCGTTTCACACAGTAATGAACATGTCACCAAGTGAAATTAATGTGTCACTGTGTTTAACAGATCCAATAAAAGTAAAGAATTTGAATCACTGAGAAATTACATATCAGACCCATTATCACAGTTCATACAACCCTGGTGACAGTTTATTTTTCTGTTACTCAACTTGAAGCGGCACAAATATCTAATGTCGTGAACTTTGCAAATTCACTTCAAGCATTAACACATTGTATTCTCACCCAAATTATACAACTGGGCGTGAGAGGCCAGACTGTGATATTGTGATTGGAGAGGAAAAGGACAATTAGCAGATAATACATGGAAGTAAACAAGTGGGAAACGCTGAACAAACTGTGTCCTCTGCTTCATGAATAACAAAAAAAACCTTTGCAGATACATTTCAATGATCCTATCAAATGCACACTCTCGAGATTCTGGATCTATACAATATACTCAACCTCGGGAGGCAACTAGTCTCAATTTGTGTAGAAGCATCTGGTGTGTCTCAGGAGTTTGATGGCATCATAAATGATTTTTGGAGCTGTGTTATTGCTAAAGGCTGCAACTTCGCACCCTGGGTATTTTTATTTTACAGAAACATATAACCACAATTTTGAAATAAAGCGACTCTTTTGGTGAAAACACTTAAAATCCACCAATTCTATTAGATTCAGAGAAAACCTGAGAGGAATAGTTTGACATTTTGAGAGCAACTGTTTTTTGCTTCTTGCCATTTGAACTCAAACAACAGAGGTGCAGACTGACATTCTTTGTGAATAAAACTTCCAAATAGCCTCTTGGCTCCATTCAAGACCCTCAAGTCTCCCGGCAGACTGGCCTGGAGAAGTTGAGTAAGGTTCAACTTCATGCAAATTTCCTCTGACTTGCGGGAGCGATGACCCAGAGACAACCAATCGCACTTGTTTTGATTGCCTCCAGAAATGGAGGCACAGGTAGCAGCTGAGCTGTTAGCTCCAACTCAGCTATGTAAAAGCACATTAAACAAATGTCGGAACAGGTGATTGTCACAGTAAACGGCTTCCCCATTCAATGTGACTGAATTTCAAAGCGGTCCCGAGTCTTGAAAACAATGTGTGGGGACACATCGCTCTGGAAACATGCAGAGAGCCACTTGTCAGGAGTTTCTCTGACTGAAGGGGAGCCTGTCCTCACATTCCTTCGTTGCTCATTGTCACAAATACTGATTCGAACAACTAAAATCACAGATGCTGCATGTGCATTCAACTGTGTCGGTGTGGAAGAGAGAGCTGAAGTGTGTGTAGGTGCCTCAACAGCCGTTTCAGCCTACTAGATATCCAAACCCCAGCCTTCTTTTTGAAAACACAAAAGGCTGGAGGCAGAGATGAGTCGAAGATATTGTAATTAGCTACCGCCATCAGAAAACTGCTGCTGTGGAAAATGCTAGAGAAAAACACATCAGAGATTCTCATGATTTGTTCACTGAACTAAGTGGCGACTATTTTGCTTCTTAGACAGTCTGACTTCACATATTGTGCACTTATGATATATCTAAACAAAACAGAGATTGGCAGCAAATAGGTTAAAAATAGGACTTACAGCTCAATGACCAAGATTTACTATGCTTAATTAAAATAGACAACTCCATTAATTCGACTTACATGTTGTTCTTGAGTGACAGTCATGAAAATGAGACTATTAGTTGGTGTGAAAGGGTGCTGAGCATGCTGGCAATCACATCTGTTCTGCTCTCTGTAGGCAGAAAGGTGAAACAGAGTTTAGTACTGAGCCTGGAAAACAGGTGGAGCTAAGTGGAGCTAATTTACTGACTGTGAGCGTCTTTGTGTGTGTGTGTGTGTGTGTGTGTGTGTGTGTGTGTGTGTGTGTGTGTGTGTGTGTGTGTGTGTGTGTGTGTGTGTATCACATGAGAGACTGCGAAAAAGACAGACAAAGAGCAAAGGTGAGTGCTAATATTAGCCTGCTGCTGTGAATGACATGCCAGTTTGGATGAGAGGTGAACAATATGTACCAAAATCCTAAGAAGAAGAAAGAAAAAAATCTTTGCTCTAAAATAAATCAGTGGCAGTTACAGCAGTTTTCTACCAAGTTCACAAGTCTGCAAGTCTGAAAGTAACTCTTAATATCCATTAATTTGTTTAGTTTTTGGCTTAATAGTTTAGCCTATATAATGTCTTCAGGTAGTTTAATATGTGCAACCAGTCAAAAACTCCAAAACACTGATGACAAATTCTTCTTCAAGCACTGTTACTGTAAAAAAAATCACTACAATGAAGTAAAAAGCTCAGTTCTGACTAAAAGTTGTTGTTACTTAATAAAAACAGGAGGAGGTGATGAAAATTGGAATACATAGGATCAAATATTTCACACATCCATCCATCCGACCATTTTCTATGCCACTTATCCCTTTCGGGGTCGCGGGGGGGGCGGAGCCTATCTCGGCTGTCAACGGGCAAGAGGCGGGGTACACCCTGGACCGGTCGCCAGCCGATTGCAGGGCAACATATACAGACATACACACACACTCACACCTAGGGGCAATTTTACAGTCACCAATTAACCTAAGGAGCATGTTTTTGGTCAGTGGGAGGAAGCCGGAGTGCCCGGAGAGAACCCACACATGCACAGGAAGAACTTCACACAGAAAGGCCTGACCCGGGAATCGAACCGGCGACCTTCTTGCTGTGAGGCACGCGCACTACCTGCTGCGACACAGTGCAGCCCAATATTTCACACATTTAAATAATTTTTCAATTGCAACATTTCATTGCATGCTGACATAATATGATTAACTAACTTTAAAAAATCAGAATTAAATCAATATAATTATAACATTCTGATTACCAAGACACTTTTTTGATTCTCCTAAGTAAGGAGAAGCCGTTTTACTGAAATGATGTGTCTCTATTTCGCACTGTTGGGAATCCCTAATGAAAGCCTAAGGCACTCAGTAAGGCTCCACATTCAAGACATAAAGTATAAAAAGCGAGCTGTTGGTCCCTTTGGTTAAACAGGAGGTGGTATTTTGTTTCAGATTCACTGAAAAAGATATCAGCATTCAGAGTACAGAGCAATGGACCTCAACAATTACTCCCCTACACACCTTAACGCACGCTTTCACCCTCTTACAGTCGAGTATTGAAGCGTAGACCTTGCAAAACAGACAGATGATGGAGAACAGCAGTGGGGGGAAAAAATGCACATAACACTCAATAGAAAATGGCTCCATCACTATGTCAAATTGGAAATTGACAGCGATTTGTCCTGGTCTGTAAAACGTCTACACTAGTAACTGAATAACAGGTAATATCCTCTCCATTTCAGACAGACAGTAGGATCTGGGTTGCTCTCAAATGTCAAATAGCTGTTAGCAGTAATAACCACAAAGAGGCTGACAAACATTCCTCTGGCAAGCGTGTGTGCGTGCATGTGTGTGTGTGCGTGCGTGAGTTGCTGTGCTGACTTGCGCGACCTGCTCTCAGCAAAAATCTAAGACAACAGCATCAGTGTGTTGAATATGATTTAGATGAAAGGGAACAGAAAAAAGCTCTTATCACATCTTACAGCTGGCTCTAGTGGGTGTTCTCCGAGACAGGATGACCAGAAATTAAAGAAATATCTTGCAGCAACAAAAGCACTCAAGCTGCGATGCAGAACTAGCAGCGTGAAGAAAGTCCCCGCTCTAATCCAATCTTTCACCTTGAAAGTCTTTCCCAAAAGCTGCAGTGACGGACATTCTTCAGTGCCCAGTGAAAAGTGGGAGCTTTGACCCATTTGCTTCCACACTGGGTATTAAACTAGGCCATTATACTGTCTACTGAGTATCACAGGGAAATCTAGCATATGTAAAATTAGAATGAGGAATTAAACAGCAACCAGCTAAGACTGGAGTTAGGATCTCAGTTTCTTTACATATGGCAAGATAAATCACTCTAAAGTTGCAGTAAAGGCAGAGTGAGCTATACCAAATGTAATGTAATTACTACATACTACAAGCCACCAAGACATTACACTACAGCTAAGCACAATTGTCACTCTTCATTTTAGTGCTTAATACTGTCAAGTTCCCACTCGGCATGATTATGAATGAGAGCGACGACTCATACTAATGAGTCCTGCTTGAAACAGGTAGCGACGAGCATTGTTGACTCCAGCTCCTCCGCAAATGAGCTTGACTGCGTGTTTTGGACGAGAGCAGGAGACGAGAATTGGCATTCGATGCACAGTCATTAACTGTGCAATGCTGCCAAAATGTTTTCCCTTCAAAACTCGGCTTGGTTTGTCAGATCGTGGTCAGAAAAATCTTTTAAACTTCAAAAGGGAGATAAAACATTTGAAAAAAAAAGTATTTCTATTAAAAAAATGGACGCTGGGTTTGACTGCTGCTTAAGCTACTGCAAAGCTAAATGCAGAAAAACAATGAGATGATCTCACTAAATTCCTAAATATGACACTCCATCCCTGTGTCATATGGTCCACATTTGAACTGCACCCCATGCACTACAGTCTACACAGTCCATATGCAAATACAATCCATATGGGCTCCACTGCATCCGCCACAACTGGAATGCACACGCCACATGGATTCAGATGGCTGCGAGAAAACTGTGCTGTATTTCAAAACTGCAAATAGGACTGTACTGTCTGTTCCCTTCCAACATAATTATGGGTGTAACTGTTATGAAATCGAGGCCGAAGCTGCATACAAACATCCAGGCCCTCAAGTCGCAGTTCAATCTTCGGTGTCGCCCTTCCACCCCGACCCAGCCCAATCGCGGAGCGAGACAAAAACAGACTGCGAGGCGAGTCCCTCTGCCCATAGTTTTCAGGTGGCCTCTCACTGCAGATTCAGACCAAAGAAATAACTAATGCGAGAGGAGTGTTTATCTCCTGGATATGTACGTGTGCAGTCAGTCTGATGCGGCTGCTCCGTATAAACGAGCACACAAGCTGTTCAGGAATTATCAACAGTCTTATGATGGAGCAATACCGACATTTGTTATTTATTTTTCCTTACTCACAATATGACAGTATTTGAGTGCCTTTACTGTCACAGCACGAATCATGACCAACTGCTGACATTAACATTTTAAAATAAATGACAAAAATGTCATTTTCTGCATTTTCTTTGCTGTAGGCTACCGAAAACGTACCAAACCGTGACCCTAAATCAAAGCTACATACCGGACAGTGAATTCTGTGTACCATCCCAGCCTGAAACTTAATTGAAACATAACCTAAATGCCAAATCCGTCTCCTTAGTGTAGTTTTCCAGCCATCCTCACCATGCATTTTTAATTAGCTTATAATTCTAAGAGATATTATGATGATATGCCTTCAATTCCTAGACTAAAAAAGAGGTTAGATAATTACGCCACAGAAAAATACTTTACAGTATAATCAAATGAGCAGGGCTCTAATTTGTGCACGTGGCCAAATGCAGGCACAGAATGTAGCTGAGGAAAACTATTTGACATGCAGCCCACATCTCCTGTAGTTAGTAGTTCTTAGGCAACAGGCAATTAGAGGAGATACTGCTGCTGTTATCTGCTGCTGAATCTGAAGGCAGATTCCAGTATTAACAGCCTGAGAGGCAAGCGGCACCTGAGCCTCTGGGACAACAAAGAACAGTAGATATCCTGCAAGCAAAATACTTTAAGCACTGTTTTACCCCCTTGTACTACTCTCTAGTGAAGGACTTTTCGACTCAGACTGAACCGCTTCAAATCTTTTACGAAACATAAAGACATGAAACGATAGCTACATGACAGCTGGTTGTGTAGGCACTCTTGGCTGGCAACAATTTACAGGTACAATTGCCACCTTTGAAGAATAACCATAAATCAAGCAATGAAATCTTTCACTGCAGAATGTCACTCAAAAGGACTGAAACAATGTGAGGTGATCATTCAGTACATGCAGAGGTTTTTGTTTTCCTCCACAGCTGGTTCACATTATAAAGCTAATCATAACTGTAGATACAAGGTCCTGTTAAAGCTGTTCAATTTGGAAATTAGTATGGAAATTGTCAAAATTAGAGAAAAGTGAGGTGAGAAAGAAATACTGAAAATGCAAGATTGTTAACTGGTGAGTTGTTCGCTTAACTGAATATTTTAATTCATGAGAAAGAACACATCCTCAGAGAAAAATACACGTACAGAATATAAAGAAGTGGTGGATCGTACCTTGTTGCAGTCGTCGAACAGATTCTCCTAAGCACCAGGCCACCTCACACAGGTGAACACCAAATTGCAGAAGTCTGGCTCCATCTTTGGGCCTGCAGAACACAAACGTGGAAAATGAAGCCCATACTGTTGAAAAAAACATGAATACATCTCTACCTTCATGGCTCTCAGTCAGCTGCAGAGCTGTGGCACTAAAGCACTCACCATAAAGTCCATTTTGATATAGCACATTTCAGTTTTGGATGCTAAAACGCAGCCTAAGGCGGCTTCCACGCTGACAATAGCCCTGCTGCAAAAGCTCCAGCTTCTCCACTCACTTCAATAAGCCCACTGCTTTGGCTCAGTGGGAAATCCTGTTGCAAAGGGATCCCAACAGTTGGTTTTGGCCCTTTCAGTCACACAGCACAATGTTAGGTCATTAGACAAAATACACTGGGCTCAAATACAAGCAAGCCCTGATATGAGACACAGCACCTTGTAGTGTGGACACGGCAGCGTTGTGGTGATCTGCTGCCTACCTGGCCAGCATTGAGATGAGGCAGAAAGTTATTCCTGCTGTGATTAACTTTCAAGGGGTGTACAATTAAACCTCAGAGGAGAACAAGGACATAAACCGCTGTCTTGGCATTTCAAGCTTTTATCCTGCGCTTGTTCGCTTATATTTCATCTGCATCCTGTGGCAAAATGCCCACACTGACACAAGCCTTTGCATTGCTTTTCCATGGTTCTATTGTCAGTGAGAAGGCCTCTCATGCAGCACTCAAATCCAAAATGATGAGCAGACAATGTTTCAGTAATCCCTGATCATTTGAGTGAGGAAGAAAAACTCTCAGGCAGCCTCCCACAGCAGACTATATGGAGGATTGTCCTGAGATAAGCAAAATAAGAATCAGACACCCCAGAAGAAACATTACAATCCAGGCTGCTCACTAATTAGAGCCAAAGAATGAATATAACAAACAGCTCTATAGGCCACTAAAATATGTAGAGTTATTTACTGCAGCGTAAGAGTGGGAGCACAACGGCACCAGAAACTGCTACGCACCAGCAGGAAGTGGATCGTTTCAGGGGATTAAAAACAGTGCGACGCATTTTTCATCGTTCTCCTTGGTGCCCCATTACAGTGGTTACATCTCCAAAGAGTGGAGGCTTGAGTTGATGTGTTTTGTGTGATCACACAACAACAGTCTGTGTGACTGTAACACACAACACTGCTTCTTCAGATGTGGATCAAATTCCTACAGGCTGTTCAAAATGCATGTTGTGTTGATAAAGGATGGGAAAAACTCAGAGTGTGTGTGTCGCTGGAAAGTACACAAACACAACACAATGAAGGGATGAGTAGGTGCGCTTGGTTTGCTGAGGGAAACCAGACTTGTGTAGTGTTTTTTTTTGCTCTCAGCTGACAAAGATGTAGCCCGAAGATAGGTTTACATCCATTTTCTTGTTTTTTTGTCAGTTGCTAGCAACAGTTCATCGAAGAACTGTTGGTTTAAGAGTTATTATTTCTGTACGTGGACGGACAACAACTTGTACAGCTTCCACAATCTCATCCACATTTGGCGCCTTTTCTCAGCCGCCATTTTTCACAAGTGCAACTACGTATCGAGCTCGCTATATAGATGATGTCTGCATTCTTAATCTAAGATGTGTGAGATGTGAAAGAGCGGTCGATAGGCAGGTCACCTGACCTATTCAATTGTTGAACACATCAGAGATGTGGGCAGCAATTCAGAGGTCTGGAGCAAGGCTAATGAGGATTATTGCAAAAATTCACATGGCGATTTTACACGCCGCATTACAGGACTGAAAAGTGACACTGTCTGAGCCATTTCACTGACCATGGTCATAATATGATGGCTCTGCCTCCAGCCAAATATCTGACTACACCCATGCCCACCCACACCTTCCTCAACATCCGGCTCACACTAGCAAAGAAACCATTAACAGTAATGAGAATCGATGGGGGTGTTAAAAGTATTGGCAGTTCAGCCCAGGAGCTGCTCTCTGTGCCGTCTTTATTAGTCTGGAAAAAGAGTGCTGTTCTCTGGCCTGCCAACTCTAAATAGGAGTGCATTGATCAGAAGGTCAAGCCAGGCTGAATCCAGCCCTTTAATTGTCTGTGTCACTCCTCATTGTCAGTCCAACAGCTGCCAGTCATCTCCCAGGTAAACCAAGGCCACCATCACAGTTGGCAGTTAACACCGAGGCAGAGGTTAAGGCTCGGACAGAATACAGCTTCAGCAGGAGGCAGAATATTTTCCAATCAGAGTGAATCATCATATTCATCTTCATCAGCTGAGCGCAAGAATAAACACCACACTCGTCTGGTTTCTCTCAGCAAATTAGGCACCCCTATTAATCTGCTCATTGCTGTATTTGCCTTCTGAATTTCCTCACAACTGGCAACCGCTCTCAAAGGGTGTCCCTTCCTCAGCGCAATACAGATTCCTTACAGTCCTTAATGCCTTCTTATGCAGTAGATCACATTACAAAGCAGTCTCCCTGCAACTGTCTGAATCTTACTTATGGTAACGTTAAACTACTTAGTTTGCCAAGTAACATTAGCTACTGAAACTCCCATAAACATACTGCAGATTATATATATATACAACACACATATTGCATATTAAAGCAGTGATTAAATATAATTTACTGTATTTTTAAAATTCTGGAGAGTGCATGATATCACTGCTTAAACGGTAAGCTCCATAGAGTACATAGCTTAACAGTGCATAGGCAGAAGGCTGCTTCTGGATAACAAAGAAAAAGTCTGATGGCAAGAGAATAGAGAGGGTAGCCCCCCCTCTAAGCCTCAACCATAGAATGCATTTGTCTTACTGCTGAACAGCCACTGAAAGGTACAGCACAATTTGCATGTCTTCTTAAGGTTTTGCCAAAGCATTCCTGATCAAGGTCCAAGGCTGTGTGCCTGACAAAGACATGATAGGAATGAGTTTTAAACAATGAACAAGTCACACTATTTGTATGGACTGTGAAGATGGAAAGGTGAAGGAAAGATGCACATTTCCTTTTAAAAGTACCAACAGTTAACACAACAGTCAGTACTCAGCTTGTATGTAGTTTGCTGGCAAAGCAGATAAATGCAATCCCTCATTTGGTCTAATTACTGCACTGATAGATGAATACCACCTCTTCCTTCCAACCACATAAATTAGATTCCCCCCATACAGAAACCAGCTAAAATATCTGATATTAGGTAACAGCTCTTACTTTTGTGTCGAAATGATTTACTCTGAAAAAACATTGCTCTTGTCTATTATGAAGTTTCAGTCTTGTACTGACATGAAAAGATTTTCAATTCATTCACCAGGCAAACAAACATATTCATGGCACAAGTGAAACTTTCACTGAGTTACCTGCTGAAACAAAAGGATAAAAATTGTTATGTTGGTTCAGTCTATCCATCTCTGATTGCAGAGCCTGCTCTAAGGGAGGAAAACCAGTCAAATCCTTTCACACATTAATCCAGATGTCTGGCTGCTTCAGACACAGAGCTCTGTCAGAATTGTATCCTGGCTTTAGAGCTGGAGTCATTTCAAATGTCTTGGCAGCTAATCAGCCGCTATCTTTCATCAAAAAGCCACAGTGACGGGGCTAAACCTATCTATACAAAAATCTACCAGGGTAAGATTGTGTTTCAGTTGTACAGTCGTTCGAGGCTTTAGTGTTTTATAGGTTTGAGTGCAGCCACGTGAACAAATCCAGTGTGAGGAATATGTCTGACCTGCTTCTGGATGTAACATAAGTAGGTTTGTTTCGTATGTTGCTCCTGTAAACTTACAAATGAAATCATATTCAGATGAAACCACAAACTTGCGACAGGCAGATGACAACGAATCAAGTCCCAAGAAACCTGGCATGCAAGGGCTTGAACATTCACAGCGAGATCGAATTCCAGTTCCCATTAGCTTGAAATATGCACATGTCATTCATTCAGGACATGATAGCCAAGGGTAAAGTATGGAATGATGTTGTGACCACTTTTTGCCATAATCAAAGTCCTCACAGCTCATCACTACAACTGGAAACTTAGCTCAATCACCAAAACCATAACCCATCATCAGCTCAGCCTGATTAAAAGTGTGGCTTTCACCTTTAAGAAAAATGCAGCATTTGTGAAAGTAATCGCCCCGTCCAAAAGGCTTTAAGCGCCGAGGTCATCCTCAGATGATTAGGTAATCAGTGCAAAACAAGGTGTACAACACAGCCCACGCTGTTGTTCGCCACACATGAATTTGAAAAGCCATGCATGTCGGAAATCTGATCATCTCTGGGTGTGATGAACACAGCACTTTTTCATGCGTTGGATTAAAATGAAAGCACATCCACCCCTCTACTTGTCAATGTCACTGCAGCTTCCAAACTTACTGGGGTATGAAATTAATTTACTTCACACCTTTCGGAGATTTCACATGAGATCAACATCCATTGAGATGTGATGAGGAGATTTAGCCGAAAGCTGAAAGCCACATAGCCTAAATGACTGACCACAGGGAGTGATAAAGGATATTGTAGCAAGGTGGTTGGACCAATTTCAGCAGCAATTCAGCCTGCCCGAGGAGAAAATAGGCTGTGTTTAGCAGGTCAGTGTTTAGGACTGAATAGATGCCTTCTCAAGCATTGGGCGATGCCCTGAAAGTAAAACCAATGCAATGAATGCACTAATGTTTATCCTGAGTATATGCTGCAAGGTCACTGTGAATAGTTCAGCTGTCCCTGATGTCGAAGGCCTACAGCATCCCATGTGGCACTTAGAGTATGAGTAAGTCCACTGCTCTATTTTTTAAGCCTCCTGGGAAGCTTATAGCGTATGCTCCCATACTGTCATTTAAGCTAGTTTATTTTTGTACTAAAAAGGTAGGGGATGTTAAAACTTGCGAAATAGATTTATTTTTAACAGCCATTTGAGTGAAGTGGAGCAGAAGGTAACATAAGACCTCTGTGAGGGAGGTGACTATAATTAAGTTACTATGCCAACAAAATGTCTTCATGTGCACATTTACTTTGTCCTCGTCTCCACCGTGCAGTGCATGTAAAATTGCAAGTAAGGAAAACCCTGACAGTGTATACGCTCGAGTGCTGTTGGACTGATGTGCCACAAAAAACAGTCAATTAAAAAAATTCACTCTGCCCAGATGATAAGACATTTCATTGCCATATAAAGGGAAATACATTTGATCCGTCCTTTCATCAGTCCAGTTTATTCTCATAATTTAACCCGAGTTAGCCTTTTCCTGATAATCTATATTGGGTTAAAAAGGCTTTTTGTTCTTCTTTTTTGTTTCTTATTCATCTTAACAACACATTATTAACCTACAATGCCTTTAACCATCTGTTGATAATGTCATATAAAACATGTCCATATAATTTTTCTAATCTAAATCAAGTGTGTATTATGCAGTTCTGCTGCATAGCAAAATATAAATGTCCGGTTGATCTCACTGAGTGATATTTGATCATAAGAGGACTTAATTAAATATAATTAAATGCAATTAAAGCAAATAATGGCCCCCATCGTACTGATTAAAGGCAAATGAGACACAATCTTATTTAAGTGCTGGCAGGTATTCATGGTGGTGACTGTTGGATTTAACCATGTTTTGTTCGTTTAGTGGCTATTACAAAGAAGTGTGAATCTTTTTAGTATTTTTGAGGACAAGTCTGAGTTTAAAGGAGAGTACTAAATAGTGAAGTAACAAAAATATAACAGTTTCAGTTTCTAATTTTGCATCTGACACAAATTACTCATATAGTATTGCAACAAAAAAGACCCCCATGCACTGATTCATGGATATTATTTCGCTATTACCTGCTCTCTTCACTCACTTGTTGTTTTTTGGCAGGTAGATCCTGTATGTAGAGACCCAAAATACACAAGAGCTTATTGATTCACTCAGATGGCACCTCTCACCGCCTGCCTCCTCTTATCCAGCTGCCGACTTCTCTTGAGGGTCAATACAACATCTCATAAAGAGAAATGTCACCTTTCCTCACCCAAAGTGGGACAAAAACAATTTGGTTCAAAACACGGGAAATGTTTTCAACATGATGCCATCCGCTAAGCTAAGTTTAGCAAAGTGGCCACAGGCGGGAGAGTCTAGTCAGACAGATTTAGCGAATGAAATCAAAATACTGCGGGGGCACTTTAACACAAGGACACAGTGTTTAATTTACAACAAACAAGCAAGTAAATAACACTGCAAGCAAGAAACATCAGACTGACATTAACAAGCAAAGGGTCAGTGAAGGGTTATAGGGTGGCAAGTTTTCACATTAATGGTGGGATTAACTGAGATCATGTACAGGCATTATTAAAATAACATGCAAGGACGTAAGGATGAGATCCACTGACATTTAAAACACAGAAAAGGACAGAGGTTTTACAATAATTAGAGCAGGAAACTGCTAAAAAATATTAGGTTTGCCAGCTGTTTTTCCAGTCGCATTAATGAAGCTGATAATGTCACAGGCTTACACTGCTTGTACAGTAAGCGTTCATCATTGACCAAAGCAAACACAGGGACATCCTACTTCTTAAAGATACATTAGCCATCAACAGATAAAAACCTTCCTGGAACAGTGGTCTAATAATTTATAAGGAACTGACAGCTGTGGGTGCAGCTATCTATATTTTAGGATGGAAATCTGTTGAAGTCTGTCATATTTAAATCTCTCTGGTCATTACAGTATGTCTGGTGAAATTAGATAGCAAAGTATTCTGGCTCTCCAGGTTTCCCTGCCGCCTCTCTGTTCTCCACCCTCCCTCTCGCTCCCCTCCCAATATTTTCATATCTAAACCCATGAATTAATGGCTTATTTCAACCAAACCAGAGCTGGTTATTGTCTGCGGAACAGTGGAAAGAAAGTTTTATTTTGTGCTAGATTTGAATGAAGTGTGTCTTGCGATGATAAAAATTACTGTTCCTGTAAATAACGGCACAAAAAGGATCTTACTCTTCAACAAAAAGGTCTATCTCTGCAGGGATCCTTTGCATAAGACACTCAGGATAACAATCTGAGCCTGTCAGTGGCATAAACAAGCATTTTTAGTGGACGTACATTGACGGTGCGCAGTACATTGCGGCCCGCTTTGCGGCTGTTGGATGCAGCACTCTGGCTCAATACTGGACCAATTTCAAAAATTGTTGTCCCCATTAGTCACTCAGACACAAAAACATGGAAAAATACAGTCCATAAACACAGATAATATTTGTCCGGGACAATGGGAAACTCAGGTCATAGGCAGAATTTTTGAAAGATAAAACATCAACATATGTCAGCACCCACTGCTCAACATCATGTCAACAATGTCAGTTGCTTGAAACTGCAACTGTGTCTCTGTCCTTTTTTGGAGAAACTCTAATCCTATTCGTAACAATATCTGGATTTAGTTTTGAATCAGAATTTGAATGATTTCAAGAGGTCAAGCTCATTGAATAGGCTAAGAAGACGTAGCTAAGCTAGCTTTCATTTCCTGCAGGTATTATGGATGCAGCACAAGCTGGCCAAGTTTAAGAGGCGGGCTTAGTAATGTCTGCATCACAAATAAAGAAACTGACCGAAGACTAAATGATGAATCAAAGGAAGTTCTGCCGCCATGTCATCTTTGCTTGACAGCATTAGTTAGCTATAAGCTGGAGACACTTTTTTATTCACTGTGCCACTCAAAGGCTACCAGCAGCAACCAGCAACTTTTAAGGTGGAATGTTTTCTTGCTACTCAATGGATGAGTCGATGACATGAAGCAATCAATACACATTAAATGTCAAAATGACAATTTTGCCTATTCCATGTTTTTTTTTACTGGCTCTCTTGCATGACATACACTTTAGTGATGAGTGATGACCTATAAGAACATATTTGCCTGGTTTGGACAGGATTTTGACAGCCTCTTCATCTTCAGCATTAACAAAATATAGATGTTAAATTGCAATTTTTACAATAGCAGCAGTCTGCAGCTGGTACACCTACAATGCCAAGCTTATGACTGGTGTGTGCTATAAAAACACAGTCATTTTATGCTACACATCTGAACCTGTATACCTCATCAATTTTCCTAAACAAGCTTTCAGCTACTTTAATATTGCACGCTGATAATCAAGGACATGACAAACACTTTATATGTGGGCTCTGAAAGCAGACGGACTGCCCACCACTCACAGCAATTTCAAGTAATAAAAACATTGACCATATGGTGGAAAGTGGGTGTGCTGTTGTGGTAATCCATTTTAATAAATAGAATTAGGATTGCTGAAGGAAATAACATATTTCTCCTTGTGTCCACAATGATGAGACATTCAGAAGAAGGATTATTTAAAATAAATCATCAATAACTCCACTGCTTGGCCTTTCAAGGCATAAGCATTAATGTGTGCTGTCCATCAGAATATAAATGAGAAAGTGACGGGTGAATAGGCCCATCCATACACATACCTCTTCCATGCAATTGTAAGGGTCAATGTCAACCTAATTCAGTCAAAGCTGTCACTGATCCTGAAAAGAGGCAGCCCTTAATCACAAAACGATTGATTTCTGTGCTCATGTGTGTCACACACACTGACGCACAGCACAAACCACCAGCCACCGCTGCTAATCTCCTCTGACAGTACACATATTATGAACAGGACACCTTAATTCAAAAGTGAAAAACTAACCTAAATTTGCATGTAGGGAAGGTGTCTGACTTCAGATGTAAGGTCATTGCATTTTTATTCAAGTTTAGCTCTATTTCAAGCAACCAGGGTCACCTTATCTAACATCAAAATTCAAATGAACCGACAGATCTCAAATGCAGTGCAGACAAATGCCTTTTTAACGAAACGATGATTGCCGGGGCAGTTTAGTACAAAAGCATATTGTAACAAAAACTTAAATTCTCTTTTAAATGGAAGATGAAAGGCCTCTCTGACAAAGAAGACTTAAGAGCCATTCATGATGAAACTTTTGCAAGTTTTCAAAAAACTCATACCTCATTTTAAGGTACTAAATGAGAACTTTCAGAAAACCTATATCATTAATGGCCGTTAAGTGATCTGCCATCAGCTCACGCTCCATGCCACAGACACAAGCACGCACCATCCTGGACATCAGCCAAAACACTGTCATGACATCCACGAGACTGAATGCTGAAATGAGCACTGAATGCTGGAAAATAAACTACAGCAATATTTAAAATATTGTTATTATCTATGTTACGAAGCAACCAATCGTCATATGAATTACTTCTGAATCTAAGCAGGGTGACAATGACAAAGAAAGCCAAACGCAGTTATCATCAGTCATGTGATGGGGTTAATAGCTGCATGCTAACCCGCTACAGGTTGTTTAGAATTTGTTTTGTTTCGATATTCAGGTTGATATAGCGAGATACCTATGGTGGACCATTATAAATTGCTAGGTTTAGTTCAAAAGAGGTTTGGTGTGAGTTTTAGGCGTGGGCTAATTTGCCTTTTTTAAAGATTCAGGCATTTAGTAATAAATAAAACAACATCATGCATCAGTCATGCAGAGGTACAGATGTGAGGATTTGCTACTTTTGTCATAATAGACTGAATATCTTCAGGTTTTGGAGTGTTTTCAGACATTTTATACACCAAATGACTGATTAGTTAAGACAATTATCTGTCAAATACTTCACTGACTCACTGTGGGCTCAGTTCAAAATTCAAAATTGTGAACTATGAATGTGAATAAGTTCATTTCAATCAGAGTGAACTGAACTTTGAGCTGAACTTGCACAACACTGTTAGCTGCTGACACTCACATTTCTAATTCTCTGTTGTGTCTCCCATAATAAATAGCCAACCATTTTTCCAAGCTGCTCAGACATAAACAATGCAACAGAGCACACTGACTCCATCCTGCTGCCACAGTCATGACATCATGAAATGTAACAACAGGCCTCCTCTGCTGTTACACATGTACAATCTCCTGAGCGCACTCAGATTTGGTGTCTATACGTCTCTGTCCTGTGCCTTCAATAAGTCGAGCTAAAATCCATCAACAAGGCAGTAGATCAAGTAACACACTGGCATGGGTGCAGCTCTTATTTGTGCAAAGCAAGGTCACAGAACCACATGGATGTTTGATCAATCAGACAGATTAATGAAGCACAACCTGCTGACATGACGAATATTGGCACCCCTATTACATCTTGGTCCTGCAGTCCTCAACCCTGCTTAAATAAATCAGGTCCAAGTAGAAGGAGGCAGGTAAACTCCTGAACCTAATCCTTCACATGATAAACAGGATCCAACAAGAGCTTCAATATAATAGAAATCAGGCTCTCCCTGGAAATACTGAACACCAAAATATGAGAATTAAACATCACCTGGCAGATTAATCGATAATGAAAATAACTGTTAGTTGCAGCCTGACAGCAAATGGCAATTTTGCTAAGAAACGGCTTAATCAATAATCAAATTCTCTGTCAGCACACTGGGGCAGTTGCATGGTCTTAGTGAGGTTACACAGGATTTTAAGACAAAATGACAAAATCCCATCACAGCTCTGCAGCAGATGAAAATAACTCGGCAGTTGTTTCCGCTAAATGAGCCAATTTGCTGAAACACTCAACGCACCGCAAACGTCATTTTTCCTGCCCAGATTTTGGTTGTATTTCTGAAAATGGGGACTCGGAGTGGGCCAGAACAAATGGCATCCTCCATTTTTAATCAATAGGAGGATTAACCTTTGCTATCAGCAGCTCCTCTCTTGGTAAAATGTGGAGTCAAGATTTAGGATTATACCTGTGATGACATGCCTTAGCTCATTATTGGACTTAGATCTTCAGACCTGTATGACACCCCATATATCACTGGCATTAGGTTACCATTAATGACTCAGTAATCCTTCAAATCTCTCCAAAGAAATGCACCTCATCATGAGCCTTTCTGGAAATGAATGTATTTGCAGAGGTGTCTTCGGTAATGATCCTCCATATTTTTAGAGGCAAGCTCCTCACTTCCATGCCTTCATCAAAACTGGTCTTCTGAACATTTAGATAAGTACCACAGTGATGATTCTTACTATTTCCATATCACTCCCAGCCCTTATAAAACTGTCTTACAGCACAGCGCAAACCTGTTTCTCAAAGCAAAATAATCTGACCACAGACCCCACGACTGAAACACCAGTTTAAATAAAATAATGAATTAGCTGATTTACTTAAATTAAAACAAGCTTGATAATTAATCATTTAACTCGACACAACTCATCCTTATTCATATGCCACTTTAAAGACAAGACTGACGATTCAAAGTGCTTTAAAGTGCTGAGAGACACAACAAA
The DNA here is from genome assembly GCF_039877785.1 of Chaetodon trifascialis. Lineage (NCBI taxonomy): Eukaryota > Metazoa > Chordata > Actinopteri > Chaetodontiformes > Chaetodontidae > Chaetodon > Chaetodon trifascialis. Next base: position 22,573,673 of record NC_092060.1, read on the forward strand.
AGAAAGAGGAGGTCAAGGATAAATATAATAAAAAATGAAAGTCAAATGTTGACAACAGCTGCCACCTTGGATGAGCAAAACAAGCCTGAACGTATCACATGCTGTGCATTTTCAACTATTTTAAATTTTGTAGACTTAATTAATTGTTAAATCTAAAATCTAATTAATGGTTTGATCTATAATTAAAATATTCATAGCTGTGACTTGATCCTCTGAGTATGACTCAGACTATCTATTCCAGCTGTTCCATGAGCTGGTTAGTAAGGGCAATGGCGTTGTCCTGAAATGGTGCAAATCAACAGGGAGATAAATCCTCAGTCCACTTAAAACAAGGCCCATTAGTGATCCAGATTCAGACCAGGTTACCAGAGCAGGACCATTTATGGGCCATGATGTAGCGTTACCTCAGCTGACCTGCATCAGGCTACTACAGGCCCTGCAAGGCCAAACATGAGCAGTGCTGTAACCAGATATCAGCCTTTAGTAAACAACCAAGCAACAACAGCAAACCACACTATCCATACTTACTATGTGGGTACTACATACTGAAATTAAAGCTGTGCCAACAGTAGCAGTCTTTTACAAACATTTCTGCATTTATTATTACAGCAAAGCCTCTATAAACTTATATATTACAGGTTACAAATGGTGAGGTACAAAACTGGCTAAAGTTAAAACGTCTACCTTGATTGGTGCAGTTAACTGTTCTCAGAGCTCACTCTGCATGACAGGAAATAGTTGTGAGCATTACAGGACTCTTCCTTGCTCATCTTCCCTTTTAAAAGCACAAACCTCCGAATAGGGAGTAACCATCAGTATGACTGATTTATGCATACAGGTGAAATAGAAAAACTACATTAACAGTGGACTTTATACTGCAGATGCTCAAAGACGGACGTAAGCTGTCACACTGCTCACTCAAACTAGCTAATGTCCGATCAGCAGTCAATTTAAGTCAGCTAACTTCACGTTCCGTACCGGCACAAAAGTCAGCTAACTAGACCAAATTCGTGGTAACACAACTCTTACGATTACAGTAAATAAAGCGGTTTGTATGTGACAACAATATATAATACGCCGTCAACTTTTAACAGAGCATGCCTCATTATGAACTTCCCATGGCAGCCACACTGTGAGAGAAGCTAATGCTAACAACCGTTACCGTAGTCGGAATGAAAGACGAAAGCTAAGAGGAAGTAATGTTGTAAAAGTACCTGGTTGTACCTGTCTGTCCTCCTTCATGCTCGCTGTGCCGCTTAAAAACCGTCCGAAAAATCCACACGAAACTTGGAAGTGTCTCACTGTTGTACTCGTTGAGTGGGTAACCAGGAAAGCCTCTGGTTAGCAACGAGACCTGTCAAATAATGGCGGAGCCAAGTACGGCAAGCGAGAGGCCGACACGTGCTTTTTGTTGACGTTTTTAAGCGGTCCCAGATGGGCGAAATATTACGGATGGCTTCCTTTTGATGCTTACTGACAGATAATTTACGGTCAAAATAAGTGTATCCAACAGATTTAAAGCTAATAAAAGTACTCTGGAGACGAATAAACACTTTTTGTTTGGCAAACCAAACATTTATTCAACATGATTTAATAACAAATCCTTTACTTAAGGGATTTTCACTAGCAGGGTTTGTCTTTGCTAATATTTGATGGCATAAAGAGGAGTTTGCACGATACACATATGCACAACATATATATATATATATTTTTTAGCAGATTTTTGCATGGTTTTGGCTACATATTGGGATTAAGTATTTTACACAGCTGGCAGAGAAGGCTTTAAAACAACGTCATGTTAAAGGGAGTATAAATGTGAAATCTTGTCCTGCATTCAAAATTTTACTTAAGTGATATTATGGAGGTATCAAAAGCATGTAACAACAGGAAAAAGTACCGATTATGCAGAATCAGAGTATATTGAATTACTATACTGGCACACTAATGTGTAGCCTCCGCTCAGCAGCATTTTAATCTTTAGTTGGTTCAGGCAGAGCTAATTTAAACCATGTCATAATCTGTGGAGAAGATTAATCTCCAACAAGGGATCATATTTTGTATGTAAAATCTTAATCTGCAAAGTAATACATTTTAGTAAACAGTACAGTGTCAACTCCTTCCCTGTCATATGAGTGTGACTCTGTGTTGCAGATGAATAATTCAGATTAACCTGCTTTTTGTTGATGTGGTTGTTGTTTATGTGTTTGTGTACTTTGCAATGATCGAAAAAGTGTGTCCAAAATGGATCACTCTTTATACAGCAGTTCAAGGGTGCAGGTATTTGTCTTGACTCTTTTGGTAATGAATGTTGAGCTCTGCTATTAGTGCATGAATTTATATATCAGAAAATGTCTCAGAATCTCCAGAATGGACAAATTTGATAGGTTCAGTTTTTATTTCTCATCTTATTTCATATGGAAGACTTTGGATGGTTTTCTTTTATTAATTATACAAAAATATATAATTCAACCTCCTGGAGTTGGCAGCTCACAAATTTCTTTTAAGTTTTAACTGTAGCAGTTTTTAAAGACCCACAAGACTCATTTCTGTCCATCTGCTGTATCTATCAGAAGTCGTTATCCTCTTTTACAGCTGTCATTATTATTCTACGGTTATTTAATGGGTTCCCTTCAAATTCCAATTCAAATTAATACAAGAATATTATGGAGATGGGTTTGATGAAAGTTGCATGAGTTGTCCTTGCAGGAGGAAGTTAGTTCTTCACTGAAATTCCAAGCGTACACTGCAGCCATGTAAGTCTGTATGTGCTCGTGGTGAAACTAAATGTATAGTCGTGACAGTGGTGGCATTTGACATTTAGCGACATTTAGTCAAATATACCTCAGCACAAATTGAGGTACTTTACTTAAATATGTTCATTTTATACTACTTAATACTTCTGTTCTGTTACCCTCAGGGAAAAATTGTACTTTTTGCTCCATTAACTACATGGCAGCTGTAGTTCCAAGTTATTTTGCATATGATAAAAATCAGGTGATAACTTTATAAAATACAATCTACTGTAGAAGATTCAACCGCTGCTTCTCAACCGTTTTGGCTCATGTGGGGCTGTCTATGACATTTCAGATGTTTATTAGTTGTTTGTAGCTACACCAAAAAGTGATTCATTTGGAAAAACTGCTCAGGATGCAAAGAGATCAGAGTGACCTTTTGGGCTCTACATAATTGTATATATTGTCAGACTGTGCTTGTACTTCTGTACGTATTTGAATGCAGGACCTTAATGTGCAATAGAGTATTTTAGATAGATAGATAGATAGATAGATAGATAGATAGATAGATAGATAGATAGATAGATAGATAGATAGATAGATAGATAGATAGATAGATAGATAGATAGATAGATTTAAGCAAAGGATTTCAGTACTTTTTCTAACTTTTCTCTCTCAGCGGCAGTGATGTGAGATGAAAAGGCTCACTCTAAACATTTGTTTCATTTGTTTTTTTTGTGACATATTTATCCTCACTCCTCATTCTTCATTTTGTTCCGGTGGCACCTTAGGCATGGGATTTACAAGGCTTAGTTTGTCTGTATCCTAATCTCTAACAACTACCACAGCTCAAAGCTGTTTCTTCTCACTCTCCCGCCACTTAAATTACACCCTTGTTGAGAGATGACAGTGTTAACCACCAAAATGTCACTGATTTAATCATCCAAAAGCAAAGAATAATGGATATCTAAAGCCTCTAATATCACTTTTCTGTCCTTATTAAGCAAATGAATTCATTTTGTGTGTAATTTCACTTTTCTCGCACTTGTATGGCATGCCATCTCCTACTCTACAGCTTATTGTTACTGTTCTGGTGGCTAAGCTCTTTCAGAGATGCTGGGGCATGAACAAAGCCAGTGATATCTAGTGAATTCTCATTACAAGGGGATTATCATATGTGCCAGCATGCATTCCACTCCCACATCATTAAGTGTTTTGGACCATTTACAGCCAATTACACCATTGCCAATACTTTTTTATTTATTTATTTTATTTATTTTTTTCCCGCACCCACCCTTCCCCCCAGGCTGATGATGATATTTGACATGTTTTGACAACTCAGTGTGCATTATCATTCTTGGTTTACTTGCGCTGGATCAGACTACCTGGTAATCACTATTTGCTCTGTAGCAGACGTCTCGTTTCTTCTGTGTGACTAAACATCAGTGTCACATACGCTCCAGCAAGGAGGGAGAAACTAGTACAGTGTAAATACTGATCTGAGAGATCTATTAATGCTTAATGAGCCATTAATATTCCCGAATGAGCAGTAATCCCAGTTAACATGTCTCTCCCAGCTGGAAGATGTACTGTTACCTGGTTCACAGCAGGTTGCTTCAATTAGACGCCTACTGCACAACCTCAGCTGCACAACACAAGCCTGTGGTTACATAATGTGGATATATTGTATAGAGCGCATAAAGATTTCTTCCAAATTCTCAATGACACAGCCCAAGGCTTTCTCAGTGTGTGAAGCTAAGTACATCAGAATACAGAAGCCATGTCAGTGCTTGTGGGCTTGTTGTTTGCCTGTAGCCTATGGTTTACTACAAATTTCAGAAGGCCCATACATGAGTTGATTTTTTGATTTTTGTCCCTTTTTGTTGCCAGAGTTTCTGGTTGACGATGAAGATACAATTGAGCAGCCAATTAGCTTAGCACTTGAGACAGGAAGAAACAGCTAGCCTGGCTCTGTATGAAAGCAGTGTGATGGACTGTTTCTTCATTTGTTTTATCCATACAAAGGCTGAAAGGGTTTTAAAGAAGGTTATATGCCAGACTTTCTTAGCCGGGAGCGGTGATCTCCTGAAGTCCAGTCACCTCTGTTTTTGTACAGCTGCAGCCTTATATTTAGTGCACAGATCTGAGATCCGGCTGCTCCTTTGCCTCTTAGCAAGTAAGCACATTTCCCAAAAGTATTTCTTTGTGGTGTAGCAGAACCGGCCTTTAACTGACCCCTTCTTTCCCTCCTTTTCTGGTGATACTCAAGGGAAATGGAGGTGTAAACCCGCCAACCAATTGAATTATAGACCGTCTGGTTTACCTATAATGCAATCTGGTTTCGAAGAGAGACAGGAAGTCTGGTTCAGTAAACTACTTTACTCACACACTGAAGAAAGAGAGCCAAAAGGTCAGCGCCTATCTCTAAACCAGGATGTCCCCCTCTATGCTAATTACTTCCCCAATAGCCCGAGGACTCCATACAACAAGACTGCCTGAAGAGACAAATAGCAGGCCTCAGAGGAATCCACAGACATCAGCAAATGCTGATGGTCGTAAACCGGACATCCCTTGAAGCAACTAGTGACTCACGTTTGTGCGTTTTCCTCAACACTCCAAGATAACCAGATCTTATGTCAAACTTAACTTTTCATGTTTTCAACCTACAGGACTCGGGGTACGCATAACATTGATGTTTTTCCCGTATCTCTGACCCAAAGTATGACTAAGTTGTGATTTTAACGGTTTTATAAAAGTTGTATGAACTGTCACCACAAACTATACTACCATCCAGAGTTTCCTAACCGTCAGATTGAATATGCTTGACTTTGTACATTTATCGATAAGTAACCGTTATCGTGATAATCAATTTTTGACAAATATAATCTGCCTCTCTTTATTCCTACCTTTATTTTTGTATTAGTTATTCATTGAGTTATTATACCTGTTGGGATAAAACTGTACCATGATTATCATTTAATGTTTTCACCCAACCATAGAAAGTGTCTAATGCATGCTGTAAACAATGTTGAAGTGCCATTGAAAATTGGTCATTGAAATTATATGTGATTGACCATAGTGAGAAGCAGATGAGCCCCTCGTATGATTCTTTGATTAGTTCAGCTCCATGAGGCGAGATTACACCGCGCGTCACAAAGAGTCTCCCGTGATTCGATGGCCTGCCTTTCGACACGCCCCGGAGCGACCTTTAAAAACTGCGTGTAGTGCGCGTTTCAGTAGAGTAAGAGTTATAGTAGATTTTATAGTAGAGTAGATTTGTAGTAGATTTTTAGTTTTGTTTTGTTCTTTTGTTCTGTTCCTTTGTTTTCTTTCACGTCTAGTTACTCTCAGCTGAATTCCTTTCTTTGCTTTTGTCTTAAGTTTTGCACAGTCGTTTTGCTCCTTAAGTTTTCGTCTTCGAGCTACTCCAAGCCATTCCGGGTAGCGTAAATAATCTTCAGAAGACGTATTCTTATAATTTGCCGTAAACTTCAAAGTTAACTTCCTCTTTAGCCAAACGTTTTGTTTTGTTTTCATTAGTGAAATTAGGCAAGTAATACTAATTTTGTAGCCTTCTTCGACCGGCCATCGAAGAGACTCTTAATTTGTACTATCAGTCTAAAATAATCCGTCACGGACTCAACCGAACCAAACCCTGCGGCCAGCTGTTGATCCTTGGTCCGGTTCACAACCATCCGGAGCAGTCCATCATCTGTAACCGACCGCCGAACCAGTTCCAGAGACGCCCGTTCCGCACCAGTTTGTCATCTTGGAGGTCTGGGCCTTCCACTAGACCACCAAGTAGATCGAGCCGCGGACGAACATCTGGAACGTCTTCGAGCCAGTTCGGAGCAGAACACAACGGGACGCCAGCAACCAAGTAGGCACGCTAAGTGGGTTTGAATAAGAGTTGGTCCGTGAGGTTAAGATTAGGTCAATTCGTCCAAATTCTCTCCATTAATCGTTCTTTCCCTTAACTCCGCGTTCGCGTCCCCATTACTCCTTTTAGACTGCCTCTCACTATCGCCAATTTATTTACCCTTGTGTTGCCATAAGTTTCTTGTGTGTTCTGTCATATCACCTCCCATCTTCTGTCTTATTGTTCATGGTACATTACCCATTATCCACAATTCTGCTTAATAAACGATATTTTGATTTAAGTCCTGGTTAGACGGTGTCCTTTTGAACTGAATATTTACGATCCCTGTATCCAGAATTTACACTTCAGGTTATCAGACTGGTTTACCGTTAGTTCATTCGTTAGTATTTATCAGCGTTATAGCAGTTAATTTCTGCAGTCCTTCTTAGCTGAGGAAGGTGGTGCCCCGACATTTTATCAACGAATGCAACATCAAATTAAGGTAGTACACACTACATTATATAATGGTGCCCTCCGCGTGAGGCGGATTCAAATTGTTTTATTCAGTAATTAAGGCTTCATCGCATCACATCTGTGCTGACTTTCCACTGAGGAGCTTATGTGCGCTGTTTGACTCAACTGCGTTTGTGCGCTGTTTTGATAAACTGTGGCTTTGTGTGTGAGCATTTCAACCTGTGCAAACTATATATGTGTTCTTGTTTTAAGCGTGAATTAACTGGATCCTGATGATTTGTTTATTTTGAGCTCTGATTGAATATTGAACTGTTTGAATTACGTTGTGCATGCAGCGTCGCCGTACGCTATTAATATTGAAAGGCCTGTTGGCACGTTATAACTGCTGCGATGTTCCAGGGTTATGATTGTGTCCTGTATTAGGTCAGTTTGGCTGCGAGTTTCCAGCAAACTTGATCGGTACAGAACCCTCGCGTCTCTGTATCAGACTAGCTACCTGATAAGGGACAACTGCTTGACAGTGGGGGAGTAGAGCGGATATCCGCCGTGACAAAGAGCGCAGACTCTTGATTTGCTTTAATAAGTTGTGACCAACGCAGGTCCCTTGTGAGAATTAAAAGAAGCGATTGCTAGTCGTTTATGCGGTGAACCGCTGATAAAAGTTGTGACCCACGCCGGTCATTTGTGAACGTTTTAAAAGAAACGATTGTTGGTTTGGTGAATTCAGTGAACCACTGATACGAGAGTGGAATCTTATTGGTTGATCGTAGTAGCGATCTGATTACAGTCCAGTGAATCTGGCTGAGCCGAAGTGCTGATCTGAGTGTTCGAAGAGAACCTGTGCTGAAAAGAGAATTGAAAGAAAAGCCACCGTGCTTATTTTGTCTTGTTGAATTTTAACTTGTACGACGCCTGTCGGGCGACCGTAGGTCCGTTATCCAGACAATCCGTCGGAGCGGATCTTCCTTCGGTGTTAACCCGTAGCTAAGAAGCTTAAGTTAACTTGAGAGTGTGTGGAAATTGGAGAATAGACGATTGAATTCAACGTCCTGTCTGAAGTCTCTGATAGTGAAACTGTGTGTTTGAGACGGCTGCTGCTTGTTGTATCTGCCGATGCGAAGCTTGTGATCGCTGGAGCTTGACTGACGCTGGTTAGCCAGAACAGCTAGCCCCTTTCAGGGGGGTGGAGCCAAACGCGCCCACCTCCTTCGCTTGCTGCTTTTTAAGAGCAGTGACCCCCTTGTCCACTCTCTAGCGCCACCCTGGTAATGCCAGTGTATTGAACCCTCTATCTTCTTCTACTGTGCGTAAAATAACCACAGCGCCCCTGCTGGCGATGTGAGGTTAACCCTTTAGGAGAGACAGAAACATAATACCTCCCTCTGGTGGACACTTCGGTTAACTGGGTTTGACGTGTGTCTTCCAACTTGTGTGTGCAACTCGTGATAGTCTAAACTGTATTACCCAAAGTATTATTTTCTTCTTACTTAACCTACTCTAAAAATCCAGCTACTCATTTAATCCTTTACTCTCTTATCCCTGTCAGGTTAATTGGCATTTATAGTCTGACCATTTCATTAAACTCAAAAATTTTGGAATTGTCATTCTAGCAGTGGGATTAACCAAGTCTGTACTTATCAATCAAAACCGATTATCATAATTTCATTCGCAGATTAACTCCACATTTACATTTAAGTAATTGCTAATACTCTAAATTACTCCTAAATTCAAAACAAATAAAGCATCATTTCATTTGTTTAATTGATTGGATCAAAGAATCAAATTAATTTTCTAAATTGGAATTGTAAACTGGATTGGCAATTTCTCAAATAAAGTCAGAAGTACAGCTGTATGCTTATAAGGAACACCCTAAATAAATATATTAACAATAAATAAACTTTTAAATCTACACGCTCGCGTATTTACCGACTTCAATAGTTTGTATGTATGCTAACAAACATTTGAAATTTAGGTTAAGGCTTAAATAAAAATTAAAATAAATAAATAAGAACTTAAAGATTTAAAATCGTTTTACACTTGCTTCTTGAATTTAACCATTTGTTAATTTACTTGCATGCTATTGTGTTCAATTTTAGTCTTGTTTTCGGGAAGACACACACAAGTTTAAACCCTTTTCAACCAAGTTGCTCCGTAACCTAGATAAAGCTAGATTCAAACATGGCAGACAAAGACCAGTCTGGACCCTCCATTGAGAGGGACCGCCCTGATAGGCTGGAGCTAGCATTAATGGATCTGACCGGAGATTTACTGCCTGGTTATTTGGATCGAATGTATAACACTGATCCAAAGGATTTAGACACTATCATGTTACAGTTGACCACTCCTGTAGTAAATGATGAAGTTAAAAGCAAAGAAAAGCCTAAAGCGCTTGGAAGCATAGCAGTAGTGATGGCTGCTCAGCTTAGGCATTCATACAAACTGCTAAGACAAGCAGAAGAGAGGATAAAGGCCTACAAGCGTGAGGTCAAGGGCCTGCACGAAAAGAATGAAACCCAGAGACAGTCCCTGCTTGAGGCAGAGGGACAAATTCAGAGGTTGATCTCTAATGAAGAGTCACAAGAAAGGGAGACTAAACGTCTGGAGTCAGAATTAGCCCAAGTGAAAGAATGTTTGGGTGAAACGAGTAAAGAAAGAGACTTGAATAAAATACTTCTCCAAGGAGCTGAGAATAAGGTGGATCACTTGGAGCACCAGATTCAACTCCAAGCTGAGTCTGCCGAATCTGACCAAAGGCACCTCCAAGACATGCATGCACGCCTGGTGCAGGCTGAGGAGCAGGCTAGTGAATCCCACCATCAGCGACAACTGATGGAAGCAAAACTGGCAAACGCCAGAAGAGAGCTCCCCCTTGAACAAAAGGGAAGACGCCGGATATCTCTCGATGATTTCCTTCCAGAAGAGAAGGGAGATACTAAGGTCCTTGGAAACACCCGACGGGATGTTTCCTCTCCACGAGTTCCACTGGAACCAGTCTATGTTCCAAGGAGGCTCTCACCTAACCATGAAAGGGGGAGCCCCAGTCAGCGTCTTAATCCAGCCACCTCTAACTATACGGCACAAGGGCCTACAGATAGAGACTTAGATAAGATCGCTCGCAACATAGCTCGGTTTGAACCAAATCTTGGTGGTTCCGATCAGACCAGCCAGTATCTCAAAGACATCGAGTTCTATCTTCGTAAGTTTCCCGGTGCTACTGTCGATGATAAAATCTATTTAATCAAGGTGACATCTAACCGAGAGGTCAGCAGATTCATTGAGAGACAGCCTGATTATGTCCGAAATGATTATGACTTGCTCTGTGAAACATTGCTGGAAGAGTTTTCTGATCCTCTTTCCCAAACGGGCTTAACGGCTGCTCTCTCAGTCAAACAAGGAAGACAAGAGTCACCTCAACAGTATTACAACCGCCTACGTCAGGCTTACTTCGGCTCCAGAAACGAGCCAGGGATGGAGGAAGATCTTAACTTCAAAACACTCTTTGTCCAAAACCTCCATCCCACCACTAGCCATCATCTTGGTGTCGCAGCTTGTCCGCGCACCTGCACTAGTCGCCACCTACGCGAACTAGCTGCAATGGGGTTTGCAAAGCAGAGACAAAGCACCCTTAAACACCCAGAACCCAGCACTATCTTGAGTCTGGGAATTGAAGCCCTGGAACTTGAAGGAACTTCTGTTGGTGAAACACAAAAATCCAACACGTTCTCTCCCCAAAATAGCCGATATGTGCGAGGTCACAAGGAACCTCCACCTCGACGAACGGAGTCTGAATATGGTTATTCTCAACCACCACAATCCGGTTTCAGACCCAACCGTTCAGTGTTTGGGGCAAATCGCCACCAGTCCAGTTTCGGGCAAAACAAATTTCCACCCACCTGGCATGGAAATTACCAAGCCCATGGCTACCGGCAAAAAGGCCGACGCAAGTTTCGAAATCCTGAACAACAGGAAAACCGACCCCCAGGACACAACTCGTCCAGAGGGGAAAAGAAAGATGACAATACTGAAAGCAACCCTCACTTAGAGAACCTTAGCAAGGAAGATCTTGAGGTCATCAAACGGTTGATTCAAAACGAACGAGTAAAAGAAAAAGCAAAAGCTGACTTGTTCACAATATCCGTCCCTAACGCTGAACCTCCTCCTTCAGTGGATCAGACCCATCAAGCTGAGGTAGCTACAGAGCTGTACCTGAGTCCTGATGAACTTGAACCCACTCTCCCTACAAGGCAGATTGCAGGGTCAGACAAGGAAGAGACTACGCCCCCGAGCGCAGTTCTGGTGGTTCAACTCGATTCCACAGAAAGCTCTACCAACGAAAACCCTTCAGTCCTCGAAGGTGAATCACCCTGTCTCCAGTTCTTGTGTGATTTGACCCGAAAAGGGGCGGCACGAAAATTGTGTCTGTCAACTATACTTGAAGGTGAACTAAGGCAAGAAGCTCTCCTCGACACAGCGGCTGACATCACCGTAATGTCAGCAGCACTGTTCAACACACTGCAGGCTGCTGCCCGTCGATCAAACAGGGACTTGAAACTACAAGCCTGCTCCCTGAAAGTCCAACCATACGGTCCTACCAGTACCACTTTGACAAATCGGGCTTTGATACAACTAACAATCGGCCCAATGACCTGCGTTCACCCTGTGTACGTGTCTCCGCTGGACACCATTCCGCTCCTTGTCGGTAATGACCTCCTTGATCGTTTCAAACCTCTAATTGATCTTAAACACTTGAAGCTCTGGGCACAGGTCCGCGAACCTTTGCCCTTTTCTCTTCTCCAGCAAGACACGGCTCAATGCTATGCCCTTGACGCTGAACCTGAGAGTCAGAACATTCTCCCAGAACCGCCAGAGGCCACTGGGGATGATGAGACATCAGGCGTGACTCCAGACGTCACCCCAACATCACCTTGGCCACAACAAGAACTGTTGACCGAACAAAACACTTCTCTGTGTATGTTCGATGACACTGCCACTGACAGTAAACACTGTCCAAAAGTGGTCAACAACACTGATATAAGTGGTGTTTATGCTGATGACACGGTCTTGGCCCCCTGTGCTGACAAGTCAGCTATCAGCTGGCAATTCTCTGACACAGTAACACAAGACCACTCCAGCAGCCAGCTTGTGAAAACCACCTCCTGCCTTCCTATAGATCCTCTGCCTCAACCAATTTTGGCAGCCGATGGTATCTACTCATTGAAGGTGGAACGGCGTCATAGAAAGATGACTCATGCCTTTGTGGTTACCCCAAATCTGCCACATGATATCGGCAGTGATGTACTGGTCAGATTAAACACTCAGGTAGATACAGTTCACAACGTCCTTCGGTCACTGCCAGGGGTTGAGGAAGAAACTCCCCCTGACACTGAAAACCTTAAACCAAACCTTTTTCCCCACCCACCCGCCCCTAATGTCCACATCGTTACTCCACCTCTCTCTGCTGCTCTCGCTCGACCACGTCCCAGTGCTCATGACACACCTGCTTTCTCTGACGACCTCGGATCCATCCAGACGCCATATCCTGTGCTTCATGGCCTTCTTTCTCGGGCCCTTCTGTTCTTCTTCGCCGTCCTGGGCTTTCTCGTTTATGTCTCTGATGCACTCGCTTCTGTTGCCCTCGCGGTGTACCAGAGCCACAGGGGGGTGATGCTAAGGCACGCCCATGACTCTCCACGTGCTGAACACAAAGTCTGGGATTGGCAACTGACTTTGATTCTGATGGCTATTAGAGCAATGCCACATACCACCATCGGCTTCTCTCCTTTTGAGATGACGACAGGTCAACAAATGACCTTGCCAATGCACTTACTTTATCAACCAGGTGAAGCTAACATTGCAACAGCCTACACTACGCATCAGTACATGGCTGATTGGAATGAACACTTGGAAACTACGTTTTCCTTTGCTCAGGAAAACCTGAGTGAAAGTATTGAAAGATGCAAAACCTGTTATGACCAAAAAGTATCACATGTAGAGCTCCAAGTGGGGGACAAAGTGTGGTACTACATCTTTGCTCCAGCAATTCGAGTAACCAATCAAGGTCTCGGGAGGCTCACCCGTAAGCTCCTTCCCCACTGGGCAGGTCCTTATCTGATCACTGACAAACTCTCTCCAGTGGTGTACCAAATCCAGGTGAAGAAAGGCCAGAGAGAGCCTACCTTCAAGTGGGTACACCGCAACCAAATAAAACCTCACAAAACCCCCATGGGAACGAACGGGGACACCAGAGTCTCAGTTAAGAGTTAAATTACATTATATAACGTTAACTACTGGTAAGAAGGATTAAAAATTTTAAGGTACCAGTAGTATAGAAGAAATCTGAATTAGACATCCCGGTCTGAACACCTCCAAAAATTTGAAATATCGGTGATACTTGCTCCGTTCTTGTAATCCAACCATTTGACTAGGAATCAAGTGGGGGACAGTTTATGCCATAACGATTTCAGTGATCCTAATTAAAAGGTACAACAGTAGATACAATCCACACGTTGCAGCAGTTACAAAAAGTTCACTATCACTCAGTCACAATTAAGTGGACACAATAAGAGACACAAACAATTTATTGGTGGTTTGTTAACAGCAGTTGGTTGCCTTCGACACTCTTTTCAGCACCAGACTCTTGTCAAGATAACGCAGTCGGTTGAATATGGTCAATTGATCTGTAGATGTACGTCAATCTGTAAAAGCTATATATTTTTGTTCTATTTTTCTTCCTTTTCTGTAGTGCAGGTTGACGACGCTCACGCACAATTAGTTGACGTATTAATGTTGGGTGTGTTGTGTGACATTGGATCCTCAGTGAACAGTTTAGCTCGATCCGAAGTTCCCTGGACAGCGACCATCGAATCGAGTGGGGGATATGTAGCAGAACCGGCCTTTAACTGACCCCTTCTTTCCCTCCTTTTCTGGTGATACTCAAGGGAAATGGAGGTGTAAACCCGCCAACCAATTGAATTATAGACCGTCTGGTTTACCTATAATGCAATCTGGTTTCGAAGAGAGACAGGAAGTCTGGTTCAGTAAACTACTTTACTCACACACTGAAGAAAGAGAGCCAAAAGGTCAGCGCCTATCTCTAAACCAGGATGTCCCCCTCTATGCTAATTACTTCCCCAATAGCCCGAGGACTCCATACAACAAGACTGCCTGAAGAGACAAATAGCAGGCCTCAGAGGAATCCACAGACATCAGCAAATGCTGATGGTCGTAAACCGGACATCCCTTGAAGCAACTAGTGACTCACGTTTGTGCGTTTTCCTCAACACTCCAAGATAACCAGATCTTATGTCAAACTTAACTTTTCATGTTTTCAACCTACAGGACTCGGGGTACGCATAACATTGATGTTTTTCCCGTATCTCTGACCCAAAGTATGACTAAGTTGTGATTTTAACGGTTTTATAAAAGTTGTATGAACTGTCACCACAAACTATACTACCATCCAGAGTTTCCTAACCGTCAGATTGAATATGCTTGACTTTGTACATTTATCGATAAGTAACCGTTATCGTGATAATCAATTTTTGACAAATATAATCTGCCTCTCTTTATTCCTACCTTTATTTTTGTATTAGTTATTCATTGAGTTATTATACCTGTTGGGATAAAACTGTACCATGATTATCATTTAATGTTTTCACCCAACCATAGAAAGTGTCTAATGCATGCTGTAAACAATGTTGAAGTGCCATTGAAAATTGGTCATTGAAATTATATGTGATTGACCATAGTGAGAAGCAGATGAGCCCCTCGTATGATTCTTTGATTAGTTCAGCTCCATGAGGCGAGATTACACCGCGCGTCACAAAGAGTCTCCCGTGATTCGATGGCCTGCCTTTCGACACGCCCCGGAGCGACCTTTAAAAACTGCGTGTAGTGCGCGTTTCAGTAGAGTAAGAGTTATAGTAGATTTTATAGTAGAGTAGATTTGTAGTAGATTTTTAGTTTTGTTTTGTTCTTTTGTTCTGTTCCTTTGTTTTCTTTCACGTCTAGTTACTCTCAGCTGAATTCCTTTCTTTGCTTTTGTCTTAAGTTTTGCACAGTCGTTTTGCTCCTTAAGTTTTCGTCTTCGAGCTACTCCAAGCCATTCCGGGTAGCGTAAATAATCTTCAGAAGACGTATTCTTATAATTTGCCGTAAACTTCAAAGTTAACTTCCTCTTTAGCCAAACGTTTTGTTTTGTTTTCATTAGTGAAATTAGGCAAGTAATACTAATTTTGTAGCCTTCTTCGACCGGCCATCGAAGAGACTCTTAATTTGTACTATCAGTCTAAAATAATCCGTCACGGACTCAACCGAACCAAACCCTGCGGCCAGCTGTTGATCCTTGGTCCGGTTCACAACCATCCGGAGCAGTCCATCATCTGTAACCGACCGCCGAACCAGTTCCAGAGACGCCCGTTCCGCACCAGTTTGTCATCTTGGAGGTCTGGGCCTTCCACTAGACCACCAAGTAGATCGAGCCGCGGACGAACATCTGGAACGTCTTCGAGCCAGTTCGGAGCAGAACACAACGGGACGCCAGCAACCAAGTAGGCACGCTAAGTGGGTTTGAATAAGAGTTGGTCCGTGAGGTTAAGATTAGGTCAATTCGTCCAAATTCTCTCCATTAATCGTTCTTTCCCTTAACTCCGCGTTCGCGTCCCCATTACTCCTTTTAGACTGCCTCTCACTATCGCCAATTTATTTACCCTTGTGTTGCCATAAGTTTCTTGTGTGTTCTGTCATATCACCTCCCATCTTCTGTCTTATTGTTCATGGTACATTACCCATTATCCACAATTCTGCTTAATAAACGATATTTTGATTTAAGTCCTGGTTAGACGGTGTCCTTTTGAACTGAATATTTACGATCCCTGTATCCAGAATTTACACTTCAGGTTATCAGACTGGTTTACCGTTAGTTCATTCGTTAGTATTTATCAGCGTTATAGCAGTTAATTTCTGCAGTCCTTCTTAGCTGAGGAAGGTGGTGCCCCGACATTTTATCAACGAATGCAACATCAAATTAAGGTAGTACACACTACAGTGGATATTTTGGGTTACCAGCATTGTTGGTTTTGTGTTGTATCAGGTTCATTGAAGACTGATAGATTTTTGTTGTCAGTGTCATGTGGTCAGGGAGATGGCCTTGGCACACACACCAGTGTCTTGTGCACTGTCCCACATGTTTTTTTGCTCTGCTTATACCCACTCCAGTCTTATGTGTCTGCCCCACCGGTCTTAAACACAGCTCATAAGGTTGCAGACATGTGAGAAGGGTGGATGAGCGTGAGGAAGCTGTGTGGTTTGGGTGGGGTGGACTAGCTTTCTCAGTATGTTGAAACTGTATATTCTGTTCACATTTGTTTACTAATTCAGTCTCTCTCCCTCTCTTTCCCCTGGCTTCTACCCTTTCTCTTTATTTCATACAGTCTTCCAGTAAAATGGAGTAAACTTAGATCGCTCCTTTGTCCCAACTTGAGCCGGGTCATAGCTATGTATGGCAAACCACTCTGTAGCATCACAGACAGACACAGATTTGAAAGGATATTCTCGGTGATTCCAGCGTGACGTGAATGGTAATATGTGTCTCGCAGCTTTGAGGACATGAAAAGGGAGAAACTGTTTACCCAAACTGTAGGAGTATTTTAAGGATACTGATTTAGGCTAATGATGGACAGGCTGCTTTCAAACATTTGTTAAAAAGATATTTCTGTCAGCTACGGGGCTTTGATGGTGAAACATCCCAGCAGAGACGTGAAAAAGGAGATTACCTCCACAACATAAGTTGCTGTTGACCAGAGAAAACGTGTCGTTTCTCATCAACAGTGTATGTGAGAGCATTCAATATCAGCCCTCCTGCAGGCATCCAATCTCCTTCCAAGCTGCTGTCTGTGGTCCCTCCGCCAGTCTGTTCAACTTTTCTCATTAGATTTCCCACTCTTATGCATCCCAAGTATTTTTGAAGTGCATAGTGTGTGGAATGATGCAATGCATTCAAGTGTCAAGCCTGCACAAATCTCATCATGTCCAGGGTGATTCACATATGGAAAGTTTGGTATCCTAGCAACAGCCAATAAAGGCCACTTTTGATTGGGTATAGCCCGTGGCCATCATAACTTGACAGTCAACAGGGCTACCTCGCTATGAACCGATGAGAAGTGTTTACAAGCAATCAGAGGTTGTTTTAATCATTCTCACCAGCTTGTGGTAAACCAGAGAAATAATGGGTTTTCTTGCTTTGAATGGGGGCTGAAGTGCATGTAATCCCTTCTTCCCAAACGGTTGATTTTTTTGTGAGCGTAGACAAAATGGACCCAATCAGGTATTTGAGCTGGGTGATGATTGCTGAATTAAACCATCTGACTGTCTTTCACACTGGAGGGTCATATTCACGGATAGGTTTCATCGCTCGTCACTGCATCTGATTGTGCCTTGATTGCCAGTGTTCAGTGTGAGAAGGATTTCATGGCAAATGTTAAGTCCTTTGTGGATTTATCACACTCTCTAGGCATCTACGCCAAGACACTGATCTGAGAAAACCCTGTAGACTCTTTCAGCTTGAGGTGCTGAGGGACCTGAATTCATCTTTTACCACTTTAGCTTCCATTTTTATTGTGTTTACACATATGACACTTAATTTATGATGAAACAATAACTTGTACAGGGAAAAGCCATAAAAAAAGCCAGCAAGAATTCCTGTGTGCCACAGAGAGAGAATAATTTTGTTATGCATTCAAGACGGCGCCGAATTGTCTGCAGTCTTCTAGCCCGAAGCTACATCTTTATTATAGAAAATTATAGGGCTTTAAATTGTGTTTAAACTATGCTAAACTTGTTTCTTCAACCCCAATTCCAAAAAAGTTGTGACACTGTGCAAAACACAAATAAAACAGAATGTGTTAACTTGTGGATCCTCTTTGACATATACTCAATTTAAAACAGCACAAAGACAATATATTTAATGTTTTACCTCATCAGCTTCACTGATTTTTGCAAATGCATGCTTATTCTGAGTTTCAAACAGGTTGGGACAGGAGCAACAAAAGACTGGGAAAGTTGTGGAATGCTGCAAAAACACCTGTTCGGATCATTCCACAGGGGAACGGGCTCACTGGTATCATGACTGGGTATGGCCACAACTGTTCTGCACATATATATCTGCCTGTCTTGGTGGAGCACTATGACCGCACTATGCTGCAAAACCTGTTTGCTTTTTAAAGTGCTGTATAAATTTAACAAACTTGAAACTTGAAAATTAAACTTGTCTTCTCAGTGTAACTCAAAGCGTTATTCCTCGAGATAAGAGAGAGTCTCACGGTGTCCAGCTGAAACTCTCGAGGCTCGTCATGTTTGCACAGATTTAGTGCCGGTGTTTGAGATGGACACAAAGTAACTGCACAAAAATTAAAAAGTTTCATTCATGCTCACTTCCAAAAAGGAGAAATTGAGCAACCATGGAAGCGCTGACTTGCCAATTAACTCTTTTCCACCTCTCGTCCCTCTGGTATTCTCAGGTAAAAAGCCATCACAGACCAGCTGGCTTGGTAAACATGTGCTTTGTGGATTTCACACTAAAGTGAATTTCAACTTTTTAAAAGTTACTTGTCATTGTTCAGTGGAGCTGCCAGTGCACAAGGTTTCAAAGAAGCTTCATCTTTCAACTTTTCAACTGAACATATTTGTGAAAATGGATCTTGAGATTGGTTTTTCATAACATTGAATTAATTGCTGATACACATCATGATGCAACTCAAGCTATGTTTGCTTAGACAGGTCCACGGCTCAGATTTGCATATGATTAATTTGACTGTACAGACATGATTCATTTTTCAGACTTCACTTTGAGATCTCTGTATTACAAAAGAAGACATCACAGAACACTTTCACTCATCACCAGTTTCATATCTTCTGTCATGGCATCATCATTTAAGCCTGTGCCTCAAGCCAAAAGACTCGACTCCCTTCAATCATGAACTTTTCCAGTTAAAAAAGGTTTTTGGCTGATTTCACTGATTCCCAAGAAGAAGACAGAAAATATTATGGGAAAACTGAAATTGGACAAAACCTTGCAGTGACAGGAAAAGGTAAAATTAAGAAGAAAATCCCATTAACTGAACACTTAAGACTCATTTACGAACAATGTCCAAATATTTGGGCGTTAAGAAGCATTTTCCATCACCCTCTTATGTCATATTTTATCCAATAAATATTGTCATATTATATTATTAGGTTGTCAGCATATGTGCATCTTGTATTGGGCAATGGTTGGATTCTTTATATGCTGAGTTGTATAAACTGTTGCCTCCGTTGGTTTTTACTTTTTCATGTAGATGGTGTACGTCTGTCCTTTCATATAGGTTAACTGATGCTTGAAATATCAGAGGGTGTTGATGCAAACATAGAAACTAAAAAGATGTAGATATGCATCAAGTGTTTTGGTTATTTTTTTTTTATCAGAGCGTCACTTCATCACATTTGAAGGTCAGAGCGCTTCAAACGCAGGAACACTGGAAATTCAGCACAGTAAGACACGGAGCGCCTAAAAACACAAGACTGCATAACTAGCTTACATTTTTTCAGATTTCATTTGAATCAGTACTTTGAAGAACAAAAGAAAACATGAGGCTATGTAAAGCCGGTTTGTTATGCTCCCTCTCCATCAAGGAGAATTATTTAAGACTATAACATGAAAGCTCACGCTTGTCTTCCTTTTTAACGTTTTCACATATTCTGCTCTCAGCGGATCGCACACACACTACTCTGCTGCACACATTTGACACTCTGGAAGAAAAACGGCTGTTCCGGTGGGCGATCTGAAACCACAGAGCAGTAATTTGCCACCCTGGATGGAATAATTTTCAAGTGACCAAACACGTCATTAGTATCACTTGTAATTCAGTTTATTGCGTAATTGGGTAATTACACAGTATATAAAGACGGATCAACATTTCTCTTTGCATTTGTTATGCATGAGGTGCGTTTCATTTTAGTAATCCAAATAATTGGAGATCAGAAAGGTTGAATTTTATCAAGGACTCGTTTGTTTGGTTCACTTGTTGCATAAAAATATGTATGTTGATTTATGTAACATGAGACCATATAATTTTAAACATAATTCAGTACATGACTTTATGTGTTTAAAGACACTTATATCTGCAAATGCACAGCCATGTTTTTTTTTCCAGATGATAACAGCTCATATATTTGTATTTAAATACAAAAATTCTCATTTATTCTCTTCATTTTCTATTGCACAAGCCGACGATCTGTACTATAATTATAAATTGATTTAATTGACAATCTAGTGCAATGGCAATAAAGAGAGTGCATTACACAAGATATGTATGTATCATGCAAGACGCAAATGACACAGACAGATGCAGTGAAAGTGTAAAAATTAGCGATAAGAAAAACTCTGTTGCATAAAAGTCCCAGAACATGGGTCCTGGGTCCTTAAGCAGTGTGACAAATTGTGGATAATGTGCCTCAGCACGGGAATATAAGAATCTGAGAGCAGAGAGCTTTTCAAGATGGAACTTCCCAAAATGCCTGGAAGATACGTCTTTGATGAGGACACCAAATCCAAGAGCTCGAGCATAGACAAAAACATGACAGATCATTACCTACTGTATGCAGCCCCCGCATTTACCTGCAAGTGGGCTCATGATGAGGCGAATTCCACCCATGCCAGGGTGACTTTGAAGAGATTTGTGGTAATACAGGCTTATTACAGCTTAAGTTGGTGGAATATTGGATGTCATATATACCTGTAGATTTGAAACCAGAACTGGAATGACATATTTTCTCAGGTTTAATTAGAAATGTTGATAAGTTATTATTATTACAGGGGATGCAGAGATTAAGTCAAGACAGCTGCTGCAGTGAAGCAACTTGCTGTGGAACAAGTGAAATATTGATATTTCAAAAAAAAAAAACAAAAACGTGAGACATTATTCACCGAAAAGGAGCATCTTGCAAAATGTCCCCACAGGCAGTGACGGGAGTGTTCGCATCCTTTGCTAAACTTAAAGTACCAATACAGCAGCATCTGTTACAAGCAGTATAACATTTAAAGTCATACTTACAGGGAGGCACAGAAGTAGTAGAAGTATAAGAATCAATAGTAATGGTACTCTTTCTGAGGAAAATGTGAGTGATTATTATTATTATTATTATCATTATTATTATTATATTACATTGTTAATACTGATGGATCACCGTTGCAGCTGGTGGAGGTGCGACTAGTTTGATGACTGTATATAGAAGTGGGTAGTTTTGTCAAGGATGGGTCGGACCCAGTCTAAAAGTTTGGAAACCACTTGTTTAATTTTGTTAAAAGTAATGAGTAATCATATGAAAATAGTGAAGTGAAAAGCGCAATACTTCTCTGCAAAATGTGTAGGAGTATGAAGTGTCATGGCATGGAAATACTAAAATCTACCTTCTACAGCCGCCTACAAGCAATGCCTTTTCTGATTAGCTATAAAAGGAGACAATAGGATCTAAAATATTTCACTGTCACCTTTCATTTTTAGCTCTTTTCCTATTTCACGCTGTGTATGCAAAGCTCTCCAGCAGCTCCTGATAACTAACTAACAGCACAAAGCTGCTGATTTAGCTCACAGTGCAACATTCATCACGGTTTCTTCACCAGAGTTTCTATAATTCCACACCCATCACACTTCATTTATTAACACTTTCAGATAGTTTTGAACCGCTGCCCCGGGGCCACATCTGCTCTGCAAGCAAACAAACACTCCAACAACAAATAAATGTCACTGGAAAATCAACTGCTGGCAGATTTGCTATAGAGGATGTCACTGCAAATGATCAGTTCCTTTCACAAATCACAATGAGAAATGTTTCCATTCCTGACAGACAGGACAAATCAGATTATAGCCTGCTGCATCATACTCTCTACTGGATATCTGTGTAGAAGAAAAGATATTGGTAAACTCATTTTCTGGAGTTTTATATTGTGGCACCTTCAGTGCACAAACAGTTTCATCTTTCATGGCACCGTGCTACGTGTTTAACCTTGTCTCCAAGAAAGTGCATTTATATTATTAATTTGCCGTAGTGATACAAATAACAAAAGGCCACATTTTTAATGAAGGTATCTGTCAAGTCAAAAGATGTTCTTCCCGAATGTATCTGCATATTGTTGATAATGAATTTCTTTTTGTTTTCATGCAATTTCTGCTCTTGCAATGCAATATCTGCCTGTAGCAGGACGTCATTAATGGTTAATGTTTAGGAAGTCAAACTCAAAGGCATAACATGTAACATGTCTTCATTAAAATGTCTAAAAATATTGAGACTTATACATTTTGTTGAAACCCAGAGAAATCTCGGACCCCTCGCAGCAGAAATTACATACTGTGAGATTAACAATCCTGTCTGACCTTGATGGGACATAAGGCTTCGATGATCTGCCTCAATCGAGACCTCCATCACCAGGTTGTTTTGGGCCAACCTTGCGTTTTTTTCCCTGGTGGAACCTCGTATCTGTGCAGAGCAGCATTTTTATTTTCTTGCCAGAATTCATGTAAAAGTTTTTGGTTTTGGAGTTGATAAAAGATGATACACAGTGTCGACTTTGTGCCAACTCTCTGCAGCTATAAGCCAGAAATGTAATCTAAGCATGTAGACCTTGGAAAGTTACAGGCCAATGTTGGTTGTTTGGTTTCTGAAATATTTATCTCTACTATAAATGATCGGACTCTTTGAGGACCTTGACGTAGTAGTCGTGTCCAAATCAGTTCCTGATGACAGATTCCTGATGACAGATTTGATTACTCGAGTTGTATAGGAGCTTAGTAAGTTCAGTTATATTAAAATATGAATTTAATCCTTCCTCTGAGCAGAATGACACATACTGAGATGGGTCTTACTGGTAGAAATAATGCGCAGTAGCTGAAAAAAAAACCCAAAACCCTCCAGTACAACTGATAACTCATCTTTCCCCCCCAAATTCATTTCAAAGCAATTACAAAAATCACTCTCTCTGCAAAACCAGACTATAAGACAACAGTGTAAAGCTGAATAAACAATCTAATCTTACAATCATTGCCCCTGGATTACAGATAAACTCCTCTCTCATTCAATAAGCCCTGTGATCATA
Organism: Chaetodon trifascialis; assembly: GCF_039877785.1. Classification (NCBI taxonomy): domain Eukaryota; kingdom Metazoa; phylum Chordata; class Actinopteri; order Chaetodontiformes; family Chaetodontidae; genus Chaetodon; species Chaetodon trifascialis. The sequence goes on from NC_092060.1 coordinate 22,596,864, forward strand.
CTGATCACAGCAGAACGAGTGAATTCAGCAACATGATAACTTTATTATTCAGTCTTGCCAAGCAAGTTTTCTGTGAACATTGGAGACAGAGACTGAAGAAGACCTGATACAGCAGAAGCCTTTACCTGAACATGTTGCACTGTTTGCATAACTTCATTCACATAGAAATTTAGCAGCTGGGCTTTGCTTTATTCTGCAGTCGAAGCTCGGCTCATGCAGCAGACTGAGGATGTGAGGAGAGCATCAGCGGTTGATTGTTGTCCACAGTGCTGCTCCTCTGAGAAATCAATGCTGGTTACTTATGCATGATGGAGAGGCTTTTATGTACACAACGCAGTTTTTTGTGCAGTACTGCAGAACATTCATATTACATACGTCTGTGACGCAGAATTTAAAAGAAGAATTTGATCATTTGGGAAATATATTTATTATGTTGACTTGCCGAGAGCTAAATGAAAAGATTGATGCTGCTCTTATTTATGTAATATAATACGGCCAGCAGCCAGTTAGCTCAGCTAAGCATAATGACTGGAAACAGGACGCAACAGCTAACCTGGCTCTGCCCGAAGGTAACAAAATGCACCTGTCTAATCTAAATTGAATCTAATCCAAATTAAAACAGTGTGGTGGGTGTGGTATTACAGCAGTTTATGTGCTGGACTATTTCTTGACTAGGTTCCAGTCTTTATGCTAAGCTTAGGTAAGATAACTGGCTGTGGCTGTAGCTTCAGATTTAGTGTATAGACATGAGAGTGGTATCGAATTCTGAGCAAAAAAAAAAAAAAAAAGCTACTAAATACAACAATAAATGACAAAATATTCTGTTAAACAAACTATTTGGCTTTTAATTGTTGATCAGAGCTTTCCAAGTGTAAGTCTGGACATATGGTAATAATATGGACATTGCACAGCACCATCAGATGCCTCTTGGAGCTGCATACGCACTAAACATAACAAGAAGGGAATCTGAGGAAGTTCAGACACCTGGTTAGGATGCCCCCAAAGCACCTGCCTTTGGACGTGTTTCAAGCACAAATTAATGGGAGGAGAACAGCCAGGTAGGAGGCTTGGGGCAGACCGGGACATGCTGGAGGGGTTACATCTCCATTTGAGGTCCCCCGGGGAGAGGTGGAGGGAGCTCGGCAGGGCAAAGGAGACCTGAACTGCTGTGCTCGCCCTGCTGCAACTGCAACCCTGACAAGGATAATAAGCACCTAGAAGATGAGTTGATAGATGGAGGATTGTTTGGCGGTTGTTCAGCAGTGCTTTTGCAGTGTATTGGCTTTCTGTTCAAAGCGGTTGCTTCGAAAGTGTAGATGAGTGGGGTTTATGGGGTAAACATCTGTTTATAAGCAAAATAATAGGTGCACTGTATTATCCTGTACATTTCACAGAATAACACACCACCACAAACCGTGCCCTCAAAACTGAATCAGAATTACTCTCAGACTGTGTCAATAAAAGCGAGGCTTAAAGGATAAAGTTGGCATTACTTTATATTTTGGTCAGCAAGATCCAAAAAAAGACCAAAAGCAATGTGTATTAGTCAATCCCTCAACTTTCCAGCCTCCCTACTCGGTCTGTGGCACTCAGGCCCCAGCTCATTCATCCTTACTGAAGATATAAATCTTTAAAAACGGGTCATGAATAAATAGTTTTACTTTTAAAGTCTGAGTAATTTCCTAAAACAGCGGGGCACTGTAGAGTCTAACAAACATTACTCAAACCGAGGTAAATAGTCTATTTGTTGTGGACTATTTTCAGACGCAGATTCAAACTGAACTTTAATCCACATGCAGCAGCAGGATGGTGTTTGTGCTCAGTGTAAGCTACGCAGGGTGCGTTCATGGTAATGAAGGAGCACTTTCTGCAGTGGTGTGGCTCACTTTGTGTCCTTGTGTGACAAATGACCTTTATCAGACTTAAGCTTCACAGACAACACTTGTTCATAGCGTTAATTTAACATGGGATTTTTGATGATTACAAAAATTTTTTTCCTAAAGGAGGTCATTTTAATTCATGACTGTTGCGCTGCTTACCTCCTGTAAAGACTGGGATCCATTCACTGTAAAAAATGTTGCCTTCCATTAGCTTAATGTTGTGTTTTGGGTTTCGAATAAAATCTAACTGTCTCTGTAATCGACGTTCATAATGTGATGTTTTTTTGGACATATATTCAACTCTTCTTTGCATAAATACCACAAACTGCAGTGGTGCAGCTTATTTTTGGAGGTGTATGTTTCGTGTGTGTGGACATGTCTTAGTCAATGTTATTGATATAGGTTATTTTCATAGTGCCTATTTCTTTATTTGCTGCCTGCTGTTTCATTTTGCCTCTAGGTTTATGCCAGGCTGGGTTCAGAGATTTGTCAAAGCTGACCTCAGAAGAGCAACATTTCCACCGCTGTAGGCTGTATACACAAAACTCAGCCCTGCAGACAGCATCTGAACGGCAGAGACATTAGTCCCATTTATTACCCATCCTGGCCGAAATTGTTTTTGTCCTTCACAGTGAGGGTTCGGCTGCATTTCCAATTACCAAAGACACTGTGTTGACCCTCAAGGGCATGGACAAGATGAGAAAAGATGTAGATGTGAGGAGGTTCCATTCTGTTCAATCAATATACTTTTTATAGGCAGTGCTCGTCTGTCTGAGGAACAGCAGTATCTTTAGCCTCTGCAAAACATCACTGACGCAGGCTGAATCATGACATGATGCGTGCGGATCAGAGTGCAGGCACTTGTTTCATCACCGGAATATGTTTGCAGATTCACAGCACAAGTTTCCATTTCTGTAACTTCAAAATCCTGTTTGATTTTCTAACCGCCAACCCATTTCGGTTTGAAAGTGTAATATACTGGTCTGTGACAGCCACTCAGCCATATTAATGTACCTCAGTATAGGAGGATGAAACCTGGCGTAGGAGATATGAGCACCTCGCTCTAATTGGTATCCCACTGGTTATTATGGATGCCTTTTGATTGGGTGATGGAGCGTTGACTGACTAATTGTGTGGAAGGTAGAGCTCTGAACCTGATGAGCCAGGCCATGGATCCAAGTGAAGTCAGGTAAATGCTTATAATAAGAAATATCAAAGTATTACAGACACTTTTTCTGCAGCTTTCCATTAAAATAAGACAGAATAGAAATTATACATAAGAAGGACAGATCATTTCCACTTACTATAATACGGTTGACCAGAGGTTTTCAAAGTCTGACGCTGTGAGCCCTGTGTGCCATATTTCTTTGTTTCCATTGAGGGCTTATCTGGTTTGGTAAATTCCCACAATTTGGGGGCTTTGGGGTACTTAAACAGGAAGCACTGTATAATGCTGCCATGGAATTAGTAAGTTAGTGATTGTTTTCAGCCAATATTTGTTCATATTTTGACAAATTAGCACCATTAAAAGTATGCCAAATTTGTTATTGCAGGTCCTGTTCGCAACATATCCAAGAATGTGCAGACAGCTACCACTGTATTACTCTGATACTGAGCAAAACTTCAAAATGTGACGATTCTCAGGCAACTTCTGCTGTCAGAAGGTGTCTGTCTAAGAAGATTTATGGACTTTTATTCACAATGGACATTGGCGAGCGATATTGTGATATGCTTGGAAAGTTTAAGTCATGCTGATTTCAAAAATTCATGTCTATGCGTGCGGATTTGACTGAGTTATATCAGGAACTGAGGGTTTTAAAGTACCTTAATTCTAATAGATCTCACAGCCAATGGTGCTGCTGCTGCAGTTAGATTGACTTTATCGGTGAATGGGTCAAATTACAATAACTACCCTCCCGTTGTTCTTAGAGCACCAGTGTCTTTGCCTCGTGTCTCTCACAGTTTGAAAACATCTGCAGCAGCCCGGTTGAACTCTGTGTTATAGATCTTATTTATATAGTATTGCTTCTTTAATTAAAGCTAAGCCGGTAGATTTTTCAGTGTTTGGCACAGGACACAAGGTGACTTACTCAATCCAACATCAACAACAAGTGTGACAGGATAATCAGCACTCTGCAGTGGAAGTGGAACACTTACATCAGCTTATTCTCACCCAGCTTTCATACCCACTCTGATGAAAATGTGACATATTTAAGACCGTTTACTTGATATTTTAATTACAACATTAACAGAATCACACCCACCTGCTCTTTTCATAATATCCAGGTTGATTTCACTAATGTCACATGCAAACCAGTCAAACCAGTGGTTACGTTAAAGGCAGACAGAGTGACAACAAAATGAGGACATATGTTGCGTTCTGATCATGTACCTTGTAATTATGAGCAGGAAAGTCATTCATATCGAAGTCTCCAAAAATTTGGAGGCAAAAACAGCAATTAATGACCATAGCAGTTAATTCATCCAGTCACAAAGGAGCCATATACTGCCTGTGTCTGGTTTCTCTTGTGAACAGACGGCCACCAAGATGTAACAACTAGCTAGAAGTATGTGGACCGGCTCTGAGAAGGGTCAGGCAGAGTTTCCCGCCCCGCATCAGGCACCCACAATGTGGATTTGCCAATAGGATTAAATACGGTCCCATTTTATTCTCCTTTTTCCATTTCCCCCCCTATTTCTCACAATAACTGCTCTATTTTGAATTTAATTTAAATCTCTTCACCTTTTCTCCTGATCCCAGTGCTGTTGCCACTCTTCATTGATTTTCTTCCATACAATGCCCTTTCCCTCTGATTTAAAAAAAAAAAAAAAAAAAGTGAAAGTAAAAGTAGCCTGCGTGGCTAGTTTGTCTACTCTCTCACTACCCAGAAAGCCTGTATGAGCGGATGCCCAAATGAATGTGACCTCAGAACCTTGTTTCATTAATATTTGATGTATTTGCCATTATTTCAAAATAAAAGTTCTGGCAATTACTGGATTCTATAACTCTAAAACTCAATCGCTAAATGTGCACTTTTATTTCTGGACAAGTACAGCGGGCAGGCACTGTTATTTATTTATTTATTTTCATTAAAATTTCTCCACCATGTAATTCTTCAGGCAGTATTTCCAGGTGGAGGTACAAATGTGTGAAGGGGCGTCTGTGTTGCTCCTCACCCCTTTCTTTTATTCAAGTATGCAAATAGTCGAGCCATTTTAAAACAAAGAACAGAACGATCTAAGAACAGCCCTGTGCAGCATGTACCTGCAAAGCTGTGAGCTGGGACTGTGAAGTGTGGAGAAAAACATGTTAAATTGTTGAAAAGAGCACTCCCTGCACCAAACACCAACATTTTTAAACTGTCATTGTATTTAAATTAAGTCACCCGTTATTCGTTCTATAGCATGTTGCTCTCTCAGGTTGCCATGCAGCAGTTCACGAGAAATATCTTGTGACTCATGTGCAGAAAGCCATAATGCAGCATGAAAAAAACAAACAAACCTCCAACCAGCCCAATATTGTTTGCTTGCTGAGTCATAATTTATATTTTCCTTCAATTGATGTCATGTGACTACAAGGCTACAAACTGTCACTGTTGTCCTTAATGATCCTTAATGACAATTCTACTGACCTTTTATTTCACTGGATTTCATGGAGCCACTAAGGACCTGCATCACATTCAAACAATTAGACAGAACATAACAAAAGGAAAGCTGCTGAGACAACAAGTCCATTCAGCTCAGTCTTTGATGAGAAGAGAAAACAAAACCTTAATTGTTTCTGTCAATTATAGAACTTTTGTCCATTTCTAAGTATCTGTCTCTAGATTTCTTTCAAAGATTGTGACAGAGGGCTGCACGGTGGCGCAGCAGGTAGTGCGCGTGCCTCACAGCAAGAAGGTTGCCGGTTCGATCCCCGAAGTTTGCATGTTCTTCCCGTGCATGCGTGGGTTCTCTCGGGTTCCTCCCACAGACCAAAAACATGCTCATTAGGTTAAATTGTCCGTGAGTGTGAGTGTGAATGTTTGTTTGTCCTTACATGTGGCCCTGCAATCGCCCTGCAACCGGTTCAGGGTGTCGCCCATTGTAGCTGGGATAGGCTCCAGCCCCCCGCAACCCCGAAAGGGATAGGCGGTATAGATAATGGATGGATGGATTGTGACAGAGAGATGCAGTTTGAACAAAGGACATGTACACCGTCAACCCTGAATGAGTCCTCGTCTTCTGCACTGTCTGTGGGACATGGTGCTTCTGTAAGCACAAAACAAACACTTCAGAAAATTAAAAGCATGTAGATATGTTGGCCCCTCTTTGTACCTGTCATGAGTTTCACCTTTTCTAATTACTAACTTTCGAACTTCCTATAAAGGTACAAAGAAAAATGACTCCTCTGAGTTAATTGCACAATTAATAAATTACAAAGAGATGAAATGAAATTTAGAGAGGTGCTTGAATTTGACTCACCATCAAGACTCCAGGTGATTTTGAATTCTTCCCAACTGTATTCAGTTACTTAATAATGAAGAACATGTTAATAATAAATCAAAGTTCTAATTAATCCTTTTTCTGCTCAAAAAGTTTGGAGAGTGGTCTAACGTCCTGCTGTCTGAGGCTGAATCCTGTGCATTAATATCAGTGTCGTGACTTCAGACCACAGCATGAACCTGATGATGGAGAGCAGACGATGTTTGATGGAAGTGTGTGCCGCTGGTCTGGTTCACATGAAAAGAAGCCCCCCCATGCAGTGTTAGAATCACCTGAACTGAAACTCAGCCTCAAACATGCATCACTTGGATAATTTGCAGCTTAATGAAGTAAAATTAGTCACTTTCTCACCTTCTTATGTATGTTCCAGTCATCACAGCAATGAAATGACAATAAGAAATATAAAATTAAGATATATATTAACCAAACTATTTCAAACCCAGTGTTCCACAAACAATAAAAAAAAAGAGCACAAGAGAATCCAAAGTAATGATATGAGTATAAAACGCAGGCTGACATATCTCATTAAAATGAAGCCTATAAAATAGTGGAAGGGATTTCAGATGATGAAGTACACGGCCTTGAATCCTCGGTCCAAATTTGCCTTGATTGCAAAAGCCTGGTCAACATGAGACAAGACTTTGTGGCAGTCAGAAGGACGCTGCCTGAGGAGAAATGATTGTGCGCTGTCCCATATAGGATTAGCATGTCTGCAATAGGCCCTGCAGAGACCCTTACCTGAGCATCACATATGATCCCTCCAATAACAAATCTCATTACTGAAGCCACAAAATCTCCAGCAGAAGCAGTCAATAACGGCTCTCGTCATTTCAATAAGAAATGTGCGGTGAATTAGAGAAACCATTACAGTTAAGATGCGAGCTATTAAATATTTTCAGATTGTGAAACAGAACAGTTAAATTGAGTCCACATTGAGCCTGCGTGTCATAGCCAGCCTCATAAATTTGATGACGCTAAAAAGTGAAAGCATTTAAAAGAAGTGTTAAAACTGAGGCATCAACTGCTGAAGATATACTGAGATAATCTCACACTCTAACGGCAGCAGCTGCGAGAACGTTTTTCTTCTACATCTGAAAAATCTGTCGCTGTGATGCAGCTCGATAGGCCCATTTCCACCCAGGTTTTCAGTCGATGGTGTTCACGCTGGAAAAGCGCCAAAATTAAGGATGCTCAAAGGTGTCAGTGTACTAATTATGTTTGCTTGATTTCCATGCTTGCTCTTGGTTGATGCAACTGTCCTAGAAGGTACTGCAACAAAGGGAATGGAGGAGCTGCTCGTTGCTGGAAAGTATTAAAACAAAAATGCAGATGGTGGTGAAACAGCTCCAAAAGAAAACAAGATAGTGCTAAATCATTGGGAAATGAAAACATTTGGATTTCTCTCTGGTTTGATTCTCAGGAAATGTTCCAAGTTGGCGGTTTGATCAGTGTCCATCAGTCAGTGCACGTCTTGTATTTTTTCCTGTTAGAGCAAAATGCTAACATACGTGCATACATTAATGTCCAGCAGACCTGTTTTACCTGAACTACTCCAAGAACTGACACCTAATCTGCAAGAGCAAATTGATTTTGAAGCAAATGTAAGACTAACCGGATTACGCTTTCTATTAACATAATGAGAACATTCTGTTAATTAACATATTGAATGAGTTGCAAAATGTTAATAGTGAGTTTATCAGTGAAATGTTCACTGACCACATTATGAACGTGTTTTTGTGGTTATATGTAGTCACTGGGTTAAGGTTAGGGAGTGATTGTGCTCTGGTTTCATATAGAAAAAATCTGCAGTGACTTCAATCATGAGACACAACACAATGAATGTAACTTTTCCATAATCTTCACCATCCTAAAAAGAAAACAGAGAGCAACAATATTGCCTCCAAAATTGGTTAAATGGTTGAAATTTGACTTGTGGTTAGAGTTAGGGGAAGAGTCATGGGTTGTTTGTGATATATAAGCTTCTTCATCAAAGACACAAATGGCGAACTCTCATGTCAAATTGAAATTTTTTGCTGACCCAACCATCCACCCTGACCCTTGATGTCAGCTGAATGCATGCGCTGACTTTTGTCTTTGTCAAATCAATTGCACGTCTGCTCCTTTTCAGAGCACGCAGGCAAATGAACAGAGTGCCTGGATATAAACAAAACAAACAAATAAATAAATATATCATTAAATGCTTTTCTGTGCAAAAAGATTTTGGCATGAACATGTCCCTGACAAAGCTAAAGCCAGAGTTTGTTTTTATCCTCTGCTCCCTGCTGCTGCTGGCACGCACACACACAAACACACACACGGTTGGGTCTCCATCACTTTTGGGGGACATTACATAGATTTACATGAATTTCCTGCATACTTAAACTGACCATAATCATAACCACTACTTTTGTAACCCAAAGCCTAACCTAAACCTAACATTAACCCAAGTCTTCACCTAAAATTTAAAGATTTATATTGTGGGGAAGGCGAGTCCCCACGTTGTGACTGTGTAAACAGATTTGTGTCCCCACAAACATGAGTAATACGTGTCAACACGCTCACGCACACACACACTCGTAGGATTATTCATTCGTATTCCAAAGATGAGACAGAAGACACATCTGATTCTGCTAACGTTACATCTAGTTCTGCCAATATTTCCTTCAAGAGAGCAAAGTTCTCTGCTGAATTTGCTGCAGGCAGCCACATGCCATGAATCCTCCCATCAGAGCTGAATGGCCACTGATTTAAGATGAAGTCTGAGAAGAGGTGTGAAGTAAATGAATTTCATACACCAGTAAGCCTGAAAACTCAGTTCTGACTGAGCAGTCACTCTGATTGAGGATGACATGTGGGTAACTGTGCTATGCTAATCCTGCACAGCAAAAAGGCATTTTGTGGTGTTATGCGCACCCATACATGTTTGATTTCACTGCACAGGGATGTTCATGAATTGAGACGTTGTGCTTTAATTTTTTTGCTTTGCTGACCATCACTGGTTGACCTGAATGCTGCAGCTATTTAACTCAGTTTCTTCTCACTATAACCCTGGAACTTACTGGCCTCACGCTCATAAACACCATATTTTTCACACAGACAGCTGGTCAATGTTGGCGCTGATTGTATTTTTGCTGCTGGAATTGAGCCATCAGTGGAAGTGGTGATGAAGCATGAGCTCTTTGATATAAACTAGCGAAAGTGACAAGGAGATCATTGCTGGTTTTCACCTTGGTCAGTCTTACTGGTCGTAAATAACCTGGAGGGCATCCTTTCAGCGCAAGCTAATGGGAGTTAGATATCTGCCCCACGGGAAGGGATCTGCCACCATCTTTAAACATGATTACAGTGTCACTTTTGGTACAGTGAAGTGATTGTTTTAAAGCTGACACTGTCTTATACTGGTATTGCGTTTTCTGTTTTTTGTTTTTGTTTTTTTTTCATATGTGACAGCTGATAAACCTTGTCGGCCTCTTGGGCACTTTTTGGCGCATGGTGCAGATGGTGCCGATGCACCCCCGCTGGTTCAACACCTGGTTTTCTTGACTGGTTTTTAATTACTAAATTATGCTAAATCATCGGCCAAACCTATGCCTTGGCCCCTAAACTGTGTAACATCTGATATTTTATATCAATTTTTTATATAAAATCCACAACAGCTAGCAGAAACAAAGAAACTAACTGCTGATTATTGAATAGCTAACTAGAAATTTCTGATTAACTCTGAAACAGAGACTACAACATCAAGCTAATGATAAGTTGCTGAGAACAAATTGATATGTTTATGATTCCGAAAACATCTGTGAATCTGCATACTGACCACTTAATAAATCATTACTCAACTCTTAATAGGGTGCTAAATGGTACAAAACCAATAATTAAACATTACTGCACCACTTAAAGGCCCCTGCACATCAGTCAGTGTGTTTCATGATGTCACAGAACTCTTAGGACCGGTCAGAGTGATGACATGGTGATTTGTGCCGCCCTAACAGGCGCAGCGGAGATGCCAATCAAGCCCAGTATGGAGACATTGGCTGTATTCAAAATCACCTACGTACTACTAGCAAACACAGTAGTAGGTACCCCATACATTACATACATACAGCATGCAGTATGTACTACATACATACAGTACAGTATGCATGTAATACATGGACAGTTTACAGTTTTGACAAGCAGAAGTGAACAATAGCACAGCTAATGGCAAACCACTAATACTGTGCAGCATCCCCTTCTGTACTAAAAGAAGAGAAATTATAAATGTGGATTTCCCCAATTTTCCAAAAGATGAACATTAACCTGAGAGATGGTAACACCTATCTGACAACTGCAAGGAATTAGAGGTAATTTGTTCCTTACTTCTCGGAAGTATTCGCCTTATAGACTTCTTCACACCAAGCATTTTGACAGATGATGGCAAAAGCCCATGTTAACAAGATAAAAATGGCTAATTCCATTTACATTAACCAGTTCTAGTCTGTGTCTGAAATCACTCCCCATTTACTATACTTGCACTTTATTCTACCACTGTAACTTCATTAGATTGTCTGAAGTTGGAGCATGCTCTCCTTTATGTAGTTGGGAAATGTTCTCTAGTTCTCTAGAGCGTAAACTGTTGAGTGTCTATTATATAACAAGTAGTGAACGAGGGAACAGGGGAGTGATTTAAAAACCCCTTTTCATGAAACACATTTTGATCTCTTGTGCATTTTCCCACTATGACAAGTCAAACTGTCTGCTGCGAAGAATAAAAACTGAAAAATAGAAACGAGTAATTAAGAGTGATACAGACAAAATTGATGAAATAATAAATTTTTTTGCCTGAAAACATTAATATTCATGTCAAACCAAAATTAGAATGTTGAATAGTGTCCAACAAAACTTGATCTGGTGCCCAGTCGAGCATTTTCATCAGGCATTCTGCACTATAGGGCACGAGTGATTCAGACACTAGGAGATACAGTCTTTCAGATGACTCGACAAACATTCAATGCAAACTGTATCTTCAATGCACAACTTGAAGAGGCAGCGGGCAAGAGGTCAGGGCCAGCTAGCTGCAGCCATGACCTCCAGTAAAAGCTCTTATACAGTTTGTTCCTGACTTAAAAAAAAAAAAAAATCAATAATCTCAGCTTTCACACGACACTCCAAAACAGGTATTGGTGAAATCCAATCAGCCTTTAGTTATCTACCCCAACTGGCATCTATTAGTAATGACTTCAAAATATCAGTGTTAAATTATGCAGCACTCATGTTAGCTAATGTGTTGGTTTATGCTCTTCATTTGTTCATGCCTGACACTCTGTCTGAGCATTCAAAGACGATCAGGGCAGAAAAACGGTCCTCCTTGTGTCAAGAGACAGAGCTGATCATCCAGTGAGGCATCTGAATTCCACATCGCTCCAACCCTCATTTCAGTCGGCGTGACTCAGATAAGCAAAAACTCAGAGGGGGGCTTGTGAAATGTCATAGAATGACAATGAGGCTTTTGAAATTGCAGCCAGCCATCTGGATTAACGTGCAGAAGGATCTGACCTGTTTTCCTGCCTCCTTGACGGAGGAATGTTGAGACTATAGCTGAGCGATTGACACATCACTGGCTGTCATCTGCCTCTCATCTGCTGTGAAAAGGAGGGAGCGTGTGGCTGTCATGACCAAACAGGACACTCTCAATGTTCACCTCTGTCTGTGTAAACACTGTGGCACCTGATACAAGCTGGGAGCACATTAGACACAGCTGAATGGCTCTCAGGCCCGTGGCCCGGCATGCCGACAGCCCCCCTGCAGAGAAACATGAGACTGAAACACTGGAATGAGAATAGAAGATCAATGGGACTCGTACTTTATAGGTTATGTATGCATGCATAGTTCATCAAGTAGACGGCGACATTACTGATGCTTTGGCTGCTCCGTTTGAGCAGCGTAAGAGCAGAGCAACCCTGATTGCAAAAAGGCTGAGATGCTGTCTAAAATATAAATAAAAATGAATGCAATGTTTTGCAAAACAACTACAAAAGTGTCGATGAAGTGATGATGTTTTATAGTTATGTTATGGAACAGAGACCACGCCCCGAACACATCTCTTTTCCACACAGAAGTATTTAAGCTCACCTGATTCATTCATTTCCCCTTCGACTCAGTCTTTGCACCCCTCCCCCTGTTCTATTTTCTTTTTCTCTCTCCCTTGTCCCTTGTTTGAATACAGGAACCACTGGGGGCTTTAATTAAAAATCCAAGACCATCTGAAGAGGCGGCTCCCCGCCCCGGAGTCTCAACTCGGGTTCCATCCCGTCTCCACGCTGGCAGCTCACACTGGTCCATCGTCCCTCGCCCTTCTTCGCTGACTCCTTCATCCCTCTACCCTCATCCATTCATCCCTCCTTCCCTACATCCTGCCTTCTCTTCATCCCTCAACCCTTATCCTAATATTTTATCCGTGCGCTATGCATTAAACCATCACAAATCCATGTCTTAATGAGGTCAAACATTAAATATCTTGTGTTTGTGCAGTTTTAAATTGAATATATGTCAAATGCATTAGCAAATTATCACAGTTTCTTAAAGGCTATTTATGTTTTATACAGTGCCCCAGCTATTTTGGAAATTTCTCTCTGATTCGTCTTGTGGAACTGAACATTTGCTCATGTCCTACCTCAAGTCATATTACTGTTTCTGCACCTCAAAATTAAATCAAAATTCTCAACGTGGACTCCATGGAAGGTGACCTGCTTCATCTGAAGAGCAAAATAAGGGCTGATAAAGGTGATTATACAGTAATGAAAACATACTCAGAATTTTATACTCCATTTCTACCTTATTCTGCCTTATAGATCCCCGTAAATCTTCGGCACTGGACCTTTGATTAGCTTGTTAGCTGCAGCTGATAACATCTGCTTGCAACACTTCTTATAGCTGGCAAATCAATGGCCACCAAATGAGACTCTGCTTTTGTGTGATTCTGTCTGAAATCAAGGACCCTATTTCTTTAAAAAAAAAAAAAAAAAAAAAAGACTAAGAATTTCGCTGTTGAATTTCATTTTTCACTCATTCGTGCAGTCTGAGAATGGAAAGCTTTATTTGTCTCTCTTCAAAGCTCTTTTCCATCTTTTACCAGCCTTGCACACCTTAGTTCAAAATGAGCTGTCATGATTGCTCCTGACCTCGGTTACCAGAAGCATAATTGACAGCTGTTAGAGTGAGAAAATGGAGTGATGCAGTGAATAAGACAGTTGAATCAAATCTGCTCTGACCTTCTGATCAATGCACTGCCATTTGGAGCTGGCAGAGTGAGGACCTGTGCTCCATTCACAGGCTCCGAGAGGGAACACAGGGATGTGCTTCTGGGCTGGACTATCAATACCTTTTACACCCACATCAATTCCCCTCACTGCTTGTGGTTTCAAGCCATCAGTTTAACCTGCTGTTTTGGTGCAGCACGGGTTGGCAGGGGTACAACCTGAGATTTGGAGAGAGGCTTCATGTAGAGTGTTGAACTGTTAAAAGCAGGGCCTCTCTTGGCTTTCGCAAAATAATGTAATGCTTAATAATGCAACAGGCCGTGCTCCTGGATACTACCTACCTAACAGGGCTTCCAGACAAGAAGCCAAGTATGTGCCAGCGGTTATCATACTCAGAATAATGAGGAAGCAGCCAGGATATTTGCATATTTGTCGGATTATCCAAACAAATCCCTCAACACCCCAATATGATATGCTAACTAAAAGGAAAACGAAAATGAGCAGCACCCTCTTTTCAGTCCACAGAAAGTATTCTCCCCTACAGTGCTTTGTAATACTGTTGTTCTCCCTCTCTCTTAGTGTAATAAATAGCTGTGCATATTTCACTGGGCTGTGAACTGAGTGTTACATTCCCCCTTTGGCTGTAATTAGTGATTAGCTGAGAGAGTGGAACATAATACTTTGGGGGCACGTAGCTGAGTTTAGGGAGCGTAATTCACAGTCTCCCTTATCACGTCTGGCCTTCACTTCTTTGTTTATAGTTCTGGGATCAAGCCTCTAATTCATGGTCAAAGCAGCGACAGCTGTACTGTACTGGTGAGTGACGCATTTTCTGACAGGATCTGGTTAATTTATGGTTGCCGTGCTGCTCAGGATCATGATGTGTGCTGGGAGGAAACGGGTCTTCAAAGCAGCAGATCCCTCTGTTCTCTGACCATATGCTGCCATGTCTGGACGTGTGTCTGTCAGTCTGGCCTTTTGTCTGATTGTCTTCGCATATGTTCATACAGTATACAAATGTGCTAATATATGTTAAGCATTTGTAATGATCCACAAATTTGCAAAACGTTCACTGACAATGCGTGCCATTTCTTCTCACTTGTGTTGACTGCAGCATGATTAACATATTCATGGTTATGTTTAGGAAACTCAGCAAACTACTTAAAGGTTAGTTACATTTTGTTGAAAAAATCAATGGTGACACAAGGCAGGGCGTTCATTTGTCAATAGTTGCTTGCCATTGCGAGCGCTACCAGACGACCTGGGAATGAGAACAGGTTGGTACTACCCAGTAGTTTCATTTCTTTTGTGGATCTGCAGGGAGCTGTCTAAACTCAGAGAAAATAATCTTGATGATGCCTGCAGGGTTATCTCAGAAGACTACAGTTATTTAGCAAAATATGTTAAAAACTGGGGCATGGGGTTTGAAAAATGCTGCCGTTTACCAGGCAGGGTAAGTCTAACAAAAGATGCTATTAAGCTGTATTGTGAGAAATGTAGGATCCAGTGTTTCTGGAACTTGATCTAAACAAGGGACTAAAAGTCAGGACACCTGTCTCTGCTGCAGTCTTGGAAGCCTCCCAACTTTGTCCAAGCACAAATCTCTGGAGTACTCCCTTAACCAAATCCTCATTTTGCTCTAAGCCGAATCAAACCATCCATCCATCCATTGTCTATACCCGACCATCCCTTTCGGGGTTGCAGGGGGGCTGGAGCCTATCCCAGCTGTCATTGGGCGGAAGGCGGGGTACACCCTGAACTGGTCGCCAGTCGATAGCAGGGCAACATACAAAGACATACAACCATTCATGCACACACTCACACCTAAGGACAATTAAGAGTCACCAATTAACCTAATGAGCATGTCCTTGGTCTGTGGGAGGAAGCCGGAGTGCCTGGAGAGAACCCATTCATGCACAGGAAGAACATGCAAACTTCACACAGAAAGGCCCCTGCCTGACCCGGGGATCGAACTGGCGACCTTCTTGCTGTGAGGCACGCACACTACCTGCTGTTCCACTGTGCCGCCCTGCCGAATCAAACTATTTTCATAATTTTTCATAATTTCATAATAAAAGTGTTTAGCAATTAGGTTTCCTTCAAAGTGTATTAGGCAAAACCATTTAAATAAAATAACTTCAACACTCCGGTGACTACAATGAGAGCTACAGCTTCTGGCCAAAAAGAAATATCTTTTCCTTTTATGTGAGGCTGGTGCCTCTAACTGCCTTTAATAAGATAATGATATAAGTATGGCAAATGACACGCAGCTCAGACAGTGACATCAATGGTGCCAAAAAACAACTACAACATTTTACACCATGTGAAATGGATCACATCAGCAAAAAATATCGAGGCACACCAGAGCTGCAAGGTAGCTGCTCACACGTCCACCGAACATTAACATCTTGAACTGACTTCCTGTGAACAGCAACAGGTGCACTTTAAAGCTCTTTCAGTTGTTCCCTGATAGTGAATTTTTCCAAATCAAACTATTTTTCCTTTAATCACTACGTAGTACGTGAGGTATACTGTACACTGGGTGACACGATGACAACGATATCACGACATTACCCATGTTTCTCCAATATCTTTAAACAATATATCACAGTGTGTACGCAAATTCATGTAAAATGATCAATGTGATTCTTAATGCAGTCTGTGTTCCACCATCAGAAATTAATTTGGTATATGACCCCGTAGCAGTATATAAATGTAATTTTTCGGAGACATGAGCAGTCCTTGGTTTCTCCTGCTCCTCTTAAATCACCAGAGTGGACCGCATTTGCCTCTTCAACGATTTCAGCTAATTTCTTTTTTCCATTTTCTTTTTTATATATTTCTCCTCGTAAGTCTGTGTTATCGTTGCATTACTGTGTCCCACGAAGACTCGTACAACACCAAGCTGAAAAATAGGGAAAAAGAAAGCACACAATCATGTACAGTATAGATAAAAATGTCACAGATTTCCACTGGAGTTAAATTACAGGTCCTCTGTGGGTTTCCACCACAGTACATCGAGGCAAAGGTTTCCTCCACTGACAACATTTCAAATGCTACCGCTGCCAACCTGGCAGGATATCATCAAGTGCATGAGTCGATGCGATTGCCTCTCAGGCCGCTGTAACAGGAATGTATTTTCACTGCGATTCAGCTGAAACTCTGGCAGCACTATCTCCACTAATTTCCCCTGTGCCTGTGAACCGCACTGCGAATGATACCGGCCATGCCGAACAGTGTCCTTAAACTCTGCATTACCTTTCATCCCCTCCATAAAAACCTCTTTATATATTTATTTTTCCATCTTCCCAATGTTAATAGATTTTATGCTAACCATATTCCTGTTGCAATTTGCATTTCATCACCTTACAGATCGGATCTTTTTTCTTAATTCCCTTTCATATTGCCTCCCTGTCCTCATGCGCTGTTATTAGCCGCAGATGTTGGGTACTCAGTCTTCCACAATGACCTGTGCTCATTACACCGAAACCACATCAATAAGCTAATAATTCACCCTCTGTCCTGATGTGTGCTGATGTATGTACTAATCACTTTTGTCCTGATGTGGAACCTATTGAAAATCAGTAATGTATTCATTAACTTAATTGTACACACTGTGCAATATGTACAACCTTGAGTGTGATCAATTATCGCTCAAATCAGATTTATTTTCAAGTCTATTGAATGATTGAAATTTTAATGCTCAATGCCTGCCTCTCTTAGATTCCTTTAGAGCAATGCAATGAATTAAGGAGGCACGAAGGTCATTTCGTTGTGATGATACAAAACGCACAGGAAAGTAGGTAAGGAAGGCCTGAGTGGTGTTGTTGTGGAACTGTTCCAGAAAGCCCCACCGACGCCTCCTCATGCTCTGTCCTGGCAGACTGATGCCACTGCTGAGGTGACAGAGACAACGAGGCCTCTCTGTGATGACAGAGGTACAGAAAGGCCGGTTGCAACCTCAGCAGGGTGCAGAAGTGCATGACGCTGTTGTCATTACTGCAACGGCAACAGCTCCGGTGGACATGCTGTGATCATTTGGAAGTCAATCCCTGAGCAGCCAGCAGGGCTGAGTTGTTCCACTGCGGTTGGTCAATATGGCTTGTCAGTCACAACAAACCAATTTAGAGTTGATGAGTGTGCTCCCACGTCAGATATCCACAAGCAGAAAATTGAAAGTGACACCCAGTCCTGAAAGGATTGATCGTACAAAATCAATTAAAACGCACTTAATTTAACAGACATTTTCAGTGCTTTCTAAAAACAAATCATTGTACTTATACATCGAAAGTCCTGTTTATTTTCAGGATATTAATTTAAAAAGTGCCAAAATGCCCTCACTCTGTGACATCGAGTATATTGCCATGTGGAAATCAACTTTTTTCAAGATTGTCATTTGTCAAACTATCATCGACTTGACTGAAGTGGAGTTAAAATTATTTCCATATAGCTTAAAAAAGCTGCACTATAAAGAAGGAAAATTAAAGGAAAATTTGAGAATTGTGTGAGAAGATTGATACCGCTTTCATGTTTGTATGATAAACATGAAGCTGTAAGTGAGCAGCTGGGAGAAACAGCTAGCCTGATTGTGTTAAAAGGATGCAAAATCTGCCCAGCAGCCCCTCTAGGGTTCACAAATGAACATGTTAAATTGTGTTTGTTTAATCACCATAAAAACCAAGGTGTAAAAACAGTAACTAACAACTAAAAACTAACAAGATCTTAAGTGTTGATTGTTGAGCTTTAGAGGTGCAGTGAGGCAAAGCTACCTTTGGACAGAGCTAGCTGTTCCCCCTTGATTCCAGTCTCAATGCTAAGCTAACCGGCTGTTAGCTTTAACATAGTATTTAACAAGAATATAATTAATCTGCTCATCTCACTCTCACCAAGAAAGCAAAGAAGTGTATGTCAACATATCGAACTATCCCTTTATAAAGAAAATGAGACTGAAAGATGGACATTGTTGCAGGATGGCGGGTGACTCCGGTGACTTCTTCCACGGCTTAGTGAACCTTTGAACGTCTGATCATCCTTGCTGTTAAAGAAAATAGAGAATATGTTGCGAATTGGATGTACTGTCTTTGTGAATGTCATCTGGGAACACAAGTCCTCCATCAGATCTCTAGAGCCTATTCAGAAGCCTATTACTAACACTCCACAACATATTACTTCTTTCACATAATATATGTCACATACACATACAGTGGCATGCTCCTTGTAATAACCTTGTGGAGCATCAGTTAAGGAATGAGATATTAACTGAGCATGGCTGTGAAACTATGTTTTTTGATGAGGGCGCAATGAAATTGAAACTGCCTTGAAATTCAATGATGAATTATTGCCATCCAGGACAGTGGTGTGGTTTCACTCCTCTTATTACAGCTGGTTTGATCTATATTAATTGTCATACATGAGATGTGCAAGGTTTCAGCAGTTACCCAGACCCATGAGTACATTGCTGACCTGATGGACAAGAAAGGGTTGAAATAAACCACATGTGGATTAAAAATGGATGACCCAAGAGTTCACTACCTGCATTTTTCTAGTAATAATCTTCACATGAGTGAAAGCCACCATCTCTGTGTCTCTGTGGGTGAACATGACCTGTGTCTCCAGCGAGAGCGGGCCGGCTGGAGCCTCGTGATGAATCACAGAGGCAACAGTTAAAGAAACAAAGTCGGGGTCTTGTTTGACTGATTGAATTCAAATGATTTCCAAAGGCAGCTTTTATACTGTGCTGTGATAAACTGTAAACAAGCATTTTGTTTTTGAAATTGTTTTGGCCCAGATTTTTGTGACTAATGGAAAGGATCAAATTGCTGAAACTCGCTGCGGTTTTATGACCGCTTCTCTACCCTCTGGTGATATCTTAACCATAACTGTGGAATGAATTAATAAAAGCAGTTGATTTGAAGACAGAAATCTGGCAAACTTGTGAATGACTATCATTCAGGCGCATCCAGCAGCCCAAAACACAAATTTCACATTACAGCTGCAGAGCAGGGAAATAGGATTTAGGCAGAAAAAAAAAAACATTTTAGATTAAAAACAGTCAAGCACAAATCAAGATTTACACAATGATGAAAAACAGGATTATGGATTTGTTCAAAAGCTTGTTGCATGTCACACAAGTAAGCAGCAGCACAGTCTGTATCGGGTGAAACGGTGTTCTGATGCTTAATGCACGCAATCAGCTGGTGATGTTTCAACAAGAACATGTTTGTCGCTCTTTTTCTTCTCAGTTCAGAACAATGTTTCAGCCTTTTCGTTTATTTCAGGCAGGTTTGCCCACAAGGCAAATGATTCTCCGTGGTCCGATAGCACTGAGGACCGTTGCTGTATCACCTTTGTCTTGTTTTATTCATTCATTTATTCTCTTTTGCACATCATGCGCGCCACTCAAGCGAGCTCTGCCATACAATATGATAGAGGATAACTTTTGCACAACAGACCATTGGTGGACGACAGTTTGTCAAGTCAAGTCAATTTTTTTTCTATAGCACATTTACAGACGGCTGAGCCGCACCGAAGTGCTTCACATGAAAGTGCTTAAAGTGCAATAAACACAGGAATGAACTAGGGCAAAGGGAAAAGGGTTAAAAGACATTGACTACAAAAGTTAAAATAAAGCAAAAAAGATAATTTAAAAGGTAACGGGGGGATTACTAGGGGACATGACTGGCATTTGAAAAAGCAGACACTAATCAAAGACAAGTGAAAAGAGGTGGGTCTTCAAATCAGACTTAAAAATATTCAGTCTGAGCTGATCGGACGTGGAGGGGGAGGCAGTTCCAGAGTCTGGGGGCTGCTACTGCAAAGGCTCTGTCCCCCCTGGTTTTTAACCTGGACCTGGGCACCTCCAACAGCAGCCGGTCGGCTGACCGTAGTGCTCTGGAGGGGGTGTGGTGGCGTAAAAGATCAGACAGGTAAGTGGGGGCCAGACCATGGAGAGATTTGTCAACAGTCAGTAGAAGTTTAAAATCAATGCGGTAACGGATGGGGAGCCAGTGGAGCGATGTGAGGACCGGGGTGATGCGCTCGTGCTTTTTTGTGCAGGTGAGGGGTCTGATGGCTGAGTTCTGAACCAACTGCAGGCAACGAAGCTGTGATTGATCAATGCCGGTGTATAGAGCGTTTCAGTAGTCCAGTTGTGATGTTATGAAGGCATGAATAACTCTCTCTAGGTCACTCTGAGGCAGGTAGGTAAAGCTTTTCCTAACTACTGCTCTAACCTGCCACTCAAACTTGAGGGCACTGTCAAAAATCACGCCAAGATTTCTGACAGAAGGCCAGATGTTGGAGGCGAGAGGGCCTAGGGCATTGGTGGAGAAGGCCGGAGAGGTTATGCCAAAAATGACGATTTACGTCTTGCTCTCATTAAGGTTGAGGAAGTTTGCACCCATCCATGACTTGATGTCAGCCAGACAGTCTAGCAATGGCTGGAGTGCAGCCTGCCCATCAACCTTGAGGGGGAGATACAGCCGGACGTCGTCGGCAAAGCAGTGGAAGATGTTATGTTTGACCAGGATTTCCCCTAGGGGTAAAATGTAGTGTCTGTCACTAAGGAAAATCCGTAACAATGTAGGCACACCTGGAAAATGTAGTTGGTGGGAGAAAGGAGGATGATGGCTCAGCTAGTAAGAGTCTCACCTCATGCTGGACACTCTGAGAGCTTCACCCACAGTGTGTGAAGGAGAGATGCTGCAGATCCTTCATTCATGCTACTGTCAGACCTTACGATCAACATTGCTGCCAGCAGACCACACACAACACAACTGACCATTTCACTCATGTGCAACATCAGTGCATACTAAAATGTGCAAAATCAACTTATTTCACTTATTCTTTATCTATTTATCACATCTTTTTTTTACTGATGCCTCTTACTTTTACACAATTCACTTAGCTGCAGTGACAGATTATCTCGTTTTATCTTATCTTTTCAATGTTAATACACTACAGGTATGGAATAATAAACACAACGAACCATGATGATAATATATGGAGCACAGCATTAGTTCAGGGGGAACGGTGAAACTGCGCTTGCGTTTGCTGATTAGCATCATCTGCTCTATTCATGCTTCACAATCACTGGCTCATTCACAGCTGTGTGGCAGCTGACTAGTAACGTCCAATCATGTACATACAGGTGTGCAGCAGAGTTATTATGAACTCAGAGTACTCTCTGTTACTCTGCTGATTACGCTCATTACACTATGAGGAAAATATTAATCGTCCCAACAGCTTCGAGAGCTCCCTTAAAGAGCCGAGTCTTATCTAACCGTATAAACATATAGTTAAACTGTCAGTTTTTTGACATTAGTGCCTCTGACTGAGCTAATGTAGCATATTATTACTACAAGGCTAGAAATGGGTGCAATCATCCTGAATAATGCATGAATGCTCCCAAGTCGGAATGACAGCAGGTTTTCCTGTTTATACCATATGAGTAAATGCAGCATAACATCCACAAAGACAGAAAACTGAACGCTCGATATCAAGATATGTTAAGAATAATAATGCAAAAATAAAAAAAATATGCTGACAGTGTGAGTGCAAGCTTGAAGTGCTTATTATATAAGATGAGTCAGGAGCAGAGTGTGATCACTGCAGGTCCGCTGTGTCCTTGGTCACTATCAGTGGCTGAAGAGAGACAGAGGAGAGCTCATCATTCAGGACCCAGTCATCCATCTCTCCCTCCTTACTGTATATCTCTATCTGAATCTGTCTATATCTGCCTCTTTCTGATTCTGCCTCTCTATCCCTCTTTCTCTCTGCATTGCCAGGACCTGCTGAGGCCAGAGACAGTCATGTGGATTTGGCGGATTCGAGCCAAGCGGCCTCCCAGGGAAATTACCTTGAGCTTGCTGGGTATTTAATGAGGTTCACCGTGATTTATGTTGCCTTATGTAGAGAAAATAGAATCAGGGACCCACATATTGGCTTGTTACTGATTAATTCCACACTCTAATTTTACCCTGGATACATTTCAATATTATATGGACAACACTGTGATGCCCCAAAACGTATTGCTTTACAAGGAGGGAAATTATAAGTTCTAGCAAATTAAGCACATGGATTCCAGTCTGGGTGTTGTTTTGCAGTGTTTACTCAGTTTTTCTTCTGTTGGGGAGAATTTCAAGGTGAAAAGGTCTCACGTCAAATGAACTGGAGTCCCATCTGTGCCAAGCCCAGCTCCACTCTCCCTCCCCCTCTGCTTCTTTTTCTCATGTATCATCACAAGTCGATGCGGTCTCTGACACACACACACACACACACACACACACACACACCATGTGCATGCTCACACACAGCAGTAAGATATTTATCTCATTTGACATTGGGAAGAGACACACACACTCCTGTCTGTAACAGAGTAGATATTATTTACTGTCAAGTTACCATTGGGCATTTATTCCTCAGGAACCTGCAAGAAGTCCCTGTCAATTTTTAATCTATTAAAGCTGTCAAGTTATTAGTGTCGAATGCTTTGAGCTGTCTCTTGGAGCACTTTTCCACTCTTATTTCCACCTGCTATCTGCTTCAGCTGGGTGATACCAGGCCTGCTGGCTGTATTCTAGCTGTGGATGAAGCCACACAGCCAGTCTTATGTCCAGGGGGAACAATGGATTATCTCGCATCAGGTCTGCTCCTTTCCCTCTCAATTTAAAAGCCAACAAGTCTATCTACAGATCAGTTAATAACATGGTACTTCTCCCTCAGCCAGATCTTTTGGTCTGTTTCAATTAGAGTTCCTCTTATTGACCTGAGATTTGAAAAGGACCCTCTCCTGCGGCAAGCCCAAGACAACATGTCTTTCATGGTGGGTGAGGGTTTGTTGGGTGAGATTAGCGGTAACCTCTGCTGAGATGACAGCATCGAGTCGCAAGGTTAGAAGAATTTCACGCATTTCTTTCAAGAGGAAAACTTTCATTATGTCAAAATCAGAACACTATCTTGAGAAGAAAGCACGAGTCGCTCTGTGAGGAAGATGATCTCTTCACTTCATCAGATTTTGTACCCGTCCCTACATCCTTTTTTCCAAATCCTCTTTTCCCCCAAAATAAACACACAGATCTCGGGATGGTCTGTGCAAATAATCTCACAAGCTTCTGTCAGCAAAAATGTTTGAGGTTCTTTTTTTAGGTCATAAAAAAAAGTAATGTTACTGCAAGTTAATAAAAAAAAAAAATCCAGTGTAATATATCCAACAGCTCAGCTTTGATGTGTGAATTTGAACCAGTCATTCCCGAAGCTCAACAGCAGTGAGACAGACAGCAGTAACGATGTAATTTAGAGCTAAACCACAGGCAGTGAGTAACGGGATACTATGACTGCAGCCATGGGGGGTGGTTCTTTCATATGACCACACTGTCTGATTCACACCTTCAGTGTTGTGTTTGGATTAATAAAGCTCAGAGGTACCACTCTCTGACATGCCAGGAGTTTATACATTGTAACTTTATTAACTTTATTGGTTAACAAATAATTCACTAATGCTTTATAGATCAATAAACCATTAATGAGAAAAACCTTTTGTGGTGCAAGTTGAGCAAAATCCCCCTGGTGGTGTTAATTCTCCTCCAGTATGACTCTTTGTGAAACCACCAAAATGGACCAAAATGAACATTTGTTACCAAGTAATTATCATTCATAACCGCAGATTTGAAGGCTTATCAGAAGATTGGACCTATCCCGTATATAGCATTAGTAAATGATTTATTAACCACACATAAAGGCATTAATTACAGCTTGTACACTCTTCACAAAGAGTGCCTCAGGGACACCATGGTTTAGACTGTCCTCTGCAAAAAACATGATAGCACTGTATGTATAAAGAAAAATACATTTGACTTTGAGAGTGGAGACAGCTGTTTGCATCCTGGCTCTCCTGAGACCAACATGCTGGTTTCTTTTGACCACCATCATCACGATTAGCAGTTTTATTAACCATACAGGAGGCAGATTGGAAATGTGATTGGTAGTGGTTTTAGAGGAGACATTCTTACACTGGAGTGTCAGATCAGGCTGTTGTTGTTATCGAGCTTCAGTTCAATGCTTGCTATCATTAAGGCTTCTGATTTACAATCGAGGGATTTGTAAAGATTTCCAGACGCTGACTTTACTGTCCAAATCATTGAGCTGGTTGAGAAGTCTTCTACATTAAACAACAAAATTCACTGTTTGTGCGTGGTGACGACACACGAACGTCTTTCATGCCCTCCATAACTGGTTCAAGTGTGTTCATTGTGATTCATCCATATAGTACACAGCTGAAGGAAATGCTGTTCCTCATGGGCCCAAGGTGCTAAAAGTCACATAAATTAGGATACAAATAAAACAGAAATACTGTAGGTTGTAATACTGTAATAAATAGAGTAGATATACAGTGTTACTGTAACATGCTTGTATCCAAACTTCTATAAACATGGTGAACAATTAAGTGAAGATACAGCCAATAACCTCAGTGGTGATCATACATAGTACAAATAGGAGGCACAGTGGTGATGATGGACAGGTATGAAGTGTCAAAATATATGTAGTTCTGTGTAAAATGTCAATTTCACTAAGGTTCGGGGAGCTTCGTCTTCATGTTTACAGTGAAGTTAAGTTTGGGGAATGATCACTGTCATGCCAAAAAAAGAAAAGTAACTGTGAGTTGAAAATGGGATACAAAAAGTGGTCTCCTTACTACTTTGTTCCCATTCAGGGCATTTGAAATAGTGTTAATACCCCAGTTTTAGGGTGGTCTACAATGAGGCCCCATCTATAAATACTAGCTGTCGCAGGACCTACTGCTGTTATATCCCCAAATCTTTCCTTTCACTGGGTCAGAAGCCTCCGCTGTTCTTCCCTCTGATCGCTGTCCAGCTCTGAGCCAAAGGGGAAACAGAAACTTTACAAGCGTCCAAGCATCAGGCATTAGTCACGTCCACTCTGCCAACACTGCATATTTCTCTCCTTTGCACTTGTGCACCTCTGGGACCTGCAGACAAATGCATCCACATGCATCCACATGCACGAACACACACAAGCTGAATACATATTTTTATATCGCACCTGTGCACATGTGCGTGTGCACACACAGATACGAGCCTCCCACCTGTTCTCTCTGCTTAACAACAGTGGGCTCCCCTCCCCCTCTCTCTGCATAACAAATGTGGCTGCCAAAATGTTCCCATAGAGGTGTTGTTACTTCGCTTTGTGCAATATTGCCAGTATTTAGATTAATTTAGCTGAACATATGCTGCTTTTTTTAATGAATTCGTGTTCATCAGATCATTTTTGTGGCCTTGTGAAGAACTTTCAACTTTTTACTTGGAGGAAGTTTTAAATTATAGACATGTTGAAATAATTGTGTCTTGTTTGTGAGGTCTGTGAAAAGGCAAAGTCTGACAAGGTCTCCTTTGAACAGCAGAACACTATGGATTTATTATTACAAAGGTATGAGGTTTCATTGATCTTAAGGTTAAGCTCTGTTTTCCACATTTGGACTTGAGAATGCAGTTGATGGACAGCCAAAGCCAGACAGCCTGACACTATCTAAAACTGCCATAGGTGTCTTGAGAGGTGACAGAAAGCAAATAGACTAATGTCACCCACCCAGTGAATCTCTAACGTTACACTGGCTGACATTGTCCAGTGCAGCAAGCACCCACCCCACTCAATAACTAATTACAATGTCTTTAGCCTCCTCGGCCTCCTCTCTACCTTCAGCCTTTCCTCTTTTCACATGAGAGCCAAAGGACAGGGTGTCTATTAATTAAAAAGGCTGACTAATAGTAGCTCTAGCAAGTACTCCCCCTTTCACTCGCTCATCGTGGCACAGTAAGTAACTGTGTCTGCGGTTTTTGCAGGGGTTTCAAATGAACTGAAGCACCAAACCTAAAGTATACAGCTAGACGGTGATGTGCTAACACTGCTGAGCTGACAGTTTAAGTTTCTTTTGTGCATGTTGCTGAGAATGAAACACATTAAATAGTGTTTTTCGCTGTTGTGTAGGTGTAGTTGAGCAGCAAATATTCTAATTTAACTTGGCAGCTTGTTTCATACCTCTAGTCAACATTATCTCTTAATTTATTATTATTTTTTCCTGCTAAATTTGACCAAATCTCTGTGGTGTCAGGTCAAAAAAGCATCCTGCATGCATTAATTATCTCTATAAGAATAATATGCATTTTGTACGGAGCTTGTCGTGGGTGCCTGATCTCAAAACCCTCATTTAAATTTATGTGAGCAGTTTGGGGAACTTCTTGAATGCAAATGTGTCCCCAAAGTGAGACATTCTGTTTAGATTTTGGTCATTTTGTCTTAATTAGCAGACATGATGCAAAACTGAAAGCGCTCGTTATGCAAAATGAGCCATTGTCAGTGTTATATTATTATATTACTGGATAAATATTATTGATGCATTAACATGTCAGATGTAAGCAGTACTTCACTGCTGGTCAAGGTGGGGCTCATTATAACTGCGTCACATACTGTAGGGTGGTTTAGTCACAGTGACGATGATGTACGTGATGATGGTGATGTAGAGGTACAAGTACCTTAAAATTGTAGTACTTTATTAAATGTACTTAGTTACCTACAACCAGTGTTAATTAGATGAGGACAGACAGAAAGGATTCAGGGGGAGACGAGGATAATGTTCATGCCAACATGTGAGTAAAGTTTCAGACAAGATCTCTGTACATGTTCGTTTTAATCAGGTATCTTCTGAACATCATGTTTTAGCATCGTGCATGTCTCCCCTGTGGCTCTGGGAGGTGACGGCAGGCACAGGAGAAAACACTGTCGCTGGCTCACTCCTCTGGGAAAACACAGCAGGTCATCTGAACCTATATTAGATCACTTTTTTCCTCACCATGCTAACTTCACACAGCCTGCCTCCTCTGGATCTCCTTGTCAACCAGCAGTCCTGGTGCAAATTACTGTCCTGTGTATAAATAGGCTGACAGTCTGGCAGGGCCAGGTTTGTCTGATCTGCCAGTTCAGTGTCCTGCTCGCTGCCTGGCACAGCGTTGTGGCACTGAAGTGGATGTTTTCCCCCCACATTCACAGTGACCTCAGATTGTCCACGGATGGCACGGTTCCCTGGCAAACTGTAACGCTGCAGCTCTTTTGATGAATGGCTGACTTCTAAAACAATTAATTCGCTCTCGAAAATGTTGTTTTGTAACACGGGAAAATAACCATGAAGGTATCAAATGATGAGATGAGAAATTTCAAAGTCAGGACAACTTTAAAAGTTTGGATTTGGTTTTACAATACTGTCTCTGTATTTAAATGAGCACACTTGTTATGCGGCTTAGCTACAGCGTGCAGCTGATATCTCAAGATTGTTGTTCATCTTGACCTTTTAATTGATTAGCCCACTGATTGTGATTGTATCTGTTTTTAATCCATAAAGGTCACAATTATGCTGTTGAGAAATTACTCTCAATGTCTGCAGCATGTTTTGTGATAAGGCCGCATGTGGCAGAGATATGAATTCAGCTGACAGTTTGTTGGTACATTCAAGACAACGTCCTGGTGCATTCTAGATGTTAATGTGCAACACAAACGATGCACTGAGAAGTGATTTGCTTGTTTGTGGTCCATTTGTGTGTTTGCATGATTCTTACATTGTGTTACATTCATTTGGGAGGTTTTATCTCAAATGCGAATCACATTTTTTCCCACATTTGGATTTGTGGTTTAATACACAAGGTACACTCAACAAGTGGACTTAAACAAACCACCAACGCTCATTTAATGGCAAAACCGCACATGTGGTTTCTTGCTATTTTTGTCTCCAGGAGCATGATCACTGGTCATTTCACATCAGTAAACCTTTGAAAAGGCTAATAGACCGGATCTGTTTGGGAGGTGTTAGAACCGGCATAGAAGTGAAAGTCCTCATTTGTCTGACTTATACAACCCACAGAAGTCATGTGATGTTGGACTTGTTGGACTGTATAATTGGTGAGAAGGTGGATCTGATAAACTGACGGCTCAGTTTGAGTCTCATGAAAGAGGTTGATTAGGATCCCCCTCTGTTTCCTCCTCCATCCTAAACTCCAGGGGTTCCCTCTATTGTCTCTCCTCTCTATCTGACCTCAGTCTGTCTTTCTTCATTACATTACAGAAACCTATGTTATATCAGGTTGTAGACTGTTATTGGGTCTTAAAATACTGTTTCTAACTCAAGTCTATCATTTGCTCTGGATGAATATAATTACGCTGGAAATATTATTTCCACATAGGGACATTTTGAAAGCTGAGCTAATGTAATATAAAGCAGCAGTCAGTTTGTCTGCAGCTCCACTTTTTTTGTGTCAAAACGAGTGAAAAACTCTTTTAAGAGCCAACTGGGGACATTTTCAGAGTTTCTTTTGTGATTTGAAGAACCTTGAAAAAGAGTCACTTCACAAACATTGACTAATTTGTGATACAGTCTGGGATTTCTGGCCCGGAACACTGTGCTTTTTAGGATCTGTGTGCTCATTTTGGAATGATTAGTGGTGGAAATATTCAGGGTCAGACATGCTGAACTGTCGACCAAACGTACAAATGGATGATAAATTAAAGGGAAAACCAACGTAAAGTCTCTTACTAAGTCCACAGAAATCCCTAAAAGGATTAGAGCCCTTAATGTTACTTAGCATATAGATTATCCAAGGCTTTGAGCTCTGCTGGAATCTTGTTCGAGATTCAAGATATTTCCTCATTTGGTGTTTTGATAATGTTGGCAGAGAACGATCTGACACGCTGCTCTAAGATCTCCCGCACGTGTTCACCTGGATGAATATATGGTGACTAAGGCCAACGAAACCTGTTGTTTTGTCATCACAGTCCCAAAAATACAAGTCTTGTGTACATGTGCATCATTTGATCAATTGGTTATGCAACAATATTGATTAGTGCAGCATTAATTTACTTAACTGTACATGATTTAAAAGAAATAAGAAAGTCATCCAAAGTATTTCAATATCACTGACCTTAAAGGTTCTGTGTGGAGTTTTAGACCTGCAGTAGCACCATGGGACTCATGCATGCACATGCAACTTTGCTTGCTGGTAAACCTGGATCGATAGGTGGCAGTAACACGACAACATATGCATCAATGTAAAGGCTGGGAAGAAGAAGACTACAAGCTCGTAAACATGAATGTAAACAATGCTGAGTTTAAAGTGCCTGAATAAATCGACTCTGCAGAGGTTTAATGAGCAAAGAAATGCACTTGGCATGTTTGTTAGACCTTGCGGATACACATTCTTTGGTGAGTAATGCTGGATGTAAACATAGCTTTGGTTTATTTACCAGAAAAGTCTGCAGTGCACCTTTAAGTAATCTGGTGGCATATGCACAGAAAAGTTTTCCAAAACCTTTGGGACAGACCAACAAACTGACTTGTGGTAGCTGCTGGTCACAACTAATAGGATTTTTAGACTCAATATTAAGCTAAATTACTTGGTAAAATACATATTTGTCGTTATGCCTCCCCATCCCATTACCTTGTCCCCCCTGCCTTCTGTATTACCCCCCCATCGTTTATCTTCCAGTCATGGAAGCCTACTTGTCACCAGCAGACATATTTATGTCTAATGGCTGTGGGAGCATTTTCTACAACACCTGCAGCAAACAGGAAGCCGGATGGGCTACAGGGAGAACGGGGGTGGGGTGGCAGTTATCTGGGAAGGCAGGCCTTCTCTATCACCATGCCAATGGTGACAGCAGCAGAGAGCCCGGTGCTCCACAGCCAGATAAGGCCCCCAGACACAGCAGCACTGTAGTTAGACCCCACTCACTACAATGGATGGGACAGACCATAGACAGTACGTGACCACCAACTCTGACCATCCTCCCCTCTTCTCACCTTCACATGACTCCTGCTCAGTCTGTCCTTAATACAGATTAATACAGAGGTAAGACAAAGTATCACAGTATTGATCACCTTTTTTGTCCTCAATGAATAAAGATAACAGAAATTGCTAATTTACCACCCAAAGAGGCTGAATGAATGTGCCAAATTTCTTTTTTAGAGTTTTCTCATGGATATTATGGAAACAGGGTGCTACTTAAAAACGTCCTGTGAAGCTTTCAACCTCTCAAAACACTGTAGAGCTATATTTCTCACACTTTTCCACTGACCGACAAGTGACGATAACACGCCGAGACATGCAGCAAAGAAGAAGACATGGATGTGGACAACGTCGGCGTTACAATACATGAAACATTGATGCTGGAAATGCTTAATGAGGAAGGTAATGCACTTACACATTTGTTCAACCTCAGGGAAATACAAAATGGCAAGTAGCTCTGAATGTAAACTTTCATTTGTTTGCAAGAAAACTGCACTGGGTACCTTTAGTTTAAACTGCTGAATCTCTAACATGTTTTAGAGTGATAGAACATCAAATTTAGTGAGAGTGATGGTGGTCCGACAGCTGTATCATGTTTTTAATAAATGAGATATAAATGATGCACAATGATCATTTTAAATCCGCACTGGTATTTTTATATCACAGTTTGTTAAATGAAGCGGTAATTATCAGTTGACTTCAACTCTGCAAAGCATTTTAGCATCTCTCGGCTCATTGTTTTGGTCACAAGGCAGTAACAGCTCTCATCCGCTTTGTTCCCAGCAGCGTGTTTATAGTGAATTGTGTAGCATGTCTATAAAGGACGTCCTTAAACTATCAACAGAATTTGAAGAAATAACAGTTTTGACATTATTTCAAAGACGTCTATGCCTTGAAAACCTTGTTGATGCCTCCTGTGCGAGCAGTGGCAACACCAACATTCCCCCAGTGCTCCGATCTCACAGTCTGGGCAGAGTCAGCTGATAAGACCGTTAGCTGCACAGCTAGTGGTTATTCTGCTGATACGTTGCCCTCTGTTGTTGAGTATGAATGTGACAGGTGGCCAATTCTTAGATATTGCACCTGTAAAAACATGCATGTAAGTTTGCTTTGCTTTTTGCACCTACAGCAGTGTTTTCATTTCAGAGGTGATCATACTGCATTTCAAATAAAAAAAGAAACTTGTCTTTCCTTTCCAGGCTTTTCTTTTGTCTCATCACTGTTGCTGCGAGCCCCTTGTGAGTATACAAGGTCTTATGGGAAATAACTGCATTCAATGTGTTCTGTACTGGGAAATCCAGTTCTGTGTTTGGCCAACCATGTCAGGCACTTAAATCACAGAGGGCCTGAATTCCTCTGGGCCATTCCAGCCTGTCACCATGAATGTAAAGTCGGGCTTTATCTCCAAGACTTAAATATGACCATGAATAATGTAGGAGCAGGTAGAGCAAGTATTGAAGAGGGATCAGAGGAGCGTTACATTTTCCACGCCTCTTAGATATTAAGTCAGTGGAACGATGCCACTGAATCATCAGATCTTATTTATTGCTATCATCTCGAAGTGGGAGTGGAATACAATAATCTAAAATCAACAAAAAACATCATGAGCGAGGAGATTTCAAACACATGATGGATGAAGCCTGCAGCAGATTCATAATGAAAGAAGCTTTTACAGCGTAAGACATGCAGCTGAACAGCAAAAGAGTCTCTGAGGGGAATCCATTCGGTTTGGGTCACCTCTTCCGTCTGAATTCTGCGCCAATAATGAGGGGGAACAAAAGACGTTGTTAGGAATGGGATTCACTGTATTTCTTGCTTGTTATTTGTTGTGTGTGTCAGCATATACATGTTTGTGCTTGTCTTGCAAGAAATTAACTTAGTCACAGAGGTCTGAGACAATAGCAGGCAGGAATTACTGAGCCAACTGCAGAACCTCAGCAACGGTTAAGCCATTTCGCTCCAGCAGACCACTTAATAGCTTTGGCTGATGCAGAGTTTGAAAATCCATCAGTCAACTGGGCCAGACTGAGATGAGGAGCCTGCACAGCTAGACAGCCAGTCAGTGAGGAAACAATGGACCGGTTCTCATCATGAGTTCAGGTCATTCAGTGTCAGGACTCTCACTCAGAATTAGATTAGAAGATGGAAACACACTGCAGCAGAGTCTTTGCACTTTACATAAATGAGCACCAACTCTGAATTTCAGACTTTGGGTTATTAACACATTGGAGTGTGTGAAAACAGCACAAAATCGAGCAGCTATTTCGCCAGTTTGTAATGTGTAAATCTGAGCGACTCGCTGTGTGTGTTTCGATGGGTTAATTTCCATTTGTCAGTTGCTGGATTGGGAAACATTTCGCCGATGCTCATGCTGACATGATGCTCATTTTGTGACTTTGTGGAGAAGAGGCTGAGTCAACACTGATGCAATTTGTACTTCAGAGTAACAACACAGGTCTTTTAAAAGTAGTATCGCAGCAAATGAGAACTGCACTTCAGTGAAGTTTGAGGGCTTTTTGAAGAAATAGTGATCTGATAGAGGTGAGATGTTTTGGCTGGATTGAGAAAAACTCCCTATTCACCGGATTATTTGTTGTTATACTGCAATTACACAATGTTGGCAGAGTGGGTAGAAAAAGCTGCCACTGCTAGCCTTATTGAACCCGAGTGAAATTGCCCAAATTAGTCACGTTTGCTGTTGAGTATCATGAGTTTGTTGAGAAGTTAATCCAGATGTAAAGAAACAGTGTGCAGCTGAATGATTATATTAGCACTAATGTTGAATTTTCTGAAGATGTAACCAGCCAGCGATGGTCACTTTGTTCTAAGTATCACCTGGAGGCTGACATGAAGGGATTTCTGACTTGTTAATCACAGTCAATGTGGTTATAGACCACCCCCGCCTAATCAATGCCCACATCTTTCACCCCAAGACTCCATGTTTTGTGGGTGCACGACTGTGAGAATCAAGATCTGGTATCTCTGGACACCTTGGGATCATTGCAAGATTTCAGCCTTGATGCACCTTTGCCATCACTGAACCATCAGGGTGTCAGTGGGGTATTAGGGAGGATAAAAGGATGTCTTTGGTAATTTCTTTTTAGAAAGGCCTTAGAAGTCACATGACCTTTTGACCTGCTGTATCAAACCCAGCTGCTCCGGGACCACTGCGGTGCAGGGACATGGACACCTGTTGTCCCTTTTGCTGACAGAGCTGCTGCCTGAGGACATGCATATGTGTGTTTGTGTGTCTCTTCCTGTCTGTGTGAGGGGTTTTTTGTGTTGATGGAGGAAGAAATTCATATTGCACTTGGGAGAGCAGGATCTGTGTTATTGTATCCTTCTGGTATTGAGTAATGTCTGAGTAGTCTGTCATGTCAACATCTTGCAAATATAGGTTATTATCTTGTCAGGATATACTGTAGATACAACAGACAAGCAGGACTGGGAAAACCAAACAAAATGCTCTGGGAACATAAAGTCATACGACTGTGTAGACTTACTTATTCAAGTAGCAGATGACATGACAAATTACTTTGTTTGCTTCCTTTCACAACTGCTTGCGACTGCAGCTTTTTATTTATTTTTTTAAGATGACCGTGATAAAAGTGTTACCATGAAAGAAATAATGAATAGAAATATATGAGGAAATTAGCGTTTTCTGTGGTTAGTCCTGTGTAGAGGAAGATCAATATCAACAGCAGAAACTGTAAATCACACACAAATTCAATTATTTTGGAAACATTTTGGAGCCATCATCAGCACAATCAAATTTTGAAACCACTCATTTTACAAAGTAAGAAGAAACCAGTCACAATCCGAGTCAAAATAAGTTTCAGATGTGCAGAAGTCGACATAAAGCTTTGCCTCTTTCACTTGGCAGCAATCAGTTATTACTCATGCTTTGTCTTGTGAACTGGCAATTTACTTGCAGGCTTTTTGAGGTTTTTCAAATTGATTGTGAGGTTGCTGGAGGGGAACTTCAAAGTCTTTGTGAATAAAAGACTGTATATGTCATTCTGCGTACTCCAAGTCATGAATCTTTTCTTCTTCTTCTTCCTCTTTCTTAGCCCAGTCTTCAATTAAATTGTGAAAAGAATGTGATAGAAAGCATTTCCTTTGCTTTAAGAGTCAAACAGTTGTCAGAGTTTCTGTGGTTTGAATTTCCAGATGGAGGTGCCCGTCTATGGATGCAATTCAGTAAAATGTCACTACTTGGTTTGTAGCGCACAGGTGATGCCGCAGATTATGCAGGTTTCAGTTCTTCTGATATACTAAGAGTCAACCGAAGAGTCAAATATCAAAGGAGGTCACAGAGATGCTGACCAAGTGAATGTGATATGGTCTTTTGATGGTAAGCAGAGTGGAAAGCGTCAAAGGAAATGTGAACCTTCTGTCTGTGTTACATAATACTTTGCACTCTAAATCACCATATGCAAAATAAAACCAAATGTATACTGAAAGCGATTTTGCAGCACGGATCATATTGTTCCAATTGTAAAGATGCAGCTTTGTTTATTTTCCGTAGTCCACCCGAGACAGAAAATTGCATTGCATTAACATCTGATGGAGGCATGACTATAGAGAGAATGCTTAAGAGAGGATTCACAATTTATTTGAGGACTAAAGGTCTTATACAGCAATATGAAAGCATTTTAGATGAGAAAGATGTACTGTGACAAAAGAAAGTTCAGCTAATCAAAGGAAAGAACTATAGAAGGAAAAGAAAGAACATTTACTCGCTTTCTTGCCAAGAGTTAGAAGACTGAGATCACAGTGAATATGCAGCTGGTGCTAGAAGCAGGCTAGCTAAATGTAGCATAGAGACTGGAAAGAGCTTACCTGGCTCTCTCTGAAAATCCACCTTGAGCAGCTCAATTAGCTCAATATATCTTCTTTAACTTCTATAAAAACCAAATGGTAAAAACAATAATTCACCTTGCAACTGATGAACATGAACATTGAGGTGCATTTAGCTGCTACAGAGACATAAATTTAGCTTGGGGGTTGGTGGAGACCAAATCAGAGCTAACAGGAAGCAATATATTGGCTTACATTACTCATGGGACCAAAGACATGAAAAAAAGCAAGTAAACTTCAGCTATAGCTCTTTTTTGTTTGTTTTTTTAAATGAACTTTCCTCTAAAGACTGAGCCAATAATTGGCAGCATGGATGAGCTGAGCTGGTGAACTGTCAGATGCTGTGAACAGGTGCTCACGGCTGGTCCAGGTCGAGTTGGACTTCAGAGACTGTTCCCCATTTATGAATCCAGCAGCCAACGTAAATTGTGTCCACACACACTTATGGTACTTGCTAGTGTTCAAACTGAAAGGCTGTAACTAAATTTAATAATTGCATGGCTCAGGGCATGTGGCTGTCCTTGCACAATGCCAAGTCTATTTTTGAGCTTGTTCCAGTGGTTGATGCCAATCTTGTCACTGATCTCAAATTCACTTCTGGCTGAGAGTGTACAGTCTAAAAAATGGAACCCTCAGCACATCATTTCTGACTATGCTACCGTAATGTGCCAGTAAGCAGGCAGGCAACCGACTCCACCATGATAGATTCATCATGCAACTCCCAGTGATGGGCTTTACAACTGTATCAACTCACTTATTCAAAACCAGTGTGTTTCCACTTGGTTTCTGGCTAACCTTGGTGTCAACAGTCCAGACTGGCTGCTTAATATTTCAGAGATATTGCTACCAATACCATTAATGACCTCAGGTTGAACAATCAGCCTTGATGATGGTGCCAAGCAATATGAGAGAATTGGTATTCATTGTGTCCTTTTCAACAATGAATTATTTATGGTTGCTCGAAGCTACTGCTGAGCTGGTGTAGAGAGGAATGACTGCAGCAGACTAAGGGGTGAGAGGAGAAACACAAGAATGTTAAAGGAAAAAGAGAGCCTTATCTCTTACTCTCATTAAGGCAGTGTTGAACAAATAGTGAAACACTTCAGCCGTCATTAATGGCTGTGGGTCATCTCTATTTCTGTTCTGGCTAAATGACGTTTACCGGATCAGAGCTAAGGTATCAAGTGGCATATCTTCTGTGTGTCTTAAGCTGTAAGATAATCATGAAAACAATATTGATCAGATTTTCAAACCAAAACCAACCACCATAGATTGTTTTCTGACCACATACAGATGAGCTTTTATTTCATTTAGTGAGATAAACGGTTTTTCCCACTAAAGAATATAGCTGAAATTAAATATGCACCTGAGCTACAAAGTGTGATTAACACACATGCAGCCTTAGAGCTACCAACCCAATATATTTACATTACTGTTGAGCAAAACCAAGACTAAAAGGCTCTCTGGGCTCTCATCAGGCACCTTGCACCAGAGGTTAGAAGCCCTGATAGATGGTGGGATTGCCTTCAGGCTACAGGGCTTTTTAATTGTAGCAGATTTATAGAACAGCGTTGCAACACGTCATGAGGGACTGCACAGTGTTAAGTAAGATCACGGTGGGCAGATCGGCGAGGGCGGGATTTCACACAGTGATGCCGCTGAGATTATTCTGATAAAGTCTGTTGTGGCGTAACCCCAGCTGTTACAGAAACCTTACCATTCCTCTGTTCTTTAAAAGATCTATAAATAGGAATACAACAAAGACACAGTTATGTTTAAGGTGGGAGCTTCAGTAATGTTTAATGACAAGACATTATGAACACCAGCAGATGTTTTTTCTTTATATGGGCCGCAGCTCTTGTGTTACACACTGAGCCTGGCACTTTTCACAATGTAGTGCGGATACAGCTAAGAGCAGACTGGACTGGGTGCTCCATGACTGCTCTTTTTTCTTTTATCTCTGTTATGCTTGGAAGTTCAAAAAGACCTAAATGAGGGACAATCAGGCAGGCTGGAGAATAAAAGGTGAGTTTTAATAACCAAACCAGAGCAGGCAGGGGCGAAATCCAAAAAACAAAGAAGAAGAAATACAAATGACCAAACTAATAACAAACCTGTGTGACACAGGCAGGAAACAAACGCTGAAGGGAAAACACATTGACTAAATACACAAGGGAGGCTAATGAGGGGCAGGTGAAACTAATCCGCAATCACAAGAGCGGGAAAGAGACAAAGCCAGGAAGTGAAACAAAACACGACACGATCCCTTTCAACATAAAACAGGAAAATAATAAACTAAAACCTAAAACCAGGACAATCTCATCTCAATACTCCATTCATGGCTCTGATCATATGGCTTGTTATGTAGCCTCTTCTGCTCACAGCTGGAGACCCCTGTGTTAACAAAGACAGGTGATGTCCGACTTCATGATAGTAATTATCCAGGATCAACCCAAACAGAGACAAACTTTTTTCCTCACCCTGAACAAACTCTGAAATAATGAGTTTCGACATGCGTGTTGTTTGAGTAATGAACCTCTATCTTGTCAGTCCACTTTCTGTCTGCCTCTTTTGCCTCTGTTGGTGGTCCCAGAAAAACGTCTTGAAGAGAAAATCTGGTCCCAAAATTGACAGAAGACACAAGAGTGTGTGACTATGTTGCTAAAATTGAAGCTGAAGGATTCATATCAAACAATGGGTCAATGTTTAATCTTAAAGCTCCTTCAAGGTTGAAGAACAACTGATGAGTTTAGCACATTTATTTCAGCTAACATCCACAACCCCAGTATAAGAGAAGGCTTAAGCAGATAGTTCATTCCCTTTGAATCGACGTGACCTTTTTCTCATCAAAAAGGATAGAAAATATGATATGTCTGACCTGACTTGTTTTCTAATTAACATATTAATGGAGCATCTATCCAGAAGCGACTATATGAGAATGGAGGGGGGGTACGGGTCATTGTGCATTCACTGTGTCTTATTTTCAAGCTGATAAGGCAGGTAAGGCTCAAAGCTTGACCACTGACATCTTTGAAGAAAAACAATTAGCTTTAGCTCATAAATATTAAGTAAGATGAGTTTGCAAGTCAATTGGACCCCAAAAGGTCCCCTAAGAAACAACATGGAAAAGACTTGATTTATATGGAGACAATTGAGCCTCTCAAACCATACAGTAACCTTTGCTGAACATATGTTCCAAACAAGCCTCCCTTTGGGTTTTCTGCTTCAGTTTTAGGGATAGAACAAACTGGGGTATGTCTTTTAGATAATCCTCCAGAGTGTCCCCAGACTTAGCTTTCAGCCCTGACTGTTGAACAACTGGAGCTTTGTCTGAATCCACAAGAGAGCTGGAAGAATCACTATTTGCTGAAAACCGAACTTCACTTCCCCG
Source organism: Chaetodon trifascialis (assembly GCF_039877785.1). Classification (NCBI taxonomy): domain Eukaryota; kingdom Metazoa; phylum Chordata; class Actinopteri; order Chaetodontiformes; family Chaetodontidae; genus Chaetodon; species Chaetodon trifascialis. Next base: position 22,635,562 of record NC_092060.1, read on the forward strand.
TCACCTCACTGCACTGTGTAGCTCTACCGTAGGTGACAGCACAGCTTTAACTTCAATGTGAAAATAGGTCTGTTGTTCTTCTCATTGAGAGCGCATTCTTTTTATATTCTTTACAGACTCTTTCATATTTCAAAAGTTTAGTGTACACACAGCTCTGCATTTTGCAAAATATCTTCTGACAGCTCTGAGCTAACAGATTAATGTGCAACACATCAAGAGTGTTGAAGAGCGCAATAGCAAGACCAACAGAGGAGAAACTTTACAGTCGGTAAAAGTAAATTCAGCACAAATGGTAATGGAATCAATCAATGGTGGATTTTTCTCTGTGTGCTTGTTAAAAAAAAATTGGTGGTTAGCTTTGAGAGAAGCTGTGCTCTTTGATTCAAAGCGACTCGCACTGAATTTTTTTTACTTATTGATCTTCGGAAAAGCTTGTTTTGCAATTCAATGCCATTGTTACTGCGCCGCAAACAACCTGATGTAAAGTGACATCTTCATTTGCAGTGATGTAAAATAACATAAATCCCAACAAATGCAACTAGAGATGCAGGCTACATGCTCATGGCTGTGTTATTCTGCCTTCTTTCCTCATTGTTCCTTTTTGGTGGTGTCACTTTTCTGGTCCAGGACAGTCAGCGCCAGAGCTGCTGGCATCACTGGCAGGCACAGGTGTGAGCAGTTAGCATTATTCAGCATCAACAGCCACCTGCTCGCAGCTCTCTGCTAGCCAGTGCCCAAAGTAGAATCTATTGTGGTAAAACCTGTGCAGACGAGCGCTCGCTTGGTAAAGGCGATTCATCAAAGTAGTAGCAGCCTCTGATGCGCCTCCCCCTGCAACAATATGATTGGCTTACACCTCCAGTTAGATGAGAATTAGGTGTCTACGCTTAATGAAGGGGGATAATGATTCATTTTTAACAGCAGTTAGTGACAGAGAAGGCTAATTGCTTGTCAAGGTAATGGCGGCATTTGGAGCCTTGAATGAAAGAACACATTCAGAACTGATTGCAGGAACACTTCACTGTGGACGTGAGGCCAATTTCTCTTGACACTGATGTCAGGACAGCGAGGTCCTTCACTCCTGTGCAAATTGTGTTGGCAAGGAGGCGCCTGAGCTTTACACAAGAGACTAAGAGCTGATGTTTTATTGTTTCTGAGTAATCAAACTGCAACCCTGCGACGTGGATACTACTAGAACTAAACCTGTCAAGCACTGCTTCATTTTCAATTTGTCATGCTCCTCTCACCTTCTTCGTTGTAACTTCTGCTGTCAGGAATGATTTAAACTTTTTCAGAGGTTTCCTTTTCTTCCTGAGTTGGTGGCATTTATTTATTTCCTCCTCTGTTTTGTGAGAAAATTCAGGCAGGTGATGCCAAACTGCATCCTTTCTGCGACGCTGTGTGATGTATGTTTATGTGCACGTGTGAAAATGAGAAAAGGCTTGGAATGATTTCCCCGTCTTTCTAACTGGAAATGGATGCAAAGAGAACATGTGGCTATAGGCTGTTAAACAAGGTGCACAGGCTCCCTGCACTCTCATAAAAAAAGCAGGAGGGAAGCTCTTTTCCAAGCCTGACTTTAGGGAGCTGTTTGATTGAGAATGCTGAGTCGAAGACTGTCAGCGGTCTCCAACTAACTTGACAAATTGCCAGAGGGAATTTGAGTATATTTGATTATATATTCAACATCACTGTCATTTTTTCTTACTCATCATGAAAGATTTTTGACATGATCTGCAGAGGATGAAATGGTTTTTAACATGTAACGTGAGCTCACAAGAATATTACTCAGACCTGTCAACCCTTGTGTTTTTCTGGGATCCTCCTCTGTTTCACCCCTCTCTCCTCCTGCCCTCATATTTAAACATTTTCTCATACATCTCCTGTATTTTTTACCTTTCTTAAAAAAGGCTGGCAGGAGGCATAACCGCCAATTTGATGTTTGCCACATTCCCCTCCGGTACAGCAGGTGGCACTATGTGGAGCATTTGCTGTAACATCTAGTGATGAGTCATTCAAATGCCACCCACCAATAAAACAACACTTATAACAAGAAGAAGACACATGAGAGGGATGGAGTACCTGTCAAAAAGGCTAAAAATTTGTGCAAATATCTCATCAGATGGGAGCAGCCTTATCCATAATTCATGAGGTGCAATGTCAAATGCTCTTTGTAAATACGCCACACAGATTTTAGTGAATCACATGGAGGGAGAAGCAACAAACCTGGCAAACATAAGCACACCCAAGAGAGGCAGAAACATCCACCAATGACCATATTCAAACTATCTCTGCATCCATTTTCACGATCACCCTCTTCGACCAACTGTCTCACTCATCAGTGGCCTCTCTCAGGATCACAACTGAAGCTTAATGTGTAAGTGATGTGTACAAATCCTTCAAGTAATACATGAATCAACTAAGCGCAGATGTGTTTTCATTTAAATAATGCAGGGATGTTCACAGCATTTCACTTTCAGCCCGGTATCTAATTCTGACCGCCTAATGAAGTCACTTAATGTCAGAACCCTTGTTGCTATGCTGCTTTGAAGTGGTTGCCTGGTGGTGACTTTAAGATACATCGTGTGCAGCCTTGACTATGTTTTAACAGTATGTATATGTCTAATAAGGTATGCAAGGCATGTGCTGCTTTCAGTGTCCTTGTATTTTTTGATGAATGCCAACTTACATGCCTCTTCAAAACGTTTCAGAAATATTACCTGTTGCTTATAGCTAGTGGTGCTCTCCTTTGTCACAAAGAAACTCAATAAGCAGAGACAAATGAAATCATTTCGTCAAGCGTGAGTTGTTTGTAAAGTAAATTAGTTGCAGATGGACATGGCATGACCAGTTGTACTCTCGCCAAACAGTGCAGCTATGGCACAAAGCATTTTTATGACACTTGCTCCCAATCTTCATTTAAAATTTGTTTCTGTGCGATTAATTATTGTTGCCGACACTTAACGCGTTTCTTGTGGGACTCTGCACTTCCTCTTTCTATTGTTTAGCATGTAAATGAGGAGTCACTTTCCACTTTGGAATGGTTTTTCTGGTCACCAACAATGAGACCTCTACCAATTAAATACTGGAATCGCTTGAATTGTTGTCAAACCCTGATTTTATTCCTCAGACCATTTCAGCCTTTGTTATTTTGTTTTTGATGGGATCCATTTGTTATGTCTGGGCATCTGCTTTGCAGCGTGGAGTCTCTGCCAGCTTTCAAGCAGACGTCTGCTTCTGGCACTGGGTTGTTGGTTCCTTGAGCGAATGAAAGCATGACAGTGCCTGTCATGTCTTAAATGCGTCAGCGGGGACTCATTAACTAAACAAATCTGTGCCATTACCCCGCAGTCCAACATGAGTTCCAGCCTCAGTGAGTGAGAGGAATTGTAAACAAAGGGCCAACTGGTCTCACGAACAGCCCCTCTCTAAAGATAGATTAAAAATCGTCTTCCCCCTCTCATCTCGGCAAAGTGTGCGGTGGTCGCCGTCCTGACGCTGGAATTCTCTCACACCTCAGCGGTTTGGTTCAGTTCAAACAAACTCAGGCATTTCCCGTTTTACTTTGGTTCATTTGGGCTGATGTTAAAGCTTTCAAACTATGGTGCGAAGTAAACAACTGGACGGACACCACCTGAAAACATGGGTCTCTGATTGCAAGCTGACTCTGGTTCAGTTTGTTAGTGGTGTGAAAGCGAAGCAGTGGGATTTAATGCCAGATATATGATTTCATTTTGACTTCAAAAGCTAAACCACCATTAAATCTGTCCTCTGATATCGGGAACTGTTAGGGAAGCAATTTTATAGGCAATCTTGTAAGTGATCTGCATAACTGGTACATTTTGCTAACCATGATAATACTTGAGACATGTCAGCATGAGACTGTGTGGATTCATCCTGATCAGTCATTAAATTTAGTTTACATCAAGTTGCCTTGTGCTTGTGTATGTGGTCAGTTTTTCATTGAAAAGTAAATGAAACACAGTACAAGACGTCTCCTCACTTTGAGGTCGAGTTGTATTCTCGACAAATAGTGGCCATAATGAGTTATTTCTTCATGAGCTTTTTATAACACTGGAGACGATAAACACGCGAGGAGCAGTAAAGTGCTCTCTGTTCACACTGCTCAATGTGGGATCATTTAAAACAAATAGAAAACAGCTCGACTGAAACATTTTCAGTAGTCGCCTCCTCTTTGTTTAGTTTGATACCAAAGCTTAGTACAATCGCTCAATATTGTACTTTAGTTTTGAAGTACCTCCACTTGCATATTTCCATTTTCTGCTACTTTCTATTTCTATTCCACTGCATGCTGGAGGGAATTATTGTGCTTCGTCCTCGACAAAATTTATTTGACACCTAGAGGTAATTTTCAGATCAACATTTGACATTAAAAAGCAAATGCTCAGTTTATAAAATCCAATAAATACAGTTAAAGATTAAACCTTTTTATTTGTCCTCGATTAAAAACATCTCTGATGAGTTCATGAGTGGTTTGTGGTTCCACCACAGAAACATTTCAGCTTTTAAATAACTGTTCAAATGATCCAATATTTCCCCCCAAAAAAGACTAGAGAAAGGTCCAAAAACTGAAAGCAGGTTTTTCTGGCAGAATTCTTCTTTCCTCTCCTCTTAATCAGCTCATGACCTTTAAGATTTATCTTGTGAGCCTTTGAAGGGGCCTGACACCTCGGTTGGGAAGCATTGGACTACACCACCGTATTATATTATATTACTCTACTTTAAGTACATTTTGCAGATAATACTCAAAGTACTTGAACTTGAGTAGGATTTTGAATGCAGGACCTTTGGTTGCATTATTGTAGAGGTGCTTTTACTTAAGTACGCCTAAAATATCTGAGCCACTGTGTACCTCCTGTGAATCCTTCCTGTAATTGCTGTTTCTCCTGATACATAAGAATATGTTTAGGAGAGAACACATTCAGAAATGAACATTTTGCCCACACATGCTTTTGCACTACTCACAACAAGCCTATGCTCTCAGTGGGAAGTGTACAAGAAGTTCCTTCTTGCTTCCAAGTGAAAGGGATGGGGTACTTCATCACACAGATAAGAATGCAGACTGAGGCACGGCCACAGGAAAGGTAAGGAACCAGAGCCTTGCTTGTGAAGTATGGATTAGTTCTGGTAAAGTTAGTATGATTAATCCAATGCTGAGGAGCTGGTGCGGCGTCAGTTGCTCTGCGCCTCGCTGGGCTGCTGTTTCCCTGCTGTGCAACCAGTCAAGATGAATGGGCTCAGATGTGTTGTGGTGTTGAATCAAGCTTCTCTATCACAGTGTGCGCATGTTGACTTTCACTGGTAATTTTGTGTTCATGGAGGGGTCCTCTGATGAGTGTTTGAAGCAGGTTTCTGGCCTCTGTGCTTAATATTCAAGGCACAGCTGTGATTTGTCTGTTTTCTGCTTGTATGAAAGGCCCACTCAAAACATTTTCAGATCAGTGAAATAGTTCATTCTCCGCAGCTCTTCATCACATTTTTTGACTTTGTACACGTTCTACCTGGTGCAAAATTACATAAATTATGATGAAATGTTTGATCCTAAACACACTTTATCGTCTGACTCACTTCCCATCCTGTAAATTTGCTGTAAAACTCAAAAGTCACATCATATGCGGGCACGTTGTGTCGCTTTGAAGCAGAGAACTGAAACCTAAGAACATACATGCTCCCCATTTGCATAGCAGTTCTGTGACAGCATTTCATTTTCAAAGCGGAATAAATGTAATATCTTTACATTTCAAGAAGAAAGTTGGATCCTCTTCTCATGGTTAATTTGTATGTTTAATGGAATATATGCGCTTGGAAAGACTGTTAAAGGATTCTCACTGGAGCTACGGTATGTATTTGCCCCACTTTCATATATAAGCTGAAATCTAAACATGCTCTTTATAGTCAAAGACAGATTACAGAAGCACATGCTGGAATTTTCTTCTCCTATATCCTATGCCATTAATACTGATTACACGTTTGTTACTTCAGGCTTGTAAGAAGCCCTTTTAAAGGAAAGCTCATCTGACAGAATGAATGAAAAATCTCAGTAGCATAGGTACATTCTGAGAAAATTGGTATTTTGGCTGTGATGAATGGATGCTGCTGATGTTGTTTTGTGTGGGCTTCTTTCATCCTGCACTGCCTTTTGAGAAGCGCCTTTGTAAATGCCAATTCAGCGTGGACAACTGTGATTTTCAGAGGGTTTTCTTTGCCATATGGCACTGTATTCTTCTCTTCTCCTTTTTGACTCAGTAGGAGAAGTTGTGAACAGATGTGCTCAGGGATAATATGCCTTTTAAGAGAAACCGCTGCACTCGCAAAGAGCTCCTCATGTGCCAAATTTTTAATAGAACAATGCAGATACCATGGCTGCTCCAGCATCCTTCTGAATTGGGCTCATAAGATGTCATACATGAAGACAGGATAGACATACTGTCAAAATCTGCACTGCTGTCAACACAAATACACGCTTCTGTCGTGCATATAGATTCTTTACTGTACACAGTTGCATATCAAAACAAAAAAGACTGGAGCACAAAGAGGACCACTACAGCTTCTGTAAACGGATGACCACAGTGAACATAATGTGAGATTTGTACATTTATAGACACAGACTGACAGAGTGCAGCGTTGTAAACTATTCTTCCAAAACGATAATATTGAGTTGTTTTGGACGTGCGAGCAAACATCCTCCGCCAGTGCGGTCCATTGGCAGACAGCATCACATCACTTGAAGACCTCCTCGTAATATCCCGGGTGGTTTTAAACATGTACTTGTCTTTTAGGTAGACAGATGCTCGATTACAAGGTTTCTTCACTACTGTTGATGCACTGCTTCTATGAGAGGGATCTCTGTTTTGTGAATGCACCCTGGTGACATGGAAGGAAATGCATTCAAATAATTCATACAGCACTGCAACATCGGTGCTCCTCCCTAGCTTGCGTCACTCCACACTTGCCCAGCATCAACCTTGTTAGCTCTGCTTTATTCCCAATGCTTTCTTCAACCAATCATCTCCCCTCCTGTTCTCCTGGTTCATTACATCATTCCCTTCACCTGAGCTTCTCCATCCATCTCTCCACTTGCACCTCATCTCCTTGTCAGTTTAGTTTGTATTAAAGATCAGTTTTCAGTTCAGTCTTTGTCGAGTTATCTGCTTGGCTTATCTGTTCCTGCGTCTCAGTTTCTGTTCATGTTCAATAAATTGTCTGTTTTTGATCCTCTCTGTCTGCCGTCTCCTGCATTTGGGTCCATCTCCTACCCTGCTCACATATTTGTCTTTTAAAATGGTCACTGGATGAGATTAGGCAATCTTACTCAGGATACATTCAGACTGCAAACCAGATGCATTTTTTTTTTTTTTGCAAATGATCATATCTAATATTTGTGTCCAGACATCACCCACCTATCTGCATGGATTACTGTGTTAACAATGCTGGAGTCAGTAACTACAGACGCTGACAACACAAATTTTTTAATGTGGGACACTGGAAACGGAGATTTGGCATCTCACTCTCCAAACAATTGTACAGTCAAGTCACATTGCAGAAGAACGTTGATTCATCACTCTGAGTTTAACTTTGTGGTTGCATGATGCAAAAGGCAGTTTGAAGTCCAATTTGAGCAGCCAAAGCAGTGGTGAGACACATCTGCAGAAATCTGATTGTAAACACAATTCAAACCACCTCCAAACCCAAACCCAAACCCTAACCTAACCGTTTGCCCTTATCTAACCCTAACCCTGATCTGATCAATCTGGATTCCCCCAAAAATGGATTTGGACTGGCAGCCTGAACAAAGCCTTAGAGTCAGAAACTCTTGATGTAACTTGATATGGCAGACCACCTCTGAGACACGGACCAATCATAGCTTCCTGCTACTCACAACTTGCTGTTGTACCAGGGTGATCAGTAAGGTGCCAGTGACCGACTTCACTGTTCTACCTGCCAACAACAAGTGTGTAAGTTCTTTTCAATGGTGATTTTATGCAGGGAAGTGAACCAGGAACCATTTATTGTTACTGAACAATCAAAGTGGGATCTGTCTTGTTCCTTTCCAGTTTGTAGAAATGAGACGTATGGTTGCGTTTATGTGCAAATGAAACACAGGTGTGTAATCACAGATGTGATTAATTTGGCGTAATGCTTCTAGCCAGAGGATGAGTCTAATGGTTACATGTTTGTTAAAATGAAAATAAACATTGCTCTTTTGCTTGTTGTTTACAGTTGTGCAAAGAAGAGCATATGTGCACCTCTGGGCTAACATCTTCCACCATGATGCACATCAGGGGATATCATGGACCATTATCCGGCTGATATCATGCATTGTAGTCTGATGTTGGTATAAGCCTTTATCAACATCTATGAGCCTAGTTAGCATCTCTACTTGCTGCCCAGTTTCTTTGGCAAACATGAACTACTAAACACTCACTGAAAACGATAATAGGCTGTACTAAAGGAAGTGCAAGGACCAGAACCAATAAGGATTCTGAACACCAAGCATCATACAGGAAGTCATACGTTCATGTTTGTGATACACAAAGCAATTGTGCAGTTGCCTGAAAATTCACACTTCAAAATAAAAACCCTTATTCCACTACAAATGATTCCTGCTATTAAGAGAAGTGGTGTACATTTTTTTCTATTAAAATTAAAAGCTCCTGGGTCCTCCTCTTAACTGAGACAAAAGCTTTAAAGTCCTCTTTTCTCCCATGATGATCTTGTTTTTGTAATTTCCTCTCATTAAATTAAATGGGCTCTGGCACAGTACGTTTCTCAGAACCGCCATCAACATTAATGGCAACAACAATGAAATGCTTTGACGTTTTCCTCATGAGATGTCAAGCCATAAAACATGTCTGGGAAGGCTCTGTCAATCTCACTACTTCTGACCAGGTTCCCACACAAAGGAAACCTGTTTGGAGTCAGGACCTTGACAACACTGCTTGTGTTCCTGTCCTGTTGGCCATTATTCACTGTGACAACTAAGCTACATGTAATGAACAACTTGGGCCCTGTGCTGGAGCTGAAGCTAGGCCTATCCTAATTTGAGATAGGTTATTGATCAGTGGTCCTGAACCATTAGCCCTCTGCCTGGATTTCTGGTATGCAACAAATACGATGGACAGGATGCTGAGGCTGCGAGAGGGCAGGCAGAGGGAACAAGGACGATGTGGATAAATGGGACAGGTGTGCTGGTCAGCAGAAGCTAAAAATTAATTAATTCCACACATTTACTATTGTGGTGCTTTACAAACCAATGGGATCAAGGAGGGTTAATAGAAACAAGATTAAGAGTCTTCAGCCATGGTTGGCCCAGTTAGTGGCTCAGGGGGAAGCCCTTCAATTACCTGCTGTTCTGAAGGTATTTCCTGAGTCTTCAAAGACTCTTCTGACCATCTGATAAAATGCTTTCAACCAGTTTTCCGAGTTCTGACTCAGTTTCCTTATCCAAACAAAGATGGATGGTTGTGGTGGTGGTGGTGGTGGTGATGATAAATGGATAACAAGCAGAGTAAGAAACGGGTTAAAAGTCTGTGCTATCATACTTTCTAGGGTTTTTTAAACATCACCAGGAAATTATCGTCCAAAGAAAAGGATTTATCTCTATGACTCAAATGTAATGCCCATACATTAAAGGCAGAAATTAGGGCTTCAGCCACAGCGGCTCTGTGGGGCTGTACTAAGGTACAGTGTTGCTTTGAGTTAAATTCTAATGTCAGAAAGCTATTATGCTCAAAATGACAGTGCTAACATGATGGGGATTAGCATTTACGATGTTCCACACATTAGCAAGTATTGAACCAATTATAAGCTTGACCTTATCACTGGTGCTTTAAGGAAAGTCAAGGGATCACTGCTGTCACTGTAAATCATGGAACCATGAATGTTGTCACATTCTGTCCAATCCTCGTCCGACATGTCAGTCAGGACCAAAATGGTGGACGACCGTTTGACCCCCGCTGCCATCCCTACAGCCATGCTGCTATCGTGGCTTGTTTTGTGTCTGATAGATAAAATGTCATTTGTCAATCAGATCGCATTGTTTTCTTACAGAGTCCACATGATTGATGGGCAACAAGTCTCTACGCACTAAACTCAATAGTTTTACTGAAAACCAAAAACGCACTTCTGATGAGACGTCAATCTTCTTGGGCTGTTTAACCTAAAGAGACAGCTGTGGAAAATGATTTATGTTGTGAGAATAGTGAAGGGAGCTTTGTGGAACATGTGACCTTTCCGTCCTGTGTGGAATATGTTAGCAGTGAATTAATGATTCAGATTATAATCACTGATAAATCCAATAATTCTGGTCATCATGAGACCTTCTCAATTGGCCTCTGATAGCTTTTGCATTTCTTCCAGGTCATTTTTTCCAATTTGAGTGCTAATTATAAAGTCACAGTGTCTTCCCCAAGCGTTGGAGGCTGTCTCTGGCTCGCACCAGCTTCTGCAGCAAGAAGGTTGCACTTGGTGGTGAAGCAGATGTAAAGCAAAAAAAAAAAAAAAACATCTTATATTTTTCTTTTATCTGTGGTTAAAACCAAACAGTGACCCTTATTAACCACTTGTCCCTGTGTCCTTGAACTGGTGGCAGTGTGGATAAATTGGAGTTCCAGGGTTCATATATTGTGAAGATGGGTTCAAGGGAAAGCTTGAGAGATGCAAGCAGAGTGTGTGTGTTTGGATTATATACGTGTGTGTCTGTGTTTGTGTTCACTGCTTAGGAGGTTAGGTTCCACCTCACTAGAGGTGGGTCTACAACGACAGGTGGATTGTCCAGATTTTACAGCACAAAGAAGGTTTTGCTGGCAACATTTCTGCTTCGCAGCAGATAACGGTGTCATTGTCCCCCATGAGGAGGTCTTTCCTTAGATCTGAGAAGAGCTCCCTCTAATCTGTGTTAACCCCCACAAGCTCCATCTCTCACCTATTCCTTTGTGCTGTTTCGACAATATCTTTGAAGGCTTCAATCAGTTTTTCTATGTAGATATCAGGACCTGCTGTTCCTGCGTTTTTTTGTTCTTGGCTGTCTGTCCGTCTAAAGCAAGCTGCTGATGTGGGTTCATCAAAATGTACCAGCATGTAGCATCAGATAAATAAACACAAAAAGCACACAGACACATCTCTCTGTGTCTCAAATCACACAAAATTGAGAGCCCTTTTTAATTTAGGTAAAGACAGCTAGTATGCAAATACATGAAATCTGCTCTTTTGTTTGATGGCCAGCAGTCCAGAGATCAAAAACAGAGAGCACAAGCTGGGGATGTCTTTATTTTAACGCCTCACAACTACAGGCGTGCAGACGTGAGTGGAAAATTACAGGGTGTTTAGAGCGTTAACATTTCACTTAGGCTGAAACACATATGACATGTCCCAGAACAATACAGACTCACACGCGTGGGCACAGCAGAGATTAACGGAGATTGTAAGAGAGGGGAAGATGGTGAGAGACAAAAAAGGCAGAGAGGGATAGAGGGGATGAGCGAAAGAGGGGGTTGCAATAAAGATCAAACGTGGAGTGGTGATTAAAACTGGGGTAGATTTAGAGAGAATCAAATGTGAGCTTCCATGAGCGTGATTAGAGCACATACTAACTGATGATGGGTATCTTTGTTTATTTTAGCTACATTTAGCCTGATATCCGTCATCTCCTTTTCATCATCTCTGATCCCTCCGTCAGTTCACCCTTCTCTTTCTTATCCTCACCCTTGTTTAGAGCATCTTTTTTCATTCACCACAAACAGCTGAACTGTCCCTGTGGCTTATTCTGATGGACTCTGGCATGTGTATGTATGACATCATCCACCCTCCTGTGTCTCTGTCAACTAATTGGACCTCTCTGTGGCCTTTAGGGACTCAGACATAATTAAAGCAGAGAGATGGGAAGTGTTGAGTTCAGGGCTGCTAACCACACCCTCTTAATTGGTGAGAGTGAAAGGTGGAGGGCAGGGCAGAGGGTGCCGGATTGGTCGGATTTGGATGTGTCTGTGCTTTCCTCTATCAGCTGTGACGGGCACTTGAATGTTGCATGAGGAGGAAAGTGACGGTAATGAACCCGGAGCGTGTCTGATGCATAATTACCAGAGAATGTGCATTCTGAGCCATAAGCAAAGAAATGACGTGGGCTAAACTAAGACCATGTTCAGGATGGTTAAATTTGAGCACATTTTAAGGATAATTCCTGTTTATTAAAACTTGGTTCTTGTTTTCAGTTTCAGCCATGATTTCTATGAGTTCTGAGGGCACATTAAACTTAATTAAAGGCCCTGAGTCAGCTTTTCATTATGAGCACAAGAACAAACATTTTGCTGGCAAAGTTAAGACAGTTTGTGTTATTTCACAGCCGCTGTCTGTCTGTGCTATTTTGTCTGTAAGGTGATGTCACATACTTCCATGCACCAATCAGGATGAAGCGACATTTCTATCAGAATCTGATGACAGCTGTTAGCTTACATTGCCAGACCACTGTCAGCTATACAGATGCCGATAACTTGCCTCTGACGCTCATTCCTGAATGTTGTTGTTGATACCAATTTCATGAGATTCATTTCAATGACAAAAGAACAACATTAGATTTTACAGAATGATTACTCACTTTGAAGCAGGAAGCTGTTGAAAGACCTGAAATCAGCTGGAATTTTTTTTTTTTCTCTGCACACTTTAATCAAGCAGGATAACTGGATTAAAATGAAGAAACTGGACTGTCTGTACAGTATTGGACTATATGAGCATATGAATAACTGTCAGTATCAATAACCAACCATACATGGCAGCCATACGCCATTGAAGCATCTAGTTTGCCCAAGCCAACATGATGTTTGTGGTATTAGGAAGTAGTGGTAGAGTGAGACATCTTATTTTCTCTTTGCTAAACAGCAGTTAGTCTGAGAATCATCCACGCTGTCAGCTTCAGGACCTCGGTCTGTGAACAGCAGCATGTTTTCCATCAGAAACGCTCTCTGCCTGGACTCCGGGTTTTATCCATCCTCGCAGTGTCGAGGAGAGGATGCACCAGGGGACGATGTGGTGAATGGACTCACCACTGAGCAGATGCAGGTTAGCAGCTAAGAAGCAGCACAAAGTTCAAAAATATATCAGTGCAGATAAGCACCTGGCAGTAAAAAAGAAAAATAACGGTGAGTCCCATCTCTGGGCATAATGTGGGGTTTGTAATTATGCAAGTATGCTGCATGCTGACTGGCTCGCTAATGCTGATGCATCTACTTAGTTGCTGATGTTTGTTACTGAATGACGAGGCATTTTTTGATATTTAATATTGCTGAAAATAACTCTAATAATCTCTCATTCGGCACAAAAAACTATGTGCACAAAAGAAGCCACAAGCAGTTCAGCTAGTCAAATTAATTTTATTTCTTTAGCCTAAAATATTTCAGATTCAAAGTTGCCTTGACAGGCTTTACAACGTATGACACCCTCTATCCTTAGACCCTTAATTTGGACAAGAAAAAACTCCCCCCAAAAACCCTTTAACAAGAGGGAACGTCAGTCAACTTGAGTCCCTCCAAACACCCACATGCGATACTCATGTCATTGCAACATATATCCACCTCCGCCTTTCTTCCTCTTTGTGGGGAGTGATGCTTTTATTACTCGTGTAGTGTAGAGATGACAGGAAACAAGGGGAGAGAGAGAGAGAGAGAGAGGGAAAGAGAAGGGGGATGGCATGTAATATTTCCAGCCAAACAAGACCTGGGAACACTACCGGTCAGCACCTCAGGCCCTCAAAACCAGAACAACCCACAGTGATGCCTTTTCATTATGGCGGTACAGCAGTCATCAGTGCCCTGCTCACTCTCTTGCTGCATACCTGCTGCCGCTCCACTCGCAGCGCCACAGCTGCTGCTGCGGCTCATATAAAGCATTTCAAAAACCTCATCTCCATCCCAGCATCCACCTGTAGCCTCTGTTCTACATTCTCCTGGAGGAAACCTGATTATTGTCACTCCCTCCTGTGAGCTTGGTTTTCATCGTTGGGGGTTGACAAGGTCAGAGTCTTGATGCAAAATATGAATGCTGAACTCATTCCACATACCAGTACATGTAAAGTTCAAAGCAGCACCAGGCAGTCAATCTAACCTCTGATCTATGATGCAATGATAATATTATAATAATAGAGAATTACCCTTTAAACACAAGTATCCTCACCGGATATGCTTTACTAATATGTCTATTTTCCCATACTTACCCATTGGATGATAAATGCCGTATGTATCCGTCAGCCTTGTGTTAATGTTGTCTAACAGCCAATGTATGTGATGCTTATGTGCACAGATGGCACATTTGGTGCCAGATACCACGACCAGCTAGCTGCACAACAAAGCTGCCAAAGTGCATTAGAGAGCCCACTCACTGTCACGGACCTGTTGCGTTGTGGAACTTGATCCTTGTGGCATTTTAATGTGAATTTGGACCCCCGTGTGATGAAAAGAAATAATTTAGCCTGCCCTCGTTGCTATATTGATGATGTTTTATGTTCGGGTGACCTCCAGACACTGAGTGATGGTTTGAGGCCCTTGCCATTGACAGGGATTCGGCAACACAGAGAGGTTAAGAGCTGTTATTACGTGCCCAGCATGAAACCCTTGCATCAGTATTCATGCCGGGGGGAGACCCTCTTGAGACCAACTGGCCTCTATGTGGACTTAATCCAATTTACTGAATGCTGCTGACAAAACGCCAATCTCTTTCCTCCCCGTCTAAGAAAATAAGTAACTTAAACACAAGGTTCCTGGAACATAAAACACCTCAGTAACACTTTATCTTTCTTGTTACCACTTCTCTCTCTTTCCCCCCAGTACATTGCATCACTCAAACTGGTGAATGCCAGCCCGTTCACTGGGACAATGTGGTGCTCGGCTAATGAGGTGTGGCACTGACGGCCTGGAGAATTGCCTCAACCTTCCTGGTCCAAATGATCACTCGCTAATCACCAATGAATGAGAAGGTACGGAGAGGAGTCATAGAACAGATGATGGGAAATAATGAGAATTAATGATGATATGGCACAAAGGACAGAGAGAGATAGAATAGACAGAGACGGTGAACCAGATGACCACATAGAAATATCAGGAGAAGCAAGCCAAAAAGACAAGCATGTGTCTCTCACAACAATCTGCTCGCTGTCGTTAGTCAGCAGAGGCCAGTGGAGTTAATGAAACCCACAGATGTGACATTTCCTGGCAGAGCTACAAAACCACGATTCATTGATTTCAAAATGGAGGAGACAAACACCACTGCTGTTTGTAAAGGAACAGTTTCATATTCACTGTCTTGCCCAGAGTTAGATAAGAAGATTGATGACACTCTGAAGTCTGGACAGTAAATATGAAGCGACAGTCAGAAGATGGTTATCTTAGCTTAGCATGAATATTGAAAAAGCTAGCCAGGCTCTGTTCAAAGACAACCCACAATAAAACCACCTTACACTTTGATTTTTGTATGGAATGACCAATCAAGATATTTCATGTTCATTTGTGAGTTTTGGAGACGAGTATTACCTGGCTAGCCTTTTCCCCCAGCTTCCTGTCTTCATTCTTAGCTAAGCTAACCATTTCCTGTCTGTAGCTTCTCATTTAACTGATGCAGGAGGGGCAAGACTCTTCTTTGAAGGTGGCAACTTCAGCAACTGAAACCTCTCACTGATTGGAAAGAACATAACAATACATCATGCTAACACTATTTACTTTGTGCTGTTACATGTGGGACATCGCACATTTTCTGCAAAATGCAGAGATGCAGAACGTAGAACAGAAGCTAAATCCCTGAGTGTGTTCTCTGCTCAGAAGAAGATGTGAAGGAGTTGTGAAGATTTTGTGGAGACAGTGGAACCCAACTGTGATGTAAAGCTCATGCTATGTGTGGAAATACAATAAGTGGCTTTATTTGATCTACACAACTCTCAGAATCCGAGATCTTCAACTATTTTATTATATATTCCAAAATCAGGTTAGCTTTCATGATTAAATGGTTGTACCAATGGTGAGAACACACCAGGGGGGTTTGATAAAGAGAGTAATTTATCACTTTTGATATAGGTTAGTTATCAATGCTTCTACATACCACAGTAAGTTACCTTTAATAATCAATGTTCCTGAACTTAATTGAAAATTTAGATGGGTCTCTCTAGAGTTATCAGCTAATCTGTAAATTTAGCCTCAGGTTGCAAGGAGCATGCCTCTTTGACTGAGGAAATGGCTGCTGTGACGTTTTCTGTGATGGTAAAGATTTTTCCTCATTTCTGAAGGAAGTGGAAATGTTCTGGCAGGAATTACTTTGATTTATTACACCCCCACTTTCAAGCCACCCAGTTCACTTTGCCACAGAGGACTGTTGTGTCGTTAATGCACAGTGCTATCTATAAAAGCCACAGAAGGTCTCCTGCATCTGTTAGGTATTCTGTCAAATTAGCATTTGATTAAATGAATATTCTGACTAAGCAAGCCATGGAGAGCACACCATTGTCTGAAAATTGACGAAATGCAAACATCATCCCCCAGGGACATGCAAATAGAATAAGAAAGCACATACTGGCTTTTATTCATTTCTATTGGTGACAGAGGTAATTGAATTCAGTCTGGAAACCATTAAGATTATTTATGACTGCCTTTCTTCAGAGGAAACATGAACTGTGACAGAGAGTCCTGTTTGGCTGTACATTTCAGCACGACCAATAAAGGCCAATGCAGCCAAGGCATGAAGCACATCTTGCTCCCCCAGTTGGGGATTTTAAATCTCTTTTCCTTCTTATTTTGGGTAAAAATAGACTGTCTTGGGCTTCAAGGTGTCATAAAGAAGAAACAACACTCTGATCTGCTTAGCACTCCCATTCAACCACGTGTTCCTGTCAAGCCACCCAAATCCCACCTGGCCTTGCTCGGTGACATCAGCATCTATTGATCAATAACAGTGTTTAAATTTGGCTTGTGCAACACATTTTTTCAGCTCGCAGTGACTTAATGGAGCTCTCACTTACATCACAGAGCACATATGACTTCATTTGAATGAGACTTTTGCAAACAATGACACCGGCGGTGGTAAAATGTAGTGCGTATTTTTCTCAAACACTTAAGGACAAATTTGAGGTACTTAAATTGAGCTTTTCCATTTCATGTACTATACTTGTACTGCACTACTCAGCTATGAGTCAGAAGAAAGTATAATAGTTTTTTCACCATCCACCAAGATCTTTTAGAAAAAGTAATGTTTTCTTTGAAGACTCCATTGCTCATTCTAGGAAGCTGATTGAAGAAATAAGTAAACATATATAGATTCCTTAGTAAAGCCTGTTACCTCTTATATTTGAACTGTGATCTCCTTCAGATTTAAAGCACTCTTGGTTAGCTATTCAAGCCCCAAGAGACCCTGAGTTAACAATATTTACAAATGTGAAAGGTCAGACAAGTTATGATAGTGGTTAGAAAAATAAGCATTAAACTCAAATGCCCTATTCTTCTTTTATTTTGCCCTTTATGCACTGTGTATAGCACACTAAAAGGCAAACCCTATTTCAAGCTACATTGTCCCAAGGCAGATGATAAATCACTTGCTGTTTCCATAATAAACTAAGTTAGAGCACGCTTTGACTTTTAATGTATTCATGCGTCAGATTATTTACTTTAATGCATTTCATGTGTAGTGTTGCTTTGACATAAAATCACTGCTGCAGAAACTGACTGTAAACATGCAATTTCCATATCCAGAAAATGGATGTGCAGATTGAGAAATCAACATTAGTTGCACCACGCCTCATTTATTTCTGCAATTACATCAAAGTTGCTTAAGAATCAATGCTGAGAACACGTTGCTGGGCGTGATGGATGCACTGTGTGCCTAATTCCTCTCCACTTTAGGATAGGTCTGACTTTCAGTTTATCTCTGACCTTTTTCTAGTTCCAGGGTGAAGGGACAGTAATTCAAAATCATTTTTCAAGGAGATGTTGGTGTCAACTGGTAAATATAGAATATCACCTTGGAACAAAGAACCATTTCAGACAGGGCATAGAGAAAACTATGGGTCATCTGTTCTCCAAGCATTTATCTAACTTTTCACTTTGAAAGGCTTTCAAATTATTTCAGCTGTCCTGCAGTGTTTGTAATGGTGTGTAATTTGGCAGGACACAATATCAGCCAATGCAACCACTTCACTCCCCTCAAAAATATAACAATCACCCCTGCCAAAACATTTTTGATAGCAGAATATTTGTACTTGTCAAATAAAATTGCTGTTCCTTTCTTGCTGCTGTCTCTCTGGGGTGGGCCTTTATGGTAAATGTGAAGAATATGGGAATTAATACCACCCGCCTAAGCACACAGTTGTGAAGATTTGGTGATAGAAGAATCCACAAAAGCTTCTCCCATGACAAAACTGATGGTGGAGAATGGCTGCAAACAAATATGCCGTACATAAAATAATCCACTGAGGGAAGATGATGTTCTACTAACTTGGGAGGAGATAATGCATTAAGTTAACGTGTTCCCAATTGCTTGGAGAACTGTTTCCAGGTGTAGACAACGGCTCAGTGATATTAGGCAAAGAGCCAACAAGACATTAGTGGTGAAGCACAGGGACAGTTCAGGTGCGGGAGGAGCATTTCTTAGGCCAGCACCTGACTTCTGTGGAGGATGAGACCAACTTCACAGCACACATGTTAATGATGTAAAGTAAAAATGTTGTATTTGTGACTCCGCTCCTCACTGTTCCCAGCTTAGGACTTGAAGATGAGATGGCAAAATACTAAGTGGCCACAAGTATCAAACAAATATGAATGAACACGTATTAATCCAATGAAAATACAATTTTTATGGCCCCAATACGATAGTCCCAAAAATAGATCCCTGCATCTTTCTCCAATCTTGTTGTGAACTAGGCTAATGAGTGCTAATGAGGACAGGAACAAACAACCCAGTTATCCAGTGCTGTGGCATCTTCCATAGAGTCCTCAACATCAGCTTGATTGTCAAAGTATGTGTACACATACAGGGAATATGACTCCAGTTTGAAGTTGCTCTCAGTGTACTTGCACACAGTTCTGAGAACAGTTTACAGGTAGCAACAATGACCAACAACATACAGTGTCTATATACAAACCAAGTGCTTCTGAAGTTCTATGTTCAGAAACATGGACATTGTCACACCTTTAAGTGACAATACATATTTCTGTAACCGCTTGGTGTTGCAACAAACTGAAAGCAGCATTCATACAAGATAGCATAACATAACAGTCCTGAACCCTGTTCAGGGTCAGACCTCTAATATCAAGCTCTGGCGAATGAGCGCTGTCCTTGCAACTGAAACTTGATTACTGCTGGAAACCTGATTGTTCTGTAAACCTCTTCTCATTCATTATAAAATGTTACAAGAACAGGTTTGTGCCGTCATCTTTTATAGAAAGTTTTTTCACGGGAAATAAGATAATTTCCACCATATTTCATATAAGATAAAATATAATATTATAATATAATATATTTAATTTTATTGTAACAGGTGATCAGTTGTCCAAAGTAGGCTGCATTCAGTCTTTCTCTTCATTTTCGTTATTGTATTTAAAAACAACCTACAGTATCTGCTGAGAAGAACTGCATTCTACTTCAGCCTTCACCACATGGTACATTACATCCATGTAAAATTGACACCTGCTACAATTTTTAACACGGGGATGCAACGTGTATCTGTCACCAAATTAAAAGCATAAAGTATATTTAAAGATGAATAAAACAAAGTAAGAAAGGTATTTAGGTCAGATGTACATAGAGGCACTCTCTGGAGAAATATTAGCCTCTTAAAAATCGAACTAAATATATTGCAAGCTGGCAAAACGCAATTCCTGTCAACATAGATTTTACTTTGAAAGTCAGAACCGGAAGTTTTCTTTAATCGCGTCGCTGTCTTGACAGTAGCATAGCGCGTGCCGTGAGGCAGGTGACAGCCGCTTACCGTTGACGGTCAGGCGTCAGGTCTATACCGGAGCTCTTCCTCTTCAGCCGCGGTGTAACAGCCAAGAAAGTCTCCGACCTGAAGGATTTATGTCAGACTGACAGACTTTCTCTCCTGTGGGACTGTTTCGTCACAGAATCTGCGACAGAGGACAATGTTTCTCCTGCAGTACGCCGGTAGGCTGGTCCGACTAACCTCTCAGCATCACATGTTACACACATAGCTAAAACATAAATAGTATTCATGGAAAATGTTTTTAAAGTTTGTTAGTATCGACTAAATTTTGACATTTATAGATACTTCATCACATTTTGTTGTGTTTTTCCTCCTCATGATGCGATTGTGTTCCCAGGGACCCCAACAGTTTATTTTGGTAAACAAGTGTTTTAGCTAACTTCCATATAACGTTATATGGATGTTAAGCTAGCTAACATAACGTTTCTGCTTCATGTCACATTCATTGTTGTGAGGATGGCCAATACGAGTTGCTGGACTATTCTCTTATATATAAGTTTGAATCAATCCTATTGACTAAAATTATTAATTTATTTTGTGTTTGTTTTAACAAATTATTAGTTAACAGTGATCTTAGCTGGGGCTAATTCATCATATCCTTCAATTTTTCCATGTTTAAACTTGTTCTCTGTTGTGTAAAAGTTTCCCTGTTAAACTTCATTACAGGATTACTTCAGTTTGTATCGAAATTCATCTGCCTCATTTGACTTTATAATGTGGTTTATCCCGTTTCTCATCCTGTGGGCGATGGTGAACTTGGGGAAAGTGTGGACTAAGTGTTGAGAAATCATTTGATTTGGTTTTTTTAGGCATCAACAAAGTCTAACTTTCAGACTCTCCACCCACATTTCTGATAGGTGTGCATTTCTGGGGGATCTCAAACCTCCCCTTTTTTGTGGGTCACTCACTCCAAAATCATAACAAGCCTCATTAGAGAAAGTCCTGTATATTCTCAGACAGTACCAAAATGATTATATGTAAGTAGTTTGGAGAAAGCATGATTAAAACAGACATCTATATACTTTAACCCATCAACCTCTAGGAGTTACTGATAAAATCAAACTATTTCTGTTGGTCCCCAGACCTCACTTTGGAAACTACTGAGCTTAGCCTTTAAATGCCTGTTTGATTAAAGTCATCCAGTGTTTGAAGTGGAGTGCTGCTGATTTTGTATTTTCTGTGCATTTATTTCCTAATTTGCCTGTGATCCTTTAACTTTAGTAAAGTAAAAGTATTAACTGCAATCACTGAGCACCGATAACCTCACCCCAGCATGCTTTCAGTTTTATTCACTTTGTTCACCATTTGAACTGCTTTGAGTTTGTAGTGCTGTGATTTATTTAGAACTGACTCCAGGTTTCTCACAGCCAGCCTTATGATGGATAAGTGCTCATGATCAAATGATTAGTTCCCTCAGTAACTAGCCAGCCAAGTGCTGAGAAAATGCAAGCAAACCTCTTGTGAAGGACAAACCCTGTACACACAGCTGTCCACTTAAGTCAGTGGTGCTGCTGATCTTTTGTGGACTTGATAATCTTTTTAGTGGACAAATGTTGCATTATGACAAGAAAATACTCAAGAAACCAGTGAGTAACATTGACTGTGTCAAAATAAACAACAGCTGCACCTATCGAGTATTTTCATCATCAATTATTCTGTTAGATATTGCACTTAAAGGTGCACACAGCTGTTTGCTCACAGCAAGTATCACTCAACCTGTTAAGACAGTTTTATAGTGTCGTCTGTGGCTCAGGGAGAGCTTTGTCAGATCTGAGAAAATAACCCAGATGGTCATCAGGGACATCTCACCTTGGCCTGGGAGATGACAAGTTTTTATCAGACAGCAGGGGGTGTGGAGTTTGAGAGATACAGCGTTTTACCTGGCAGAGAGTCTCTAATGAAAATACGCGACTGGTTCCATTAAAGGAAACATATTATCCAGTATCATCAGGTTTTATGGGAAAAAGTGTTTGAATTATTAAGTACTTAAACAAATGATTAATCGGCTATTGATTTTTGGTAGTAATTGACTAATCATTTCAGCTCCATGCAGAATTTAAAGTGAATGTTTAGCACATTAGCGTGATGTATTTAACTCCAACCCATCATTTGGCAGCAGGAAAAAGCAGATGAATTGATTTCTAAAACTGATGTCTTATGTTAATGTTTTCTGACTTCTTTAGTGATGGAACAGTCTTCCCCACTCTCGAAAATGTGATGGGCGACATCCTTGCATCCATCACTATAAGTGGAGGCTGAGTGGCCTCAGGAGCAACCATGGTTGAGTTAAAGTCTATCATTCCCTGTGACAACCATTTACCTCCACACTGCACCGATCCTCTCTCTGATCAATGAGCAGGACATTGTTGGATTGCCTTCAGGAGGGAGGCCTGTCAGAGAGGGCTGACAGAAATACTGAGAGAAAGAGATTGAAAGACTCAGAGAGAAACTATTGGATATCTGCTTTGTTTTGGGTTCACAGTGGCCCCAGGATAATGGTGCTAGTATAGCTAAATTAAAGCACAGCTGAATGAAGAGAGAGATATCGTAGAGTGTGAAGAGATTTGTCAGCTTTGGCAAAATCTCCCTTTTAAATGAGCAAAACGTAAGCTCAGTTTTGCTAACAATTCAGCAGTAAGTGTGTGTCTTGTAACAATGGCTATGGGGAAAAGAGGCAGCATAATGAAATGTGAAAATATGAGTCAGAGATAAGGGAAGCTCCCGTTCTGTGAGCACTGCTGGCAATATCACTGTTTGGGAATGGAGGATTCAGGAGGGTATGCTGCAGAAAGGCTGTGATGCTCAGCTCTAGTAACCTGGTTTTGGATCATTCAGTAGCACCTTGAAGGCAGAAGAAGACATGGAGTCTCCTGGCGGTTTAACTCCTGAGCTGGGGTTCTGTATCTCTGAGTCGCTCCTCATGTCTTACTGTGGTCCAGTCTTTGAGGAGTGTTGCCAGTGCTGTTATCAAGAGCCAGAGGGTGAAGCTAAATAAATGTTGACATGTTGCGTGTTTTAAACTGCCTTTTTCTTATTGTCTCCACTGAGTTTCTGTAAGACACAGACAAGTGTTTATTAAGAATTATGCCTATCATGCATTAGTAGACGTTGCCTCGAGTAAGGAATGACTTTGATCAAGATGTTTATGAGTTGCCTATGGACCATTCCATCAATGCATCTGTGTTTATGAGCACTGTTGAATTAATGCCTGATGGCGACCTGTCAACATTAAGTTACGGTGGTATGGCCTTGTCACTGTCTGTGTATGACTGCTGCAACGAAACTGTGCTTGGAGCCATTTTTCTAGCATAGCTTCAGCCCAGTGAAGCTGCTATCAAGATGTGTTCCAAGAGAAAACCAGTTACTTTTTAAATGCCTAATAGTGCTGCTTAAAGCCCAGGATGTTTATTTCAGTCAGGACCACTTTAGTCAAAGTGTATTTATTAATACGGCACAAATTATATTTGGCTCTATGGATGTTCTGGGACCTTTTGCATCCTGACGTGAAAAGCCTGAAGCGGGGAGAGCACCTTTCTGCTCTTACGTGGAATGGCTAGAGCAGGGAGAGCAGCAGCACAGAGCCCATAGGAAACAGAGCAGAGCAGGCATCAGTGACAACAGAAATGACATTGATGAAGTCAGACATAGCATAAAAGGTGGAGCTGGGTTTCAAATGGCTTTCAGAGGAAGCAGCGACGGTAAGCGGGCAGTGACAGCTTAAATAGGGCGCCCTGTTTGAGATATGCCAATACGGTACGAAGCAGAGAACCAGCTGAGCTGTCAGCTGATGCGGGCTGATTTGAGATCAGCTGGTGAAGCTAAAATGCGAATTTAGATTGAGCTCTGTGGCCTGCCTGAACTTGCGCTATGATTCATTTATTTATTGTCTAAAGTGTATTAATAACAAACAAAACAATGCACAGAGTGAAGAGTGTCACTGTGAGGATGTCTTGTTGGATTGCAGTGGACCACAAACTGACCGCAAAACATGTCATAGCTGGAATATGTTTTTTTCCTATCCTTATTCTTAATATTTTTATTATTATTCCAGACTGCGAGCATTTTGCAATTATTTTTGGAGAGAAAAGTGCCAGTGTGAGCCCTGATTTTTTGTTTTTTAAATCATCATTGCACACCACGTCAAACACCAGATGCTGTGTTTATTTTGCCGTGGTGGGCCGCCACAGCAATGGAAGAAATCAGAAAAGGAAATGAAACATTCCCCTTTCATCATCTGATCCTCTTCCTCAGTGTTTGTTGTTGCTGCACAGTGCGTTTGTTACTCTAGCCATGAGGCCCGCTCTGCCCCCCTTCCCCCCAACTAATTTAGACTATGATCTCAAATACGCTGACCTCCACAATGCTTGACCAGTGACCATTGCAAAAGGAAGTTATTATCCTTTTTCCACAGGTTCAAAAAGCTGGCAGGCTGGTGTAAGAGTTCTTTTCTTTTTTTAATACACATTTTTAATAACATTTCAACACATTAAAAAACAAACAGTGATAGAAAGTGACTCACTTCAACTTTCTTTTCCTGTGTCAAAGTAAGTCTCACCTTAACTCTTAGTGGGGTTTCCTCTCAAGGCAGAGGTTAATTATTTAAAGCAGAATCTGAGGAATATCTCAAACAAAAAGACATGAAGATAGCGACCCATCATCAAATCTGGTTCTTGAGGATACATTTTTATAATGCGTGAAGGCAGCGTTGATAAATGCAGTTTGAACTCCTTTGCATCTAATTTATGACAGTCATCTCTTTTGAGCAGGCAACCTGACAAGCGTAAGTGAATCCCTAAACAGCTCTTCTTATCTTGTTAAGTCTTAGCTTTAGAAAGGCAAAGATAGAAATCTTATTCCTGACATTTACCCCCAGAGCTCATTGGAGTACTCATTAAGTGTGTCTTCCTGCAAAAACAGGTGAAAGGAAAGGTGTTTATTTCAGTTGAGACAGTTAAGCATGTTCATGACTTGTTTGGGACTAAATGAGTTTCTAATTGTCATTCTGCCACCTCTTGTATTTGAGCACCTCAAGCTCAGGCGCATCTGATGTACTTTTGTTACACCCACAAAAGCAATTATTTTGAAAATATTTTTTTCCCTTTTTTGTCAACTGGCAGGGAGGTGTCAGAAATGTTCCTGTTACCGTTAGAGAGACACTTTTACATCAGAATTTGATGCATAATGGTGCTTTTCCACAATTACTACCACTGCAGTGGACAGCTGTGCTATTGAGCGCTGTCACTGTGCATTCACACTGCTGACACCTTTGTTGATGGCTTGCTCTTTCCTGGCTGATTGTGACTGTAGCACCGTACATCACGTAGTTTTCCTGCTTTTGATTCCCCCTCCCATATGCATTAAGGTAGATTGCTATAGATAGCGGTGCTAATTAGATTGGATTTATTGGAAATTAACTTAAATGCTCAATTATTGATGGAGGCAAGTTGGCAACTGTTCCCTAGTCATTGTTTTTAACGCCTTTATTCTTGTAGTCTTTCAAATACAAATAACAGGGTAGCAGACAGCTTTGAAGAGCTGTAATCAACTTCATAAAAAAATCATCACAGACGGGAGGCAGGGAAGCGTAGACATCTGCTGATTGCAGATACTGTAAGTGCAAAAAGGTTAGCTGTGGACAAGATTTCTGGGCCAGCCTGCTGAGTTTGGCCACGTTTCTGAGCTCTGTCTAGCCATAAGAAGGCAGGGTAACTGCTGCCATTACAAAGACTCAATATTCAGCTAATTACAGTGAACGAACTGAGCTTTTCTACTTTGTATGAAACTAGCTGAGCAGGTGTATGCCTTTTTTTTGTCATCTTAAGCTTTTTGAAGAATATGATGAAAAAGAATAACGCATTGTACTTCAACAATTGTCCCGCTCTCCCAGTGGAAATTAGATGCAAATATGGAGGCGCTGAAATAATAGAGGTAACATTAGGCTGCAGCAATTCCTGTTGTGCTGTGTGATTTGACAGACCTTCAGAACATCAAAAAATAATAACAATAAAAAAAAAAGTTTTTATTTGGAGAAACTGGGAATTCTTTCAGCCCCCCAGAAATTTGACACATTCCTCGTTTGTAGGCTGGCAAATTGTAAATCAAACTAGCGAATAAGTAAGAGTAAATAATGAAAGCAGTAATGGAAAGTGAAATATTCAGATAAATAGCTTGGAGGGGCTATACAATATAACAACAGTTGTTCCAAACCTAGGTTCATTATATCTTATATACAGTAATGAGAGACAATGCTGCATGAATGGAGACGTAAACCTCTAGATCCATTCCCTCTGTGGATCTTAGTGTTAGTCTATACTTCCCTGTCCATTCCAGAGTATATTCAGGGACCAGAAAACAAGAACCCCCTGTGTATAAGACACTGCAGGAGCAAGTAACAGTAACAGTTCTGTTATAAATAAATAAATCCCACTGTGTCTGAGAGCGGTTTGATTCAACTCTGCAATCATTTTGACCCTAGAGTCCATGCAGTGCTGGACTGCATCATACTCATTATACTAACAAGTATGCACAATATAAAACAGCATACCAAAGACATTACAAAAAACCTAAGATGTACTACAGTTCAGTACAGCAAAACCACAACCTCCAGCCTCAGAAGGTACCAGGTAAATCAGCACCGTTGTGACACTGTCAAAAGCATTTTGCTGCTTTATCAGGAACTTTTCAGCTCTTTTTAATTCAGAATTCGCAAATCCAGTATACAAAACATGAAGGAATTACAAAGCTAGAAAAAGAAATTGTCTTATTTTTGATAATTACTGATTTCCTTGAAGTTTCATCAATTTGGCACAAATGTTCACTTTGACTTGAGAATGGACTGACATCCTCCATGTTTGAAGCATTGTAGTTCACCACAAGCTCACTGGTTTTGCTGATTTTGAGCTTCAGGTGATTGTCTTTGCACGATGTGATGAAGCTTTCTATCATTAACACATCCCTGTACACTGACAGTAATGTTGTAAAGTAAGGTATTACTTTCAGAGAAAAGTAACTTGTAATATGTAATATATTGTATTTTGAAAGTAACTTGCCCAGCCAAGACCGTGCGGCAGTAATTTCAGTTCATTGAATGAACGTTGTGGTATCCTTATTTTTCTCTGATGGCTCTCTTCAAACACTACTGTATTTGTGTCTATCATATTGTTCTTGTAGGCTGGCCTTGTCTTCCAGGTGAGACATTCAGTACTATAATCAGTTCATTTGAAGAGCAGTGTGAAAGATTGTGTGGTAGAACACTGTGAGTGTCAGCAGACTTAGCAGCAACTTGGCAGCCTGGAGGTGTTTTTGGATCAGCTCTGGCACTCTCTGGGGCTCCACCACCTGATTGATGTAGCTGTTTGTTCCTAATCACTTCAGAGATAAAGTACCATGCAAGGGATGTTGAAAGTGGATCTAAGGACTCTGCAGCAGCAGGTGCAGGAGATACACCAGGGTTTGGGCAATAACTTCAGATTGTCTCATTGCTTCACAGCTCATGCTGTTTCTCCCTTTGGCTTGCTTTTTTTTAGTAATAGCTGTTTTAGTTTCACACTAATGTTCAGGTGTCTGTGTTTGCCAGAGACTCAATCTGGGGTAGTCTGATTGTTCAGCTTTGTGATCTTTTGGAGGTTCACAAAGCTGAACAATCATTATTATGTGGTGACTTACCTAACTCAGCAGATAAGTCCATTTTAGTGAAGCTGGTACCAGTTCTGTTTGTGTGGTAAATCAATATGTGGAAGGATTGGCCATCCAGAAATGTTGTGTATGAAAACAATCCCCATTGAGTTTGAAGGGGTCAGACTGAAAACAGTGAGAGGAGACAGAATAGAAACAGCTAATTTATGATGAGAAGACACTGGAGTTTGGTTAAAAAAAAAAAAAAGTAAGTAAATGATCATAAAGTGGGGGAAAAATGAGCAGAAGAAGAGTAGTCGAAGAAGCTGCATTAGACTGTTCCCCAGAGTGCAGATCTGTGATTATACTTCAACAGATTTTTGAAATTTCTCTTCTCATGTATCATCTTGAGAAAGTCCTCGCTCTGCTTCATCAGTATCAGGACTCACCTCAGCCTGTCATATAAGCCTCTGTGTGGTGGAAAAAACAGACCGAGCCAGAGATGGACTGAAAGATTACGCCTGAATTGTGAGTGAAGACAGCCGCATCCCCAACTGAACGCTGGGCCTCCCCTCTCCACCAGTCTCTCTGCCTTTCAAAATAGACGAGGTGAAAAACCGTTGTGGTCGCAGTGAAGCGACAAGACTGTAGGCAGTATTACTGTGACAGTCGACTTCACTGCAGTGGCCTCTTTCAAGAAACATGTGATGTTGAGATTTTCCTGCGATTCTGGCATTTTTCTCTTTCCAGCAATGCCAGGATAAACAATTGGAAATAACACAACACAGGCTATGATGGATTACTGAAAGGACAAAGCACTTGACATCTGAATGTGCCTGTGTCCACTGCTGCTTCTGTGCCAAGGTGTGAAAAAATGTTCTAGATGACTTGAACAAACGATGATAGCTAGACAAAAACTTAGTGAAGTAATATTGTTCAGTTACAAAACTAACTAAAATAGAAAAATAATATGCAGGAAATGTCTTTAGTTTCAGTCTTTCAGTCAATTTGGTTGAATTTGTCACACACTCAAGAATGAGGAGGCATTGCCCCTCCCATATTATTATAAAAACTTAACATTAACTTAACATTTTTAAACAATAAGAAATAAAGTGAAACAAGCAAACCCCAGTAACTGAAACTAAACTGAATTGAAAACAACAAATAAATAAACTGAAATAAAAACAAATGAAAAATACAAAACTGTAATAACTGCAGGCCTGGAATTAGGGCAAGGCCACTTTGGTCTTGATAAATACAAATTCACTGGGGCGCTGCAGCCCTCAGGGTGATCAAGATTAATCTGAACAAATTTCAACACCCATGCAACTAATAGCATTTGAGTCTGAGATCATAGGAGCGGTCACAAAAATGATGTTTTTTTACACATTGAACATTAAACACAATGATGGGAAACTTCTCAAGGCGAGACGACGTCTCTTCTCGTCGCCAAATACTCCACAGACACATAGCAGCTGACAGCAAGAGGAGGTCTTATTGTACAGAGAAATATTAGCTGTTTCTGGGTGAATAAATGTTGTTCCCTATAAAAGGAAGCTTGAAAAGGGCAACGAGAATGCTGAGCTTTGAAGTTTCATCAGGAGTCATGAGTAACACCGTAGTTTCAAAACATTTTCAAAACTGCAATCATTTACTGCGTGCTGCCGTTAGAAAGTACAATTAGCTGATAATTAGCCTGATCATCCGCCATCAGTAATCAATACAGACACACATTATTAAACTGTAAAACATTAAACAAACCAATAACTAAACGCAGTCAGTGAATGTCAGACAACCATACTTTTCTGTGGTGGTGACAAAACATTAGAAAACATCCAAACAGTACTTGAATCGACCTGAAGCTCCCTGCACTCTAAGGCCCCGTTTACATGACAACGCTTGCGGGTGAAAACGATAAAATATTTTATTGGATGTGCCTTTTGTTTAGACGGCGACAGTGTTTTTGGGGCTTAAAAAGGCAAAAAAGTGAAAACCCCCCCCCCAGAGTGGAAATCTTAAAAACGCTCCACCGTCGCGTTCCTGTCTAAAGGGTAAAAAGGCAAAAGTGTGCTTCGATCTGCCAGAGCTCGTCCCTTAGATTCTCTGATTCCACACTCTTTTGTGTCACCGTATGCATGCAGGTTTCCCCCCCAAAAAACGCTTGTCTAAAAGCGGAATAAAAAGTGAGAACGCAATGCCACTTTTGCGTTTTCTGTTCAGAACGTTTCTGTGTAAACGGAGCCTGAATATGACGTAAAACTCCCTTTAAGAAATATGACATACTAACAATGTCCACAAAAACACATTACTCATCATATGTGATGAGGCGTTATATGTCAACAGTCTTCTAGTCAGTTCAGCATTAAAATAATGAACTCCCTACCCGCCTCCCTTTGTTAGCTGCCGTATTCAGTGGGAGATGGTGGGTTTGAGGCCACTAAAATGTGGTTGGTGTATCAGATACATGTAGAATTACATTTTTACACTATAAATTCACCAATTAGCATCCCCTTAATGTGTTGACAGTGAGTTTACTGTACCCGTTCAGAAAGGACAAGGGGTAACACTGTGCTTTTTCCTACTCTGAAAGAACAAAAAGCCTGCTATGCCATCTGAGTGTAAAGCCTTCCTCGGACATTTGATGAGTGGTTTCAGCACATGAAAAGTAAACATAAGGAATTGAACACATTTGGTTTTTACTGTTTCCTGCTGTTAGCATTAGCAAACTCA
Organism: Chaetodon trifascialis; assembly: GCF_039877785.1. Taxonomy (NCBI): domain Eukaryota; kingdom Metazoa; phylum Chordata; class Actinopteri; order Chaetodontiformes; family Chaetodontidae; genus Chaetodon; species Chaetodon trifascialis. The sequence goes on from NC_092060.1 coordinate 22,665,893, forward strand.
TTGAACTCAGCGTTGGGTTGGTTCATCAGAAAACCAATAGCTACTTTTCAGTCCTCCTCTTGGCAGTTTAACAGAGTATAGTTTGCAATCTGCTCTACTTTGTCATCATCACATATCCTCACATTACTCCAAACTGCTGACGTTGCTCCTCCTCCACATACTTGCTCAACGCTATGTTGCTGTAAATTCTGGGGTACCTTTGTATTAAACTAGTTTTATGATTACAATTATGAGTAAATGAGCATAGTATTGGTGGTCCTGGTGCATTTCTTCTTCAGTTCCATAGTCTATATGACAGCCTTTTTAAAAACAGGTTGACTTAGATGCATCTTGTATATACGTAAGGTTACAGTACGATGTCATGGATATAATTAATTCATGATGTAATCTTGCAACATCTCAGGACCTTTTGAGTAAGCTTCAGCTACTTTCCTTTAAAATTTGATGAGAGACGCTTACATCTCTGAACAAGCTTCTATGACCTTTACAGTTACACTGTGGATATATAGAACCAGAGTGAAAATAAAAGAAATAGATAAAGAAAACTCTCCATGAGGGCTCTCATCTTCAGTACTCATTATCGCTATACCATCTCTTTTGATTTTTAAGCCGGTTATTTGTGAAAATACTTCCAATATTCATACGTTTAAGACAAAAAAAGTAGGCCAGTAAGGTAACTAATCATCAGTCCACTCCTCTCTCATTCTGTTTGCTACAGTAGATTTACTGACAATTTTGTTCATAACACGCCTTTTCCTTAAGACTTTGATATGTTGAACATTTTCCCTGTAGAGACAGTGGTGGAACACTGAGGTTGTGGTTCAATGGTTTGGCGCAGGAAAAAGGAGCTTCCACTGAGATTGCTTGTCTGAAAAGCAGCCATGTCTCCAACATAATAGACATAGGATGCCTTGAGGGGGGTTGATGGCAGCTGCAGGATGAACAGGGACATGAACACTTGCATGTTGTAAAAATAGCTTGAACATTGAAAAACAAACCATAATGATGAAGGAGAGGATACAGACTTGTGAAGCAAGCATATTATCAATATTGTGGCTAAAGATCTCTGGGTGTTGGCTGATTCCCGTCCTTAGGGGCAGTCTGGCATTGAATGAAGAACATCCCTGTACGCTTCACTGAATGAAAGCGGATTTTTCTTTTCCTCCTGGAAGTAAATTCACTGTGGGAGGGTTGTTTGTGGAATCAGAGCTACTTCAGATTAGGACCTAAAATGACGGAAATATGGAGGAGCCTCATGGCAGCTTGGTAGTTTTCCCTTTACCTGAGAGGGCTTTTCTGGGAATCGTATTTTGGAATTTCTGCTCTGTTTGCTGTAAACATTCTTACTCTGACAGACCCCTACTGTGCAGACCCCTTCATAAACACAGCAGAAGCTCTATCTAATATGTCATATAGAGCCGCGATGAAAGATTCACTGTGTGAGTTCAAAAGAAGCCCTGTACCCGGGTGTTTACCGCACCGAGCTTGGCCAGTCACACTCCTGCTGTTTGGATGACTCTGTGGATTTTTGTACTCTCAGCACATCACACTGAACAAAATTTGTTCGTTTGCTTCTTGTGGAATGGCTTGTGGTCAGCATTTACAAGGAAGTGATACATCACTGGTGTAACATTTCAAGAGGAAAGCAAAACAGCTTTCATTTTAGTTATTAATGTTTAGCTGTGTCTGTTTTTGACCAGTGAAATGCACCTTAAAGTCAGCAGTGTGCCTGCACAGCCACTCAGACATTTTGTGTCACTACAAAATGTCTCTTGTCCATATGACTGTTGTAACTTTTTCTGATTTCTTACACCCTCTAATTTGCTTGCTCACTTGGCAAATCATCACAAAATTAGTGGTTGTTTTTCAATTAGATTTTGCTTTTGTGACCGTCTGATGACCTGTTGATTGTGTTTTATCAAGGATATCACATAGTGCATATAAAGAAGAGGTTTGGTACATATGTTGCAGCCTATTACCTTCATCTTTCCCTGGAAGCAAACTCAGTTGCATGTCCAGTTGGTGATTATAAAACTAACTTCAGCTTGGTGACCTGCAGTGCAATGGTGAGTTCTTTTCTTCCACCTCAGCACCTGATAGTGACTGATTAAGCTGTTGTTCTCTAATTTTCGAAACTTGTAAAACTCAGCTTTTCCCCCGACATCGTATTGCGCAGCTCTGATTAACTACTGCGAAGTGAACATATGATGCAATCGATCAACGCTGAGCTGAAGCAGATCTATCCCGACACATCTCTGAGATCATATTCCTAGAGGATGAAAATGTGATGTGATACGGTACTGCTTTGGCAAAACTAAAGTGAGGTAAAGGAATAAAAAAGGCAAAAAAGGAATGAAAGTTTATCAACATTTTCTACCACATTTACTACATTAAATTACATTATATACATGTACATAATCCATTAACAGATACATTTTAAAGGTATGAAGATGGAGAAATTTTGGGTAACATGCTGGCAATTATTTTCCCGCTGCTCATTTTGGGATATCTCTCAGTTGTTAGAACTACCAAAATTGTATGGTCAAACCTTTTCTTGCCTGAAACTCCAAAAGTGTTTCTCTCTGATGTTGTTGTGCAATACCATTTTAAAACATGTACCAAAGAAAATTAGAAATATGGAAGCAACAAAATCCAGTGATGGACATCAGCTCCTATGGTTCCTGTCAGGGCTCATTTATTCACTTCTCATGCTTATATGAGTCCTTGCAGCCTTCTCGCCATGTGAATTCTCATATACATTCACATCCCTCCTCTGCCTGTGGCTCTGCATCCAAACACCTTCCCGGTGGGGTTTGCTGTCTGCGTTTCACTGCATCCCTCATTGATTTGGCCTCGTCTGTGATTTGAGGAGACCTCCACCTGGGTCAGTCCAATCTGAATCCCTCTTTAGGCTGCAGGCTGCAGGTCTCAAACAGTTCAGATGCCCCCTCTGATTATTTTCTGAGCCTGAGGAAATGAAAACGGTATGATAAAATAAAATTACTATTTTACTGTATGTGGAGAAACTGTCAATATTTTCCTTGGTGCACTTGGTTTTTTGACAAGACCTGTACCCTTCGCTCAGAAGGAAGTAAGAGGGAGAAAATCTGGAATCAAGTTTTGAATTTGGTTCTGATACTAATAAGACAAGCTATGTTAAAAATTAAGAGTACAGTTCCTTTATATTGGACCAGCATTTAATTCGATGAATTTTAATTGACCGAAAAAAGCTAAAAATAAACATCCAACAATTTCCAGAGGCAAGAGGAAAGCTAATGAACAATGACACACACAGTGGGACTGTTTTCCCTCCTTTTTTCACACCTCCCTCCTACACTCGGTCTTTTTCTTTTTTTATTTCGCCACATTGAGCATTTTACATCAAACCGGACTGACCATGGCCCCCTGCAGGTGACGGATGCCCAGGGTGTCTGAGTCATCATTGCTGTATTTCTCCACATCATTTCACCAATCGTTTGATGAATATGCTCTCACCTCTCCTTCTTTTAGTGTGACAATGTATGCTAAGTGAGTGAAATATAAGGATATTATTTTGCTCCTTAATTTTCACTGTATCCATGAAAGTCTCTCCAAGCAGACCTTGGAGTCCTTGCTCCCTGAGGAGCATCACAGCTGTAGTGGACAGCTTCCACTGTGCTGCAGCTCCAGTGGAGATAATCTCCCTGTCAGCAGCCTGTCTCTCTCCCAGATGTCAACTGATGCCAACTGTTGTATACCTTCAGTTTGGACTCCCACAGTGCTGTCAGCAAATGCTCATCTCACCATTTTCTGTGCTACTGATTTTAGCATACTATCACATGCCAAAGTCGCTGCATACATTTCTGCATCTCGGTGTTTGGGCCATGAATGCAGGAAGGTGTGAATGTATTCACTGACCTCTTAATGTTGGTGCTGTGTGCTGCAAATTAAAATGAATACATTAGCATTTTCATTTGGAAAAAAATATATAATTAAGGAGAACATTCATTTATTAACTCTACAATTAAACAAGAGTGTACAGCTCTGTGAGGTTGTAGTTTGGCACAGTGGTGCTTGGGGTTAAATACCGGAATGCTAACATATTCACAATGACTGCTAACTGCATGACATTTCACTAAACACCACAAATTTTCACCTTCATGGTGGCACCCAAAGAAAAGTCAGGGGTTCTCCACTGTGAGCAGGCTTGATCCTCTGGGGACCATGAATATCTGTGCAAATTTTGTGCCAATCCTACATGTAGAAGTTGAGACTGAGGATAGCTGAAGACTTTGACCTGCTGGTGGCACTGTGTATGTCTGTACAAAATATCATGGCCGGGCATCTGATCATTGCTGAGATACAGTATTTCTGCCTGGACAGAAGTGATGGACTGACTGACCAATTTTGCTAACACTGAAGCCATACTGCTAATGGCTGAAAATGGGCACAAAGTCATTTCTTGTGCCTTCAGTGCTCTTAAATATTACTTCTCATCTTTTCTGTTTTTCATGTCAGAACTGCACTTTGGTTGTCATGATCCATAGATGTCTTTAATGGAGTAATGGGCTATACTGTGATGTTGTTACGTTTCCCAATGCTGGAGTCTGCATGTTGTTCTCTGTGAAAGCTGAGTCTTTGGTGACACACACAGCAGCAGCTGACTTACATCATGGCACTGAACACACCCATTACAGAGAGGAAGCTAATTGGATTCACAAATCAGCTGACAGTTCTATGTTTATAGTGGCATTGGGCTTTATGGGTCATATTTCAGGGAATGTTGGGCAGTTTGTCAATGGTAGTTTGTAGGTAGTGAGATACTGGCACAGGAGAGAGCACCCAGGGAGCATCAGCATTCATTCCTTACCTTTTGTAGAGCTTTTACTGAGCAAAAACCACTGGTGAGCAATGAGTCACTGTGATACCACTCAGCACCAAAGAACTAAGCCCTGCATCATTGACTGAAATAATACATGCTTTTGAAGACAATTAAACCTTTGACTTATTGTCCAAAATGAAGACCAGACTAAGTAATTTCTGATGGGTTTTTCAAAATCCTCTTTTAAGTACATTAAAAACTGCACTAATTGACTCATTTGTTTGAATCAAATTACAAAAAGTGCCAGAGGATCTCATCAGTCATTTACCCCTCTTCTCATTGTACTGCAACAACAAGCTCTGGCCACTGGCAAGGACTGAGCTGGGAAGATGAAAGACATCAAGAGGAATGTCATCCACAGAGTTTTTGTACTTCATAAAAGCTGAGGCCATTTGAACTGAATGGAGAGGTCAGAGCATGTGGCCTGGCACAGTATGAGATGACCCCTTTCTCACTCCGTCTCTGTCTTGTACTCTTCATTATGGCAGACTGAGCAGGCTTTTCTCGCTGCCAGAGAAATAGTGGTACCGCATCTCCTGGGTCACAGGAGAGATAAATGCCGAGATGTGAGAAGTAGCCAAAGAGTCCAGCTGCATCTTCTCAGATTTTCCCCCTTATCCTTTGTCTCTCTGTGCTGCTGACACCGGTCCAAACAAGACCCACGAAGGTGGGACGGAAAGAGGATTAATTGTTTTCTGGAGGTACAGAGGGCAGCACCAGTAGTCTGCTTTATCTGGCACCCGTTGAGATTCCATATGCCGGGTGAAATCTGTTCTTTTTCTCCTGACGAGTTGGCTTGAGCGTCTCAGGCTGCACTATGGACTGAAAAAGAGTTCCAGCGCAGGACACTGTGGCTCGCCTCCCAGCAGTACAAGCATTCAAACCCAGAAATCATGCCATCCACTTGGCTTAATGGAACCTGCAAACATCTAAATAAAGTATTCAATGAGTGGCATTGTTGTTGTTGAGGACATCAGTGTCAGTCTGCCCTTTTTTTTCCAAGAACGTCTTTTGTTATCAGGAGACTTGGACTGAAGCTAGAGCCAGTGAAAAGGTGAAATTTCAGCATTTTCAGTTCAAGATATCTGTAAGCTTGAACGTAGCGAGGGCACTGCTTTGCTTACTTGGTCAACTTGCTACTGTGTTTTCCCTTTTTCAATTTCTGCTTGTCCTTGCCGTGAAGATTGGTTTGTGACAGTTCCAAGATAAATGACTTATGTCCTGTGGAACATATTTTATTTTGCTTTGTCCAGTATATCATGCCAATAAATCAACAGTATGTGTGTAACCTCCCTGGCTGTTGCCAGCACAGCTTGGGGTGTGCCAGATTTGGTCAACAGCTGAATGATAAATTCCCTTTCTGAGGGCCACAGGAATATGTGGGTGTTGCCGGGCTGATTTATTAAAGACAAAACAGAATGTGAGTGGAGGAGTTTTGTTACTGATGGGGTTGAGAATGATATCTGCTGTTGCCACTGGCAGATATGGAAGGGGTGATGTCACTGTAGGTGTGCACAGGATCGTCTGATTGGATGGACTGTCAAAGCCGATGCAAATGCAGCATGATGCCGCAAACCAAATCACTCCCTCCAGAGGGATTTGCACTCCAGGCAGAAGCATTTTGCTTCCATAAAAAGAGTCGAACAATGGCCTCATCCATACTAATCTCTGCATACGTATTTCTCTTTAACAGTTTTATAACAGCATTGAGTACAGACTTAAATCCCACTTCCCATTGCTGACTATTTTTATATCCTTGCCAACAGTAATTCAGTTCCTTGTTGAAATCAGAGCACTGATTAACATGCTTAATTGGATGTAAACTTAATACATAGTTCCAACATAATTGGATGACTGTGAAACTCATCAACACATTTTTGCTCTGTCAATAAAATATTTAACACTGTAGATTGTTTCGGTTCAGTTTGATCATGTAAGGCTGTCTCTTGCATTCACATCAAAGTGCTCATTAGTGAAGCTCTGCTCTTATCTCTGCATGACATCTGCCACATGGGAATATCTTTAGGGGCTCCCACGTATACAAGGTACAGTAAAGATACCCATCAGCACTCTATAGTGTGTCCTACAGATGATTATGAGCACAGTTGGCCCCGCAAGATAAAGCACACAATATATTGCAGCAATTCTGGGTGGCACACATGAGTGAATGTGTGTCGTTCTACAGTATGAATGTGAGAAAACACTGTTGTGCATGCACTGCAAAGCCAGTTTCCTGAGATAAAAAGACCTAAATGAAATTTGTTTTTACAAAGAGCCCACTATTGTTTGCGTGTGTGTGTGTGAGAAATAGGGATAACATGAAAGATCAAGCCTAATTGTCTGTGGGACTTGACCACATGCTCTCCAATTCACACACCTTTTCACTCTCAGCTTTACATTGCGACTTTAGATTGAAGCCTCACATCTGTTCCTCTCTATGGTTTATCAGTATTCATATAGCTCCTTATATTCAATTAACTTAGTGTTCACCACGCTCACACACACTCACACCATCCTGCAGATGACCTTCAGCTCGCCATATGCCTGTGTGTACTGTAATTGCTGTATTGGAAAGCATGCTGCTGACTGCTTATGACAACTGCACATCAATCATGAATAAATATTTGTTTCTTCCTGTTTTCATATGTTAAATGTAGCCTTTTAAATGCAGTAAGGAGGAAGAGGGAGGACAGAGGAGGTGGAGGATGAGTAAAGGATGTAGCGCACTTGGTGGTGTACTGCATGCCGTATGCTCACACTTTGTAAACTCCCACATAGCAATCTGGCCAATAGCTGGCAGAGAGTCTTTCTAGTCTTTGTGCTAAGCTGACTGACTGCTGGTGGTACCTTCATATGTACTGTGCAGGCATAGGATCGTTATCATTGTTCTCATCTAAGATCTAAGTCAAGAAATCAAATAATTTCCCAAAATGTTTAACTTTTTTAGAGAATACGAGAGACATTAACCTTTTGAAAGCAAGAGAAATTTCCAGTATAACCCTGATCTTTATATGAACTTTGCATGAAAAAATGAACCCACAAAGGAACAGAGCTCCAAAGGGGAAAACTATTGAACCAGTGCATAATAAGGAGGACTGTCTCAAGAGCAGCAGTGTTTAGAGAGCAGAAGAACCACAGTGATTTATTACATCACTGATGTAAAAAATGTTTGCTGTGTTTCCAGGTCATTTGCCCACTTGGGCTGTAAAAGAGGGCTTCTGACAAATAGCATGCAGCTTCCATTGATTGGAGGTATCAATAATGAAGGATATTTACTGTTGCTTATTAAATGCGCTGAAATTATTTCATAGAATTTCTGACAGTGATTGATGCAACACACTGTGTTGCACCCGTATTAGCTTCTTTACGGCCCTGAGGAGAGATGAGATGACTTTGAAGATCTTTTCACAGCTTCGATGTGATGACACGCTATTATATCAATAGAAAGTGTCTGCTGTGACTTAATGCAGTGGCAATGTGCCTTAAAGGCAGTGATAACCCTTTCCATTTACACCTGCGTACACTATCCAGAGATTTCTTTCTAAAGCTCCTCTTTGTGTGACTGCAGACTTATTTTTCACTTTTACAGCATTTCTGTGATGTCCATATGTATCTGCAAGGATTATTTGTTTTTGCTTCAACATGAACGTGAGTAATTTATCCCTCTTGTTTTAGAAATGGTTGCCAAATTGGAGGCTAGCCATCATCTTAAGGATGCCAGAATGGTTAATAGCCTCATCATTTATAAATATTTGAATTCGTGGTAATGATGATTGGGTGTAATTGTGATACATATTTCAACAATTAACGTGATCAAGAATGGTTATGCTAATACTCTAACATGGTAACAGAGTCAGGTCACAGATGACACAGGCAGAACAAAGAAATGGTTTTTTCTCCCACCAGTGTCCACACACACACACACACACACACACACACACACACACACACACACACACACACACACACACACACACACACACACACACACACACACAGGCAGCCATTCTACCGGCCTCCTCCCTGTTCCGCCTGCCTCCTCCCTGGCGTTTTTACAGTATCGTGGGAAAACAGCTTTAGCACACACCTCCTTAATATTGTGTATGTGGTTTTTTTGGTCTGTGGGTCTGCATGGACGTCTGTGGTGAACAAAGCTGGGGTGTGCCAAAGGTTAAAATTTGTTGAACTTTGACCTCTGAGCTGTGCCGACCTCTATCGGGCCAATCAGTTGCTTTTGACCACTGCTTGAACTGAAAGTAACAATAACAATGACAAACTGGCCTCATAAAGAGACCTGACGAAACGGATGGGCTACTTGCCCGGCAATATATAAGCAGATTTGTTACAAAAACACTGTTTGGGTCTCTTGAAATGTTGTGATCTACTTTTAGCAACATTAGTATTGTAGCTAAGATGACGCCGTTTAGGACAATGCCACCAGGATGTTCTGAGTGGGAAATAGTGCAAGACCCTTGTTTTTCCACTTTAATCCTCAGCTGTACGTTAGTGCCAGTTTGCTAGTGTGGGTAAGCATGCTAACATGTCACACTAAGATGGTGAATGTGATCAGCATGATGCCTGTTAAACATCAGCATTTTAGCTTTTGTCATTAGGACTATGTCTGCATGCTGATGTTAGCATTTAGCTTAAAGCACTGCTGTAACAAACTGCAGTCTGCTGACTGTTTGCAACAGTCTGCAAGACACTTCTCAGTGGATGTAATCTAGTCAAGTTAGCTCTTGTTATACAGCAGGTACTCCCACTTCCAGTATCCAGCTGTTCAAACAGCTTTCTTAAAGGGAATCCTTTTTTTGTTTCAAGGCAGTTCACAAGAAAATGTCGGCTTAACTTGTGTCAAAATAATGTTTTTAAACAGCTAAACAGTGTATAGCTCAGTTGAATAGATAGATTTTGGTTTTGAGAACAATATTAAATTAAATACAGGACAAGATCACTGAAAAAGTCTGGTCATGTTGTAGCTTCATGAGGAATGTCTATTTAATTAAAAAGTTAGCAGTCCTCCATGCAGTAGATGCTGGCACGTGGTTTGTTGTTTTCTCACATGTAATCTCTCTGTAAGACCAAGTAATTAATGGTGGTGTGGCAGGGGAGCCCCACAGCCATTAATGGCATGGATTCAGCTTGTTTACCAACTTACTCCTTGTCCTGTACTTTCTTAATGAGGATGTGGGCTAGGGCAAGCCATCATGGTTATCAGACATTTGGGGCTGTGGCATCAGTAAGGAGCTCCTTGTAGACAATCGCAATGCTCCAGAGTGGAATAATGATCCTGAACTATATATGATGGCAGGAGGTATCGCTGTGGGCCAGAAGTATTCTCCAGGATTAGCTTCGATACAGCACTATAATTACATTCTCATTCTTATTTTCTTTCTGCCAGAATTTACCAAAAAATAAAACACATCAAGGAATAATACCTTTAAATGTTTTGGTCATTTGATATTTGTATTATTTTGGAGAAGTACAATGAGATTCGACAGTGTTTACCCTCAGGGTCAAACACCAGGATGGAAGCGGTTTTCTTGGATATGAATTCTCACACATTGTTTATTCAATCAAATTTATTTTGCTATTCATTCACTACATGTGTGTCGACAAGTGACGAGTTTGTTTGCAGCATGCCATCGACTCCTCCAGTTGGACATGTAGCCTGCAGGTAAACAGGCCAGTGTGGAGATGAGAGATGAGCCCAGGGCAGACTTGCTCCTGTGGGGATCTTGCTGTTCAATCCCCCTGCAGAGCAACTAGCTGACAAAAGCCTTTGAAGAGATGAGCTGTCAGATACTCAGACAGTCTTACATTAGCCCTCCACACGTCTGAAAGGCTGGATAATGTCCAGACCTTTGAAATCAAGTAATATGAGGAAGAGGAAATAGGCAGTGTTTTACTCTCGTTGTGGTGTGTAAGCCACAGTATGCACATTACAGGTCAATTAGAACTATATCAGAGTGTAATCAGTGTTTGTAGCCTGGATGGGGAAAGCACACATCTGTGGAAAAAGATTGCCTCTTTTCTCCCTGAGTGGTCACTACTAAGATAGCCTAGAGGAAGGTTATTTTGCCTGTGTTCCTCCAGTGGAGTTGGTCAAAGAGCAGAGTAAGAGAGAGTAATTGCTCTGGGCAAATCCCAGTTGTGAGTGCCTGTTATTAAACTGTATAGTTATTACTAACATAGGTGAGAACCAAAGAGTTTGTGGAAAAGCAGCTTTGAAGTCAAGCATTAAAAAACGCCTCATAGAGTCACAGTACATTATCAATGAGAAAGTACAAGCTGTTTTTTGCATTTTGGGATTTTCCGCTAATGATTCTACTAAAATATGACTTTTATTTTATACAACTGTGGAATAATTAGTTCACCAATTTGTGCCAAACCACATCATCTAAACACTCAACTTCTGCATCATGGTCAGGCTCAATCAGTTTTATGGACCAGTATATACTTGAATCTGATAGGAAAGAATGAGCTTTACAGGATAGGGTCTGCAGTGTGGACACATCAGATGGTGACTGTAGAGGACTGTTGAGGAAAAATACTGTTTTCTCAGTGAATACTTGGTGCATTTGACAAACTTTTGCCTTTGCAAACACTGAACCACTCAAAATTGACCGAACATCTGCAATAACTTGAGGACTTTTTCACTGCTTCTGCTGATTTTCTGTGTCTTGGGGACACGAGAACTGGATGTTTTTCAGTGAAAATTTGTAGCAACCAAAATTATGAGTCTTCTACTGTAAGTAGGATCTCTGCAGCAGGATGTTCTGGGGCTGTGCCAAGTCAGGTAGCATTCAGATCTTCAGCTGACTGGCACAAACATATAGTCACTGTATCGCTTTATCTGCTTTTATGTTGCTTTGTTGTAGCCCGTGCCCAGCAGCAACTTCTCATCAGTCCTCCCTTTTAATTGGCTCAGACAGTTGCCTTTTTTTCACTCATTTTAAATGTGCTATGTTGGCGCTGGTCAGGGGACCTCGCACTGCGCTGCCTCTGGCGTTGGCTCGATGTGACTGGCTCATCAAGGGGGGAGCATGGTTGGAAAGAAGAAGAGTCTGTAAGGCAAGTGAGCTCAAACCTGACAAGCCTCCATGCCATCTCCTTATTTAGATGGCTTTTTGTCACTGTTAATTATCTTGCTTTTTTGCCGCTGCAAAATAGAGAAGCAGGGGTCTGATGCCAACTGCTGCTCTTCTATTTTTTGCTCAAGACAGCCTGAAGTGCCCAAAGCCCTTTTTTCCCCCTCCTCTATGGTTACTCAAATGAACAGTTTCAGAGAAAAACAGGTCAATGTACTGTGACTGCCTCTAAGGAGCTGAAACAACAAGATTTTATTTTTCCTCTCAGTCCAGGGTTAAGCAAACAAATCACAGATTTTACAAATTTAGACATATGAAACATTTTGCTTTGACTTTATTCAGTAGCAATACAATAAACTTAACCACCCTCACTGTGCTGCTATGGAAGAGTTCATATAGGTTTGTGTGTGTTTGCACAGCTCTTTTACTTCTGTGTCCACTATTTCCTTTGATTTTGATGATATTAACTACATGAGAATAAACAGTCAAGCTGGTGGAAACCACTGGTTCATTAGCCCATGCCATGAATCATTTAGCTCCCAGCGTCGTCATTTCATTTATTTTAAATTGTGTTTTTCTCCTACTGTTAACAAATCTGTTATGCCGCCCACGTCAGATTAGTGTGGTGGAATACTAGCATTGCACCAGAACAACTAACAGGAAAAATACACTGTAACACCATGCAGCCGAATAGTCCTGACACCGGATAAGACTATTAATACGCTGTATCACGGAGGACTGGTGTTGTCTTCTACAACAGGGTGTGAAAGTGGGGATCAGGTGGCAGAGGTGTCCTGTGAACAGTGAACGGAAGTGCATTCAGGACGGGTGGAGAAATCACAGACTTGTCCCCTCGCATTTTTTACATCTGCTATTTTTTTTGTTCTCTTTGGTATTTCTCTTGTCCACATCTGGTTCTGTCTCAGATGGCATGAAACTCTAAGGTGGATGGAGGCTATGGTTTATAACGGCCATAAAATGGCACGGGGGCACCAACGGAGGGCTTTCCTATGAATCACTGCTGCACTAATTTGCATTGACCACCATAACTCTTTCAGAGCCATTTCAGGGCTTTGCTACAGGGAATGAGCTGGAAGGTACTTTATATTACAGTTCAGAGGATCAATTCCCTGTTGAAGTTCTCCAAAGAGCTCTCAACAAGTATAAATTTGTGACTCTGACTTTTCCTGAAATTCTGAATTTTCTTTTTGAGAGTGATGTTTTTTTTTTTTTTTTTTTTCTATTATCAACATATTCATACAGTTATTTCAGTCCTTTCTCAAACAATCATCTTGCATGATTCACATGTCCCTGGGTGATCTTTTCTGAGTGAAAAGAGGTTAAGCTGCTTAAGCTCTCTTTTTATATCAACACTCTTCTATTATTATAGTTTGGATAAGATGAGAAACAGGCCTCAAGTAATCCTGAGAATAATTAAAACTGTACAGCTCAGATTTCTGGGTTGAAGTAGTGTGACTTTCGAGAAGCCAAGTGCAGAATTTTCTCAAAAACATATTACTGTACATTCTGTTTTCATGATAAATTGTATTATTGGAAAGACAGGCCTCTGTCTGCATTGTCAGGACTAGACCAAGATTTTTGGCCTTTTTGTTGGGGTTTTCATTTAGTCCTGTGTTGTTTATGACCATGTCACTGAAAATCCCCTCTGGTTTTATCCAGAAAAACATTATTATGCGCTTTGAAAGTTAGGATTAAAGATTTGCTGGATTGGTATCATCGGTGATAGTGACCTGATTAAAGGAAATTCCACTGATTTTACACATCAACGTCTGTTTACACGTGTTGCGGAGTGCTACTGTATAATATCTGTAAAAGTGTAGTATCAAGCTTGAGAGGCAGCTGCGTGAATTGCCCAAAGTGATGTCAGTTGACTCAGTGTCCGCTGGGGCTGAAGGAAAATGAAAAAATCTGGGGGTGTGGAGCTAGAAAGAAATGCAGTTACCAGACCTCTATAGCCTGCTTCTCATCTATGCTTGAGGGAAGCGGTTCGAGGCTACATTAGCTACTAGCATGACACACCTTTTCATGTTCTGACTGAACTGTTGAGTTGAGAATGCATCGAATGAAACAGTATCTCTGGTTCTGGTGCATTTATTTTAATCCTTTTCATCAAAACTGCCCATCGCAAGTCTATGTTCTAGAAATGCAGTTTTTTGGTTGCATTGATTCAGTTGTACCTGCCAACTAAATTACAGTTGAATGGGAGCATCCCTAATTAGAAATAATTTAGAATGATGTGCAACAGATAAACAAATGTTTTCCTTCGCAAACATCTCAGAGGTTTTCAGTCTAATTTTAATCTCTCAACATGTGTTTGTCTTGCCTAATATGCAGACCAAACACGTTGTGTATCTCATAAAGCTTTTGAAAATCCTGCTTTAACGCTTCACATTCGTTCAGTAAATTTGAATTCAAGAAGAAGAATCCAAGTGTATTTATTGTTTGTACACTCCCAGCGTTTGTGTCGCCCTCATGTTTTGTGTAGTTTGTGGTGTTGGCAAATGTTTCTTTTGGCACACATTCAGTGATTGAGGCATGTCATGGGGACAACACGTCATCTGTTGCAGCTGGCTGTGATTCCACCGTGACCCTTTTCAGTTCCAGTCGCTGGAGGTCAAATCAACTATATAGGGGGTGGTCTCTGTAAACAGAGTGAAGGGTCTTCTTTGGGTCAGCACACAGAAATAGCCCATGGCTTTGCCACCTACAGTTGGACAGGTGGGTTACATGAAGGCTATGAGGTATTTAGAAGGCTGAACATGTCTTGGTGTCAGTTGGGTCAGTCCCTTATAATAAAAACTCTGCGGTGCCTCCACAAATCAGTAGCACCACACTGACATCGTCCAGCCTCACAGCATATAAGCCTTTGAAACCTTGGTCAGTGTGAAGCTTCTGGGCTGGTTTCTCCATTATTGAATAGTTCTGAATACATTTTTAGAAGTTTCTTGTCCGTCGTCTAATATTTGCACAAACTATATCCTTGAGCTGAAATATTAATGTGAATACCTCTTCAGTGAAATAACCCAGTTGTTCAACTCTTGATCCTCAGCCTGTTTGAAGCACTCTGTTGTATCCAAAAAATCAAATTATGTAGGTGTGAAATGTCAGACTAGCCTTGATGACAGCTATTATCATTTCAGTCAGTTCAATCACTGGGTGTGAAACCTTCCATCTAGTTTGGGATATAGAAGTCGCAAGATATTGTGTTGCAAGGTCCTTTATAATGTTAGCTAAATTAGCTCTGACAGGCTTGGTTTCTTTTTCCTCAGCAGTTAAATTGTAATCTATGGACAGGCAGATTATGCTTCTCCTTTACTGCAGTAATGGTGTCTGTGACTGGGTCATTTCTTGTCTTGAAAGGTTGATTCTCCTCTTGCCATCCCGAGGATGTGGTCATCAATTCAAATGCCATTTGTCTAGCCCATGGCAAAATTGTAATACATTTTCACGGTGAGGTCTGTTTTAATCCTTTCCCCTCACCATCCATCTTCACCCTCTTTTCCAAAAGCAAGATAAAGTGCGAACAGCTGAGAATTTTAGCTTAAGTGGTCTCAACAGGTGTTTTTTTTTTAGCTGCTATACTACATTTGAGGCATACATTCCCTCCAGTGGGTCAAAATGACTGCAAGAGGAAATGGGGAATAGCAGAGGAAGCACCCACTTCACAGTGGAGGGGAAGATTGGGAACTTTGGGAACTGGTGAAGGCGAAAGGTTGCTGTCAATCCAAATTCATCATCTGTTCGTTGTGAGAAGTGTTGAACACTAGTAACGCCTGTGAGACTGTGTTGGTTTTTGGACATCGTTTAAAGCCAACAATTAGAGTGAGGACTACTTCTGTCTATTGTCCAAGCCCTTCATGACTGATGATTTGTAGCCTGTCTCCATTACCGTAGTCTTTACTGTCCAATTGATAAACTGTGGATTTTTTTGTGCTTGAAATGTTAAAAATTGATCTCAGAAAATCAGAGGAGAAAGTGGACAAGCATTCAGCAAGGAAGCCATCTGTTTGTCCTGCAGCAGTTCTGATTCACTGTAAAACACGCCACTTGGTTTATTTCTCTTTGTTACAGAGCTCCTTTAATGATGATTCAGCCTGCCTTCTGTTCTCGCTGTCATGAAATGACTCAGTGATTCGCTTCGGCATGCATTCGTGAAAATCCAGGGCATCTGAATAAATCAACAAAATGATTGTGCCTCTTTAGTCGGTCTGCACGTCCACAAATGGACTGAGGTGCACTCACCGCTGGGTTGGGTGCAGAGTCGCTGATGAGTTCAACGCCAGCACATCATCATTTCACTTATAAACCAGAGCTGCTGAATTAATGCTGAAGGGAAGCAATTCATGTTTAAACTGCAAGAATATTATATATGGAAACTCGTTTCCTGAATTCATTTAACAGATCGGGGCTCCAACTAATGACTATTTTCATTATCTGCTTCATAATCTGCTGATTATTTTCTTCAATTAATTAATTAATTGTTTGGTAAGCCTTCAGAAAACTGTGTGAAGTGGCCATCACAATTGCTCAGTTTCACATCTTCATACATATAGATTTGTCTGACAAACAGCCCAATATCCAAAGATATATTAATTTACAATCATATAAAACTGGAAAAACTGAAAATCCTCTCATTTGAGACACAACAATAAGAGAATTTTTACTCAAATAATGAATTGCTCATCAAAAACTAATTAATTGATTGTCCACTTGTCTCAGTTCTTAAAAAAATAGTGTGAATTGTTGATTTGCACTTGATTTACGATTTCTTGCTTGCACTTCGGTGTACAATCAGTTTGTTTTTGTTCATTGTTTTTAGTGTCTAACTCACAACATGATAAATTGTTGTCAAAGCGATAAATCAAGTGGACTCGTAAAATGATAAAACCCTTGAATCTGTCATCACATCTCTAGGTTTGCAGAAGTGAAAGCTCATAGTGAATGACAAGCAGCCATCTGGCTATCCTTCTCCCCAGGCTTATTCACTAACTCCATACTGGAAAAGCTTTAAAGGAGAAAGCCTCTCCTTTTGAAAGAAGGCTTTTGGCACGAAAGCTCTCCCTTGTGTCAGCGCTCAGAGGTTATAATTCATTCTGATTCAGATTCCATCATATGTAATCATCACACTCATATGGAAAAAAGAACTTAAGCTTATTGTGCTTCCCGGCTGATTGAAGAGAAATGCCATGAAGGGTCCAGAGAGGGAGAGATGCTCAAGAGGGGGATTAGTACTTTGGTAAAGGCAAACCCAAACAACAACAGCACATGTGCTGTTTGCATGCTGCAGGGTGGGCTGGTCAAACTCACACGAGTCTGTGCTTTGCTGTGTGGTGATTTTGGCACGGTGGATGCTGTTGGAATTCTAAGTTGTGCTGTAAGTTCTTGTCCAGAAACCAATCCAAAAAAAAATCTGCTCTAAAACTTCCAAAAAGCAACTACTAATACATTTTGAGTCTTGGATAAGTAACAGTATTGTATTATGAAGTTATATGTTGCTGTTGACTGGCTGTCCACCAGAAAGCACTGACAAATTTATTTTTCAACTGGGAAATGTCCCAATTATTACAGGTCCTATATCTTTAATAAGACAGTTTAAGGGACCCTTATCTAAAATGTCTGTATATGTTATACAGTATCTTTTTTAGAGTGCTTTAGAAATCATTAGTTGATTAATCCGTCAGTTGGTTGACAGAAAATTAATCTGAACAAATTTGACAATTTGGGTGATCACTCAAGTCATTTCATAAGTAAAATTTTGGATATCTTCGTGGTTTTGGTTGTTTTTGGACAAAACGTGTATTGGTATCTTGGCCTTTGGGAAATTGTGGTGGGAGTTCTTTTTTTTTAATATATAGTTTTCTGACATTTTACAGAGTGAAATCAAATGAATCAATTAATTGTGAAAATAATCATCAGATTAATTAACAAGAAACATTGTCTTTAGTTTTTACTAGGCTAACAGAAGAATAAGAAATGTCAATCAAGCTCATCATGTACACATGTCAGTGTATTTTGGGTGTGGAGTGCCTGTACAGTCACAGTTATTTATGTCCATCAGTGATGCTTTGATATTATAGAGATAGTCACATTATATGGAAAGAATGCCTGATGCATAAATAAGAGCATTAGAAGTCGTATTATGTTTTAGATTTAGTCTTTTCAGTGTTGACAATGGCACAGATTCTGTGGCTGACAGAAATCGATGAAAGAAAACAGTTAACACAGCAATAGAGGAAGAATGAGAGGAACAAATGGCTCAGAGGTAGTGTTACATGTATGGTGGGTAATATGAGATGGTAGTTCCAGTGTTTTGTGCTAGCTTAGCTTCATTCAGTCTCTGAAGCTAAAAGTGGATATTTGACATCTTTGGTTCACATTTTAAAAGCATGGTTCCTTTAAACAGGAGAAATGCACTGTGTGTTCCACTTACAAAAAGATTTTCACTCTAATGTGTTGTTCTGTGATAACAGGACACCTGTTGTCCAATTAAGCTTGTGTCAGTCGGGGTCTGGCAGCTTTCCATCATGAAGTGGTCATGACTTCTGTCTGCATCAGGGATTCTCAAAATTATCACTCAAAGGTCCGCATCTGATTTTTAGTCACGGTCAGAGGTCTGGAACGATTGGTGAGTACAAAAAAAACCTTTGATCAATTAATTAACATCACATCCCTCATGATTGGGCCAGCACAAGCCTGAAGCAGTGTTGCCATAACGATGTCAACGACAGGGAAATAAGCCACATTAAACTCACATTTACCATGGAACAGGATCACTGCGAACAGTCTCCGGCTAACGATTCATTGATCAATAGAAAATATATTTTAAAATGGACTCGTGATCACACTCACGTATTACTCATTTTAAATTTGAGAAAACATCCAACCAAACCAACCACATGAGAAAAATAGAGATGCACTGATGACGGTGCTGCTCACAGTAGTTTGTCATTGCTTTGCAGCTGATTCCATGTTGGAAGTTGTCAGCTCATCAGCTGGTTCCACGTGAAACGGCAGCAAATATGTTCAGTTGCTTTTCTTTACTTCTCATGTCCTGAAACTTCTCAGTGCCTGAAGTTTTCTCACTCAGCAGCATATTCAGATGTCATAGCAGGCTTTTGTTCTCGCAGAGTAGGAAACTGCAGTGCACTCTTTCCAGCTGCACTCGCCACAGCTTTGATTTCCCTTCAAAAGATTTCACATTTGAAAGCAGAGAGCTGAGAAGCTGGCTGGAGCTTGAGGTTCAGCTCTGAGAGGTACTTGATAATGTGAAGGCCAAATCACACAGACACTTGCTATCGCTGAGTTTCCGCGTCAGGTTTTGCCATCATCGCGATGAATTATTCCGGACAGTTTGGAACAGTTTTACTTTGTTTGGTGCTATCAGCTCCACAGAAGCAACAAGGCTCTCCTTCACAAATTCTCCTTCTGAATGAGGTTTCACCTTCTGAGCTGTTAGCTTGCTCACCACTAAACTTGCCTGCATCACGCTGTCTCTGTCACAGCGAGGGCTTGTTAAAGCTGCTTGTTGGGCATCCAAACTCTGCTCAAGATCTTCATCCCAGGCACGCTGGCTTGCCTTTAACTGAGAAAAAAAATGTCACTTTCTTTTGAAAAGTGCATTACTCTGCATCTGCTTACATTTTCTTGACAGGCACCTTGATGCATTCACTGTGTGTGTTGCATTCAGGGACCACTCTGAAGAATGTGTAGCGCACTATTTTATGCTATTTTCTTTATTTCTGAAAAAAGTATGTATTGCCTCGCGGGTCGGATCAAACCACCTCGCAGGCTGTAAATGACCCGGAGGCTGGAGGTTCCCCACCCTTGCTGTAAATCTTACATACACCAGAATCAGATTATATAACCCCATTTACACTTAGTAACCTCATTGGTCTTGTTAGGGGACATGGCAGACTACACGTTGGATCCCAACCCACCATAGCTTTCATGAATTGTGTCACTGTGTACAAATGTTTGCAAATGTCATCAAAATTGTGGTGACTTAAGGGTTTACACTGTTTGCAACCTGTCCATCTTTGAGGCCTGACGAAGATGTTAAATCTATTTCCTTCCTCACAAACCATTTCCAAAGCTGATTTTGTTGAATATTTGCTGCCTTGTGGCCCTCTTTTTTCTTGCCTTTTTGGCACATTGCTTCATTTCTTGGCGCATTACAACTAACTGTTTATCAGTGGAATCATGTCGCCTGCACACTTGCGCATCCTTGTCTACATGCCCAATACAAACAGTTTTGTCCACTACATCTGGACCTTATCTGCCAGTATCGTCTGAAATTGCCCTTACATGTGTACACTCACACGCCTCACACTATGCACTGAACCTCTGTACCAGTGTTCGAGACAGAGCTCAGAGCCAGTTTTCTGGCCATAACTCCTCTGCTCCTCCGAGCCAAACATTAACAAATCCTCTTGAACACAAAAAACCACATTGACTCCAATGAGACGTCCTCTCCAACAGACTGCAAATGGCTTCACCCGCTATAAACCAACAGCTGAGCTTTTTAACAGTCATTATCATAACAGCATCTGTGTAACGCTGACATGACATGCTGTAATAATGATACACTGCTTGTCCATATAGCCAAGGTCCCCTTGTAGCTCAGACTAATAGTCGCTATCATGACCAGAGAGGTATGACCATATTCTTTATTATAGGAGGAAAACAGGAGAGGGCAGATGGGAAATTTTGTTTCAGATCACGGGCTTAGACTTTACAGGACCTTTGGGACACTCGAGCAGCACAGGGCTCTGAGAGGGCTCTTGATTTTATTGCCCCCCACCATGCGCTGCACTTAGATTAATTAAACCAGGCTTTTTGGCCACATTCAAAGGGCAGATGTCTGTGCACAGTTTCACACGTCTGCAGACTCTGTCACACATACACACACATTGAGCATGATTTTAACATGACCTTATCTGGTGCCATTTTATCTTTGAGTGCACATCCACAAGCATGTGTGCAAAATACAGCTGAGGCCCGGGCCTTTGACAGTAGAAAACAGATTACATGGCAAACCAAAGATTTATTAGTAGAGTTTAATGGAATAGAGATGAGTGGATGGAGGATTTAAATAAATTAACCTTCAGTGGATTCCCTGAGGACTGGGGGAATGACAGAAGGGGGCTGAGAAGGAATTTTCTCCATGTCACCGATGTAATGAATACTGATGACGTGATTCTGGTCTGAATGCACTCTGTTCTTGTTCAACCTATGAGCAAACATGCACTTGTATAGATGGATAGGAGATACCTATTAATGAAGCGGAGATCTGAACTTGCTATTTTGGGAACAGCATCATCCACATTTGTGTGGCTGTGCATTGTTTGCTTCACACAACTATGATAAAAGCAGAGGATGTGGCCAAGTTGTAAATAGAGCGATGTTATCAAAGTGAACGTAGTAAATCCAAAACAAAAGCCCCTGAAAATATGCATAATGTGTCCAGAGCATAAGAATGAAGTAAGACATTTGAAAGTCTGCATGCGGTGATGTAAAATATCAAACAGAAAGTGACCTTATAAATGTAAAATGTCAGCAGGGATCTGGTACCACTCGTATAAGTAGCCAAAAATATTTTTTTATCTGGGTAATACTAAAAAGTTACAATCAAACGCTCTGAATGGGACCCATAGTGATATTTCGTGAAAGAAGCCTCATTTTTAAATGTCACTCACTCGGCTGGGGATTTATTACATTTTGCCATGTCCTGACGCTAAAACTATGTTTTCCTTTTCATTAACCTTCATTAATGAGTTTATGAAAGATTCATAAGAATCCCCTTGTGGTCTTGGATTAAACTATTAGGTATCTATTTTCAGTTTTTACAACTTCTTTGTCAGGATCCTTCCTGTTTCTTCTGCCCTGTTTGTGTTCAACATCTCTGTATCACAGAACAGTGTATAGGCTCTATGTTATAGTGTCAATGAAAACAGAAGCTTTTTCAGCATTTTCTAGATCTCTCTCCCCTCTTTACTTCTGCTAAAGCTGTACAAATGAGGCAGTCTCACACCAGCAATCTCATTCACACAGCTTCTGCTTTCTCAATAAATGGCCTGATACCATAAAATCTACCACTGGCCTCTTTGTACAAGAATGTTAACAAACAGTCCGCACGAAGCACAGTTTATAGGAAAGCAGGCCACATGGTTTCACTGTCCCCTTTAAGCCTATTTTCACAGGAAGGTGTCGATTTGATAAGTCGTCACTACTGGCGTAGAAGATGTGTGGCTGTTTCACTGTTGCATGCAACAGTGCATGTGGCTGAGTGTGATACAGACACAACAAAGAGAGCGTGTGGGCGTGTGTTTGTGTTTATGTATGCCTGTGTGTTCTTGTGTGGATCAATGTGCTTTGTTGCATGCTCAAGTGTGTGTACATCTCTGCATTTGAGAGCGACTGTGTGTGTAATGTGCCTCATGCAGCCTCGCTGTGTGTGTACAACATAGAGTTGACAGCTGGTGCGGCTGAGATCTTCAGTGTTTCTGCGTTCGATCTCTGTGGAAACAGTCAAACTGAACAACAGCAGCTGGTGCCATTGCCAACAGATACCTGTCACCACGGGTTACGGAGTCACCATGGATACTGATTTTTCAGGCCTTCATGGCACAGAGACACTTTTCAGCATCGTCCTGTTTAGAGCAGACTTTAATGCAAGTTTGGATGTCCTGGCCTGGGGTTCGGCATGCTGACCATATGGTGGGAGCATCCAGGGACCTTTGTTTACTGTCATCCCACCATTTTACTCTCCTCTGTCGGGCTGGCACCCAAACCTTAATACTTTCGTGGCACCGACCGAACTGCTCCGATCCTATTGAGTATCAGAAAATACTTTGTCAGTCTGTACCAAATTTTGACACTGAAGACGGAAGTCTGATCAGTGTCAGTGATTGGCTGTCCAACATTACACGTCTTAGAGGGTATGCAGACAAAACACTATGTTATGCCCAGAGATTGGTCTCACTGTTGTTTTTTACTGCCAGCTGCTCATCTGCACAGATAACTAAATGAACGTTGTGCTGCTAGTTAGCTAGCCAGTGCAGCTAACCTGTATCTGTTAAAAGTTGAGTCCATTCACCACATTATCGACGGGTGCATCCTCTCCTTTTATTTAATTGGTATTGCAAAAAGTGTCATTGGAAGGACCAAAAATGCAAGTAGGTTGCACTGAAACTTGAAGCTGCATTAATTTGCAATGTGCAATATTTTTGGCCACTTGGTGGCACCATAAACAAATTGTAAACACAATACGGTCATATTACCACCTTTTAAGGAGATAAGACCAACACACTGGCAGTTTTTTATATTGACACATTTAACACATGCAAAACAAAGTTGCATTCATTTGGAGTCATGTGTCTTTCCATGTGATTCACTCTCCTTGTTGCTCTGTTTTGCTCTCCACCAATGCTTGAAGGAAATATGTGTCTCTTAGTAGCTAAATGTTCCAATATGTTTATCTGTTGGTGGTTTATCAATGCTTTTCCACTGTATACTGAACCAAAGCAGTAAAGGTGCAAACAGTAAAACCTGAAAAAAAGTGTGATAATTGATGATTATACCTGGGTTTGTTTCTACGATCAACCCCTCCCAGAAACAGTCATTTGCTTTGTTGTTGGCATAAAAATATTATTATTGTAGCAGCTTTAAGGTTGAAAACAACTTCATTTTTCATTTGTTGTTTCCCTGAGGGATAACGAAAAATGTATAATTAAACTGGCTGAATACATTGTGCCACTGGGTTATTGGCACAGCCTGTATAAGCAGTAATATGAAGGGCAGAAATCACCTGGAGAAGCTGTAGTACTAATCTCAAAGTCAGCTCATTCCACCAGACCATAAACTTGACTTTCTTTCCCATAGTCACGGGTGTAAAGCTCCACTAAAAGTAAAAAGACACGCCATTGGTACTTCCTAACTTTTACATTTATCACTGTACTTAGCTTCATAGCTGTGTTTTCCTTCGTGTTTATTTGTTGTATGTCTGCATTTGCTGAATATCCAGGCCTCTCATGTCTTCACTAGAGGCAGATGTTGTGTGGGCAGAGTGAGAAACTATTGATAAATATTCTTTCACATGTCCTCATCGGTCGTGGCATGCAGTAAGTAGCCTGCCGTGCTGAGATCCACTGGATGAAGGTTGTCCATCTGGTTGCATTTATACATCTGGAGCCTAAATGTCTGATAGATTCATCAGAGGTGTTTTTTAAGACACAGCACATGGGCTGACTGGAGGTCTGTGAGGACATAAATTCATGAGACACTAAAGAAACCTTTTCTCCATGTTGTTTTGGAGTTCATTTTTTGGCCAGGTCGTTACTGTGTTTTTAAATCTCTAGGAAGGGGTCTGAAATAATAGCAATGTGTTTTTATTAACTGTGTGAATTTGCCCTCTTATTATTTCTGCTGCTAAAAATAGTCAGGTACCAAGTGAAAAGCCAGGTTAATATCCTCATGAGAATGCCTCACATGCCCAGTGTGCCAAACCAGCTGCAGTATTGCTAAGCCGAATCAGTCAGACACCTTGTTTGTTCATCTGCTGTGGTCATCTATCACTCAGCATCTATGCCTACCTTGATTTTACAGCCAAGCATTTGCCAAACAATGCTGTGTGGTTGTGCTGGACAGTGCAGGCTATGAATAGAGCAATGGCTTGTTCCAGTGTTTGACAGATCTGTCAGTAGGTCTTCTCACCTAGAGACTCTAAAAGGTCTTATGACATAGTTTCACAGGCAAACTTCCAGATATGGGAACATTGCCGCTACTGGTGCCATGAAGCTAATCTTGGAGCTATCGCCGCACATGACACAACCAGAAATGGGTCACTTCAATATGACCAATAGGAGCCAGCCTGGGAATGGGTTATCAGCCAGTAGATTAATGTGAGTGGTTGCATTGCACCCTGAACCCTCAGCTGTGACCAAGTGTGACTTACGGCCTTTATGACCGATGTAATTTTTGTAAAAAGCACGACTGTGATTGGCCCTGTCACCCTCTGCCCGGATATCTTTGTTCAGAGGGCAGGAAGCAGCTAATTCAGCTGATGACAGAAAGGTTATAGATGGCTGAGTTTCATTTCAGCCCCTCTATTAAAGGTTGTGACCCCTCAGAGGAACTTATTGGAAATAGTAGCCTTCAGACAATTTTCTGATTAGAGATGACCTGAAAAATTTTAATTTATTGCCCTTTCTCTAAACTAGGATTGAAATAAAGTGCTAAGTCCCAGTGGAGAGAGAGTCCAAGGCAATATCTTATTATCATGTCCCTTTGTGAAATGCAATTATGCACGTCAATCTCTCAAGATATACAAAGAAATTAATTTCTAATTAATGAGTTTTAAAGTTATATGATTACCTTGCTGAAAAAGTGTTTCTGTACAGACAACTCTATTGTAACTACCGTTTCCACATGAGCAAGGAGACTGGCATTCATAATGGGTTCTATTTCAGAGCAGTTTTCATAATGGTGAAGAATGAGGGTAGAACACAGACTGATAATAGGCAAGGACATGGTGTCTGTATTTAAAAACAAAAGAAACACTTATTAACTGAAACATGCAGGCCAAGTACAAGCTAAAACCTTGCAAATACAAATTACTCCTTTGAGAGTAAAAGTAGCTGCAGAAAGTTTTGGTGGTTGGGAGAATAGTGTATGTGCCTGCTGCTGTGCATTATTCAATATTTTCATCACAGAAATACTGTAAAATCAAGCTTTGAGAGAAATGTGTGTTGACAGCTCTTTCCTCCCTGCATCCCATCCTGATATGTGCCTGTATGGCGAAACATGTAATTATCTTTGGGCCTACATTACCAAGAGAATGTATGTGGTGATTGAACTGGGCTTAAAAGGATGCATGGTGTATATTTATGAGGATTGCGGCTGCATAAAGCATGTTCTGTCTCATATTTTCAAACACCAGTGCAGTGAAGCCTGCATTCATGCATTCATTCAAATTCCTCCACTGTCCTTGATTTTTTTTTTTTTTTATTGTCATAGCAGTCAAATCCTCTGACCTGCATGGACAAATAAGCACAGAGGTTCAATGGAAAGTTATGCAAAAAACAAATCAAATGCGCTCATTTATGTGTTAATGTGTTACGTCTCCTGAAGTGGATCTTCATCTGCTTCAGATGGATCAGTGCAGTAATCTGTTTTTCTATGGCTGACTGGACTGCACAAGTTCACCTGCTAATGTGTGCCAGTTCTCTGCTGTTCAGCATGTTCATATGTTCACAACAGGATTCAGCCATTAATGTACATACACAGTTAATTTACTCCAAAACACAGGGTTTCACCTAGTAAACAAATATTGTAGCAGAAAACATGGTGCAATGTGGAATTATAAATAAGAAGGTGAACTGAAGAAATAGAGCCTGGTGTAATAATGTAATGAACTGACACTGTTTCCTTCAACATGTTTCAGTGCTGCCTTGATTGGTTTTGTGCCCAGAAACAACATTCAGTTCCCAGCTTTGGAAAGCTACAGAGTGGAATAAACCCTCCAGGCTTGCAGATCCCTGGATTGAGTGCAGTGGGATGTTTTGTCCCAAATAAGTTGTTAGAGTAATGACATATTCAGTTCTCTATGAGGGCATTCTGCGAATCGGATCTAAAGGCTGTTTGGTCAAGATGTGGTCCAAGGGATGCAACTAATGATTATTTTCTTTATGGATTACTCTGCCAATTATTTTTTTTTTGCAATTCTAATGAATTGTTCATGATATTTGACGAGTAAAAAAATGCCCTCAGTTTCCTAGAGCCTAAAGGCAGGTGTTCAAATTGCCATCAACAATGCAACAGACAGCCAAAGACACTGATTTTGCAATAGTATAAAACAGAGAAATATAGAAAATATTCAGAGTTAGAAAGTTGGAGCTGAGTGCGAAGTCTGAGACCATTGCACTCTGCTAGAAAACCCCAGACTGGTTGTTTCGAACTGTACATGACTGTCTCTAAGTGTAGACCGAGCAAGCTCTGGAGACCTTGAGTTGCTTGTCCATCTAATTTCCAACTTCCACTTAGGTCGTATGCTTTGGGTAGTGACCGGAAGAATGAGGTTGCGGATACAGGCAGTTTCCTTTTGCCCTATCCCTGTGCACACCCTGAGAGATTTAGGTAAGGAGCCCAGACAGGGCAGCTTGTTTCGATGCTCCATCTGATAAAGATGCCTCCTGGACACCTCCCTTTAGAGGTCTGTCCAAGTGGGCTGAGGCCCCAGGGCAACCCCAGAGCATGCTAGAGGGATTACTTATCCCATCTGGCCTTGGACAGTATTGGGGTCCCCTTGGAGCAGCTGGCTAGAGAGAAGGATGTTTGGGCTTCCTTTCATATCCTGCTGCCACCATTGAAAATAAATGGATGGTGACCCAGATGATCATCAAAATAGCTGCAGATTAACGTTCTGGTGATGACTGATTGTTTAATCTAGTACTTGTTTCAGCTCTAGTCCTCATGGTGACATCATATTACATTAGTTAAATTGTAGATGTTAATATATTGTACAATATAATATGTTTGAATGGACCCACCTTCACTCAGATCTTCAGAAGGTGGACAGAGGGGAGGGAGTGATGCTACCATACGCTGCACTGTCAATGTTATTAACAGTTATTTACTTATAGATTCACAAAATCAGATCAGAGCCATTAGAGGTCAAGCACGTTGCCCTATGTAGTAGTTTTGAGTGAAATGTCTCAACAAGTATGGATTGTCATGAAATTTGATGCTGACATTCATGTCGATATCAGGATCAATTGTAATGACTGGCGATCACTGACTTTTTATCGAGCGCCATCATCAGGTCAAATTCATTGTTTGTCCAGTACTTTGGTATGTAGCTAAATAACTGATTTTTGGAAAAAAGAATTAGCTTTGTTTATCTGAGTGTTCAGTTTTAAGTAGAACATTTTAGCATGCTAACACACACATTGTGAGCATGCTAGTGGCTGTAGCTCAAGTGGTAGAGTGGTTGTCTGCCAATTAGGAGGTTGGTGGTTCAATTCCTGGCTTTGGCAGTCTACATGCCAAAGTATCCTTGGGCAAGATACTGAACCTCAAAACTATTCCCCATTTCTGTCAATTCATGTCTACATTGCTTTGGATAAAAGCGTCTGCCAAATGGCTAATTGTAATTGTAATGGTGAGTTAATTAACATTTAGCTCAATGCACCGCTGTGCTTGACTTCAGCTTCACAGAGCCGATGGCTGTAGAGTCTTTGTCTTGCTTATGCTGCATGTTTCAGGACTGACAAATAAAGACAAGCTGTAGCTGCTGAGTGCTCCATATTTTTTTAATGGTTTTTGAATTGTGTCTGTGTTTGTAGTCTGACATTGACTCATATTACTGATAAAAGGGGGTATCGTATTCAGCAGACATGATCCTGTGTTGTCCATGGATCTGTCCTACCCATTAGCCAGCTTAGATCCATTACTATGACATGATGTTTTTTCATGATTGGTGGTTCAAGTGGTTTTCTTGGACAGTTCACTCTGTATTAAGTTTAGTGTGTCTCTGTCCAGTAAATGCATATCCGCTTCTGCCTGCACAGACAAAGATAGTGCTGATAGAGTTGGAGTTATTTTGCAATTTTGCATTTGGTGGGGAGTTTTTTTTTTATTTTTTGCTGAAAAACACAGCTGCCTGCTGTGACTGGAGGCCATGCTGCTGAGAACAGTGAGAGTGAATCAAAGAGTAAAGTTTCAGACCAGGAAAAGGAAAGAAAATTGCTAAAAGATGCTAAAACTCTCTATAGAGCTGAAGGGAACTGTAGAGTTGAATAATAATTCTCTGTGGATTCCCCACTGCGAGTAACCCCTTTCACATTACATTACATTTCACATTTGATCCATTATTAATATCAAGATATTGATTAGAGCTGCTTTAAGTGAACTTTTGACATGAAAAAAAAGATGGAGGCCCTCTGAATGTACGTTGCTGCATAAATGATTCATTAAATGTGCTCTTTTCAACCTGGTCTTGTCATTTGTAGTCACAGTATAACTTCATGAATCATACTGCATGCGGTATAAAAATACTCTGAATGGAGACACCACTTTTAAAATTGCTAATTGCTAATAATGCTATTGAACAAATGTATGTTGGGTCTGGCTGCATACCACCATAACCTCATGTTGCTCCCTTTTAGAGTGATTGTGATTCCCTGGGAGAATATTTCTGCCCACCTCCAGTCATGGTGGCCTTGCAGTGTGGGTTGTCCATGTTGAGGCCAAAGGAGAAAAATGCACATATTCATCTGAATGGACACTGAAACTACCATCAGTCCTTCCCGAGGTCTTAACCTCTCGCAGGGCTGAAATCGAAATGGTCTCAATATATAAGTATTTGGGTATTTTTATTGATCAGAATTTGTCATTTCAGCCATATATCAACAACCTTGTTTCTAAGTTGAAACTGAAACTTGGGTTCTTTTTTAGAAACGAATCCTGTTTCTCCCTTCAGGCAAGGAAACGCCTGATTTCTGCTACGTTTTTACCTTTATTGGACTATGGTGATCTGCTGTATATGGGTGCATCTGACCAATGCCTTGCCTTGATGGACACTGTCTATCACTGTGCTGTTCGATTTCTTACTGGCTGTGGACATTTTGTACACCACTGTTCTTTATATGCTGCTGCTGAGTGGCCATCTCTGCATCTCCGCAGATTTTCGCGCTGGTTGGGTCTGCTTCCCTCTTATCTTTGCACATACATGTGTAAAATCGAAAATCAATACAGCCTGCGTTCTCAAAACATTCCGCAGATGTTGGTCCCCAGAGTTAGAACTGACTTAGGCAAAAAGGCTTTTAAATATGCTGCTCCCAATTCTTGGAACAACCTCCAGAAGGACCTGAAACTGCCTGAACTGGTCACCTTGGTAGAATTTAAATCAACATTAAAAGATTGTGAAAATAGCAGTCTTGGCCGATGTGTCTTTTTTTAGTTGCCCCTTCATTATTTATACACTTGTCCCATCCCGCATTAGTTGTTCTGCTGTATGCTTTATTGATGTGTTGTCTCTCTGATAATCACTCATTGCGTTTTTGTTGCAAACTGTTTCGCTTGTTTGTAGTGAATTCAAACTGAGTGTGTGTGAATTGTAATGTATTGTTCTTGAGTCAATGCTGCCTTCTTGGCCAGGTCACTCTTGTAAAAGAGATTTTGATCTCAATGAGGCTTTTACCTGGTCAAATAAAGGATATATAGATGCAGGGAAGAGGAAAACACATCCACACAATGCACAAACATGTACAGTACAGCTAGTAGGGTAAATAAAAAACAACTTTTTATGGGTTTCTTAGAGTGGCAAAGGTTTGGTATTTGATGTTCAGCTACATCAGGGTGGGGCTCACATTCCTACATGTTTTGAGGCCTTGAATTTCTAGCAGCGCCGCTGTCTGCAAGCGGACTCTCTCTTCCTTTCTCTCCTTTCACAAGCTCTGATCTTTCGGCTCTTGTGTTTCCTCTTTTTGTGCTTTGGAATGTCTTGGATAAAAAGTTGACAAAGATCAGCCTGTAGACTGACAGCAGTAATATCACATCAGCAGCAGAAGAGGAACTGACACTTTGCTCAGTCTGTCATGCCGCACCACAGAGAGAGAGTGAAATCCCAGACAGATGGATGTTGATG
The DNA here is from genome assembly GCF_039877785.1 of Chaetodon trifascialis. Lineage (NCBI taxonomy): Eukaryota > Metazoa > Chordata > Actinopteri > Chaetodontiformes > Chaetodontidae > Chaetodon > Chaetodon trifascialis. The sequence goes on from NC_092060.1 coordinate 22,696,509, forward strand.
GGCTGTAGACACCTCAGGAAAGACAGACTGATGCAGTCGGTGAAAGGGTGTGCGTAGGTGTGTTTGATGTAACCCCAGACAGTTGCGTTACACAGACAGCAGAGAGGTGGAGGACTTTTTGGGGAGAAATACAGCTGCAGGCTCAAGCATGCATGAATATTTGCATTAATATTCACATGTACTGTCAGAGGAGAGTTTTGATAAGGACTCTGTTTTCCAAAAGGGGAAGCAGCAGAGTCAATTTGAAGAACAGTGTTTGCAGAGGGGACCGAAGGTAAACATGTTATTGGTGTCACACACTCCAGATTACAGCACCACTGCTCTCAGGTGATGGTTAGAGCAGAAGTAACTGCAAAAATGAAGGCGTTTCATTGTACTTTGATTTGCTCATTTTCTAATAATTTGTGTGTTTATAGGGTAAACGTGAAGTCAAGTGACGCAGCTGCGATGGTGTTCATGCCTATCAGGTGCCGTGCTGCAGTTTGAGTAATCATTTTGGCATGAAATTGCGCCCGTGTTTCTGCCTCTTTCCGCTGAGACTGTCTCTCAAGTCCAGAAAAGTGTTTTTGGTTCATTTAGTGAGAGGAGGAGCACACATGGATGCCTCTAATTCACTCAAATCCCCTTTCTTTTTTTCCTGTCTCACCTTGATAGAATTTTTACAACTGAAAGGATCAGTCGCTTAAACATTAAATCTGTCAACAGGAAAATAACCAGCAGCAATTTTGATTATCGATTAAAAGGGCCACTACTCCAACTTTGCCCGTCAGTGTCTGCTTGTTCTTGGGGAGTCTGAGTGCATATGTAAAAAAAAACGTTGTGTAAAGCCTTTTGTGGCTCCAGAGGGAGCTGTGCCAAATCTGATAAATGGATTGCCGAATTCATTGAGTCTGAAAACTACAAGTCTGAAGAAAAATGAAATATGTCTGGAGCTGTGAGGTTAGAAGCTACCAGACCTTTGTAGACCACTCCTCATCTCATTTAGGTTAGCAACTCAAGGCTACAGTATCCGCCACGTGCATAACACATCTGTATTCTTGACTTAACTGTCATCAGTTACGTTGCATTGTGGGTAATGTAGGCACCAGGTTTTGACAAGGAAGACGACGATATGCTGCTGCATTGATTTTCATCCATTTTTCTTAGATGTCCATTTTGAGTTAGTGTTACAGCAGTGCAATGTTTGATTGGTGCATTACTCTTTTATTCTTTAAAAGTCCTTTTTCAAACAAAATGCCAATGCCAAATGCTGCAGCTTCTCAGCCATGAGGATTTACTGGTTTTCAACATTTATGTGTTTGTAAACAGAATATCTTTGGGTTCGTCTGGGGAAAAAAAAATAAAAGATTGGCTGATTTTTCCTGGCCAATTAATCATGAAAATAATTAAATTAAATCACAGCCCTAAAACCAATTTGAGGAAATAGTTTGTTGTGTAAGGTAGACATCAAAATGATGATTATAAAATGAGTTTTTTGAATTAAAACATAAACATAACCTTTTTAATCACTTTACTGAAGAGCAAAAAAACAATTAAAAATGAAAAAAAACAACAAATACAATTATAGAGAAAACAGTAAATAAAACACATTTTAACGTGTGCTAACGTGAGCAATACTGATGTAAACTAAGTTGTTGCTTAAATGCAATTATGTCATTTTCTCCTCATATATTTGCATCATTTAACATAAAACCTAAATGTGATATATCAACTTAAAGAGGGTCATTTAAGGTGTTGTATGTTCTTATTTTCGGTGCTGTACATTTGCACTTTGGGATGTACTTCGGACGTGAAACTGCTCTGGACTCTTGAGCATTCCATCCATTAGGAAACTGTCTGTTGCTTTTAAAGAGGACTAGAGGAGCTGAGTGGGCGATCTATTCATCCCCTTTCATCACTAAAACTATATTCTGCTCTAGATCCCTTTCCAGATTATTCTGCGCTGTGATGAGATTATGCGTGTGACGTCAGTCCCCTAAAGTGGCAAAGTAACCTGGACAAATTGACATGCCCAGAGACTGTGCTCAGGTGCTGGCTAGCATCATGAGTGCTACACACCTCATTACACGTTGTAATTGTTGCCTTTTCTCTCCCTAACTGAAAAATATGACTTCACTGTAACTACTAGCTCTAGCAGCAAACATGTTATTGTTGACTAATACTTCTAATATCAACAGCCCTTGTAGACAGGCTGCGGATGCAGACTTTGCACCCGTGGCCCTTTAATTTGCTGTAATTCCCATAAATTTGAAGTATTCCCGGCCTGTTTTTTCATTTGTGCTGTACAGGTGTAAGGGAAAGCTTTATTACTGTTTTCTGTTGAGACTGTGAGACCATCAACCCTCTGCTGCATTGATTATTTTGAAAGTCTGCAGAAAAAAACGCACCACCTAATTCAGATTACAGAAAGACAGAATGGATCAGATTGGTGCAGAAGTAACAAAAGCATGATAGATAGATAGATAGATAGATAGATAGATAGATAGATAGATAGATAGATAGATAGATAGATAGATAGATGTACTTACATGAAAACATGCCATGTGTGCATACAGAAAAGCCCACAAAAACATATGGAAGCACAAAGACAGACTGGTGAGAGACCGTGCAGAGAAAGGCTCCATCTGTCCTTGTCTAATAGTGAATGGGGATGAGACTCAGCTGAATGAAGGTGGCTATTAAAATCTCTTGTAAACACATTATAGGCCTGGTCTTGTCCAATATATAGAATGAGACATAACAGTGATTTAGAGGTTGGGCCGCATCCATAAATGCATGAAGCCAATCTCACGTCAGCATCTGTGGCAACTCTCTGTGCATCCTGATGTGCATTAGGTGCACTGTAAGAAAAAAGGGATGGAGAGGATGGATCAAAGCACGAGTACACGTGCCATTTATTAAAAAAAAAAGCCCAAAACAGGTCATTGGACCAATCGTCAGAACAAAAAACATTGTCTGATTTTCGCATATTCTTCTGTTCATAATCGCACAATTACAGGTATGAATGGACGCATTATGAATAACAGGATGCTTGTCGATTGGGAACAGGTGGGAAAAACGTCCATTGTTATTCCTTTTTGAATTTAAATGCAATGAAGAATAAAGGTGCATGTTTGTTCCTTCAGTGAGGAGTTTCACTGTGTATGTTGGAGACATAAATAAAACTCTGCTGCATCAGATCTGGTTACAGTCTCAATATGAGATAGTACAGTACTATCTTTTGTATAGATTTTCACCAATTTTTACCTCGATTTTGCCTCAAGGTGCCTCCAAAGGTTTTTTGTTTCCCTTTGCAAGATGATACTGTTCACAGCAGTTGCTATAAATGAGTTTCTTTTGTCACAATTGAAGCTCTGAAAGTGCCTTTGTGTATTGACAGTGAAGAGAAAAATGGGCAAAAATGTACAATGTACAAAAAGAAATAAATGGGTCAACTAACATTAATCCTGCAAATGGTACATTTTTAAATAGGAGTTTTTCTTATTGATAAAAATGACTGAAAAATTATGAGCCCTAGAGATAGATTTTAACCTGAAAAGGACACAGAGATCACATTTGAATGGATGATTCTGACCTTTCATTGCGATGCCACAATTACATCAATTATGCAATTTTTTAGATGAAAAATTCAAAGATTGTCACCGTCATTATCATCATGTCTGAGATCTGTGAGGGACAAAAATGATATCAGTCACTCTCTCACACAAACAGTTCAATGCAAAGGACAGTAAACCTCCAAGCATAAAAAAGCATGTTTTGAGATCAACAGCGCTGAGTTTGATACCAGAAATTGTGTCTCCTCCCCCTGTGAGTGATCAATAAAGCTGACAGGGCCTGAGAGAGATGGATTCCCTCACCATAATCCAGATCTATGCTATGCCATTGAAAAACAGACACGAGGTGTTTTGATATGGATTCCACATTAGTATGCAACTGATGTCTTCCACGCTCTCCTCAGAATTACTGTATAAACAAACAAGCATATATTTCCCTAAATTTTCTCATAAGAGGGACAATAGCCGATGTTTTCGACCATATTTGCTTATCATCCCTTGGGGTTTGGAAATAACTTCTCCATTATTGTTGTGACCATTACTCAAGGATGTGACTTCATTTATTGCTCTATTCTGTCAGACTATTGAGTCTGAGGTAAGGGAACAGAATAAAAGAAAATGAGTAGGTGAAAATGAAAGTATTTCCAGAACAGAATACGGCCTCGAAACCATTAGGCAGATTTGGTTGATTTGCATTAAAGCCCAGAGTCTTTTATATTTTGATGAGTGTGCGTGCGCGTGTGTGTGTAGACGGTCTGCCCACATTAATAATACATTTGAGGTAAGATCTTGAAACTCAGGCCAGCATCTCAAGATAGAAATATTTCATTGGGACTCAGAGCCTCTTTTGGTTTTTCAAGTTCTTTTTTCTTTGTTATTCATGTTTTGGACATGACTGGTCGGGAAATGCGAACTCTATCTGACAACTTCAACCTTTAATCAGATATCTTCATATTGTTATTTCAGACAATATCTGTCTTTGCTTTACATTTTGATAAGAGGGAGCAAAAAATTTTGTTTTGTTATCCGTGTGACCTCGACGTCTAGCACAGCATTACAAAAAATATCGATACTCAAAAGTCATTTGGCCCAGTTAGGAGTCTTTTTCTCGAAACACATTCATTTTCCAGCATGCTAACTTAGTCTGGAATGTCTTCATGAGACAGTTAATGGTATCTTGCAACAAGGAAACCACCCCATTGAATTGAGTTGCAACATTGCATGGCCTGTTTCAATAAAATGAATCAGAAGGTCCGATTTTAAGCATTACTTTTATGGAGCGTTTGATGAGTTAATGATATTTAAGTAACAGCTTTGTCACACTCCTGCACATATGGTAACAAAGGTTATGTTGTCCTAGGATGGAAGAGACAGTACATATTGCTGCGTTGTCTCATCTAACCTGGTTTTTGCTTTAATTTTTAGGGCTCAACTCTCTGCCCTTTGACCCAGCAATCGGCGGCGACCCTCTCCACTTCAACAGCTCAAACGGACCACTGGTGAGTGAGTGTCCTTCCCTGGAAAATACTGCTGAGAATGGCAAGAAGAGGAAAAGAACCAGCTTGCCTCCAGGTGCGGACAATGCCACCTCACTACACTACCATCATGACACAGATTAAAAAAACATGTCCTCTCTAGTTTTGCAATAATGCTCCAAAAATATTGTGTGCTGTGTCACACTGGCCCTACCTGGAATTATAGTTGCTGTCTTTGTCTGGTTGGATGTTTCATGATGGAATGTAATTTAAATGCTACCAGCATCAAATAACTGCCGGTGAGAGATAAACTATAATCCTGTTATTTTGAGACAGTCTGAAAGAGGTAGTCTTGTTTGGTCTTTGCTGTTTTTGATTAGCTTGCTGTAGCCCGCGGCTCTGCTTGTCTGGACTGTTTGGAGGTCACACGGCTAAAACCAGGAAGCTGCACGACGGAGATTTCACATACGCCTGCCTCTCACCATGCCAACAGTCCCGCCAATCAAAAACTCACATCCCTTCAGCTCTTTCACACATGCTGCCCGGTCACACACAAAATACTGTAGTGTTATCTTTGTGTGCACATGCACGCACTCCAGTCTCCGCCTGTGTATGTCTGTTGTGTGCAGGCGCTCACCCAATAAGCCTAATTTTAATCAGGGCCAGTGTGCTGTCTAATTAAAGAGGGGCTTTCTAATTAATTGCATTATGAGCAGCTGAGAGAAGAGGCTCCTTAAGACAGAAAGGTGTTGCTCCATGTTCTCATCTGTCGGGGTGACACTAATTGGTCTGGATTTACAATCTGGCACAGATACACAGGGGCTCCAAATGAACTAATATCTGTACTTGCAGGGCAGAGCTAAGTCACTGGTGGTGCTTCTGGTGCTTCCAGTCCAACATGGCCTGTGGAACCTTGCACTGGCCAGCTAAATGGCTCATTTTTCTCCTGCCAGAGAAAGTCACCAACAGCTCCATCAAAGACAATATCTGTGTGTTCTTTGTGCTATTATAGATTTAATTCCCAGAGGTAGAGATAAGGTAGCACACCTGGGGAGAATCTGCGCATGAACCATCTTTCTTTCAAACTCACTGCTGGCTAGTCTTACCAATTATGTAAGGTAAACAATGTTCCTCCCCAGTCAACAACAGCGTTGACCTTGTGTGCGCCATCCCTTTGAATCTTGAACAAACAACGGTTGACTATTGTCGGCAGCCGAGAATGCTTTTCCATTCAAAAATGGACCTTGCTTCTCTGTTATGATAGTAAAGAGCGTCATCCACACATTTATATTGCTACACCTGTCCGTGGTTGTCATGCCGTGTGCCCAATATGCTGGGATTTGCTCAAGCCCTTTGACACCCACAGCTGGTCAGAATTTCAGACAAAGATGAGTGGATGAATAATAGAGACAGTTTTACTTCAGTATAGAGTCGGGTGGTATGATGGTGTATACCATGCAATGGTAGAAATGTGTCCACCTGTAGAGATGTGCCAACACTGTTTCCACTGCAAAAGCCACATTTACGCACCCTCATTTCCAGTGTATGCAGTGCTGCCCTGCTACACATGTAGCCCTTTTCTGCTTGCCAGTATGTTGCTTTCCACTCTTGCGTTGACGTTGCAGATTTGCCCACATACACAGTATGTGCAAAAACAGTCGTCATTACAGGTGAGTCCTCCTCCACCTGCACGCTCTACCCAGGCACCACTCCTCACCTAAACCAAATGGAGTATTTCCACTAAGTGAGAATGCATCTGACAAGGACAAATGTGCTACATGTGTAAAAAAATCTGTATATAAAATCCCACCATAGTTGTAAAGCAGTCCTGCACATTGATTCAGAGCACAATACCAAATGGCCTCGCATACTGTTAAAGGACAGCTATCACAAAAACAGGATGGCAAATTCTTTGACGGTTGGGAAATTTATATCATCTATATCATCCTATCACACTCCTTTATTTGTTTAGAAAAAAACTATGTATATCTCTGGAAATTGTGCACTAAACTAGTGGTTTAGTTGATTGAGTTGCTGTAAACAGTTGGCTAGAAATTTGCAAATCGGTTGCTTGGAAATGTCTGGAGCACCATCCAATAACAAAGCAATCAACAATGTAAACTTTTGTACAGCTAAAGCTTTTAGATCCAAAAATAGAGCTCACGAAAATAACATCAAGGCGTAATTATTTCAGAGGAGGTTTAATTCTGCGAGGATTTATTCCACTGAAGAAGTCAAGGTCTTCCTTCGTATGTCGGAGAAGACTTCTGTGCCACCAAAGTACTGTTTTCAAGGTTAACAGTGGTTGGTGTATTCAGCAGTGTTTTGTTGCGTCTCAGGTCAAAGACGTCTTTCGTAGCAAGGCAATATTGTCGTTGGGTTGAATCAGCCGGAGTCATAGAAAAGTCAAAATCATAATCTGAGGCAGATGTCATCGTGAGCAGAGGAGTCGTGTTAATTATGCCGCAGCAGGGGAAAACCACATGTAGCACAATGCAGACGATTTCACCAACAACAGACTCTTTCACACAGACACATGAGTGATGTAACAGAGCGGGAGATGGCACATAAATGTAAATAGAGTCATCGGGAGGTTTGTAGCGTGGGTTCACAGGAAGGGCAGGGAATGTCAGGAAGAAATTGGGGGTATAATTTATAGGAGTATGTTATAGTACAAAGAAGTGGGCATGTGAACAACACAGCGAGCCCCGCCCACAACAACAGACAGCAAATACACAGAAAACGTGACAACTGCATGTTCCTTGCATTGTTATATTGCATTTTTCTCCACATTTGGATAAGTTACGCCAAGTAGTAGCTAGTCTATTTTTTATTATATGGATTTATCATATGCTGCAACCTGTTTTGATTCAGTGAGCTGTAAATGTCCACTGAGTAAACCTTCTGTCTGTGTATGGGTGTGTGAATGACATGAAGACAAATTACAGTGAGGGAACGTATGTAGAAGTACGGTGTGGCTCTTGTGTAGGACTTCAGTCAGTTGTTTCTCAGATTAAAACTGCTTTCTTTCGTCCAGGTGTTGCTAGTTTCTCTTTGTCCTGCGACAATAATGTAACCAAGGGTGCTTTAAGATGAGTAAAATCAGCTTCTCCTCAGTTTTTACCATTGTCGCTTTTGTTGTTTAAATGTCCTCTCCTTCCCACATTCCGTCCCCCCTTTGTTCAGGAATCTGAATTTGGAGGAGCTGTGCACCTGCTGCAACAAACCCAGTGAAAATAATTAAAAGGAAAGGTGCAGCAGCACATTTATGAAAGCGACCTTTGTGACAGCTTCAATATGCACAGAAAGCTGAGGCCCAGAATTACAGTACAGTATGACTCATCACAGTTTGTGTATAAGGGGAAACAGATGAGCTTAGCACGGTTTTCGCATTTTATTTTCCATCTTAAAGAACTTTCTTCTTATTTATCAAGCGCGGTGTCCTCTGGAAGAGTTCACTTCCAGAGGACACTCTGTCACTGCGCTGACTTTTCTCAAAAAAATAAAAAGACAGCTGGCAATAGATGAAGTCCATTTTGTATATTGTGGCTTAAATGAAAAGATGTATGTGTGTGTTTGTGCGTGTGTGTGTGTGTGTGTGTCTGGTTTGCTCAGATTAAAGCCTGTCAGAAAGCCTTAAGATCAAAGCCTTTGTGGGGCACAAATCTGATCTGTCACTGGAAAAGCCACCTAGTTTTTTCCCTTCCATCTCGCAGATAGAGAGGAGAGTCACTCATCCATTATTTTTCTGTCAGTCAAGTTATGAGCACTATTATAATAACGGTCCCATTAATGCACTGTAAGTGTGCGACTGTCATGATGGCACCTCTCGCAGTTCTGCATTTACTCACAGCTTTGAGGGAAACAAAAGGGAAACCTTAAAAGAAAAATTGTTCAAATGGTTTGAGGTTTTCCTGTAAGGTTCATGTTTGTATATGATATATGTCTTGAAACAGCCCCCTGAAAAATCAAATCTTGTGAAACACAACAACTATATAGATAAAAAACATTCCCTCACTGGACTCACAATCACAGACTTCCTTCAGTTCAATAGTGAATTAAAGGTTTATTTCAACCCATCCAGAGTTGTTGGTCGGTGTTGGAACAGTGGAAGGACAAACCAGCAAGGTTCTGTTGGGTTTCATTCTGTGTCTGTCGAGTTTGAGTGAAGTGTGTTTTATGATGATAAAATGAAGTGTGCTGGCTTTGGTGAGAGCGATACAGCAGCTGTGTCTGGTTACACAAATAGGATCTTATTCTCGAACAAAAAAGTGTCCTTTCCATAATGTTGTCAGACACTTGGAATGACAATTTGAGCCTGTCGGTGACAAAAACAAACGCTTTTCGTGGACGTACAGTGATGAAGCACAAATGCCCAGAGGGATAACAGTACAGCCTGTTTTGTGGCTGCCAGCTGCAGCGCTCTCATTCAATACTGGACCAGTTTCAAAAATTGGTGTCCCCATTAGTCGCACACAGAAATGGGTAAATAGGCTCCATAAACACAGGTAATTAACCAGAATTTCTCCCATTTGTCTGGGACATTAGAAACTTCTGTGACACATGGACCAGTGCGTCGACTGGCACCGAAACCCTGACAGAGCGCAAAGTGCCACACGTTTCAAAAGCACTGAATGTGATTTGAATGAATGTGGCTCTTATACTATACAATATTTGTTTGGACAATGTTTAACTTTATAGACTATACTGTGCTCTTTTGACTGTTTGCTGAGTGTTATCTTACTTTTAGACTATTTGTCTAGTCTAAGTTTAAACTTCCATTTTCAGGAAATTAGTCATTAGGAATGTCCCTAATAAACACAGCTGCTAAAAATCAGCATGCTAGTGAACATGTTAGTATGCTGTTGACTTTAGGCTTTAGCCCGAGGCACCGCTGTGCCTAAGAGCAGCCTCACAGACCCCTGAGCATGGCCATAGTCGCTTGTCTTGTTTAAAAAGCAAGAATTAATGTGAGAGTTGGTATTATTTATAATTGCACGGTGATAAAGGTAATAAATACACCATCATTAAAGCAGCACCTGCACGAACGTGCCTGGAGTGCTGCCATACTGGTGACACCTATGAGTGTTTTTTCAGTTGTATATGAACATATTTGCATGGCATTACAGCTCTCACTAAACACAGTATGACACTGGTAGTTGCTGATCCTTATAGGCAAGCTAGCAGGCCTTGCCTTATCTTAAGATACAGTAGTCCTTTGCACTGCATTGCTGTGTTAGCCTTTTGCTAGCGCTGTTGTGTGGCTACCAGGCCACTACAGCAGCTTTCAAGCTGAAATGCTCCCAAAACATTAATGATTTCTAGTGTTTTTACTGCCTGATTCTGCTTCTCTCTCTTTTTCCTTTTCTCTCCCCTCCATTTTCAACTTGCAAGGTCAATACACAGCATCAGTTCTTGGTGTGACAGTGATAAATGCACATGAACTTGTTCACTGTATAATTCTTCCACGGATGAAACGAAGCTTTGAAGCAAAGAATTTGAATTGAGGGTTTATATTATTTGCATAACTCCAGTTTCTTGAGTAATCATTTCAGCCCTATGCTGTTACATTAGCCACATGTTGTTGCACAGCATGTAGGGCCGGTGTAGAGAACACATGTTTAGCACAGCAGTAGCTTGAAAGCTAATAATAGCTCAATAACAAGAGAATTCTACAGAGCATTGTTCCATCAGGCTAATGAGTATGGCCCAGTAATGGCAGATCAATGATTACAGATGATTAGTGTTTGCCTGTGCCGGCTATGACTCCATTGTCTCCGCTGCATGAATCGGTTGTAGCGGCTTTCTAACTTGAAGTCACTCCCTGAAGGGCCGATAGCTAAATGATGGAGGTCTAGAACAGCTGGAGCTGTGGATTTACTGGCTTAGAGGGTTTGAATCTGTCTGGCTGCGGGTCGTCTCCAGCTTTAGTCAAGTCCTCCAGCTCTCTGAGGATGGCTGATGGGGCACCGACTCATTAGCAGCCATGTGGATTTCGTCTCGTTAAGGGACCCTAATGGACAGATTTATCTTATTACATTTGGCACTTCATTAGATACACATACTGTAGGACAAAGGCATGTGTGCCTGCAGAAACATGGACACATCCACACACACCACACGATGTACTTGTATTTTTCGCACACTGTCATTAAGGCAGTGTAATTACCCAGACCAGTGTATTCAGAGACTTTATTTACGACCTTACAAACTTTAACACAGTGAGACAATCATCTGAACATCCTGATGGGAAACTTAGAGTTTATCAACCTTCTTTCAACTGAGAAATTCCAAAATGCTTGTTATCCTAGGGTGTGTTGAGTTTGCAATCCAACTAAATGCTAACATTATTACATTACATTGCTGATGTTTAGCAGCTAATATGTTTGCTGTCTACACTAGATTTACCATCTTATTTTCGCAGGTTAGCATGCTAACATTTACAAATTAGCACCAAATAATGAAGTAATGCTGACGATGATGGGAGTGTCATTAGTTTAATCATATGGTGATGCTATTGGTGCTGCATGTAAAGTTAAGGGATTTTATGCCAATCCATCCAATAGCTGTCAAAACATCTCACTCTAAACCACTAATGTCAACCTCTTGAGGAAAAGTCATTAGGATTCTCCCTCCAGGAACCTTGGATATCTGTACCGGTCCATTTGGACTGAGTTCTGGACTGACTGACCGACAATGCCGTCCCTAGAGCCTCGCCACTAGCATAGCTCAAAATATATAAAGCAATACATTAAAAATATCTAATATATATGTTAATTTCATGTTATGCTGTCTGCATATTCCAGGGCTTAACTTCAAGGTTGCAAAAAATTCAGCTTATTATGTGTTAGTAACTGACTGCAGGTGGGAAAGACAACAGTAATGAAATCATATGCAGCTGAATGGAGACACAGTTGTTCAAAGCTCTGTGCGTCTGTATCCCAGCCAGGCAACATTAATTGTTTTTGCACTTTGTATGAAGTAAGAAAATATTTAAAATTATAACCTGTTAATAGGCGCAAAGTAATTAACGAAGGTGCCACGCACACTGTGAAGGAAAGCTTTGCGTCGTTGGATTGTGCCTATAACACGCTATCATCTCTTCACTTTGTGGTTCTTTTATAGAGAAGTTAGATACTACACTTTTCATTATTCACTCTTTCATTATTCACTTCTCCTTACCAGCGTCTCTTTTCAAACAATGCATAACAAAGACTGCCTCAGGGCCTCCGTGCAAACTGCTTGAATTATCCTTTTTTTATTGGTATCAGCATTTCACAGCAGTCGAGAATGGCCTTCTCTCTGCAGGTCTGTTATGGTTAAACAAACAAAAGTGAGCAGCATGAGCAGTTAAAGAGCTGCCGGTGTGTTGACTTCACTCACTGACTCGATCAGTCACAGCTACATATGATGTGTTCTTGGTTAGCTTGAATGATTAACCAAAAAGCTCTACATGCATTCAAGAAAAAATCCAAAAAAACATTAACCTTTACAGCATAATATCCTCTTGAAGAAAGCTTTTTCTTGAAGGCTCACCTTCATTTAAGTAAAAACAGGTTACTGTTTAAGATCTGTTAGATCACATTGTTTTAAGATTTTTAGATTACAGATTACATGATCCTCTTTGATTTGACAGTGTTATTATAAAAATGCATGAAAGTCACAGGAAAAAGAGTGATTGTTAGCAATAGATATTACACAAATACTGGTCAAGGTTTCACCTCGCCACACGCATTAGCCCAGTGTGTGGTTTCTCAGCTCTGGCATCTTGATGATGGGTCAATCTGACCAACTCGTCTTCCTCTCCTGAATTTTAGTTAAACAGTTACTCTGTTAAAGTTTAGGGGGCATTTATCATTATGGTTATAATTTGGTAGGAAACAGGACATTAAGAGCTGTTAACGTGTTACGGTACATTTTGTTGAGCCATCTGTCCACCCTGACTTCCTCCCTTTTCAGATGTTTGGTGCAAAACGTCACCTGACTTCTTCCTCGTCGTAATCGCTGTGGTTGCCGAGGGCTTCGTCACTTGAACGTAAACATACTGTCAATTTGAGGTGCTTGCTGATATGATTCATGCTGGCAGTCTCCCAAAAAGAGAAGATACACAACTCTAAAAAAAAAGAGCCACCAATAAACTAATAGACTTTAATTAGCTCTGCTCAGTAAGGAGTTGTTTCAGTCTCCCCTAATGAGACACATTTTCTGCATTTGAACTTGGAAAGCCTGCCCCTAGCAGGCTCGGCTTATTTTAATTGTAGGACGTGGCATTATGCACCATTCAGGCTCCAGTATTGTGACTGATCTATACAATAACTACCCTTTTTACTGAATGACATAAATTTATGGAGAAAATTTTTATCCAGAGCCACATTAGAAGAACAGAATAATTAGAGTCCTTTAATTCCTTTTAATATTTTCTGGGGGCTGTTATTTCACCAGAGTGCTGATTTATTTTCCATCGCAGGTTGTGTAGTGGAGGTTACCTTGAGACATGCTGCCTCGAAGTGTATCACCTGAAGGTCAAAAAATCTTTTTAAACACATTAATATCAACCGGCTACAGGTATCAAACTCATCCCTCATGTCATAAATAAACAGTCCTGATATGTGACACTTCAAGCAGCACAAAACAAGTGCTATAAACTACTTGTAAATGCTATGCGGCCCATCTTTGGTGTGGCCCTGTTGGAGTGGAGTTTCACGGATAAAAACATTTCAGCTTTCTGATATTGTGATCTCTCTCCAAGTCCCTCATCCTGCCTCATATTCTTCCACAAACCTGGAAAACAAAAACAAAACTCAGCTGTTGTATTTGACAGGAGCAATGATCAAGGGGGCTGAAGAAAGGAAACAGCTCCTCTGTGAAGTTACATCCGGTGGAGGAGAAGCTGCAAGCCCTGCCGTCCACATCATAGAAGGAAACTTAACCTTCCTCATAATCAAAACGCCCCAAACATTTGAGGCATCTCCCTTACATGGAGGTTAATCACATGTTTGGCTTTGGCTGTAAACTCATTTCCTTTTCTCAGCCACATTGTCCCATATCTGTTCCTTGGGCTCATCTTAAATCGCCCGTCCTGTTGATGGACTGGTTTACAACTCCTAAATCTCAGCATATCTTGTCTTTGATGTGGACCTCATAATAAAACTTTCCTGAAGAGAAACCCTTCTTTGCAAGCACATTAAGGACATGATCAAACCTCTGCTGTATTAGTTTGAGAGATTCCTCTTTCTGTCTCCATGTGTGATCTGTTTCCCATCCTCAGGAACACCGAGAGAAGGGTTTGCTGTGTCAGGATCCACATGCTGCTGCATTTCTTTCAAGTCGGGATCACACAGCATCCTTATTTCTCTCATCCTCATCACTGTTGTCTCCAGTCAAGGCTGCCTGCACATTAAACTGGTCACATTTAAGGGTCACACCAGACCAGTCCTGAACCTGGGGCCAAGTGAGGGTAAGAGAAAGAAAGTCCTCAAGAAATATTAAGGCGCCATTGCTGAGTGAGACCTGATTAAGCTGCAAGTTGTTCTGCTTTATTTGCATAATTTCTCCCTCCAGTTCTTTAATGAAGCCTTCTGTCTCTGTTTCAGTTTTTCTTTTCTGCTGCATCTGAAGTACTTCAGCCAGCTCAGCTTGCCTTCTCTTAATGTAGTCCACCGCAGCAGTCATCACATGAGTGCTGTATGACAGTGCCTTCACTGCATTATTTCTGCTAGCCTCCACTCAGTGTTGAATCTCGCGAATTTTCTGCTGATGCGTCTGGATCATCTGACCCATGTCTTTCCTTTCTTTTGCCAGCTGGGCCTTTCCATTTGAGCCTCCTACTCCAGACTCACTGTCTTATGGGTTTTATGGCCATTGTCCTTACAGGACTTGCATACAAACATTTGTTCCACCCTGCAAACCAGCACACCCTGCTCTCCAGGTTCTCAACATGGTGGATCAGCTTGTGTTTCTTCAGGGATGAAATTCTCTGATGAGGCTCCAGATCTGTTTCACAGTAAGACATGAAACACACTAAGCAAGATTTGAGAGCTGTGCGCTTTGCCCCTGCACAGATAGCACAGAGCACATTTCCATTTCCTGCTTGTTTATGGCAGGATTTTCTTGACCTCCTCGGCCACATGAGCAGTGAAAATGTTAACCCGGAGCATTGGTCTGTTGTAGAAAGGCTCCTTACATAGTGGACAGTGGAATACAGTATTCTCACAGTCCTTGTAGTTTTTGATACAGTCAAGACAGAAGTTGTATTCCAGGGAATCAGCACAGGTGTAATGAACACATCCAGACAGATGGAACAAATGAAATTCTTGTCATCTATTAGACTACGAGCAGATGCCATGTCTGGAAAATATAAGGTGAAATTTTATTATCATCAGTGTTTGAAATCCCTGAGAAACACCAGTTAACACGAAATACAAGACTGCAAACACTATAAATTGCAGCTTTACCTGCTGTGTAGGTTTCTCAGATCTTTCAGATCTATAAAGAAAAGAAGAAACATGTGGGCTTTTCCCTCCTTTTGGTTTCTCTTTCAGCCGTTACGTCACGGTACCAGTCCCCCCCCCCCCTTTTCCTCATCTATCTGGAACAAGTTAACCCATTACAGGCTCAGTTCACTCTTGACCCAGGTTCAGAGCTTTTTTCCCTTCTAAATCCACTAGAGCTTAGTTAGAGATATAAAATGCATCCCCAGTCGACTTCAAAGGCATAAGAACAGCGATTTTCATTCAGGTGTGCATTATTCATATTATACTGTGCACTCACGTGCGTGCTTAATGTGTTCAGAAATCCCTTCCCTGCTCAATATTACAAATGAATGAAAGCTCTGAGACAGGACAACATGCTAAATTCAAAATGAATTATTGTGCATGCATGTCTGTGTGCTTTTCCATTACATGAGGGTGCTTAGTGATGGCATCTGCATGATAAACTGTAAATACACTTGCCTGTACGCTCTTCTCTGAGGAAACAAAGCTTTGGACACAAAAGCCCTCCTGCATGCATGAAGGGCTTTATCAGAGCTGAGAGAATCTGTGTAGGTTCCCTGCAGGTTTCTGTGCATTAGCAGCATCCATGTTTGATTGAATGTATTTCTGCGTCAGGGTTTTTTGCAGGAATGTCGCTGTGAGCGTATGAAAACTGGATGATGGTTGATAAGTTGGAAAACTTACACATTGTAGTTAAACCTCTAGTGATGCAACTTAATTAACCTCCACTAACCCTAACCCTAACCCTAACCCTAACCCACACTCCTGCAGTGTGGTATGCCAGTGTGGCATGTGTGCGTTCAAATATGTGTATGTGCATCAGAATTTCAGCGCTTCATTCTTCAACAGTCATGTGTTTGCTGACATCTGCAGCCTCAGCAGCCATTAATGTGTTGAGTGATTGACAATATCAAGGCATAAGGTAGATGGAATGGGACTTCGAAGGTCCAATCATACGTCATGATCCGAGTGCTCAGTATTTTGAATAATGCATGTATGCAGTTTATGTGCTCAGAAAAAAAAAGCTCCCCTGTGTGATGTTCTTGTCTGAAAATGACGGGCCACCTCTGATCAGAGCTCTCTTGAGCCACATCTTATTCCAGCCTCACCTCAATGTCTTGGTTACATAAAACATTCAAACGACATTTGGATCAGATATGGATTCTCTTTGATCCAGGTCTGTGTGGAGCTCCAGGACCCGAGCCTTTCTTCTCATCTGCAGGATCCACTGATAGGTTCATGGGAGGATGAGAGGGAGTCAGGGCTTTTCTCCTCCCATCTTTTCTTCTTCTCACTCCCTCCTTCTTTCAGCCACAGCTTTCTTCCCCCCCTCCATCCCTGCTCCTCTGACCCACTGGACTCTCACTTGTATCTGCTCCTCTCTCCTCTCTCCTCTCACCTTGAATGCATGAATAAGAGATTAGAGGAGCTCAGAGTGCTAGAGGATACAGACCTTGCTCTATTAGAATTGAATGCCTCCTGCTAGGTGTCTGCTTAGTTTTAAGCTGAGTGTAAGTCTACAGCAAAGCCTGGTCTCTATGGCACATCTTTTTGTATATCCTGAGAGGTAAACTGTACTGTACTGTGTAGTGGTGGACTGCAGGCTAAACTGTGTGATTAGATAACAAAGCATCATCATCATCATCGTCATCGTCATCATCATCATCATCATCATCATCATCATCATCATCATCATCATCATTGTCATCATTCTTCTTCTTCTTCTTCTTCTTCTTCTTCTTCTTCTTCTTCTTCTTCTTCTTATTATTATTATTATTAGGAGTAGTAGTAGTATTAGTATTGTTATTATTATATTTGGCTAAAAGCATGTGGACACCTTATCTTCCCCTTGATTAAAGGGGCCCTGTGGCATTTTCTAGTAAGTAGTATTAGTAGTATTTTTCAATTAAGTGTGTCTCACCAAAACTCCTTTTTGTGTATCCTTGATGTCTGATTAAACATTTGCAAAGATGTTCTTTAGTATTTTAATTCCAGCATTGTGTACATCCATGTTTACCCGCTGGCAGATTTCTTCTTCTCTGCTGCATATCTTGGCATGTTCCCGCCACCTGTTGGTCAGTGGAATAGTGTGACACCATTGGTAGCACTGAAACACAGCTCCATAACTCCAAAACTCCCTAGGGAATCTATAAAATATATATACAATATGTAGAATTATTCCCCCCTTTCATACTGCCTGTGTAGTGATGTTTCTACACTTGTAATAGAATCCACAAAACCCTTGTCCTGTGCAAGAGTGCAATCAGAAGTTCTGTTGAAGCTAATATAAGGCTTCAGTAGTCAGCCAAATTGAATTGGTATCTACATCCTGGCAGTCGTGTTGGTTTACTGCTAGTGTTTTTTATTATGGTAACAACACCTACATGTGACAGCAAGAAATGTCCCTCCGCCACAGCTCAGTAAGGAAACACTGTCGGTGGAGACACAAAGACAGACTTGTGTGCTTAAATGTCTGTAACTCTGGAGGATGTCCACTGTTTGACTTGTTTGATTAGTTTTGGCTGAAATGCAGAATGCATTTTTGCATGAAAAAGGAAGATTTTAGCGATTTCGTATCGTGTAGTTGGTTGGCAAAGGTACTGCTTCAAGGCCGGTATAGACAGGTGGAACGATTACAGCAATCAATACCGGTTTTTACAAGTTTTGTGTTAAGATTTTCCAGAGCCCAAGGGGATGTGATCAAATGTCTTTTGTCTGGTCAACAGTCCAAACCAAAAGCTGTTCCATTTACTGAAGCTGAAGCCAAAGAAAAGCAGGAAATAGTCACATTTAAGAAGCTGGAACCAGAGAAGCCATTTTTGAGTGAAGCCATGGAGTCGATTATCAAAATAATTGCGCATTAATTTTCTGTCGATTGACTTATCAGTTAATTGACTAATCATTGCAGCTCAACCTCACTTAGAGACAGTCTTCAGAATAATACAAGCTGTTCCTGTGTATCAGCCTATCAGTGCCCGTGGTTTTAGATGTTTAATGAGGGATTCAGCAATCATATGTGGCTATAATGTTGGTCGTGTAGTGTTACTGAGACAATAATTAATCAGTTTTTCTGTTGTTGTACTCATCAATACTCTAGCTGTTTATTAAAAGTGTTCCTTTAAAATGTGTCACTAATGGCATGAGTCCTGCCATGTGTGGAGGCCTTTTGGACTCAGCAGCGTAGATGGAAAACTCTGACAGCCCTTATTGGCAGAAATTATGTTTTTGAATCCAAAACATCACTCTTGATCTAACAGAATTTATTTAAGACACGCACAGCCATAGGAAGGGAAAATATAACCTGCCAGATTTTGTCCGTGGGCCGTATGTATGGTAGCCATGCTCAACAGTGTTGTGTGGGAGACAGAGCAGACTCAGTCACCTCCATCATTCTGGTTTGTTTACGACTTGGTCAGAGCAGAAGGTTGTGTTATTTCCAACCCCCAGACACAACAGTTCTGGAGGGAAGATAAATAATTAGTCATGAGATGAGTTTCTCCCTTCATCCATCAGCCTGGGGAACATGGCTGCCATAGGAGAGCTGAAGCCAAATGAGAGTCCTCTCCCTCCAGTGTTTTTCTTCCCCAGACGCTCACCTTTAGATTTCCCCCCTTGATAGGATGACTTTGAAACGCTCAGAAGCGTGTGAGGACGATTCCATCTTTGTCAGGGTGTTCGCGGATTAAAAGCATTTTTTTCTCCGTTCTCTCTTGTTAAAAGCAGTGCTTTTAGCATCGCAAAGAAGGAGCACAGACACTGCTTTACCTTTTCAGCAAAATTGCCTGTCAGAGTCGAAACACTGAACCTGAGTTGCAAGTCAGTTCAAAGTACATCTTGTATGAGGCAATTCGTGCCATTAAAACCTTCAGCTGTAGCATCTCATCTTTTCTCGACTCAGATCTTTTCTCATCTTCTTCAGCTGTGTAGAGGAAGATTTTTCGGCTTTGTGGAGTCATATGAGGAGAAATGGATGAATGTGGGACACCAGCAGCTGAGAAGTTATTCAAAGTTCATTAAGTGACACATTGATACCAAAATAGGAAATTAATCACGAATTCCCACCTGATTGTTGCCACAGGAGAAGCCTGTCGCTGTCGGTGGAGGAGTCTGTTTTGTGTCTGGGGAATGTTTTTAATATGTCCAAGTGTGAGAAACTCTTTGAGTGCTCAGTGTTCTGTGAATTGTATCAGTGCTGCTCCTCTGCATTGAAATCAAACTGGACGTTTTCTTGAACCCCGAGTGTTGCCTGGAGATTTAAAGGATCAGAAAGCTTATTTCCAATTGTAAAGGTAGTCGAGCTATTTTATCTACGCTCTTATTCATTAAGCGTGTGGTGACTGTTGGATTTACACCACTGTGTGAGATGGCCTCGAAAACTCCTGAGGAGTTAGTTTCTCTGATAGGCCGCTTCAACCGCTGAATTATTCATTTGTGCTATTTTCCAGACTCGGTGTCCGTGACTGAATTGAATGATTGAAGACTCAATAAGGTAAAATATTTTGGGTGTTACAGAGGTCAAAAACTCCCCTGAGTTTGCTGTTTGTGGACTGTGAGACATTTTTGCTTCCATCATTTTTGTTGAATTGTTAAACATTTTTCCATAAACTTTGGAATGCATATACGCACTGTACACAATGTGAATACTGCCTTCTGTGTTAGTAGCATTTTTTTTTTTATTTTAGTGGTTCTTCAACTTTGTGACATCTTGCTTTTTTATTCTCTTTATTGTTATTTGGAGTTTACAGCATTTTGCTCATTTAAGCGATCCAGTACAAACTGTGGTTAAACTGTATGGGAGCAGTTTCAATCTGTGAGACTGATTGTTGTTTCTGCTCCCCTGTGTCATTCTCATTGCTTCCATTCTTTTCCAACGTCATTTACCTTAGTGAGCTTCTACTTTATCTTCCATTTCCAAAGCAACAGTCCTCTCCTCATTTTGCAGCACCCACCTCTGAAATCCTCTCTTTCTGTCTGTACATTTCTTTTTTTCAGTCACTCTCTCTAACTTCAGCCACATTTAATGACTCTGAGCTGCAGCCTTTCCTTGGCTGTCACAGAGGGGCTTTTAACAAGGTCCTGCACTCCTTTTGCTCTTTCCTCCTCATTTTACCATGCTGTCGCCACTTTCCTCCCTTTCCCCCTGTAATTTCGCCTTTCTCTGAGGGTAAAGTGTACAGGTGCTTAAGTGGGGGGAGCAATGGGAAGTCAGTAGTGCCTTTTTGCCTTTTATTAGGCAAGAGCCTGCACATTTCACATCCTTTTTCCAAATTTGAATTGGCTTAATGTATAGGCATATATTGCATGAAGATTTTGTATTTTAGTTAATTCCTAATTAAAAAAAACAAGCTTACACATCCCTGAAATACTATGCACGCACTGCGACCAGTCAATTAATGATTAATACTTCATCTTCAGCAAAGCAGCCAATTTATTGTTTCTGTCTCTTTTCTGAATTTCTTCATCATCCAACTATCAACTGAGACAATAAACAGAAGATTCATCAACAATAAAAATAATTGGAAGTTGCAGCACAAGTGTGCTTTTTGGATGGAGGGATGGGTGGAACGTATGTAACTGAAGTATGTCTCTGTTAATACGTTAATACACATGTGCGTGTGTTTGTTTGGAGATGAATGGAGATCTGATGTCCTTGGGCTTTTATTTGTATTCATAACAAACAAGGAAATTAAAGCCAAATAAATCACCTCAGGCTCCCTGCATTTCAATTATAGACAGTATAAAAGAGTTATTGATCCATAGCAGGGGAGACACACAGAGAGGCAGAGAGATAGTTAAATACTCATCAGTCGTCACACTCCTATAAGGTTTGGTAAATCTGTTCCTTAATTGATTTTTAGGAGGAGGCAAAAGCCAGTGAGCTTCGGCTGACAAGTGAAACAGTTCAAAGTATTGGTGTGTTAATCTGAAATAAATTCGCTTGCATATTCCTCTGTACTCTTTCTCCAGTAATCTATATCATCCTAATGTGTTGTCCTAGAAAGCCCCTGCGGTTTCTGGTGTTCCATCATCTTTAAGCTGCAGTAAAGAGCACGGAGGGCCGACTGCAGGTTCATTCAGTGTTCCACCTGACCATGATTAATGTGAGAAATGCCCGGTTCACACCTAAACCACAGAGCTTCCCCACCCCACCCCATCTCACTGCTTCCATCATCTTTATCCCCTCTCTACATTGGTCTGGCATTCGGATGCAGTGTGTTCAGCCGTCCATGCAGTGCAGAAGCTCCAGAGGTCAACTAGCCATTTCCCAGATGTCCTGTAAGACTCTCATAGGCCCAGGAGCCCAAAGGGTCAAGGGGGGTGGACTGTTAACATTTCTTGCTGGAAATGAACAACTACACAGACACACAAAGTGACTACAAAGAGATACACAACTACTACAAGTAGAAACAAAATGACTACAGAGAGACGCAAAATGACTACAAAAACACAAAAAACCAGGAGATGCAAAACGACCACAAAGAGACACAAAATGTTGACAAAGATGCAGAAAAGCTACAAAGACACAAAACAACCATGAAGACACATGAAGGGATCACAAAGTCAAGCACAATGACCACAACATGACACAAAAGACATAAAACAGCCACAAAGAGAGGCAACACCACTACAAAGAGACAGAGAGCAACCAGAATGACACACAAAACGATCACAATGAGGCACAGAATAGTGACAGAGACACAAAACAACTACAACAAGAGAAAGAGCATTTTCCAAATGATGCAGCCTTTTTGGTTATAGTCACTTTGTGTCTCTTTCAGTTGTTCTTAACGAAGGAGGAGCGAGCGGTCTTTTACATATTTATGCCCAATGGCCCATCGTCTCACAATCCATCCATGTCTAGTTCCTTCTTTCATTGCTTCCTTCTTAGTTTTTTCTTTCTTTTTGTCCCTCTTTTTTTCTGTATACTGTCTTCCTTCAGTCCCATCTGTCTCCCCTTAGTGTCCCCTGTAATGCCGCAGACGCTCTTTGTGAAAGATGGAGGAGATCACAGAGGATTTCTATCTACCTGACCCCAGCGTGCCCTTCATCTTCCTCTCACAGCTTGATCTATCACACACAAGTGCTTTTTATTGTTGTTTGGCAGCTGGATCTTGGCCCATGGCTCTACTTGTCTCTCTCAGCCCCTCTCATTATGACTGTGAGCCCCGCTCTGTTGGGAATAAGCCAACATATTTGCATTTCCTCTGTACTACGTTTTTGGCTTTTGCAAAACCCCACTCAACCTCAAAGCCTGTATTCTTTCTGATATTGTGATACAGGAGCTCTATGATCAGGTAAAGGTTATTCATAAAGAAATTGTTGTGATAAAAGCTATTGTGTAAGACTCCACGATCCTCTCCCTGCTCTCTTGAAATATTTATTATCAGCTCTTAAATGGTTTTCCACCAAGCAAAATTGCAGCACTTTACAGAGGCAGTATTGTGATGCTGCTGTTTTGGAAGCCTTGTGGATTTGACTCAGAGACTCCGCTTGCTCCTTGATGCTTATTTTGGCTTTGTCGCTGTCTATCCTTAACACTTCAGAGCAACAGATGTCCACTGTGCTGAGAAAACGTAATCGTCTGCTTGACAAACTTCTCAATGTGAAAGAATCAAATTCCTCCAAGAAGTGCAGCTCGTCTTCCTTCATGACTGTCTTTGTCTCTGACCTTTTCACACACATATGACAACCTCAAAATTTCCTCTGAAAGGCTTCATCATCTGCTGCACTGAATACAGTCTACACCAAATTCTTCTCATGATCTGAGTATATTCACATATTACTCTCACCGGATTGTTTTAGAGGTACACAGTATCTCCAAAATATTAGTTTATTAATTCAGTAGAAATGAATATTACAGGAAAATGAGGGATGTTTTGATTTGGCCTTGCTCCCACTGCTTTTGGATTAAAAAGCTCAATCACAAGTGTACAAATCAAGTGCATTGTCCTACGTACAGTAGATAGACAATGGTCAAGGTGTACAGTCATCTCTTTCTGCTAATCTCCTGGACAACTTGGCAGTGACAACAAGTCCTGTCTCTTTGAAGTGTCAGTTCATATATATTAGGAGGGCCGGAGGGTGTTGTAGCATCGCAATGTTTGTGTCAACACAACAGTCACTTTGTTAAGAGCCTTTTAACATTCCCCTGCTGCAGCTTATGGCTGTCCTTTCCCCTCAGGTTGTTGTATAATAAGGAGGTGTTGTTCATTTAATCGGAACTTACAGCAGATGAGTAGACTGTTCACTCTTAAGGGGTGGTGTACTGTTACAGTATTGATTGGGGCTTAACAGGCTCTCATCCAAAAGGCAGACAACTATCTATTTTCAATACATCGCATGAATTATACAAATTAATATTTTAACCCTGAATGAGATGCCTTGAATTAATTTTAGAATCCGGC
Source organism: Chaetodon trifascialis (assembly GCF_039877785.1). Taxonomy (NCBI): domain Eukaryota; kingdom Metazoa; phylum Chordata; class Actinopteri; order Chaetodontiformes; family Chaetodontidae; genus Chaetodon; species Chaetodon trifascialis. The sequence goes on from NC_092060.1 coordinate 22,720,436, forward strand.
CAAATTTCCTCCAGAATTTGGGCATCACCACCCCTGATTAATGACACAAGTGATCACAGACTGACGACTCGACAAATACTGGCTGAAACAGGTGAGTCTTGATTGCTTGATTGAGCAGCTGTGCTCAGGAGGAGAGGAGGCTGGGACCAACCTGTCGGCCACACCCTGCAGTGACACAGACTCTGACATGACAGACAGGGGAGACAACAGGAGGGGAAAACACAGGAGCACGATGGGGAGAATGAGGGGAGTCAGCAGATTTACATGTTGCAGCGAGACTTCAGCAGGGGCCGAGTATTTTGGTCAGAGGGCCAGATTTGGGCCACAGGTCGCCGTTTGCCCAGCGTCTTACTCGTGATATTCTTGTCTGTGATCCAGAGCTCTAGAAGAAGAAAGGTCAACCATTAAAACAATAACAATGACCTCGATTCTGATGGGTTTAATGGATAAGGCAGCTGACCATAGCTACATACCTCATGACTCTTACCTCTGCTCACAGAGGGCACAGGTGGTGTATCACTCTGTGCTGACTGATGGTAATGGACTGGTGAGATGGATGGACTGGCACTCTCTGATAGGCCAGCCGAAGGTTAAGCCCATGTCGTATTTTTTCCCCCATCTTGTAGAAGCTTCTGCGTTCAGGTCAGGCTGTCGAGTTTCTCCATCAAGTTTGATGACACGTGACAGTCTATGACATGCCGGTCTCTGCTGATGAACACTTGTGTGTGACCATGTGTGCCGCTGTTGCCTTCAGGGACCATAAAGTGCCACTCATTCTTTCTGTCCAACCTTGGTTTGTCAGTGTAGCGTGCAAGAGAAATGGACACCTTGGCAGCTGCTTTAAAACAATCTTCGTGTTTTAAAGCGATCACTGCCAATTAGGAAAGAACTAATTAGCATCTCTAATAACCCACAAGCTTTACTTTAAAAAAATCTCTCCAGACATGTTCTAAAACACAAAAATATAATCTGGTGTCAATGACATTTCCCAGAATCTATGAATATGCAGATATGCTGCTCACAAGGTGTCTCTACTCTCAGTGTATGTGCACTGGAAACTTCTAGTTTCTGCATTACGCTAAACTTGCAGTGATTTAAGGTGAGCACATTTCCGCCTTCAGCAGATGAAGTGAAAGCAAACTCTGTTCATACATCATTCTGCACACTGAGCCAAAACTTCCAATTGAATGAACAGTCATAAAGATCGGTTCTCGTCGAATAACAACACAGTAGCCAACACTCTGCATCAGTTCCAGGTCGCAACCCGGTCCTCGCCAATCACGGACAAAACACAATTTAATTTCAGCTGGGCTTTAAATCAAAATCTTTTTCAACACGCAGATTTTCAGTTAGTTTCCTTCACATCCGCTGAGACAAAATAAGACATCATTGGAGACCCACTTTTCACCTTCCAGAAAACCCACTATAGTCTGTGAAACATTGTTAAAACACAATCATTTGTGCTGTGAAATCTCTAATTCCTTCTGTTTCTGTTTCTCTTTCACACCAATAAATGTAGAAAGCCGCTTCTTATCACAAATAGATAATGAGTAAATGTGGCATTTTGGCAATTATCGAGTATCAGGAGGGTTCAGAAATATTCACAGCTTTTTCAGAGTTTGTTGAAAGAGGCTGAGAGATTTGCACTTTTTAAGACAGCCCACGCCTCCCACCTCCCCCGTCGCAGCATCCCATCATCTGCAGTTACTGCGACAATAGATTCAGAGTTGTGTGGATGGAGAGGCATGGAAGATGGGAGGTCTGTTTTGTTCACCTTAACTGTTGACATTTTCTCTGACTTCCTCCTGATTGGCTGAATCCTGTGCTGTAATTAGGTGGAAGCGCTGAAGCAGTAGTTAGATAATCACAGCTAACCTGAATAGACAAAATGAAAGCCTCTGGATGCTTTTTTTCTGCAAAGCATTTGTAGCTCAAGTCATGAAAAGGCCACATAATAGCAAGAGATTTGCTGCAACACACCTTTACTTTTGCCCTCATGTGGCTGCTTAAATCCTCGATGTCATTATATCATGGTTCTGTATATTGTGGCCTTCAGGGCATTGGGCTATTTCCCAAAAAATCACCCCCTTACTGTGACCCTTTCTGAGTTTCTCCATCTGGCTGCCTTCTGAAACTAGAGTATTTTCCTGGAAATGGCCATTCTACACTACCGCTTTTCAGTGTTCAGTGTATAGATTTAAAAGAGACTGACAAAAATATCTCATGTTTAGACTCGAATTTCTGCAAAGAGGGTTTTTGTTGCCTTCTCAATAGCACAGTTTCCATCTCTGTGATTGTAATCTCTTTTGCTACACGAAGAAACTTTGCACCGAGGATTACTTTGTGAAATCTCATTGGTTGCAGGAGATGACCATATAATGAGTTAATTGGACTTGTGAAAGACCTGTGATTCCTTTTATTGATAAATAGATTGCAGAGCAGCCATTAGGTGGGAGACAGATCCATTACATGGCAACACTCTCTGCAGTCAACAGCGTCTAACTGATGGAAATGGCTGTGAAATGTGTGGATCTATCTTTCACGTGCTTTATGTGATCAGGGAAAAATTCAGTTCCAAGCCTACACCCGTTGTGTATTAACATTTACTGTACAGCACGTGGGAGCTCCTGGTATTCCAGCTCCTCTGTGGAGCTCCAGTGGACTCTCGTGTTGTTGTGAATCAATATCTTAGGCAGGATCTAATTTCTCTTGTCTGTTTTTGTCTTTTCTTGCAAACTCCTGGGAAATGGAAAACCTGGAGATAGACACTGGTGAATGGATCAAATAGACAGTCTGTAGTGTTGCCGTGTTTCCTTGTAAAGTTGCACCGTGAAACATGATGAACACCAAACTTAAAGTAACTTTTCCCAAGGTCTTGCACATCCTTTCGACATCAATCAGCATTGTTACCTTCGAGTTTGACATTAAAAGATAGGGAATACTCCAGCTGATTTCACTTCTCCAAGGTACCTTCATCCCCTGACAACTGATAAAAGATGATTTATGTTGCTCTCACCTTTGATGAAGCAATATCACACCAAATTGATGAAGGCTTTTTGCGTGAAATTTTCTGGCTTTTTCTATTCAGTCAGACTTTGTGGATACCCCATGTTCAGTCAGAATGACATTTTTGGGATTTGCCAACCAATATCCCCCCAAATGTCTGAGACAGTCAGAAATATAGCCCTGTCTTCTCACAAAACTAAAAATAAAGCCTTGATCGTGTTAGACATCATCATCTAGCTCTGTACAGGTGGTACATTCACTCTCTTTCTCATGGACACTGAGGCAGAACTGCTGTTTGCTGACATGATGTCTTGAACCTTGTTCCTCCATCTGTTGTGTGGTGTAGTAGAGAAGTATTTCTACTCACTAAGCCACCCTGCTGACAAAGGGTTAGGGTTACAAGAAACAACACTGTTTCACTGCACAAAAATGAAAATTGCTGGTTCTGCTGTGGTTTAATTGAACATGTCTGAACCTTTGTTTTCTGGCCCGGTATGGGAGGCCTTAACCTGTCAGCTCAGTCTGTTTTTTCAGTAAGTCTGCAGCAGAACTAAGAGACAGAGTCTTCCTCTCCAAGCTCCACAAGACTCTTGCAAGAGCATATCAGCAAGCGCTGAACCATAAATGTGCATGTACACTCATAGCAGGTTTCTCACCCTTGAAGGAGAAGTTGTTTCTTGCCTTTTTGCACTGCGGTAACTGAGCTTCGGAGCATCTGTATGTGTATTTCTTTTTCTTGTTGGCTGATGTTTGCTGTGTGTTGTCATTTGTAACTTTGTTGCCATTCATCACTCAGCCGACTCTGCAGGGAAGATGCCCTAATGTCAAACATATGTGCAAGCAACGAAGTGATGGATAACTTCTTGAAATTCAGACAATTAGTGTGGTGACATTTGCTTAAAAAAACACTCTATGGGTGTCTGCTGGTATAGTGAGGATTCCATGTGACAGTGACTTTCAAGCATACTGTGGACTGATGTTATTAGTTTCTTTCTCCTTTAGTTCATTTAAAGTGTTGTTTATGTGATTGCGAACATGCAAACAGCAGGTATTTAACATGCATTTACAGTACATTCAAATACCTCTATTAGATACTGCAGTTTCTGTACTCTATCCTTTCGGAATTTGGCGACTGCGCCATTGCATGAGGGGCTGCGTAAATATTTCTTGAGCAAGTGTGTTTGCTTTTTGCTTTGTACAAAAATAACTTAGCTAAAGGTTGAGATCAGGTGTGACAATTGCTGTTTTTGTCTCTAAACATAAAGAATAAAGGTAGTCCAGCATGAGGCTGAAAAATCTGAATAAACGAGGCACGGCTAAGATATGAGGTGCCTGAAAGTCAGACGTTTTTTACAGTTTTTAAATAGTTGAAATAGAAGAAACCCCCCTTTACGTCTGTCTAGAAGATCGAATTAACTAGTCCAGTGTAATCTTAAAGTTGTCACCACAAGGTAAACATTTGCAAAGAAGTACTGTATGAACGCTGTAGAGTACTGGAACAAAGTTTTACCAACAGATGAGACACAGATCAACCAGGCAAAGAGCCAAGAAACAAACAGCTGAGCCTCATTAGAGATGTACTAAATATTTGCCGATGTCCTCTGGTTGTAGGCTCAAGAAAATTCTGGACAGGGATTTGCAGTCAATAATAATAATTTTATAGATATAGATATTTTATAGATATTTCATAGACATTTACATTAACCGATCCACCATGTCTCTGTTGCTTAAAATTAGAGCAACAGCGACAGTCACTACACGGTTTATCTGATATGAGTGTAAACATCCTGAAATTGAGAGAGTTAAGTACTAAAACATCATAGTGTTGTGTTTTAAGCAGTTCAAAAGAGGAGCCAAATGCAGAACACCACGCAGGCGGGTGTAAGAAGTAAAAGGCGAGCTTTAACAACATAAAGCTGATTCCAGCGAACAAAACTGGCAAGCAACAAAGACTTAAGGAGCAGGCTGAGACAAAACCAAGAACGCAAGAGAAGCACAGAAACAGCTTAAAATAAACTGGAATGACACAAGGAACACAAGCAACGAACACAGATGGCCTGAAGATACAAAGACTTAATACACAAGAGGTTAATTAACTGATGAAACTCGGGTGTCAGAGAAAAGCAGGCAGGATAACACACAAAGACAGGAAGTAGAACAAAACATAACATGTGAGGAGAGTGAACTTTCAGCATAAAACAGGAAATAAACTAGAACCCCAAAACCATCGCACCTAGACATGTCATTTCAAATTCAATGCAATGGAGAGCCAAAACACACAAAAACACTGTTGTCCTTATATATTCTGACTGCTCTGTACTTTTCAATATGTGGACTATTTTCCGAACCACAGTGTTGTAAATTGTTGGATGAACTTTGTATGCAACCATTAGTTTCAGTTCCACATAGGAATAAAATTGCGTAGACTTGAAACTACTTCAGATAGATAATTCATCACAGTCAGAGTTACATTATTGGTAGGTGGTAAAGCGCTTCAAAACATTTATAGTATTCTCTCTCAGTCATTGTGTGGGAAGCTCTGGCATCCATGATCCATCATTTGAGGCAGCTGCCGAGGACCAGTACATATATGACTTATATGAAAGGTTGATATTTTGCAGCCAACTCTCACGTGAACACACCATCCCCAAAGAAAACTCATTTTTTAACTACATCATCGTACAAAAATAAAGTAATCATGACCAGTAGTTGAAAGTAAGTACATGTAGTCAAGACCTGTAACTGCATTCAGTAGTAGTAGTAGTACATTACTCAGTATATAAGATATGTATTTTTATAGATTTAACTACCCAAAAGTATGATGATGTTAAAATTAACTTAACCTTGACAGCAGTAAAACGCTGCATAACATGTCCATGTCCATAAATCAGTTATATTAGTATTAGTACTGTCAATCGATTAAAATATTTAATTGCGATCAATCTCATGAATGTCATAGTTAACTCATGATTAATCGCAAATTAATCACACATTTTCATCTATTCTACATGTCCCTTGAATTATGATGATAATGGTGTTAATGGTGATAATTCAGTTCACACCAACAATACACACAGATAACTTTGGTCTTGTCAGTCGACCCATCTGGCAAATTTTTGAAACTAAACTTTCCATTCATAATCTTGTTCGCATCCATTTTGGCGTTTCGCGCTTGACATCCACACAAACCGGTAGCCTACTCCTTTATAGCTAGCAAGCGGGCAAGACCAAACATATGCGTGAGGCGGGCCTATTGTTTTGTTCCCGGTTTACAATCGGATCCTGTAGATTTTCTTACGGTACTAGCAGTGGCCACAGCTTATAAGAAACTACAAGTTCACTAGGTCTCAAAAAACGTTAATCTCGCGATAAAAAATGACGCCGTTAAAATTGATGTGCGTTAATGTGTTAATAACGCAATACTTTTGACAGCACTAATTAGTTTAAATCAGCTAATTAGTATTTTCACTTTTTTTATAGTTTAAGTACATTTTACTGCCTGTACTTTTGTAAGATTTTCATGCAGGACTTTTCCTTGTAATCTCAGTACTTTTTCCTCCACTGACAAAGCACAAATAAACGACGAATAACATCAGTTGAAATGGACATGAATTCACATATTCTAGTTTACGGTACTATTGTCTATATTGTATTTTGGACATTTTTTCACACATATCTTTAGACTCTTCACTGTTGCTTTGATTAGTTTCCATAAGAAGTCATATCACTGCTTTTAACTTCTGTGAATTTGATGCTACTATCACAAGCTGGCCACTGAAAATCACAAGATAATGTGAAGTCTCTGCACAACTCTTTCGCAGAAATGATAACGTTTATCTTGAGAAATGATTTTTGGTCTCTGATGTCTGCCAATTGAGTGAATTCAAGCACACTGAGTATAATAATGACTTTTATTTGCCCGGTCTCCCTCATGTTTGATTAAACTGTTGAAGAGTTCTGATGAAACAGGCTCGATTTCTTTTTGGAAGGCAAACCTTCTTGAAAGGAATCCACACGGAAATAATTGAAAACCTCAACACTAATGATGAAGAAATAAACATAAGTTTATTGCTCTAACAGATTCCCATCTGATGGTACCCTTGATCTGTGAAATTGGGAAAACTCGTCTGCCAGCGTTTACATGCAACTGATTTTTGACCAGTCTGTGTTTCCCAGAGGAAACATTTGCGTGGACAATTCTTTGAATATTGCTAATGTGAACACTTTTAAATGTTGGAACCATATGTGTGCACATTTGGTCGAATTTTCTTCCAGGATTCACCTCTCTGTGCTCATGGCTCCTGCATTGCCCGGTTAAAATCCGTTTACTTTAAGAGGCTATCCGAATTATCTGCCCATTTACCTTCTTCAAACATTTATCCAGCCACTATTTGCCTTCCTCATACTATATCTAAAATACAGTGATGTTGTTTTTATAAATCAATGCTGTAACAGATGGCCGCCTAATAAGCCTCAGAATTTGAATCTTACACCATAGCTGCACTGCTACAGCTACTGAGGTGTGGCATGATTATCAGACTGACTGAGATCTGGAAAGATATCAGGGTTTATTTCAAGATGATGTATCAATAAAGGCCTTTCCTCTGCTGGCAAATCTATTTCTCCTTGTAACTTTTTCCTCGTGCTATCCAGTGACGAAGGTTTGCTGGCGAAGCCGTGTTGTTTTATTAAAGGTAATTTGGAAGAGAGCATGCAGAGAGAATAAATGCCGCTCAGCTCCTGTATCGCCATTTGTTCTGGAATGAACTATTAACAGTCATTCATCTTAATGACAGCTTATTCAGGGAGTTGATATTTAGTGATTGAGTAGTCTGGCTGATAGAGAGATGAATTAAGAGATGAGTATTAATATTAAATTTGGCTCTGATCTTATGACACATTTGGCTTTCCCTGCAGCCGTGTGGTTTAGGTTTGGGACTGAAGGGTTGTGTAAAAAATATCAGCGCGCTTTGAGTTTATGGCTGAAGGCCATGCATCAATTATCCATGGACATACTTACCAACTGCAGAAAAGAAAAAAAACCCTCAGCTTGCTAGCAATAATAACGTTCACTTTAGAAAGCACGAAGTATGCACTCAGTGAAATTGTGCAGCTCTGAGAGGTGCGATGGCACACCAGCACTGCTGTGTGTGCTGTGTGCAGTGCATGTATGTAAAACATCCATCATGTTCATTTGGTCCTCTTTGAGGGTTTGTGCTGTTTATTTTCAGACACAAGAGTGAGGGGGCCGTAATTTCCAGACGTTAAAAGCACTGGCCTTTTCTGAATCAAATAACATATGACTTTGAAGAGAGCATCTTCATGTCTTCAAAGGGAAGCCTGAGAGAGAGAGAGAGAGAGAGAGAGAGAGAGAGAGAGAGAGAGAGAGAGAGAGAGAGAGAGAGTATGGGTAAATATGTCTGACCATACGCCCACAGCTCAGCGACTGCTCCCCAGACACCCACTTAGATGGAGACCTTCATCGGTCAACATGGAGCCTTATGGTTGATTTAGGCTGTTATGTGTCACATTGAAGTTCAGACGTATTTTAAAATGAGGTATAAGCAGCTAGAGTGTCCTAATAGACTCTTTCTTTCATTGAACAGTCCCTAAACTTGGCTGAAGAGACATTTGTAAAGGTACAGCAAGTTGTTTCTCTCTTCATATCTCACATGTACAGTATCCCCTCAGCTCATTATCCTTTTTGTATTTGAGTGTAGGAAGACACAGCACTGGAGCCTGGAAAAGTTTGGGAAAAACCCTCCTCTCAGTTCATATTTCTCCAGGATGGTTTGAAGACATTGGAAATGAAAGCGCTGAAACATAAGTGAGACACTTGTCTTTCAAGGAAAACATACATATTTTTATTTTAAAGTTCCGAATTTTGTTTTGCAAGTGGGGCTTTGACCGTTCTGTCTACCTGCTCTGGTGTTGTGTTTTCCACATAACCCAGAATCAACAGCTCACTCTTTCGTCTCTTCATCCCTTTGTTTTTCCCTCTGAAGAATTCGACGTGTCTGAGTGACAAGACGGCGGCAGAGTATTTCCTCTGTTGCGCGTCTTCTGAGGGATTGCTTTGACTGACAGCTCTCTGTAGCAGATTTTTTGACAGCCGTTGTTCTTTTGACTTTATCTTTATTGTGGTTGCTAAAAGTTTGTTTTGTCCCTTTCAGACTGCTTTTTTCTTTTTTGTCTGCTCAAATCCATTTTTGTCTTCATGACTGACTGGCTGTTGAGCCGGATGGCTGGGTGTCATTGAATGCATCGGCCAGCGCACACCACACTGCTCTGATGACTCCTCAAATCGTATTCTGACTCACTGTATAATAGATGACTCACATAAGGAAACGTGTAGGCTGCTGTCTTAAATTAACCTATAAATTAAATGTACTTCACATGGCACAGTTTGAGATTTGGAGCACATATACTGTGCTTAGACTTACATGAGTTGATGTGTGTTTTCTTTTCCTAATCTCAAATGTAAGCCCGACTTCCTGCTGTCATTCTGTTTCTGAATATTTCATCCTGATTATGAAAACACAACAGGAACTTTTTCCAATTACTTTTTCAAAGGGAGGCCTTTCTAGTCAATGCTATAGTAATTACCTGTGTGCCTATCATTGTTCATCCAATATCTTCTCACACTGAGCTGTGACATATTTAATAGGTATAGTAAAACCAATTTTATTGCTCTTCTGCAGGATTAGATTAGTATTTGATGTACCATATGCTTAGAGTCCGTTCTTGAGAGATGAGCTGAAGGAGTTTTTTATTGACTATAAATAAATCCATTTTCGCTTGTCCATCATCTTTATATCAGGAAAATGAAAAGAAAACAAAGGGAGAAACCACCTGAAGGGTTCAAGTCAAGTCAAACAAACTAAACCAGGTATAAAACAAGGATCTGAGTGTGTGTGTGCATGTGTGGCACTGTGCTGTATCGATGACTGATTCAGTGAATGATAACTCTATAGAGACCAGAGCTTGACTGTGTTCAGGTGATGTGTAACCAGTGACACCCATGTTTGCTTCCCTGATCCCGGTCACTGCACTTATGATTTTAGATGCGATGCTCAGGGAGACACACACTCATAAACCTCTGCAAACATGCAATCACTTCCAGAGACCGACACTGGGCCACCATGGCCAGTCAGCAGGAACAGCTCATAATCCCAGCTCATCTCACGGGGAGCCCGAGGACAGGATATTCATTTTTCACTTTATTCATTTTTCAATACCTGTGGCCAAACTTTATAGAATCACATCTGTGTCTGATTTAAAGTTTTACCACCATCACTGAATTTGTTGTCCAATACTGTAACTATTCTAACAATGTTAACGATGCACACTGTGAGGGCAGAGGACGTATAAACAGAAATGTGTGAAATGGTGAAGTCAGATGGTTTGGGGCGACCGTTTGCTGTTAGCTTGTGGTTTGTAGTAGTTAGCAGGGGTGTCTCATGGGTTGGCAGCAGGTGAAAAACTCTTGATCTAACATGCTGTTGAGGTAGAGACTTGTGGGATTACTGTGATTCTCATGCTCTGAGTGATCAAATCAAATCCCTGAGCGTTCTGATGAAATCCCTTTGAGATGAAATATTCTGTTTCACTCAGAAATATGTCACATCACAGAGGCTAAAGATGCTTCAGCTGATACTTCACTGGTAGTATGCAGGAAAATGAGAATCATAAGATTACAACTCACCTTACTCATCTTAATTGTTTAATTTAACCTGGACATGCTGCACTTCTTACTTCACATTCATGCTGCACACTGTCACACCGAGCAGCCAAGTCTTCTACTTTTGTGCCTTAAGCTGCTCCTCTGCAGCAGCCGGTGATTAAGTTCCTTCATCAAGGCCTAATCGATGGTATTTGAGGGAGGGGAGAGTGTTAGTCGTTTGGTCTCAACTCAATTCAAAGAAGTGGCTTTCAGTCACAAGTCCACTTCTCTAATCTCCAGGCTGCCCCACACATGCTTCATGTCAGCTCCAACATGTAGCATGTTCTGCACTGCAGTACTGTGCACATGCATGTTACAGTATATTATACAATATATAAGTCTGGTGGTTATACAGCAGCCTGAGCAGGTCGTCTTGTCAGAGCAGAGACTGACACAGAAAACCAGAGAAATTGTTTCTGGTAGTGAAAAAAATCTGTTTTACTCTTTTCTAAGTTATCTTCTTATTTACTCAAAACAGCTGCATTTGTGTCTGTGGCACATTCACAGTTCGTCGTAGGTGGTGTCTCCAAACTCGTTTTTCTTGCTGCATTTCTACAGGTTTTAGAAAAACATGCACCACGATGCTACTGTACTTGCCTGCCTGGTGTAACTCCTCAAAGACAAAACAGAGAATGAATACATCAGAATTACCTGTTCCTCAGCGTTCACGTTGCCTGAAGTTATGTTTTGTCTTATTAAAGCTGGTGAGGAAGTCAAGAGAAAATAAACCCTGTGAGTCATTACACTTGTAGTGTTGCAAAGCAGTGCAGGAAATTCAGTGGTGTAAGTGAGCAATTGACTCACCATTTACCCCTTAGAAAGTGTCAAATTTCAAATATATTTTAGATTTTTCTTTATTTTGTCACTTTTATTGTACAATGCAGTGAAATGTGTTGTCTGCATGTGAACCCATCCTAGAGGAGCAACAGACAGCTTCCTGGGGAGCAAATCCAGCTCTAAGCCAGTGCTCTGGTCAAGGGCATTGAACGGAGAATTGATCTAAAATGCACGTTTTGATTGCATGGTAACTCAAACTGGGACTCAAAGCCAGGACCCTGCAGCTGTGAGGTGACCACAACCACTGAACCACATGTTTTATTTACTGTATGTTGAGACATGAAGTGTGGTATGAATACCTCTGTCAACCTCTGGCTGTGGATGATGAAGATAAATCTCACTGGCTGACAGGCTGACCGTCCTCTTTGACAGAAAACTGATAAGGACGAGCTCATTGGCAGAATACATGGTCAGTAATGTTGCAGCTTTGGAGGTTGTTTGGATCAGTCGACCAATCAGTATTTTCCTGTGTTTGATTATTCATCAGTAAACATTCTGCTCCTGCCTGTCGATGCCGCTGCCTCGGTAATGGATGCTTTTATTAAGGCTGATTAGATTAATTGAAGGGGATGAAGACACATTTGCTGGCAGTAGACCCTCAAGGGTACAAGGAGAAAGGATCAATCAGTCTTGTCCATCTGAAACCACATAATGCACTGCTGATTGTTTGAAGTGCAGAGCTGGAGGAGATTTATATGGATGTTAGAGAAGCCAGGCTTTTCTCTTCCTGTCTCTATTATTGCTCTATCTAGCTCACACACACAGACACACAGACACACACACACACACACACACACACACACACACAAATACATACATGCGGGGAATCTAAGTGTCTCCCCCTTCTCTGCCTCCTCTTCTGAGAAGGAAACTGAAGTGTTTGAACACAACACGAACAGAATATGTGTTCCGCTCATCTAAAAATCACCCCTGATATAAATACAGGGTTGTTTACCGCCACAAAATCAGGGTTTTTAACGGTGCACTCAGAAAAACTTCGGATTTTTGCTATTTTAATATCATATTTAGAGTAAAAACGTTCAGCGTGATGAACAAGCACCAGAACTTGTTAAATGTATTTTGTCGTCTAAATTAGATTTTAGAGCAAGAATTCGTGTGTTTGCTGTAATAAAGAATGTGGTGAAGGAGGCCAATGGTTGTTTTTTTTGTCTAACATGTATTTGAATATGCTGTGACTGTGTATGGCCGCCATCTTGGCCTGGTCTCTCTTGTAAAATAGATTTTTGATCTCAATGGGACTCGTCCAGTTATCCAATAAAGGTGTGGCCAGTGTGCTTGATGATCTTGATTTATCTTGGAAATAGAGCTTGTTGCCAGTTTATTAGGTACAGCAAGCTAAATCAGGGCTGCTGCTAACATTTATTTTTCACTTTTGATAAATAGGCTGATTGTTTTCTTAACTAACCAATCATTGAATGTACAAAATAAAAAATTAAAAAAATGAATGAACAGTGAATAAACGAATAATGAACTTTTAATAGTTTGAACTCCAAACTACACATAATCCAATATAACACAGCCCTGCGGTAACTCCTGCTTGTGTATTATTCTTTTTTACAGTTTCAGAGAGACGTTTATTTAACTCTGTCATGACTTTAGAGGCCTATAATGAGTTACGTAATGCTGTGAGGAGTCTTTAATATTTAGCTAAGTGTTTCTTAAACTGGTTAGCAGCAAGAAAAACACTGACAAGATCATTTACATACTGAAAATTTTGACCTTCAGAAAATTATTTGCTGTGACTTAATTTTTGTGGACTCTTCACATCATATTGCAAAGAAATGCTAGTTGCGGTTTAGTCAGTGCAATCAGAGAAGTGCATTTACAGGTAGAAAATACCTGGAGGAGTTAGAGATCCTCACATGGCTTCAGTGGAATTGTGTGTCTTCATTTTTTCTGGCTGCTTCTTTTGCCAGTCCTCTGTTTCCTCATGCACAGCCTTGTATATAAAGATAAATTGTAGGTCTTATGCAGCACAGCTCTAATTATTTGACCCCCACTGGTTTTATTGTTCTGTAAGTAACAGATCAAAAGCAGCAAGCGAGGGAAGATATAAAATATTAACAGTGTTGTGTCTGGGTGTATCTGTGCATTTGTGCACTGGGGAAGAAAGCCGAGTGTTTGATTAACAGGGATATATGGAATGATGTGTAAGAGCAACTGTGTGTGTGTACTTACTATTCCTCAGTGTGTGTGTTTGCGTGTGTGTGCAGCAATATGTTCAACAAATTGCAGTGTATTATGCATCTATTTAGCAATGATACTGTACACAACATTTGTCTTACAGCATCACAAAATGTTAATTGGCAGGTTAGTGCCACAAAGACCCCTCAATTATAGTTCAGGCAAACGTCCTGACCTGCATTATGTTTACCCAAATCCTTACTCTAAACGCCAAACGCCTTCGTGTGACTGGATTGGTGTGAGCTCTGTCATTACAGTTATTTTCACTCCACTCCGAATCCACTTAAATTTATGATAGATTGCTTTCGGATGGGACGATCCCAGTTTTGTGCTGATGTAGTTTCACTTGCCTGGTTGTGCTGATGTTGTCGGTAGGTGGAGGATGTATAAAGACACACACACACACACACACACACACACACACAAAAACAGTAAGGTCAAAAAGCCATCCGCTACTAGATGGCAGTTTTGCACTCCATGCATTTTATTGTGCCTGCTGTGTGTTTTTCATGATTAAGGATGAATTTGCACGAAGAGCCTCTGAGGTTTCTCTTTCCATGTAAATGATGTCACCCGAATACTGAATAAAGTGCTACCCTGGCACCCCCAATTAATGTAAGAATACACATACATTAGTGCATACACATTTTTCTTGTAGAATATGCGTATAATGAATTATGTGACACTTGTTTCCCGGAAGGAAAATTGTGTGTGTCTATTTTTTTTTAATATGTAATAGCTTATTTGTAGAGAAGTGCAATTCTTCATATTGAGTCAGCCAATGTTATTACATGTAAATTCAAAGAGATAGCCAAGAGACATATTGCCTGTTATATTGTATTTATTATAATTTCCCTTTTACATGTTTCTCACTTCTGTCATCAGCCGCCTCATTTCTTTCTCTCTCCCTCTTCTCCATCTCTCCCATTAGGGCAGCGGTTTGCTTTTGAAAGCTTTCTCATTGTGAATGAAATTGTCTCTTTTCTATCAGCTTGGAGGTTTACAGCCAACAGGCTTTAAAATGGCTTCATTTCCCATCAGCCCCACCCCCCTGAGGGACCATTTAGTGGAGCTAAAGGCCAATCAGGAGAGTCCAGGAGATCAGTTAAGCCTTGGTCTGAAATCAATCCTCAGAGTTCACAAGCTCCTGACTCTGGGCCACAGGGAGAATAAACTTCCCATTGACAAATTCAGTTTAAAGGTACAATGTGTAAGATAGGGCCAGAATTTTGGTTTAATACATTCAAAAAGTAATACTATCAACAGAATGCGAAGAGGTCACAGTTCTGACGTTGTGTGTTGTGTTGCAAGAGATATCTTTAAGTTAGCATGCTAACCAGCTAGATACAGCCCATCCTATTCTTGTACTACAACAGAAACAAAATAAAACTCACCAAACCCGTCTTTTTCCAATGCTACTACAATCACCAGATCTGGTGGAAATAGTTCCAAACGCTACTTTTCCATGCTTGCGGTGACCAACCTTCCTCTCTCTGCTCTCCCGGGTCACAGCTCTCCTGTCCAAGTCATCTCTGGAGTCAGGGTGCTGGTCAGAACCATTGTAAATCACTTCAGCACTCTTTTCCATGTCATCAAACTGACCTCTATCTGTCTCTGAGGATGTGTTCGGTCCACTGGATGCTGGAAGGACGCTGAGCCGAGTTCCTTTGCCTGTGAGTAAACGCCAACAATCCCCTGGTGCTCCAAGCTCCAAGATTTAAGCACCAAGTAGGGTCACTAGCTACACAGCTAACTGCGCTAACTAGCTAAAGGCAACTAGCAGCTACATTCAAAGATAGCTACAACACAGAGTATAGTGAGCAGCAATTAGCGGTTACTCTGGTGATATGCTGCCCCCTATTGGTGGCCAGTTCTTACTCTTTGCACCTTTAACCTTAGTCCCTTCAGAAGGACCAAAAGCTTGTCAATATAAATATTGTAAAAGACATAATGGCCAACACGTGCAAAATATTTGGAACACCTTGTTAAAAGCTATGATCCTGCATATGTAAAATGTGCCATCACAAGAGAAGCAATCAGATAAAAGGACGATTTTTACTGCTGAGTTGTGAGCTGTAGCTTCATTTAAGGACAGCTTCCCTCATTTTGTATATTCATTTTGTGTTTGCTAAGGTAATAAGTTTGAACACTTAGCTGTGAGCATGCAGATGTAATATAAAAATGAAGGAATACTGTACCTGAAGGTTCCTACCTGTTGCTTTATCTGTACGTTAAATAATTAATGCAGCCTTCACTGGCTGCTGGTTACCACAGTGCAAAGAGAATGTCAGTGATTCAAAGCAATTGGCTGTGGGGATCAAACCAAATTGACAGAAAGTACTGTATAGCAGAGGGTCTGGCTCTAAAATGGAAATGAAATTTTATGATCTGAGGCAGAGAAATCAAATGTAATATACTTAAGGAAATTCCACTCCACCTCAGGCAAACCACAAATTGACTTATTAGACCCCCCAAAACAGTGCCAGTGGAATCATTTGTATTTCTCAGTTCCTGCACTTAGTTTATTAGCACAACAGTATTTACTATATAAAGGTGACAGTAGACTGAAATATTGCTGAATTTGCTCGCAAGATCAGTGAATACAAGCAATTACAGTCAGCCCATGAGTTGACATTTTACAATTTCTGACACAGCAGGAAATGTAAGCCATAAAGAAAGCACAAAGAAAATGACATGCACTGAAGAATATGTCTCTGGCTAATTAAATTTTCAATGAAATTTGGCACTAGAGGCATAGCTCCTCATTCATCATTAGATGTATGACAATTACTGAAAATGCTCCGAGCAGCTTTGTACTGTACGTCTGTATTCATGTTCAGCTTCGGAGACAAACTGTGGAATCGCAGTAAAGAAATCGTTTGTCAGGCACTCTGACAGAGGAAGGAGAAAAGCTTTTAGCGTGAAAGCTTTCATTTCATTGGACACATTAGTTTAAAACGTCGACTGGCTTTGACCTCCCAATGTCTTCATCAGGGTGGAAAGTGAGACTGACTGAGCACTTGGCCTCTAGACTTCTGGGAGCTTTAGTTTTGCTTTGCAGGTCTTTAAGCTTTTTGTAGACCACTCTTTGGATTCCTGATCTACAAATTGTAATATGTATATGTACTATGTATGTAATTGTAATGTTGGTGCCAACACTCTGGCACCTACATTACCCATGATGCAACTTGACCAGCTAGTTGGCTCAATAGATTTAAATGTGTTGTGCTCGTGGCAGCAAGTGTAGCCTCGAGCTGCTAGCCTTAAGCATAGATGAGGTAATTTCAATCCTTTCTAACCTCTGGAGCTACTTAAGTTTTTCACTATGAGTTCTCCTTTAACCAAGTAGTCAAACTGGTAAATACGAAGCTACAGCCAGCAGATGATTAGCCAAACTTAGCATAAAGCGTACAAAGAATGGGACCTCATCTGTTCCTGAATGTTTATCTTCATGGCATGTAACATCAGCACAAGGATGAGCAGTCAGGTATAGAAGTCAAAAGTCGGCCTGTTTCTACGCGGCCTTCATTCATTTTAAAGTGTTATCTAAATTCAATCAGCCACTGTATTATGCCGACTGAGTTTCATTAACTTAATTTAAGCTCTCTTAATGACTTGTTTGGTATCTGAGCCACAACTCAATACAGAATCATTCATGACTCACAGATATAATTGTGTGGAACAGCATGGTACCACATGTTGAATCGGCCCTTGGACAAACCAAGCTCAGCCAGTGGCAACCAGCTGAGAATAATCAGATGAGAGTTGTCCCAGATTTCTCTCTCTTATGCATTTTGGCTCATTATCAACAGCTGTGAGACTTTGCCTTAACTTTGACCCTGTTAATACAATTTCTCCTTGAATGCACAGCTAAAAAGAAAGAACTTTCAACCGTGACTCTGTTAAAGAGACCCAGCCTCACAGAGCGAAGGTGGTTCTTTGGATGAACTGATTTTGCACTTTACTGGAGCTCCTTATTGTTTCTGACAGATGATGAGAGCGGGATATGGGCATGATGAAATGAAAAGCAAATATCTTACAGATCAAATAACATCAAATAGACTGAGGTAAACCCTTTTAGGGATGACTGTGCTGGTGTAATATTAAAATTGTTTGCAGGATTGAAAGTTTAGATGCCTGTTTGTTTTCTCTGCTGGTCTCTGTTTTATTGAGCTGCCAAAAAATGATGCAATTTTACCTGCTTTGTTGTTTCGATAGATACAAAACCACTGCTGTGTTTCATCAATAGTTAACCAATCAGCAAAGACCTCTCAAAAACAGTTGGAAAGATACAGTTACCAGATCTAAAAGCAACCAGACATATGGAGCCACTTAGTTTGGTTATGAGAAAGTGTGGGGAGGTCTGACCAGAGTGGCTGGGAAGCCTGTAGGAGGCCGACTCAGAAACTACGTCCAGGTTTGATGCAGCTGGTTTATTTACAAAAGAAGAGTGATGCCATGGGACACGTCTAACCAAAAATATGTGCAAAACAAAAAGAAGGAAATTGTTAACTTGGCTTAACTGAGCAAAACACAGCTCATAGTAACACGACAAACAGCCAAAAAGTAGTGATGGGTCGTACTGTGCCGACGCTTTGAGGCGTGTGTGAAATCCCGGAAGTGTTTAGTGAAGCGCGTATCGATGCTTGTGTTGTTTAGGGGGAATGACGTATTACTAGTGCTGTCAAAAATATTGCGTTATTAACGCGTTAATGCAAATCAATTTTAATGGCGTAATTTTTTTTATTGTGAGATTAGCGCTCTTTGCGACGTAGTGAATTTGTAGTTTCTTATAAGCTGTGCCCACTGCTAGTAATGTAAGAAGAACTACAGGATCCGGTTATAAACTGGAAACAAAACAATAGGCACGCCCCACACACGTTTGGTCTTGCCTGCTCGCTAGCTGTAAAAGAGTAGGTTACCGGTTTGTGTGGTTGTCAAGATTCTGAATGGAAAGTTTAGTTTCAAAAAGTGGCCAGATGGGTCGACTGACAAGACCAAAGTCAAAGTTATCTGTGTGTATTGTCGGTGTGAACTGAATTATCACCATAGCACATCCAGTCTGAAATACCACAAATTTGCGAATGCAAATTCTCCACCGCCTTCTTGTCAAAACCAGGCGACAATGGATGGCTTTCGACAGAGGCATATGGATGCTATTATGTTCAAAGGAAACTTAAGAAAGGAAAGTTTAAGCCATGGTTTAACTGAACTATAGCCAGAGTCATAGTTTACAATGATGTGCACTTTGTAACTTTATTTTGGATCACCCTGTTTTGATCCCTTAGAAAGGGTTGTTGAAGGGGCTTTTTTGTAACCAAGTATTTTTTTTTTTGTCATCTGTTTATTGACAGTGTTAAATTGTGTGAGATTTGATTCATTCAGATGTGAATGACTGCTCATAGTGAGAATGTTAGTGTGAAATATAACCCTACACATTGTTGTTTTCAATTAAAAAACATTTGCACAATTAAAAAACATTTGCACAAAGCAAATAGTATTAAAATGATAATTCAAGGGACATTTCGAATAGATAAAAATGTGCAATTAATTTGTGATTAATCGCGAGTTAACTATGACATTCATTAGATTAATCGAGATTTAATATTTTAATCGATTAACAGCACGAATTATTACACGTGTTTTGTGTTTGTTATGCAATGTACTGTATTTTTCACTGTCTTTTAATTCCAAGGTGAAGTGTTTGTTGTGTGCTAAAGAATTGGGCTCCAACAACAACACCTCATCCATGCTGAGGCATTTTGGTGCTTTGCTTGAAAATAATGAGGGGAATGTGGCATATTTTGTTTCTGAATAAAAATTAATGAAGACCTTAAGTTGCACAATCAAATTCACTGCCCTCTTCATGTCCACTGCCCCTTACCTTGTTAAAACACTGCAACAGCTTGAAAACAATTGTTCCCCTCTCATTATGAGCTATTCAAACGCTGACAAAATTATTTACTGATAAACATTTGACAAGTAATATTGGATTCCATTGTATTGTCATGTTACATACCCATAATGCACTAAACAATCTAACAACAATCTAAATTTTATTTATATGAATGATTACATGAACAATACCTGAAATGCATTTATTAATATGAATTGATTTATTTCACTTGGCAGTCATTCCCATGGCTGCACTATTGCAGGACAGTCTTGAGTGTATTGCAAATTGATCTCATCTCACTACCAAAAAGCAGCTGGTTAAATAGCCCCTTCCATCAGCAGGGGCCAATCTAGTCTGTACCATTCACGATGCAGGTGACGACCATCCCTCTCCTGACTACAGGGAAGTGATAAAGTTATTCATTCTCACTGACCTCCAAGCAGACCCTCTCCACACGTTTCGTATACCGAACAATTGCAGCCATACATACACAGAACACAATCAACATGAAGAACACATACTTAACCTAATTTACCTCCCCCCATAGTTGGACTATCCCAGTGACATCACTGATGATCTCACAGAGTCTGTAAATACAGGAAATGTTCAGCACCGCCTCCTTTTTTCCCTGAATTACATGATGCGTGTGGTAGGTAACAAAGAAAGAAAATGATTAACTTAACATAGACCTGAACCAATAAACCATAACTTAACTTATCAATGCCTTTCCATGGTTTACATTAACTAAAATGATGTTTAGTTGTAATAGAACATAAAGAAAAACACAAACAAATGCAGGATAGTTTGTGTCTGCAAAGTACAGCTCAATGGTGGAACTGTGTTTAACAAACAAGCATGGTTACATTTGTAAGTGATGGTAATAATGGGGACAAATGGCCTGTTCTCACCCACTTTGTCACAGAAGGATTCTGAACTTTTTAATCTAAAAGACAGTGTGCATCAGGGACATAGAAACCATGTGTATCAAATGAGATGTGTGGGCAAAAGGAATGACCCATTAGGTCATGATAAAATGAGGAAAACAAATTCTAGTGCCACCATGTGAGGAGGGTTTCTACACAGATACAGAGAACAGACCATGTTTGAAGACAAAAGCACATTTCATTTAAAAAGTAGAAATTATTTTATGTTCTCTGAGGCCACAAACACATTAACTGACTTACTGATTTAATAGCCTGGATGGCAAGTGTTCTTTTAATAACTGTACATCCAGGCACAGAGGTGATTAACATGACCATGGGCATCTTTGATGTCAAAGTTCACTTACAAGCTTTTTGTTAACTTTAAACCTCAGGTCCATGGTATTTCATTAGTATGTGATTAAGTGACACCAAGAGTGGAACATGTGATAATAAGAGGCTGTATGTTGTGGTCTGTAGCTCAACATAAAGAATGAGTGAAGAAGAAATAGTCTGAAGCTGCAATGATTTGTCAATCCAAAGAAAACTGCAAACTTTAACTGAAAGACTGATTTATTGTTTCAGTCATTTTTTAGGCAAAAATGTCAAGTCTGTGCTGGTTTCAGCTTCTTCAGTGTCAGGAGCTGCTTCTTTTCTTTGCCTTTTGTGATAGTAAATGAGGAGTCTTTGGGTTTTGGAGAGTTTGTTGAACAACTTGAAGATATCACAGTTTATGGACTAAAGGATGAATTAATTGGGAAAATGATCATTAGTTGCATCTCTAAAAAAAGTCATGGCTTGACATGAACATTTTGTGCAGCACCAGAGCTGTGAAAACGAAGCTGACCAACTAATGGCTGATTGCTAATACAGTCCAAGAGTGAATACTCACCTTGCAGACACATATTCATGATTGAAGATGGTTGTCACCTAGTTACTTTACAATCACACGGGCTACTGCAGCTGTTACTTGCTACATTCGGTGGCATTTGTTGCCATTATTGGCATGTTTGTGTGGCAACTGTTGGTGCTTTCAGAAACTCAGCCAGCTCTGAGCACCTTATTGCTGACAAATGGTCCAAAACTCGTGAAGACTGATTCATCATTTTCACCTAATGGGCAACTGATGCTTTTCTTTGCTTTGTAATTCAAAGGAGCATCCCACACAAATGCACCACACTACGCTCTGACTAACTCTGAGCTGGCACACAATCTGATTTGTTAAAAAGACGTGTAAAAAAAAAAAAAAGTGGCGAGTGGGCGGATCGCAGTAGAAAGATAACAGCGTCACTGGGTGAGAAATAGTAGTCAGGAAACTATTTCTGGGCACCTACCCAACTGGGCCAATTTCTGACCTCTTTTCCAGCCCAAAGAAGCATCTTAGTGCCAGCAGGTCAGGAGGCAGTGTTGTTAAACCCCTGCGTTAGTTTTCATACATCCTCTCGTCACTCCTTGGGTTGTAAATCTGCATTAAAATGATCATAGATGTGTAGAAAACCTTTATGTTGCACCTTTCCTCTCCTCCCACTGTATTGTCCCTCCTCTGAGTGTACTGCCACCCCGTCAGCAGGACAGCTAATGCGGTTGTAAGCCGCTAACAGGCCTGTGAAGCTCTTGTCGGGAACATTAACATAGCAACACCACAACAATGAATGTGTTATCGGGCCTCGCCATGGCAACATACAGACAACTTTTAATGAGTGGGTCTGTGCAGGGATGCTAGTATTGTGTTAGTGGAATTATTAAAAGAATATTAATTAGCAGGGTGAAAGGCACATTGCCGTTTGCTATATGAGCTATTGCTATATGACAAGCACTCTGGTTGGATGGTTTCCTCTTTGTCAAAACCTATTTACACAACACAAAGCTTGCACAGGCTTAATTAATGATACATAAATAGTCAAGCTGTGGCCAGGCTATATGAAATGTTATGGGTTGAAATGTCACAATTACGCTAATGTCATATTTACAGTCATGTGGAAAAGAGGATGCCGCTGTTTTGTTTGCAGACATCTCTCTGGTATATTTTTAGCAGTGTACGAAGTTTGTTGGTGTTGGGGGTAGCATAATTGCTTTGCAGAGTGTGTTGGTATACATATACAGAAAACCACAAACATGAACGGCCTGGGGACTGCACACACATGCAAACACACACACACATTGAGAGTACATGTAAACCAGGCTTTTGGAAAAGTGTTTTTAGGTGTAAAATTCAGAACCAGTTGTATTACCACAGTTAAACGTAGTGTCAGTGAAGAGGAAGACGGGCTTGTGGCTCAGCCAGCAGCTGCTGCCACTCGGCAATTTACAGGTCTGCCAGCAAGAGCTCAACCAGCCACTGTTGTAAGAGTACTTAGAGCTGTGAAATGAATTCCATATGAGGAGAATGAACTGCTGGTGGATGTATGATGTGTTCCTGTTGACTTTACTGCAGGCTTTTTATCTATGGGGATCTGAATATGTTTGCTTTTCTATGCAAGGCTCAAGACTTGGCAGAGAACCATGAGCCCGGGGTATTATGTGCCAGCTAATATGTACATTTGTTGTGGTAGGTTTGGGAATTTTCACTGTTTTTATGCCTGAGAAATAATGATGGATTTGTGCTTTATGTATACTGCTTTATGCCTTTGTGTCTTGTGTGTCAAGATGAGCTTTGGTCAGAGCTTATATTTATTAAAATGTTTCAGTATTACTCTGTAGAATACTGTAAAAGGCCAAAGTGAATTGTAAGAGTAAACTTACACAGCAGCACTCAAATGATCACGTTTAATCACTGCCCCATCGTTCATTTAACTTCTTTAAAAAGTTCATTTCATTTGTGTAAAATCTTTAATAACTTCTGCAGCAGTTAACAAGAAACAACAATCTAATATCGTTATCATATGCGCATGAATAGGGATTACGTCATAGGAAAATTGGCTGAAATGGAAACAAAACAAGCCAACTGGAGATTATGCTACTACACTGACAAGCGCAGACAATGAAGATGTTTGGAAAGTGATCACAAAGAATATAAATGCCACTTTTATTCATGATATTGGCAACAAAACAAAGACATCCTGTCAGATTTTCATCTCAAGCAGCCCTGTTTTGAATTGTACATATTGCATATTACACTTGATATTACATATAATTGCATATATACAGATTTGTGCTCACCTCTGACTATACTGCAGCCTTTTAGCACCCATTTTTAACCATCTTAAGAAATCCCTGGAGCTTTTTTTAATGTAAGAGTTTCTAAATTGGAAGCTTTTATTCTTGAGGTTATGAGTACAAGTTCACGTTTACGGTTATTAGTTTTAGTAAGTCCAAAATGACGGTCCAAGCAATAATTATGAGCTCTGTTATTCAGTTGCAGTGTTCCTGGTCCAAATGTTGATCTGAACATTTAGTAAGACCGTGTGGGAAAAGTACAGAGTGTCCCTGTGCTGCTGTACATGTGTGTGTGTCAGCATTTTCAGTCAAAGCAGCTGCAACCTTTTGAGGCGAGGTCAGAGGCCACTGAGACAGGAAGTGCCAAGAGGTCAGGCTGTTGAAACTCTGAGCGGAAGTTGAACAGACACCTTCATGATAAGGAATATATTCTAAATGACAGCATTGTAAAAGTCAATACAGAGTCAGGCTGAATGCGGGGTCACACTGGCCTCTCCTCTCTCCTGTGACAGAGCGCAGAATTGAAATGAGGCTGGAGATCACAAAGCACTCATGTCAGTGAGGTACAGAGATTTTGTCATAAAAGGAAGCCAAAGATCTGACACCTTTAAAATGTAATTCTGCTTTTGACCTTGGACTTTCCTTTAACTCACTGAAATAAATGCATATCTCTTTGCAGAACTTCAATAACGGAACCCAAAAAGGGAATTTTAAATCTCGCTTTCTCATTCCTCCTGTGTGTCTCTCTGCAGACGGGAACCATAACATGACCATGCCTTCGAACTCCATGACCATGCCCATGTCAGACCCCAGCGCCTGGGCAACGGCCATGAGCAACCTGGGGATCCCTCCGATAAGCATGACTGGACAGCAGCTCGTGCCAGGTACCGCGGAAAATGTGCTAGATGCTGCCACAGAAATGTGCATTGTATTGTACAGTGAATATATTGATGTGGGAATTTCTGTCCCACAGCTCATAAAAAACCTGAATTTGTCAGGTTGATCTTGAAACTTTAGGTAGAAGATATGCTCTAAGTAAGGCAGAGCTGCCTACATGTTCAGAGGTGGGAGAAACAGCAGCCTAAAAGTTACAGAACCTTTTTTGGTAGTTGACTTGAATTCACAGACTGGCTGGGAAAATGTGTGTGTAGGAGGACAGATGAGTAACAGTGTTTCCTCCCCCTCTGCTGCCCTCAAAGTGCCCTTGAGCAAGTCGGTCAGCATCAGCACTGGAGCAGTTGTAGTCATCGCACTGGGCAGCTCCCAATGCGTCAGTGTTTGAATGTCTGGAGCCTCCCCTCCTCTGCATCTACTCCCCCAGGCAGATATAATTAAGGATATGCTGTTAGATAATTTTCCTGCTTAAGTAAGGGTTTGAAAATGCCAAATGTGTCCAGAGGATGATGACTTGTGTTGTGTTTTCATACCTGTGTGGGGCCCGTGGGGGCGGTAAGTCATCCTCGTCTGACAGTGCAAAATCCAGCTGGAGCTCAGGGTGTTTACAGTATTTGTAGCAACCCCTTTAAGGTGTTCCCTCGCTCGTCCACTCGTCACTGAAGAGTTAGTAATCCTCATCCAGCCCCCATGGGGTTGACTAGGTTCTTCCTGATTGGCTGAGCACACACATTCAAGTGTAGGTGAAAAGTTTGTGCAGTTTGGAAAGTTATTCAATTTCTTAACCGGAGTTGCATCAACACCTCGCTCATGCCTGCACTTTAAATATCAAACTCCAGCCAGCCAGCTACCTTAGCTTAGCATAATGACTAAACTCTGTGATCGCACCAAAGAAATAGGTTGCAGCTAGATATTCTTTTTTGCTTAGGATGGTTCCTAACAGAGGAGTATTGAAGTGGCAGCCATGATAAGAGCTGTTCAAACTCTCATGCTAAGGAAAGGTGCTTCGGTGCTCCATCCATAGCTTGTATCAGCCATAACAACTACAAAGCACAATCAGTTCAACATTTCAAGGTGTTTACTGAGCTCTAGTTCTTAAGCTATTACATGCATAGTCTCATAATGAGCATATTAACCATAACACAGTCTGTCTGTCAAGGAAAGTGGATATGAGACGGTTTGCTTGACATCTATGACGAAAGACATTTTTAGCCAGATGGAGTTAATTCAGCATGGTTGAAGCTTAAGAGTGATTATATGTACGGAAGTAGATTTGTAGGCCTAACGTATGATACCTATCTTGTATAAATGTAACAGTTATTTCCATAAAGCCGTGCTATTTTGAACACCGGCATACTGTACATCAAAGCAGTCACAGCAACCACACAGTCAGCAACAGGGAACTAATGCATGAGAGCTGCAAGGAGATGAAGCGGGAGAGACGGCGCCAGGACGCGGGTTGAAGACGTGACCCATGACCTGTTCATCATAGCTTATGATAATGCAGTGCAGTAAGGATACAGACAAGTACATAACGCAGCTCTATCTGTCACTGTTAACAGACTCCAGTCTGCAGTGTGGTTTATACACTTTACTGATAATCCACAAAACTGAAGAGTAAAATCAGACTTCACGATCAAAGTTTTTACATCACGTCGACACTTCCGTACATGTTCGCATGGTCCCTCTCTCTCTCTGTGGTCTGCATCACACTTTTTTTTATCCTTTGATGGCTTTTATAATGCCTGATTTTAGCACTTTTATTTCAGTTCCAGCCTTGGTAATGAAGCAATATTTTTCACCCCCTTGTATGACCTATATGAAGCAAAACACTAAGACCACACAGGGCAAATATCCAAGATGCGCTTTTAGTCCATCTTCTAAACACTGTCGTTCTAACATTTATAGCTGACAGTAACATCAGTAACATCAGCTATTGCATAATTATGTAGCCTTGTGTAATTGCGGTTGGATTCTCTTAATGCTTTTAGCATGAGGTCACAGGACCCAAAACACTGGGCTCAGACAGATTAGACAGGAGGCAGATGAAAGTTTAACCATTCAATGAATATGATGCAGGCCAGTGGAGACAGGTCTGACTTCTCCTGTGAGAGCAGACAGACAGAGTGTGTGCGACAGCAGGCGAGACAGGGCAGGGAATGCAAGTCAGGAAGCCTGACTGTTTTGACAAAGGTCCTGGTAGGTTACCACACAGCAAGGCCGTCTCCCTTGGATACTCTTTAAACCCTGTGGCTTAATTACTGTGTAGGCAGGTGAGTCTTGGTAGCACGGTGGCACATGTGGTAACACTGTCGCCTCACAGCTAGAAGGTTCCCGGTTCGAATCCCGCTGTGGGCGCTGGTGGCGTCACCATGCCTTTGGTGCCTGCTGCTTGAGGAAAAAGGGGGCCTTTCTGTGTGGAGTTTGCATGTTCTCCCCGTGTTCACTCGGGGTTTCCTCCTTAAATAACTAAAAAAACATGCAAGAAGATCTGCCACCTGACCAATGGTGACAAAAAGGTTGGGTCCCCAGGTGCCGCTGTCGGCTGTCAGCTGCACCACCGCTCCTGGTCTGCCGCGGGGAATGACAGACCAAGATGGGTCAAATGCAGAGAATTAATCTCACAATAGCATGTGTGTGATCAATAAAGTACAGTTTCTTCTCCAGTCTCCAGAGGAGGCTGGGCCCAACCTGTCGGCCATGCCCTGCAGAAAAACAGACTTGGACTTGACGGACAGGGGAGAGACGGACAGGAGACAAGGGTGGGGGGGGATCAGATGTCGTTATGACTTTTGTCCACAGAGGTCAAGGAAAATTGTACATTTAAGACTATTTGACATGACCCGTAGTCTTGCACAGAACCCCCTTGTAAAACCACAAATTCTCTTTTTTACACTTCTGGTTTGTATTTTTGTATGGATTAAACAACCGAATAATAAAGTGTTAATTAACCTGAGCTTTGGAGGGTCTTGTAGGCAGATTTTGTTACCTCTGGACAAAGGCAGCCTCGCTGTTTCCAGTCTTTGTGCCAAGCTGTATTCATAAATGGCTGCTGGCAGGTGCTTCATGAATGGTAAATGGCTACATTTATATAGCACTCTCATCCAAGCTCTTTCCAAGGTTTTTGCTGTTCATTCACCCATTCACTCACACAGCGATGGTGGAGAGCACAGTGCAGGTCTGACAATCAGTGGTTCAGTGTCTTCCCTAAGGACACCTTAGGCAAGACCCTGTGATCAGTGTACAACCCACTCTACCTCCTGAGCCACAGCCACCGCACATGTAACTGCTAGATACGAGAGTGCTATCGATCTTCTCAAGACAGGAAGTGGAGAAAGAAAGCAAAATCATACCTCCCAAAATATCAAACTCTTCCAATGAAAGAGAGCCATCAGAGGGTTCAGCCTGTATTCATAGAACTAGAGTTATGGTGTATAACTAGTGCTTGTGTTCAGGTCACATTAGTTCAGCAGCTGAAAATATGCCAGCGTGTAGTATGTGTTTGTTGGCATATCGAGTGCACCAAGTTTACAACAAAAGGGTTCAGGAGACGACAGCTTTTCTGCATTCTGATCCCTTCTGTTTGACCTAGCTTCTTTTAAGTCAAGATATATAAACACATCAACATCCCTGTAATCCCTCTCAGGCCTGGTTCCTTAAACTACAGTTCGCAACCCCAACTGCGGCAGGAGCATCCTCCTTTTGTTTAAGAGTGTGAGTCAGCTGGTACAGCTATGCCCTGAAGATAAAAATGCCACAGTTCCAATGCAATAATACAGTTCAACAATGAGATAAATGATTTAGACTCAAAAACATAAACTTCAGAGCACAGGGTGGTGGTGTATGTTCTTCTCCATAGACATTGATGCATAAACAACTTGGATTATTGAAATACAATTACTGTTCCCCTGTTTATAAACAGTTTGTTTATTGTGCTTGCTATTTTAATAATTAAAAAAAGCTTGTTTATTGCATTGATTTAATTTGAAGTTATTAAATCTCCAGAATGAGGCATTTTAAAAGCTGTTTCAGACTAACAACAGACAAGGCGTCACAACTGAGGCATTTTTGCAGCGTTTGAGAGGAGCTGCTAGTCAGAAATAGTATTTTGTGTAAGAAACAAGTCTCCCAAATTGCTTTTATAAATACCCTTTAAATTAATACATTTGTTTATTTACACAAGTGCTACATTTGTTCTTAATCATATTTTTTGAAAGGAAAGCCATTAAATCTGATAATAGACTGGCTTAGATTTAGACTGTTGAGACTTAGACTTAGACTTGAGACTTTGGGTACACTAAAAATTCTGTTAACTATGTTAACATTTTACAGTACATCATATACAAATAGTCAACAATTCCCACAGCACATCAGTACCAGTAGCAGCTCTTCAAGGTCACCCAGGAGGAGAGGTCATTTCTAAAATTTGAACCCTGGCCGAGTCATGTACGCTGGCAGCTTTGCTGTCTTCAACCACGTTCATTTTGAATTATATCAAGTTTTAGAAAGGTTTAAGGACAGCCACGCTGAAGTTTATCAATACTAAGCATTGTATTAATATTTGGCTGTTTTCAGACACAGACTATGAAACATTGCTGTCTTCATCTGTCTGTTGAAGTAATGCCTCTTTGGCATTCAGACAGTGCACAAGCATTGAATGACGAGACTAAATTGGGACTGTTGTTTCAATTCATATTAGCTCACGTGCTGTGTGAAAAGGGTTTAATTGGATGGGCTAATCATATATTCATCCATAAGTTGGCATGAATGAAAAGTGAAAATACTTTATAACAAGATACTGTTGTTTACATTATTACTATGATTGTATGATGGATTTTTTGCAATGATAGTTTACTCAATTGTTTTTAATGTCTTTGTGCATAACAGATAACTGAGATAATGAATTTATTACACCCAGCTCTGCAATGCTCTTTCAGTTTGCGTTGCTGCAGCCTTTTGCAGTTGATGTACACATTATGAAAGTACGCTGTTGAAGCGAGTGGACATGGAAACTGGCCTGCCTCTTTGCTGCTATGTGTGTGTTCTTTTCACGTGAGCATAATCAGAGAGCTGTGCTATTGATATGTTCTTAAAAGAGCACACACAGTGACTTAAAACCCTTCATCAGCGTTACTTTCAGAACGCTGGATAAATATGTGGAAACAGAGCTTTTAGATTAATGAAGCTTTGACGCGTGTGCCCATTTATTTGTCATCTTCCAATGTTATTACAACCTCAGAGAGCACTTCATTGTCAAGTATTCCGCATTGAGAACATTACATTCAGTCTTACCAACTCCACTTCCATTTTATAACCTAAGGGAAGGCTCCACTATTAATCTCCATCTTTAACCATTATTTATAGTATGTGGCACATGCTTTTCATTCATGTGTTCTCATACATGTGTATGGTTGTCTGTGAGTCCATACTTAATACAAATGCATGTAGAAATTGCTGACATTCTCTCCCGCAGCTCACCTATTGAATGTTATCTGTGGTATTTACCGCTCTCACAGTCAAAACAGCCTCTGCAAGCTCTCCGTCCAAGAGTAACCTAGACATTACCGACAGTGGGGAGCTGTCCAGCATGATGGAGATGGAGGGAAACACTCGAGCCCACGCGGTGAGAGGGAGAGGTGCACGTGGAGGGAATTTGATCTGTGTGGCGTACAAAGAATCAAGCCGTAGTTGCTGTAATATATCTTCATTAAAGTCGTTTTGACAAAGCTGTTTCTGAAGAGTGGTGTGTCGAGGAGAGAGGGGAGGAGAAAGAGATGGAGAGGGAGGAGAGTTGTGGAGGACAGCTGTGTGTCCCCGCAAGGATCATCTGGGAGAGCAGCTGGTGTTTCACTACTTTTAGCTCTTCCTTCCTCCTCTCTGCCCCATCCCCCCTTCCCCCTCCTTCTCTCTCTCGCCATCCCAAATTACCCAACATCTTCATTAACGTCTCATTACAGCTGAGTCAGCCACTGTAACCCACAGCCACATTAGAGCAGACGCCGCTCGTCTGGTTTTTAGGGAGCACAGTTTTGGCCTCCTCTCAGTCACACCGAAAAACTCAACTAGTACACATGATAAACTGAGTTCTGCTGCAAATTATGAAAATAAAACCTTCAGTATCTCACTCTTAAGCCTTAAAATCTAAAGATTAGATCTGGCTTTATCCCTCGCTGTACATGAAGGACTTCTTCTTTAAACACCTTTAGTTCACACACTGGAAACAGCACAGCAATCTTTTGTGCTATTAGCAATTTTGTGAGAGCATTGGTTATTTTTTTCATGATACGTATATGTGCTCAGAGCAGAACTCTATTATATAATCTGCACACTCATAAGGAAGTCAGTGGGGTACTTTTGTCTCAGCGGAGCACACTATCATCCATCTGCAGATAGACAGACACTTCATCAGACAGAATGAAATAATTCAGTTTCAAGTACTCCTACTAGCTCGTTTTCTTTTAGTCAGCTCCTACCGTCTCTCTCTCTCTCTCTCCCTTTAACCATTTATAAAGAGGAACTCTCAGGTCAATCAAAGTTGGCTGCTAAGTGCAGTCTGAGTTATGAGTGTGCGTCCACAGTCCCTGTTCTGACTGCACTTAAACAGGCAGCTGAAAGGCAGCCTCCCAGCAATAAGCCTGACCTTTGCTGAACTCCATCCATAATCCATATGTTCAGTAGACTTTGCTGAGAGATGCATGGTCAAATTTCCAGTCTGTTAGCTCTGAACCTCCTGAACCTTTTGAGGCACACTCAACATGAGCCACTTCCCCCTGAGCCTCCCACACACATACACACCTAAGGTAAGGTACAGAAGATGGACTCACACACACACACTGTGTCCTTATTATGTTGTCACATGTTTTATGGTCTTTGAACTAATCCAGGTGGGTTAACAGCTGATTCTCCATCATGACTCAAATCCTGCTTCTTTTGACTTCAAACTAGAGAAAGGTTAGCAGGTCACTTTCCAACTGAATTGTGCATGTCTGTGATTAATGCGCAGGTGGTTCAGAATTTTTAAATGAATGCTCCGACTTTGACAAAATAATCATAGGCTTGTTTGCTGTCATGCTTGAATTTAGAAGATTAATATTGGTCTCATCTTTGGGTATTCAGTGCAAAGAGATTATTTTATCTGAGCATCCAGACTACAAGACAAACAAGTTAAAGGAGGAAAAACACAGTTCCAAAATTGTCTTTTTAATAGGCTGTATCCTGTTGGCTACTAAGCTCACCATCATGAAGTCAAAGACAGAGGTCCTGGCTCAGATTCATGGCTGGGTCTCGGTTTTGAGGAGCCAAGTGGTCCTGTGAAGACCACTAATCAAAGAGCCTCGTTTGTTTTGTTGCAAGCAAAGCTAGGCCAATAAATTAGCTAGTATTAACATTACTGCAGATCTATGGTTTATGCGACATTTACGCTACATTTATATCACACTTTTGTCCAACGTGTCACACTGTTTTATCAATAGATGGTTTTTATAATGCCTCTAGGGTCAACGCACCTCAGCACCACTACTTCCCTCATCCATACTCCTTTTAAATTTCAGTTATTTCAACAAAGTCATCTTGTCATTGGGTTATATGCCCTAAATGAAACAATGAGTGAAGTATCTAACGTGCTTTTAGTCCATCTTCAGAACATTGTAGTTTCACCACAGCAGTCCCATGTCAGTAACATCTGCTGGAGGCAGTTTCTCTTGGCATGGTGGTTGTCTTTTCCTTATGAATTCTCCTTCATAGTTTTTCTTTACCTCATGATGTTTTCAATCGAGGTTTAGGAAAAGACAATGGACATAATTGTTTTGTCTATTTGACATGACCCATAGTCTTGCACAGGACCCTCCTGTAAAGCCAGAAATTGCCTTTTTTACAGTTCAGGTTATGTATGTTAAACAGCCGAATAATGTGTTAACTGGCGAGCTGTGGAGGCTCTTGTCGGCAGATTTTGTTACCTTTGGACAAAGTCGGCCTCGCTGTTTCCAGTCTTTATGCTAAGCTGCTTTCATAAATGGCTGCTGGCAGGTGCATCATGAATGGTAAATGGCTACATTTATCCAGCACTTTTATCCAAAGCGCTTTACAAGGTTTTTGCTGCTCATTCACCCATTCACTCACACACAAAGTGAATGGCAATCAGGAGTTCAGTGGTTCAGTGTCCTGCCTAAGGACACCTTGATATGTGGACATACAGCCACCCCACATATTTAACTGATATAACCATACCTCCCAAAATGTCAGACTCTTTCAGTGAAAAAAATATTGTAGTAGTTGGGTGTATTTGGTTATTTTTCAGAGTTATCAAAGAATTTAAAGGCCCTGCACTCCCACACAAGTGTTGTCACCTTTCTGTCTGATCAGACCTCTGCTCAGTTTGAAGGTGTGAAGAGCTATGCTAGAATTATGTGGGGTCACCTGGCTGTACTAATAACTATGAATAAAGGTGTAATTTGTCCCACCCTGGCAAGTGAAACAAAGCTTACATGAAGGTGAGGGAGATGTCTGTCAAGCACAGTCTGCGCACGCCAACACAGTCCCGAGAAAACGTCTAATCAGGCACAATAACTGACAACTGTGTGGGTGTAGCACGGCTGTGCAGGGCCTTTAAATCCAGCAACACTGACAGGACTTTTGAGACGCTGCATGCAACCTGTGGCTGAGGTAAATACCTCCAGTACTGCAGCTAATGGTTCATTAGACCAAAATGTGTCATTTTCAATGCGGCACATGTAAAATACACAGTGTCTGTGTGCATGTGACAGCTCTGCAGTTGTTGAAAACCTGGTTTTAAGCCAGGCTAAACAAATATCGGACCCATCTTCATACTGAACAGAGAGAGATGAAATTGATATCGATCTTCTCCTCTAACTGCTGGTAAAAAAAAGTGTAATTTCCCCAAATGTCACAGTTTTCCTTTAACTTCAGAGCTGCTGCTTTTCATCCTCCTTTATTTAATCAGCGCTGTCAAAGCAGTAGCACTACAACAGACTGTAGAGCACTTTGTCAATCTTGCTTTTAGATAAGTGCTATATAAATAAAGATGATTATTGTTATTAAGCATTGCTGGTGTGGACAGATAATATGAGACTGAGTAACGATGTCCTTCTGCGAAAGTGTCCTCACTTTGTCAGCAGGAAAAAGTGCCTTAATTTGATTAAATCCTTGTTATCTGTCATTTTGCAAGTCATTTGTCATTCTGTAACACAGCCATCTTATTTTTAGAATTGGCGTTTTCCTTTCAACATGGCAGCAGGAGCCAGGCCTGGGATCAGTTTGCATCAGTGTGTTTGTCCATCACACCAGTCATCTGAATTTGATGATACATCTCAAGCTGCACTCATCTTAATCGATTTGTCAGTGGCATAACAACCAAACGTCAAAACAAAGCAACATATTTGTCACTTATTGGTGCAGAAAGGGACTGAATTATATTAAGATGTTGTACTTTACAAGCAGCCTCATTAATGCAACTGAGCAATCAGCTCAGCTGACACAAAACCTCTCTGTAGACTCATGACATCAAAAAGCTTCCAGGTACACACAAAGACAGAAATGTGTGTGTATGTGCATTCTTTTCATCAGAATTATAAGGTCACGCATAAATCGCATCTCATCATTGTGGAGCTGGATGCAAACCTGTCCACTTCTACATTAACCATAAGTAGGTGCAGACAGGCCCTTAATCAACCATTATCAATATGCAGTGTTGGGAAAATTCACTTCCTACATGAACTAGTTCAAAGTTCAGTTCACAAATTTTAAAATGAACTAGTTCAGTCCATAGTTCATAATTCAAAATGTTGAACTAAGTTCACCATTCCAAAAATGAACTAGTTCATGGTTCTTTTTTTCCATATGTTGCTGTGAGCTATTATTTTTCAAAATTATTGCCACAGCCCATATAGAACCACAGACAGCAATTATTTTATCAGTTTTAACACTGTAACTATGCGTTACAACATACCTTGAAAGACTAGCCGGGTGCTTCAGTTCAATGTGCCGTTTCAGGTTTGCTGTGGATGTGACTGAAGTGCGGATTTTCTTTTGGAAAGCCAGTTTGCACAGAAATGTAAGATTTTTCCATCCTCACCGACCTTGTCATAAAACTTGTTTAAATGATCATACTACGCCGCCTTGCTGCTTTGTCGTCTACATGCCACTTTTTGTTTTAATGACGCATGCAGCGGTGCGACACTGGTGGCTGGTGTTGCCAGATTGGGTGTTTTTTCCGCTACATATTAAGGCCTGTTTACAGTGTGTTTTAGCTGGGTTTTGCCTGGAAGGTTCTAAATCTGGCACCCTATTGAACGAAGTTAAACTGAGAGAGCGTGCCGTTCACAAACACCAGAATAACCGAGTTCACAGAAAGTTCATCAGGCAGTAATACAGTACGTTCAGTTCACGTTCACCCAAAATATGAACGAGTTCATGAACTGTCGTTCAATGAATGCGTTCAGGCACAACACTGTCAATATGTCTGCTTGCTCCACTTGTCTTCAGACCTGTCGATAAAGAAGAAGAGCAGCTTCACCACTTGAGCCACACAAGCAAAGTTCTCCGATGCCAACGTCAACGATGCCAGAGCAGCTTATGTGACACCGTTACACATAGCTGTCGTGGTTTATAGCAGATATATCATTCATTCCTTACATATACCTATGAACTACTATCGGCATTGACATCTCAAATGGAATTATTAAGTGTCAATGATTTAGTTTATAGTGCTCATATCAAAGCATACTGTACTAAGAGCTTTATTATTTGAGTCCTGAATCCATTTCTCTATCCATCCATCCAGCAACGGAAATGAGCATTGTGACCACAGTAACATTATCTTTACAAGCAATCCATTATACATGCTTAGCATAAAATAAACCGCACACTCTGTGGAAATGAACAAATAGCTGCTGACTTCACATTGGTAACTCAGTCTGCTGCACTGCCACTGAACCACTGGAAGGACCTTTTTCAGGTTCAGTTTCATGTGTGTCTCATTTTTATACTGTCCCATTTGTGCTGCGTGCAGTTTTCTTATGGCGCTACCTAACGGATTGGGAACAGCTAAATGTAAAAGTTTACTTCAAAAAGTGTTTTATTTACCACTTTTATATGGAGTATAACAACAAACAATCGTTAGAATAAAACTTGTTTTTGGAAATAGGGCTCATGATATAAATTATGTAGAAGTGTATTATTCAACTTTTCCCCATGGTCTAGTGTTGAAAAAGTAAACAAAAATCTCAATAAATCGTAGTATCGAATTGCGATACATATCAACTCAGCACCTAATTATCGTGATAATATTGAATCGGGAGATCTGCGCAGCGTCTCAGCCCTGCAGAATAAAAGGATGCATATGATAGAAGAATCATAAAATTGATCACACAGGATTGAAATTAAGCTTTATTTGTATGGGACAACAGGTTTCGTGCCAGCATCGTTTATTGCTCATTAACGTTGTTTATTTATTTTGAAGTTATTGAATTATTACTGAAAAATTTAGCATGTTACTGTTATAACTGTGTATGAAATCATACTTTACTTTTTTACTTTTGAATCAGAGGTCAAGTGAGACGGACAGATTCCTTGAGGAACTACTTTGTCAGCACAGCTTCAGTTTTTGAATTCAGGCAGGTAAACTCTGTTCAGTTTGAGTTGTGTTGACCATAAAGATGAGGAGTCTATTGATCGATATATGATAGAAATCTTTATGGTCAGTGTTGGTGAATGCAGGGTGTGTGTGTTGGAGCGGTGTTATTATTGGGATATTGAATGGAGGTTGTTATATCATTGAATCATACATCCACGCTGTGATGACAGCAGAAGACTGTAGAATAGCCACAAAAATGGTTCTCCTCTATCTCTCCCCGCTCTGTCAAATATGATTACGTCTGTCTTCCTGTCGCGGTGTCTCTCTCTCTCCTTCTCCCTCTCCCTCTCTCTCCCTGTCTCTGACCTTACAACCTTACAAGCTACCACTTATTATCACAGACACACAGACGCTCTCATCTCTAAATCTGGCTGGATTTATTCACTCTGGCTGCTATGTCTAAGACTTTTTATCTTGGGGATATAATTTAGCTTCTTTCAAGAGTTTTCAAGAGACTTTAGGACTCATAACTCGAACGTTGTCCAATACAGAAAGATTAAGGCAGGCTTTTCACTTTTTTCGGTGCTGATTACATCTCAGTATTCCTCTGGCCAACCAACAATTTATGGCCTTGCTGGTCAAAAATGTTGCGTACAGGCCACAAATATGACTTTTTAAGTGAAGTTGTCAAAAAGTTTTCTTTTTATTGACAGCCACAGTCTACTGATGTTGAACTTGACTGTTTGCAGACTGTCCCTCCACGAGTCCTTGTCATCCTTTCTTTACAAAACTGTGCTCTTCTATTTAAATTATCATTTGAGGAAAAGGTCAGTTAAATAGTACTAACTTTATGTACTGTTTTTGAGGCATGTCTCAAAAAATACTAAACTTGAAACCACAGCAAATTTTCCCTGCCTATTTTTTCTGGTGAAAGATCTTGAAAGCACCATGTCAAGTAAGCCTGACTCGACCTGACCTTCCATCATTCCTAAGCTTTTGTCCGAACCTGGTCTGACCTGTCAGGTCCTGACGTGTCCCATCAGGGTCAGATCGAGTATCCACTATCTAAACCAGGACCTGCTTTTGACAAAAACTGACCAGCTTTGCCTCAACATCATTCATCATACAGAACATACAACTTGTCCAGTGTTATTCCTTTCTTAAGCCCCATTCAGACTGGATTTATTTTCAAGGGTCTGTGGGTGATTATAACATTCCCTGCACTGTTCAGTCATATTAATCCTGTCCTGAGTGCAAATGTGTTTCATTTTTCACTCCCACCTCAGTTACAGTCACAATTACCTACTGTTTTTGGTCAAACTCACAAATTTATGTCTCTCCTGGAGCCACATCCTTGTGTTTTTAAGTAGTCTCTGTTTTTTATTTATTTATTTTTTAATCGCCATTCGATTTTTGTGTGAAAATGAAAGAAGTCAAAATAGTTTTTGCTAATCAGAAGAACAGAAACATGTGAACACCAACATGCAGGCTTACAGCAGGCCAAGTAAGACCCTGTAATTGCTCATCCAATGGGCTTTCAAAGTCAACCGCAGGTACTGTAGATGCTGGTGTTCTCTATTGGCTGGTCCGGTGAATGTCCATGTCTATTACAGACCACATCCTCCATTTCATGATGGTTAAAACACGGTCCGGAACAAATAGTTAAATTATTGAGGAGCCCAGTGAATATTTCATTGCAACAGTATGTTCAACTGAAACCATCTGTCAGTGGCAAAATGCAAGTAGTGAAGAAATATTAAAGTAATTAGTGACCATTTACACTGGATGTACATTTTTTAATAAAAGAAAAGGGGTTTGTTAAACAATATGCACGCTTTAAACCTAAACCCAATTTGATTTCATGCTTCGTAACATTTATTTTCTTGGTGTCTTTTGTTTTCTAATGCAGCCCATTCATAGGTATCACCCCTGTAATTAGTTATGCTGTATCAGTAATGGCCTGCTTTGCCAGCCTTGTTTATTTTCCCTTTTAACTTGCCCTTAAACTAAATTCCTCTAAACATTAGAAAGGCCTTGAAAGGTTTTTAATGTAGCTGCCTGAAGGTTGTAGATACACCCTTATATTGTGTAGTGCTGTTCAGAATATCCCTGTTAACTTGTCGGGCAAAGTGTTGTCCCTTTATACCAAAGTACACGATATATTGACTCCGGGTGAGAAATAAAATGATCACTTGCCCTCCTGCATTTGGAGGTTAGAGGTCGCAGTCAGCTGGAGGGGATTAAGTGTTTTGCAATGCTTGCAGATCCTCCTGCTGCAGCTCTAAGACTGTAACCACTCGCCGGCTTTTAGTAAATGATAATGAATAGTCGATGTATGTCTGCATTAGTATTCACTGCAAAATGACAATTCTGTTAGCTTAAAGCACTCCAGAACAACAAGGACATTTCAGATAGGCTCTCATTATAGGAATAGATGTTTCTATTACAAGCAATAATGGCATTTATTGGCTGGTTTGGACACCATTAGAAATGTTATTGGGTGGAGGCCACAAGGCAGCTGCTGTTGAAACTAAGGAAGATATGGGGATGAATTCATGCTCTCTTTCTCCCAGTGACACACACACACACACGCAAAAGTAAAATTTTTCAACACTCACGTTTGGAATTCACTCAGTTCTTGGTATTTTTGAATGAACAAAAAGGCTCACAGGAGCAGGAGAGTTTCCCACGGTTCTCTCTGCTGCTTTCGCTTGGCACACACTCGTTATACATGAACTTGCCACACAAACACGCGCAGGCTCATGCTCTGTGATCTGATCTACTGCAGCGATCAGCAAGAGACTGATTTAACTGGCCGAGGTTAAAGTCCTACATAAAGTCAGGGGAAACATGAGAAGTGTAAAAGTAATGATGGCGGCTGTGGTTCATAAAAGTTTCAGTTTAAGAGGCGCAATCTATGCAGAACAAATGTGTCGCTTATATCTGTCACAGTGCAGAAAATGACTGAATGAATGAGAGATATCTGATGGAGATTAAAAGGGAAATGGAGATGCAGATGGGGGCACAGTTGGCAGGGCGAGTAAAAGGCCAAGTTCCAGGAGGCTTGGACCTGTCTGTTCATCAGAAAATATTACCCGTATTACCCAGCATGCCTCACAGCGGCTGTCCGTGTCCCCCCGACCGCCACCCATGGCTGACTCCGCTGAGAGGGAACATTTACTGTGGAAATCACAGTTTGAGGAGGTAGGAAGGGGGAGGAGAGGTTGTGTCAAGCCAGAGAAGGGAGTACAACAGTGATAGCCAGGAGCTTGTTGCAGTCAAATGACATATTTTTTAATTTCATTTCATGTCTGTGCTTCTCCGACACAGACGGGCTGAAACGCACTTACGTTTGACAAACCTCCAGGAATTATTTTACGTTAGAATAAAGCGTCAAGATGAGGGCGTACTGTACGCTTTAGAGCCGTGGCATGTACAGTAATGACAGAGCACACTGAGAAATAGATTCAAAAGAGGGAGCCAGGGTCAAACAGTGAGCGAGAGAAGAAGAGATCAGAGACAAACAGACACAGAGACGAGCGGCCTTGTGTGGGCAGGCGGAGAACTAGAAGGTTTCTCTTGATGTTTTTGTTTAAGGGCACTTTCATGATCTCTGGGTCTCGGAGGAGTTTCTCACTACAGACCCCTTTTGCACTGAAACCACTCAAACACTGGGTCATCTCACTGTTAGTGATGAAACATAAAACATGTCTTCCAGACTGAAGCGCCATTGTTGCCATAGCGATGCCAGAGCCCGAGCGGCTGAAAATCAACTGAAAGAAGAGACAGTAAATAATAAGTCATCACGCACGGCTCTGCTGCCGCCGCTGCTCTCTCCCACCACT
The DNA here is from genome assembly GCF_039877785.1 of Chaetodon trifascialis. NCBI lineage: Eukaryota > Metazoa > Chordata > Actinopteri > Chaetodontiformes > Chaetodontidae > Chaetodon > Chaetodon trifascialis. The sequence goes on from NC_092060.1 coordinate 22,760,508, forward strand.
CACTGCTGGTGTGTTTGTCTGTAGATGGATGGACGGAGACAAACGGAGACCCTAATGATGACAGTGAATGTGAATACCTACATCATTAAGCAGCCATCACTTTTAAAATTAAAATGTTTTTTTTTTTGGTCACATTAAAAAATGCTTTGATCGTTCCCCACAGCGATCACATTGCGAGATTTAGAGATTCTAAGACTGTCAGAAATGTGATGCAGCCTGTCTTTTAGTCACCAAAGCTCAGAATCAGTTATCAGTAGAGCTGTTTCACAGTCTGAGTCGGCCATTCTTTGATCCGACGACCGTGTTTCTTTCACAATTGTCATCTTTGGACTGTGACAGAGAGTGAGAAAAATGAGAGTCAAGCCTCTAATGCAACGTCTCAACGCCGCTACATTCGACTGCGAGCGAAGTGAGTGTTTTGATTTGACAGTGTGATTGCTGACTGTTGGTGCAAAAGAGAAGAGGCCCTCCCTCTTTGATTGTGATGGACTTGGAGCAGAACGTGACACTTTGCTTGATGGGTCATATTGCTGAATCTTCTGCTTTTCTGTACAGCTCTGCTGGAAATGTGTCAACAAGATGTCGCCGCATTTGACTTTAACCACCAGAATACGCCCAGAAATCCAATCTGAGCTTTTAGATTGAGTGCAAATGTGCTGATAATACGTGTGTTTAGTCTAGTTTCTAATCATCATATTGGCACATTGGTGAATTTTCTACATTTTTGTTATTGGATTAAAAGGTTTAACAAAATATGTGACAGTTTCTAAATGCGCTAAAACAAACATTGAGCACACACAAGGGCTTCATGGTGGTGAGTCGGCCACGCTCCTGATCAGATTAGCTCTTCCTCTAAATACAAACTTAATTTGCTCTCAATCAGCGTCTAAGTTGTGAACACAACAGAACAAATAAACAGAATTTCTCGCCACATTTTCGCACATGTAAAGGAACATCGGTCTGATAGGATTATCACGGCAAAACAAATGGAGCACAACAGATAAACAAACTAACTGAACAGAAATGTGCAGGCGTAGAGGGAAGCTCGCACACAAAGAGTAACTCAGCCCTGAGCAGTCAGATCATGTCTGTTGAAGGTAGTGCGCTGACCTGAGTTCAGCGTGCTAGAAGCAAGTGGGGCTGGGCTGTAACCCTGGAGACGGCTTTTTGTCTGATCTTGATGTTTTCCTGGGTCAGATGGAGCCTTATTTAATCCTTTGTACAGAGAGTACAAAAAACTAGCAGAAAACCAGGCACACTGACACAAACAGCATCGCATTTTGACTGACAGACAACATACATCAGTGATGATCATTTGTATAAATACATTACATACATGGACAGCTGGATAAGTACATCTCACCAACAGGTCTGCATGCTCAGTGTATCAATGCTGCTCGTGTGTCAGATTTTCAGACGACTGTTCATATCCATGCAGGATGTAAGCCGTATCCCACACCACTATGAGCTGTCAGTGATGGTGAAAAGCCATGCGTGTCCGGGGTAACAATAGCGTCCACGTCCGCTGTCTTACCCTCCCCTCTCCCACGTGATTTGAACACATTTCTGTGAGGTTTCAGGTTTTGCCTGAATTGAGGCTTCTCTTTAACTTTTATTCCTTTTGCGTCTGTCCTCAGCACTGACTCTTCGCCCTGCCAAACGCCAGTGACCAACAATATATGTAATAACAGCGTCGGGTTAACGACGTCAGATTGACTTCTTGTCATGGCGGTGATGGCATTGTCAGATCTGAGTAAGCAGACAGATTTGATTTTTAACACTTACTCAGGAGCCAGATTGGAACTACAAATTAGAAAACATTAAATCATACTGCGAAAGGAAGTAAAGTCAGAGTTTTGAGCAGATCCAACTGCAGTGTGAATAAAGCCTCAGATACAAATCTAGACAGCTGGGATGCTTCCAGATTTAAATATGCGGATTTAAAAAGATTGTTCTTTTTCTGCATCATTGTTACACAAATGCTGCTATAAACCTATAGAATCCGGCCTCGTCCCAAAATTACCTGACCTAATTTTAATGAAAACAGAGAATAGGTTAATGGAAAAGATGGAGAGAGCCACGCAGAGCATCTCTGATGACCTTTCATCACCTTGTTTCTGCTCACTACTGTAATGCTCCCAGCTCCAGTGCTTGGGAAAGTTGGATAAATTAATCATGAAGCTCACACTGCTTCATGTGTTGCTGTCTGGTGTGTATGCTACAACACACGCTTTCAGTCTCTGTGACTGTGAGTAAATCTTATATTTTCACATGCCAGACAAAATGTTATAGGAGCTCATTGCTGAGTGGCTGCTGCACAGTCGCTCCAGATTGTAGCCTCATTGTGCAGAGGACATGACTGGAGACTCATGGGGCATCACAGTGAGGTAAACTTCAAACTTCTGAAATTGTGATCTGGGTGCAGCTTTAGTATTCTTATTCATCAGTGTTGAATATTTTCCCAATCATGCAGCAGTGTTTGATTGCTGGATTTTCTTGACTTCAAAGCCGCCTTTGTTTTCTGTTTATTTCAATTTGGGGAAAATCACCTCGCCTGAGCTGTAAATGATCAATTCCAGTAAAGTGCAGTCCAGTAAATATATATTTTTTGGTAAAACTTTATCAATCCCACGCCGGGGAAATTAAATTGTTATAGCCAGCAAGGTATAAAAAGAGAGGCACAGAAAAATCAAGATAAAGGATGCAGAATAAAAAACAAAAACTATATATATGTATATTAAATTGCAAATGAGAAAAATGCTGTTGCCTAAATAAACACTGAACTGCATATGATCAAATATGGATATTAAATACAGTGTTTTGCACAGTAAAAAGAAAAATATAGAAGACAGTAAAAATTGTGTCATGTTGTGCCATGGTACACATATTCACCTTTAATTTGTTACTTATTAGCATGCATATTAGCAGCATATTGGCTTTTTATGACTCATTATAAAGCACTTATTCTTGGGGTTGGGATTATTAAGTGTTAGATTTAAGTCATTAAAATCATAATCTGTGTGCGACAACTTCTTTATTGATATCAATAAGCAGGAATTAGGAGCTTATTGAGGGAAAACACTTAGCAGTCTCGTACTTGTAGAATATGGTCATGCAGAATAAGCAACTGTCACCTTAATATGAAGTGTTACCTTATTGTTGCAGACTCCTGAAAGTCCAGCACTGACTCGTGGTGCATCCTCGTGCTGATTAAACTCTGATTTTAAAATATGAGAGACGGCTGCCCGACGAAACCCAGAACACGGACAATAACAAAGCATGGATATTGTGCAGTTATTCAGCATCCAGCTATTGTTTTTCTGTCTCCACAAATACAGATAAGAATACAATTAGTGACATCTGTGACCACCCCAGACAGATACAGAGATACAGTTTTAATGGAAAACAGTACATCCTGGTGCGCTGTGGTAATAATTGGATCAGATTTTATGGCTCTGTTTCTCTTTTGCTGCTTCACTCCTGCATCACTTATCTGCCTCCCTCCATGTTATCCATCTTCCTCTCCTCCAGCTCACCAGAACAAGTCATTCATCGCTCTGGCAACGCAGCAGTGTTTTCATTATCACCTGCCTCCTCTCCCTCTGTCACCTGGCTAAAGACGGATGTCAGGGTCATCAATAGCAGACAGAGAAAGCCAGGCGAGCCACCGCAGTATCACAGCTCTCCATCTTTACAGTGTTTAGTTCAGCAGCATCGTGTCACTGATAACTTTTTCCATCCCTCCCACTACTGCATAAAAGCTCATCGAACTAGATTTTCCTTCCTCTGTTGACTCCTCCAGAAAGAAAAATAAAAACTCCATGCCAGTCCTCTTGAGCACACATTGCGTCAGTGTTTTGTTGTGCTTTCATTTCAATTTTGTCTCAGTCAAGTTTCTGTCACTCATGGGGATGAAGACATGGCATTGCATTACACACACATGCACACAATGGCCTCCTTTCTCTGCTGCTGTGTGCTGCAGGTGCAGCGCAGACTCATGGGAGAGGGCAATGTATTTCCATTTCAAAAAAAAAAAAAAGCTGGGAATGTGTGTGAGAGTATGCGTGTGTGCGTGTATGCATGTGTGTTTGTGCGTGTGTGTGCGGCAGGTGCAGTCTAAGTCAGTACTTGTGACTACAGTGTCTGTGTTTTCTGAAATTTCTTTGTGATGTTACAAGGCGTCATTCAAAGACAAAAGAGGAAGAGAGGGGGAGACAGAGAGCAAGCGAGACAGGGTGTAATAGATAATGAGTGTGTGTGTGTGTGTGTGTGTGTGTGTGTGTGTGTGTGTGTGTGTGTGTGTGTGTGTGTGTGTGTGTGTGTGTGAGAGAGATTTAAAGAAAGAAAGTCACCAGGAGAGGAAAGAGAGAGAGAGAGAGAGGGGCAGAATGATAAAAAGACAAGAGACTAAGTAAAAATAGTTTAAATATTCATGTTTTTTCGTCAGATGATTTATTCATGAGTCGCTGACATTCCGTTATTTATAAACTGCTTGTGTGTCACCACTGTTGACAGAAGTGTTGCTCTGTGTTCATGGAGGAAGTACACAATGTAAAATGGAACATGAAACAGCCAGCGTGTGCTCAAATGATGCCACAGTAAAGGTTAGCAGTGACTGATAAGCAGTTAGTAAACAGAAGCTAATTTCTTAATACGTGTGCACCTTGTGTCACTCCTTTCCCAGCAGCTGTGCTACTTCTTATGTATTCTCATCCATGTTTCTCTCCTGACTCCAGATTTTGACCCCAGTCTGGGGCTGATGACTGGCATTGCCCCCATAAATCCCATGATGCCCGGCCTGGGCCTGGCGCCCCTGCCCCTCTCCCAGGATGTACCACTTGTCAAGGAGATCATCCACTGCAAGAGCTGCACGCTGTTTCCTCCCAACCCCAGTAAGTCTCATATTAGTTATCGCTGCTGTTGTAACAAATAAAAGCATCACGGAAACACTGCACGCTGACCCATCTTCAGCAAGCCTAGAGCATGTTTTATTTATCGATGCAGTAGTGTGCATTATCTATGACTTATATCTGTCCCCGTCCTCACATTTGGGCTCTGGATACGCACCACTCAGCTGGATTTTGTGTGACAACAAAGAAATTCCTCCTTAATGTCACCTTTAATACCTCTTAGTACCTCCACCCGGCAGAGCGTGACTGATTTGCATTCACGTTTCATCAGGGAGGAAGGGAGGGGAGGAATTAAAGGAGGTGTGTGTCTGCATGCAAGCGTGCACTTGTGTGATGTCTATGAATGTATAATTGGGGGAGTGACCTCTGTGAGCACATAACGCAGTGCTGCTGTCTTCAATATGCCAGGCCAGAGAGGTGACGGACTCTGTCCTTTTCTTAGCTCAGCTCAGCTTCATCGCTGCATCTTCCCTTAATCTCTCTGCCCTTCTCCCTCTGCTGTACTATATACATACATGCTTCTCCCTCCCTCTTTGCTCCCTCTTTCTCTATCATATACTGCATCTCCTCTCCTCCCACCTCGCGTTTCAGGAGTCAAATCCACTTAATTGCCTTATCACCTCTGAGTCTTCCAGCTGCTAGTTCCAGTTCAAAAGGTCCCTGTCAGGCTCCGTCCGGTACATATGTACATGTGCAAGCACACACTCATACCTACATGCACATATATGGGTGTTTAACAGGATCTAAAGACTCCAGCACCTTTTCACTTGCAATCAGAGAAATTTCATCAGAACAGCGTTGGTTATGATTAACACGAGGCATGTCAGCCTGCAGCATGACATGCTTGCTCCATGTGTGTCAACCCACCTTTTTAAGATTTTAAGACAGCCTCTCCTTGTTTAGTTCCCTGATCAAGGTCTCTGTACCAAAACATTATTAGTTAGGATTGAATTCCCCCGATTGCAAGCAAAAAGGAGAGTTGTTTGTGCTCTCCTGTCGACCCGCGGTCTCCTCCTCTGCACCCATCAGTCCACAGGTGTGTGAAGGTTTTGTTCTTTGGGTTTATCGGTGTCTGAAATCACTGGAGGTTTGTGGCATCCTTGAACCTTCGCACAATGGGTTATAGTAATTGGGTCAATCTGTCCTTTGGGTCTTGAAGTAATAAAAGGAGAATCTTTTATTACTGAGAAGCACAGAGCTCTGAGCCTGAATCAGGAGTACCTGGTGACCACATGTAATAGCAGGTCAACAAAAGTTAAACAGCCACTGTTATATAAAACTGAGCAACAGACGAGTGGAATAGGGACTGAACACCATTCCTGCACTCAGCGGTGGCTCTGGAATGGCTCCCAAAGGGGCTGTTGCCTCTGTGTCCAGTCTCCCTTATAGCTTTCACAAAATGCCACTGCAAATCAGGCCGAGATACAGGGCAAATGTATTTTTTCATATTTCAGTACATTCAATATCTCTATACCATTTGTACGCAGGTGATGTTGCTTGTAATATCTAAGCTTGTACGGGGCGCTGGGTAGTTTTGCAAAGACATTATCAGGACTGCTTCATGACAATATTTCAAGATTTCTAGGTGTTTTTTTTTTCTATATGATATTAATGTTTTCACAATATGTCCTTATAGGTAAGATCCAGATCTTAATTATTCCAGGTCTAATTCACTCCCACTCAACCAGATCTAATCTTCATCCTCCCAAACTCGATGGACCTTTCTTTTTCAGATAGTTAGTTCAATCCCACCTACAGAGCATATTTTAATAGGACTTAAATCTCTGCTTTCTAATCTTGTTTCATGTCATAGCATTTATATTTCTAGCAGTGTGAGTTTATTATTTATAGTATTTAGGTCATGCATCAGCCCTATTTTCATTGTATATTGATATTATGGGATAAAGCACAAAAAAATAGCCTGAAATAGAGCATTTCCTGTTGAGCACGGTCTGCGCTCACACTCTCCCTTCACACTTAGGTTCTGTTAATAATTAAACGTGATCCTCGTGTTCGCTCCCACTGGGAGGAACTTCCTCCCTTCTGTTGGAGAGAACGGTCTGTCTCGGGGCTTTTTCAAGGCAGCCTCGCATGTCAGATGGAGAACACATCAATTTCAGCCTAGACGAGTAGTGAGAGCTCCTCACTACTACCAGTGTGGGAGTCTGCCTTTGAGACCAAGTGTGTTCTGTGTTCAGTGTTCACCCCGTAGTATAAAGCATCAGTGTCACAGTTTAATGCAGGCAGAAAAAATAAAACATGTTATAAATTCATTAATAAATATTTCCCCCTCTACCTGTAGACCTAGTGATCAGAGCACATGGATGAAAAGCCGTGTCCCTTATACAGAGTTCATTCTGATCCTGAGGCGGAACGAGGAGCCGTGCTGTTACCTGCTCAGTGTAACCTCACAGGAACCTGTCATAAACACTCATCGTGTGAACTTAGTTTACAGTCTTTCCCAGCGTTAACACCTCTGCATTTCTTGTCTTGCCGTGCAGGCGCAGAATCGAAGGTAGCACTGCCCTTAAACCCTGAAGAGCCCTGTCACTATAAGACAGTTATTCTTGAATTCAGGGCTCCACATCACATCCACATCATTTTAAAAAAACTATAAGCAGGGCTTCAGATGCAGCTCCGTGGGGACTGATGACACGTACACTGCTGAGGTTAAGGGCTCCATCTCCTTTGGGCCACTCACACACACATTAAGCGCTCATGCTACTTGTAAAGCACTTTGGATTAAAGCATCCACCCAGTGGTGTGTTGAGATATAGTGTGGGCCTCCTATTTGACTGCTTGAACAAAATCCCTCACTTCAACCTTTTCCTCCATCTTCTCTACAACGGTGACCACACATCTTCAGAATATTTGCTGCCACAATTTCATTTTCGCTCACCTTCTCTCTCATGCCATTCGTCTCCTTCTATTAATTTCCTTCGCTTTATGTCACCTTTAAGGCAAGAAGTGCGCCATAGATGAGAGTGGGTTGGAAAGTTAGTCCTCAGAGGAAGCCAATTTACTCCCTGCATGAAAGGGTAGCTTTTTTTCCCACCTTGAAAGATGCCACTGTTGCCTCCTACAGTCGACCAAGAGGATGTCAAAACTGTCCTTTGAAACCAATAGGAAGATATTCTTCCGTGGCAGACGTTTTTCAAAGAGAAAAAAGGGGAAATACCATCTAAATTACAGCATTTCAGGTAGGAATTTAACGCAGCAATTTATTTGAGGAGATGGCAAGACACTCACCCAGAACGAAACAGAGTCATCGAGGGGATTTTTTTGGCTCGCTTGTAAGGTTTCCGCTGTAATTGAGGCCCCTGTGGGTTCTTCTGAGGGGCTCACAGCATGACAAAGCTTCACCCCAGGGGACGACGCAGGGGGTCACAACAGAAGCTGACATGCATCTTTCTTTAAGTTTATTTTTAAAAAGGGTGTTTGTCTATAATGCAGTTGTGTGTTTGCATGTGTGTGCGTGTGAGAAAATTGAAGAGGCGGGCAGAAATGTTGCTTTTAACATTGTGTTTTTTTCACGCGAGCGTTGCTGTGTGTGAAGTTGGAGGTTGATTGTGACTCAGTGCTCTATTTCCTCAGGTATTTGTTATGTGTCCGGCAGGCGGGAGCTGTGTGTGCGTTTGTGTGTGAAAGAGATGGGGATAGAGGGCAGCAGGTTACATATGGTGGCTATCACAGGAAGCAGGACCCCCAGCTACTCCACCTCAGACATTACATGCGGCTTCCTCCTCATTGACCTTCAGCTGAACAGCTCTGAAACTCAGCGTCTGTCTCTCTTCATATCTGCATCATTATCTTTATGTCTCTCCTACATTTTGATCTGGCCTCTTCCCTTTTTCCTTGTTGATTTGCATATACTATACACAATATCTAGATTCACAAGACCTATATATCATCATGTCATTTTTCTGTCTTTTTAAGACGGTTTCTACATATTTCTGAAAATCAAAATTGATGTGAAAATGCCAAATTTTGTCCAATTCTTGGGATTCCTCAATCATTATGTGAGTGTTGGAAAATTAGCAGCTCTCCAGTAAACTGTGATGCATGCCAACCAACAGTTCTCAATCAAAATGTACAATATTATTATCATTATGTGAGTTGAAACGGTCTTTTAACGATTCATTTCTAGTAATCATTTAGACTATAAAATGTCATAAATATGTGAATGAAATCCATCCCTAATTCACTGAGCCCAAAGTGACATCCTCAGATTGCTTGTTGTGTCAGCTCAAAACACAAAGATAGACAATAAAAGCAAACATTTTAGTAAAAATTTACAAAACGTAAACAAAAAATTTGCTAAAAACTTGCTGTTGTCTTGACTTGACTAATTGTAAACAGCAGGACTGCACTAATGCACAATAAATGATGATTAATGAGTCTTAATATATAATAGCAATTCATAATTCGAATGAGCAGCACATTCAAGCTGTCAATAAGCACCACCAGTAGTCCCAGTTTCCATTTTCACTCAGGGTTTGGACTTTTTTTTCTTCTTCTTCTCTTGACAGAAAAACTTGAGCTTTGATTAAAGTTTGTCTTTGTCTTCTTCTGCCTCTTTCTCTTATTCCATGACTCCCATACACACAGACACAAACCCATTTTCGTCTCTCAGCCCTTCAATGCTGAAGACCTACATTTCATTTGCTGCTTCAGGGAATTACTCTGTGAGTGTCTTTAATGGTCATCACTTCCCCCGGCTCTTCTTTTTCCAACACTTTTTCATCGATGTCAGGCTCGTCTGTCTGTAATTACCCTCAAGCAAAAGACCAAAGATGCCCTTCAGAGCCCTCCTGTCTACGTGCCTACATTTCTAAGAAGTCCCATGGATTTCATCCTTCTTTCAAAGCCAAACATTTGGTAATGCAGTCACATCTCTAGTGCGTCGGGAAAAAAATGTTGCTTTTTAAAGGCAGGCTTTTACGAAGCAAGGATGTCAGCTAAATGTCAGATTGTTACCTTGTTGTCCTTTTATGTTGTCCTCCTCGCTCATCAGCCGAACTCTGTCAGAAATTGTAATTTAATGCTGAATCGTGCAATGAACCGCAGCATGTTTTAGCTGACTGCAAAGTAAAGGCAGGGAAGCTATCACCTTGGTGTTGTCCTAGAGTTGGTGTGTGTGTGCGTTTTCTGGTTTTGAGTATGCCAGCGAGGGAGCAGCCGTTGAGTATGTGCATGTTCCAGTTTTAATGCCATCATCATCGCCAAGGTCAGGGGATGAAGGCATTTGGGCCATGTGCCAGAGCAAGCTGTGACATGAGGAGGACAAAGCCATAAAGTACCTTTGATGTGTTTTACCATAACTTTGCTACAGGCTCTCCAGCACTAAAGCTACAGGACAGGATAATAGCTCCTCTTGGGCCTATAATTTAAAATTTCATGTCCAACCTTTTGAGTACTGACTGAAAAATACACTGTATTTTTTTCTAATTTGGGAGATGATTGATTAAAAGTCATATGATTCAGGCCACAGCTTTATGGCAATTGGGAAGTGATCCTAGCTCCTAAGTGTCCATGAATGAGTCCTACATTTCAGCCCTGCCTGAGATACTTTTCACATAACTGCTGGGTCCGATTTGTTCTGTGTGTCAGTCAGCAAATGTCACTATACTTTTATGGTGGCTGCTCTAAGAATAGGATGTTATTTTGGTTTTATATTCTGCCTACAACATATGGGGACAATTGCTTTGAACATTTACATAAATATTGTAGTTCAGTTCACTTAATCAGACAATAACAGGTTATAGTGTTATATACTTTTAAGCATATATATATGGAGAGCTATATCTGTATATAGATATCTATCTACATAAATAGAAAGAATATAAATGAACACACACTCAAAATGCCTATGTTTGTGTTGTTTATGGTTGCTAAGATCAATCAAACCAAGAAGCCACAAGGAGCTTTTATTAAGTACCAAAAGTTGTTGTTCATAAGGGTGAAAAAGGCAAGAAATTTACCAAAAAATGCTGGAAAAAATGGCTTGTGAGTGGTATGTGGTGGGGGGGGGGGGGGGGGGGGGGCAAGTCGGCTAATGGTGGAAATGGTGTAACGTTAACTATTATTTGAAATCTATTGTGATTGATTTCAAATAATAGCTACAAGTAACATGACTAGCACTTGTTAAATGAGCGTTAGTGGTTTCACGTAAGACAGCTGAAGGTAAATAACGTACCTTGTCTTGTTTTGCGACGTTCCACATCTTTAGTGGCGTTTCACTGGACCTTTGCGCAAGGTTAACATAAGATATGAATGCACCCTTCTTAACTTATCAATGGAAAAACACCAAACCTGAACAATACAGCATTTGTGTTATAGGCCAAGGACAGTAAGTGTTAAGCCTGAAAGCATAAGCTTCATTCGAGCACTCTTTGCATTTAATGTTCAATCAATAAAGAAGTCGTTTGGCTCATTGCCAGCCATAGTAACACCAAACTTCATCATCAAAGCACAGCTGGTTTAGCATCCATCATTTTCCCAGTTTCCTCTGTACAGACTTAACCAGTCAATCATATCATCCACGGGGAGCCTGATCTTTCTGAGATTAGATCAGCCAACATTTATCTTTGCTCAGTCAGTTCGGTCAGCTTTGGACCATTGACATGAAAGGATCAACCTCTGCCTGGCCAGAAGGATTTGATTTTCATGCTCAGGATGGTGTGACGTGATTATCTCTGTAATGTAAAAATGATTCAAGCATATTGTTCCATGGTATCTCTTATCATTCTCTAATTCCATCATGATATGTCCATAGAGAAACCTCTCCCCTCCTGTGCGTCTCATTATCTCACCATCATGTACAGTCAGCTGACTGAGCTCTGGGTTTGGTTTCGCTGATTACGGGCCATCCTGCTGTGCAGTCGCCTTACTTGAATAGGTGCTCCTCTGATGAAACTGAGATGCTGGTCATCGGCACAGCTTGACATAGACATCAGTTTTCTGAGGTGTCTTTCCCCGTTAAAGGGGGAAAATCAAGGGTCTAAATATAGACTGTGGAGGCTGGACAGATTGTAAAGTCCCTTGAGGCGAATGTATGATATTGTGCTATTTACATAAAATTGGCTGGACTTGACTAGCATGATAAAAATAACAGGAGGGAACACTTTCAGAGGTAGAAGCTGTAGATGCTATATATGATGAAAATGTTCAGTAATTTTCAAGCACTCAGTTTCTTGCATTTAATTTAATGTTACGTTGTTCTATCATGAGCACACACATCCTTGACTAGCTGAGGGGGTGCGTCGACTGCCAAGCTGACCAAGACTGTGCTTGAATTAATTAATGGAAAGCAAAATATAAGACACATCACAGCCTTTAGCAGCTCTTTGAAGACAGATTGTTGATCCAATATTAAATACAGGCAAAGAGAAAATAATTGACTTCTTGGGAAGCAATGCAAAGCAAACTCAGCTCATTTAGCTGGACTGGAATTGGAAAGCAGACTGAATCCATATGGATTTACACTTCTGATGTGTTTGCCTAACTCGTCTCAAAAGTGTGGAAAAAAAAAAAAGGCAAGATGGATTGTTTCATTAGAGTTTGTTCTGATTTCTCCAAACTTATGCAATATATGTTCTGTCAGTTATTATGAGCTTTGTTTCAGACATGAAGAACTAATTGTGTAAATTATTTAACTCATGCAAATTGGTTTTCTTTTGGACAATGTCTATTAAACATACACAGACATTGAGTTTAGTTTCTGCATTTATGGTGTCTTGCGGACGTAGAAAAATGAATTCATTCATTCACATAACAACACTTACAAATGTCAGTTTACTTGATTAAAATGGATGTTGTAGATGTCAATGATTGAATCCAATCAACCAACTGAGTGCAGTTGTACCTTCCACTGAAATAATGTTGTCACGCCTCTTTTGTCCTCTCCATGTCTGACAGACCTTCCACTGCCAGCCACGAGGGAGCGCCCTCCGGGGTGTAGGACGGTATTTGTCGGTGGTCTGCCCGAGAACGCCACTGAGCAGCTCATCATGGACGTCTTTGGACGCTGTGGGGATATCGCTGCCATCAGGAAGAGCAAGAAAAACTTCTGCCATGTCCGATTTGTTGAGGAGCTCACTGTGGACAAGGCTCTCCTCCTGTCTGGTAAACTGCCTCCACCCTAGAACCAACATAGACTCATACTCCCCATATTCAGTGGTGTTTGATTACGTCTTTTAGTAGATAATCTTATGTCTGATAAGTAATCTATCACATAGACTGTTTATTGTTTTTCTGCCAATTCCTCACAGCTGCACATTGAAAACCCCAACAAACCCCCAACCTTGTTTTAAGGTATGTATTGGTTTGCATTGGGTTGAAAGGTCAGAGGATAACAGCTTTCTTTCTCACTCCCCTTGACAATATTGAATCTATAGAGGGTGCTTGTATTGTCAGTCCGCTGCTATCAGTGCACCCAGCCATCTCCCAGTACCCCGGCCATCCTTCACCTCAGGTGGATGAAGAATGATGAGCTGTTAACCTTTACTCTGATGGAAATGAAAGGGCTGATATCTGTCACTCAGCCCTACAATTCTCCAGCCTCACACATTCACTCGGGACCATTTGGCAGATGGATAAATAGATACGGGCATGGGTGGACGGAGAGATGGAAAATGTGCTGCACTCCATAGAGATTGTTTGGAGGGGAACAGCACTGGATATACTGTATGGCTGAAGGAGCGAGAGAGTCACGCAGGTCTGGAGGACAGAACAAGACAAAATTAATAGACTCCTGCTGTTATATCAGTCATGATCCTGTGTTTGTTAATAGGCACATTCATCATTTGTGCATAGCTTACAGTGTATGAACTTTTTTGTGGCTATTGAAAATGTACAGCTGCAGTTTGACCTTCCTCTTTTGTTCAGTGTCACCTCGTGTGTTTCATGACCCCAATACGTTTTGTTCTGCACTTGACACTTGGTTGAAATAAGTCCTCCTTTGTGCAGACGGAGTAAATTAACTGCCATTTAACAGGTCAACATCCTTCTGCACCTTTTATTGCAAATGTAAAAGATTCTCTGTCGTAAGGTCTAAATGGAGATTTGTGAATAGATGTACAGTTGAAGAAGGGCAGTGGTGGTGTAGAAAGCTGCTGCTTTCATCTTTTCTGCAGTGTGATTGTGTGTAACTGCACGATGTTGTCAGGTGTTAATCGCCAACCTGCTGTAGATTCATACAGTATAACTCAAACATGTCGTATTTTGGATGTGCATGTCAGTCCTTCTTTGAGTAACTTCTGTGTGAAAATAAAAGTAAAATCTTTACAGCGATGAAGGCGCTTTTAGTTTGACTGATGCGTTGGTGTGACAGCTTACATAGTTTTCTTTACAGCCCTCTCATTTTTCCTGCCTTAAAAAGGCTTTGATGGACGCACCTTCACCCCAATTTGCTGTTTCTGACAGATTTCTAGATTTCTAAAATTTGCTTTCAGTCTGATAAATGTTTCAATGCTACAAGTGGACAGTGTTGTTGGTTTGCTTTACTTCTACACGAATCAGAATCGGAGTAGTGTGGTCTCTGTGACTCAGTAATTGACTTAACTCCGTGCCCCTTCACTCACAGTATCGACACTCCTACAGTGTCATCACTAGACAAATGAATTTGCTCACATTTCCTTCGGCCTGCTGCTTTTGCTGCTGCTTGAGAAGAAGTCTCTTTGTCATGCGACATCAGCTTTGATTTTCTTTTTTTTTTTATCTCCATCCAGCAGCTTCTCCTGCACAGATGCCTTAAATCTCTCAATGTGAATAGCTGGCCGTATATTCCCTCTTCACAAAGCTCATTTAAAACACCAGCCAATGCAATAATACCCTATGCATTATTTAATGTGTGTGTGTGCGTATGTGTGTCTCTGTGTGATTTCATCTACCTCTTCCCTACAGTAAGAAAGGAGCCATAAGTCCATATATTAGCTAGATGACAGACCTGTGTAGGTTTCTCATAAATGCTGCTTTCCTAACACAGTGGCCTCTTCTCCCAAAACACACACATGTTCACACACAGATACACATTACGGCAGCCTCGGCACACTGAGGTCTCCTTTTATAAAATATTGAAGCAACCTGAGAGTCTTAAGCATTGAGAACAGACTCCAGAAACAACCCAAAACTCATACTTGTGTCTTTCTTCTGACATCCAACTTTATCTCCTTTTTCCCCCCAATGAGTGTGTGTGTTCACATGTATCTGGGAGGCTGGTCCAGGGCTTGTTTCCTGGGTTTTCACTGCAAACTGTACTGTAAACACCCCAACCTCTCACAGATCATTCAGGGCAATCAATTAACAAAACAAGCGTGATAGCGCTTAACACCCACACACAGGCAGTGGAATGAGCTTTGAGTGTCAGGTGGGAGGCAGTGGGGTGATCCAGGGCTATCACTGTAATTAGTGTCTCACACTCTTGTACAGTACATACAGAGTAAAAAGCTCAAGTGACTTGCTCTGCTTTTGTCTGTCTAAGTATTGGTGAATATACACCTGGTGTGTGGCTGCAATAGCGGGACACATTGAGAGATCAAAGAGGATGCGTAGATCAGGTTGTCCCTTCCTGTCTGAGGCAAAATGAGGACGAGTTGATCAATTTAACCTTGTCAAACGTGTGTGTGTGTGTGTGTGTGTGTGTGTGTGCGTGCGTGCGTGCGTGCGTGCGTGTGTGTGTATGCACGTGTATGAATGCGTGATGATCTGTTCCTATCTGTGTATATCTGTGCTTGCTGTTCTGTCTGTGTGTACCTCCTTTTACGTCTGAATCAGAGAAGGTGTTGATAGAAATTGATATTTCAGCCTCTTGCCACTCTCATCCAATCAATGAAATGTCTCCGCTATCTTTTCCCCCGGACCTCACCTTTATTTTTTTTCTTAATTTGACTCATCTCCTCTCAAACCTCTCCTTCCTCTCCCCAGGTTACCGCATTCGTTTGGGCTCCAGCACAGAGAAAAAAGACTCCGGCCGTCTCCACGTGGACTTCGCCCAGGCCAGAGACGACCTCTATGAGTGGGAGTGTCGGCAGCGCATGTTGGCCAGAGAAGAGAGGCACCGGCGTAAGATGGAGGAGGATCGCCTCCGGCCTCCCTCCCCTCCTCCCATCGTCCACTACTCCGAGCACGAGTGTAGCGAGCTTGGAGACAGGATCAAAGGTTGGTTGGCAAACGTGAAACATACACACTGAGTTTATTTAGAGTTTGCTTGTATGACTAACAGTTGTTTTCAGTCCTTACACCCATACAGAACATACAAAAGCAGCAAATCCTCACATTTGAGGAGCTGGAACTAGTAAAAATATACCACTGTAATTAGCCATGCTAGTGTCAGCCGCTCACTTCACCACATCCATGCAAAGCTAATGAAGATGCTTTCACTGCATCTCCTGTGTAGACATGAAGACTCTTGATAATTGAAGGACTTAAATGATTAATGGATGATCAGAGTTGCTGCTCACTAATTGTCCACTGATTGACTGATTTGTAATGAACTGATCCCTTTGGCTATGATTTAAATACATGTTCACGAGTTGAAAATATGACCCTGTGCTTAACATTCAAATTTGGACCAAAGGACCAAAATATGTTTAAGTTGATTCTAAATTGATTTAGAGTCAGCTCCGACAGTAATCTAAACACACTTGACATTTCATCAAGTGGTCCTCTGGTGGTGTCTGCAGACCTATTTTAATTTGAGTGTTTTATAATGCTGCTTGTTACTGAGAATTCAAAGTGACTTGATGCTTGTTAATCGTTTGTCTTGGCTGCCAGGAGTTGTACTATAATTTGAGATATTTAGATGCTCTGAGTGATGTTGCGATCAGCATTGAGAGCACATCTAAGGAGAGGATGAGCTGAAGGGGCCTCTGGGATGTGAGTATCTCGTTGAGCCTTGTGGATTCTTAATGCAATCAAACATCTGTGGCAGGAGATTCACTGTTGATCCCCAGTGGCGTCTCTGTCCTTCCCCTTCCCTCTTTACTGCGACTTTAAAGCCAGGAAGGTACTCACAAGATCTGGAGTGCTGCTAATTTTTTGATGCCTTGCCTTTTTTTTTTTTTTCCCAAATAGCTGATTTATCTGCTAATTGACCACTTTGCAACTAAGACTCAGATATGGGGAGAAAAGGGTCAATTTTCTCCTGATTTTGTAGTGATTGGGCCAACTTTTATTTCATAGTTGAGTTCACACTTTTCAGAATCTGTTTGAACAAAGAAATAAAAGCATGACCGAACAAAATTAATTGAGAAGAGTCAGTGGATGATTTCACAGGAAAATTATGTTTTTTCCTAAATTGCAGCACCACTCACCCAAATGTTTCACAGATTTACGATTTATAGCAAGTGTCTTTTTCTTAGAGCTGTTAGCAGAGTGTCTTGGAGTTAGCTGTGTTTATGCAATGCCACACCTTGCAGCAAAATAGTATTTTATTGTCTGGTAAAATTGTTATGTTGTGGACTGTTTTCTCCAAGTTTAAAATGACTATCCCATCTGCTCCTTGTCAGATAGCTCTGATTTATGGATAAAAAGGAAAATGCAGAGAAACAAAGAGGCGAGAAGTTCTCTAATTGGGTATTTATTTCTCATAAACCAACATAATGCATTTTTATATTTGAATTTGGGTATTTATGTTCAGGTAATGCCACAGCTGAAGATCCATTAAATGAGAATCCCAATCTCTGTGGCCTCTGGCCATTGTCAGTGATCGAATACCACTAATATTGTTCCAGATTGTCTATTAATAATTCCACTGCAGGGGCCCATGTATTATGAGACCTGAGTCCGCCTATAAACAAACAGGAACACCTCAGGGATTCATGAGATAACACCTTGATTCAATATCTATAGCTGTGATAGATCATCATTCATGCAAGCCGTCTGATGGACCCCACTGTGCGTTTGTGTGTGTGGTTGACAGCGACACAGAGAAATTGAGAGCATCTGCAGAACCCGGCTTAAATAAATATAAACCTCCCCAGCTGCTCAATCTGAAAAGACATTAAGTAATGTTTATGTGTGCGCACATGATGCATGTGTATGTGTGTGTGTTGTGGAGGTCTGAGGCACCGTGTTGTGTGCTGACGTCTATGTGTGGGAGCATATTCTCCTCTGCTCCTCTGACTTGTAAGCAGCACAGCGAGGCAGAGGAGGACAGGACAACCACGGCAGAATAACAACAATAGAAATCAATAAAGTCTCTTGACATCATCTGATTATTCACCAGACAAAGCAGGAGTACTGCTAAACAACTTGCACTTTGTACACAACGGCCATGTAACACGGTGCTCCCCTTTTTGTGCAGACATTTGGCGAAGGTTGTTTACCAAAGATATTTATAGGAAAGACGGGAGCTGACTGATTTTACCCGGAAGTGTTCTTCTCATTTAACCTCTTCAGCGTATAGATCTGATATTTTTTCTCCTCTATCGTGTATTTAATCCATTCTTTTCTGTTCCTCCCAAGATGACAGTGAGTCCTTGAAGTTATTTTCATCTCATCCTCTTCACATCCTCATTCTTTCCTTTCTGATGCTCCTGCACGTGACCTGTAAACATCCCACCGTTCGAGCTCAGACAGCTCGTACACACATTGAAATAATGCTCAGCATTAATTACATGTACTTTCAGCTTTATACTGTTTAAGTACAGAGCTCGCTTTGAGCTGAAGTTCTGCTTCTTCCCTTCTTTTGTCTTGTGAAATGTTTCTCATTTGGTTTGTTGTTGAACTTGTTGGCTCCTGCAAGTCCCTGATCATCAAACGGTTCCAGAGTAAATTTGTAGAGGCAGCTTTTTCTTGCTCCCAGTGACCCTAACTCTTTTGTCCCTTTTTGGCTGGACAGACCTTCAGCGTTGGCAGAGGCTGTTTTGTTATTTGACCTCTATGGTATCGATTTTGGCCACATTTCTTTCTCTCCTTACCTCCTGCCTTGGTCAAATAACTGATAGTTTGTAATGATGGCATTTCTTTATCCTTTCTTATGTAGACTCCTTTGTTCTTCGCAGTGGCTCAGATGGCAGTAAATATACTTAGAGGAGTTTTCTTTTTATCTTACCACACTCATATTAACACCTCCTTCCACCTTCTCCCCTAGATGACAATACGTTTCCTGAATCAGTGCGTGTGCTCTTGACCTGGCTGGAACGGGGGGAGGTCAACCGCAGGAACGCCAACAACTTCTACTCCATGATCCAGTCCTCCAACAGCCACATCCGCCGGCTGATGTGCGAGAAGAGTCAGCATGAGAAGGAGATGGAGGAGGCCAAGGACAAGTTCAAGACCGCGATGGCCGCCATACTGACTCAATGTGAGTCCTCTCTGTGCCGTCACACAGTGCATATATATAGCTTCAGGATAGCACCAAAGTAACTTAATGTGGGCTAATCAAGCAATTTACTTTGTAGGACATGCATTATATGTTTTTTTAAGGAGATTTCTAATTGCCGTTTTTAAAATATAATGCAGCAAAAACAGCACCACATTCCCCTCTGCCACTCCCACACTCACATTTACCAGCAAACAGTTCATATAAGATCACCAAGAACGACATTACAACTAATGCACAATTCAAATCAGCGAAGGTTTTTTGCAAGGAGCGTCATCTTAAGTTTCTTTAGTGTCTTTAAATGAAACAACTTTCAAAACAAGGTCACAAAGAGCTTTACAGAGCAAGATAAAACTCCATGTTACATTTCATGAAAAGAAGTTGATTTATTTTTTAGAAACAGATGCTGAATGTATAGGACGACATAAAGGAGGGAGAAATATAAACACATCATAACATGGCCTTTAAATAAAAGCAAAAAGTCGCAGGTTTCCAGTCAAGGAGAGTCGGTACAAAGCGATCACAACATTTTAGATTTAGCTGACAGAATGTTTGTCTGACTGAGTCATGAGTGGAGACGGCCAGAGTAGTCAAGCTGTGATTGACAACAATGGCAAATGCTGTTATTTGAAGGTCATCAACACCTATGTCTCTCAACAGGAGATGCAGTTATTGTACAACTGTTGAAAAAAATAGATAAAAATGAGAAATCAGTGAAATTACTGAGGATGTGCTTAATATTAATGAGCAAGCCTTTGAAATTAGAACAGACTGAAGCATTTGGGGACAAAATAAGAGGATCTCTGATTTCAGCTTGTGCACCTGTTGTGTCTCACTCCACAGTGCATGCTTATGTTAAAGGGGAAACTCAGGACAAGTGACATGAAGGCTTCGATCGCTCTGTGTGCCAAACTGACCTGAAATGAAGGTTTGACCAAAATCTCACGATGTCCAGAGTTGGCAGCTTGTGTCTTAACGTTGAAAATGGATTCTGGCCCTCAGCCACCAGTCACAGAAACAGGATATTAGCAGAGACTTTCCAGGTTAAGGAGCCTGCAGGCTCTTTGAATGCATGCACTCAGTAAACAATTTATCCTATGTCACAGCCCCTGGAGAATAGCGCCCCTTCCCTCAGAGTTTACCATTCAGTTAGTGCTATACTTGGGTAACAGGTGCAATCGACCACGCTACGCTGCAGTAATTCCCATGACACTCTGCAGTCTGCCGTTTTATCACAGGTCACCACTCCATACACGGCATATCAAATGCTCAAATACCCAGAGAGAAATACCATGACATAAATACGCTCTAACCCACACGTTTTCACACATACACCTACCAGCACACACGAGGGATTTCCCCCTCTCATGCATACGTACACACACAGGGAAGGCAAGCAACACTTGACATTAATGAGAAATACCAGGAGCAACTGAGCCTGTAAAGGCTTACAGAAATAAGCTCGGTGCAGATTCTGTTCTTGTGATGAAAGATGAATTATGTTTTGAATCGAAATGTTTTAATTCAAGCAGATACTAAGTGGACTGCAGAGACTTTACCATAGCAAAGGTACTGGCTGTTTATGACCATTACAGACAGAAATAAGATTTACTCATTACTATAGAGTGACAGCGTTAACCTGGTTTTAGACTGCTGGATTGCTGCCCATTCATTCAGATCAGGTGTTATGCCCACTGATAGCTGTTTCCCTCAGTGGGCAGCGTTAAGAATGAGGCATCGTCTTCCTACATAGCCTCCTAGCTATTTAGCTAGCATGCGAAATAGCGAAGGAAATTTGCCAACAAGCATGGATGACATCGACGCAGCTGTACAAGCTGTCCAAGGAATTAAAATGATTGCTTTACATGCTGTCTTAATTTTGTATAAATGGTATAAAACTGCAACAACAACAACATTCACTCAATCATTTTTTCATTAATTCAGTCATTTATTTACTAGACTTTATGTAACCATGTAAAGAAATGAGAACAAGCTCAATCAAGTCAATGTCAAGACTTAGTAATCACAGTTTAGTTACATTCTATGCAGTGAATGATTTCATAAGAGAGAAATCATTTTCTCCGCCTAGAAGAAAACATCAGGCTCAGGTCACTAAAGCATTCAAGTATAAGGAAGGATGATCTTACTATACAATGTATGTACAAAGCACTCATTATATAAGATATATTATAATGCAGTGTTTCGTACATACACTCTATGACCACTTCTTTGGGGGTGTAAGCTCAGTTCTGCTACCTTTCATCTCTTGCTTACATTTAGGTCCTTTAGCTTTATTACACTGACTTTCTGTATTAAACTCAACACTGTGTCCCCGCCTGTATTCAACATGCATGACATGAAAAGGCACAAACTATGAATGGCTAGCTGAATGACAGAAAACAACAATAGTGAGGACCTCTCACCTGAGATCAGGCCATCACTGTGCTGCTCTGTTTGATGCATATTTATAAACTTGCTTGAATTGATATCTATGTGTGTCGTACTGGTTTCAAAAGGCCAGATTGAAGGGGGTTACAGCCTCCTAGGACTTTCTCTTTCTTTGCTTCACTCACATTGCATGTCTCTATTTTCCTCTGTCAGTCACCCTCGTTCTCTTTCTTTCAGTGTTTCTCTCTCATTAAAGGCCATCCACATCCAACACAATAATCCATACAAACACTTATTTCTATTCATGAGTTTGTCTTTTGCTCACCGTAGTTCCACCCATGCAAATGTCAACACTGAGATTGGTCTCCCATGAGGCAGTTTTACACACCACACCTGTGAACAAAAGACATCCATATTTACCAGGTTCTGCTTTTGTCAGAGCTCCCGACTGCCATCCAAGGACACATTATGATAGGCATTCACACTTTTGTCACCTTGAATAAAATTGCCTTTATTTAAAAGCTCTGGACGTTGTCCCCGTTTTGATTTTAGAGATCCAAGCAGCGACGTACAGGACCCCAGACTGCGACCATTCAGTCACATTTTGTGACCATTTTTGCAGGCAGTGCTATTCATTTTTATAACTGTGAGCATAAGTGCGATTTGCATATTTGCAAGTCAGTTGTTGCTGCACAGCATGTTTGTTACTCTACTCGTGAGGCCCAGCCCTCCCCCCTCTTCCCCAGGGAGAGCAAGAGGGAGTGAGACGGCGCCTGGACGAGGACAAGAGAGGTGACCTGTGACCAGATTATCATAGTTTATAAAATGCAGCTGCGTGAGAATAAAGACAATTCTTAGATGAGACATACTGTATATAACAAGGACCTACTGATGAGTATTCAACCCGCATTGAACGCTTTCATATGAGTCAGTCTGTTTTGTCTGTAGAGAATCCAATCTGCTGTGTAGTTCATACACTTAACTGATAAAGTAGAACATTGTAACACTGCATTTAGAAAGTTTATGTATCACGTCTGCACTTCTGTTCATACTCGCACTCGCCTACTCATACACCCCCTCCCGCTTGATCACATGAGCGCTCCCTCCCACAATGTGCAGTACATTAAACATTGATAATTAATACTCCTTATTCTTTTTTCATAATCGAGAGCCGTGACCAAATCACACATCCTACTGTGTCACTATACAACAGCACTTACCTTATGGGTCTGTCTGACCCTGATGTTACTTGTTACATATGATAATAACCAGAGAGGAGAGGCAGAGAAACCTCTTTTCCCAGCACAAATACAAAGCATTTATCAGTGATACAGTTAAGATGGAGAATATATGAATGTGTTGCTTTGCTCCTAAATTTGGTGCTGATGCTCCTGAAATTTTCATCAGTGCTACGAATGGAAAGATTTGGTCTTGGGCCCTGTCTGACAATTATTCATCTTCCTCTTCTTCTTCTTCATCTTCTTGTGCCTGAAACTATCTGGGGGCCAGAAACCGGCGCTGTCACAACAAACTTTATTTTTTGGCCTGTAACTTTTGAGCCGTAAAAGTCTCAGAAACAAAATTCCAGTTTTCCTTGATTCAGTGGGTCCAGACAAATCTTTCAATATAAGTCACGCTCATTTGAGCATAGAGGGATTTTCCGCCATTTTCAGTTTTGTTCAAATCAGTTTTTTCGCTACTCCTCACAGAAAGTTTGAGTCTATCTGGTAAGAGCCCTCTCCCTCTCTCCCTCCCTCCCTCTCTCCCTCTGTTTTTAACCTCAAACCTTCAGGTTTCTTTCACAGTTAACCACTGCCTTTATCTCACAAACACAAACAGTACATACAACCTCATATTTCTCAAACACTTTAAGCTTTTGCAACAAAATTTGGTGGACGTGTGTGGATATCATGTCTGAGTGACCCTGACAAATTTGGTGCCATTTAGCCAGTAGGTGGCGATGTAGAAGCATCATAACTTTAAATAGCTGTAATGCTCCTGTTTGGTCATTTTGTTCCCTCAGAGTACACATTAAAGAAGACACATTAAAACACATGCGACTCAGGAGATTTTCAAACCCCTTCTATTTGCTGTACTTTTATTTTTAGATTTTTTTCAAAGTGGTCAAATTACTGAATGCCATAGCAACAAAACATGATCCAGTAAAATGATTGGCCGCCATCAGCTTGAAGGTTTTACAGGATTTTCTGTTTGTGTCTTTAACAGTAGTAATAATAGAACACTTATTTCTTACATTAGACAATCTGCTGCTGTTCCAGCTTTGTGCCATTGTCCCCTGGACATGTAAGCTGTATGCATGTAAGCTGAGGCTCTTGCTCGTGGCTCATGCTCTGCTCTGTCTGCCACCTGCCTGGTCTGTTTTTACCCAGCTAGTTTTCACCTCTGGTGTAAAAGACATTTGTGAATGTTTTCAGATCCCTATATTTAATGATAATCATCATGAAATTAATAGTCAATGATGCGTTTAATTTGATATTGACTTTGTCTCGAGGTACAGTACATATTTATGTTTATATCAGTTCTCTCTGGCTGCAAAGAAGGTTATGGTTTCCCCTCTGTTGACATACACTGTTTAAGATACAAAATGAAGATGAGACGGCATTCTTTGCACAGTGAGTGCAGTCACAAAGTATGTTATCTGGCCTTCAGTGTGGTTGTTGAGCACAAAAGATGTAAAAACAATTATAAAGGTGTTTGTTGGATGGTCAAACTGCATCTGAAACTCCTTCCTCCCACGTTTTGAAAACACTTAAGTTGGGGGAGCTGAGTTTGAACTTTTCTCAAGGTCTCTCTCTCTTCTCTCGTTCATTACACAACTATTTCAGTCGCTTTCCATGTAAACAACTGTGTGTAACACTGAATGTTTTCCAGGAGAGCAGACAGTTAGAACTTGTGTGGCATTGTTCCCATATTTAAACCATTATTGCAACTCTAATTCGGCTAAGTTGTATTTCCACCACTACTCAATTAGCTGACAGCATTTTGTGTTGTTTTATTCTGTTGGCTGTTCCAAAACCTGCCACTGCTTCTAAGGCGTTCCCTCATTTGATGGAGTGCTGACTGTTCATTTCACACCAGTTTCTGCTAACTGGTCAGGGAATACAAGACCTAATGGTTGTGTCCCTGTTAGCAGAGAAAATGAAAAACCTGACCAGGAGTGCTGCTACTACCACAGGCTGTGTCGTGGCCCTAACCACAGCTCGTTTCTGACATGTCTTGCTAGGCTTGACTGCCTTCCATCAGAAACACAGGGGACATCTCTTGGGTGCTTCACTCTCACCAGAGGGATTGTTTCACTGCTCAGTGCTTCCAAAGAGGAGGAGGAAGGAGCACACTTAAACTAGCCTCTTCCTCTGTCATCTGAGTTTTCCATCCTTTGGCCATGAGGAGAGAAAAAGAGGGTGGTCTGTGTTGGGTTTGGCCTGTGTGCCACCTTCTGGCTGCAGCCAAGACTAAGGCATATCTCACCAGTAGAGTCTGTCATTAGTACTGTAGAATACACTGAGAGTCTGCAGTTTGCCAGTGTTTCAAATAAAATAATTTTATTCCTGCTGACAGAATGTTTTCTAGCCTCTTACACTTACACCTCTCACTCTAAAGTAGTTTTGCCAATTGTAATTGAATGGAAATGGACCATTTTTCCAGAGCAAAACCTTCATGTGTTCTCTTACAATACAAATGAATTTGCTGTTGATTAGTTCCAGGCTTTGCACACAGTGACAAATATGAAATTTTGAATTCTGCTCACCAGTTTATTGTCTATCCTTTAAATATAATAGGATTAATTCAATTATTTTAAATCTGTTGAAAGTTGATTCAAATATTGGTTTATGTTCCTACTGCTCCTCTGATCATTGACATTTTATTTTTTCAGCAAGTGCAGTAGAACGGAGACACCCTCACGCCATAAAAATCACACTAAAAGTAAAAAAAATAATGCTGTAAATAGCATGACTTATACTTATGTACTTACATCTGCCATAGAGCTGGAGCACCAACAAATACCTCATGCATACACAACAACAACAATACCTCCTCCAGATGTGGAGGACAGTGCATTAGATTGCAAGTACTTACACAATGGCAGAGTCACAGCCCTGCTCTGGCTCTCCATTCCCCATTCCCCACTAATGAAACTGAAGTAATCTGGGAATAAATGTATTATTAATACCGACACCTAATAAACACACATACATATGTACATAAATTTTTCAAAAGCAAAAGTGTCCAATATAAAAGCCTGTATACACACCCACAGCATAAACGCAGGCCCCTTGAAGGGAAACGGCAATATCAATACACCGTAATCTACCTTGGAGCTGATGCAATCTTAACCCTGAACATATCAATAGAAGACAAGATGCAGCGTGTGGTAGTGACAATGCAGTACATGCAGTTCTGCAGCAAGCTTGTTGTTCTAGAAGGTTATTGCATTGAGTGATGGAGGGAATCTATTCAGATGGAAGGCTGAGTTCACTGTGCTCCACTGTAGTCTAACATGATGAGGAAGAACAGAGAAGGAAGGAAGTCTGCCAGTCAGCAAAATCCATTAAAGAGGTTATGTCTGCATCTTATGAATGCGTAAGTATGACTCTAAATGAATGTCCACTGGCCTGGACAGCCTTTGCAAAAGTCTGTATTGTCATTTGCTACAAGTGAGCAGATTAAAGACTGATCAACATCAGTTAGCTGTCAGAAAGCAGAATATCTACAAAAAGAAAACAGATTTTTCCTTCTGCTCATATGATTGCATGATTTGCAGAGTTTTACCAGATCTTTGAAATAGCTGGAAATAATAAGGAAGAAAGTCGTATGTATGTAGGTACTGTAATTCATTTTTATTTGCTTTGGTCGACCTCACTGCAGTCGTGTAGACATCCAGGCATCAGACCTTGCAAAACTTTAAATATGTCCAATATATTTTTGCCTTTAATGTCTGCGCTCATGTGTTATGATTTGTCTGTCTGATCTGAGTATCCTGCATTTTCTCCTCCATCTCTCCCATAAACCACGTTAAGATTAACCAGATTTGGCGGAAATGCTTTTGAACAAATCATTTATGTGCGCTGTTTGTTGCTTTATTGTGTCTGGCAGACAACAACGGCACAAACCTGCAACATAATTTACCTTTTGCTTGGTAAACATATTGAACAATATGTCCTATATCTCAGATGTCACTCAAAATTAGGACCAGATTTCCTATAAATCCTGTTGCTTTGTGTCACACACAGGATATTGCTTCTTTGGGTAAAGTTCTTTCCTTTGCTGTGGGGAAGGCAATAAATGTATAATATGATATAATGTTTTTTCATCTGTCTTTGAGTCAGCTTCCCATCTGCTACTTCCAAAAACTCTGTAAGCTTTAATGCAATGTACACTGGCAGAACAACATCCGTTTTTTCCAATTTTATGCCATAAAGCAGTTTCTCTTTACACCATAGACCCGTAAATTTAGACTGATGCAATGTTAAATGCTGTTTAGTGGCTGGTAGATGCTGCTAATATCTTCACTGATGGCGTCATCAAGTTACAGTACACATAATTCAGAAATGAATAAATAAAAAATAAAACAGTACATGTCAGAGGGTGGTTTATTATCTGAACTATTCTCTTCCACTAAAACAAGTTCAGTCTAAAACAGCGTTTTCTTTGTTTTCACTACTTTTAATGTAGTCTGTGCTTTGTGAAATCTGTTGTGCAGAGCATTAATTATCAGTGTGTGCAGGATAATAAGTGAAGGGAATTTAAAATCTTGATGTTATGGAGCAAAGACCCACCACACAGCGAAACACGTTTGATTCTCCTCTCCTTGCATTAATGTCCCACCCCTCTATAAATTGTATAGCATCATTAAACCAAAGAATCCCGCACACAGGCGAGAGTTTTTGATCCTACGCACCTGTCAAGACAATTTCCTCTCTTGAGAATTTTGCTGTAGTAATATCAAAGGCACACACACTAAAACTGAAAATATATTTGGAGAATGAGATTGAAAGAGTTCATGATGTGGTCTTTTCAAGATAGCGTCAAATAAGTTTAAAAACTGTGGAAATATATGTGTAAATAATATAAAACATGTCTTAAACATGTACTTACTGTAGACACACAGCTCTGTTTCCCCAGCTGATGTCATTGTTTCACACCTCTGCTCCTTCCCTCTTTCTTTCTTTCGCTCTTCTCCACATCTCCACATTTCTTCTTCAGTTGAACAGATTGCATCTGTGTTCCATGCTGCTTCCAAACAAAAGGCATGGGACCATTTCTCCAAAGCTCAGCGGAAGAACCTGGACGTGTGGCGCAAACAAGCGGAGGTTAGTATTTCAATATTCCTGGAAGATTACTTAATGTTTTATCACAGTATGTAAGTAAATATACGCAGTGGTATGCAGTCAATACTCTTTGTACATCAGAATGTTTCTATTTTTCACAGTTAAGATATAAAAGATTTAAACTAAGCTCATGGCTTTTAGAAAAAATATCAGCAAGGGTTCTAAAATTGAACCCTGAGGAACTCCAAAGGGAGAAAGTTCATTCTGCTGGAAGCTCTGTTCCTTATTGCAACCAAGAAATTTATGCAGTCAGTTAAATTACATAGTTTTCAATTTTACATGCCACAAATCAATATCCAGAAATGAAACAAAATCTCAAACTGAAATTTGTAGCTGAGATGTTAAGTACCTGTTACTGTGTGTCACTGTAATTTTAGTAACCCATTTACACCCAGTGGGAACATGCAGTCTGTGGCTGCATATCTCAGCTGGGTGGAGAGCTGTGCATCTTAGTGAAAGGTGTAAATGAAATACATAAATTCAAAATGCCGTCACATCGCAGGCAGAATCAAGAATGTTTCTTAATAACGTGCCATTATCCAGATGACATATCCAGAGACAGATCACAGGTTAACACCAGGTGTAAATGGGTTCTTAAAGTCGTGAGTTTGTGGATGAGGTTTTGGTCTCTTCGAGCTTCATTCAGCAGGTAACTTATAGGTTGTTTTGATGCAGCTCCGCTGCTCTAAACTGTCTCATCAGTCTCTGTCTGCTGGCATATATGGACAGACAGGAAAATAACTGCATTTTTGCATGTTTTGTTAGGGCAGGAAATTGAGGTTATCCATCTCATATTTTTTTCAGAAACTGACAGAGCTTTGCTTTTTCATTATTATTTACTGTCAGGAAAATGCCACATTGATTATGATGAAGATTTGTGTTGAATGGAGTTTATGTTGTGTTTATAAAGAGCGCAGATTTGATTGGAGGAGAAGTTATGATCTGCACACAGTCTCTTAATGCCTGAGTGAGAGATTTTCCACACACAAACTCACACAAATGCTGCGCATAATGTGGCATATCCACTCACAGAAAGAAACACACATCATTGCAAATCAAGCTTTGTCACAGCATGTTGCTGAAACATTGTCTCTGTTGAATGTCAATGAGGCCCCATTCTTTGTGAATATTCATGTACAGTATCAAAAGAGAATAGCATTCACTCTGCTCCATCCCCTGCAGAACTATGAAAATGCTAATAACTTTCCAGAAATAGATCTATGACATTAACAAGCATTCAGAACCGCTGCTCGGAGCTGTCCACATCAGAGTGTTGACACATTAATCACACTTTACACTTTAAACCACGAATATTGATTTGCTGTTAGGTGGAGCACCAAGCCTCTACACATTGTTGTTAACTACCCGGTGTAGTGATGGTAGCCTTTGCATCAGAGGTTGTAGTGCACAAGGTGAGTGTTTGTTCAGATCCAGAAGTTTGTTAGTGCTGCTGCAGAAAAGCCTCATGTGTTTAACATAAGTGTAAATCAGCTCCTGAATTATTCTCAACGCCTCAGTCAGGCTGGGTCTTGTTTTCATCACTGTATCTGTAATAAGACAAACTGCCTCGCCATCTGTACACCAGGCAGACTACAGCAGAAGTACGGGTCTGTTGCAACATCATGGGTGATTTATACTTAATGTTTTTTTTTAGTGGTCTAAATGATGCAAATCTTTATCTAACAAGTCATTCTTTCATTTTTTGTTTTTCTTTTCTTCTCTTTCTCTATTTCTGTGAAACATTTTCACCCTTTTATGCATGCTGTTGTCTTTGAATCTTAATATCCCAGAGATGGCTGTTTCTACTCTCCATATCAAACATCTATGCTTGTTACATTAAGGGAGAGATGCAAATTAGTCCTGTAAACACAGTACATTTAAGGTTTTTAAGGCACTTTTGCAGCGCTCAATGACACTTTCCAAAGATGAAGAAAAATTGCAAAGAAGAGTATGAATTACAACTGTTGCCTTAGCCCATGCCATGAAACTTCGTTCTACATTAACTGTTCCGACAGGATGAGTTATAATAAGGCTGGTTTACTTTGAATCTATAGCATAATCATCATGTCAGAATTTTAATTTGTCCCAAATTGACATGACATTATCTTCCCCACATCGCCTCAACTGTACTTAGTGTTCAGTGCTAATTAGCAAATGCTAGCATGCTAATATGCTAAATTAAGACAGTGAGAATTGTAAATATTATATCATGCTGGCCTTGTGAACATGTTTTGTGGCTGTGGCTCACGAGGTAGAGCAGTCCAGTCATCAGAAGGTTGGTGGTTTGATCCCCACATGTCGAAGTATCCTTGGGCAAGATACTGAAGCCAAAATTTCTCCCAATGCCATCAGTGTGGGTGAGTGTGTGTGAATGCTTGTAATGAGCAGGTAGCTTAGCCGCCATACACGTGTGAATGGGGTATGAAAGGGAGATCCTTGAAAGGCTCAGTCGTTCACAAGCAAGGATGGAGCGAGGTTCACCAACACTTTATTGTATAAAGGCTATTACTACATGAGCTCAGGAACACTTCATTTATTTACGTTTTACACAGCGTCCCAACTTTTTTGGACTAAGAGCTGTATTTTTCCAACAGCAGTGTTTTGGGAAGTCACAAACAAACAGTGTTGTCCTGCTGATAGAAATACAGCAGCAGACAGAAATATTATTTTCTAACCAAATATTTGCACCATGTGTTTTAAATGTTAGACAAACTTTTTGGGGTATGCATCAATTTTAAAGTGGATGATGTTATTTTGAACACAATGTTTGTAAGTCTGGTGAAAGGTCTGATGTACTGAAAACCATGGAGAATCAGTGAGTATCATGGTAGCGTGCAGGCTTGTGCTGCAGAGGAAATCACCTGCACAGGCAGAATGTCACGTCCCCTCTTGCTCTCACTATGGTGGAAACTGTTATGTCTCTTAAGGGACACCGGTTTTTCCTCCCCTTTGACATGTCACAGGAAATTGAAGTGGACAAATTGAAAAGTAGATGGCTGAGGAAAACAAATGTAGAAATGTAACCACTATTGCAGTTATTGCATGCTGTGCGTTTTGTGTTGTTATTCTGCCCTTTAGCAAGCCTGGTTGGAATTGTAATGTTTTTCCAGTCACTGTGAGTCACATATAGTATTATAAACCGACACTGGAAAGGTTGCTTTTTTGCAATGCTTTATTCACGGCTACTTTGAAACATTCGAGGATGACATTTGAGGGGGTTCTCATTGTTAAAGGCAAGACGTTAGATTCATGAAGGATTACAGTACTCTTTGATCTTTAGTTCTTTAACATGCTCACTAGCCTGTTTTAATCCCGCTGTCCTTTATCTGTTATATACTTTCACACTGCATTAACCAGAATAGAAAAGCCTCACACCCTCCAATGTTATAACAGAACAGATGTGTGCTCATTGAGTGTGCGTGTGCATGCTTACCAGGAAATTATACAAAGGTAGGAGGTCGACAGGACAATACAATATCACTGCAGGTCAAACTGTGTCAGGCTAACAGTATTCAGAGTGAAGGTCAAAGTATTTTCTCATCATTTGAAATGATTTTATCATGATCAATAAGCCAAACACCGCAGGGCTTCATATTTTTTACTCCTTCGTAGCTCAGATGAGAGATTGACCCTCGTCCTGCCTCTGACAAATGCACCATAAGCGTGAATGCACGTGGGATGGTGTCATTCACTCCACCCCGTCCAGATGTTTATTTAAAGACTGCATTTCTAAATGGCCCCTGTTAACCCACATTGTTGTGGTGTGATATTGCTTCATGAGCAACAGAGAAGGTATATCCACAGCTGCTACGCTTTTTGTGTTTTGCAGAAGATTAGAAACGTGCACAATGAGCAGCTGATGGGCATCCGAGGGGAGGAGGAGATGGAGATGTCTGATGATGACCTGGAGGCTACCAACAGCAAAGACTCTGAGGACTCAGGTAAACATGTTCAGGTGCTGAATGAGGCAGGATGCTGTCTTATAACATCCAACCAGCCAGTGCTGCACATCTCAGGTGTTCTGGCTGAAAAGTGAGTAAAATCTCTACAACAAAAGCGACCCCACTTTGTGCTTTGATGCACTGTGGCAGCAAAAAGAACTTTCTAAGTGTAATATTCTTTACTTAAAATCAATTTTTAAATTCTAAAACCTCACAAATAGAAAGCTGAGCTGTAACCTGAGCTCCCACTGCACTGCCCACCATTTCTCTACTTTTTAAAATCTGTGGTCGCACCTTCATTCACTTGGTTGCACATTTAACTGTGTGATGACAGTGATCCCCAACACCACACTGAAAAATCTGGCTATTGTAGTTTGCACATACTTAATGTGTGAAAGAAGACTATATTTAAAACAGTTAATATTAGTTAGTGCTGTCAATCGACTAAAATATTTAATCGTGATTAATCTCATGAATGTCATAGTTAACTCACGATTAATCGCAAATTAATCGCACATTTTTATCTATTCTAAATGTCCCTTGAATTATCATTTTAATGCTGTTATCAACATGGAAAAGTGGATAGGCTTGCTTTGTGCAAATGTTTTTTCATTGAAAACAACGTGTTATATTTCACACTAACATTCTCACTTTGAGCAGTCATTCACATCTGAATGAATCAAATCTCACAATTTAACACTCAATAAACAGATGACAAAAAAAATACTTTGTTATTAAAAAGCCCCTTCAACAACCCTTTCTAAGGGATCAAAACAGGGTGATCCAAAATGAAGTTACAAAGTGCACATCATTGTAAACTATGACTCTGGCTATAGTTCAGTTAAACCATGGCTTAAACTTTCATTTCTTAAGTTTCCTTTGAACATAACAGCATCCATATGCCTCTGTCGCAAGCCATCCATTGTCGCCTAGTTTTGACAAGAAGGCGGCAGAGAATTCGCATTCGCCGTGTGTTTGGCCATCAAGTGGTATTTCAGACTGGATGTGCTGCGGTGATAATTCAGTTCACACCAACAATACACACAGATAACTTTGGTCTTGTCAGTCGACCCATCTGGCCACTTTTTGAAACTAAACTTTCCATTCAGAATCTTGTTCGCATCCATTTTGGCGTTTCGAACTTGACATCCACACAAACTGGTAACCTACTCTTTTACAGCTAGCGAGCAGACAAGACCAAACATGTGTTTGGGGCGTGCATATTGTTTTGTTTCCAGTTTACAATCGGATCCTGTAGTTTTTCTTACGTTACTAGCAGTGGGCACAGCTTATAAAAAACTACAAGTTCACTAGGTCACAAAGAGCGTTAATTTTGCGATAAAAAAAATGACGCCGTTAAAATTGAATTGCGTTAACGCGTTAATAACGTGATATTTTTGACAGCACTAATATTAGTAAGTTGTAACTCCATAATTAAGTGTTCAACTGAGAGATTTTTTTCTGGTTGGATTACACCAGTAAAGGAATTTGCCTCATGTTGGGTACATTTAACATCAGCTGCATTATAGTTGGATAAATCTGACAACGGCTGTTGTGGTCGTAAATGATGTTTTGGCCTTAGAAGTTGGAGGTAAGTGTTTGACCCACACCATCATTTCATTCTCCTCTCTGGACTATAGCTTTGGTGTCTTGCAGTTTTTCACTGAGATCATGAAAGTTCTTGGAAACGCAGTAAATCACTAAGAACAGCAGTTGTAGACAAAATATGCTCAATCAAACTGGTTGCACAAAAGTTACATTACAGCCGTTTATCACAAAGCAAATCACTGAATCCTAAATAGCACACACAAACAGAGAGAGAGAGGTGGAGAAGAAGCTGTAATCTGATATTAGAACCAGGCAACACAATAAGAGATAAATAAGCTGTGCAGACCAGGAAATGGAGCTAATCTTTGGAAATCTCTTCACTGAAGGAAAGCCGCGCCCTCTCGGCTTCATATTGGGAGATGCTTTGTTATTATTACTGCAGTGAAATAATAACTGATGAATCTGATATGCCACCAAAAATAAAATTAAATGGGGAATAACGTTAGTATAGCTGAATGCGCGCAGATACATATGTTTGTTAGTGTTGATAATGGTCCTCACTGGGGAAATTCAGGGAAACTTCGGGGGGAATTGAACAGAATCTGGGCTAACTGTTGCGTTTCCTTGGGCAGCAAGTTAATAAGACTTGATAATCAATACTATCCTCACCGGTTCCCTTCCTCACTCAATACTGCTGAGAGAAAACAAACACACACTTGTACACAAGCTGGGTTCTCCATATCCATCATTAGGTTTCCATAAATCAGTCATTTCATCATGTTTCAGCACATGAGAAAGAAAAGAAACCCATTTCTTTCAAAGCATTTCTGATCACACATGATGAGAGGCTTTTAAATATCCCGTTGACAGATAATGTGGGATCTTAATGTGGTTCACATGTTAATCATGGTGGTGAAATTGAACACAATTCAGGATATTGTTACCATCTAATCTATATCATCATTTCATCATCATCTTCTATACAGTCTGATTGGTAGTTATGGGCACCATTCTGGATGAAATATTAGTCATCTTATTACTGGGTGTCTTTCTGATTTGGCTTGCAGGCTCACACTGGAAATAATTTGATTAATAACAGGAAATGGGAATGATGTGTCTACACTCAGAACAAATCAATGTTGGATCTGGAGCATATGTTGCAGTTCAATTTGTTGCGATGCTGGACAGATTGAGCTTTATTCACGCTACTTTTCTCTCTCTTGAACATGCATTTATCCTGGCAAACCCACAGGTGATCTGGCGATTTAAGAGCTGTGTGAATTGAGCAGAAAATAGAAATGAAAAGGCAATGATTCAAAAGAAAAACCTTGGTGTCTAAATAAAAAATGCTTGGTTTAAAACAATACTGATGCTGACTCATAAATGTACTGTACTCAGTACACTCACAAATGAGTGTAGTTCCTGTGCTGCAGGTTCTACAGGTGGACATCAGGGCACCGCCAAGCTATCAAGCTACCCAATATGGATAAATAGATTAAGAAAATAATGGGAAAGACTGCGTGCTCTCCAGGCAGCAGATTTGATTCAAGCAGCAGATGGTAAGCTCAGACTTGAGCTGATGTAATAGTGTTGAATTTAACTCTAGCTCCTGACAAACCCTTAAAGGCCCCAGTGTAGTCCATCAGAAGTGTTTGTCTGACAGTGGAACAGCTTCAGAAACACTCCCGCCACACAAGCTTCCAACATCGGATTAGCTGTGAGGAAGTGAAAGATGAGCCCGGGTGTGAGCTTCTCTTCCAGGGGAGAGGGTAAAATGTGCCCCATCATCCCTATTTTCAACAATATCACTTCTCCCTCGTCTGTGATGATTCACCCTGCCTTAGACAGCGGACATTTACATCAGGTATGAACACTTTGCCCTCCAACGTCAGGTAGTTTGTGTTTTTTAAGCAGCACACGGATGCATTGTTGTATGTCTGAGGGGTCTTTCAAGACAGACGTGAAGCAGACATGATTATTAATGGTTAGTAGCCTTTGTATTGGGCCAACCCTCTAGCCATTGTTGAATACTCTTAAGCCTTATTTGAGTGCAGGTAAAAGTCTGATTTTGGACATTTATTAAGATATTAGGTCGATTTTAGATTAAAATAAAAAATCTGCTTTTTGTTGCACTGAGGTCAGTGTGTGAATTAAATTTCTTCAGGAAAGTTAATAGGGGGGAAATAATAGGAAAAAGAAGAATCCTGTTGAAGTCAAAAGCCTATTTAGAGATAAAAGGCACTTTTGGCATTCTTCAAAAGGGATTGTATTTCAGTGCCTGCATGGCAATGTAATTTCTTAAAGGCTCTCATACTCTGCATTTGGTTTAGAAATGTAAAAGGCGGAGAATGAGTCTTTGTCTAAAAGCCTCTGGGGGATTTCTCTACACTTTTCCTGTTATGGAGATTAAACAGAATTAATTTTTACGTCAGCGTCATGAAAAATGTCATGTATTTTAATGCCTGTAAAGACTGATGATAACATACCTTATTGAGAACACGGTGAATATCTGTGTGTTTTGTGAGTTCGACACCACAATACCAGCGGAAAATTGGGAAAATAAATCTCAAATATAAGTCACAGAATCAAGAAATATTATTTGGCTTTCTTTCAAACAGTAGAAATATGTTTGTGTCTCTAGTTGATGCCTGATTTGGGAAATCTGAGTTTACAGAACAATAGAGTGTGGCATTTCGACAGAGACTAGATAGATTACATTATTTCCTCTGCGGTCTAATAATGGGTCATTGTGTTCTGTCTGAATCTGTAGGTGTTTCCCAAGCAGAGGCCTTAAAGGAGGAGAATGACTCCCTGCGCTGCCAGCTGGACGCCTACAGGAACGAGGTGGAGCTGCTCAAACAGGAACAAGGCAAGAACCAACCAATCGGCAGCGAGGAGGGCAGCACACACTCTCAGCAGCTCAGATTCCTGCAGCAGGCTCTGCAGGGCATGCAGAAGGTAATCAGATGCCTCATCCATCAGGCTGAGAGTGCAAAAGACATACAGATGGTGCTGCTCTGACTGCTGTGCTAAAACTATGGTTTTCCAAAGATGGACTGGATTTTTATCGTCTCGTTAGAGGTGTCCTGTGAGTCAAGCTTAGAGCACTGAACTGATGACTTCACTCCGTTGTTTTGATGCATGCAGGAAGTTTAAAATGAGCACTGTGTTCTTCGTCAATATGAAACCAAATAGAATAAATGTCAAAGTCAATACAGTCATAACCTCTACCTTGCAGAGAATATCCACCTGAACAAGCCGTTTAGTGCTGCGTCTGAGTCTGTTTTTCCCTCCAAAGCAAGCAGAAAACACCATTTGTTTTCCCTCTATCATTTCCCCTTTTCGGATTTCTCTTGCTACCAGAATAATAAGACGTCGCTCGACAATCACGCTGTCACTTGATTCCAAAAGACTCCTGAAACAAGTTGATTTGCCATGAAAGCAGGTGAAATTATCCTGTCTCAGTCGTACTTGGAAATTATTCACTTATCAGGAAAGCAAAACAAAAGCCCCATCATAGTCATGCAGGAGGTGCTTTGACAGGGCATGACAACAGACCTCAGCCGGTTTCTGCGTGGCTCCAATCAGCACGAGTTCAATTTGAATTGCTGTTAAAGCAGCTGTAAATGACACTGTGAACTCATGGGGAGCAGAGGGATGTTTTAGAGTAAATCATAGAGGCTCTGGGTGATCACAGCTGACCATAATCAATGATTCAATCAAAGATCAGATCAGACTGCTCTTGGAAACTGCAGGTCAACGTCAGGGCTACGACTAGAGCTGTCCTAAATGATTATTTTTCTATCGATTAATCTATTGATTATTTCTTCAATTAATCGATTAGTCAAGCGATTAATTTTTTGCCTAATCTAGCGATTATTTTTTGGTTTGCCAATTATTAAATTACAAGAAAGCTTCTAAACACTTCTCTTATTTAAATTCTTAATTTATTCATTTATATTTGCAAACTCAACAAAGTTTCAAGTATTGAAAAGCAAAAAAAACTTTGTTTATGTTCATGTTAAGGATACTTTGTGTGAGCACAGATGCTCTTTCTGGTGTGCATCCCTCTTCATAATCTTTTTTTTCTTTGGAGGGGAAAAACTGTGCCACATCAGTTTGCCTTAACCTGAAAAATAGACACATAAAGCAGGGCGCACATTGAAATATTAGGACAATGATTTTGAAAAGGGCTCCACGGTGGAGCAGCAGGTAGTGCGCGTGCCTCACAGCAAGAAGGTCGCAGGTTCGATTCCCGGGTCGGGCCTTTCTGTGTGAAGTTTGCATGTTCTTCCCGTGCATGCGTGGGTTCTACTGGGTACTCTGGCTTCCTCCCACAGACCAAAAACATGCTCATTAGGTTAACTGGTGACTCTAAATTGCCCCTAGGTGTGAGTGTGAGTGTGAATGGTTGTGTGTATGTGCCCTGCGATCGGCTGGCGACCGGTCCAGGGTGTACCCCGCCTCCCGCCCGTTGACAGCCGAGATAGGCTCCGGCCCCCCCGCAACCCCGAAAGGGATAAGCGGCATAGAAAATGGATGAATGGATGGATTTTGCAAAGGCACATTTTATTTATTAGTACAGTCACAGGCTATACTAAGCAGACCAGTGTTTCCTCTTGGATGTTTTTTTAAGCAGGGGCAGGACATCATCCTCACCCCCATTTAAATAGGATCTGGCATACTGTGCTGTGTCCGGGGTCTCTGCTGCTACAGAGAGCTCACTGGAGCAGCGACGGAGTACATACAAAAATAGATAACACGTGTTTATATCTATGGATACATAAAGCAGTGGAGCCAGTAAAAGTACCTACACAGTTTGACTAGAGTGAAACGTATCAGCTCCGCTACATAATGTACAAAGCTGAAATACTGTTAATAGGTTAAATTGAAACAACGGTGTGATAACATTATGTTAACGCACATTACTGTCAATGTTGCAAAACGTACTTATTCTTATTATTCACTTCTGCCTTCTTCTCCATCCGAGACGAATGTCGAGACTCTGCCATTTGGTTGTTGAATGTAAAGCATGTTTGCGTAAATTGCAAACGTATTTACGTAATCGATTAGGTCAATTAATCGGGACAGTGCTAGCGACGACACTGCAAAATGTGCTATAAAAGCACACAAAGAATAAATGACCTGTGGAGGCTTTCTGCTCAGCAACAGGGGGGATCTACAGTATTTGTTAGTGAAAATTAACCTGGAAAAAGTGTTCCCTTTGCAGGCACTTACAGCAGTTGTCAAATTGTGCCTCAGAGATGTCAGGGATCAGGGTTATGGCCACTCAGAGTTACATAAGGCAATGAAACTGGCTGCTTCTAGGTGCATTTAAAGGGTATATTAAGTGAAAACATCTGTGTGGGTGGACATTGACTGTGTAGGGGCTGTAATGCTGGTCGTGTAGGAGGCTGTTGCTTTGTAATTATATTTCCAGCAGTTCAGATTTTTCAAGAAAAATTTCATCCTTTTGTAACTGTGTAAAATGTTGCTTTTCATTGTCACATTGTGTGTTTGTGCTAAGAAATTCTTTTGTTTGTAGACGAAACAAGACATTGAGCCCGGAGCCGAAGATGCCTTGGGCTCCGGGAAACTGTAATGAGCGTTTCTCACTTTTTTTCTGCCAGGTTTTGAGACAAACAATGCATTTATTAATTGAGAAAATAATCATCAGATTCACTGATAATGAAAACAATAGTTAGCTGTTTGATTTTGCCTCTTTAGATGTTATTTTCTCTGTCATCATTATACACTAACCCACTGCTTTATAGGTATATTTACCCTTTAGACCCATATAATTTTAAGATGAGATCTGAAATGTTGCTGAATTAGTACAGTATTTTGTTGTTATATTCATCTTTGCAATGCAAGGTGTGTGTTTGTCATTCAGCTTCACACCTACCATTGTGTCACCTGATCATTCAGTGACATTTTCAGTTTCTTTACTGTCGTTGGATTTGAGGAAAATTGTGGATTGCAGCTAATGTGCAGCGTTTACTTACAGTAAGGCTTGTTACACTCTAATCTGATCCAGCGTTCGGTAGCTGCAGGCTCGTGTTTGTGGAGGGGCCAGGGTGCGAATCAATTTGTTGTTGTTTGATTGAACAGTAGAGTCTGGCATTTAGACAGAAGTTACCCTCTAAATGGCTAAAATGAAAAAAGCAGCAAGTCTTTGTGTCCTGAGGACCAGCATTGAGAGCCACAGCTTTAAGCCATGTTTAATGGAATATTACCCTCAGGAACATTTAGTAATCCAATTGAAAGAAGAAAACACTTCCTCGGGCGGCAGTCCACTTTTCTGATCACCTGCTGTGTTGCCAAATAGCCCCAGCTTGCATTTGCTCTTTCTTAAGCGAAGATAAAATATTGTTTTCAAGGCGGCGAAGCTCTCCTCATCCTCCATCTCATTTGACAAAGTGCATTCTAATCACCTTTGTGAAACGTGTCAGCAGCGCTTAATTATGCTAACTTTTAATAATTTGAGCACTTAGTTTTTTCTCTCCTGGAAAGGCTCAGTCGTTCACAGGCGAGGATGGAGCAAGGTTCAACCACTTTGTGAGCTCATGATTGTATGAAGGAGATTAATACATGAGCTCAGGGACTTCTCTTTATTGGAGCCTTTTTTTATACATAACATAACATACATGTCACAGTGGTTTACTGCTGTGTAATGACAAGCCGAGGAAGGTTTACATTCAAAACATATCCGTGTGATGAAAAGCGTTTTTCTCATAATTACAAAATCTCGCCAACCACATTTTCCTTAAGTCAAACTGTGCCAAAAGCTCAAACATTTTAAGAGCACATTTACTGATGAAAGGTTGGCTGAGCACATCTGCTTTTTCACGATGCTACACATTCCCACATACACGTTTACACGAGGGAGCCGCACA
This sequence comes from Chaetodon trifascialis, assembly GCF_039877785.1. Taxonomy (NCBI): domain Eukaryota; kingdom Metazoa; phylum Chordata; class Actinopteri; order Chaetodontiformes; family Chaetodontidae; genus Chaetodon; species Chaetodon trifascialis. The sequence goes on from NC_092060.1 coordinate 22,800,864, forward strand.
GTTCATCCACAGTCTTCTGTTTATCACTGTGACAAGGTTCAGTCTCTGAGGGCCACGAAGTGCGTGCGGAGATTCGCCTCTGGTGCTTGCCAATAGTCTATTCAGCACCAAGTCTAAATTATAACAAATTGTGCACCAGTTCTGCAGTCCCTGTTCTGATTTCAGTGTTTTGAGTCAAGCCTCGAAATTAATTTTCTGCTTTTGGGCTTACATCTAATAATGTGTTAAATAATAACCTCTTTAGACAAGGCTTACACCATTACATCCCATTTATCAGTCCTCAAGCTTCTCTGTGATGCATTTCCTCTAACAGACATTAATGTACTCAATTTGATGTTTGTTTGCATTATGATATGACCTCAGGCAGCCAGATGTAACTGTAGTTTATGTAGAGGGTTGTCCTTATTGAGATAATATCCTCCCATTAGATATGAGGCAGTGCAGATACAATCTATTTTAATATTAATATGTCGTCTGGATCATGACCTCAGTTGATGGGCTTTATATTTGTATCAGGATGCATTTGTTGTTACCTGAATTCTGTCTGCATCATGATGGGGAGCTGGAGAAAGAGTCACCTGCTGTACAGGACCTGGTTCAGTTATCCCAATTACAACATGTGCTGTTACATTATCATGCAGAGTGCAGTGTTTTCCTTCTCCTGATAAGATTTCCAAACAGAACAGAGCGAGTTAATCCGAGGCTTCCTGTAAGTTCATAATTGATTTATTTCATCAGAGTTCAGGTCTCTGCTTGTTAGCCAGCAATCAGTCTTATTCAGCAAACCATCACAGTCATCCTGTTCACATATCATATTAGCATGCACAGTAATATATTCTGTATAAATTGGTTGATTAGCTAACAGTTGTTTGCACACGTTGGCTGATAGTTCTACAACTTGGATTCATTAAGACTTTGTATTGATCTTCAGCAACAACCCGCCTGTATTTTAATATACGCAATGCACTTTGAAGCTGCCTGAGTGTGTGACCTAACTCTCTTTGCTTTGCCTTTTTCAAGCCCAGTAATTACACCATGATTTCGGCATAGCCAGTTCTTCACCTCGGCACCGTCATAGTGCCACATGTGATTATGAGATTTGTGGTATTTTCCAGCCACCTGTCTTCTCACCTGTAACGCCAAGCATATTCCAAAAATGAAACGGGATTCAGACAGAGCACCGGCCATAACAATGCATAATGTAAAAATATTAGGATGTAATTGCATCATTCATTATCTCGATAGAATATGCAGGAAACATATTTTTAATACTCTGTATGAATGAGGCTGCAGATATGCAGAGGAGCTCATTACGTGCAGGTCTGCCTTACTGACCAGCTGAATCACTCCCTGTCTGCAGACCACTGCTCATTTTTCACCTCACTTGACACACACTGCGTAGCACCACTGTAACTGGTGAATTGTTCAGCATCACATTAAGAGAAGAAGCTCATGAGGAAGTCCATGTTCTCAACTTTTCCCAGCACGAATTTTACCTTTTGATTCACCAGAGTTAAGGTCTCCCTGCATCTAAACAGTCTAAACATGGTTAGCATAAACATTAATCACTAACTGCTCTTCTTTTTCTTTTTCTTCATGTTTAGCAACTGCTGAGAATGAGGGACGAGATGAAGGAGCGAGACGTAGAGCTTGAGAGGAGTATAGAAGACAAACAGCAGCTGAAGAACCAAATCCATAACCTCAAGGCAGGACTGCACAACCTGCAGACCACACGCACACAGCAGGTCAGAAGAACACACACACACACACACACACACACACACACACACACACACACACACACACACACACACACACACACACACACACACACATCCAGAGTCAAGGAAAAATGTTGTGTTCTTGCTCTTGTGTGTGTGTTTAAATGGAAATACTGACTCTTTAAAAAAAAAAGTGCCTCATTTGTGGTCTAGTTAGAAAGAAATTACTTCATAATGAGTTTCAGTGCATGACGAATATTGCATATTGGGAAAATGATTCAACACACCACTGCCTGCATTTTAGAGAAGATTCTTGGCCATTTAAAGTGGTGTCTAATGATTTGTCCCTGAATCAACTCCACAGAGCAAATAAAAGATGGAAGTTTGCACTTATAATGAACAAGTAGTGAAGATCTTTGGTGTTCACCGTGACTTTACAAATTTAGAATTGAAGAAGACAGATCATGTGAAGTACCAAAAAGACCAGGTCAGTGTAATGTAACAGATAATTTGAGATTCAGGGTAGACGATAAAGGAACAGGCGAATGTCAAAGGTTGCATATGAAGTCATAATTGTGGTGTGGTTGAATACTGCAGGCAGCAAACACTGTTTGAGAAGCTGCTTTGTGAGAAATGCAACAGACGAGCAGCTGGTCTATCTGTTTGCAGTGCAGCCAGAAAACGATCTGCCTTTTTCCATCATGTCATGACCGCTGCAGACGCATTGTTGAATGATTGAAGCCTTTCAGGGTTACAATCGGCTTTCTCCAATAAACCTATATCTTCATGTCAACAAATAACCTGGTTACCAGGATCAGGGAAATTTGATTTCATGAAAGGATTATAAACTAACACGAGTGAATGTTAAAAGGAAATTACCTGTAAACACACAGCATGCCATTTCTGCCACTACGGGTCTCTCAATCAATACAATAACAAGAGATGCTGTTGGATGACATTGTGAAGCAGCGAGGGATCGTGGGAGTCTTCATTGTTCAACAACCACCACTGCAGATGAAAATGACTAATCGTGTTCCAACACAAGTGAGCAATACAAACAATAAAAAAAAACTATGTGAGTGAGTGGCTAGCTAGTTAGCCAACAAATATAAGGATAAGGAGGATATGATGCCGTGGACAAGCAACGCAGTGAAATGCACCTTTACCTTGAATAAAATTACAGATTTTTATCATAATATAAGTACACAACTCAACAATATATAGCATGAATCTAGTCGTTTTTAGACATTTTAATGCAGAAATGATAGAAACCATAATGTACGTTAAGAGAAATTTCAACTGCTTATAGTTTGCACAGTGAGATTTTTTTCCCTGTGTCAGACACAAATCAAGATACAGCATGAAGCTGTTCCCTGTGTGCTAAAAGGTGTCTGAGGGCACATAAAATCCTTGAAGGAACTTTTGCACCCAAATGAGATTTATTTTACTGTATGTAGCTCTGAAGCAGAAAATGTGATATTATATATCATATCTTGGGAAAATTACCTCCCTATGCTCATTGCCGTCTCTGCCGTGTCTCCCATTTCATTCTTGTAATGCTGCATGTTGACCATAAAGTACATCACAAAAATAAAAGTACATCATAAAATAAGAGATGGGATAAACCGTGTTCTTCCTGCTTACTGGGAGTCGTGAGTAAGTGCTTTAGAAACTTGAATGGGACATAAAGAGTGTGATCTCCTCAAGGTGTCCTTGAGTGAGGGACATAAGTAAACAGCTCTAATGAGGCTGCTCTCAGGCTGACAGGAGAAAAGATGACAAGGACAGTTTGTCTGCATGTGAAGCCATTTGCTACTGTGTGCTGTGAAAGAACTGTGCTTGACTTTTAGGCAGGCGAGATCAAACTGCGTCTTAAAGTACTGAAATTCACTGCTTTTCTTCTCCATAAGAGGTATGCACATTTTTCAGAAAATACTACAAAGATGTCATGTCATTGCAGGTCACCCATTGAAATACAACAAAGATCTTATTTGAGTGCAGGTATGCTCCGCTGCCTCTTGCGTTTCCATTTCAGGCTGGCCTACCGTGGTTCAGCATGGTTACAGGGAATAGAGCTGACATGAGAATGAGCTTCAGGTTCAATCAGCTATGTAATTGGATAATGATAATACTGAAATGGTCCCGTCAAGTGGTGTCTGATGACTCTGGCGGCTTGCTTTCTGCTCTCAGGTCATCTTTTTGATCCTCAGAGCTGTTCGAGTTGGTTTGCTGTGAGCTGATGGGAGCTCGCTCAGCTGCAGATATTTGAATGGTGTGAATTTCTCTTTTCTGTGTGCCCGGCCCTCACAGGCCTCACAGTCCACGACACCTCGGTCCTCTGCAGACCGACCACAATGGCCACCACGCCTGCCATGTGTGTGAGCAGTTTAGTGGGATGGGTTTGTAGAGCTCTTACACTCTAGCTCCACTCAGCTTTTTGTTGCCACCATTTTCCTCCTACTATGGATCTCCTGGCCCGCCGTGGTGATTAGAGATTCATTCATAACTATTATAGATTAATTAATGCCTCCTACACACAACTGTATTCCTCTTTTGTTCATCAACAAAGCAGTATTTTGGTAACACTTTATTTTACCAGTCCCCGATTTTCTAATAATTTTTTCTGGAGGTTTCCTTGAAAGAACGATGTGTGTCAGTGCTAAAATAGTCAATGAAGGCAGGTAAACAATTCAACAGACTGCTTATTGACAACTTTCCATTACATTATAATAAATGGATGTGTACGTGCTTCACAATGGTCTTTTTTTAAGACTATTTTCCCCATTGTCCACATCATATTTACATAGAGTGATGGTTGTCTGTCAAATAAATAATCAAAGAAACACAACTTATCATGATTTAGGGTATAACAAGTGCTTTATTACACAAAAGACATTTTTGAGTTCTCCATTCTTTTTGCCACACTTTTTGCCTCGAGGTGTAGGACTTATATACTGCAGTAAAAAACAAGCCAAAAATGAGAGCAAAATTGAAACTGCTTGGGGTTCAGTTTATTTATTTGTCATCAACCTGCATCTCTTGGAAATTATAAGAACTTTATTCAGAAATTATCGACATGTGAAGTAAAGCATTACCAATATCTCTATTACTTATCACGGTATGTCGGTGATAGACTAGAGTTAAAGAGGATAAGATGGTTTCGCAGGGACAGTAGATTCTGGTTCAGCTTCTGTAGTTCTTCGCTGGGGAAGATTTCTTTTCACTTTGTCCTGATCTCTGGAGGATTATTTCTCCATATAAGCAGGGCTGTACAGCAGCAGAGTTACTTCATCATCTGGACCTCAGTGAGCATATTGTCCTCAGGTGACATTAAGGAGATGACAGCTCCTTTTGTCCAGCTATTTCTGGACAATCCCATGAGACAGCTGTACGACTACACGCTGTTTATGTCACTGGAGAACACACCAATGTCCTCCCTCTGGATTTCAGGGGTTTTCACATTACTGCAAACAATGACATTTCGTGCATCATTATTCTGTCGGCGCTCTGGGTGCTAAACACAGCTCCGAAACTTCATATTTGTTAAACATTGCATCCATTGACTGATCTTTGCGAGCCCTGTCAGTAGCTGTAACAAAGATGGACCACAGGTCAGTTCACCAGGTGATCAGACGCAGGGATGTAGCTGCCAACAAACTTACAGCACTTTAAGCTATAGATCATTAGCTGTGACTGACCTCAAAGTCTAAATAATGCAGTGACATGTTGGTACTTGTTTAAATTCCCTTTCCCTTGGAAACTGCCATGAGCCCTTTGTCACTGTGAGACCAACAAGTAGCAACATGAGCAGCATTGGTCAACAGAGGCAAGAGCAGTATGTTGTGCTTCAGCTGCAGCTTGTCGAACCACAGCTTCATCACGCTCCCCCACCCCTCTTTCCCCGGCAAGTACAAGAACCACCATGACACATGTACAGCACACACAACCACTCCTTCAACGTGTTGCATTACCCAAGCTATGCATTGCCCACAACCATCCCTCTCCAGTCAGCCCCAACATACAGCACAAGCCCAGTGAATTGGACCACAGCCCTCTCGACTTAGCCACAGCCACTGCAAAGGTTTACAAGTTCCCCTCCTCCTGATCGGTCTCAGCCATTGGAAATGACCCGAAGAAGGATGAAGTCTTTGAAGATGTGTCCCCTCTTAACAGAGGTCCAACGATTAAGAGTCTGTCACCACCAACAAGGAGTGTGATTAAAGTAAGTGCTCATAAATAGAGTTTGAAAATGGAAACTCATTGGGATGAACCTACATAAAATCATCAAGTTATCAATTAAATTAAAATGAGTGGGGCAGCTGAAGTATTCAAATACTGCAAAAACAAGGATATGCTGCTTCAGTGATTAATTTAGAGCCAAGACGAGGAATTCAGTACAAATGGGGATATTACACAGGGTTTAAAATGATTAGTACCTCTTAAGTGTGAGTATATGTACGATGGCCTGAATGGAAATATAGATATTTATCTCGATAAATATTGTAAATTGCCTTTTTTTTCTAGACAAACCATTAGAGAAACCTTTAAAATATTCATTTCCTTCTATTGTTATCAATTTTGGACTAGGGTAGGGCTTCATGCTGTGGTTCCATTGTGTTTTTCAACTAATAAGTCCCAGATGTAGTCTGCAGACATCAATCAGGAAAAAGTGATTTATTTTTGGTATGCCTTGGTTAGGCGTTTTAGGCTCATTTTACAGGGATAGGAAGGGGTTAAATTGTGTTAAAATCCAGGGCAGTTGTTCCCGACATGTGAGCATTTCTTCACTGACACCTATTTCATCATCTCATCGAATTAATTCTATCCAACAAGCACAAAGAAACTAACAGGCAGTTTCATCTTTGCACATAATGGGTGGAGAAATACACTGAGCAAATGTCCATGCCCGAAGACATATGGAATGTTAACACATCGTATGGGGCCTCAGCTCGTCTCATACAATGTGACAGGATAGTTCAGTGTTTACATTGGATGGTAGATTACATATCAAACCATGAAAACATTCATTCACTGTGTGAATTCATCCAGGATTGTTGCTGTCAGCGCTGCATTATTTCCTAATGCTGTGGATCTGTTTAATAATGTAGCCACCATATCAGTCCCACAGTCTCCTAAATCCGCTCTCGAGATGTCATCTTTCATCATACACCTGTCAGCCCTGTTGTCATGTTATCGCCGCCTTAAGCCATGAAAGAGAAGCTGCTGTAATCATTTTAAACAGTATGTCAGGGTGCCATCTTAAACAGCATTTTCTACTCTAATGTATTTAAGGTATTGTTTGAGGTCATATGTGACTTTCCTTGAGAACTGCAGAGCAGAGGATCAATTACTTTGATTGCTATTCTGGGACTAGAAACTATTTGACTTTTCTTTGTCTGACTTTGTCTCCAAAACTTGGATAGAAAAGTCCCTCAGAAGCAGGCCTTTGTTCATGCTGCTGCTGCTCATGTTTATACGTATGTGTCAGTGTGTGCGCATGAGAGAGTCAGACAGGGATGAGAGTGAGTTTTGGTGTGTCTGATTGCATTAGTGGGTGACTTGTCTCTCATTGACGTTTCCTCTCATTTTTCTAATTGAGTCTAGCTGGAGACGTTAAAGCGAGATGACAGAGGGAGCGAACAGAGTGCTAATCAAGTCAGTGTAAGTGGGGGAAAAACCTGAGCCCTTCATACTCTCCATACACTAAATGTTTGTCGTCTCCCCCTTTTTTGTTTTTTTTTACTTCTTTCTTCCCCTTTCCTCTCCTCCCTAACTCTTCCACTGACATGACGTATCATTACAGGCCAATCATCACAGGGGCTGCACTTGTCACTTGAATAAATCTCCCAGACACAACTGGGTTAGGAAATGAAGGACCTGTGCTGCAGCATACACAGACACATATACAGGAACTCAAATACATACATGCACACGCTCACGTCAGACAAGAACTGGAAGACAAGGCCACTGTGTCCTGATTAGACTAGGCCACCTTGCATCCCCGACACACATGATGTGTTTTTCTGCCACATACACCGTCCTCACTTCTGTGTATCAGGTAGCTGCTTCACAGAATAGTCGACTATCAAAACCACCAGTCGACTCTGTGCATCATTATAGATTAATCGTTTATCTGTGGTTTAAGCATGGTGCAGTAATAAGGAAGTGGTAAGTGGTAAGTCACAGCTGCCATACGAGACATTAACACTGCGCAGCCAATCATGGCACATCTTATTTCATGATCATGCGCAAGTTCATCGGGGAGGCGGGTGAAGCATCTGCCAGTCATGGCAACAAAAGCGTTGTGTGTGATGCTGGGACCTTTTTGACCAGAAGTGAGTTTTTGGGTGAAAAAATATGATATATCTCCTATGATTAATCGACTTCTTGGCTACTTTTTGAGAGTTGTTGATGACCACTAGAATGCAGATCGTGAATGCCGCAGTATCAGACTGAAAGTAAACAATAACTTGATCATCAGCGTCGTTGGTACTTTCTCTCTCTTATTTTGTTTTGCCCCTTTGATTTAAACCAGTTCTCCTGCTGCTGGCTTCATCCTTTAGCTTCTTCATGTTTCGCTCATTGTCTTGTCCTTCTTTTTATCTAGAATATTGTGTGTTTATGTTCTATTTTTGCATTTGCTTACAGTGCAGTCCATTTGCATGCATATTAATAATTTCATTGCCATGTAAACTGATGTACACCCTCAAATGTGACACACTTACTACCCAGAGCCCTATTTAGATTCATCACTCCCATCAGTGTTAGAGGTGCTGCAGTATTTCGGTCTTTCAACTGTGTTTTGTGATCTATGGAGTTTGACACTAAAGGTTTTTGGGGGGTTTTTTCCGTGTGTGTCCTCAGGACGTCACAGCATCATCTGTGGTGTCCTGCAGTCAGGAGAGGCAAGGACTACCAGAGAAAAATCCTCCCAGTCCTGTTCACTCCGAGAGGGATGCACTGCTAGTCGGTAAGCTCTGTGGCACCAATGCAACTACAGCACAGCCATGTAGTTTTTGACAGTGATGGAAATCCTCCACAATATGATGCATAAAACACAAATTACATCTAAGAGGCATGCATGGACAGTTTAAATTGGCATGTTGCTTTGGCCATTCTGTGAACATCCTGACAGTTTCACATTTTTTTTCACTTGGTTTGAGACTTTAAACTCTGGTAGATGCTGCAGGGTGCCTTTGAAAACCACAATTTTTGTTGTTTCATTGTCATTTATTCAAAGTGCAGTCAGTAGTTTTACCCATGATAGCGGCTTGGCTGTAGGGATTGTCAGTTGGTCCACTGCTTTGATCTAGGCTGAACAGCTATCAGATGGATTGGCATGACGTTTGGTGCAGATATTCATGGCGCCAAGAGAATGAATGATAAAGACTTTGGTAATTGTCTGAATTTTCCTCTAGCGCCATCATCAGGTCAAAATTTCACTTTGTCTAATACTTTGGTTTAAAACCAAATACCTGCATATGTAATGAGATTTCAATTCTTCATGCTAACATGCTAAACTAATGTAGTTAACATTGTAAACATTATAGGTGGAAGGCATAATAAGTATATGTGAATAATCTTTACATACCGTGAATATTAGGCCATTGTGCCACCAAAACCCCAACAGGTGGCGTACAAAATAACAGGAACGCCTTCGAATATAAAGAGATCAATAACACAGTGCTAAAAATTAATAATGTGGCTGCTAAACTGGATTGCATTTTATTGTAATGTGTTGTTCGATTCTTTGTTTTTATTTTCCATCCCTTGTACAACACAACCACAACATGTGCTACCAATACCACCTCTACCACAGTTGGATTTTTCTGATTTGCTTCAGTCGCTTTGAGGTAATAACTATGCATAATTACATAGCCATCAGAGCGAGAGAGGAGGAAGATATGAGGAGAGAAAGAGCCCACTTTACTCATTAGATTACATAACACAATGTGACTTTATGATAATGGAAAATATGGCCAACATCTATCTCCCATGTGTATAATAAACTACATTATTTATAGAAGTAAACAAAGCCTTGTCCTATTTTGCTGCTTGATGTTTTCCGCCACGCTGCATTTTCACATGTTAATTGTCAAGGACATCCTTTGGCTCAAAGCATGAAAGATAAAACTTGCTGCATCTTGTTAGGGATTAGAAAGGAAATAGACATTGTGCTGGAGTTTATCAAATGATAGCAGCTTCTCAATCTTTCCATGTGGGGCCAGTTCTGCTGTTCTTCCAGTACCTGCATCTTATAGCGGAGTGGCTGTGTGATTGGCTTACAGGTAGTTAGGTAGTCAATGGTGTTTGTCCTCCATTCATGCCCAGTCTTGCTCTTTGCTACAGCGAAAAAGGAGCATGGTTAAAGATTCTTGCACCTTGTCATCAGTAACAATATAATTTTACACACCAAGATAATAATAATATGTATAAATGTACAATTTTAGAAACACTGAGGTCAGATTTTTGCCTGGCTGCCAACCATACTTTATAAAATGTCCATAATATTAAAAGAGAAAACAGATTAAAAAAAAGAACTTAAACTGAAAGAATTTATTTATTTGTTTAACCATAGAAATACATTTTATTTCCCAGCCTATTCTACACTGACTGGTAGACAAATGTAAGTTGGTGGAGAAACTTTTTTACCTGAAAAAATCAGCTTTACATGTGTTATACTGTATTTCCTGAAATAGTGAGCAGGGCCTTTATTTACCTCAAAAGCAGAAGGTAACAATATATTTCTAATTCCCTCTGTTTGATAAATATAACTGGTCATATCTTAGGACAAAGTTTTGATCTGCTCCCATTTGCCTGGGTAAAGTTATTATAAGCCATTATTTGGGACCGGCCTTTATTTGCTCTTTTTAGTCTACCCCCAGCTATTATTGGAGACCCGACTTTTATTTGACTTGATCGTTTCATATAAATTTCTCCTCATGTCATCAAACTCCTTCAACTTTAAATAAATACTATCAAGCATATAACCATCATGTCCTCAATGGTAGCTTGATGTGGGAATGCTGAAACCAAGCCATAAGGACATGATATGATACAAAAAGCTTCATAATTATAACTGTCTGAAATATTATAGTGCCTTGAACTTGGCACAGTTAACAATATAATGTGATGTTTTATTTAAGTAGGTCATCAGTTTGTGTTGACATGAAGTCTACTTTTTATTTATTTATTTTTATCCTCTTGTTGTCCTCGTCCTGGTTAGATCATCTCGAGACCCACCACCCAAAGCTCACCTGATTTCTTGCCTCATGGTGCTATGAGGAGGAGGATTATTTCTCTCCTGGCCCCAGCAGAGAGTCGAGAGCAGATGGTTTGGTTGAGCTTGTGGAGAGTTTCAATAGTAGACTGCTTTGATGAGAGCTAACAGCATCAAAGCGTCATCAAACACTCCCTCTAATCTGGAGCCACAATATACAAGAGGCTCTTCACAGTGTTGAGAAGAGCTGCTTGATGCATCTTTGCTTGTTCTTCAGTCAGACAAGGGGAACTAGAGCAACACAAACTGATTTCTTGAGTATTCTATTGTGGTTAAAAGTCATGTTGTCATGTGACAGAAACTCAAAGGCTGGAGCAAAGTGACAGGGTAAGTCTTTACATTTTGACAGTTTAATTAACATGTCTGCGTGACCTATTTGTTTATCCTCAGGGATCATTTCAACCTTCCTGAATGTCCACCCGTTCGGAGCCAGCATCGAGTACATCTGTTCCTACCTGCAGCGTTTGGACTCCAAGGTAACAGGCACACACACACACACACACACACACACACACACACACACACACACACAAACAAACATACACGTACACACAGCCGAGACATACTGACATAGATTAAATTTCCCTGCAGGGCCAACATATGGGCCTGCTGTATGCCAGGGTCCTGCTGTGCCATTTTAGTCTCCTGGCACACAAAGAAGCCTGAGGTGCAGGCGAGAGCCATCAGTTACCCTGAGATTTATTTATTTATTTACCTTTATTTATTTCAGTAAAGGTTGGTGAACACACACGTCAATTTAAAGCTGCACTGCTCCACACTCGTTCCTGTACTTACCAGAGGTGTATATAAGCAAACAGCCTTTAAGCTAAAAACTAGTGCTGTCAGGTGATTAAAAAAATTAATCTAATTAATTACAGGATTTGTAATTAATTAATCTAATTAATCGCATTTTAATCTCATATCTGCTAAAAGTCCCCAAATAAAGAATTTGAATTCTAGGACATTACAATTCACTAACATTCACATTACAGCTGGTGAATTCTTTTCATCACTGTAGTTCTCGACGGTAGCTGGAAATTAGAGTCAGATGACGCTATCTGAAACGCCTCTTTTAGGCCCTCGTCTTCCACGATTGAAATCGGCCTGCAATCAGCAGCAACCCACTTTGCGATTGAGGTCGTCAGTTTTTCTGTCGTGGCTTTGCTCAGCAAGTGTGGGTTGGCGGAGTGAGCTCACGGTAGCACTAGCGGCACTAGCAGCAACTACATGTTTAGCGTTTAAATGATAATCTGCTACGGTGATACAGTAGGAAAATTCTTTTTTACACAAGGTACAAATCACTGTGTTCTTCTTAATAGTCCCGTCTTTGTTCTTTTTATAAATAAACTTGCCGTTCAAAGGTCCAAGTAGGCTTGCCTCGCTCTCCGGTGTCGCATCCATGTCTGTTGTCACCCTGCTTTTGACTAGTGGCGCAGGTAGGATGCGACCTGCCACTGCAGCCTACGGGTCACTCAAAGGGCCAAATTTAAAATGCTTGCGCATTGACTTGCCACTCATGATTAATTGTGTTAATTTTTATAGCGCGTTAATTTGCAGCGTAATTAATTAATCTAATTAACGCGTTAAACTGACAGCCCTACTAAAAACAGTAAAGCGCGCTCAGACAGTCAGTGACGCTCATCCTTACTTTCACCAGGTTAGTTGTGTACTTTGGAGTAAAGCTTGACTGATGCTCCATAGGTGTCATTTTTACATAATTATCTGATATTGAAGCCTGACACAGCAGACAGAAAACTGAGGTGCTGAGGTTAGGGGCCATCGCAAAAGTGCTTTCAAATGGCCAAAATGGCTTTTGCTCAAAGTTATAGAAAATTTCAAGCTATATCTTGTTTCATCTGGACTTCCACTGCATGCACAGTGTCCTTTTTAGCATGACACACAGAGGCCCAGGAGCTGTTGTGGCTGTTGTTTTTAAAGGACTCTTAAGACAAGCAGTCATGTGAGCATGTTGCACCTCCACCAGTTTTTAAAGAAAATCATGCAATATGCAAGCCCAGTGCTGCAATGCTGACCTTTATGTTTTTCACTAACCTGTTGTTCTCCACCCAAAACAGGAATAGTTCCACAGTTTGTTTTTTTTTTAGATAAACATAGACAGATATAGATATTAGCTTTGCATTACACCTGCAGTATTTTTTCTTCTGCTGACCTTACCTGTGGTCCAGATCTTGTTTGTCTCTACCTTTTAGGCCTGAGCTGCTCCTACTTTGTTACAGTAAGAACCTCAATATACAGCAAGTCTGTCTTTGCACTGCCAGAGCCTCTCTGTCTCTGTTCTGTTGCAGTTACCGTTATCTAATTTTATCACACGTCCCCATTTGCGTAACTTATTGATAAATATATTCATGTTCTGTGTCCGTCTGCTGCTGCTGCTGCTGCAAATTTGGGCTGTTAGTCAGCCTGATTTCTCTTCATGTTTGAGCTCATTGCTGGTTTATAACTGAGCTGAGCTTTGTCATCACCATCCACCCCCCCACCCCCCCCTTAGAAAGTTATCATTATCACTTGAGTTATAGATTCTAAATATATCTGGTATTTAACCAGAAACATTGCCACTCATTTTTAGGGAGCAGAACATGTTGTTGCTAAGCTAAGCTAACCATCTCCTGGCTTGTGTGTCATATTCACCGTACAGGCAAGAACTAAGTGCATCTCCCAAAATGTCAAACTGTCACTTTAAATGTGTATAGGTGTGTGTTTGGCATGCTTTATACAGGACTGTGTGTGTGCTTTTGCTAAAGTCTCTGTGCAGCTGTTTGCCTGTGTATCTGTTGTTTCAACACTGACTGTGCACATCAAGCGGCCCACAGAGTTTTGTCAATACCGCTGGCTGGACTCCTCAACAACAAGCCCAATCCTCTCTGCTTATCTGCCGACTCCACACTCACACGGCTCCATTGTCTGTAATGACACACTGTCCTATCTCCATGATGGACCTTAATGCATCCTGACATCAGCACCGGGCTTGAACAACCTAGTTATTAATGCAAGACACTGTGGGTTGTCTACAGCAGCCCTTACAGTGGATTTCTGTCTCCACTGTCACCTTCGCCTTTGTGATTCTTCCTCAGCCCACCGGGTGGTATAAATCCTGTCATGTAGCTCATATTGTGTTGATCCTAGCCCGATTCATGAGGTTTAAGTGAAGGTGTGAGAACAGTGTGAGCATAATGAAAATGAAGAGCAGAGGTGTGAAAAGTGGAGGTGGGAGAATGTCTGTTTATGTGCGTGCATGAGGAGTTGACTCTTGCCAGTGTTATGTTCGCGTTTCTGCAGATCGACCCCGGCGAGGTGGAGGCTCTTCTTTCTCGGCTGCCCTGCACCTTCAGACGGGAGCTGAGCGGTGTCGGAGCCAGTCTGGAGAAACGCTGGAACTTCTGCGGCTTCCAGGGCCTCGAGAGCACGTCATAGAGTCACGTCTGGGACGCGACAGGTAGACGAGGCCACACAGGCACGTGGAGGCAACTCTGGAAATGTGGAGGGAGCCCAAACTAATGGAGGCACTGCGCCCCATCTGACCATGCAAGAGCACAAATTATCCTCAGATCTCATATCAGGAAGGTGTTCTGTGTTGGTGGCAGAGTGATAAACATACAGCTTTTCGAGATGGCAAATTAATTGGCAGCATTTCTATGGTGATCAAGAGGTGGATGCATCTCTATGGTGATAGCCGCGTCATCTCCCACTCTCACTCTCACCTCTCTTTTCTTTTCCCTCATGGGATTCAACCCTTCAGAGCGCCAATCTCGGCAGAGTCATGGGACCGGTTATATTTTTATACTCGAGCCCACAGTTGGCTCAGCGTGCTCTCAGACCAGGACTAAAGGGCTACACTGGAAGGTCATCAGGGTCTACTTTCAACCTCAAAACTCTCCGGCTTCCTTTTTCTGCCTCGTTCTTGATTTTGTACGATCATGTAAAATAAATTCTTATATTTCCTTCTACTTTCCGTGCAGGCTATTAACAGTGCACTCTAGACGGATGCAGCCATCAGGTCGATTTGTAGTCATTTTCACATCTCTCAGTGTTGAATTATGCTCTTATTTGGTGCCACATAATTGCACTGTCGCTTCTTAAATTGACAATGAACAGCAGAGAGAGTAATCAATGAGAAGCTGCAAATGCTAAAATGAGGACAGACTTGTTTTTTCGCAGTTGTTGAAT
The DNA here is from genome assembly GCF_039877785.1 of Chaetodon trifascialis. NCBI lineage: Eukaryota > Metazoa > Chordata > Actinopteri > Chaetodontiformes > Chaetodontidae > Chaetodon > Chaetodon trifascialis. Next base: position 22,816,050 of record NC_092060.1, read on the forward strand.
TTCTTGCCAGAAGTGTTTCTAATCTGGTAATTTGACTCCGGTCATACCAGTGATTTTCTTATCATTATAAATCAAGAAAAGGATCCATATTAGCTATTAGAGGACATTCACACGGTGCCTTCCAGGTCTGCCTCATTTTACAAAGACAGACTGTTTTTGTTGTGCAGTTTAATTCCAAATTATTGAATGTGAATGACAACAAAGTCTTTTCTTCTGCGGCGCTCATGATTATTTTTTCAGGCACGTAGCCGCAGATGATAATTGTGTTCGCTGCTTCATTGTAGCACAATGTGAAAAGGAGCTTCCTTTTGTTTGTCAGGGGGCTCAAACAAACAGTTGGCTGTTTTGTTCCTGCAAATGTATTCAAGGCACTCGGTACAGACAGTTGACACATGCCAGGAAAGCAGTGCTGATGAAGTAGTTGTTGGATTAATGGTGGAATAACAAATTGGAGCACAGCAAAGGCAGTTAAATGAATTTCGGCGTTTGTTGGTTTCATGGCAAGAAACAGATGAAGATCATGTGACATCTTAAGGTGGTGAAAACTGTTCATGTTTGTCCGATCTTAACTTTGTTATCCCAGTTTCTGTCAGTGGATGATGAATCTGGTGAGCACACATCTATTAAGCCTGACCTCAAACCATCCTGAAGATGAGTCTCTACTGCCATCTGTTGGACAAATGTAACACTCAGAGCTTCACAGTCTGTTCCCTGGCCTCAGTAAAGGATGGTGCTGATGCTGTGAGATGACATTTGAGCAGATGTTGTCACCTCCAGTATCAATGACAGGTGGTGCTTTGAGTTGTTTTACCTTGACAGTTAAGTATAATGAAAAATGTTCATTCAGATCCTTTTTAAGACCTTTGTTTATTTAACAGTTTGATTTAATACCAACAATTCAATGCACACATCCAATTAGCTTTACTAGCAACATTAGTATGTTCAGTGTGTCTGGAACATCAACATGAGGAGACACTTCACTCTGCATGTTTTCATCTATGAGACACAGGGATGGGAACCGATAAGATTTTATTGGTATCAATGCCCTTATTGATTTTTATCGGTCCAGTTCCCTATAGATTCCCTTACTGATTCCCGGTCAATTTTCTGTGTGGAAAGAAGTCGGCCTACACAGGTTTTTATCATCAGTGCAACTATTTTATTGTCTGAGTCTGAACACAGTGTAGAAACACAGTTGAAAAACATCTACTAAGCCTTTGCGGTGCTCATATTAACATAGAATATTTATCTTCAGTAACGGACATGCTGCCTGGTTTGGAGGCAGAAGCACTCGTACATGGGGTCAGACACATGGTATTCCTGGACGCTAAGCCCATGTTGTGTTGAAATATGTTTCAGCATGTTGCTCCTGTTTCCACCCTTACTTAAAATGATCAACTTACAGGCGTGACAGCACACTTTGTTGTCATATTTCTTCATGAAATGAAGCCACGCTTTGGACAGTTTCTTCCTCTCCATGCCTTCATGTTGCAGGTTTCCAGCAGCGTAGACGCATGAGTTTGACAACATCGATAAAAGGAACTGATGAGCTCGGAGGCACAAGATCCTGATGGATCAGACAATTTGAAACTGGATCTTGATTCCCATCCATAGTGAGAAATGACTTCTCTCTCAGTTGAATGATTTGTAATGGTCACCACATCCCAACCCCCATCAACATCACACTTTAAACCCAAGTAGGACACAAGCAGCTCTCTAATAAGGAACATTACACCTTAATTAAATGAATGATTAACATTTTCTTTTAAATATAAAAAAATGTCTCTGACATTAACTCGTGCACCTGTCAGTGAACAGCTTAAGACAGATGTGTGTGTGTCTCTGTGAAAGAAGCAGTAAAACAGCAGAAACTCAGTACAATAAAGATGTGGGAATGCTACATATTAAAGTCAGCTACACTGATGCTAAATGTGTGGTGAACGATGAGACAGCAAACGAGGGATGTAAATGGTCGTTCCAGTCGCCCGCAGAGCGCTTGTATTGAAATCTTGCGGACCAAATGCATTTCGTGTAGTTAGTAACACAATCATTGAGTTCGAGTCTGTTTCCCTTCCAAGCGGAGAAAATGAATGTTTTCACAAGGCTGTGTTGGCCTACATGTGCTGGGCGTCCATGATGTCCAGATACTTGGCGTCGATTATTCTGGGAAGCAGGCTGGTCCTGAGATGAAACACAGACAGTTACCAGATGACCGTGTGCAGTAACACAGAGACAGTCCTTCAGACAAACATCAACTCTGACGGTTTTTGAGCTGCATTACAGAAGTCTTTCAAACCTCACGCCCCCAGTTTGAAAAGCTTTGTGTTAATAATTTGCAGTCTGCAAGCCCAAGCTGAGATAAATCTGGTGGTATCACCGAGGTTATTCTCTCAGACTTTAGAAAGCTCCTTCCAGAGCCACAGAGGACCTGATCCAGTGTGACTACTGAACTGATCTTCATGTGTAAAATCAGTGGAGTTCCCATTTGAAAAGAGCTCAGCATGAGTCTAATCTTGGACTAATGTCAATTCTGCGCAGATACGGTAGCGCTACGTCGGTTCTCATGGTCCCACTCTGCCGCCTGTTGGCGTGGGTCAACTTACCTGACAGGGACCAGCAGGATCATCAGAAGGGGGAAGACCATCTTCATGTAGGGCAGAGGATACATCCCAAACGCACACAGGATGATCAGCTGGATCATCTGCAGCCCTGTGAAGTAGTGGACCTTCCTCTGAGGCACACGGCGAATGTAGTGGGTGGGAGGATAGGAGGTCTGGACGGAGAAGCGTGACGTGGTTAAAAAGCTGTTTTAAGTGATGTTTGCTTCATATTCATAGAACATGTAGAAGAAGAGACTCACTCAGCAAATAATGTAACAAAACAGGTGAAAGTAAAGCTATAATAATGGATAAAGGTAACATAAAATACATAACTGAGTAGATCGACTAAAGCCAATTACAGTCACAGCAAACATCTATTTGTTGCAGCATAAATGAAAAATTCTGTGGAAAAACTTGTAAGTTGTGTTTCAGTTATCCTAACAGCAGAGGAATCTATCGTATGATAACGAGAAACTGTTCACCAGACTTTTTCAAACCTCTACCACCGGGTGTCATTTGGGGCTGCCAGCATGAGAAGTTTTAATGGATAAACAGGAAAGACAAAGAGGTACAAACAACTATAGCAAACAGGCCGACCAATCAAAGCACAGTGTCCTGCCTGCTCACCTGTTCCTTCAGCAGCAGGGCCATGCGGTCCACCATCTGGTTCCCATCAAGCGAAGTGGCTGCGATGTAGAGGAAGAGGCCGTAGAGGACGGGCTTGGGGATCCACTGCAGAGGAATTGGCAGCATGAACGCAGACAGGCCGATCAGGATGTTGGCCGCCAGCGAGGTCAGACGCGTCTCCTTCACACTGACAATACTGTTTGACACAAAGGCAGAGAAGAGCACTTTAAACACACCTTCTCTGAGCAGACAACAACACTTTTATTCTTAATTCGTAACTACCGTAGAGTGACGGTTGGCTTGTGACGGCCTAACATAAAGCGACAGCTATTTCCTACACCTGATTACAGGTTATGACCTGAATGCGGATGTGACTGTCAACCCCTGTTTCATTTAAAGCATGGGTTGAGGCCCTAAACAGGTGAAAATATCTGGTATTTCACGAAACAAAAGTTAGAAATAAGTCAGAGAAATGTCTGTTTACTCCACTGTTTGATTGATATGATCAATATTTGAACCTACAAACACGGCTGAAGTTTTCAGTCAGTGACAGGCCGGATGTCTTTCAGAGCACCGCCTGGCTTCTGTCCTTGTTCTAACTTTACTCACGTCGTGTAGAGGTGTCCGTTCTCTACGTGCTGTTCCACTTTGGCCAGCTGACGGGCGTGCAGGGAGGAATGTGGGAAGGCAGCGTGCATCCATGGCAGCCCCAGACAGGACATGAGGATGTTGATGAAGCCAGTCAGCATTAAGTCCCAGTGGAATGCCGTGCCTTTTAGCAACCTGTTACAGACGTTCACACACACACACACACACACACACACACACACACACACACACACACACACACACACACACACACACACACACACACACACACACACACACACACGCGTCAATGAAAGACTGCGGCGGTGTTTCTGTTCATTTCATGAGCAGCTTCTGGACGTGTTTGTCGATAAAAACAAAGGCACAATACGACCTCTTTGTACGACAAATGAGAAATGCCGTGGAGGAATTGCTTCGTCTTACTTGTGTTCTGGTACGTGCGTGAGTGAGATGACGATGTTCTGATCGATGAAGATGAGCAGCGCGAGGAGGAAACCCAGCCCGACCGCGCTCAGTGTGTTCATTCCTGACAGCTTTTCGAATGGAGGGAAGTTGAAGACGGGGCCATCGTGGATGCTGAACACAGGAACTAATGGGAACATGAGATTTATAGAAAATAGCCAATTGAATATGAACGCAGCAAGGTGAAAAATGACACCATTACATAATAAAAGAAATGCCTGAACAGTGAACTTTACTGCGGCGAAGGTTTGTTTTATAAGCAACATTCAAGTGTCTTTGACCCACATTGATTCAGGACCCACGCTGTGTTGAAAGCTCGCTAGAAGCAAATATTTTTCTTTTCCTCCCCTCCAACAGAAGATTTATGAACAGTGAAAGTTGTTCTGTGCCAAGGTTGTGACTTTAAGTCTCAAAGGTAATCTTCTATCACTTCTTTTATTCGAGGGATCTGTACTCACGCTGTATGTCAAGGAAAAGGTAGGAGCCAATGAAGGAGAATATCACCACAGAGATCGGCAAAGCGCAGTCAGACACCACCTCTCTGATTTTGCCATTCAGATACGGGCTGCAGGGGAAAGGAGCGAAACATGCGTCAACATCGTGCAACCCTGGTGTAATACATTCAACAGGTTTTACTACTCTGTTTACAGTCGTTACTCCTTTAGCTTGAAAAATAATCCGTGTCGAGTACTGAGAGTTTTCCGCTCAGGGGAAGGAACGACGGCGTCCCGGGAGTCAGATGTGGAAATACAGTCACATTTATCTGCCTCGTGTATTACACTATTATACCTGAAGGGCGAGAATCACTGCTGATGATTTGTAACCATGTGCTCGACTCCTGGGATGTAAGCTTTCCCTCTTTCACACATCCGCCTGACTTCATACATACATGTGAGGCAATGTGCAGCAACTACATGCAGAGGTGGAAAGTCACTGCTTACATTTACATGCATTATATGCTTGAGTGCAGATTTGAGGTATTTAATATTTCCATTTAATGCTGCTTCATGTTTAAACTCTGGTGGGAAACATGCTCACATCATTTATTTAAGCGAAAGCAGCGATGCAACAAAGCAAATTATACTCCCGTAAATGCAGACTTATATTTATGGATATTATAGGATTGGATTACTGTTGCTGCAACATGTGAGTAGTGTTTGATGTTGTAGCTGTTCAGGTGGAGCTTATTCTGGAGATTTTACACACTGCTGGGTGGTTTAATTCACTGTATAACAATGCATCATATTTCATGAACTCATAACAGGTTTTTAAATTTTAATCTGCAAAGTAACTACAGCTTTCAAATTAATGTAGAGGAGTAAAAAGTACAAAATCTGCTCCTAAATGTAGAACTATGAAGTAGCAGGAAATTAAAATACAACATTAAAACGCTGCTTACATGTTAATGGATAAGCAGTAATATACATTCACTCATGAGTATTTTTATTTTAGACAGTAAATGTTCCCATTTCATTCTCCCTCAGTAGTCAGACAAAGCATCTGAAGCATTTCTATTCTGTTTGTTCCAATTCTTTGTTGAAACTGGCTTCAAATGGGAATATTCTAGTTGTTATTTTTTCATACGCATTTCCCCAAACTTAAGCCTGGCATTTTCAAATGTGGGTTTGAATTATGTTCGGCTGCACAGCATGAGTTCGTAACGACTGAGCAGGTCACCTGTTGCTGTTAATCCTGATAACACGACATTCAGTTTATGCTGTGTTATTGTAGCGTGCACTTCAAAGGGCCGTGCTGCAACATGCTGAATATATTTGTATATGCTGATAATAAGATGATAAGATTTTGAGTTTATATGGTCCAGTCGGTGGACGTACCTCCTCTTGATGAGGTAGAGGGTGTAACCCAGCCACAGAGTCCCCAGCATGAGCAGCAGACAGAGGACGGGCCTTTCTCTCGTGCACACCACCAGAGACTCCGGCAGGAAGATCGGCGCATGTCCTTCTGCATGTCCCATCGGTGGCACTGTCCCATTGTGGTCCCTGAGCGTGGTCCCCGTCTGGTTCTTCGCCTTCTCTAGAATCTCATTAATTTGCTGAAGCACCAGCGTGCTGTTTGTGGTGGCCAGTGTGGGCCCGTAGTAGTAGTGCTCAAAAACTAGGCAGTGTGGGCGACAGAAGAAAGAAACAAGGGATGAGAGTGGGGACGAACATAGAAACCTCAAATTTTTCATGTTATTAGGACATGTTTTGTTATTTCAAGGTACTAATATATTCTTTTATTACAGGAAAGTTTAAAGAGGATGTAGCCTACATCGGCTTGAATGACTGGTTTAAATTTGATGCCTGAGACACAGTCAAAGTACCATCCATCACTATATCTATACTGCTGGATCTGTGCAGAGATGCAGAGGCGGCTGCAGCCTCTTCCAGGGCAACAGGATGGATACAGCCTGACCCGATCAACAGTCTTTCACATGGCTGACGCAGACAAGCAGTCATACTCATGTACACGTCTACAGGTAACTTACAGAGGGGTTACTACACCTACACCAAAAAGGATGGGATGCTGTGTAAAACCTCAATGAAAAAGGAAACTTGCTGATCCTTTTTAACATAAACTCAATTGAAAAGAGCACAAAGGCAATATATTTAGTGCTTGACCTCATCAGCTTCATTGATTTTTGTAAATATATCCTTATTCTAATTATTAATAATAATTAATATAAGAGCTAATATATTAAAACACTCAGTAATTTTTTTTTGTCACGGTTGCAGCAATATGAGTCTGTAAAAACTAGAACTCTCGATATGACTATATTCCTTCTTGTTCTTGACACATTTAATGTATTATGGTGAGTCCTCAAAAAGCCTGAGACCCATTTGGATCTCAGCAAAATAAAATACATTGTATGTCCATTTCACACCACACTGAGCATCTTCATATACAGTATATTTTATCATCTTATTGATATAATTCTGCTTTTATGTTCTCATTCTCGCTATATTTCCAGGCAGTCAAGCAGTGCACTGTATACATGCAGTGCTTAGTTTGGTGTAGCGTAGGAGGATATTACAACAGACTGAGCCGTGAGGTGGAGAGAAAAAAGCTCTAAAGGAATCATAATGCAGTAAACTCATCCATTTATTACCTGTCTTGTGGCAAACAATTGAGAAAAAGATATAAACAGACGCATGTGAAAGACTCATTATGGGTTGTCTGTTTTTCCACCACGCACAGGGGCCCTGCTTTATTTCATGCTTGCGTTCCCCCTAAAGACTCCATGATGGATATGTATATTTAATGGGCTACATTACCTTTAACAAACAATAGGCAGGACGTTCAGATATTCCGCTGCAGTGTTGACAGATTGCTGTGCTGCAGAAGCATTCAGAACACACTCAGTGTCATCTGACCTTGGCTCGACTTACTTTTGACAGTGCCTTTCACTGCGTCTCCGACAAACGCTATAGAGATGAACAATGCAATGACTTCTTCTGTTGAGCTGGGAGATAATGGAAAGGGAGGGGAAAAGCACGGAGTGATCATTCATGTTTTATCAAACTGTGTTTTTTACAGCAGCACAGGCAAAACAGTCCATGCAAGGCTAAATGATGGCTCAGATAGCGAGAGCGTACATTAAACAAAATTAAGAATTATGGCTGAAAACAGGAAGTCATAACAGATGCGTCTTCTCTTATCTTTGACCTCATGGCCACACATTTGGTCACATATATTACAAGTATGAGGCTTCTGTCTGTGATATTTCAGAGTAACAAATGTTGTCTGAGAGTTGTGTGGTGTATTCACCGTTTGAAGAGTTTCATCAGCAGGCTGACATTGAATAAGCCTCCAAGGATGAGGAACAGACTGTTCCATAAACCGATGCAGGCGTAGAAAGCATCGAAGTCGAGGTCATAGTCGTCGCAGATGCCCCTGATGACTGAGAAACATACACACAGGAAGAAACACATAGGTTTAAAAGCATTGTATTTAATTACATTCTCAGTGCAACTTTCAGTGCTGTTTAACTGCTCGTCGTATTGTTTAATATTATACTGCTGGGCAGATCTTAAAAATTGGACGCCAGTTTATAGATTTGTGTCACTTTGTCTTTTTTATTTCTGCTATAAGTTAATGTTTTGACAAAAGCACACAAGTAACAACCAGCTAATACAACTCAGTTCAACCTTAAAGCTGCACTAACCAATTTGGCCACTAGGGTGCAGAAAAACTCCAAACGCAAACTTGTCTGTTTGTTTTATTAATAGTTACCAATATTAATTGGACCGTATTGTGAACCATTTCTACTATTTTCAGCATCAACCTGCTCTATTTAGCTACTTGATGATCTGAAAGTCAGCCCGGGAGCTAACTTGACTACAAATGTGGTTGTTTGTAGCCGACATCAAGCTTGAATTGCAGGGTATTTTCTGCATGATGTTTTTTTCTGTTCCTGCCTGCAGTTGATTAACTCCCCTGTAAAAATTAAAAATCAAAATACGCACCGCTTATGAAGATGGCCAGCGGCGCAGTGGTCAGTGGAATGACAAGGGGCGAGCCAGCAAACAAAGCATAGATCACTCCTCCGATGCTCTGGCCAACAATGGTCTTCTGAACATCTGTCAAAAACAAACAGAAAAACTCCAGTACCTTTGCATGCTCTAGATTAAATAGTTTATAGTGATATAATAGGATGTTGCAGAACATTACAATAAAAAGAGGAGTCCTTACCGATCTCCCCTCTTGTGCTTTCATCATTCAATGAGCCAAAAGCAATAGCAGGCAGCAGAATGGCAATGTAGAGAAAGATAGCGGTGGTAGTGTACTTCAGCAGGCAGCGGTCCTTCCCAGTTATACCTTAATGGATTATTAAAGGGTTATTAAAGATGAAACAACCAGAAGGGTCAAAGCAGAACAAAAACCTTTAGTTATCTTCAAAGTGTAAAACCTTTAAAAAAGAAATTTGTTGATTTTCTTGCGATAACAAAACAGCTAAATGTGCCCACTTAGGAAGCAATGCAGCAAGAAAATGTAAATACCGTCCGTGAAGTCTGAGGGGTAGAGGGGGAGTCTGCGACGGAGGTCTTTATAAACACCTTTACCGGCTTTAAAGAAATCTTTGCACTGTGAAGAAAAAGAAGAGTTTGTTTAGGGCCAGAGGACACTTCAGTCTGTGTGAAAGACAATGTTTGGTCACATCCTGAGTGGATTGTTGTGGTTTGTTGGAGAGCCCATAATGGGACGATACAATTAACTGGTCTTATTTTCTCTGTGAAATATGCATGAATATGTTCAGGGCCGATCGTGATGAGCACAGGGGCAGGAGCATCACATCCAATAAGAAACTGCTGGGACAACAAGGTGATTGTTAGACCTTGTTCCACCTGTAATCACAGACCCAACGTAGCAACAGACGAGGCAACAGCTTGCACTGTACAAGATTTAATCAGGGTAACAATATTGGATCAGGTGTGTGCAGTTGGCGTTTGAGAGTGCTCTGCACCTCTGGTCAATTACAGAAAGGCTCCATGATACATCCAGGTCCTGGTTTTCAAACACCGCTCAAAATTGATAGTCTGATTAGTCTGAAGGCTCATTAGGTGCCAACACACTGCGCATTTGTTTGCATCTTGTGTAGTCAGTCAAGATGTAAACAGGAGAAATACACCAAATGTAATCTAGGGGACGTGAACAAACATGTATTTGTTCAGCCGAGTCGAGTGTCGAGGGGGCTTCAGTTTTCTTGCTGCGCTGACGCAGTGGTCCTGCTGGAGTGATTGCTGGGAGCCCCACTGCAGTGCTAATGGTGGTCTGAACCAAGTGCAAACCCGCTGTGACATCACCCACTGGTCTGTGGACCACTGTTTTGAAGCCTTGAGTTTGGGATTATGGCCATTGCTGTGGCCATTTTGATTTTTTGGAGCCACAAGTGGCCATATTTGGACAAGAGGGTGGAGCTGGGGAGGATACACGCTGCTATGCCTCCTCTATGTGCCAAAAGTCATTCGTTAACTGTATACTGACACATTAAGTCGAAGGACTTTTTTTTTTGCGGCCAGTGGAATCGCCCCCTGCTGGCCATTGGGAAGAATGCAGGTTTAAGGCTTGTCCGCATTGGCTTCACTTTTCAGACCCAGAAGTTACATCCACTTATTCCACTCTCTGTGGTCTGAGGACGACCTTACGTCTAAAAATTGTGACTTTTGTGAGTGAGAGAAGCCGGGAAGTATTTCATAAGCAGAAATATTCGTATATTTGCTGGCTGCATAATGGCTCTTCCAAAACCAGCACAATAATAATATTCAGTGAAGAGACACTTGAGGAACAACATAGCTGACATTCATTATAAAATCAAAGATACGGGCGTACCTGAGTGCCCATCTATGCTTGCTTTTGTATTATACAAGACGTTAAAAGGTTAGTTTGGCAGCAACAAACCTGCTTTTGCATGCTGTTTTTAAACCTTTCGAGACATCAGGTGTAGCCGCAACCTGTTGTTAACTTTGGTCTTTTACAGCCTAAATACATGCTTCCTCCCCAGGCAATATTTGGGTGTTCCCTCGTGTCCAACCTCCTGCCGAGTGCACACATTTCCTCTTAATTTAAACACTGGACATAATGAAGTACTTTATCATTACATGGAGCAGCACACATTCTGCTGCCAGAACCATGGTAGACTTGGCAGCTTTTTCAGTCTGTTGCCCAGCTGCCTCTCATTCCTCGAGCCCGGCTGATAGAGTGTGGAAACAGAATAATCAGATAATCTGGCTCAACGACTTTTCTTTACTGCATCACATCTTTATGTGCCTGGATGGAGTGGGAAAACACGAGGGTGGTCTCCACATGTGGAGAACTCACAGTGAGTAGAGAATATAAACGTTGGTTTTATAAGTAACAACTCCTTATTAGCTAGAGTTATGTTTCCTTATTTTACGTTAGCTTTTAAGGTTAACACTTTTTAGCGTCACCATTTTTCTGTAGCTTTACATTGAGCCCATGTTAGTCAAATGGCCACTTCGTCACTTCAGTGTCTGCTGCTCCACCTGAAGTGCAGCAGAGAGCCAATATGTCACTGTCTGCTTTCACACCTGAAGTGGTTTTCCTTTACGTGGATCTGAGTCCTCCACTTCCTCTACGAGCGCGTTCTCATTGACTATGGAGAGCAGCTGGCGCTGGAGGACCAGCTCCTGCTTGAACTCGTCCTGGGTCTTGGCCTCCAGAAGCTTCTGCCTGAAGGAAATGTCAGAGAACATCGTGGCAAATGTTCGACCGAGTTCAATGGCCGTCTTGGTGCTTTTCTGAAAAGGATGATGAGGAAAGTTAAAGATCTGTTTTGTCAATGTGTTCTTCCACTGATGGCATGTTTTAACCTACATTCTGTCACGTTATGTCACGCTTCATAGATTCGTATATGACTGTCGATCGTTCAGAAATGCTGGCTGGGGGCTTCAAAGTCTCACAGAGACCTTCTTGTAACAGAAAGGTTGAGGATGAAGGGGAAATGGTCAGCAGTCAGATCCAAACCTCAAACCAGAACTATGCTGCCACAGAATGCTCCTGATTAGGGCTGCAAATACTGAATATTTTATTATTGATTAATCTCCCTGTTATTTTCTCAATTGATCATGTGTTCAATAAAATGTCAGAAAACACTGAAAAATGCTCTTCAAATGCTTTTGCAATCATCTTTTTTATTTTTATTGAAGAAAAATCAGCAAATATTCACATTTAGGAAGCTAAAAGCAGTGATTTTTTTAGCAGTTTACCCTAAAAAAAAGCTGCTGATCATTGTTTCAGCTCAACACCTGAGCCAAGTAAGCCACCACATAGAGTGGAAAAGAACTGAGACCTGGACCTTACGGTTCTCGGCGGGGCCAGGATGAGGATGACGTAGCGAGCCTCGCAGCAGTTCTCTCCCCAGTTCTGTGGCCTCTCCAGGCGGGCGACGCAGACATGACGCCTCTGCAGGCTCCTCACATTGGAGCTGAATTGACAGAAAAATAATTGATTTTGAATCACTGGTGTATAAATGATTGATTGTGTGGCATTCCGTATTGGCAGGTGTAAATTAGAGCCCCCCTACCGAAGCCAAAACAAGATTACTTTTCCAATGAAAAGATTTTTTGCATGCTGTCAAATGAACCATCAAGATGGCGATTTCACCTACTGAGCTGGAGGCTGGACGAATGAGTCAAAATAACACCTTTTCACATACATATTATTGTGGATGAACTCACAGAATACAAAGCCAGGACTGCTGGTAATGAATGCCGGTGGAAGAAGCAGTCACACCCTGAATGGTCTCTGACAGAAGGTGAACTGTGGGCGCAGAAGACATTACAATGAACAGCAGGAAAAAAGCTTTAATGCTGACAGGACAAGCAGCCTCTGAAGTAAACGCTTCAGCTCAAAGTGCTCCTTCTAATCTGTTTTGCTCACCACTGAACTCCTTTCCTCCTGCGTCTGTGAACAGTGAGTCCATGACCTCGTCCACATCGCAGCTCCCGTGGCCGTCCTCCGCCACATGAGCCAACATTCGCCTCAGGACCTTGTCCAGAGTGGCAGCTTTCTCGTCCAAAAGGATGCTCGCCTGGGCCAGGAAGCTGTCCAGGTCTCTGTGGGCGCGCACTTCCTCCTGGAAGTTCATCGGCTTCACATACTACATGAGCCAAGAGCAGGAGACATTTGATTGACAGTGTAATAATGTCACGGTGTAAATGAGATGTTAAAGGTTCTGATTTGTGCTAATTGTTTTTCACCTGACAGCAAGTAAATCCACACTTTTCCTCCCAGATCACTGCTTATGCTTTCAGATTTAACACAGTTCGCAGTTTAAAACATCAAGTGTGAGCTGGGTAGAAATTTGAGGATTTGAGCTTTGAAATGGAACAGTTGGCAAAATTCTGGGCTGTATATTCAGTCGTAGAAATGTAAAAGAAGCAGTAAAACGCTGCTTTTCTGTAGCAATTATTATGACATAACACAAAGAGGGGGACTGGAAAAGCAAATCTTACTTTTCTTGTCGTGTTTAAAAGCCCAAAACCAGGACAGTCAGGATCTGCAAAGAAAAGGCACAAAGAAATTCCTACTTAAAACAGGTTTATACCCTCTGTCTCAGTCTCCAACCCCTTCTCTTTGCTCTAATCCCCACTGCAAATCGTCCTTTAATATTTATACAGTTATTCTTGGAAATAACAGAAGTATAGAAGTCATTCTCTCCAGTATTAATAGTTAATAGGGAGCACTAGCTGCCAATCCATGTCCATGAACTCTGTCTCTGTTATTATGACTCAGGGAAGCAGAGCTGGCACACATGATTTCCTAACTGCAGAGGCTGCAAAAATATTCTCAGACAATGAAGATCACATCCCATACAACCTAAAAGCACTGCTAAGAGCATCTATTCCCTCTGATTTCTATTTATCCCCACCACTGGCTAAACACACACCTGAAACACTGATCTGGATCTGGTTGTCATAGATGTGGTCCTTGTGAGTGACAGATGAATCTTGCCCACAGTCCTCCTGTTCCCCATCCTGCAGCTCTGTGGATAAAACATTACGCACAGTCCTGTAATTCAGCTGAGGACTTTCCATGTCAGAACTACTTTCTGCTGCGGCACTTTGTTAAAAATCACTTTACCATTGAGCGAATCTCGTAAAATAAGCAGTAACAATAAAGATCAGTTCACAGATCAACCCAACAGTGAGTTAAACCTCGTCTTTGTGTCAAGGTTAAGATGCTATTGCAGCCACATTAACAGTGTCTCCGGTAAGGGACAATTTATTTTTGCCTCCCACCACTCTGCCATCTGTTGACAAGCACACAGCAAAAGGGAGAAAGAGAGACCCAATAAAAAATCCCCCTTAAACCAGACATGCAGCAATATAACAATAGCAGCCCCTCGTAAATTCCTTAACTGTATAGAAGATAAATATGGCATCTCGATTGCGAGTTTTATGAGGGGAGAAAGACTCAGCCGCAGAATTAGAGAATTAACCTTAACCCTTCCTGAGCAAAGCTTTGAGCTATGATTATTCCCTCTTCCCATCATTGACTCAGAGATCATCTGCCTCCTTATTTGCCCATTAATTAACCTCACAACGCACCAGCGAAGGGACTGGCTGTGCTCACCAGCATGTGAAATGGGTCATCTGTGAGCAGCGAGAGGCATTGGCATTAGCATGAATAACTGTTGCAACACATTTGCATGTGGAGAAATTGCTGTATTCTCCCTCAAATCCTGAAGGAAGAAAATCTGAATAATGTTTTCTGGGCTTGCAAAGCAGATCACAAAGTACATGAAAGAGCAGGACCCATGCTGAGAGAAGAAATAAAAGTAAATATAATATGTATCACTGCAGCTACGCACCCATCTCTTGGAAAACATATCCATTCTTGGAGTTCCTGCTGGATGGAGCGTCTGCAGGAGAAAAGACAAATGTGTATTTACACAACTTCATGCTCACTTGTTATTATGCAGTATTTTGTGTAAGATGTTACTCTATTGTTTGTATTGGCCTGAAATTTTCAACCACATAATGGAAAAGTTGGACTCATGCGGTGTAACAGTTCTGATGGGAGGACACAGAAAGTCAGAGTTTTGACCAAAAATAAAAGGGTTTTGACTTGAAAGCAGAGTTCATTATTTTTTAGCCACACTTAGCAGCAGCACAAACTGTAAAAGTATTATCACCTTACATAGAGTTATATTAACTTGGTCAGTAGTATACATATGAGACAAAAAACATTTCTTAATGTACATGAGCAACACATGTAAGTATTCATTTTGTTGTCAGCAGGTTTTATTTTGAAAGTGTTACTGGATGTTGGATATTCATTATCACTAACTTGCATGTTGAAAAATGATGCTTAAAGGTACCCAGAGACTAGAAAAAAGATCCTGATCAAGCATCCATATGTGACGAGTTGGGAGTGAGAGCAGACTGGGAAAACCAAAACAATTAGCTGAAAGATGCTAAAAGATTCATCATTACATCTCTAATTAAATTTAAGTTCACTATACTGCTGAACATACTTTTCTTTTTCTTCCTTACGTTTTATTGTGAAACCAGCGCTGCAGTTACCATTTAAGGCACTGAGGTCAAGTCAGATTTGTGGGTTTTAACAGTCTCGGGGTAATGCATGTTCTACAGCTAAAATTATTAAAAGTATTTGAGGTAAATGAAATACATAAAATAAAGTATTGTATATTTTCCCCCCTGCATTTTTTCATTGAAGTTTGAAGAAAAGGGCTGCACGGTGGCGCAGCAGGTAGTGCGTGTGCCTCACAGCAAGAAGGTCGTCGGTTCGATTCCCGGGCCTTTCTGTGTGAAGTTTGCATGTTCTTCCTGTGCATGTGTGGGTTCTCTCCGGGTACTCCGGCTTCCTCCCACAGACCAAAAACATGCTCATTAGGTTGATTGGTGACTCTAAATTGCCCCTAGGTGTGAGTGTGAATGGTTGTGTGCTTGTGCCCTGCGATCGGCTGGCGACCGGTCCAGGGTGTACCCCGCCTCCCGCCCGTTGACAGCCGAGATAGGCTCCGGTGACCCCGAAAGGGATAAGCGGCATAGAAAATGGATGCATGGATGGAGTTTGAAGAAAGCTTTAACAGCATTCAGACCATCATGGAAGGCAATACAATTTACTATTAATACTATATTAATATACTACTACTATTATTTATGTAAGTTTCTGGTTTACTGGACAAAAGAATTATAAAAACTCCATTTTTTTTTATATATGTGAATATTACACAACTATATATTTTATACCCCTTAGTATAGAGTTGAGAGAGAAACAAGAAGTTAATGGAAAGAGAGATGAGACCCACTGCAGTTCATCATCAGTGTCTTAAGTATTAACTTGAATAAAAGCACAACAACCTCATATGTTTTCATGTTGTTTGACTCAAGACCAGTTTGTGGCGATAAGACTGTGTGAAACTGGACTCCATGTTGACTGATCCTGCTGTGTTTGCCCTATGCAACAGTAGCTCTCGCGTCATAAGCGACAAAAACAGTCTGCATTCAGCAGCAGGTTTCTACCCAGCAGAAAAATGTCAACCTCTTAGCTGCTCCCATTGCACACAGAGACAGATTGTGCAGACAGATATTAAAATTCGATCGGAAAAAAGCTAATTACCCATAACATCTTGTTGAGTCATTATTGCCAGCGTGACACACAGTCGGTCAGACCTTGAAGGCCTCCAAAGTAACGTGAAACATTATATGACATGAAATTATAGAGATGAAAAGTGGATGTCAGTTATGGGGGTGTTGAAGAGGACAGTGAAAAATGAAACATGCTGAGACGCTGAAAAGAGACCCCTTCTCTCTCAGTTACAACAAAAATCTAATGCCTGCTGTGTCTGGTGTTTGTATAGGCGGTCATGTATCTGTGCGACGCCGCTGCAGCTGTATAGATGAGCTTTTCCTTGCCTGAGGCAAAGATTGGCTCCAGGGGCTGCAGAGCAAGGCTATATCTCAAAGCAGATTAGACAGAACATTCCCATGCCTCCTCCACTTCACAGGAGTCTGCAGAGACAACAGGGGGCCTCACAGCTTATGCAAAGATCTGTTTGTGCCGGAGCAGGCGTGCAGAGGACGATTTAGCCTCCCTGACTGAGACCTTTACAGTCTCGTCTCATGACGATAAAGGTCAGGTTCGTCGGAAATACTCTCGATTATATCTCATCAGCAGCGGCATCAACAATAGAGACTGAGAGAACATGCTTTTTTATGACTTCTAACTATGAAATTGGTGTGAAGACATAAATGTCGTTTGTGCTCCCATCGCTGTTCGTTCAGTACAGACTGTTGAGTGTTTACAGTCTTTCTGCAGGCCTGTGCGTTACGACGGATCCTGCCTGTTGGTTTCCTGTCGGCAGGCAGGCCAACTTCCTCACACTTACAGAGACAGAGACAGTGACAGAAGGGTAAGCCAAGCCTCGAGTTTCCCCCCAAGAGGGGTGCAGCACCTTTGACACTGATGCTGTTTCTTAAAATAGCTGCTTTCTGCACTGCTGCAAACAGGTTTTACTGTGTTTTTTGTAATGCATTTCCACTGAAGCCAAGTCCTGACCCTGTGTCCCGGTGTTAAGCGATATCTGCTGCATGATTTTAAGCATTTTTATGTCGAAATCCCTCTTTTTTTTCCCTCTTCCTGTAAAACATTAACATATTTTTGATAACTGTAAATCTTTAATTGAGGGGAATATACATTAATTTATCCAGTCAAACATGATTTATGGTGACTAGCTAACCCCACCCACCATATGCAATATAATGAAACACAGGTGTGTGTTTGGATATTATTTAGCAAAAACTCAACTTTTACTTTTGTTTACTTTCTGTTTCCAAACAGCTGTACTTTATCCATTTCTACCTTCTCCTCCCCTTCTTGGTCTAAGGAGGGGGGTGGAGGAGGTGTAACTGGAGGTCCACAGATCTGCACTGCTCCATGTTTTTGACCTCATTACTGAAGATAAATCTGTCCTGACTGCTGTTTCACTGTGACTAAAAACTGAGTGTTTCAGTGATTGAACGTGAGCATCAGACACAATTAAAGATTAATTATATCGCTTGTACCAGCTACTATTTCATCCAGTGTCTTCTCTCAAAACTTCTAAAATTGTTTGCTATCTTGCAGAACTTTAACCTTGGCAAACTTTGGCTAATGCTGGTGACTCCATGTCTGCATTTCCTCCATCTCACTGGACAAACAAAGCTAACTTAAAGCCTGAGGCATGTTCTCTTAATCCCTGTCGTCCTGCTGTCTGTGAGCAGAAGATGTCCTTGAGCAATAGGAAACAGAAGAATCCTTGTTGGGTCTCTGGAAACAAGCGCTCCGAGCTGCAGAAGTAAAGACTCTGTGCTGAACAGTACAAGGTCAAACCGTTGTGACAGAGGCGATGCTTGTGAATGTCAGGTGTCATAGCAGATTTTCTTTGACATGTGAAGGTCCGCTTTCACTTCCGTGCTTTGTCCTAATGTTCTGTGTTATATGTGTAACTCTACTGCTAAAGCTTAATCAACATTATCAGCACTGAATTTGAGGGGTGGCGAGCACCTGTAGCATGAACAGCGTGTCCTCTGCACAATGTACACATTCATATATTGAAATGGAGCAAATAACAGGAAATAGGAACTACAGCTCATTCCACACCAACACCTCAAAGGCTGACGATAGAGGCTACCTGCTGTTTGTTTATGCTGCACCGTGAATACGAGCACTGGAGCAGCAGTAATCATAGTCACACACATTGGATTTGACTTGACAAAGTACACATCAGAGAGGAGTCCTTGTTCTGGACATTATTTGACACATTTCTGGTTCAAGGCACTCAGTTATTGGCGGATGTCATAAAACCTGCATCATGGTCGTAGCCGAGGCTGAAGATGGGAGCATCAAAGTCTGATATTTGAAAATAATTGCAGTGACTGATCTCTGACTGACAGATTATCTTCAACTTCAACCAGAGAGCTCATTAAATAAGAGGAGAAAGACTTGTAATTTGCCAGAATAGAATATTAGACATTTTTCTGCAAGATAATCTCCTTAATCCTCATCCTGAGAAAACTCAAGTCAGACTTTTTAACCCCTTAATGGCACCGAACAGAAAACGCATTTATGCTCAGTTTGCTGTAGGGCTAAAACTAAAGATTATTTTCTTAAGTGGTGATAATTTGGTCTAGAAAATGTCATAAAATAGTCCTTCAAACCACTAGTTTTGTCTGACCAACAGTCCAAAACCCAAACATATTCAGTTTGTTATCACATAAGATAAAGAAAAGCAGCAAATCATCACACACGAGAACCTCGAACGATTAATCTATAAAGAAAAATGGTTTCCAGAATAAGTGTTTCAGCTGTCCTGTGATGGATGTCGTCGTATTCTGCGAGTGGCATCACAAGATGTCAAGAAGCGACTTCCCTGTTCAGTCCAACAACAGGAAGTAGCCCAATAAGTATTGTTAAAATCAATTTAATGTACTTTTCTGGAACGCTTGCCTTCCCTGCTGTGGTTCTACCCGTGCATTGAAGCAGATGCTAAAAATTATTTGCAGGTCTGTTGTAAAAACCATCCACGAACCATTTATGGCCATATTGTAAATATTGACCCATATCCTTTGCTTTCGATTCTCTGGTTCTCATGGCAATAAAAGCACCTTTCTCATATTCTGTGGTTTTAATATTAGGAGCATAAAGACATCAAACACCTGAAGGAGCTGACAAATAAGATAAAACAGAACTGTGAGAGCAAAGCCTGCACCACATCTGCCATAGAAACTTTACACCCTTCCCAAGATGCCACCAGCATACACACACATACTGCAGAGAGGCTTTCCCCACATGCTTGACTCAGTTGGCTCAGGTTGCACCATGAAAGACCTTCTCACCCCACTCCACCCCTGTAAAACTTACCAGATGGCACAAAATGGAGGACCTTTTTGGCTTCCATGTTCTCCAGGTTATTTAGGTGAGAAGCTCTCCAGAGCTCAACCCATCATCATTCTCTCTGCTCCCCAACACCCTGCACTCACTCGTGATCTCTTTCATACACACACCCATACACACACATGCTGAGGTAAATCCACCTAACTGCACCTCCTCCAGCAGCACATGGGTTTGAGGGAGGAAGTGGGAGGGCAGGAAGAGACGGCCTGTGGGTGAGAGGCGTGCTTGTTTCTGCTGGGTCCTTGTGCTATCAACTGAAATACAAGTATCTTAAAATAAATAAATAAGTGAATGGGGTTTGGTGGGTTGTTGCGGCTGTAGAGGGTTAAACTTTTGAGGTAATTTTCTGCCATCCTCAAATATTTAAAAACTCACTAACACATGTAAGAAATTTTATATTTAGGTTGTTTTTTTTTTTCATTAAATTTGAATTTTGGAGGGGATGTGTCCACGCAGCATGTTGTTGTTTTGCAATCAGAGATTTATGGCTCCTATTGTCCTGATTTAACTTTACTTTTCAAAGAAAGTTCTCCATGCAGAAAACTTTGTCAAGTTTGTACACACTTCTTTACTTCTGGGCTTTCCTATTTTAAGTGTCTTTTGAGGCATTATAGATTTGTTTGTGGATCCCATGAGGATGGGTTAGAGAGAAATATCTTGTCAGTTTTCTGTTTGATCTGAAAGATTTCTGGGTGAGAAGCAGATTAATTTACTGACTTTAGTGACTAACTGCAGCGATAACAGTGCGGACACAGCTGGAGAAAGCGCTTCAGCACCGGTTTTTAAGACGTCCCTTCATTAGCTTTCTGTAAGTCAGTCGTAAAAATTTTGTTTTTAGAGTTCATTGCAGAAAAATGTTGTTCATTGATGTTATTCTGATGTCGTCTGGCTTCCTTTAACGGCTGATTAAGTTGCTTTTGTACCTCAACCTGGTTCTTATTTCTAAAGGCTCCCTTTTTTATTATTGCATTGCTTCAGTTCTTTAGTTCTATGATTATGGTTGATAGTTCGGATACACAGTCGTGTCCTCTTCAGTGAGTGCATTGTCCACACAGGAATGAATATTATAATGGCGTTAACACACAGTTATGAATAAATGAATATTTCACTTAACTGTAATGTGCACTATGCTGTAACGTTAAAACACTTTAAACAGCTCCATTAATGCACCAACAACAGGCCACTTAACTTTAAAGGCCCCCTGAGTTTTTCTGTATGCTAACAAATGATGTTTATATTAACAGTAAATACAGAAAACACTAAATACATTATATTGTGTGTATGTTTCAGGCCTTGTTAACATGTTCGATTCCTTTTACAACCATATTCACAAATTAAATTTGAAGACGATTTTCAAGCCTACATTGTTTAAATGCTTGCTAGTTTTCAGTCTTCTTCGTTCCTGCATGTGCACATTGCTGCATTTCTTGGCACATTACTGCCACACACTGTCAGCCAGTGGAATAGCAGGAAAGCGTCTGCAGGACTGTATTTCATTCTGTTTGCATAAACATCAAAATACTGAGAAAAAAAGTGACACACTCCTAAAACTGTTGCTCTGTAGCACTGCTGGTGGTCAAACATCCACAGGGTACCTTTAACTATAAATATCGCTTCAATCATTCTCACGATGCACACTTGTCCATGTATGTAAATATTCCAGTGTTTCAGCTTTCCGCCTGGTTTTCGCACAGATCTGTGTGAAGCAGCACTCTGCCCTCAGACTTTGTCAAGGATAGACTAAAGTGAAGTTGCTGAAGCTGCAATAACAGACAGAAACGGGCCTGGCAAACAGACACAGTTTTAAAAAAACAGAGTCTGTTTCAAGGCTCTAACTAAACACACACCTCCCCCAGCAGTTAGGCCTTAAACTCACTGTCAGACCTGCTGCTGAACAGATAAAATTACTCTGCTAAAGTAAATGTTGACAGCAAAATGGCTAATAATGACACGGCAAACATGAGGGCTTCTTGACACAACATAATAAAACTGAATACTTAATGCATCCAAAATAGAATATGCACATAATAACAAATAATAATTAGCGTAATGATTAAACCATTTATGTTCTGTTCATGATTCAGTCAGTAAGTGGTCAGTTTGTTGGTTTAAAGTGCAAAATACTGTCCCAGTAGGAAGGAAAGTAAAATAAATTGACCAGACAAGGGACACACACCATAAGGTACCACAAGAATAATACCATATTTCACATTGTAAAAGCAGGATCATATTATTTGCTCTATATTTCCCTCTCTGAGTGAATGGCTGTCCTGAAAATACCTCAAGGAGCTGATTCGCCTGAGCAGAGCTGAACCGACGGAGGCAGGGTGACTCGACTATCACTTGCTTATGCAGACTGTGATGTTTTTGATTAAGCCTGACTCCAGAGGAATGCTGAATTCAATCTGAAGGAACAAACTCCACTTACTTTATTTTGACTGGTGTGCCTGTAGGAGGAATTGTAATGCTGGGTTTTTATCTGACAAATTGGGAGACAAATTTCACTGCCAGTGTGGAATGTTAACACAAAGCAGAGAGAAAGAAATGACCTCTGCGAGAGCAAATGACTGTCTGCAGGGAAATCATTTTGCATCCCTAACAAAACAGTCCTCGTATCAGATGGTGACTTTCTCCCTTTGGATTCCTTCTATTGAATCCCTAATTGCATGATGTAGTTACTCGCTTATTATTCTTCTAGAGGTTAAAAGCCTTGTTAAACATGACTGACGCTTTTTAATTGACATGAAAGGCAGTTACGGAGCACACCTTATGAGCTTAATAAAATGTTGTGTGTGTGTGTGTGTGTGTGTGTGTGTGTGTGTGTGTGTGTGTGTGTGTGTGTGTGTGTGTGTGTGTGTGTGTGTGTGTGTGTGTGTGTGTGTGTGACAAAACAAACCAAGTCTCCAGTTCTTACTTGTAGAATATAGCTGTAAGAGGACTGATACACTGGGTTAACTTTCAAGTCAATCATTACTTGTCCAAAGGCAAAAAACAAAAAGCAGGCGTGACTATTCCCTCGGCTGCCATGAGATGGCAGCGCAGTCTATTATTCTAAAACAGAATGGCACCAGCCAACATCTGACTGGGTTGAGGATTTAACAATAGCCGTCTGGATTTTTCATGTTGTTTGTTTACTTTAAAGCTCACTTGGAGTCTCAGCTGGATAAAAGAGGCTTTTCTTGGTGATAGAGGCCAATTAAAAGCTTGACAGTGAAAGGAAGCCCTCACTCTAAGTGTGAACGAATAGCTGACGGATGGTCTCAAAGGTCTCATCTGAAACAGGGTCGTAGCTCCTGCTGAGGACGCTGAGTTCATGAGATGATCATGAGGTCCTGTTTTCAGGGGGTGTCAGGGATTTCTCAGTCTGTTACAAACTTCAAATTTTGGGGGAATTTGGATGTAAATAAAGTGAAATGAATTCAAGATATGAATCACTGCTTTCATTAACTTTTATTTTGAAATTTGGGCCTTGTTTGTGGTGAGCGTGTCCTCATGGAGGCATTTTGTTCTGTTTATGTTGTAGATGGAAATGTTCAGATGCAATATTTAATGAATGAAATAAAATTACATTATTATATGTTTTATATACAATATCCTGTTTTATATACTATATAATAAGCATTTTAAATGTCTAATGCAGTAGCATAATTGTGAATAGGTTGATCATTTTTCATACTAAAACCAGGCAAAAAAAAAAAAAAAGTTTTTCCGCCACATGCAGATCTCCTGGCTGCAGCCTTAATCCAAAGTTACTATCTAACTTGCTACTTTGTTTATTGATTGAGTTTTCTTTTAAGTACACATAAATATTCAGCTGTACACATCTTCACCATTTATAATTCTAAATATGTGACATCTGAACAGGCTGCACGTGTCGACCTCAGGTATCTGATCCTCAACTCTCTGCCCCACAACAACATGTATATGAAGTATGTATTGTGAACTTTCAACACAGGCATAACTGTAAGTCAAACAGTGACCATACCGTCACTGACAGAGGCCAGGGAAGCAATGAAACACTGCATTAATAAATTAATGTTCTAGGGTTCATTGAAAGTACACTATGAGTCTGACTTAGTCTACTGTGAAACATTAATCAAACTCCATGAGCACCTGAAGGGCATAAGTGGGGGGAAACACACAGAAAAGAGCACCTGAGGGGCATAATCATATAAACATTAAACACAAGCATGATATTCACATTGTTGGTTATAACAGCAACCAAACATAAATTTCTCTAAATGACAAATACGCTTTTAAAATCAGCATAAAGGCCTGTGATTCAAAGTATTTTCATAAGCCAGTACTGGATAACATATAAGAGCTACTGAATGAATCTGTTGGTAATATTTTACTGACTGAGAGCTATAAATGTGTAACAGAGTGCATGGCAGTGCGTAGTGATCCTTTTTGCAGTCGAATATTAAATATGTGCACATGTGCAGACAGACTGTGATTATTATTCATAGTGAAGAGCCAGGAGAAATTCAGCATCAACTGACTCTGTAATAATTTCCAGAGTTTATTTTATTTCCCAAATAAAACATTAGATGCTGCCTCAAAATATTTATGTGCCAGTTTCTTCCAAACCAATGACCGTAAGTGAAGTAGATTTTGTTCAGGAAGTCATCAGTCAGTTTCACCTGACTCACTTTAGATCCAGCGCTTATCTGTGCTGATTCTGTTCATCTCTGAACGAATAAATCATCCTTAAATCAATCTGCTGCGCGTCACGTTCGGGCTGTGACATTTGCCCATGAAGGTCATCACATCTACAACCAACAGCTTTGGCTGCACATCATTCTAAACAAGCGCGGTGAGAAATGGATGCAAATGAATGCACATTCTGGATTACAGGGGCATTATTTCAGTGCACATTTGTCACATTTTATTTGCCAGTAAAACCATTTGGACTAAATGATATTTCAAAATAAATATGCACTGTTTCATTGTGTTATGATGTATATGATGGGTAGACTTTGCCAGTCAGACTGCTGTGCAATGGCAAGGCAGTAAATAATAGCTGCTAAACTGATGTGTTAAAGTAAGCCGAACTTTTCCTGATGTGTTTCAATCCTCCCATCGAGTTTCCCCCTCAAAACAAACAGCAAGCACTGATGATCAGTCACAGGTACTGTTTCAAATGTTCCACAGTTTTATGACGCTTACCTTCAGCAAAACGATTCACAGTGACTCCTGACGTCTCCTCGGCTTCCTTTTTGGTTTTCATGGAGCTGAGATTTTTGCACCAAAAACTGGTGATATTCTGGAAATGGCAATGAAAACTTTATACAGAGCTGAGAGTGAATAATGTGGTTCCTGTGTGAGAGTTGCAGCAGGAGTGATCTTGCAGGCAGGCCCACAGGTAGACGGGAATCTACCAATGAATAACACCTTAACGACTTCCCTGCCAATCACAGTGAAGCTAACTTTGTGGGCTTTGGGGAGACAAAGAGAAGGGAGAGGACAGGAAGGTGTGAGGAAGCTGCTTTTAACCCCTGCTGGGAGTCTTTAATATTTTAATGTGACTGTCCTGTGAGACGTTACCTCTTTACTGTTGTGCTAAACCATGAATGCAACCACAGTGTCTCCTCCAGAAGTGTTTGCCTGCATGATTCATTGCAGTATTCCTGCAATTCAAAAGGCTCAATTCAAGGATCTGGAAACAGGCTTCACACTTATGCACTGCTGCACTTCTACTTGATTTTATGCATTCTTTGCACTCTATTTTAAACTTTATTTTATTACCATTATTCAGTTTTTATTTTGTTTTCCATCTTATGCATTGTCTTTATTTTCATCTTTATCTTATTTTTACTATTGTAAAAAGTGGGTTTTATTCTCCATCTTAATTTACATTCATTTTCTATCCCTGTTTTTATGTCTTTTTTATGTGAAGCACTTCCTTTGCACTTCCTTTCCTCTTGCAGTGGCAGTATTGTAGCCTATGAGGTTTATCCGATCTGTTGAAAACATGGATAAGGCACTGGCAGTCCCCCCCCCCCCCCCCCCCCCCAACTCTGCATGTTGTGTTAATTGTGATGAATAAAAGATGTCTTCTTCTTCTTCTTTGGCATCATTATTAGTAGTAGTAGCTTTGTCGCTGTAGGATTGTGGGCGGTACATCCGTCTCACATGTGGGAAGCCGGGGTTCGCCTCCCCGCAGCCCACAAACTCCCCATAGCAACTCTAATAAAAACTTATTGTTTGTTGCGGCACGGTGGAGCAATAGGTAGAGCGCGTGCCTCACAGCAAGAAGGTCGTCGGTTCCTTCCCCGGGTCAGACGGGGCCTTTCTGTGTGAAGTTAGCAGGTACTCCGGTTTCCTCCCACAGACCAAAAAGTATAGAAAATGGATGGATTAGTAGTAGTGGTAGTAGTGGCCACATGTTGCATATCAGCTGTCCGTTGTACAAATTTATCAGAAGTCAAAAGTGTTTCTAGTCGGACCAAACACTCAGGTTTACAAGATGGCTCATCATAGAGAAGAACAAGGGGTGTTAATACTACAGAGAGCACAGACCAGGCCAGCAGTCCACTCTTCTATAATGTGCAAATCTACAAGCACAACAACCATGATATACTGTCTGTATAAATTCCCCAAACTATTGAATTCTGTGAACATATGATTGATCTTCCTGAAGCCTCATCGTCTCAGCTGTGCATTTGTTATGTACTTGTAAACTGGAAATATTTCACGCACTGATCATACATTTGTGAAAATCAGAAAACACTTTGTTATCATGTACGAATATCAAAAGATGGAAATAATATCCTGAACACGGCAGCTTGTTTTCAAAAACAGATATCAAGAAAAACTGTGCGATCACAAGAAAAGACACAGTCAATATCACTGTTTGTTGTTGTGAAGCATTAAGTTTCTTAACATCTCAGGTGGAGTTTATCACAGATGTTTCATCTTTGGATGTGAGTAGGAGTTGCATGATTTGTGTGTATTTGTGTTCCCACAGCCACAACTTAGTTTGAGAAAAGAGGGTTGTGTCAGCTGTGGCTATGTTACAACAATTGTACTGGTTCTCCCATGAAACCGCTGTCCTGACTGCTTCATACTGATGCTTTCTGTATGAGGTTTAAGCAGCTACCCCAGAGGTAGCTGACACATGCAGCTCCAAAATTTAATGGGTTTCTCCTTGGCCCATCGTACACCTTTTCACCAATTTTCATGAAAATCGGGCCAGTATTTTTCCATAATCCTGCTGACAGTCAAGCCGAACTGAAAACACGAGCTCCTTGGCAGAGGCAATAATGCAAGGATAACATCATACATTTTCAGAGGGTCTCTCAGGGAAGGCATTCACAGTGTTGTACGCATCAAAACTGACAGAAATAATTGTGACACCATTGAACATGCTTACTCCCTCACCTCCCCAGATCTGGTGTAATCACTGCTTAAAGTGTTTGTACATTTCTCAAAGTAGAAATTGTCGTACACGTCGGCAACAATTCTGATGTAGTATACTGGCGCCTTAAGGCAGCCCTGCTTCCCCACCCCATTACTCTAAAAACTGGCAGTCCAAATCGATAACCTGGCTGACATCGTCATCAGTGTCACCCAGGTTATCGTGACAACATAATTTCTTCAGGCTTGACAAAGCTGCTCCTGAACCACAACAGACATTATACACCGGATAGTAATCCCCATTATGACTGTAAGGCTCTTCTTGCCATGACTGAGGGACACGACGAAAGCTTATATGATAAAGAAACAGGGCATATTTTATTTTAATGCAAGCCTAGTATTCTACATAAATAGCTTTTAATTATAGATGCAAAAGTGAAACATAGTGAGGGTGATTTTGAAATAAAGATGGTGCAGTCTGGGGGGCTGATGTAACACAGCCTCAGTAATAACATCATGGGAAACATTTGAAAAGATAGCTCATGTATAATTTATTAGCAAAAAAATTCACTGTCAGCACAGCAGGTGATGTAGTGACGAATGAGAGGTCACTTCCATTACGTTTAAGTTAGGAACATGAAGGCAAGGCAGGACTTAATTAGCTCAACGCTCACTTTTCTATGCTGTGAGGTAACGTCTGCTCATATACACAATAAAGCTGCAGTAGATGAGACATAATTTCACACAGCTGCTCCTGTATGCAGTGTCCACGGGTATTCGCAGCAATCATCTACCTTCATGTGTAATCTGTCACTTATTGTTCCTGCTTCCTTCCCCAGACAAACCTCACATGCATCAGAGTGAATGTATTCGCGTTGCACAACTTGTCTTTCCCACTCGACTCAAATGTGTCTTGAGCCACTCAAGCTTGTTATTTCAGATGCCGATTTGTTCCAATTATCACCTTTTTTATCTGGCTCTTGCATGTTTTTCTCACCTCACAGTGTGGGAACACAGGTTTCATTGAGTGTGAATAGAGTAACTAACACTTATCAAAAAATGTTTCCTGATAGCTTCAACTTGAAACAGCACCAGTACTCAAATGGCACCTGGAAGAAGTCTTTCATGCCAAGTTATTAAAATGCTCTCCTGCTGTCTGTGGTCCAGTCTGTATTATAAATTATCCAAATGGCTTTGAATGCAACTGCAACAACAGTGACACTGATAAAGTGACTGGATGCCCTTTTTCTAATACCTGAGGCAAATGCATTATGTGGAAATGGGACAACAAAAGACACCTCACAAACACAACAAAGCCACACAGGCTCCTTCAAAAAAGATAAAGAGCATCACAGACAGCCATAACCTCGACTCAGAAGGCACGAACACAACCTCACCATGTGTTCAAGGTACTGGAGGTAGGTGTCAGAAAGATCATGATGAGGAAGAAAGAGGAGGAAAATTGGGTCAACAGGGCAAATACTGCTGCGCTTGAAATTGTCATGGAACAGAAAAACAAAGACCTAAGCCACTGAGGAGACCTTTTGCAAACTTGACACCCAGTGAATAACAACATTCAGAGTCCACAGCCACGCTTGCAGCTCTGTGAGCCTGCACAGAGCTAAGCGCTAACAACAGCATGCTAACATGCTTACAAGACAATGCTGAAATGTTTTTAATCCCAAGGGGAACATGAATGTCTGTGCATGGACAGCAACCCATCCGACTGTTGTCAACACATTTCTCTAAAAAACAAAAATGTGAATCTCATGGTGGCACTAGAGGAAACGTCGATACATCTTCTGGGAATCATAAAAGTCTGAACAAACTTTCATGGCAATAGCTTTTGAGATATTTCTGTTTGGACCAAAGTGAGGGACTGACCAGCTGACATGGCCATCGCCATCCATAGATGCCACTAGCATGGCTATAAAAAAAAACCCAAGAAAGGAAGTATAAAGGTGCATGTCTTATGATGATTAATTACATGATTACAAGATAAGTACACCCAGCTGAGCGTGCCTGACTCCACCTGCAGGTGGATCACAGACTTCCTGTCTGCCAGGAAACAGTGCGTGAAGCTGGGGAAACATGTCTCTGTCTCAAAGACCATCAGCACCGGATCCCCTCAGGGCTGCATTCTTTCTCCTCTCCTCTTCTTCCTGTATACGAACAGCTGCACCTCCAGCCACCAGTCCATCAAGCTCCTGAAGTTTGCGGATGACACCACCCTCATCAGACTCATCTCTGACGGGGACGAGTCCGCCTACAGGTGGGAGGTTGACCATCTGGTGACCTGGTGCAACCAGAACAACCTAGAGCTCAACGCTCTAAAGACAGTGGAGATGGTTGTGGACTGCAGGAAGAACTCAGCATCACCTGCCCCCATCACCCTCTGTGACTCCACTACTGACACTGTGGAGTATTTCCGCTTCCTGGGAACTATCATCTCCCAGGAGCAGGAGCTGAACATCAGCTCCCTCATCAAGAAAAGCAGAGGATGTACTTCCTACGGCAGCTGAAGAAATTCAATCTACCAAAGACAATGATGGTGCACTTCTACACAGCCATCATTGAGTCCATCCTCACTTCCTCCATCACCATCTGGTACGCTGCTGCCACCGCCAAGGACAAGGGCAGACTGCAGCGTGTCATTAGGTCTGCAGAGAAAGTGATTGACTGCAATCTCCCGCCTCTTTAGGAACTGTACACCTCCAGGACCCTGAGGAGTGCAGGAAAGATTGTTTCTGATCCCTCCCACCCTGGACATAAACTCTTTAAGTCACTGTGGACCAAAACCTCACGCCACAAGAGCAGTTTTTTCCCGTCTGCTGTCAGCCTTATCAACAAGGCTCAGAACCCCGCCGACACTCTTCACACTTCACCTCTGCCTCTACTTGTCACATTGACATTGCCGTAACTCTGTGCATTACATTAACGCTCAGCTTGGATTTCCTTGTTCTCATTTGCACATCTGTGAACATTTGATTTTTCGTACTGTATCACTGCCAGCTGAACCGCTCTTTTTATTCTGAATTAACAGACTGTGTATATATATTTCTATTGTTATATTTTTTACTTTTAAATAGTTTATTTTTAGAAGATTTTTCATGCACCAACATCACCAAAACAAATTCCTTGTATGTGTAAAATCATACTTGGCTATAAAGCTTTTTCTGATTCTTCTGATTCTGATACTTGCAGTTAAACAACATCAACAACATTCAAATATTAAAAAAAATGTAACAAAACCGACAACAGAGAAAGGATGATAGTAGTGGTTACACATTGTAATGCTAATTCTCTGACTATCTCATCATTACATCTCACAAAAACATGCTTCTTAGTTACCTCAGTTCAGTTTGTCACTTCATTACATTTGTCTGATGTTTGGACAACCAAATGCATGAAATACAGGCATGCAATAACTATTTACATCTGGAAACGTGGATTGTAACACACTATGTTTTGATGTCAGGTTAGTTAAGCATTCAAACTCCTATTCTGTATCATGGCGGATCTAGAAATGACTGTGTAACAGTTTTAAAGCCAAGAAAAAAGCATTTTGTGCAAGCTGGCCTTCCCCTGCAGCCTCATAAATCAGGCCAGTGTCTCGTTCTGGACATACAAACTTTCAATCTGTAGCCAGCTGCGTATTCTCAGAGGAACTTCCCCCTCCTCATCTATGTGCAGGACCAGAGAGCCATGCCAGATGACATTCACACATTCGTCAGAGGGAATTTAAATGACCTGGCATCATACGGTTTGGCCTGTCACATGATAACGAGCACACCTCATTACGTAATTTACTGGCAGTGATCTCTTTTGAGTCTTGTTAAGGATTAAATGTTGTATATTATTTATAATTCACTCTGAGTTTGCTAATGCAGTGTATCCTATTTAATTTGCTGTGATGCAGAACACTGCAGTCTTTCTAAGTTTTTGATTTATAGTGATTTCCACACAGTGTTCCCAAAACACACGATTGCTTAATGTGTTTTTCTGAATGTGATCTGAGTGGCTACCTTGGAAGTTCAGCAGTGGGTTTGTGCGGTGAGTAATGCCTGGAAGCAAATTTTATCTCACAGTGGTCTAGTTACAGCACCAAGATCATCTCTGTTTTTGTATTTATATGCAAGGCCAAACATACCAAAATTCTCCCATATGTGGAATTCTGCATATTTACGAGACCATTAGTACCATCTCTGTTTCTAATTGCTCCGGCAGAAGCTTTGAGTTATTCATGTAAACGCTTTCCTTTAACCAACAGTTAAAGTAATGTAATTCCTGATATGAGCAACGGAGGCAACTTTCCTCTAAATGGCTTGGTTATTATTTGTGCCAAGCTTGCTTGATTTCATGTTTTGTTGTTTTGATTCTTACTGCATGTTTGCAGAAGGGTTTTGATACACAAAGTAAATGTAAATTAGAATGTACAGCCACACAACAGCAGAAATCATATTCAATACTGAGGACATTGATATCAGTCTGTGCCCTTTAATTAATGATCAAGTTCATAAATTCAACTCCTTTAAACATTCCTCAGACTTATCATAAAGTTCATCTCATCGTTTTCCCGTTGTTGTTGTTGTTAAAAATGACAGCGCATTCAAACTGTATCATCCAGGACCTCAATAGAAAATGCTGTTGCTATCTAGCCTCCGGCCACTGGAGGCAGCACTGAGCGCCACCGATCCGGTGTGAAAGGGAGAAAGCATCCGCCATCTTGGATTTTAACCGGTTTGTAGTGACTTTAATCGGATTCACCTGCACACAATCTGAATAAACCGTAATTTTGTGAATTTACACTCACCTGATACCAACGTGAACTCGTTTGAACTGTTGCTGTGGAGTTAATCTGTCCTCTGGTAGGTTTGTATTTTCAACTTTGGCACTATAAACAACTTCTGTTGGCTCTGAATGTAAGATGTGGGTGCTTTGTTTGGCTAGCAATCCAGGACCTTGACAGCTAGCTAGCTAGTATGTGCTCATGAATTATTTAGGGAGAGGTGGACTTTTTGTTTGTTTTTTGTTGTTTTTAAATCCATCAAAACACTCAGCAGCTACAAATGACAAGCTAACCACACTGCTAACACTGGAGTTAGTTAGCTTCACTGCCAGAAAAGGAGGGAAACTTCAATGAACTCATCATTTTACACTATTTCTCCTGCCAGTGACCTGTTGCATTGCTGCCTCCCAAACAGACATGACTGATAATACTTCATGTGCTCACCATCAACAGGTTGGACATGGCAACATTTTACAAACGGATTGTACGAGTGACATCTTCAGTATCATAATCCAGAATTCACTGCTGGCTCTAAAGTCTCAACAGGCAACTGACTTCAACAACTTGGCTGATCAGTTTGCAAACACAGTTGCACAGATGCTCTGCTAAAGGTAAGCCCCCTACTCCATTAACTGTGTGCAGTGTGATGCAGTCTGGTTCTCATTGTGGCATGGTGTTTGTTTGGCTTGTTGTGCAGTTCCTGTTGCTTGTTGTGACCATGATTTCTGTCATGTGTCTGTATGCACAATGGGGGACTAATCTGTGCCATAAATATCACGGTAGATCATTATGTACATTATCTACAATGGACATGGTGCCCTGGGTGTTGAAAGAGAATGTTAATGATTGTGAACCTGGTGGCACCTTAACCTTAATGTTGGCTGCTCGCCGAGACCTTTGCACAGGCAGTGAAGCAACAGGGCCTATTAATGTGATTGCCACTGGTCAGATGCTTGTGAGGCACAGCAATGGGCACCACATGTGGACAGATTGAGCACAAACTGCAGCTCAATATAACAAGTACACTTGACATGATCTTTGGACTTTTGGGCTTGTTTTTACACATAAAATAACTTGTAATTCTCAAAGATCACTTTTATTGAATGTGTCGACTGCACAGTTTCTGGAGTTAATGAGTATTTACATACAAATAAGGAAAAACAGCAGCTAAAGATCAAATTCCACCTCATGGAAAAACTATTTCCATTTCCCAAAATGAGTCCAGAGGTAACACTTACATCAAGCTCATCTTTAGCTTCTTCTGCCCCATGATGGTGTGAAATCATAAATAGTTTATACACAAGGTGACGGCTGTCAGCCTGTCAGCAGCTTGGTAAGTCTGAACAGTGGTGTTGTGGGAATAAAACAAGGAGGACAGGTAGTGACAAAACAGATCCTGGAAGTGCAGAAACTGCTGAAGGATGAGCAGCTTTCAAAGCATCGTCAGCTGCTTGTCTTTCATTCAAGAAGAGGAGCCTTAACATGATCTGTGATTTATGTTATCAATGTACAATCAGACATTGAATGATGGATCAACTTGTATTTCTATTCTCGAACTGTATGTTTTCAGAAGAATAAGTCTAAGGTCACAGTTTTATTACTACGGTCTGGTATTGGCTTATGTAATTTCTTGTCTTCACCTGGTTGCTTGTAAAAGTGTTTCATGGGCACCTTATATGTACAGTGTTTTATGACATCCAGTTCACTTTCACTGAGAATGCAATATTTTGACCCATTTTCACTTTTTTTCTACCTGCCAGCCACAATCTCATAATGATAATTTACAAGAAAAGTCTCTTTTTTTCTTGCCAATGCCTGTTTGTGGTTGTATTTAGGTCAGTGGGTTGAGCTGAAAATCCTGCTGGTTGGTTGTTAAAGCGCTCATGATCCTCAAATTAATTGGATGAGTTAATTGCATACAAACATTTCCCTGAGAGTTGGTTTAGTGTATATTATTTTGTCAGGCGCTACGCTTGTACGTAACAATGGCAGTGCTCGTAATCGTGGAACGTCAGAGTGCTCAGCGAGGATTTGACGTGTGTTGCCTCAGCTTTTATGTTTAAGGCCAGAATGCATTTTGTGTGCTGTTTGGTTGATGTTAGATGTCGGCTTTGTGATAAGGAAGGGTGTTATAAAGAGGTCACTGGTGCTTTGGGGTTAATGAGCAACAATTAGGTAATCAATTACCCTGGATTCTTCTGACCCCGTCGGAGATGCCACCGCTCTGTCTTCAGGAGCCTAGTTTGAACAGGATAATAGAGCACAGCGAGACTGAGACTTGAACTGTGAGCTTCACAAAAATGGGGACATAATGACAGAGATAGGTGACACATTTTCTGGTTGAGCGGGCCTGAGGCAGCGAGGCAGCACTAATAAGGTGACAGGGAGAACTTGGATCAAGGTAGTCTGACTGTGTGACTCACTGTTCTGAAGTAGTTTCTGCCAGCTTCGTAACATAGAAGTCTTTTGTGTATAACACAAAAAGACAAATATATCAGCTTCTATCTCTTTTGTTTTCGTTAATAGCTTCATAATGTGGCCATGGACTTCTCTGCCAGTAAAGATTCAGCTTACAATGCATATAAGTGAATGATCAAATCTTAAATTAAAATGTTTTGTCAGTTATTACATTTTTCATTTGGAGGAACCTCATTTTTTTCACAGATTATCTGGTTATCTGTTTATTTGAATGGTTAGTTAGTGAGAAATGCCTGCCTGGATTCCAAAATCCAAGGTAATATTGGCATTTTTTTTTTTTCGGTCTGAAATGCAAAGATATTCAATGTGCAATGACACATTTGTCTTTGCAAATACATTTAAAACACAGTTTAGATAATTAAATTCACACAGTATCAGTGTCTGATGCAAAAGCTTTAAAATGATGGAAGTGGCAAGAAGACTATTTTTTCCCTGTAGTTGCTACGCATAGCATAATATGGTATGTCACCCTGACACCACGGAACTGTTTATTGCCCTTGCCAAATCGTCTTGACACACTGCCACCACAAAAAGGAGCTGTCTTCTTCTTTGATGTGTTTATTCCTTTCTGTTTGCAGTCTGACAAATGCTGAAGTATGAAGTATGCATTAGGATAACTTCATAAATGACATTTGCATTTGCCATTTTCTAATGACATTCCTCCCTGGTCTGTATGAATCTTGACATTTCTTTATAAATGTGTGTGAACACCTGTGTGGACTCTCAGCGTGGGTCCCCCGAGGTTGCCATGACTGCAGAGATCCTCGTTGCTTTAAAAGCCCTAAATATCAGATCTCCAGTAGAAACGTCTGCCACTTGGTGCAAGAGACATATTGGATTACTCTCAGTGCGCTAAGAGCAATAGTTTGATTTCAGCAACAGCAGCACTGATGCGGCTGTATTGTAAACAGTTATTGTAATGTTAAACAGGGTCTTTATGTTTGGAACTCTGCTGTTGTGCTGCTCATCCAAAGCATTAGGGGGCAGTATAACCATGTCTCTCAAAACTGCCTGCTGCTCAGTAGAGCTACAAAAAACTCCCTTTTAAGTAATGTTTTGGACTGAAGAATAGAAAAAAGATATGCAGATTATATTGTCGCTTTCATCCTGATGAAATGGCTGCAGCTTGAAGTGGCGCTGAACATTTTGCTGAGCACATAGTGACTCCAGTGGATGACTGTCAGGTCGGCCAGTGACAAAATCTGTGAGCTGCTGCCTTCACACTTTTTTTTTTTTCTTTTCCAAATCTCCACTGAACCTGGGTGTGCGTTTGCTATGGTCAATATTAACTGTAGATTTAGATTTTTGAAAAGAAAAAAAAAAATGCCCAGAATTCCCTGGTTCCAGCTTCTCTTCATTTATGATAATTAACTCAAAATTCTGGGGCTTAAGACTGAAAATGTTGGACTTGGACAAGAAAATAAGGAGTGTATTAATGAAAATAAGCCCTAACATCGATATCTGTGCACATCTGCCGTGTTTTTACACATATTTGGCTGTGATGACAAGAAAAATACTTTCAATACAGCAACTCCAATATTTTTGTACATGAAGCCTGTCATGATGTTCACTCCTTGTGCTGTTTCGATGGAGACTGCAAAGGTTGTTTTATCAAGGCTCACTGGATCAGGTGATATACTACTAGTGGGCAGGTGTTGGCTTGTTTTACATCTGGAGCTAAAGCTGTGGAGAAGTTATTCAGCAGTTGGTGGATGTCTGCAGGAAAGGGAGAGAAGGAAGAGAACATGCCAACCTTTGGCCCATATCTTTGCCCATGCAGAGACTTCTCTTCAGGGCAAATAGCTGTTTGGTCTAGTCTGAACAGCTTTACTACAATGATAGTGACTGAGTGAGGGCATGGCTGGTATCAGAGGTGGATGTGAACTGACATCCCCATACACCAGCCTGTTGCCTTCAGAATGTCTCATTTAGCAGTAGAGCAGAAATACAGGCAGAAATGCTCTGAAAGATTACTGTCAGCCAACCAGTTCAAGGTCATTGTTTTTTCTGGACAAATTTTGGGTGCTTGCATGCACCTGTGGACTCATGCAGAATGTGTGTGATATATCACATGGCAGTATGGTGCGTAATGAGGTGTTTCAGCAACTTAAGCTCTGTAATGTCCGACAGTATGATGAATAATCACTCACACTCCAAAGCCTGGGAATCTATGCTTTAATAATTTATTATATTTGTAAAGCAGGTTTCTAGACCCAAAGCACTAATCAAGAGTCATTTTGCCACATTGTCCTTGGTTTTTCTTACCACCGGGTCATCCACTTAATTACACCAGAAGCCATGCTTCTGTTGCCACTGCTTTCTTTCGAACAGAAAACATGGTACCCGTCACTTAAATCCCATGGGAACAGAAATAAGCATGGGTGAAGAGTTTCATTTAATTACTGCATTTCAACTTGAGCTTTCTATTTATAGGACCTTCTCTATACTTCCTCTGTTGCAGTTTAAAAGTATGAAAACCTGAACGCAACTGTCAACCTCATTACCCGCAACGTTGTCTTTGTCCTAACTTATTAATGAACATGTGAGTACATGTGTTTTGGGGCAAAGGGTGGCCACGTCCACTGATACAAGTGTAACCTGGCCACTCGTACGAAACATTTCCAGGTGAAGGCTGCAATCCATGTTTGTTTAAATCTTATTACGTCTACTTAAATCACAAAGGGAAAGATGTGCGTGAGGACAGATAAACGGGAAAAAAGGTTTTATTTCTCACTGATGTGTTTACTTATCATGCTTACTGAGAGTTAATTCACTTCACTTTATTAACAATATGCTTTGAAATGACTTTTTACTTTAAAATGCAAGTCTTATATTTCTTGGCATGGTTTTTAAAATGCAGACCGAAGTGGCTGTATACTACATTTACACACATATTTGGGATTCAGCTTGTGCACAATAATTCTCTTATGTAAAACAGCTGTCCTGTAGAGATTATAGGGCGGCAGTGACTTCATGGTGGTGGGACATGATTTAAGCCAAGAGATGATTGGGGATGACATTTTTGAAATGTCAAAAGGGGTGAGAAGTGCAGAGCTGCCAGCTGGCTTATCTGTTCATCCC
Organism: Chaetodon trifascialis; assembly: GCF_039877785.1. Taxonomy (NCBI): domain Eukaryota; kingdom Metazoa; phylum Chordata; class Actinopteri; order Chaetodontiformes; family Chaetodontidae; genus Chaetodon; species Chaetodon trifascialis. The sequence goes on from NC_092060.1 coordinate 22,853,478, forward strand.
TGTACTGTAGTATTACACTATCAGGGGTCTAGATTTTACTTCAGGAGGGTGCTACTTTTTAGCTGCGCTGTGTTTTTATTCAGTGTGTGGCAGAATAACTGAAGAGGACTGGGCTGGTCGGTCAGTGTGAACCCAGCTACCTTCTGATATTTTGAGTCGCTTGTCTACAATTCAGCTGTATGCCTACATCTTATATGTTCCATCAAAATATGAAGCACAACCTGCCGTACCTCCCATGTTAGTTTCAGGTTATAATCAAAAACTATAAATTCTCAAATCTTCACATCCTTGAAGGAAGAAAGTGACACTGGATACTTAATTTCTAAGCATTTCAATGATATCACAGTGCTAACATTGTTATCAGGTAGTTCTTACAGCTTGTTGTGCTGCCTCCAAGTGGGGAAAAACTAAATAAACAAAGGTCGGAGGTTTGGCAGACAATGAGAAAGATGGTGGCAATGGTTAAAAAATAGAAAATTAATAGGTGTCCATCACCCCGAACTCTGCACCCTCACTTTCCATAAATTAACGCAGCCCACCATTAAATCCTCCCTTCATGAAGGGTCTAATGTTCAGTTTTTGTTTTAACCATTTTAGAGGTTGTTGATTCAACTTTATGATGATTTTGGAGGCTGCAGATTGTGGTGCTGTTGAGCTATATTGCGTTATACCAAGATGTGTTTCCGTGAATACATAAATGAAATGGACAAAATAATAGAAACACCCATCAGTGCAGTGCAATGCGATTCAGCAGCGCTATAAACTGCAGCCTCTAAAATCAGGTTGAAAACTGTTCAATATGAATGTAATTTCCAAGGATACTGGACTAGAAAATTGCACATTTCTCTATTTTGAGGCAGAAAATTAGCTCTGCTTGTTCCTGTGATTCAGAATCATGACACTCTATACAACTCAACATGAAATCCCATGGCAGTAATTGTGAAGTGCCTCTTTAGGAGGGGCATTTGCTCAGAAAATGGCCTCCACAGAGAGAATTCAAGTGTCAAGAAATGTAGTGAGCTCCCACGAGGCCCCAGTTGGGGTCCATAGGGGTAAAGGCCAGTGAAGGATCAGTTAATATTGGGCAGTTATTACTGTCCAGCTGCTCCCCCCATGACGATGTCCTGCTCAGGGACATTAAGGGATCTTCCACAGTGCAGCTGCTGGCAACTGTAACAAGAATTCATGCACAGTGAGACTTAATATTCTCAGATAACAATGTACCTGTAAACTCAAAACTCACGCACACGTGCATTATCGCAGGTACACAGTCTTCTCCCTGTGATAAAAGAAACCGTAGGATGAGAACCCGAAAATCACCTTTACAAGACAAATTTGTGCCTGTGCGTTCATGCAAAACACACACAGACGCAGATATGCATGGACACACACAGATTACAGACACAAAAACAGATGTCTGCAGACATACGCCTACATGCTTCACACACATACGCATGAACACACAGACTTGCGTACAAACACAGATGTGAGCCGACAAACGTGAACGTACTCGTACATCTGGAGGAGAATATCTGCAACAAAATATGCAAGAGTGTTTCCAACTCATGGAGCCACTTGTCAAAGATTGAAAGGCCCATAGTTCTCTTCTACAAACATAGCACGTGTAGCACATGGACATGGCTCTCTATATTTGTAGTACAAATGGAGAGATCCATTTAAGGAGCAAGGGGAAGAAAGAGAGGAGGCTTTATGATAATATAAAAGAAAATCTCCAGTCAGAATTATGCACTATCCCAAGAGAGGACTGCTCTACACAGAACATACAAAGCACTGTTTCCAGCTCCTTTGTTTAGACCAAGAAAGCCAATTTTGTTATAATGACTTTGCCTGCTTGTGAGCACCGGACAGCAGCGGGATGTGACACTTGCAGGGGAAACACAGCAATGCCCTTCAGACAGATTATTAGTACTGAGTTACACTGATTAAAACCATACTGAGTAAACAAGCCGCTCTCTGGGGATTACAGGCTCCAAGACAGAGGCATAATAGGCAGATGCAATTTTGAGTCATTACACACGGGTTGTTATAACCTACTGCATGTTTCTTATTATAGTAAACATTGTCATTCGTATTAATTTCATCCTGTTTGCCATGCCCTAAACAAGCAGTCATTGGTACCGTTATTTATGCTGAAGTGGATATGTGTCTCAAAACATATTCAGTCATGCCGTGTTTTCATTTGTGTAGAAAATGTCATAAAAACTATTAAAATTGACATTCTAATGAGAGATCTCACAACAGCATTAATTAGTTTTTCATCAGCAGAACACTTGGAGTGATCTGTTCAAACCCTCCCGTCACTCCTCCTTTTAATTATTATCACTGCTCGTTCCCCTCGTTTGTTTTTGATTCGCAGCTCATACAGTATTCTTCGAGTGAACGTTTAATAGGTGTTGTTTGTGATTACAGCGAGTTTTAATCACGCCTGTCATCGGAAGTGAGATCATGTCGCAGCCGCAAACAAGTCATTCTGTTTGAGAGGAAAATGAAGTTGACATTATGTCACAAGCCCTGGCTGTACTTTATTGCGGTGTTTACAACAATTAGTGGGAGGAATCAATTTCATTTCTGTCGTGGAAACACTAGACAGGAAAAACACAAAGGAAGTGCGTGGAATGGGGAAATACGAGTGTGGAAGGTTTGTGGGTGTGTTGCAGGTAAAATGATCCAGTGATAAATGGTTTCAAGTGGTTTCAACACCCTAGAGCAACATTTGATTGTTGCTATTGATCGGTGTTGGACTCCACCATTGGGGAGGAACTGTGGTGATTGGAGGGGCAAGGGCGATGGGGGTGAATGAATCCCAGAGACAGTCCGTGACGCATGAAAGTTATAGAAAAATAAAAGTCATATTAGAAGGGAGTGAAGCAAAGAAAGAAGCGCTGATGACATCATATTTCTTCTTTTGTGTGTGTGTGTGTGTGTGTGTGTGTGTGTGTGTGTGTGTGTGTGTGTGTGTGTGTGTGTGTGTGTGTGTGTGTGTGTGAGGATATTTTGCATTCTCAATTCATAAACCAGCTCCTCCATCTAGTGCTGATATTCCAGATAAGCAATGAGCAATCGTTGCTTCAGAACTATATTAGCTGTTTGACCTGAAACAGAAGTGTGAAGCCGGCACAGGTCGTCATAAATATTTGAAATCCTACACCTCACTGTATCAGTCGATAATAACGCCATGCCATGAAATATCTAGAGAGAAGTGGTGTTTACAAATGTCCACCTGGTGGAAATAAAACATGATTCTTTAGTCATGGACATTATGGTGGATGTGTGAAGCTGAACAAACATGCATGCTTCTGAAAAATTGATCAGTAAGTGTATGTAGAGGACGTACTTTAGATACAGAAATGTATGCAATTGCTGTCTTACATAACAACGAATATATATGTGTCTTCTTCTGTGTTTTATTCATGTTTGGAACTTCCGCTTTTTCAGATCATTTGTGACTAGACGCAAACGCTGCCTGTAAAATGTTTCAGCTCTGTTACACCGTTTATTCATTCATCTCTGTCTGAATGTATTTCTGGAGGTGTTATTATCAACTCTGTCATCACCCATAGCATTCTTAGTTTTACGGTTATGGTGGTTTTGCTGGCAAAGACTGCATCATCTCACCAATAAATGTCAAGAATGTGCATTCCATTTACAGCGTCTTCAAAGGCTGCTATTATTTTTACTTCAACGTCAAAGGGAAGTTTCTCTCGGCTACAAGACTGTGAGATCTGTTGTTTCTGATCTTATGGGCTTTTTATTCCTCGAAACTGTATTTGATTCCACAACAACCTGACACATAAGCTGCCTTCTGTAAAAACACTTGCCTGCAGTAGTTCAGTCATGACTAAATAGTTTAGTCATGACTTAAAGAACTGCTCGAGCGATGGCTACACACTAGTTTATAGCTGATACACACACTTAATGCAGCAACCCTGTGTCCTAAAAATTGCGTTTGTGTACTGTAATTTGCAACAGAAAATTTGTTTTGACAGAAATGTAACACGGCTCAGATTGCCCTCTTTAAATGTACATGAGCAGAAAATGTTGGTATTGAATCTATCAAACATTCATTAACAGCATATTTTATCTTTTCCACAATATGCACTTTCAGCAACTGAGGCGTGAATGATTAGCATTTTTTATGGTCATGTATAGGCAATGAAAAGCACTCGTTTGAAGTTAGTGAAAGATCAGGTTGTTGTTGAGACAGGATGTGTCTACTTCATTAACATCCAACTGAAACCGCAGATTTGTAGCCTAAAACCAACCACACAGGGAACCCAGGATGCAAGCCTCCTGAACTTTGTATTTGTGTCAGGTTTAATTAACATTAACATCCATTTAAAATATAAACTGCTTTTCATTTATGCCAGCTCCTTCAGTCATCCACAAGGTCTTTTTTCCTCTGCTTACTGTTTGTATTTTATTTCCATAAACATATTTAAATTTATGAAACACAAATAGCCCACTTGACAAGAGGTCCTGCTTTGTGATTCAGAGTGTAATCAACCACCAAAAAGCTGTGCTGCGTACGTAGAGGGGCGTTGTTGGCGAAGACAAATGTGACAAATACTGGAAAACTGGACGCGGTGTTATGTCATGAACTGAGATTTCAATTTGACTTTCATCAAACATGAATGTTTACATCAGATTCCTTCTTGTTTGCGTATTTCACGAGCTCCATGAAGTTCTCTTCGGGGGATTTATTTTAATCTTCATGCACACTGTGCTTGTAATTGGAGTGACAAGATTTTAGAGGAGTGAACCTCCAGTTTGACAAATTGTATCATGGGTCATCAGAGATAAGAGATGATTCTAAAACTGTGTTTGTTTTTTCCACAACGCTGCACACTGAAAATGAAAATGCATCACTCATGGAGTGATGAGTCTGGTATAAATCAGCTGAGCAGATCATATTCTGAGCATTCAGATTCACCACAGCACTCTGTTTCTCATCTACACATGAAGTGTAATGAGCAGAGTTCCTCCCTGTGGAGTTGTATTTTGGAAGTCGCTGCTCCGGCTGATGTCAGTGTCAGTGCCCGTGGAGCGATATCGCCACAGTTCAAACAATGTGTTGTATTCTTGACTTGCTTGTGATAGAGAGCTTTGTAGGCCCATTCCCCACCTTTTCCCATGCTGAGTAAGGACTCTCTTCTGGGGTCATATCTCTGATCCACCTGGCTGATTCTGCTCCCTGAGCAGAGCTCGACAACGTATATATGATTCTACTCCAGAGTTTCTTTCTCTGCCTTTACTAAAAAGTGTTGTATACTCAAATAATTTATGTTGTGATATTTAAAATGAGGCCGTACAGTAAGATAAGAATTAAAGATATAGACAAAATGTAACCATCACCTGGAGAGGGACTGACACGGTGATGTAAATGACTCATTCAGGTACAAACACTGCTACAAAGGTGGCAGTACAGCTGAAGCAGTTAGTTTATTATTCAGTTGATAGAAAATTAAACCATTTGGACGATTGACAACCGTTTCAATTCTTTAGCCAAGCGGGAAAAAAGCAAACATTTGCTGGCTCCAGCCTCTTAATTGTGAGGATTTGCTACATGCTAAATCAAATGAAATGATAATAAATTAAATGGCCTCCTGTTTAGAGATGACGCAAGCTAATTAAAGACATTTTCTATGATTCTGTGCACTTTTCGTAGACTAAATGATTAATCGGTTAATCAAAGCAAATAAACAGATAAATAATGAAGATAATCAGTCGTTGCAGCTCTTGATTGCTTATTTTCAATGTCGTCAACATTACAAGTATTTATTTGTTATAAAAATTTGTGGCAATTAGCACATTGGAGCTTTCAGAACATGAGACAAAATAGGGAAATGTGAGCTCAAGCTGCAGGTATATCAGTTTAACCACTGCGTCAGCGAAGCCACTTAAAAATCATGACAGCATATGCCGAAAACAGACAAAATGCTGTACATGACTGAAGAGTAACGTTGGTCAAACACTGAAAATAACCAGCAGGTATATGTCAGGTTTATACACTTTGATAAAAGCTATCACAACTGCCGTGTTTATGACCAACCTTTGTCGCAGTGTTTGCAAAGGTGATTTAGCTGCTTTTCATTTATTTTTACAGTGTGTCTCTGTGGGAGGCAGTGTTGGTCTGTCCACCAGTTTGGTACAGATGTTCATGTGCCATTTAGGATGAATTGTACTGTAGACACCTCAACTTTGCATAGAACGTGTCATCGCGTCAAAGTTGTAGTTTGTCCAGTAATTGACGAGGATGGTGAACATGCTAAACATTGTTTTAATTTTTTCCCTAATTTAATTTTTCTGATTTCTGTGTTTCGTGAATAAAGCACATTTTGTCACGTGAAAGTGGCTCATGAAAATCAATATAAGTCAATGTTACACAACATTGTTTATCAAACGGATCCTCTGCAGGACAGACTTCATATGCAGCTCAAACTCAGCAGGTAAGTCCACGCTCACGAGGCCACGCTCGCGTTCAGGCAACGCTCCTCCATGTTTACAATGCTTGACCTGAAACGGATGCAGCTTTTTCTTTTTTCCAACAGCATATCTGACTCATGCAGCCACAAAACCCATGTCTTGCATCTGCTGATGTGGTCCACTTCTTAAAGTTTGTTGAATTGATGAGCTGTTGCTAGCATGCTACCGCACATGACTCTGTGTGTGTGTGTGTGTGTGTGTGTGTGTGTGTGTGTGTGTGTGTGTGTGTGTGTGTGTGTGTGTGTGTGTGTGTGTGTGTGTGTGTGTGTGTGTGTGTGTGTGTGTGTGTGTGTGTGTGTGTGTGTGTGCCTGCCTATGTATTGCTCACATTGTGGGCACATAAATCTGTTTACACAGTCACATTTTGGGGAACACGCCTTAATTGTGGGAACAAAAAGTAGGTCCCATCATGTAAATCATTAAATTTTAGATTGAAGACTTGGGATATGGTTGAGGTAAGTCTCCAGGAAATGAATGTCAGTCTATGTAATGTCCCCAAAAGTGATGAAAACCTAAAACCTCCAAAGCAACTGGACTTGCTCGTGGTTCTCGAAGACATTTTCCAAAAGGCTTCTTCGGTTCTAACTGCATGGTGGGGAGTCCAGGGCATTTGTCCTCTTGCAGGATCATAGCTCCGCCCAGCGTCATGCGAGTCATTAGGGTCACATGAGTCAAGGTGCAGCTGGCACAATGGGTTGTTGACCCACCCATTCATCATGTGGCTCAATTGGCTCCCGTGAGTCCTTGTGTGAATGGCTATTAAGCTGCCTGGGGTGAGATCTCAGGACTGCATTGTAGGTGGCTGATAAGTGGCGTCTTAGACCACCTCCTCTGTTCAGTGATGGTCTTTCCGGTTTGACATGTATGGCTTCTTTCACTCCTCTTTCAAATCATCGGTCTTCCATAGCTAAAATATACATTATTGTCCTCAAAGGAATGTCCCTTGTCTTTGAGATGTAGGTGGACTGCTGACTCTTGATCTGAGCTGTTGGCCCTCCTTTGTTGAGCCATGCGTGTGTGAAGCGGTTTCTTTGTTTCCCCAATGTACCAGTCCGTGCATTCCTCGCTGCACTGCACACACTACACATCACACTTAGCAAGTCCAGTTACCTTTGGAAGCACTTAGAAGGACCATGACCTGGATGAATGAGAATCTTCACAGAAGTACTGTGTGTGTGTGTACTTGCATCCGTGCCAGTGTGCATGCATACTTGCTACATACGGAAATTCTGTTTGAACTGTTTTTGACCAACAGAGTGAGGACACTTTGGCCTTTCCTCACAACTTCAAAGGGCCGTTTGAGGGTTCAGATTTGGTTTTCAACGTTAGGTTAGAATTAGATTTAGGTTAGGTTGGTTGGGGTTAGGCGTTCAGACCCATCCACAACCTCGCCCTTCCCTGTCTGTCAGATCTCCTCCATGTTGCCACCCCCTCCATCCCCTTTACTGTGCTCCCTGCCCGCCTCAGCACCATGCTGAGCTTTCAGCCGCTCTGCTCCCCAACTTTGGAACTCACCGGACATCCGTAACGTCGACTCTCTTCCTTACTTTCATTCCAGACTCAAAACCCACCTTTCCAAGAAGGCATGCTTTATAGCTCTTATCTGTGTATAGCTTTAGTTGTTGTTTTACTGTACTTGCTTTATCTTTGTAAAGTGTCCTTGAGTGTCTAGAAAGGCACTTTTAAATAAAATTTATTATTATTATTATTATTATTACTATTATTATTATTATTATTATTATTATTATTATTATTATTATTATTATTATTTAGTTGTGATGTTTAGGGTAAGGGGCAAGGTAAAGCATTATGTCAGTTAGTATCCTCACAAGGATTGAAGTACAAGAGTGTGAGAAACACAAAGACGCAGCAGCACGATAGTCACAATATTCCACGCTTTACTGATCCATTTTTTTCTGTTTTCTGCATCGTTGCAATCATAGGGCCCTCGGTAAACATCATACCTGCTAAACATTAGCATGTTTACACTGTCATTGTGAGCATGTTAGCATGCTGGCGTTACCTTTGATTCCATGTACTGTACAGTATGATCCCGCCTCACAGATATGCTAGCATGGCTGTACACTCCTGTTCATGTCACCCTGTCGTCTGCTGAAGTAAAAGAAAGCAAGCTGTCTTATAGTGGTCAGAAATAATAAATCCTCATTGGATTGACCTCAACTTCATAATGAGGTCAAACAAACCTTGTTGTTGTGAAATGTTTTATAATATTTAGAATGCTAACAAGCTTAAAAAAGTAGTCGATCATGAGTTTTTCCTAATTTAATTAATTTTCTTACATTCGGTAACAACTTGAGAACATATATGTTTTTTCCACTTCCAAAAATAAAGTGTAGTCTTAAAATTAATACTTGGTAATTATTAACATATTTAGTGTTTAGATGGCAGTATTTCCAAATATTTACATTTACAAGAAAAGAACAGCAAATATCTCGAGTAAAAAAAGCAAAAACTCTGTCATGCACCTAATTCCTTTTCATTTAAATTGCTCTTGTTCATTTTTCATTGGTTCACTTGCAGTGTTTTTTTTTTTTTTCACATTGTTCTGATCCTTAGCAGCGTTGCATCTGCCTCACTCTGACAACACTAACAAGAAGATAATTATATCATTCTGTGTCACAACCAGGGGTTAATTGTGCACCCTTGAATACTGTTAATTGTTTGTTTCCTGCGAACTGAAGGCAAAATTTAAACAGTGAAACCCCACGTGTTATGGGTGATTGTCAGCAGAGAGTCAGTCCAAAAGACAAGTATAACTGCTCTTTTTATCTCCTAATCTTGTAAATTGATACTGGATTCTGGACAAATTTACCAGTTTCTTTACATTTATAAATATTAACTTCATTTGGCCCATTCTGTTACGTGATGTGTGTCAGCATGCTACTCCTGGCCACCGATTCCTGTATGTCACTGTTAAGTCTTTGGCAGCTAGCTGCCGCTCCATGCCTGTACAGGTATATGCTGCAGTGCTAGAAATCGTTAAAGTCAAATGATTTATAGATTAAACATTTAACACATACAGTACTTGTGAGATGGTGTGCTGAAAGGCCGTAAGGCTGAGAATGTGTTTCTGTTGGCCTTAAAGGTCATTATTTGAGGTCCATAAAAGCAAGATGTATGTACAGTAGCTGAAGTGAAGCAGCTGGTGCGCTTTTAGTGAGACAGATCAGTTTGAAAGATTTTAGACACAAATGGCCGGATTATGCTGTAAATCCTCTCATATTCTCACTTCAAATAACGCTCTCCAGAGTGCTCGTGGAAGTCGTGTGAGTATTAGTTTGAGTAAACATGTGTTCAGTTGTGTTCCTTCTGTCTCCCCAGTAGATTTAACTGAGAGTCCGCTTCGACAGCACCAAACAAAGCATTTGTCCGTTAAAAAATGGGTGAATGATGCTAATATGTAAACATGATGAGCTGAGAACTTTTATTTGCAGCACCTGTGATCCTCTTCAGAATTCACCGTCACGTTCCCAGAACAGAACATACTGAACCGTTCATTACTGTTTAATCTCAGACAGGCTCCGTACTGGTGTTGGCGGCGGTCGATAAGTCAAACCTCTCACGTCCCTCTCTGGTACAGCTCAGAGCCCTGTATAGCAAGGTTCACAGACACAATGTGAAATAAAACGATATTACTCACAAACACATACTACAGCAGCTACAGGTAAAGAGTGACTGCTTTTCTGATTATTTTCAATAGTTTTCCTTGCTGGTAAAGACCAAGAGCTTGTGTTTTCTATAAACAGCTACTATAGCTTTTGCAATACCAAATAAACTGGTGAGACAGTTTGACAAAGGGCAACTGTCTTGATGAAGAGACTTGTTATTATGTCAAGGTTTATCTTATGTACTCTGGTTTGCCGCAGCTCTGCTAGATCATGCTTAGAATCAGGGCATTTGTCCAGGATGTCTGAGCAAAATGTAGCTCTGTTCTCTGGCTGTCTCTCCGCTATTCCAGTATTATTCAGAAGTAATGGTCCTCTTTCAGTCAGTGGAGGAGAGTAGTATTAAAGCCCCTTATATTCCAGCAGCTTTGCAATCATTTTGTCACTGAGCACAGAGCAGACACAAAGTTCACCGGTTTAACCATTTTCCCTTTCAAATAAGAGCTTTTGTTGATAATAGAAATCTTCACAGGTACTGACATACTTTATGTCTTTGTATCATACATATCTGCATTATGTTTTCATAATAACTTGAAAATGGATACAGTTGGATAGCTGTGAGCTGGGTTAGTCCACAAAAGCGGTACGTTGACTTCATTTTGGCTTGATTTGAACGCAACGACAATGTACAAATGTACAGACTGGCTTCGTCCTGCCCAAGTCTCCCACACTCTGAGAGAGAGCACTGGCAGGTGGAACTGGACCACGTGGACACAAAAATAGAAAAACAGAATCACTGTACATATTTAGAAGGAGGAGTAATGCCACACGGTCCATTTTCCTCTGAACTGCACTGGTCCTCCCATCTGCTTGGTAATAGGAGGGTCCTCAGCACGCACTCCTGCAGTCTTTAGTGTCCATTGTTCAGCAGATGAAGGAGCAGCAACAGAAGGCCGAAGACAGCTTGAAGCATTAGGCTGGGAGGTGAAGCAGAGATTGGGGGGCTGTTGGATGGCAGGGTGGACTGGCCCACTAGCAGTTCATTTCCCAGGGCCTAAGAGGAGACACAGAGATCAGTTTATGGCCACTCTTTTTTGGATAGTCCAATGCTGATGATCTGCTAATACCATAGAGCGTACAAAACCAGCCGTCATAGATCATCTATCTCAGTTCATTTTAGAAATGAAGTTCAGGGTTAAAAAAATGTGGGCTCCTTGAATGAATCTCTGAAAGTCCCCCAGACGTCGTAAAATTTATGCATTGTCAGACATGTGAGTTTAGACAATCAAAGAATCAGAAATACCTACTTGCCATGTCTTAAGGGAGAAATGATGAATTGCACATTGGACCCTGGAGAGTCACTGCGATATGTTCGTACATGCTTACGTTTTTATGGAAATGAACCTAAGAATCATTCATTGCGACTTGGCAATGGAGGTTGGCTCTGTCTTTTCCCTTCTCGGTCCATATAATGAGGGTAAATGTGTGGGTGTGCAGCATACTGTACTTATGTGGGCATAAGGTAATGTTCACCCACAGGTATAATTAATTTGGAATAATGCTCCTAACCTGAAAGTGAGTCTGAAAGGGAATAAAACATCTCTCCTCATTTGATTTGCCACGTTACAGCTGTGCATGGAAAGCAGTATGTGATCCAGTGGGCCCACATCATGGAAGTTAAAGTAGGCAAAAGAGGGCGAAACATTTGCACACGCTAATCTTTTTGTGAGGATGTCGTGAGGTATCCCATTTTGATGGCTGGTATCGTGGGGTCTGATCCCAGCATTACTGCTATTACTGTGGTCCTGCATTCAGATTTTCGTTGTCAGCCTCAATCACAACCAGCTTGACATGATTTACCTCTTAAGTTGGAGTGACACAGAAGAAAAAGAATAATTAAAGCTACTGTGTGCAGAATTTGAAAAGACAGCATGACAGACTACCCTAATGGATTCATTCAGGAACTCTGAGAATGAAACACTGGAAAATACCGAGACAAAACATAGACTGCTCCAGTGTGTACGCCATCAAAATACTTTCAAAATACGATAATCGTCACATGAAAATTCCACACATTGTAGCTTTAATATTTAAACATGTCATTATCTTTGTGGCACTTCTGGCCAATGTTTGCTCCTGCTGTCAGAGATGGCTCACTGCTGCTGAGCACCGCACGACAAGTAAAGTGCGCACCTGTGTTGGTATTATGGTTTCCAGAATGTTCCTCATAGTTTCTGTGGTTTGTTGTGGAGAAGCGGTGCTCCTGTTTTCTCTGCTGCTGGGGCCAGGGCTGGGCGTACTGGACTGGCTGACAGTCGGCTGCTGGTCTGATTCACTTCCAAACGTCATGAGAGCGTTCTCTAAAACACAAGGCACAGCAGTAAAAGGAAAAAAAATCTGTTATCACACTTTAGTGACATCATCTTAATGTTTTTTCAGCAAGTTTCACTCATGTCTTATTTAATCATGGCAGATGCCTCCGGTTCTGAATGGTAAATTTTGCATGAGAGCTTTTGCTAGACCAGAGCTAGTTGGGATTTGGTCAGCAGAGGCGAGAGAGAGAGAAAAGAAAACAGAAAATACTCAGTATTCTCTTCAAGTATCCAAACTGCACCTGCCTCTCCACATCGACCTCATTAACTCATAGACCATTTGCACTGGCCAAACAACTCTGAGACCTCTCTCTGTATCTTTTCTAGGCAGGGGGCCCGAGGAAAGACTGGCCAGAGATTCACCTCGCCGCACACACGCAGCAAAGATACTCATTGTGTGTACAGGTTCAGTGATAGATATATATGTACTCGCTGAGGTTAGTAACAAGGACCATTAAATATTCAAACTGCAGAGCAGAGGCCATGAGTGAAATGGAAGGAGAGTGTTAGGATGAGAATTGGCTTTAGGAAACACGGTAGAGGAACAGAAGACTCAATAATTACAAGACACCCATGTAGCACCCTAATATGAAATTGTATTCTGTGCTCCCCTTTAATCCATGTCATTGTTTCCATTATTTATGTGATGTGTAAAACAGAAATTAAAACAGAACAAACTGTGTTTACTGACAACAGTTTCACTAAGTGTTCCTGAGCTCATGCAGTAACATCCATTATCCAATCATGTGTTCACAAAGTGGTGAACCTCGCTCCGTCCCCGCTCGTGAACGACTGAGCCTTTCCAGGATGGATTAAGAAGTTACCATGTTCTGTTTTATTCATGTTTTTCGCAGCGTCCCAACCTTTTTGGAATCGAGGTTGTCGTTAGCATTCAGTGTGTTGCTGATCTGGAGGCTTGAATCTGCATCCTCCACTTAAAGAGCCGTCTCTTTACGCCCTTTGCCTCCCTGTTGCTCATAATATTTGAAGAAATCATGCCGTCTTTTTTGGAATCCAGGTTGTATTTAATACTGATTTTTCTACTGTTCCTACCTAACACAACACCATGCATACTCCAATCCATTCTACCTGACTTGCTGTGATCGTCGGTGTCACACTGATTACACCCCCCCACCATTGTTTTGCTTTTTAAATATATAAAAGACTAGAGTATATGTGTTTTCTTAAGGATTCAATTTCATTAGTGCATACAGCATCATATTAATTAGCAGCTCAATCTGTGTTACAGTACAGAACGAACAATAACGAGCAGGTCATGAAAGACCTGAGGTGTGAAGGAATGTTTGTCAGAGTAGCCAAAAGATAATCAGCCGCTTTCATGAGTAAGCTCTCAAACTTTTCCCCATCAGTTGTGAAAGAAAGCACATCAGGTGTTTGGAGGAGATTTAATAAATGTACAATTACCTAACAATCACAGGACCAGCTTACTTATAATTCACTAAGAAGTGACTGTCTGAACACTCAGGGAGAATTACCAAGGAAACAGCATGAAGGGGATGATTAATAACTAGAGAAAATGAAGTGAGCGAGTAAAATGGAGCGAGAGAGAGAATGAGCGAGCGTACTGCTAATTCTACAGAAAGCACAGGATCTCTGATTTAAATACATGGCTCTGCTGCTGGTTGAGCATGCTGGGAAACATCTGCCTCACTGAATCCCCACAGCTCTGCCCTGCCACGCTCTGGTATCATAGAACTGATTTGCTTTGCCTCTCATATCAGGTCTGTTCGAGTGTCCCCTGTTGCAGGTTATCAGTGCGAATTATTCTGATTAGGGTACGCCGTTTTTGTCTTTCACTTCATAATGAAATTATTCTGGCTGTACCAGCGGTGGAGTGAAATGAGTAAAACTACAGCAAACCACACAAGGGCCTGAAGTTTTTGTATTACAACAGTATTTAACACTATAAATAACACAATTTGTGTGCGAGTGAAAGCGTCGATTTTCCATCTCACCTTACATAAATACGAATATCTGCTTTAAATCTTAGACAAACATTTTTTTTTTACTGCTCCCAGCCACAAAATAGTCACGTACCTCCTGAGAAACCACAACTTATCCTTTTAACAGTTAGGTTTTTGATAGATTAAACATATCAGATTGGGCTGCACAGCATCGACATGGCGATGAGCACATTACGAGACGTTTGATGTCCAGGAAGACAAACTAACTCATCATGCTGCAACTGTTTGGCTGCTTCATACAAAAGAAAAACTTTTCCATAATGTACAAGAGCATTCTGATAAAATTTACTCTGATTTAAAAGTTCTTAGATAAGCGAGTTTCTAGTGAGTGACAGGCCTGAACTGTGTTAGGAGTGTGGAGAAAAGATGGACTCTTTACCAAGTGGATTGACTTCTGAGACTGTGGTTGTCTTTCTCATGTACACACTTGCATCCACACCAATATTGCTTTGTTTGCTTGATTTAATACACCTATTGAAAACTGGATTGAGTCGTGGTCTATTTGTTTTTGCTGTGCTGGTTTATGGCAGCGTACATTTCACTGCTGCTGGCTGTTTGCTTTATTGTTTTGTGCAGTTTGACGCCGCTGCTTTATTTCTGTTTTATAATTCTGAATTTGTCAGACGCAACTCTGATTGGGAGCCCTCTTCATTTAAAACCTGCTTCAGAAAAGTTCGAGAATTCTTTCCAAATATTATTACTGTATTATATATATATGACAGATAAAAAATGTCACGAAGTCATTTTTTTTCCAATATCATGCAGCCCAAACATGAGATATGTCATGTTAATTAAGACCTCAAGAGGTAGTGGGTGAATTTTGTCCTCTGCAGAGCCTCACTGGCTGTTTCCCGCTGTTTCCAGTCCTTATGCTAAGCTAAAATAAGCAGATGCTGACTGTAGCCTCACATTTATTGGACATGAGTCGTATCGATCGTCTTATCTAATTCTCAGCAATAAAGCAAATTAATGTATATCACAATATATCAAAGTATTGCTTTAAGGTTTTAAACATACATGTAACTTGTATTAGAAAGCTGAAAATGGAAAATGTAATTGTCATGAAACAGTTACAATATGACCAAAATGTCAGAATACATTTGCACCTTTGTGAACTGAGACAAACTGTTTATCATTGCAGTCTGATGATGTTGATTGTGTCCTTGGAGCTAAATAGAAACTGGATTTTACAGCACTTTTTGAAACATTTAATATCTCACTGTTGTTGGCCTAGTTTTTTCTGTACAGAGACTCAGTGACTGAGTCATGACCAGAAACAGACCTAAATGTATCCTGGAAAAAACCCAACATAAAGATGCCTGGAAAGAAAAAAATACCCCAAACACATCAGCTCTTTCTCCTAAACTACACGACACCGGTTAAACAGGACACTAAAATAGCACAGATTTTCTACCCCCTCATACCTCTATGCAAACACAACCCTTACCCCAAAAACCTGAGTCAGTACATTCCAGTACATTGTGTGGATAGAGTGACACTCACGGAGACAGATGTTGTCAGTGAAGTATCCCAGGAAGTTATCACACTCTTCTCTCCGGCTCCCACTGGCTGAGCAGGAGCACCATGGAGCCACGCTGGACGTGGAGTTGTCAACATAGTTGGGAGTTATTGTACTTCCTGCAGAGAGACCGCACACAGGCCTCAATCAGTATTAAATATTCATTCTCCTTTGAGTTGTTACACTATGGCCCTTTATTATCTGAAACATTAATGGACGCTGCATTTCCTATTCTCTGACCTGATGCACAGGGCTGATAACATTCTGTTGGTTTGACTGACGCTTATGATATAATAGAGCAATACTAAGAAATACTCCAATTTTCTGTTTTTTGGGTCACAGAAGTCTCTGGCATTGAGAGGTTTTTTTTTTTGTCTGTGCCACAGTGGAGGTAGGATTTCAACTGCTTTAATAAATACAAGACAGGAATGAAAATGCCAAGTGTGTGTTTGTGCTGAGGGGCACCATTTGAGGTTCTTGAAATGCATTAGATCCTCTCTGCAGCGCGTGGAGAAGAACTGGCTGTTCTTTTTCTTTTACGGACTGCTATAAAACAAATTAAATATTGTGTAAAGAGCCTCTTTTCCCCCCTCTGATAAGAGATTTTTCTGCTTTTGTATCTTAAACCATGTTAAACTTTTGTCTTTTGGTTCAGAATTGGAAGTTTCTTTTCATTCTCTGACTCATTCTTAACCTGTTCTGAATTTATTAATTCACCCTCCAGCTAGCCTTCGCTCATTCCTGCCTCCTTGTCGCTGCACAGTTTGCTCGTTCCTTCTCTAACACAACATATGGCACATAATCTTCTCTCACATACTGTTTCCCCTCTCTACCTGCTCATTGCATTTCATCTTTCCCTGTCCTTTGTTTGCGTTACCTCTCAGGTGTGCACCTACCTATGAGTCCTGTGTAGGCGAGGAGGCAGGCTCCATAGTTCCCCTGCTTGCAGCCGTTGGCAGACGTTTCAGAGGGATCGCAATCGTACTGAAACTGTGCCAGGCGAGACCTTCAGACATAACGGGCACTGGTTAGCAAGAACATGATAGATCCCTGTGTTGTTTTGCGCAAAAAAGTTTGCTGCTTCTTTTTTATACATTGTGTCGACTATAACTTGGTCATTTAATTAAGAGTTTGCCCCTCTGACATAAAGAAATATTGTTGGCTGTGGTGAAGACTGAAAGCATTGGACTGTAATGTGAAAGTGATAGAAAGAGTAATATATTTCATCCCCCAGACCTGGGATCATTAGTAAAGCCCTCTGAGTGTAATGGGGCTGTGAAAAATAATGGCCATGACCAGAGATAGCAATGAGCGATAACTCTGATCCATCTGGCTCTTTATCTGTGCTAAATATTTAATGTGTTATTCCAACAGGCTCTCTGGGGTGTTCTAACCGATGGTGGTAGAAAGCTTTAGGGTAAAACAGCGGGCCATTTTGTTGATTGAATGGCTGTTTATTTGATTTCAAAGAGCCATAATATTGAACAGCACCGGCCCATATATGTATGGCGAGGATATCTAAAATCTGTATCCGAGGAATACTTGAATAAAGTGGGAATGATGAAAGATTGGCTTTGCTGATTTGGTATACTATGAGAGAGGAGGTGGATCATTAAGTAAAGCCAAACTGGGAGTTATGCTCATATTATAGCCGTATGTTATTGTATCCATATGAGACCGTGGCTACGTGAGAAATAACTTTAATATCTGTTACAGACATGAGAGACAGACTGACATTGAAATGAATGGGAGCCAATTAAAAGCTTCCACTTCTCCATTCTCACCTGCACACGTAGTCGGCATTGCAGATCCTCATCTGTGTAATGCAGTTGGGTTTTTCCACGCTTTCATACGAGCAGCTGGGTACAATGGTCTGCCTTCGACGCTCTGCACAGGCGGTGTCCGTACAGGGGCAGAAGAGCAGCTCGTGCGTGTAGTCGGCGGGGACGCGGTCAAAGAACCTGCGCAGAGCCTTATTGCATTTAGGCCGGTTGCACAGGCCCGACTTGGCAGTGGGTTTGATACAAGCTGAGACATATTCTGTGCGGAGCTTCTGGCACAAGTCGTCCACATTGCAAGCCTTGGCTGCATCCAGGCAGCGATTCACAGTTGTCATGCCAACATCAGAGTCTGTGGATAGAAGTAAGGTCAAAGACAAGCGTAGATATCAGTGGAAAAATAATAGCAATCGAGGAAAAGGGTTTTGTGTTTATACAAATAAAGCGTATGTGACCTGTGGTGTTTATTTATTCAGCCTGCTGAGATCTAATCTCGCCTTGTTGGAGGTTCAGAAGTTGAGACTGGTAGTTTTGAATTAAAGTTCAGCTTCAAGGTGGAAGTGTCTGTAAATAAGCAATGGAGGCTCATTTCGTGAGAATAACTAAATGAGTGTTAGAAAAGGAGTCTGGTGTCTTTTCTCATCTTCTCTAAGAAAAGAGAACAGTTTCTCAGGACATTAAGTATAACCCAGTGGGCTCCTTTGCATTATTTTAATGTTAGCACAAGAGCCATGCCTTTCCATCCTAGTAATTAAAATGATCATGATAGCTGGCATATTGCAATACCAGACTTAGAATTTCAACCTACTGTGCTGCTGCCATTTGTCAAAAGACTGCACTTTGGTATTCAGCGGATTGATGTGTGTCCGCTATCTGTTAAAAAACCCTCTCTGTCACCCTCCTATCTGTAAAATGTGCCCCGCTGCTTTGTTACTATAACTATTCCTCCATCTGTTATTTCAAGGTTAGCGGCCAATCACATATATTATGTGAAATAGAGAAGGTTCACAATCGCATTTATCAAACCTTTTAAAAAAACGATCATAATTTAAAGCAGTTTCAGTGTGATAGCAGTCTGAAAGCCTCCTAACAATGGCCGTCAGGCTAAAATGTGTGCCGCAGCTGGTGTCACCACTCGTTGATTATTTGAGCTATTGTGTTTTACATTTGATGTCGCTGTTGAGTCTTGTTTGTGCCCTAATGATAGAATTGTCCCCTTATATTTCTGACAAGTGTGTTATTAACTGAGCTTCTGACACCACATCTAACTAGAAATTCAGGAGACAGAGAGCAAGAGACGTTGATTCGTGTAGGATTTTAGAATCAGATTAAACACAAGTTTTCATAGACCTTTCACGCACTGTGAAAAATGCATTTTTAGTTCACGTTGTTGTTATTTAATACTAGGTTTGTAATTTTTATATCCACAACATGTAATCTGCTTTTCAGAGTTTGGATTTTTTAATCAATTCTATGAGACTGCATTGTTATATGAGCCTGAGGCTATAAGAAACAATGCCTGGATTAGTATTCATTGACAGTCGTGGATTATGTTATTTCAGCTGAGTCTGGCAAATAAATTAGGTTGCCATCAAACAAGTTGGAGTCAGAGATGTAATTTTGAATGCTGGAGTTGTGTTCAGATGAATAGTAATAACTTGTGCAACTGTGTCTAAGACAAGAAGGGACCTCTAGTTGCCTTGGGCGTGCTTCCAGGAAATATTCAGTGGAGTCATGTATTTGTGCAAGAACAAAACATCTTCAAAGGGTAAAATGGTATAAAATAAGGTGAAAGTTAATGAAGGTCAGTGAACTTGCCTGCTGTAATAGAAGCCAAGCGGACGTAGTCGTAGTCCCTCTGCACTGTCTCATAGGGGTAGTTCTCCACCAGGTTGAGTCCTACAAGAATCACAGATGCAGGTAGAAATGTGGGCTTGAATAGTGAAGCATCACAATACATTTCAAGTGCATGCAACATCAATAATTTTCTCTTGTCATTTTCTTTTTTCACATCAAACCTCCATCTGTAGTGCTTCCACTGCTGTGTGTATACAGTTCTGCTTTGTTTTAGAGAGTCTTTTTGCAGTGTAGACAGCTGTTATTCAGGAACCACTGACCATGTATGATGGACTGATGAAGGCTCCAGTATATGCTCAGGCAGTTCTTCTCCTTCTTCATGCCCCGTTTACACTGGCAGCCATGTAAGGGGCTGGACAGCAGGGCAGACACTGCGTTGGCACACTGGCTCCTGGCACCGGGGCCCAGCTTCACGCTGCCATTGCCCGCCACACACTGACGCAAGGTCCGCAGACGTGGACTACAAGTCTCATCACTCGAGCACGAGTCTCCGGCCACCAAGCAGTCTCTGCCGGCCAGTATAACCTCTAACAGAGCTGTGAGAGAGAAAATCAGAGCACAACAGAGGGATAAGGGGAGCGGAGATGGCAGTTGAGGTGTAAGGGTATGAGACGAGAAGGAAAATTAGGAATAAAGGAGAAGCAAGCTGAAAAGTTGGGCACAAATGTCAGGAATAAGAAAGGAAAAGAGCAGTTTGAGAGGGAAGAATGTGAACAGTTGTAAGGGGATATTGAGCATTAAGTTAAATCAACAGGGGGGCTTATTGTGTGATTCTGGAAACGTGAGAATGCAGAGGTGAGATTCTTTTGCCTGTAATCATTACAGCGCTCGTCTCACACCCACCAGTGAAATTTTAATGGATGTAGTTGATGAATCTCATTGCTTCAGAACCTGCAATGCATCATGCATCTTAAGTTTGGCGAAACTCAGCATAGACATTCAAGGTACTGTGTGTGATGGACTGTTTTGTCGAGTTGAGGGACAATCAAGAAAGATTTACTCTTTTTTTTGTTGTTGTTGTTGTTGTTGTTTGTTTCGTTTTTTCGTATGACAGCTGTATTAGCTGCCTAGCTCTAGGGATGACAGTGTTGATCTATCGGTTGACTATTCAGTTGTACTGCATGAGTAAGGTCTATTCAACGAATTGCAGAACTTGAATAATGAGTGTGCGTCATGTGCAGAATACAGAGAACATTAACAAGTGAAAGAGCCGTAGATATTCATCTGTTGCTGAGGTGAAAAGCCTATGCAGCACCATGAAAACATAACAGCTGGTCAGATGGGAATTGTTGGGTTTCTTAAGTAC
Source organism: Chaetodon trifascialis (assembly GCF_039877785.1). Lineage (NCBI taxonomy): Eukaryota > Metazoa > Chordata > Actinopteri > Chaetodontiformes > Chaetodontidae > Chaetodon > Chaetodon trifascialis. Next base: position 22,874,425 of record NC_092060.1, read on the forward strand.
TGGAAGCAAACATATGAACAGAAGACGAATGGTGATGCATTATTACTGCATTTATAGTATTTTATGGCTCTTTTTTTCTTCTATCTTGCAAACAACTGCCCCGTGGAGGCATATTAATATGGAATTCCAATGTAATTAACTGCTGTGCCTTTTATATCCTGCTTTGTATATTGAGTTTGAGTTGACTGCTGCCAGGATTATGCGCACAGGCAGCGTTTGTTTGTTTCTTGAACAAAGCTCTGCATCAGAGTCGCAGTGAGATGGTCGGGTGGACGTCGGACATACAAAGCTCAGGACTGAGACAGGGGTTCACATCCCGTCTGTTAGGTTTAGGCAACAAAAGCTCTTTGTTGAGTTCAGGAAAAGATTATGGTTTCAGTTTGATGCTGATAAGCATTTTTTGTCTCCTCATTCCCCTACTGCAGACTTTTTCTGTATTAAACCAAACCACAGTCTTTCCCTAACCTTGACCAAATGCTGTCAGTGTTTAAACATAATCATAAAAAAGTTAAATAATGTGGTTGTCCCTGCAGGTGGATATTGCATTGCAAGATCTGATATTTTACCGGAAAACAAATGAAATGCGAACATTCAGTTATAGAAAGTTATAGAGTATAGAAATTGAATTTCTAGGATTTCATTTGGGACCATAAGGATTTTGACTCGAAAAACAAACACAAAGCACACACAGCAGCAATATGAACTCTTACAATATCATAATTACTCGCATCAAGACGTTGATCCCAGGTGTGAAAATGTAGACAATTAACAGCAGAAAGTTTTCACTCGAGAGGCTTTTGTCGTGGAGCTCATGAGCCACATGAAATACAGACCCTTGCTGGAATTAATTGTAGTGGGGTTGTCGAATTTCTAAAAAGAGCTGCCACTCTTCTGTTGAGCCTTGTTGCACTCCCTGCGAATTTTTCTAATTATCCTTTTACCGACAAAATTCCGACTTGTTTTATATGTTTTACACCTTACATGTGTGCCCACTTTAAGGAAAACTTTCATCTGCATGTTGCTGTTGCTAGTCGAGGATCATCTCTGGACATTCAGAGCTATGTTTTTCTTTAGATTTGTTTTCTCAGGTTATTCTGAAAACATATTCCTGAGCATGACCCACAATAAGTCAAGAGGATCCCATTATTCTAACGCTGTAAATGCATACCACCTGCTTAAATCAAAGCTTTTCAATTTCATGCTGCTTTCATCAGCTTATATCTGCTTACACTTTAGATATTCCTGGGGCAAAGTTGTCTCAGCCATTGTTTTGGTCTCCAAAACACCCACACACACATACTCAAGAGCAAAGAAAGTAATAAAGCAACATATTTTCCTTTTTGTCAACCCTGTTCAATCAATTACGTGCCTTCAAAGCTAGATCTTCACCGAAACCCCACAGGTGAATTGAGTCTCACTCACATCAGGAGTTATCCAAGCTCTCATCCTCTATTCAGCACATGTCAGCTTAGTGCATCCAATACAGACATGTGGATGCACCGTGGAGGAAAAAAAAAAAGTTCCAACCAACGCCAACGTCCTGGAAGGCCAGATGGTCAGTTGCAAATTCAAGGCAGAGATCCCAGGCCCTCCCTGCTATGTGTGTCGGTTTGTGCTGCCTGGGCAGAAGCTGGAATAGACACCATACATCATGAATGCAAATGAGCCGCTTGATTTGACATTTCCAATAAGCCTGTCTCAATGTACCAGTGGGTTTAGCCAATTAACCATGTCAGTAATCAATGTGTTCTGAGGCTCAGTTAAGTCCTCAGTTTCCCTGCCACATAAATCACAGACAGATTGGCTGATCAGTTACCCTTGCGCACCGACTTAATGGTCCACTTCAGGAGAGATAAAATGGAAAATGAAACTTAATGAAGTCAGCTGGAATGTTACCTTCACTCCTATACACGCACAATGCAGTGAGGCTGTGGGGGAAATGGTAATGTATTGGTGCACTTAATGAGTATCACCTTTGTTTCAGCGCTCTTAAGATTTGTAAATTATATTAATAGTTGGATTAAAGCTGTCAGCCTCACTCTGAAGTGAGCAGCTTCCGCCAGTGATGGCAGCCTAACAAAAGGTGTTGGCAACATGATACAAGCCATTTTGCATGAGGCGTTTGGCAGCTACTTGTGCATGCTTTCAGCTAGAAACTTAATCCAAATTCTTTTTAAACATATTCCAATAAAGGTAAATATGTTGTTAGATTTTTAATAATCTATCAAATGACAATGTTACCACCACTCTCATAGTGTCGTTTTCAGCCACATCATGCGGCTGTTTTCAGGTAAAAAGCTCTAAAAACTGACTGTACACCACCTGCTTAGCATCAAACAGCAGACAGACATAGTTACTAACTAGCTGGTGAACACAGTGGAGCATTTAGCTGCTTAAGCTCCAGATATTTCCTTCAGTGGTACGAAGAGACAACAAAGCTAAAGCAGACTAAATGCTGGACTTACATTAATCAGTTGGCCAGAAAAAGGACTCCAAATAAATGATAATGTTCTTCTGTAACTGCTGAATGTGTAGATAACCAATAGTTTGCTAACATGTTTGCTATATCAGTTTAAAAGTTTAGTCAATGATGTGTTCACAACTTGTCTCTGCTGCCCCAAAGTGGCCAAAAAAAACAGTTATTAGTCAAATGGATTCTTCCTTGCCTCCTTGTTTTTCCCACTGCTAATAATATTCCCACTCGTCCAACAGTACTTCTTCAGCTGCTCCTTCATTAAAAGCTTGTTCTGCTGTGTTTGGTTTAACTCACAATGGAAAACCCAAAGCAACAGGAGTTACAATTAGCTGTGACTCTTTTTTTTTTGTCAGGTTCAACAATTAATGTCAGCATTTATACGTATCAAACATACATTATGTATTTATTCACGAGTCTTTGTTTTTCAAAGTTCTTGTAATACTATTAGTCTTCCTGCAGTTCATCCTGCTTTTGCCACTTCTACATTTCCAATTTATCAAGCAATATAAGCTGTAAAAGAAGTGTTAATCAATCACATTTGTGTAGTTGTCTTTAAAACCACACGGTTCTAGTTTTTGTGCTATTTTGAAATATTACCTTGAGCCAAAGGAGAGAGATTTTTGAGAGCAGAGACATTCATCAAAAGTCATTAAAATGAAAAGAGTTAGAAGTGTCACACTTTAATAAGATCCAAGTGAATATTAAATTTGTTCTTATTCTTTGCTGATCTCCTGCTGGTCACATTAAGCTCCTTAAGTATAGCACTTTGCCTTCGAGAGAAAAGTGAAGTTCGTCATGTTTTGAAGGTATTGTAGGTCCTTATGTGTCCTGTATACAGTGTTTGCTATATCATTGACAAATTCTAGGAGCTGAACATTTAAGTTATTGAGTGAATATAAATTGTTCTACCAGTGTATGAATCATGCTTGCAGGAATGTAGCCTTTTTTTCCTGTTACAAATCATTGCTGTCTGATATTTTGCATAAGACAACATTATTCGCTTTTATGGCACAAAATTTGCAATTTCCGACATCAAAGCGGAGCAGATTGAATTTGGCAAAATGAGACAGCAAAATATCCCCCTACATTCAAAATGAAGCAATGTCAGCTCCGCTCACACTTCACGTTCGACATCAAACAAATAGTGCGCGCAGACCTAGAAAAGCACTGTAATTAAGCTTCAAAGTTTTCAAAAGAGAAGCATTCAAACTTTCATCAGAACACACGAGGTAACAAAAAAAAAAAAAAAATCAGCCATTGATTGAATTGATCCTTTTCCAACAAGGGCTATTTTCAACTTTTACTGAGAGAAAATACTGCCTGTAAGATTGTCATGTATACTATTTTGCTTAGAACTTCAGACACAAAAACAGTTGTCACATTAGCAACAATCTCAGGAACAACCTTTCAGTCAGATGCATATATGAAAGCATTCTGTCTGCAATAAATGGATGTGCAGCTGTTTTCTGTCAGAAAAGACTCTGATCTTGATCATTACACATGTATATCACTTAGTTATGCAGTAAACATTACCCAAGGCAGGAATGCCTTTAAAGCAGGTAGTAAGAAACTGGAACAGAAGGTGCTTAAAGTAAACAACTCACCACAGCAGTAGCTTGAAGGGTCTTAAGTGAGAGAGTTTGTATTATAGGAACTGCCTCACTGACTGGTTTGATGATCGGAGACGTCAGCTGATAGTGATCGCTTCACGACATGCATGAATTAAATGCTCTGCTTAAACGAATGAGATTGTCTATGACTGCCTGAATCAAGCAGGGAGTTTAATGTGATTCTCGTGGCTAGCTTTACAGTAATAGGCCAAGTTGCATTACCTTGTGACTTGACATCCTAATGTATTACTCAGATCAATTCACTCGAATTTGATTTTTCTCAGCTGGAAAATTACGTTCTTCCAAATGCCTATAAAGTAAGTTGTGGTACGCAACAGTGCAACAGAGCTGGACTTTACTCACGCTTTCCAACACAAGCAAGTTCAAAATGTCTGATGTGAGAAGTTTATATTTGCAGCAACTGTAATCAACTTCTTTATTGGCTGCAGCAAGTGATGTCATGCATGTAAGCAGCAGGCAGGTGTGTCATAGCTGTGTTTAGATACTGCAGAACATTTCCTACTGCTGCTGCTTCACAGTGGGGGGTGGCTTTTATTCCGAAACAGTCAAAGGAAGCACAGACCACGACTGTTCATCACAGATGCATGTTCAAAGCAGGACAATGGTCGTTTACGTGAGCCGATGCAATTACTATTGACTGACTTCTATATTAAAACAACTTGGCTGCCCTGCAAACAAATGCACCAGTTTCTCTTCTGTCGTAATTCTGACAAATTAGCTGGTCAAGAACTGTTTGCTGTAGGACTGAATTATGTTTTTGGTGGCTGTGGCTCAGGAGGTAGAGTGGTCGTCCACTGATCAGAAGATTCATTTCGTTATCACTCTACGCAGGACTGTCCAATGAAATTAAAGGTGTCGTCCCTTTATGCTACACGCAAAAAAAAGGGAGGATGACTGAAGGAGTCTCTCAGTCTGAGGGCAGATGCTGCTCTGTAGTCTGGTGGTATGGTTGTGAATACTTCTGTATTGCTTGCCAGAGGTGAAAGGCTGTTGTTGGGGTCGATAGTTTAACCGATAACCAAAGGCGTCACCAGATCAGCCAGGACAGAAATCTTTAAGCATTACACCTTTTGCCACAGAATCACATTCACTCATGCACAAGCATTTCATCTGATTGAGGGTGAGAGTGACAGAGAGGTCTGTAGAAGCACCGAAAACCTGTATTCCTCGAAGTGATGTCTCATGTCTCTAAGATAGCATCAGATCCTGAATAGAAACCATTTAGCTCTCTGATAACCATCTCCTCTCCTCCACCAACACCACCACCCATCTTTAATCGATGCCTTCCCTCAGAGGAGCTTTCAGCCGGAAAGGGGATGGTGCTCCGGTTGTCCAACAAATATGCATAACCTCAGCCAGTACTATGCAACACCAGGCACTCAACTCCTGAACACCAACAGTGCTGCATGTGTCTGCTGCTCTAAATCCACTGTGCTGAATTGATAATAAACCAAACGCCACAGCCTTAACTCCCTCAGCGGCCTTAATTATGCTGCCTGTGCTTACGACTCTCCCCCAGGGCGATTACACTGACAAATATGCTTATTATTAATCACTCTCCATTACTAGAGGCTGGAGGATGATGCTTCCATGTTCCCACCACATAGTGACACGGGTATGTTTTCTTCAGTTCACTCCTTTCTGTGTTTTTTTCAGTTTTTTTTTTCCTCAGGTAATTTTACACCCATATTTTGAAATTGGAAACAGACAAACATACAAATTGATCCCGCAATGCAAAGGCTGATGTCTGAAGGGAGCGAATTGTAAACAAAAGATTACATCTGAACACGGTGAAGATGCTGGTTGTTATTCATGACTCGAATCACTGCTTCAAGTGAGCACCCATGTCAGTTTGATCCAAGGGCTAGATGCTGTAAGACTGACTGGCAGAGCTGCAAAGGTCTTGTAACATTAAAGTTTGTTTGGCTCTTTGGAGTACGAGTTGACTAGTGCTTGTGTGTGTTCTCTCATTGTGTGATCCTTTTGAGAACCAGTTTGAGTTTTAGTCCATAGCAGACATAAACGTGCCTCATGTTTGCGTTCTAAGCTAAGCTACTAGAAGTACATTCATGTGTGTATTTTAATTATGGCTCATTACAAATATGCTGTGTTTCAAAAGCAGCTAGTTGTCACACAGTAAGAAAAAATACATCATGTATAGAGCTCAAATTTGATGCATTGATGATCGTTTCATAATCGCATTGAAAGCCCTCTGATTCGGAATCGAATCCTGAGGCGCGTTGAGATTCCCACCCCGAGGTTTTGAATGACAACACATGTGCACAGGGTGCCGAGAGGCTAAGGGGTTTGGGATTTAAAGGAGCATTAGGTACTTTATGACATCAATCAACCTCTATCAGCAACAACTTTGACAGCACTCGGGCAGTGGCGTTCAGTTAAAGTCATATGGGATTATATCACTGCCAGGATGGAGTGTTCTCATCGCCGCAGGGTAGGAATGAAGATTTGGAACAAAAATGCAAACGACATTTAGTGAAGATAATTTCTCTCGACAGTCTCTGTGTGCAACAATGATTTTGTCCTCGCTGCTTAACGAACAGGACGAGAGCCTCCCATGCTTAATTCAGTAGGGGCGGAACTTAGAGGCCCGACTAAGGGTTTCATCAGGAAGCAGACTGATGTTCTCAAGGTATAACATTTACCATGTTCCTAATTTAGCATGTTACCATGGCAGCGTTTACTGATTAGGACTAAACACAAAGTTCAGATGAGGCTGACTGGAATGTCATCAGTTTTGCAGGTTATTTGGTAATAAACCAAAGTATTGGGCATATTGAAATGATGATGATGATGATGATGATAGCGATAAATGAAAAATCACCAAAGATGCGATAGTGTGTCCCAAATAATAGTATATCCTTAGAACCACACTCAGAAACTTGAACCCCATGGTGGCGTTAGATGAAAAATCATTGGATTTATCCATCTCTCTAGTAGTTGTGGAGATATTTGAGTATGGACCAAAGTGGCGGACAGACAGTAATATGTCATTGTCAGTGGCATATTTATAAATCTGAAATTGCTGCCTATATTACTTTAGATATCAGTGTCTTTTTTCATTGTCACATCATTTTATTTCCCGGTATTTGTGAAGCACTTTGTAAAATCCCCCCAGTTTCAACATGAGCGCTATCATCTAAACCATTATCACCAAATCATCATCATTGCCCATTTGTTGTTTTATGATGATCACTTTCCGATGATTTACAGGCAAGCGTGTGATGACTTAACAACACTGTGAGCTGTAAATACCCACAGCTGCATGTAATCATCAGAGGATCACTGCCCTGGGGTTCAAGGAGGGTCTTTTCCACTCTTTTCATTGTATGAAAGGGGCATCCTGGAAAGGCTCAGTAGTTCACAAACAAGGATGGAGTGAGGTTCACCACTTTATGAACACATGATTGGATAAAGCATTATAGTACAGCGTCCCAACTTTTTTGAAATCTGGGTTGTATGAATGCACAGATAATTTCACGATGACTGATATCTGTGAACACATATTTCATTTGATACATAGAACAGAGTTAGACTTTGTGCAGTTGAAGTCTTGAGCCTACACCGAGCTGAATGTACGTGGCTAAACAGAACTCACAAGGAAATATCAGAAGGGTCAGCTCTTGCCAAAAGCAATGGTCAGGAAAAAACATCAAGTTTCATCAATAGATGCCTGAAAAACAGATTGTGCAAACACTGAAATTTAACCTAACTTGAAACGAGCGTCCCTGAAAGTTCTTGGTGCTGTCACACTGTTTGCCTGCCTCTGTTATTGTTACTGATGTGAAACAGAGGTAACATACTCCACCATGTGCTGCATAAGCCTTAACTATTCTTCCTCAGGTGGTTTCTGTACGCTTCTGGACCACCTGAGGCTCATATCACTGCCAGGCTGAAATAGCCTTAAAGCCCAGGGCCAAGTGCCAAATTCAAGCCAGCACAATGCCGCCCACCTGCTGACACATATATAAGGGCAAACTACATATGCGCAGCCTGTTCTGCTAAGCCGTAAGAAAGACCACAGGACAAAGACTCGCTCCCCTCACAACACATGATTAGTGACAGACAGTGTGATACCTGGAACAGTGATTTGATACTGTCAGTCATTTTGCTGGGGCTAACAGGTGGCAGATCTCAACACTGACTGTAAACGACTCTCCCAAATGAAGAAGACACAAGAAGACATGCAGACACAGTAGGACAAAGCAGTTACATTGATATCAAGTGGCAACAGTTAAGACCATCTTCTGGAGGTTTATGTGTGCGGATAACAAGAACTAACAATATCTGTATATATAGGCCAAAATATCCACAGTAAGATGGTGCGACGTGAAAGTACTTGTTTTTGTAAAGACAAATAGCACAAAAACAGCCAAATCTCATCTATTTCTCAAGTCCTGCCAAGTAGAGCTCAAACTAATGATAATTTTCATTTTTGATTAATCTTCAGATTCCAAGGTATTTCTTGTTTTGTCTGTTCCAAAACCAAAAGATATTCCATTTCTTATTAAAGAAGTGATGACTCTGGCAAATATCAGGAACCAGTGAATTTCAGTCAAATCTAGTAATCATGTGTTAACATTGCTACATGCTTTAATGTTCAAAAAACACATTATCTCATTACTCGTCCATTGCTGCAGCGCCTCTGTTCACCCTGCGTCTGAAATAGCGCCTGTCTCTTTAATACCCCCCTCTAAAAAGCCCAGTCTGCTCTGATTGGTCAACACTCACAGGCCCAAGTAGGTACCGCCCACAGTTTTTCCTCCCACTGTATGTTTGTGACATCACAGCCTTTATGGAGGTCCTGACGGCTCTTTAAAGGTACGGTTTCTGAATACGGGCTGTGTGTAATTCTTGGTGGAATAAGAGTTTTGATACTTTGACAGCATTTATGTAGCACCTACACTTGCTTTAAAATGGAAAAAACATACAGAAATCTCAATTTCTAGAATATGGCAAGAATAAGACTGAGTGAAGTTGTGTGTGTGTGCGTGTGCCAATTTGTATGTGGGTGCGAAGGCTTGTCAAGTTCAGTCTCAATGTCACACAACAAAGACTGCTTTATCTTCACTCAGAAATGGTGACATTATGAGTGCATCGACTATTGGTATGTAATGGTTGCAATTAACTTATCAGCATATCGTCCTTTGCTTGCAGAGGGGCAGAGCGTGACACATCATGTTTTTCTCTCAGTGTTAAAGTGGTGGCTGTCTGCAGCGCTGAGCAGGACCTGTGTCAGCCAACCAGGCCATAAAAATGATGGGTCTTCTGGAATATGGGGTGATCCTGATTCACTGCATGATGGTTGCCGATCATATCAGAATCAGAATCAGAATCAGAAAAAGCTTTATTGCCAAGTACGATTTTAAACATAGGAGGAATTTGTTTTGGTGAAGTTGGTGCATGACACACCTACTAAAAATAAGCTATTAAAGAAGTAAAAAATATAACAGTATAAATATATATACACAAGTCTGTTTTTTTGTTTTGTTTTTTGTTTTTTGGGTTTTTTGTTGTTGTTTTTTTCTCAGAAGCACAGTCTGTGTTTTTTTTTTTTTCTTTGTTTCCGGAATCAGAAAGAAGTCCAAGCTTCTTGCTATCTTGCTTTTATAATAAAAAAACATTGTTTTTGCAGCCTGAAATGACAGCTGTCACTGTCGGATGTTATCAGCAGTTTTATTTATATAGCCCAATATAACAAATCAAAAATTTGCTTCAAGGGTCTTCACAATCTGTAAGGTGTGATGTCCTCCCTCTTAAGACCCTTGATTCAAATCAGGAAAAACTCCTCGAAAAGCCTTGAAGAGGGAAAAAATGAGCGAAATCTCAGACCTATTGCATTCAAATCGATTGTTCTGTTTGAACCAAAGAAAGCAAATTGGAAAAACTCATCACATTGGAGGAGCCCGAACTAGTGAATGTTTGGTGTTTTTGCTGGAAAAATGACGGAAATGATTGGTCCGTGATCAAAATAGGGGCAACTTAACAAAAAAGACAAAAATAAGACAAAAATAGTAAAAACCACTCACTGTGTGATACATTACACAAACAGATGGGTAATATCCAACCCATACAATAATCATAAATGCATAAAAACGTAAAACAATTGGGTAAAATGAAATCCAAGATTAGCAACAACATCCAACTAGATAAAGAGCTTCAAGTGCTTTAAAAACATCTGCCCCATTGCACAAATGATTTGACCCGCTGAGTGGCCTGCAGTGCTGCGTCTGGAGGATTAAGGAGGTGGACAGCTTCAGGACATGTGCTATTCTGGAACCTGGATATGCTTCTTTTACGAGAACATGATGATTAAATTTGATAAGATACAATGTTGATAGCAATGAAAATGCCTGTGTAGGTTCCAACCCTCAGTTTCGATGGCAGTGAACAGAAAAGTGGCTACACAGTGGCAATCAGTGAGGGCCAAACACCATACACCTGTGAGCCGGTTAGCTTTGTCATGGTAGAATGTTTTGCGTCACATCAATCAGCTTCACTTATGAGAACAGGAACTGTCACTAGCATCTTTGTCAACCAAGAAGAAGACCGCCTATAGCAGTCTCATTGTGAGACAGCAGTTCAAAGGACTGAGCCAGCAGGACACCCAGGACAGCATAGCACAGGTTGGCATTTTCTTGAGTAGAGGTTTAATTGGCTAAAAACTGAAGCTTGTAGCATTTTACACTATCCTTGTAGTCATTGGCAAACATCGAACTCTGAACCCCGATTAGTGGACAGTGCAAACCACTGAGCCGTTCCCAGGAAAGCACAAGTTGACATTTTGTCAGAGGAGAAATTAATTGGCCCAAATCTAAAGCTTGTTGCTCTAAGAGTTTTACAGTATGAGAAGCAGGGGGAGAAGCTAAGCATGATGACATACATTATGTTTACACAGTGTTAGAATTAAGGAAGAAATTCTATGTTGAGGAAAGTGAGGAAGGAGACAGCGTGCAGTTTATATTGGCTCTACTTGTCAATTAAGGTTCAGATCTCAAGAACAATATCTCCTACGGGTTAGATTTTTTTTAGAGGAGGCTTGTGGCAACATTTTAAAGTACTTTGTGTGCTTGAAGCGTTAAAACTGGGAGCAGTTTTAGAAATGTTTTTCTGATCTAAAAGAACCACTACTCTGTGGGAGCTGATCACATGGCACAGTGATCAAGCCTAATGTACCTCTGAATTTAATCATTCCTCTCATAGACTTCCATTGTAAAATCCAGATTTTCACAACTACATCTCCTCAATTAGCTGAATAGTTGAATGTTTATAGCGCAAAACGTGCACGACTAATTATGAAAAGTAAAATGGCCCAACAGAAGAACAAGAGCGTGAGTCCTGGCCTTTGCCCAGCACTCACACAAATAAGAGGGACATATTTACGGAACAGTAGCAGCGCTGCCTTAACAAAGTGATTAAGTGTTAACCTTCTGTTGGGTCTGATGTTGTGGCAAGGCCATAATACCTGCCAGCTGTGGCTGTCACTCCAAGAGTCATTACAGGAGGGGGGAGGGGCCACACATTCCAATACGATGATTGATGGGCACTTTTACTGATGAGACTCTTTAACAGCGGAGCCCTGTGTGTTGCTCAGACTCCCAGCATGCCCCCAGTCCTTGAGACCCGTCTGTTGTCTTGCAATAAAGCAGAAGCAATGAGAGGAGATCACACATGAATCTTTTCAACTGATTGCCTTCATTGCGATAGAGAAGAAGAAGAAGAGCTGCCACGTGGAAATTTCCATAGCATGTTGTTTTTTAAGGATATAAATCAATGGGCTTTTTTGGTGTTTTTCAGTTTCATGGGCCTGTATGCACGCTACGCTGGTGGTGTGAAACCACTGTAGTCTGTTTCAGCTGTTAATTATTTAAATGTGTTGCATGGCCTTTATAAGGCACTGCTGTATTAGAACTCAGTTTGAAATCTCCAGTTGCCTCCATGATCTGTGACTGGTGTCTTCACACGTACACTGAGGCACATTGTCGAAAAGCATATGAGTGCAGGGAAATTATCATTCACCCCGAGCCAACATTAAGATGACAAAAAGTGAAATGTGGGTCAGCATGACCAGATGTTATCCTGTTAAGGTAGACTCCAGAACAGAGGACTCTGTCAATCACGTGGGACCCGTGGGACTACAGCAGTGATCTGCAGTAGCTCAGTTGCACGACTCCTTCATGATTCACTGTTTTAAAGCCTCAGATGAAAGGTCAGACAGGGAGCAGAAACTCCAAACGGCGTGGCCTTGAGATCAAAAGGAAAATAAGCCCTCGGTCAACACAGTATAAAGGCATGTATGTGACACTGGCCACTGCTAAACAAGCAATTTCTTGTAAACTCCCCTTTAACTAGTGCTTCAGTGTGTGTCGAATCTGAGCCGTTTGTCAAAGACGGACTTCTGAATATGATCGCAAAGGATTTGTGAAAGTCATTCCTTAAGGATCTAAAACCTGGGCACCTATTTGTCATCTTCAGAGCTGTCAGTCATGCTTACAACAGAGTTAGTGATAAATGAAATCTACAGTCAGATGCTGAAGTGTTGTGCAAAGTCTTAAATAAATACTGGGAATACACACAGGATGGGATGACAGTGAAGCATCAACGTTTTCCTCTCCTCATTAGCATGTCAGAGGAGTGATTCATAACGGCATGTAGCCCTGCAAGGTTGTAGAGAAGCTCTGAGTGCTAATCAATCTGACAGTTATTTCATTATTTATGTCTGTTTTAATTGCATGATCTGACTTTTTTTTTCAGTATTGTTGAATGTTTGTTTATTATTAAAGCATTTTATATTACATGTTAAATTACATATTAAATGTAAAAATTGAATTATATGTTTACCTCTCTTCATATCATCTGAGGAACATTGTTTGTGGCACCGACTTCCACAGCTTTTTCCTCTATTCACTGTTTGTGGTAAACAAACACTGAGTCTCACTGAAACAATCCATTATTCAGACAAAAATCCACTAGACATTACTGTCACAGTTTGTAGAACAAAAGCAATACTCTTCATAAAATGATTACAGTTTTTCAGTAACTTCAATTTAACTCCCATTGGCAATAAACCATAACAATGTCCTAATTAATTTCAGCTCTGAAATTCACAGTTACTCAGTTAAACAGAGTGCCTGGATTATAGCTCACAGAGCCAAACATGACTGAAGCTAAATAATAAATTGAATAAGTGACTTCATTAACCACATTGGCTGTGTTTCTGTAAATGTGATGGTAAAGAATCTAAAAATGTTCAGAGACAGACTAACAAGCTGTGTATTTCTAGAATGACAAAATTAATATGACAAGCTCTGCAAAACCCCAAAATATGACAAGTACATGACGGGTGCTGTAATTCCAGCTTCTTTCCAGTTACTTTCATCTGAGGCTTTTTTTTCCCCAGTTTTCTCCATCATAATGGTGGACTGTAATCAAAGTGTCACCCCCACTTCGCTGCATAGCTTTTATGCATTTGTCGTTTGCCAGAACTGCTCGCCTCCAACACAACAAGGTGTTTTAAAAAGACTTTTCAGCATAACACATTGTGCTGTTCATGCAGTGCGTTATAACAGTCATTTGTCAAAAAGTGTATTTGGAGGAAAGCCCCCCCGGCACCTGATGGAGAAATAAATGACATAACGCTGATGGCAAGAAGAACAAAAATAAGGCTGACATTGAACAGAAGTGGTAGAAGCAGTGAGGGCTTTCATAAAAAAATCTCCTCATCACCACCATATCACCTCACCACTTTCTGATATATTTAACAGCTGTGTAATTTTGCACCTGCTCTCTTACACAACCCAGAGTTCAAAAAAGTTTGGATGCTGCATAAAGTATAGATAAAACAGAATGGGATGATTTGCTAATCCATTTTGACATATGCTCAACTGAAAATAGCACAAAGACAATGTGTTTAATGTTTGACCTCATCAGCGACACGTTTCAGACAAGTTAGAACAGGAGCCACAAAAGACTAAGAAAGATGTGGAATGCTCCAAAAACACCTGCTTGGAACGTTCCACAGGTAAACAGGTTGATTGGTAACAGGTGATAGTATCATGATTGGGTATGAAAGGGGCATCCTGGAAAGGCTCAGTCGCTCACATGCAAGGATGGAGCGAGGTTCACCACTTTGTGAACATATAAACCCCCAACTTTTTTGGACTTGGGGGTTGTCCTCTGTTCAGACTGACAGGCATCAGTGGTCTATCTGAATGGAGCTGCGAAGTCGTAAGGGTTGATTTTGGGAGCCCCTGTTTCCAGAAGTAAATGTGCCATTCATTTTCTGTGTAGGCAGTGTTCGGTGACTCACAGTTGGAGCACCTCGAGGCTTGGATGGACAAGAAATGCACTTTGTTGAATCATATGTACAAAAGATGAACAACTGTCGTTGAAAATACCTTTGATCAAAAGTCAAAGGCACAAGTCTGCATGCAAAAAAAATAAATAAATAAACATCCAATCAAAGCTTAAATTTCTGTTCAGTGTGTCACTAACGGCAGGCGTAACTGACGCCACATGCAACATAAATTAATTCCGTTTTGGATTCTGGGTCAATGTCGGATCAGCTGGACAACCTCAGTGCCAGTTTTTGCTTCAGACTGCAACAAAAATGCATTTTGAATTCACTCAACCGCATGATTCTCACCTCCGACTGGCTTCTCCTTCATTATAACAAAAGTTGAGAGCCATCTTCCATGGAAACACACAACGTGGTTACTGAGAAACAAAGCTGAAATTGCTGGTGACCATAACATAAACCTATAGGGAGGTTACATCATCTGGGAGACCTCTGTCTTAAGAAGCGTCGAAGAGGCACAACTCAGTTGCTGCTTTGGTGAACTGGGAGGGAAATTCATTTAATGAGATCAGCTTTTAAATGAACTGCTTGGAAAAATGAGAGAAGGAACAAGAGAGGGAGAAAGAGACAAGTGTGGGCGAGAGAGGGGGAGCATGCATGTGAAGAAAGAGAGATCAAACAGGAACTTAACTTTTGTGTGGTAATTATTCATTGTCTTTCATGTAATTTATGGTTGGACAGTGAAGTGTATGGAACTGCACCGCAGGCCGGAGTCTCTGCTAACAGTGACAACCAGAGATTAACTTGAGACAGCTGTCTTAGAGGAGTGGATCCAGCGCACATTAAATAGACCCACATCATGTGAAGGTCTCCAATATGAAAATTGTTCTGTAATGACTGCAAAGAGCAAAGATGGAGAAAGGAAACAAAAGAAGAATGGTAGTGAGAAATGAGGGTGTAAAGCCCATGGAACTATTCCTATAACAGTAGGTTACATGGTTCGATTTTATTGTGTGCTACATTACCATTTGTATGATAAACACATAGATTGCTTTTCTTATGCTCCTTTCTCCCTGAATAACAAGACTGTCAAGGCTAGCTCATGCTGAATGCAATGCGTATCACTCCCCAGCAGCCTGTTCAAGGATCATTGTTTACCTGTTTGAAAGAAGCATGTATACAGGCACATTAATGCGATTAACATGCTTGATTAAAAACACTGATAGTCCCAGCCTCAAGGAAAGCTTCATGTCAGTGTCTCGGAAGGATGAAATTAAACATGGTGACAATGTGACCAGAGAGCATTGTCAGGAGAAATAAAGCGCATATGACCTGAGAATAGTGAGGAAGAGTTTTTCTAAATTTTCTATATTCACACTTGAAAATGTCAAGCTGACTTCAATGGTGTCATTTCCCGAAAGGTTGCTCTGTTATATTTTCATCACATGAAATACCATAAAATAATATGTCCGACTTAGTTTTCTCAAGAGGTTCACACATGCGCTGTGGATGAGCTTCTGATTGTTATTTGTCCATGACGTTCAGTGTGGAGTCCTCTGTCTTGTGCCTCTGTGTGACCTTTCGATCAGCATTCAAGAGATAGTTAGGACGGGATATTAATCCTGAAACGACCTTTGTTTTTTTTCCCTTTGCTTAAAGAGCCTCGTGGCCTTGTAAAGGCTTAAAGAGAGCAACATCAGCTTTTACATGACCTTTTTGTTTTTGCACAACATCACCATATGTTGTTCCTGTAACCCCAAACAGGTGTTCCTCCCAGGTTCGAAGGGCATATATAAAAGTACTGATGCAGTAATCTCAGGCAGCAGCTTGTTCTGCAGACCTGCCGTGCTAACACCCTCCTCATCCTCCCCCCAACCTGGCTCAAAAGCGCCCTTCCTCCTCCGTAGGCTGAACGTGTGATGCTGTTAAAGATATCAAACTCGGGTCTCATTATGATGCGGACCGTGAGAACTGCGGGTCAATGGATCAACATCCCAAAAGCAATAATAATGCTACAAAAAACGAAAAAAAAAGTTAGACTTCTCCGCTTCTCTACCTTCAACTGGGAATTTCTTTGCACCATCAGGTCATTTGCCCAAAGAAACCTTCATGCATGAGATGGCAGCCCCAGCCCCTTGATAACATCTTTCTAAACTGGTGAGCAACAGGTCCTGGTTTTTCACACTTCTCTTATTCAGCCGTCAAACAGTGTAGATCTTTATGATGTGGCTCATTGATCCTGAATCCCAGGACGTCAACAGACCCTCCGTCGAAAAAAAGTTTTGTTCCCTTAATTGTACAGCAGCTTTTGAGGTTTTGTACATGGTGTCAGAGAAGTAGTTACCATTAGTGTCAAGTACGGCTTGCACTAGAATAAATCAAGTATAAAATAGAGGGCCCTCCTTGTGTATGTATTCAGAACTGCTCTAATCAATGTTTTTATATTAACAATTGATCAGCGGTATGATGTGAAAGGTGCCCTGCGATCGGCTGGCGACCGGTCCAGGGTGTACCCCGCCTCCTGCCCGTTGACAGCCGAGATAGGCTCCAGTCCCCCCGCGACCCCGAAAGGGATAAGCGGCATAGAAAATGGATGGATGGATGGATGGATGGATGGATGGATGGATGGATGGATGGATGGATGGATGGATGGATGATGTGAAAGGTATTGCGTGCAGTGTCAAAGCCACACAATTATCACCTGACTCTGCAGTTCCCCTTCGCTCTAATAAGTGTTTTAGCAACCAGAAAAATAATCAAGTAATTTCAACAATCTTAAAGTCTCAATCCTGCAGGTTTCAGTCCTGGTTGATTTGGTGACACCTGTGGTAACCATGGTGACAGCCAGTGCTGTCTATTACCACAGCAAACACTCATGAGGTGCTGCTTTGTCGGAAATACAACAGAGGGTCAACTAGTGTGTCTTTTTACAGTCCAGCCAAACAACCTTGCTTCGTTTTTTTTTTAAGAAGTCAGTCAATAATTGGTCTTCTTCATGAGCAACTGCAGTCTCATTTCATGCAGTGTGCAAGGTGCAGTCACACAACGGCAGGGCACAGTAAGAAGCTGGTGTGCTTGCTGAGGAGTTGGAGGTGTGAAGCCTGTTGTCTGTAACCCTCCATCGAATAGCTCACCGTGGCTGTTCCTTCTTGTTCCATTATTCCCTTCATCCACTGTCCGAACGAAAAAACAAGTGACTTATACATGCTAAGAACAATCATGGTTAGCTCTAAGCACCATGACGAAATGAATGCTGAATGTCAATACACTGGATGGGGATTACAGAGAAAGAGTTTCTTAGTGTGTCATGTTCTATTTTTATACTTCTGAGCACATACTCTACATGTTGTTCTATTATGCCAACCATTATGATTAAGATATATTTATCATGACACAGTACCACAGAAAAAAACCACTGCGGCTTTCCTGCTTCTTATCACAGCAGCAGTGTTGAATCCCCCGGGATGTGTGTGGCAGAGAGTCAGTGGGCCTAATATGGAGTGATTCTTCTCCAGAGGCATATCCATGGGAATGTGGCTCTGGTTTCACAGTTATCACTCACAGAGAGCTGTCAAGAGCTTTGTGGCATTCTCTTGATCCAATTAATTAGTCCCTAACAAGGCATGGAGAGGGAAGGGATTTGGATCTACAGGGTGGTGACAGAGTCAAAGGCCTCCACAAACGAGGCCAACAACGCGTCACACACTGGCCATTAATGAGACATGTGGATTACTGCTGTGTCGATGGAAGTCCTGTATGTGAAGCATGCTCACTTAGGCTTCCACCCACATATCACCGTGTGGTAAAGCAAGCCGCTCTCCCCCAAATACAGAATCATTCATGTTAGATAGGAAGTTCCAACAAATGTTGAGAAACAATCCTGACAGCTGAGCAAAGATTCAGTAACTTCCTGAGATACTGTTTAAGTATCACTGAGCTCAAAGCGAGCTGAGGATCTTGTGCTCACACAATTTGCAATTTGTTGGCTGCGTCACTCGCTGTGTCTGAAATAATTAATCAAGTGGTGGTGAACGGAGGTGGCATCCTCTTCTGCATGGAGCAGATGTTGTAAATTCACTGCAGCTCACACAGACAGGTGCCCTCCAGCCGGTTCCTGTCTGCTGCCTTGGTAATGGCGTGTTTCCTTTTCTTGAACACTGGAGGGATCATGCAGCACGCAGTCCAACCTCTATCATCTCCGCAATACAAGGTTATACAGAAGAACACGAGTTGACTAATTATTTCGACAGAGTGCTCGGTGGAGGAGAATATACTGAATATCCAGACCAAAGGTCATTTCAGTACAGATTCCTAAATGGAGTCCTTTTCACTAATCAGATGAATAAGCTTCTTAAAATAACACACATTCATGCATCCACTCTATAGTCATTCCATAGACATCTTTATGGTCTTCTAGTGGCAAATATGAAAAGCTGCGTTCAGAAGCTCTCTCGCCGTCACTGACTTTAAGAAGATCTAATTACTTCATATTGTACTGTTTGTGGGTATGACTTTTTGCACATTATGTGGACGGAGGTGCAACTAATGATTCTTTTCATCATCAATTAAGTTGCCAGTTACTTCCTGAAATCATTTTTTTCTCAGTGAGATGTTGTACAATGATGAAAAATACCCATAATAGTCTCCCAGAGCCCAAAGGCACATCTTCACATTACTTGTTTTATCTGACCAACCATTTCAAATTCATATGATATGAAGAAAAGCAACAAATCCTTACAATTAAAACCCTGGAACCTGAGAATTTTCCCCATTCTGCTCAGACAATAGTCATCCATCTCTCTGTCTTCTACCCACTTCCCTCTGTGCTCAATAATGGTGCGGTGTAGATAAAAAGCCCTTTAAAAACATACAGTATCGGCATGCATATTTGCATTCATACAAGGAGGAAATGTAGTTTCCAGTTGACAAGCTGTCCTGTATGCTTCTCGATTGTGCCAGTTTGCCACATTTGTGGAACTGCAGCTGCAAAATTGTTGCAGTGTGTGTTGAGCCTGATGAGGAGAAACATGCTGCTCTGTCCGTATTAGTAATGAATCCTTGAATTGTATATTTTTATGTGCTGAGTGTGCAGTTACTACCAGAAACATTGGTGATAAAAATACTTTTGCGCTTTATTTTGGCAAATTTTTAGGTTTCTGTCATCTCAACCGCAACATAGCTCAGACATTCGTTCATAAGACCTGTCATGGGTGACTGTTATGCAAACACAAATTAACAGCATTTTTTTTGTCTTGTTTTTCTGTAATTAAAACATTCATGTCCTCTTTAATACTTCTGGCATTTGTTGGTATACAAAGCTGATCAGTAGCTAGCTGTATGGCATATTAGCTTGCATATCGCTGCAGTAGTTGGAGGCATTTGCTCTAGGAGACAGACTTTCTTTGAGTGATTTACTAATTACTCTGGTCACCTCCTAGCACTGCAGTTCAGATGCAGTAAGCGAGGTTACTGAGATCAGATCCAATGTTTCTTCTCCTGGTAGGCTGTACAGTACTAGTGACATGTTTTAGATTTAGGATACTTGGCCGGTGCTACTTGGTTGCGATGCTACCCTGTCGTTTCCTGTATTTAACATTTCCTGGTGTAGACTATAATTCAATATATATCATGCAAACAAGCCATTCCAGTCACTCCTTTTTATTGTGGCTACGATGAGGCCACAAACTGATTTCACTGATTTGATTAACTGAAGAGCTCCTCCTAGGCATAGAGATACTGAATAAATTTCATTGAAAAACGGTTTGGTGCCATAGCTCAGCTCATATATGGTCTAGTCTGGGAACGCTGATAAGAAACTATTCCATTTGCTGGCTGAACTGCAGTGTAATTCACTTGCCTGTGCTTGTAAACAAACAATGAAACAGTAATTAAATACTATAAAGTTTGAGGCTGCACTTATTTTAATTAAATAATAGCAATAATAACAGCATATAGTATGTATGCACAGCTACCGATATCAGAAAGTTCAGTTAGTGAGCTCATTCATCCTGCCTGTCATAAAACCTGTTTTGGGACCACAGTGATACAAGGCTGCTGCATCCATCATTTGCGAGCATCGTCGTCTAAGCTCCTTTTCTGGCTTTGAGGTCGATTTACACTTATTTAACTTTTCTCTCACTTTTTTGTTTTTTGGTTCACACTCTTTAAGATGCGTTTGACACCTTTGAAAACTTACAGGGCAAGAATAAGTTTAGTGAACCACATGGGGAATTATATTTTAATAGTTTCAGCAGTAATTAGTGCTACTACTGTAGAATATACTGCGGCACAAGGCTTCTCAGAAAGCTGACCACTGGATGATACAGTGGGTCTTTACTGCTGGAAATGCAGAAAAGGGAATGAATATCAGAAGCTGTTGTTTCTATTTGGAGGGACAGAACAAAGAAGAGATGACTGGCTCATCAGAAAGTCCCTTCACTGTCTGTGCTCTGTGGTTATTAATGCCAGCAAGTCAAAGAGGAAACAGAAAACTCATGATTTTAATCAAAAAGAAGTTCAAAATTGACTCAGGGTTGTGACATCGGAGTAAGAGAGCACCCCTTTTTACACATAAGGAAAGCCACGTCTGCTGGCTTTATCATTTTTAAGAGGATTATGTCTCTGAATCTCACCAAAGTCAAGAAAACTTCAGTGTTGTTTCCAGCTTATTGCTGATGTCACACCGATGTTTGAGTAGGACAAAATAAAAACCTGAGTAAAATAACTATGGCCCCATTCAGAAGCCATAACGTGGGCCTCGCGTGCAATGAAAATACTCATTTCACACTCAGCTAACTTGAGGGGGGAGACTGAAAAATACGTCCTTGGACCTTTGTCGCATGTACCTTCCAAAATTTGCCTCCATTCATCTTCATGAAAACTTCACTCAGCCCAAATAGATTTAGCAGTGTCCCAGAAATGCAACAAGAAGGCAGGAAGTGGAGCTTAAGCCCTCCATTTGAAATTGTGTCACTGTGGGGCCGTGCCTACTTGTCTGGAACAGTCTTTCTCTCTGGATAACCACCGTCAGAGTCTGAGATAATGAGCCTCTGTTTGGCCCTTAGAGGCCACTGTATGTCTATAACCTCCGAGCCATTTTCTGAATTTCCTAGCAGGTCTAATGGAGAGGGAGACGTAGCTTTTAGTCTGATCAGGAGCCCTACTTAATGCCAGCACTGCATCATTTTCACCTTCTATCTCTCAACGTTCAGTTTTCAATCCGCGTGTCTTGCAGATTAAAGGGAACCCATTCTGGGAATATCTCACTGTCACTTGAGTTCGGATAATGACCACTCCTGCTTTTTTCTCTCACCTGAGTGACAGTGGTACAGTCCATTTGTAACGCCTTCCTGTCTCACTTTTGAACATAACCTCCCACTGCAATCGAGGGCATCGTCTTACATTTAGCAGCTAATCGGAGATCTCAGACACTGACCTGAAAGATGATAAGTGAGGGTAATGTTGTGACAGCCAAAGGAAAAGGGGGTTGGGTGAAAGCAGATACTGCATGTTATTGAGAATATATAGTATAGCATGTCCGTGTCCACCCCAGATGTTCAATTGAGTTAATCCTGAAGCATCTCCACAGAGCTGCAGCAGCATCATCTTTCTACGGCCATTTGCAGTGTGCTTTATTTCACGACAACCACAACATTTCATCTAATAATGCAACTAGTCGGCTGAGAGAAACCGCCTGCTCGCTCAGCAGTTCACAGAAAACATTTAAATCAAACCAAAACAAAATGTACGGATGAGAAGATGGATTTACAACCGCCGAGTGTCGTGCTTTTCTCCATGAAAAACAAACCATCTGACCATGGGCAAGATTGTTCCTCCAGCTTAAACCGCAGTGGATTCCTCTTGCCAGAACCTTTGTCAGTGTTTGCTGTTGCATGGCCCTGACTTCGAACACTGTGCTAAACTCTAAAGCAGCCGCTGCCTCAGTGTTTGCTTATGTTTTAGCACGTTCAGAGGAAAAGGCAAATGGAAGGAAGATGTTAATCTGACACTGTGGGGTGTTGTTTGTATAATATTTATATTTTATTGGACCATGTGCACATTTTTGCGATCACCAATGTGCCTCTTAATATATCCACAGTTATAGTAACGTTATCATTATACACATATTTTAGTGTCCTGCTCTTATTTCCTCTTGGTTTTATTTGTCTTTTAATTTAGTTTTGTTTGTTAAACTGCTTTTATTGTTGAGTATCTGCTTCCATTTTATAGATTAGATTTTTTAGTTGCTATTTTCATTTTGAGTGTTATTATGCATTTTTATCATTAACTGTCAAGCACTTTTGAACCACTGTTGTGAAGCGCGTTAAGTAAGGCTTACTAGTTTACATTATCAGCACGGGTGCACTGGTATGTTTACAGTTGCATTTTGGGTAATGTAGATGTCAGGTTTTTATATGGAAGAAGAATGCATGGAATAAAAAAGACAATATCTTTGGTTGCTGCATTGATTTTGACCCATGAAAGTAAGCACAAAACTGCATAATGATTCCCACAGTTTTATAGAAGTGCAATGCTGAATGAATGCAGTACTTTTTCAATATTTGTGCTATTCTCCATGATATTTGGCAGCTTGATGGTTAATGACAGTTCATGATATGATAAACATGTGATGCAGAGAAGGTTTCGGGAACGTTTAATGCACAGGAATATGGATGTAACATCAGTGATGTTGCCAGTGGATTTCTGAAAGGTTTCCATAGGATTATGGAAATGAGCATCTTCAAAGCTGCCATGCTTTTTTGTGCTTTCATGACCATATTTTGCAGTAAACTCCACATTGAGATATTTCTGGCGACCTGCTATCAGCTATCAGTCCAGTGTTCACTTGCCTTTTAGCTCCGTTTGTTTGGTGAAAATATCTGTCGCTTTAGCTGCTAAATGCTCCGCTGCATTCACCAGCAAGTAGCCAGTAATTTGATCCACTGTACCTAATAAATTGTCAATATACTGGGAAAAGATATCCTCATAATTACAAATAACTGGTTTGTGAAAGTTTGAGAATAAGATTGCTTAAAAAGCAAAACTTGAAGGACCAGATGGTGTTGTATTTTTCAAATTTTCAAACAGAAGGAAAGCTAGTTAGCTGTTAGCTGCTGGTGGTCATCAGTCCTGCAGTGTCTTTGGCTAACGGAGCTAACAGAGCTAATACAGCCAATTAAGGTGAGAGCAAACAGAGTTAATAGCTTACTGCTCATGGAGGTCATGGAGCTAACAGCTAACAGAGCTAATAGAGCCAATTAAGCTAAGAACTAACAGAGTTAATAGCTTACTGCTCATGGAGGTCATGGAGCTAACAGCTAACAGAGCTAATAGAGCCAATTAAGCTAAGAACTAACAGAGTTAATAGCTTACTGCTAACAGAGCTAAACACACAGCAGGACTGAGAGTTTCTCTTCAGGGGGACATGAAGCGTGAAAAAGTGAACTGCAGTTTTATGTGACTACAGTCACATTACAAAGGTTTGCTGTAAATTAATGTACTGAAGTACTTCAGGTGAGTACAGTTTTGGAATTTCTCCTTGTGGGACTAATAAAGGTATATTGAATTGAAGTAAAAGTACTTTGCATGCTAATACTTTTAAATCACAACTATAGATGATAAACAAGTAAAGAAACATTTAGATTTTGGGATGGTTTTTTGGGACATTTCTGGGACAATAAAGTTTTATTCTGTTTTTACTGGCAAACTAAGCCGCTAAGCCTCTTATGACAAGAATATCAGTGTAAGATGGACAAGAGTCTGCCCATTAGTTGTTAGTCATTTTGTCCTCACAGAATGTCTTCAGTCACATAAGTCTCAAAATGTAAACGCAATTAGTAATGACTTAACAGTGATATAACTGGAGGCACTCAACTACAATAATGGATTAGGGTTTTAAACTCAGACTCATTTATTTTTCACCCGCATTCATCACGCCTAATCAATGGAGGCTTTAACCCTCCCGCAGCCGGCCCTCGAACACGTCACTGTTTCCTCAGCCTTTAGGACTTTTCAACTGTGAACAGCTTTTGCTCCAAACTTTATGTACTGTTTGAAGTTGTTATAGTTTCATATTATAGGCAGATAATTATGAGAGAAATTGAATACCATCACCATTAAAGGTCAGAGCCATCAGAGAGACTGACATCAGATGAATGGCAATGTGCCAGCTCAACAGCAGATTTTAAAACCTCGCTAATTAAACACAAAGGCAGTTTTAAGGGCTCTGACAATGGCTGGAGAACAGGCAGCCCACAGGAAAAAAATGTAACAGCCATTCTGTCTCTAAAGCTTTTAATCCCCAGCTCTGCCAGCAAGTCAGTGTTACTCAAATATATTGATAGGGTTTAGATGGAAAACTCATATCCTTTATAGAGTTTTATTTCCTGTAGACCAGGAGGCTCATGAGATGCAACGCTGACTGTTTGATGAATAATCAGTTATTTTGAAAGTTCGGTAAAGGTACCATTAGGACAGACGCATTCAGACGGCTGCAACCATTTAATCAAAAATCCATAGTGTTTTTCCTTCGTTTCCTCAGCTGTTTAACTACTCTATATAAAATGGAACTTAAGGCAAAGATTCACACTTTAAACTCCTTTCAACCAAAGCACAAACTAATAAAGATTAGCCCAGTTTTTAGCATTCAGTGTGTATCATCTGGGTGGATATATTGGCTGATATTAGCTTATTCCAGATTCCTTACAAGAAAAAATATGTTTAAGGTCATTTAGAGACCATTTCGAGTCCATTACATAACTGTCCCACTCAGATGTCCCACTTAATAAATACTCTTATCTTAGTACTTATATTTTAATGATCAAATTTAAGGAATCCCTACTAAAGATGTTTATGCTATGTGCTCATGAAAAAAGACCATTTGAATATCTGTATGGGCATCAAAAGTCTGATGGCGCTGAAGGAAAGGAAGTCGAGGAGCACAGTTTCTAACTTTGTAAGCTGCTGTTTGTTCCTGAAAGAACTGAAGAATTTTTTATCGCTGGAAGAATTGACATAAAACTCTGTGTGATATATATTTATTTACACACACTTATGCACATAATCATATATATTATTCTAGTGTGCTCTTTTTAAATTTATACTTCTGTCTGACTGCTGCTATTAATCACATCACTGTCACTTTACCCTGCAATCTTGCTTTAAATTGCTCTTGCAGTCTTTTTATTCTTATCTTAGTTTTCCCTCTTATTTCCTTATTTTTCCCTCTATGTATCCATACTTACTCTGTTCTTGTGCTGCTGCAACAACTGGAGTTACCCTCTTTGGCTCAATAAAGGCCTATCTTATCTTATCATTCATACATTCAGTTGCCAATTTATTAGGTACATCAAGTGAGAAGTACTGCAGTCTAATGCAACAGCTCTGCAATACATTCTACTTTCACGAAGGTTAAAATGTTCAGTGTTTGTGTTTATTCAACTTCATGGTCATTTTGGAGTTTGTGGTGGTTTTGAATTGTGCAGCATTACACAAATCTAACATTTAGTTTATCCTCGTTGATATAAACTGCCAACTGAGAGTGGTTAGAGAGTTTATTCTCCATATTTGTTGATTTTACTGCTTGTACCTATAATTGTGAAACCAAAGAGAGAGAGAGTGCACTTTATTTATTTATTTTTGTTTGGGAGAAGAATTTACCATTGAGTAACATAGTCTCAAGGCTCTGCTATGAATTAATTGGAAACTGTGCAGAGAGTATAGATACGATGGTCGAGCATTTTATACATCCTGATCATCGGATTTTTGTTAGACATGAACAAAATACAGACGTGGGAGGTGATGAGGTCTGGATGAGGGCTGCATTTTCCGTACAATCAATACCAAACTATACAGTGTGGTCTGTTCCTTGACAGTTCCAAAGAAATAAAGAAAATTAAATATCAGTTCCTCTCTTGGAGCTGTGCTGTAAACCAATGGGCACATAACACAAAAGTGCCATGAAACCTTGATTTCAGAGAAATAGTTCAGAATGACAATAGAGGGTCAGTTGTTGCATTAACTTTTCATAAGGGGGCAAAATAAATATAAAACGCCACAAAATTATATCAGTTTGCGCAACATAATAAGTATATTGAATGTCCAGTGCAACCCTAAATGTAATATTATCCCAATTAATCCCAACCAACAGAGTGTATGAGGGTTCAGATCCGTAAAATATGGGGTTTCTGTGTTCGAGCGGTATTAACCT
This sequence comes from Chaetodon trifascialis, assembly GCF_039877785.1. NCBI lineage: Eukaryota > Metazoa > Chordata > Actinopteri > Chaetodontiformes > Chaetodontidae > Chaetodon > Chaetodon trifascialis. The sequence goes on from NC_092060.1 coordinate 22,901,055, forward strand.
GTGCCAACATGGTACCGGGGTTGCAGTGACTGACCTACAGCATCTGTCCCACACGAAGAAAGTATGAGCATGTGATGGGCTGTAAGTTCGCCACGGGTGCTACCTCCTTCAAATGAGATTCATGACAAATCCCCTACAAGAGGCCAGCCAATATGCCAGGTAATAGCATGCTTGGCAGTACTTATCTGTCTCCATTAAAGACACAGGTCATATCCCACAATGTCAAAACCATTAAATCAAAAAATATAGCATGATGGTGGGCTAAAGCTGGTTGTTACAGTTAAGAAGCAGCTCTGAATGAAGGAGGAGGTTAAAAATAGTGGATCATATACATTAAGAAAAAAAAAACTGTAAACAAACTAAAAAGCTATGGGAGGGGGCCTAAACCAGAAATATTCAGACCATATCCATGTCAGCTGCTGGTGGTTTTTCACTGCAACATCTACCACTTTGAGTGCCACTTGAGATCACTGCTTACACCTTCAGTATGACCCATTATTATTAAATGCAATCACCTTGTGCTACAATTGGGAATTGCACCTGGAGATAAAATGGCCGTGGTGTGGCTGTGGTGCCCCTTTTACCATTTCACTGTAATACTGCAGGCTTATCTAACTGCACAATTGTGCTTAATTCTATGTAACTTTGAGCCTCTGTGTGGATCTGTCAAAGTGAGCCCCGGTGCACATTTATCATGCAGATAAGATCCAAAGCTTGGACAGTCAAGTATTTGCCTGGGATTCATTTTTATTTTTCATTACGGTGGGGGCAACAGTGATGCAGGTTGAACTCCACAGCTCCTCCAAATGCATAAACTGACCCTCAGATTATCTTCTTCAGGATCTGCAACCCTGGACTGAACAACATCACTGCTCAAGGTTCATGTCTGCACTCAGACCAGCATGCCAGAGAGTCCGATATGAGTCAGTCCTAATGATGCTTGATTTACACTGATTGAATATGACTCTGTGATTTTCACAAACTTATCTGTTTTTTTGTCCTTTCTATAAACTGTCACACGATGGTGAAAAGTCTTCAGATGTCTCTTTTTGTCTGATCAACAGTCCAAAATCAAAAGATATTCCGTCCACAATACAAAGAGGAGTATACTCTTTGTATTTTTCCTTTTTTTCCCCCATCAACCAATCAATTAATCAGCTAATTGTGTCAGTATTCATTTCTAGGATTCTTGTGACATTCATGTTGTAAAAGTAGATACTGGGATTGCATTGGTTACAAGGCCTCTAAATATCTTTCATATTTAAAAAAAAAAAATGCATAAAATGACCAACAAAACCCACAGATTTAATGTCATTTCTTCCAAACACAGTTACTGAACATGGTCTGTCTCTGTGGTTTGTAAGTAAACAGTGAGCACAAATAAGTACATCGAAATTCTTCACTGTTCTAACGTGATTTCACCCAGCAAAGACCGGCAACAAAAGCCAAAAAATAATCCAACAGTGTTGAACCCTGATGGCCACCATTCCCAGCTGACAAACACTACTGCTGATGTTTGCTGTAAGAGCTCTCTCTGGAAAATTGTGGTGATTTTGAGAACCCTCTGTGTTGGCTTGCAGGTATCTGGAGCATTTGGTGGAGCAGGATAATGTGTGAGCTCGGTTTTCTATTAAGCCTTAGAAGTCACAGAAACTGCACAGAATTGCCACATAAATGGGTTGAGTCATCCGAACAGCCCGTGATTCCTGACCTTTTGCAGTTTGGGCTTGGATAATTGATTTGGGCAGATGGCTTGACTGGCTGGAATCGGCATCTCTACCTTACAAATAGCTGAATACTGAATAACATACGTTTAAATATGCGGGTTTGCAAAAGGAAGAACAGAAACTTGAGTTGTTTTGGCATATGGCTGGACTACATCAGTGTCTCCATCTGTTTCTGGTCATCTATTATCCAAATCATGCCAAATAAATTTGTGACTGTCAAATAAATGTCATCAGAGAGAGAAAAGCTGATTCATACAGCGAACTGCATTCTTACCCATTCAGCATTTCTGACTCCATTCCTTTCTCTAATGAAGACCTCCAAAGAGGATATTAATAATGAATAAAGAGGTCAGATATAATGCATATCCCTGCCTTTGTTAAGCAGGAAAGCTGGTGCCTATCAGAATGAGAATCATTATCTCCGTCATGGCCATCAGTTGGTATGATGATAATAGTTAGCACTGTGGCAGCAGGACTGAGATTGACACATTTGTGTATAGTGACAGAGACACTGTGAGGCAACAACACGCAGTTCCCCTCTCTCAAGACTGTGGATCCTTGCCACAAAAATCAATATTCCAGCTTGGTTCAATTACATGGAGAGCAGGTAGCTCAGTGACACTCGCTGCAATGACTGATGTACTGCTGAGGATGGCCACTTTGGGAGGGTTTACAGGAATAAACAATAAAGCAGGGCTGCTACAAAACTTTGACTTCCTATACTAGGTAAAAATCATATATTAGTGTCATAGTGAAAAGCTATTGAATATTAATATATGACAAATGTTGTGTGATGCAAATAATACAGGCAGCCTGCTTAAATGTGGACATGGGATATAATTTTCTGCAGTGAGTAAATATAAACAGGAAGCCAAAAATATAATCTACACAGTGAGCTGTGCAAAAAGGAGCGTTCTTGTGCAGTTTTTATGTGCGCACACAGAAACACACTCATGCGCACGCACTTCAGCACGTGCGCGTATGCAAAGCTCCTCTTGCATAGCACACCATAGAGCGCGGTGCAGCCCAGCTGATCTCTGACGGGAAGTGCTTGTTAGATTATTATGAAGTAATCAAATTGTACAAAATGCAAGTTTTTCATATTGGGGTTTGAAAAATGCAGCTTGGCACCCTTAACCTAAAGACTAAAGGAAGGAACGACTGACAAACTCCTCCTGTCTGATTCATTTGATCGGATTTTTTAATCAAACTCCTAATGAAGCAGGTTGGATTATCTCCTCCACCTGCTACATATATACGATTTCAGCATTTTTTGAATATACTTGAAAAGACAAGTCGTTACTCACCCAAAGTTATGAGATGAAACAGATAAACTCCCCAAAGATCCATCTCTATGTGAAACGGGTATTTCAGGCAACGCGTCGGACCTACACGTACAGCTGTTCAATTAAACGGCAAGAAGAGGATGTCCTGTCATACATATGGAGATCATTATTGGCACAAGGAGAATAATCTCTTGAAAAATCCTCAAATGGTATTTTTTTTAAGCTTCTTGCGGCTCTTTTATTCTCTTAGAATCCCATCAATTTCTTCCAAGACGGTGCTACAGTCGCGCTTTTGCGCAAAGCCAGAGCCATGCGTAATAATGTGAGTGAAAGTTGCCCTGTGCGCCGTATGGTCCGGTATTGTGAGAGAGAGCCTTCTGTTGCGCGTTGAGGTGGTCGCACAAGTCCTTGAGTCCGCTGCTGGAGAGATGCTGAGAGCTGCCGGGAAGAACCACTGCCAAGAGGGAGGGTGAGAGCGGGAGCTGTTTGTGCAGGACGGGACATTAAACAGCCTGGTTACACAGGCAGGGCTTCTGTGGCGTTAATGAAGTGTGACATAAGGTTAATTCTGCAACAGTAATGTTGTTATAATATTCCTACAGGGACTCATAGTGTGGTTAGTTTACAGTGATCTTAACCATAAAGCATTAACTGATGCTGCAATCATATTCTAATGGCATTTCCAAGTGATTTGATCATCGTATCCTATGAATTTTATATCACTCATAAAATACAGTATATAATACACATTATCAGTATATTAAATGGCTACTTTATTCCATACTTTCAGGGTTTTGTAAAGGCTTGCCTTTTCATAATTGGTGTCATTTATTCCCCTGTCCTCTGTCATCAGCTCAAGGTCTAACATTTGTCATCCAGTTTGCTTATATAATATAAAGCACTGGCTTTTGAGAGTTAATAAAAAAGGCAGCAAGGGCTTAGAAAGCAAAGTAGCTGGCAGTTTGAACTGACGGGGTGAGTGTTGAAAACCCTGTTGTATATCGGGGGTAGGGCTGTGCCATAACACGTGGTTCATGATAACATCAGCATAATTTTTGATATGATAAAACAATCAGATCGTGATAATGGCAGTGTTCCAACTTGTTGATGTAATGATGTCACACCGTTACCCATGGCAACAACAAGCATGGCTGAAAGCCAAAGTGACATAGCTACAACTTCAGTCGTGTGATAGAGGTTTGGTCACAAAATATAAGATGTACAACAACCACAGTAAGAAGAGCAAGATGATTGTAACAACACATGAAGGCAAAGGGACGAACTTATTTCACCACCTCAAGCAGAAGCAGCCAGTTGTGTCTATACTTGGTGTAACTCCTCTGGTCTGGTCGTATTTATTCATTCTTTGAGCGTCTGTTGAGAAATGTCACCGTTTCGACTCAGGTCAGTCACAGTCAGAGGTGTTACAGACCTGCAGTGTGTTTGTGACAGATTCATGATCAATGCATGGCGCCTGTCCTCTCTAAGAGTGGTGACTGAGCTGATAGAGGTCTTTCTCTTCTCCCAGACAATTAAACAAAACATTAATATCAACACAAAAAATAGCAGAACTCTAAGAGGAGGCAGATTTAGGGCACTCTCGCCCAGAAACCAGCCTCATTTTAGGTTTCCTGTGCACAAAGTTTGAGAGCTCAGAGTCCAAATTCATGTGGACAGCGCACCTTCTAATTGGTTATACAATAAAATACAGACAGACAGGCAGTCCCTTCAAGTGCGTCCCTTCCCAAGTCAGATAGCTTTAGGTGGTGAGCCAACTAAATTGGCCATATGTACTCTCAGCAGCTATTAAATGAAAAGAATGACCAAATTTCTGATGTTAACAGGAGAAAAAGACTATTAGAAACACCTGAAAGTCACCTAGACAGCCTGCGTGAAGGCGAAAAACTACATTTTCTAAATAAAGTAGATTCTTGTATGTGTCCACCGCTGTTAAAGGTTTTTCTTTTGTTCCACACAAAAGCAAAAGCACTTGGCTCCCACAGAGGTGGATCCAGCTTCCAGTCGCCACAGACGACCAGAGCTGCTCCGTTTTCAGAGCTGTTCACTGTTTTGTAACCGACAGTTATTGATTCTTCGGTGTTAAGAATTCAACTTTCGCACCATCTGTTCATTTTATGGTTCAGGGGCCCTTTTCGTTCGAACAGAACATCAGTGGGTCAGGATGTGCATTTGGAATTTGTTGACAGGCTCGCCCCTTTCGTGGGTCTCCAAAACGGCAGAAACAAATGGAGTTTCCAGATGATCCATGCAAACAAAGCTGGCGAGGAGCAGATAACAAAGGGTCACCATGTTGGATCAGCCGCACTCAGCGTGTGTGCTTTACTGTATGCGCGTGTGTGCGTCTATGTCAGTGTCTGTAAAGCAAACCAGGGGTCCAGAAGGATGATCCAGCTGTGTGCCAAAGACAGAATGAAGACCTCCGAAGAGCCATTTCAGCCTGCTGGTGTTATCTTTCCTGCCATTCATGCCTGCTCTACTATGCTGCTTCACTGGACTTACATGAGCTGGCAGCATTAATTCAAGCCCTTTCAGAGCCTTACTTGTTTCAAGTTTTTATTTTTTGCTGAGGCCTCAAATTGGAAAGACTGTAACTGTAAAATGTCTTTACGCCTCAACGATTGTAATTTTAACTCCCTAACAAGCTTGCTATGAGAATATTTGGAACAATACATTACCATCTCTGTTGGGAGTTAGAGTACTTAAATGTGGGGAGAGGGGCTCTGAAAAATGCTTTATGAATCTTTAAAGAGCGACCCAGTGCCATGGGGATCTTTTGGCAAAGTACATATTTGCAACGTGCATCTGCATTTGTAATTCAAATCAACATTACATTTTGCAAGAATGAAAAAGCCCCGTCAACGTTTTGGGGAGAATTAGAGAGCAAATGTTTATTTTCTTCTGAGCCATTAAAGTCTTTGGCTCCCTCCCAGTGGATAGTGGGTGCAGAGGGGTTTGTCTTTCTTACCCTCAAATTAACAAACAGCAACGTGATCTGAATCACCTCAGCTGTGTAGCTCCAGTAGAAATGTGGCATAGATCGGTCTCTCAAACCACCCCCTCCTCATAAAGCATTATTTTATTCTAGGGATACTAAGTTGCTGTCAATATGTCCAGGATCTCTTACTTCCTTCAATATGGAGAGTAGGTGCCGTTTGAACATGGAAGACGGACAGCTCTCCTTCTTGCTGCAGGCAAAGATGCATTGATTTCCTATCTTTGTGAGCCCGAGCAGCGTGGACACAACATTAATGAGGGATTAGTTATTGTACCCATAATCACTGCTATGTTAAAGCGCCAGAACTGGGTGATGAAGAGGGGCTTTGAAAATATTTGTTGGAGCCGTTTAACAGCTACACTCTCTGCCAAACGCATACTTCTAACTTCTGCATGACGAACCAAAGCATCGTGGCCTCATTTCCCTTTGCTTCAAAGTAGAGTGTCCCATTTGATCCATACCTATTTTTTTTTGTTTGTTTAGGGGATTTTCTTTGTGTTGTTCTGGGAGGTTTAGAAGCTCCTACACACCGCTGGCACAGCCACACAGGTGTTTTCATTTATTTTGCCTGATTAGACCTCTTTCGGGTTGAAGTTTAGGGGAGCCAGGCTGGGATTTACGGGAGGTCACCAAATGCCCTGAAACCTTTTCTTTTTTTTCCCAGACATTTTGGATTGGTTTAGTAGCAAAGGCACAGGTGCAACTTATAACATTACCAATGTCTCTGCTCCAGTAAAGTGTCACAGTCAGCCATGCCAGAACTCTGAACTCACACAGCTGAATGGAATTTAACCATCATTAATGTCATTAATTACACCTGGACATGTCTGCCGTAAAGACGACAGTTTAAGCAGTGAATTTTTGCATTGAAATGCATTTATTTCAATGAATTTTCACCACAATAATAGTAATTATATGCAAATGTTTTGCATCAACTTCCGCTTTGGTTAACTTGTTTTTGCCCTCTAGGGGCTCTGCCAAATTCTTGGGTGTTAATTGGGTGTAAATACTGTTTCAGCATTTGTCCAAAACGGGAAATGTCAATCAAGCAGTTTACACACCTACACAAACCTGAGAGGAGCTCTGATTAGGTATCTTACTTTACCTACTGCCATAATTTGAGATATCACATCTTGCTGTCCTTCTTGCAGTAGCTGCCATTAATTCTGGTGCAGTGTGGTAAATAAGTTTCACAGACTTGAACATTTCCCAAGCTGGATAATCCATCACAGCAACCGGAAAGACTTCATTTAAATGTTACTTTTCTGCCCAAATTGAGAGATGTTGTATCACGGTGTGCATTACGTTACACTCTAACTGAGCCTTCCCTGAAGGAAATGGAAAGTCTGCAGTCAGAAATAATCCCTGAAAATCATCTTATTCTCTTATCCATGCCATCATATTTTAGACTTGTTGCCCAGGAAAGACAAACACAAATGACTACATAACTCTCCTTTTAGGGAAGAAAGGTGGGTTACGGGTGGAGACAGGAGTTCATGTTGCAGTGAGTAATAAAGAGTGTGGTGACATGTGTTTCTGGACTTCATTCTACACCTTCAAACATTGACTCAGAAGCAGAGCGCGCACACTGCTCCCAGGACAGTGAAGTCATGTCCGCACTTGATTGCGAACAGAGTGGTGGTTGTTCTGCGTGAACCCCTGGGACACTTCCTCTCTCTCTTTCTCCCCCTCTCTAACAGCTCCGTGGGTCAATATGGGACAGACTTGAAACAACTTAATGCACAAGAACTTCTTTTCCACGCCATAAGTGTCAGTGTCTCCTTGAATATTAGAAGAGGCTTAATGTGGTTTGATAAAGCTTTTAATTCCTGTAGGCCAGCCAATATTGACAGAGGAGTCTAAGTCAGGGGAGGAAATCTTCGGTGTCATCTCCAGCGTTTGACAAAGAGGGACTCCGGTAAAACATGCAGGGAAGTTTGGGTGCATGCAGTCACGGCCGTCTGAGAGGGGTGTTTCACAGCCAGCGCCATGCCAAATAGAGCAGTGCTCAAATGGTGCCAGACTGCATGGCGGGCATTTGCGCAGACGGTGACTCCGTTACCTCTCACTACAACAGATGGTGTGTCTCATGCATACTGCGTGGAAGGTTATGTTACTTCTCTGCGGATGCCTCGTTGCGTCTTAAACCTAATTTGGACCACACAGGCGCACACACACACACACACACACACACATATGCACGAACAGATACACAGACACAGAGGAAACAGAGGGCAGTGCTGAATTAATCAAGCGCTCCGTGTTGAAAAGATGACAATAATAGTTTTCCAGTGGTGAAACGGTGAAGATTGGTGCCACATGCTGCAACACCAACGCAGTCACAAAGGTGTGGGTTGTTTGTTTTTGCAGTTCTTCCTTGCTGAATATAGGACACATGCATCTGCTCCTGGCTAGCGTCGCTGCGGCGTATCCCTTTAAAAATAAGTTCCCTCTTCTGTCACCTCAGGGCTCCACCATTATCAGTCATGTAATTAATTAAAAATTAGCACAGACTGAGAAAAGGAGCAAAAAGATCATATTACGCTGGCTGTGGCAGATGTTAAATTCATTTTTCCAGCAGCAGCTATCTATCTCTGTGGTAGGTTTAAGGGGGTGATAAGGTTATCCAAGAACATCTATCACTGATTTCCTGACACTCCTGGTGGGCAAAAATAATCACATGGCACCTGGATCAACAGCTCTCGTCTTTTAAGGTCCGTAATTCATCTCCTGTGAATGTAAGCGCACACACCGGAGTATGTGTGGGTGTGTGCAAGAGTGTGTGCGGATATTTGTGCGTTTTATAAATGGCTATTTTTCTCTGACTCTTCGATTAGAGTTTATGCCGTTCACCACGCAGGTCTCTTTAAGCAAGGAGCGCGCAGCAGATGTTCGTGGGAAGCGATGCTGCTTTTGGAAAGCGGTTTGAAGAGGTTCTGCTCAAATATTCTCAACTTTCAGAACTTGGCTTGCTGAAGTCATTATCATTTGTTTCACGTTTGGAAATGTTCACCAGCAAAATGCCCTGATAATTCAAACCAGCAAAGTTTGTAAAATGAGCACAAAGTGTTACAATGCAGTGTTATAGATACAAATGATGTGACGATTATGCTCCTCATCAACTAATTTGTGTATTTTGTGACGGCGCTGATTCGACATTTAATTTTTCTGCTGTTTTTTTCCTGTGAAAGTTGTTTTCAGCTAATGGAATGAGTGAACTTCTTCACTAAAGCCGCCTCTGCTGGTTGATGCTTTGTTTGCTAGCAGACCACTTCAGAGCTTTTGTCAGAGGCGTTTATGGGTCAGCTTGTCGTCACTGTGTCCCTGCTCCTCTGCTGCAGTACGCCTCCATCTACATGCAGTGGATGGTTGGTGGCATATTGTACAGAAGATTGCAATGCCTTTCATTTCTCCTGCACTTCACACTCTATATCTTCCTTAAATGACTATGACGTATTGAGTGATCAGAGCTGATCATGGGTCTACTTGGAACCACTTGGTTTTATGCGTGATACAAAGATCTGATTAAACCTGATTAGACCAAGTCGGGCCATGTATACCTGGAACAAACTGGACTCAGCAGTTATATGTATCATCATTGCAGAAATACCCAAAAATACTGTGGTTTATTTTTCAATCAACAATGCAGTATTAATAATGTGTTGCCGGTATGACAGTAAAGAATGGAGAGGCGTTTTAGGCGCATGTATTTGGAATGAACCGTTTTTTAAGACTGACCTGACCTGAACGCCGGCTCATTGATGTTGTCCATACCAGTTGTGTGTGTGTGTCCCCTGGGATGCAAACAATTAGCCATATTAGAAGGCAAAATGTGGTGAGGTCAAAGGTCAGCCACGACTGTTTTCCATGCTGGTTGTAAAGCAAACAACTCAGCAGAAATGTTATTTCTAGGAGTCTAAATTGGAAACCTGTTACTGTTATCTCACAAGGTACCTCGCGCATGAGCACGGTTTTATTATTTTCACTTTATTTCTTGCTTGTCAGAGACCTAAACAAGCGTACGTGCATGATTATTTACAAGAATGCAATAGTGCACATATTTCTCTTTCACGCACACACATTTAACATCATTTCCATAATGTATTCTGAATCTGAAACTCTTTGAAGTCATCATCACTTTCATTTCTCCTCAAACAAGCTGAAGTAGCAATTTACCTTGTGTCTTTACCTAATAGGCTGCAGAGTGAGCTGAAGTCGGGGTGTCTGTCTTCAGCAGCAAAATGAATTAACAATTTGCAATGAGCCTCGCTTTCGTCCAAGTAGTTATTCATGAAATTAGGAGTTTGGCAGCACGGATGGATGCAACTGTGAAATTTCACACAGCAGTTTGCAAGCTGTCTTTGTGCTTTCTTACTTTTTTTTTTTTTTGCTGTTAGTGTGATAATACTTCTCCTTGTTCCTATTAACAAGGAATTTACTGTAGCAGCTGCTCACTGAGTCGAGGAAGAGTTGTGAAGAGTTTTTATTGTGAGTTAAAAATACAGAGAGGCTGATTATGTGGGATAATTAATTTTCCATAGTCTTAAGATGCATATGAGGTGTATGGCAGCTTCTGTGTCAGGTGGTGATTCACTCTTTTGGCCCAGAGGCAAAGAGCTGTGATCCTTCAACTCATGCAGTATTCAGCTCAATAGGCTTTTCACAGCACTGCCTTGCATTGCTTCTTCTGGCCTGAGGTTTCCATGAATATTGCACTGTACTATGCACTATGGTAAACTTTATGTTGTATGCAGTGTATCCCATTACTTCATGAATTATAGATGAAGGATGTGGCACAGGGACGTGCCGGTGTGGTTCAGATTAGGGATTCACCCATACCTTTTTCTCTCTGATGCTCATTCTGGATAAACTCTGGATATTGGTGACACTGAGCACAGATCTGATACAGCATCAGTGTTGTTTCAGTTTCAGGTGACTTCTTAATGCGGAGCTATCTTCATTCTTCTCTCTGTGAGTTAACGTGAAGCTGCAGCTAAGCAGAAATGAACTATTATAGAGTATACTTTAAGTCCAAGTCAAGCAAGTTTTGTTGAGGTTTATAAAATTGCATCATAATTTTGTAAAAAGAGCGAAAGAAACATACTTGACCATCACATCCAGCTAATACCCGATCCATTAAATGAGGTCAGAATCAGCATTGATGTACTGATCCAGCATAGTCTCCACTGTTGATGTTATATAACAAAATTATCATTGCTATAATATAGCACTTAAGCCAGCATGGACCGGAAGGTGCCATGTGGAGTTTTCTTGTAAACCAAGTTATGATTATATTCATTGTTGCTCACAAAAATGCAACTGGCAGTCACCATTTGTTGGGCTGGAATTTGCCAGTTGCTCAACTCTAGTACACATGAGGTTAATCTCTTATATATTCACTACTGTAATACAAAGAAAACAACTTTTAGTCATTAATCTGATAGTGAAATTCAGCATGTAAATTTAGTATAACTGACACGCGTCTTAAAAGCTAACACACGGTCTCTAAATAAATGTGATGCCAAAAGACAAGCCGTGTCGTGATTTTAACTGCTTTGTTCACAGCCGAGCTCTCGTAAGCTGTCATTGTAAAACCTCTCACATAATGTGCAGCGAGCATTATAAATAATAAGGCAATCTGCTGTAGGTGTCATCTCCTCCTGCTTTAATAAATAACTGCTCCAACTACTGGTCCCCAGATCTCATAGTGCTCGCACTTCATAATTAAGTTGGAGATCACTGCGATATAATCTGCTTTATCCTTTGTCTTTAACAAGGAGGACAAATTCACAACTTTTTCCACAATGATTGAGACTCGTGAAGCTGGATGATTGATGTAAAGAATGCAGTTTGTGTGTGTACGCACAGTTTTTGTTGTTGTTTTCTGACCCTGATGTGCAGAGCAGCTCTTTTCATCAGCAGAGTGTACATTTAGGTTTAATCATAGGATGTGCTAATGTAATTGGATTACAATGCCTCTTTAAAGTAATGATGTAATGATTTATTTTTTCCATTTTGATTATTGGACATCACGTCAGGTTGAACGGTCACGGCACAGTGTATGCTGCAGGGACAGGACCCTGCTTTTAGATTAACGAGAACCCCTAACCCCAGAATCTGAATTCTCGTATCGATCACCAATGTTTAACTTCTGTTTGACCCTTCAGTAGCTTCATACGGTGATAAATTGCTGTAAAATGTGTGACATCCTTCCTAAAAACAGGGAAATACTGTAATTTTGATGCCTCTGGGGCCAAAAACAAGAACAAACATTTACAATATGCTGCTGTAAGATTCGATGGCATTGCGTTTTTTCATTTTAGTTTATTTTTATTTTTTTATTTTATTTTAGCAGCAGTAATGGACAAGCCACATGTAACCATCAACATTGTACAATTTCCATCCTGGAATCAAACATTTCATTACCCCGTTAGTGACACAGGTTTAAATTTTATTAACAATAAACTACTATGATTTGACCAAGCATCTCTGCCTCTGATTGACAGCAAGCACTAGCCAATCAGAAGCAGAGTACCGAGGGTCGCGGCTTCGCATGTTGAGAACATGCAGACTCCACACAGGAAGGCCCTGAACTGTTAAATAACTAACAGCTGTGACTAGGGTTATTCAAGATTGAAGTTTTCCATGGGAATAAATGGGAAATGTATTAATTTTCATTCATTCAACCATTATTTAACTCAGAACTACATTGAAAGAGAGACCACAAAGCAGCCAAGTAAAACTTATAAATAATGGGGATAAAATACAGGTTGCGTTTACCACCTCATATGCAGAGAAACAAACCTTTAACCATCTCATAAGCAGACATAATTGTAACTAACAAATGAAAAAATCAACAATGTAGTTGATTAGAACTTTAAATGAGCTGACTCATTAAATACAATTTAATGGAAATGGATTAATTAAAACTCCTCAATTAGCACATTCAATCACCCCACATGCTAACAGCTAGCTAGCAACAAGGTGTTATCAAGTTGCTTTAGGCTATTACCTGCTGATTAACTGAAAAATGAGAGTAATGTAAAATATATCCACTCAAGTAATATAATCATGTTATGACTGACGGTGTGTAGGTTGTTGCAAAGTGACGTTAAACAGTGAAGTACGTCATGACTGTTAACAAGAAGACTCTTAACAACTTTTTTTTTTTTTTTTTTAACCAGTAAAACGTGTCATTACATTTCACATTCACCTCCGTGAACCCCACAGGTGCTTGATAGAAGTGCTGACAAAGTGGAGGTACAATCAAAGCTGATTGAGATAATTGTGTAATAGCCATTAGCTTTAGGTGATAATTAGTCTCATTATGCTGTTGAGAGTTGAAAGGTTGGTGACTGTACTCCATCAGAGTACATCAGAAAATCACTGTTTTTTGGTACAAACATGAAACTGCAGCCGGGTTTCATGAGCAAGCTGGAGAAAAGCACAAATAAATCACAAACCATGTTTTACATTTTTTAATTAATTATTAGCCTTTTAGCACAAGGTCTATGTGTATTCTATGTGGTCACTAGTTTGTTTGATGTGTTCAATTGATTGAATCATTTGCTTTATTAAGTCTCGTGTTGTAATCGGGTTAATTTCCCTGAACACCACTCTGTTTACTTCCCTGTACAGTGTGTAAGTCCCTGGTGATTTGCGCATCTCATATTCCCATTGATGTTAGTCAAGGAAATACGAAGAAGGGAAATCAGTGCACAGTCCCAGTTAAAGGCAGAAAACCACGGCGTTTTGTTTGATCTGAGCTCAGATCTTTTCCCTTGTGTAAGACACATGAACACATGTATGAAAAGTATGCACGCTTGCTTGTCGAGATGTGTTTTTTCACTTAGGGTCATCGGATGTGAAGACTTTGGCATCGCTATGTCTTCGTGATAAGGCAAGGTAATCTGAACCATACGTATTAAAGCGCTTCATGGTGCAACTGTCCTGCCATACATTCTGCAAATAGTATGTAGAGTTATTCAGGTCCAGGGGAAATGTGCCCCCGTGTCCTCTGGGGACTGAGAGTGAATGGGAAGATTCAGGATCCGCTCTGCTGGAGAAGGATTACATCCCACAGAGTCTCGTGGGGAGACAGACACAGATGCTGCATTGATCCTGCTGATAAACACTGAATGGCTGGAAGCCCGAGTGAGTGTCAGGTTCCCTAAACGGAAACGCCAAGACAGCCCAGGCTCAAGTTTGGAGCAGTGCAAGGAAGACTTGCAGATAAGATTGCAATATGTGAAATTAGCAGAACCCATGTGTGCTGTTTGCAAGCAATTTCCATAATTTTCCCATTGCAGTGTAATTGATAGAAACATGTATTTAATGAGAGACAGACTTAAATAATGAGTCTTTTCCTGTGCAGCGTGTAGTCTTGTGGCATACGTGTCCTGTCCGGTTATATTAGGCAGACATTTCGTCTTTATGCAAAATATTTGCAGAGGATAGAGGATGAACCTGCAGAGAATTATCACCCGAATCTGCTGCTCCGCTCCGCTTCATGGAGCCTTACAGTGAGTTTCAGCTCATTGTTCAGCTGTCCAGGTTTGACTATTTTGGTTCACACTTATTGCATCATCTTTGGTCGCAGCAGGCATCTGTTTTTTTTTTTTTGTTTTAGTTTTTTTTGGGGGGAGAAGAAGCTCTGAAAAGTCACTGTACACTACCTGCTCACCACCAAACAGCACACAGATAGAGCGAAAGGAGCTAAATGAGAGCGAATATTGAACTTGTTTTCATCCGGTTGACAGAAACACGTTCCAAATGTGTGATGACGTTCATCCGAGACTGCTGGATGTGTAAATAAGCAACTGTTTGCTAACAAGTTTGTTTGTTCTCAGCTTGTTTCTGCTCTCCCCGAAGTGGCCAAACAGGCAAAAAAATCAATTACTGCGGGTTTAACAGTTACAGTTAGAGCTAATTAATCAGTTACTTGACTGACAGAAAATTGATTTGCAACAGGTTTGATGATGGGATTCAGTCTCTGGCCTCAGCTCCTCAGATGTGACAGTTTTGCTGCTTTTCTTTGTTTTGTGTTATTGTAAATTGAGCATTTTTGGACTATTGAGTGGACAAATCATGCATGGTCACATTGACAATCACTGTTTCACCATTTGATATTTAATAGACCAAACAATAAGAAAATAAATGTTAGATTCATTGATAAAGTAATTGCCAGTTGTGTTCCTAGTTATTATATTAGATTATTGAGGTAAGGCTGCAGCAAAGAGGTTGAAACTTTATGCTTTACACTCCAGACTTTGTAAACTTTGTAGAGTTTGAAGGATAATTTAATATCAGACACAGCAGATGTGTTTCAGTGAGACATTTATGAATTTATTTCCTCAGTGATTCACATGATGACAGTGGGATTTATGAGGATTCATATGGTAACACAGGATATTATAAAGTGGAAACTCTTGAGCCACCATATTATTGATTGTCAGTCACTTTTGCAATATTATTTTTATTTTTATTTTATTATTATTAATAGGTTTCAAATAAAACCTGCAATTAATATGAGCTGCAGGAAACTCTTACATTTCATAATAATGAGCTGACTTATAATAATGCGTTAGATCATTTCATGGTTATTTTCATGATTTGTGTCCGTTTGTTTATTTACTTTCAATAACGTCTTATTTATTCATCATTGAACACTTTTGGTCAAAAGCAGAAAATCCTCACATTTGATGAGCTGGAGGCGACAAACATCTGCATTTTTCTTCTATAAATGACTCAAGTGATTAATTGGTTGTCAATGCTTATCAATTAATTGATTAACTGTCTCAGCATTAATCAATTTTTAGAAAATGGAGATTTAGTCTTTATTTCTATTTAGGCTCTAACAACGATCAACATTATCTATGCTGGTCATTTCAGCTGGTTTAATCACACCGTAAATTGTTTTTATATCAGCAGTTGCCTTGAAGCAGCGCTATAAAAGCCAAAAAAACACGAGGCAGAGAGCACAAATGACTGAGGACACAGTGAGGGACCTTCACAGTGGTCACCGAGTGGAACAAAACCCTCCTGACCACACAGGAGAGGACCCTTTATGGAAAGACAGGATGCTTCGCAGCAGAGGAAACACAACGATCTCACCCCCACTGCTCTTTGATTCGCACAGCGTGAAATGACTGTGCTGTTTGTATGAACGGGAGCAGTGGCCACCCATCAGGTAGGGACTGTGGACAGAGGTCCAAGAGGCCCTCGTGAATTAAGACTGCATTCACAGAGTCTCCAGGGAGGTCTGCTGATTGCCTGCAGCACTGCTAATTGATTTAGTGCAAGGTCGGAGCCTGAGTGACAGAGGGTAAAAGGGAGGAATTTCCTGTTTCTGCATCTATAATTCAGTGGCTTCCTGCGTGTGTGTGAGGGTGTGTGTACTTATGGATAAAGGGAATATGCACATTTATTCCTTCACATGTACTCCATATACTGTAAATATCTGCTTTGTACATCTACATATGCAGTATATGTTCTGTATATGCGATTAGAACGAGATAATCAAATATTCAGTACTGCTTGTGTTATAAATCAGTGGTTCTCCTGAGCTCTCAGGGTTTATTGAAATATCAATTAGAATTATCTAAAATGTAAAGTTTAAGTTTGGTATTAGCAAGTTTGCAATAATTAAGACGTGAAGTGGCAGAAACATTACATTGCTTTTAGCGTTTTCACCGTTTAGCCTGTTCAACAGTCTGCTTTTAGCTATTTTGACTGTCAGTTCTTTCACCCATTTGAACTGTTTCATTGTGGTTAGCGATCTGCTTCAGCTGTTTATCTACTATTTTAGCTCATTTTTTCAACCACTCATCCACTTCCTTTTGCCTTCTCCATTTATCCAATAGTTTGAGCTAACGATTTCAACCATTACTTCTATTATTTGAGCAAATTCTGTCAACCATTTATCCACTTTTAGCTGTTTCAACTGTTTAATTGTGTCTGTTACTTACGCTAACGTCCTGAACTGTTTCTTTTTAGCTCTGTCAACCTTTCATCCGACACTTCTGAAGCGTTTCATTACTTTTTAGCTAACTATTTCAATTATTTATCTGCTACTTTTAGCTAAATGTTGAGGCTTTTTGTTTGCTGGCCAGCTAGTTTTGATGCGCTCTCACTCACAACAGTGTTTAAGTCTTACAGCTCAGTCTTAAGTGTATTTTTTTAATTAAATCCTAATTTCTGTTTTTCAAATAGCTATCTTTCTATATGACCTGTGGTGAATTCAGTCTACATCTCCAGGTGTGAGTACTTCTGTTTGGAAATCATGCTGGAAATGTAAACATGTTAGCATGTCTGTTGCTTGCTCATCCATAGTGCTGGCTGATGCTGTGTTTATGTGTGCTGCTCTGTTAGCTGGGGTTGTGTTATAAGGTATGCAAGCTGTCCAAACCAGCAGTCTGCCAACACTCCCCGCTGCGCTGTCCCTTTGAAGGTCTGGTGGATTTCCCTCTGGTGTCTCAAGACTCTTCAACCAGCCGCACAAACAGACCGCCAGCATCATGAGAGAGGCCTTTGTTTCTGTTCTTTTCCTCTACAATACTCGCGCCGTCCCATTACACTTTAACAAACACTGCACTGTTTCGAAATCTATTATGCAATTCTTGCAGTTAGCGGATGATCTGAAACGTGGAGCGAGGCTGTATTCTTTCAAGGCGGTTTAATAGCTAAAAAGTGTTTCGCAAATCCCAGAAGCAATTAAGTCTAAGCAAAAATTACTTATACCAACCTAAAAGCAATTTCAGAGTGCGTATTAGAGTTCTTTTTGCAATGACAGAACGTGGTCCCTCTTTCACTTTCTGTGTGGAACGACTTCATTTTGAGAGCACCTTGCTCGAAGCCACAATGACCCTTAATGCCCAAGTATTTGAAACAACCCCAAGTCACCGTTTTTATAACTTGTGGGCTCTGCCACGCAGGAGGAGCGCGAGTAAGAAGAGATGGAGCAATTTATTTGCTCTCTGTGACGGAGAAGGTGTTTCCATATCAACGTGCAAACCTTTCTCCGAGAAAAAGAGAAAGACTGGATCAGCCCAGGATTTCAAACAGCCTGCAGCAACCTGAGCATCTCCCCCCCACCCCCAGCCCCCCTCCCAAAAAAAATTACTTCCCATCACATTAAAGAGAAACATCTGTCACTTCAGGGGCCTTCATCCCATGTCACACTAAACAGGTTTATGTTAACAAAATGCTAAATGTCTCCTGAGGAACCACAGCAGAATTACGGTGTTGGGTTTGGGATTTGTTGGGTGGATCCCCTACCACAGAGGTTTAGGCCTTAATCACATTTCCAGCTTGTGCTCAGATCCAACTTTCTCTCCTGGTGGATTTTGCACCTCTAAGCTCAATCATGAAACTCTTGAAATGGTTCAGTTTCAGACAACGGGGGCCTTCAGAGACACTTCCATCTGGAGAACATAACAGTCGCCACATCACAGCGTGTTCACCAACAGCTGATGCAGTCCGGGCCGGACTGCTCTGTGGTACGAGAGTCATCTGTGAAGCTCTGGATAGCTGTGGCACGCTGCGTTGCATGCTGTGAAAATGGTCCTATTAAAAATGTTTTATCAGTTCATTTCATCCAACAGACGTTAGATGTAATAGGGATGCAGCACAAGATAATTTGCTTATTGTTTGTTCCAGCCAAGACGTTGCTTTGTAATTAGATGATGTCCTGAGGTGGTATTGATGACTGACAATAACTTTCTTCAATAAAAGAGGCCCTGTCTGTAGCACAACGCTTAGGATATGCAATAAATTCAGATAATAATTTATTTATTCTTAATATTTGATAATAAACTACACTAAAAACATTGAAAGTCAGCCTTTGCATACCAAATGTTTTTGAGTCGATGAAGGTGTTTACTAATCAGCTGCTTCAGTCAGTCATGACAAATGTGGATATTTGTGAATATGACACAACATGTGTGAAGAAAATGCTCACTGGATCATCTCACGCTGAAAGCACGATAAAGGGCCTTGTGAAGCCGAGGCTCCTATGTGCTCTTTTTATATGTAATCAATGGAAATTGTGAGGAACTCAAATAACTACACAAAGCATTAGGCGTGGGCTTCCCCCCCTCCCCCCATGCTGGTCAAAGCATGTCCTGAGGGTATATGGTGATGAGGGAGGGAGGGCTCACTTTCACACGCAGGCCATTTCATTTGGGACGGAGCAGTGAAATTTATAGATGAAGGATCATTTTCTTTTGAATTCAAATATGGAGACCATAAATCTTGAAAGGGTCGCTCCACAGAGGCTCCTGCCACCTGCAGGCATTTTCATCAGAGACTGATGGGAAGCCAAAATTCTCACGGGGCCCACAAAACAGGGGCCAATGCCGGGATCAATATGTAAAAGCCAAAAGGATACTGACTTTCCAACTAGAGCTGAAATGATTAGATGATTCATTGAGACTAACAAATGAATCGTGTACTGTTTAACCAATTTTTTAATTTAATTTATTTTTCAAGGACAAAAGCAAAGCAAGTAATAGTTCTGGCTTCTGTTTCTGTTCTGTTTTATATGATAGTAAACTATATATTCTATATATTCAGTTTGTCAGTCGATCTAATTAATCGAGAAAATAGCTGGTAGATTAATAATTAATAATAATGACAATAATTAGTTGTCAATTACAGCCATAATTCCAACTCCACAACACTGACACCTAAGAGATTTGGGGACTGAGGGTAGATGTTTTTCAAATCAAATGCATTGACTCTGACTCTGCTTGTTGTGTCAGTAGATGCAGGCCTCATTGTTTGCCACCGTTTGAAGAAAATAACTTCTCATCTGCTTTAATTTCACTTTCAACTTTTGTCACGAAGCTCCAGATAAACTTTTCTTATCTCCACTCTCTCGACACTGATCCTCGCTAATTAAAAACTGATGTTTTTATTTAAAAGTTGGTGCTCAGTGACATATTCAGTGTTAAAAGTTTCAGGATCTGCTTTAAGGTGTCAAACTGATGTCTCTGATTTGCACTTTGAAGAAACACTTAATCAGGTGGACAGAACCTGGAGACTCATCCAATTCTATAAAAGTGCCATTGAAACTTTCCTTTCTTTTATTTTGCTGAATGATGTTGCCCTTATAATCTTAAAAAGTGACTCAAAGTTATTTTTGGTATTTTCACGGGTCCACTTCTTGTGAATGCAGCGGTGTTCATCTCAATCAGTTTTCATGAAACCAAATGAAGAAAACTGGCTGAAGAACAGGATTGTCTAACCTCATTATTGTCTTTTTCTGTCCAGAAAGATTCCTGTTGTAATTGGTTCATGAATGTGACCTTTTACATGATGAACAGTCCATCAACCAGCTGCCCACAGGATGTGAGAGCAGCCCTTCATATTGAAAAGTGTCTTATCTAGCAAAGCTATCTTGCTAGCAGGCTCATGATTGTGACTAGCCAGACTAAGCTGCACATAATTGGATACTGTTGCCTCTTTTGCATCCCGGACTTTGAAATGCCACAGCCAAAAGAAAGTATTAGCCTCATCCAGCAAGGATGTGTTGAATGTCCTGCAAGAGATGTGAAAGTGAGATAGCGAGAGATAAAGCTGAATAGCCAAAGTGTTTCAAATGCCTCATTTGCACTACATGAGTCAGACCATGTTTGGTCTCAGTGGGAATGTCTGGCTTGACCTTAGAGAAAGAATTCATCGCGGCGGTCGCAGTTGATCACAGTTGACCTCTTTCACATATAGCACAATGGTCTTATTTTAATTGTCCAAGCCTCAAACCCAGAGGTTTGAGAAATGAAATGTACACATCCTGGAGGTCTGAAACCGAGAGGACAAAAACTCAGCCACCCGTGCAAGCATGAGAAACCCACAGCTCCTCAGTTGTGCTTGGAAGAATTTTTCGAAACAATAATTCAGACACAAAATACTTGAACTAATCAGCTCAGCATTTCTAGAGACAACAGTGATGTTTGCTCATCTGTCCGTCCATCTTTGTACACTTTGCACAAAAGACTCAAATTCTATGGATACACCAGCAGCTCCGAGAGGCTGCACAGAAGTGTTTGCAGAGGTGGAGAGTCGGAGTCACTGTGGAGCAGGGGTGGGGAACCTCCAGCCTCTGGGCCACATACAGCGAAACTGTTTGATCTGGCCTGTGAGCCAATTCATGAATATAAACAGAACATAATAGACTAAGATGTTCTTTTGAGCAGTCCCTGAACGCAACACATGGAGCAGCTGATATCGCGTCAGTGCGTCATGGCGTCCTCAAGAAATGCACAAAGGATTGAGCATGGCTCTTAAAAGATGTTTTAAAATTGCTCTGACCTTTGATAGGAAAAGTTCAGATTCATAGTCACGATGTCGTTTGTTCACTTTTTTAAGCTGCGTGGCTGCGTAATCGTTCACCGTATGAACGTCTGTACCAAATTTAATGGCAATCCATCCAGTAGTTGTTGAGACTTTTCACTCAAAACCACAAATATCAACCTCATGGTGGTGTTGAAGGAAAAGTTAATTTCACGCCAATCCGTGTTTGCTGATATATTTCAGTCTGGACTGAAGCGGAGGGCCGTCTGACTGACACATTGCCAGCACTAGACCTTCTGACATGGCTGAAAACATAAATCCCTCGTTGTGGTTGGAAACATTTTGAAAACAGGCTACTTCAGCTTATTAGCTCAATGTTTCCCATCACTAGGATGTTGGTTCAGTTCTCCATCATCAAACTCTTGCATCTGTGTTCTGTCAGAGTCTCAAAAATGAAGCAACTAATCATGTCATTGTTTTTTTGTTTTGTTTTTTTTTTTACAAGTCTTTACCTCCTATCGAGACTGTGTTAACAAAAGGATCTGCTCACAAAACCAGGTGTCAATTTCACGATTCCTCCATCAGCGAGTCACAAGGTGTTCGTGTTCCTTTCAGTCCTCTTGTAACACCTGTGATGCTAAAGCCTGCGGTCGGATGATTCACAGCTCAGTTCTCCGTGTTTTATTCCACCGGCTCAGGCCGTGCTGCGAGGTTTACATGACACCACTGAGGTCTTAAATGTGTCTCCCTGAAGATGAATGTGATGTTATTGGGCGGCCCACAATGCTTCATTCAGGTATCCCCGATGACTAAATGGCAGAGTCGCTGCTGACAATTTGTACCTTTTTAATTTTTACCAAGGAAATGATTTCAGCAGAAATCTCAAACACTGATCAGAACCAGCAGGTAACTCAGCAGCAGTGTTTGTGTTCTTAAGTGTATTTCTCTTTCGTGTTTATTTTTACGCAGGGTGACCTAAAGTGCAGTAACCCTCCATCAGGTCGGCTGATTTCACATGAAGCCCTCGTTCATCACTTTGGGTCTGGAGCAGCCCTCCAAGGCAGCAATGGTATCCGTTGTGGTAACCAATCTGAACAGCGCTAATGTGGGCTGGAGATTGTTTCCATATGGGGCCTGATTTCAAGCAGCCAGTTTGCTTTGGTCTAAAAACCAGCTTCCATTTCATAGTTTGCAAACTACGAGCCTGTGCTGTGAAATAGACAGCTTTCGCACCAGCAGCCGTAACAGCACAGTCCACCTTTAACCTTGGTGGATAAATCAACAGGACGCTGCTTGAAGTTCTCCAGAGAGACCAAGTTCAGCGTGTCGGGGTGAAACTACCTGACTAGTTATTTCTGCCGCCAGTTAGAACATCTTCAACAATAACTGATATAAAAACATGAAGCTTGTTAATTTGAAATTACAAACAAAAACAAGAGGATTTAAAGAAAGCAGCTGACAATATATGTAAATATGCTTTATGTACATTTGACAGAGAATTAATCTGCAGCAATTTTGGTTAATTAAGTATTAATCCAAAACCATACTCTGGTTCTAGCCTCTCTGATGTGAAGAATTACTGTTTTTCTCTGTTAAATGTAGGTTTTGGACCGTTGGTTGGACAAAACAGGACACCTGAAAACATCACCTTGGGCTGTGTAAGACAGTGGTAGGTATTTGACCATTTTCTTACATTTTATAGACTAAATGATTCAACAATGAATCAAAGAAAGTTCTTAGATTCATCTATGATTAAAATTAAAGTTAGTTGCAGCCTGAAAAGTATTTCTTTACCCACGAAGAGTCACACTTTGCTTGCCTGAGTCATTCCACACCTTACAAGCCCTGACTGAAGAATCCTAATCATATTTTATTCAACTCTATGGATTTTGGAGCAAAATACTGCATGAGCATCTCAGACCGAGAGATTTAAAAAATTTGATAAAGCAATGTGTGGTCCAGCCTTACAACTAATAAGTAAAACTGCGTATGACAGTGACATATGGAAAAAATATTCCACCTTTAAATAGAGTCAAGTCATCTCCGTCCTCCATCTGCATAATATGACAATGACAGTAATGTTCCACTTTTGGATCATTGTAGTATTTGAAATGTATATGAAGGGTCTTACACTTGGTTTATGAGAATAAAAGACTCTTTCTCTGCCATGCATGACCCTCCCCCCCACTTCCCTTTTCCCTTCCTCACTTCCCGCTCTAGTCCTCAAATGAGCCTCTATCTGACCCATTTCTCTCAGGGCGGACTCTCTGACCTCTCCGCTTTCTCCACTTGAAACGTCCGTGCTGTGTGATGTGGAGGCCTATATGTATGCCTGCCCGAGCTCGAACCCTGCGGTACGCTGCCGCACCAAAGTCCACGCTCCAAAGTTACAGAGCTCTTGCAGCGATTCTGGCTTGGCTTCAGAGGATGACAGCCGACAGTGGGGGCGCTTCAACTGGAGGATGTGTCCAGAGGTCCAGCCTCCTGCCATGCTGGGTCCCAGGTGTGCATCCTTTCATGGACATAATGTGTTCTTTTTTTCCCCATTTCGCTTTTGTGCATCCTGGGTGAATTAGCATGTGATGCAAGCGCAGCAATGACCGGGGATGGGTGTAGAGTAAACTGAGGTTAATGGAGAAATAGACAACTGGAGGCGCTGGGTGAAAGTAGATGATTATGCTTAACTTTGCAAAAACACTATTACTGTACTCATTCTTCTCCAGTATCTGCTGGCAGATCTGTGACCAGTGATTGACTGGCAGGCATTGGCAGTAGAGCAGCCCCTTTAATCTATTTAGAAATGAATGATTTGAAATGAGATATCTACTCCTGTGTCATGTTCAAAGTGCCTAAAGCAAAAGTCTGTGTGGAGGCTGAGGTATTAAAAAAAGCAATGATTAGTGAAGGCCCAAACTCCCTGGAGGAAGACGATTTGACTCAGGGTTTGTGGTTAATATGCAATGACTGAACAAATATTTTACTCGTACAATCTTCTGTGGCGAAGGCGGGAGGTGTGTAAACCAGATAAATGACTCAACAGACATCTAATTTCAATGGTTTATGCCAGAGCAGTAAAAACGACAAGCACTAGGCTTCTGTTTGCTGCTGTTATAATATTTAAATTATACTTGTGTCACTTACAACGCCATACTCTCCTGTGTCACTGTGCTGGATGCCAACTGAGAAAATTGGGATAACTCATTCAATATTTCCAATCTTTGTCTAGTAAGTGAAAATATTGGGATTTGTGATTACAGTCATCGTTGTAATATTGATTCATGTGTGGGCAGCAGCAGCAGCAATTTCACTCATGTGGAACCGCAGTTTGAAATACAGTTCTCAACAAAGGGCAAACAGTTACTGACAAAGCAATTTTCCACTCAAGGTCTCCATAATACATTAAGAAAGGCTTAACGTAACCCTGTAGATCATGGTATGAAAACCCAAGTACATTTCACTGGCTGGATGCCTCCCATATGACAAGCCTAATTACAGTGGAATAGAAATAAAATGGCTCTTAAATACAATATGCACAGTCAAGTAAGAAACTTTTTAAATGAACATCTATTAAGTCACTGCCACCGAATGAAGAAACATGATTGATTGAGCCTGTGACCCACAGATCAGAGTACTGCATTTATATATTTGCAGTATTGCAAATACTATACTAGATGTCTGCAGCAACGTTCCCAGAGAAAATGTGTGAAGTTACTGCTGATGCAAAGCGAACATTTCCTACTGCTGCAGCTTCACATTAAAGCTTAAACCTACCGACTGCTATCATTTCTCAAAAGTGTCTACAAAACAAGACAACAGTTATTTTTGGCATTTTTGACAGCATATCAGTTTGAAATATTGCAGGGAGTAATGAAAGGAAGGAGCAGCCAAGATGAAGAGCTGCAGGCTGCACACCTCCAACTTCTCCGTGAGGTTTTACTGCTGTTCAGACAGCATAAACCACTGTTGCTCACAGAATCATGTCAAAGAACAATTATTGGCTGATTTCTTTATTAAAACAATGTTTGTTTTGCTGGCCCCAGAATTCTGGGACATGTAGTATTAAACCTCTGTTTACTGTTACCTCCAGGTACAAGAAACTGCTCTTCAGAGTTGTATTTAGTGGACCTGAAGGTCAGACAGTGCAGGAAGCGTTGGGACAGCTTGTTTGGGCTGTGTACTCCACATGGATCAAATGACACAGTGCTGACTTTCATCTTAAATTTAAAGCTGCTCTAATCATCGTCTGTATATTAACAATGGATGAAAAGATTTGCTTGTAGTAATGAACTTACAGAGTAATCACCAGCCGCTCTAGTTCCCCTCAGCTCTACAGGTTTTTTTTAGCATCTTTCAGCTCAGTGTTTTGGTTTTCAGCTCCCAGCTTCACTGCTTTGATTCATTCTCACGGCTCTCATCAGTGTTTGAAGCTCATGTCACCTTTGACAGACGTGCTCTGTTGCACCTGTAACCACATCCAAAAGGTGATGTCAAGGTGGGGCAGCAAAAGCAACATTTTCAGTAGGTGTGAAGTTCTTATATGTCAAAGGTTACGACAGGTGGTGCTGCCCCCTAGTGGCCCAAAAAGATGAAATTAGTGTAGTTAAAGATGTTAATCTCCACATGTGATTCAGCCCTTTAGTCAATAGTCCCCGAGGATAAAATGCCATACTTGTCCTTATCTATTCACCAAATGGATGTGAACACAATCAAAAACTCTGAAGTCTTTGTGTGCTGAAGTGGAGCAAAAACAATTTAAAAAAAAAATCTCTCGCGGTCCTCATACTGACACATTTCACACACGTATCTCACGAAAGGAAAGGCTTTCTGTGGCTGATCTGAAACTGGACAAAGAATGAGTGAAATGTGATGATAAGAAGACATTTTCCCACATGTTTGGACTGGTCTTTATTCTTCTGGGCTTCAGTGGTTGCTTAGCGGGGCGGCAGGAATGGGAACGGCTAAGAACAATATGGGCTAGTCTTTCATCAGACATCTGTCATCTCATCTTCCATCTCATCCCCCTCTGTTTCACCTTCTGCCTCGCCTTCTTCTTCCTCTTCCTCCTCTGATGTCACATCCAGCTCATCCATCTGGGAGACGCACTTTGGACACGAGCAGACAAACAGGTAGTTCTCCCTGGGAAGAAAATGTTCCACCAGTTACATTTTTGCACCTCCCACAAGAGCTGAATTAATCAGAAGCATTTCATACACTGCTGTTCAGAGAGTGAGTGAGTGTTTACAATGCCGAATTCAAAAAAGTTGGGACATAGTGAGATCTTTTTTTAATCCTTTTTGACATAGATACATACATTTGCAAGGAATTTAGGGATTTCATCATCTATAATCCATAATATCTTCAAAAGATTCAAAGGCAATTTCAGGGATGTCCCTGCAGTCCAGACCTGTCTCCCACTGAAAGTACAACAGTGGAGACCCCAGACGGCTGAGCAGCTGTCTCACTTTCAAAACTTCAAAAATCAGTGTTCTCACTTCCCAAACACTTCCTGAGTGTTGTTTCCTGAGTGTTGTTAAAAGGGGATGTGACACAGTGGTAAACAGGCTGCTGTTTTTTGGAACATGCTGCAGGCATCAAATTCAGAATGAGTGTATGTTTACCAAAACACAATAAAGTTTGAGGGTTAAATATCTTGTCTTTGGAATCAGGGGTTTTAATTAATACATAGGGTGTCGTATTTTCAGCAGGTGTGATACAGAAGACGCAGGAAGATTCACAACACCAGCCTGCACCTATTCAAGGCTGGCAGTTATTACAGGATGCACTAAAAACCTCATCCATCTCAAACCAAACCTGATCCCCTGAAGTGTTGGGAGTCTAATTCAAAGATGGATTGACATCATGTTGATCAATGAGGAACGTAAGCACCTCTGCTCCTTATTGCCCAGAAGGCTTTTCATTGATCCAGGTGGAATTCGTAACAGCATGACCCCCTTCAAGTGATTAATTCAAGCGATGTTTACCTCAGAATTTTGTGTCTGCTATGACGGCTTCGGTCCCGCTGACAGCAGTCCAGATAACTGATGCAGATCTCCTGAAAGTTCAAGAAAACGCAGTTGAAGTTATTGAGCCTAGAAGTCTTAACAATTACTTCAGTCCCATAAACGTGCTACTTTCCAAATGGCAGAAATAATTCATGCTTTTCCCCTCCTGCAGGAAGTTGCTGTGTCCCTCCATCTTTCTATGGGTGAAATGTGACAAAGCGCTCCTGTATTAGGGAGCATTCAAAGGAGAGCTCTGCTGTGAAAGTAGCACGGCTGCTGTGACATTACTGTGCCGCGCAGATGCGAGGCTTCTCAATCTTTCTGACAGCTTGACAAACCCACTCCAATCCTCAAAGTCTCAGCCTTCTAATACTGTCTGACATGGGAGCACACAAAGCAAGAGAGGGATGTTCTGTCCCGTCGATCCCAGGCCGGAATTTATCACTCCAAACCCAGACGTGTCAGCTGACCTCTCCTGGGTTGATGTCAGTAAGGGCGCTGAGCTGAAGCAGGAAGTTGTTGTCGGGGAAGGACGCCTCTGCGTTGGGTATGCAGCTGTGGTTACCTTCAGGGGTCAAAGAGGCAACAAGCCAAAAAAAAAAAAGGGGTCATCATCAGACGTCCTCTTAACCAGAGCAACGGTGTCTTTGAGCTGAAGTGACAGCGCTCATAACATGATCATCATCTGCACTTACATGAGCTCTGAAGCAGGAAAAGTCCAGAGCCCTCACAGTTTAGAAAGTCTCCCGTTTCTGCGGAGAGAAGAAAACAACACATCTCTAACCTTTGTTGATCTGACCACAGTTTACATAATGACAGCAATGGCACTGGGGCAGCACATACAATAATAAACACTCACTCATACAATATGACCACTGCAGATCTGCTCAGCTGAGACTAAAATAATTTACTCGCAATGATACTGCAGGACTGAGATAAAACCGTGACCTTTCTCAATGTCCTTGTACAGCTGGTCGATAAAGGAGTCCAACTGCTCCCTCTGCTGGGCAGGAAGCTCAAGTGCATCACAGGCATGAACCCACTGGCTCAGGGAGCTGAAATCCAATAGAACGCAAAGAGAGAGACGAGCTAAGATTGAGGAAAAATGGAGGTGAAGGACAAGAGAGGTGAGTGTTTACCTGGTGCCGATGCCTTGTCCATTGGTTCCCACAAGAGCAAACAGAGAGCGGAAACCTTCAGGGACAAACCACTGCAAGACAGGCACATCTTTTATTACTGATCCAAGCTGGACAATCATTCATTTCATTCAACCCCTTTCATGCTGAGGTCAGAGGTCAGGGTCAGCGACAGCATCTCTGTAGGTGGTAGAAATTCGCTATCTGTACATTGACCTTCCAGTCTGGTCAGTGTATAAACTTTATTTTGGATGCACAACACACCAACGGACACATTTCAGAGATTAATCATAATATTCCTACAACACCATCAGTACAACATTTAAACTAAAAGTGATCACTAATTAGGTGCCCTGAGCATCAAGCTGCAGGATTTAACGTGCAGCTGAATGGAGCTGTTAGTCGATCAGCGCCGGTCAGGCCACACACACAATCTGAAGAAGTCAACGTGCACTTTTTGAACTGTTGAACACTTTTCTGACAAAAATATTAATGGATTTAATGTGGTAGTTCGACATTTTGAGAGCTTGTTTGCTTTCTTGCCAAGAGTTAGACGCAACACAACAGTTAGTTATTCCCAGTCTCTATGCTAAGCTAAGCTAAGCTAAGCTAAGCTAAGCAGCTGCTGGCTGTACAGACATGAGAAAGGCATCAATCTTTTCATCCAACTCTCAGCAATAAAGCAAATAAACATAGTCCACAAATGTCGAACGTTTAATTTAATCAAGAAAAGAACACTGTGATTAACTGATGATGAAGGTAAGTGTTAGCTGCAGCAGCACAGCTGTTACGTGTTTGGTAAAAGTACATATGAAGAAACATGTGGAGCTGTTCTTTCTTACCCGACTGAGATGATCCTCGTAAAGTGCTGCTTTGAAAAGGCTGTGTAACAAGGCCAGCTGCCCCTGCACAAACAAGGTTAGACAAAGGAAAGGCACGTTTTACGTAACAGAAAACATACACTGCATGTGTTTTTGCATGTTATGTGTGGCCACAGCGGGAATTAAAGCTCTGTCGGGGGAATAACTCTGTCATGCTTTGCTCATCGAGCTGCAAACAACCGTGATTAGCGTGAGAGCGTGATATCGTATTTGAACCGCCAGACTTTATACATTTTGCACTTCGACAATTTCATCCTTCAAGCAGAAATAACATGATGATAACTTACTCTGAACTGCTCTCCCAGGAGCTTATGGGCCATCTCCTCTTCCTCATTAGCTGCCCGGCTACAGAAGTGTTTGAACAGCTTCTGCCAGTGTGCTTTGTCTTTGGCCTTGACAACGTAAGAAATAACCAATATTAATAACAAACATTAGTTGTTACAGTGAATTTTATTAGACCTGAAAAAGCCTGTTGGATGAGAGGCGAAACACTTTCAAGTATCTACAACCAAGTCCAATTTCTCTGAATTCAGCCTTCCTTTAACCGTGACCTGACCGACAGATTCTTCACAGGCGTCCGTCTTTGGTATTCATTGCCTAATAATCAAAACTAAACCCCTGGTGGCATCTGCATCATGACAGCACCTCATTTGGAGCTTTTCACGTAGTTAATAAGAATTCCAGCTTCCATAAACATTAAAATTGCCTCAGGTTGATTTAACATGGTAGACAAAGCACTAATCTGTTATCATTTATTCTCAATTGACTATAAATTAAATCTGCAAATATATACAATTCTGAAGCTGTTAAAGGGAACTTGTTAGCAAACACTTGCTTATTTACATACCCTGCAGACACAAAGCAACATTAGCATTCATTTGGAGTGGTCTTTATGACCAACTAATGAATGCAAGTGCAGTATCCACACTCCTTTTAGCTCTGTTAGGGTCTGTGACAACTCCTGAGACAAAAGGCTCTTTAGCAGCTAAATGCTACATGTTCAGCAGCGAGACGCTAACTGTGTGTCTGTCTGCTGTTTGGTGCTGAGCAGGTCGTCAACAATCAGCTTATCAGAGGTCTTTTTGATGAAAACAGCTGCTGCTGGAAACACAGTTGATGAGAGTGAAGAGACCAGCCCAGGATGAGGGAAGTTATAGGCAGTAAAACCAAAACAATGAGCTGAAACACTGTGATAATTCTGTTCTTTATTACTACCAAGTGTAAACCCACCGTGAGGTCACCCACCAGTTTGTGGACTGCCCTGCTTTATCGTCTATTTCACTCTACATGGGACCATAACTTACACAATGAACATGATGCTGCTTTGAAGAAGACTTGGAACTGAGAACATAAACTCCAGAGGTAATAAATCAAGCGAGACGTGGGGTCATTTTCTCACAAGCTCACATACAATCTTTTTGCAGCCCCCTGCTGGCCATCAGAAAGAATGCAGGGACAAGCAGCTCCTTTCATATTGTGCAAAGTCATTCACTGTTTATATGAAAATACTGACTAAAGCAGTTTTAAAGTTTTATGTGAACGTGTGCATCACATTGTGCTTTATTTATTGCCATAGTTTAATTTTTTTTTAAGTTGGCAGTGGGCAATAAAAATCTAACTACACAAAGGTAAGGTGTTCGCGTTTGTTTTGCATGGATACTTCAGACTGAACTGAACCTCAGATCACCTCACAGCCCGTTAACAGACTCACCTGTTTGACCACAGCGACCATTCTGGCCATAAGCATGATGCTGGAGGTCTCTGGGGGATAATGCATACTCCTGAAGAGAAGACAAGTGGTCTTCACTGAGGTGAACGAACATTTTACACAATAAAAAGAGGGCTTACAGTGAAAAGCTCTCTCACCTCCACGCATCTTTCAGCTTGTTGATGGGGTGGTCCGGGTCTTCCTGGGAGGGGCCCAAACACAGAACCCGATGATACTGATCTGCTGCAGCTTGTCGACACTCACTGCTGCAGTACACCACCTGCAGAGGTTCACATCAACCAGAAAACACTGAAAATCATTTCAAGTGACCAACAGAAAAATACTAAGAAGTGTTCTACACATATAATCAACTGTTGGTCAACTGTGTTCATTCAGCCCAGTTTCCTTGACCACTAACTGGAAACTGGAAAGCACAGGTCTTCATCGCCTAGCAACAACTATTGGTGAGCTCGCTGTAATCAGGAAATTATTTGTTGGTTTGTTATTCTGTCAGGAAGGTAATCGGATTTGTAGTCAGGGGTGACCGTTTCACTTCTGTCCTGCTGAATGGAGCAAAGCACAAACGAACAAACCTCCATGACGTTTCAACTCATTCTGAATACGAGTGTCTGGATTCAGTGGTTTTACAGATTGTCAGCGACTCGTTTTTATACCTACTGGTGTTACTAAAGCTTTTCCATTGGTCACAACAGGAAATACTAGAAGTATAATTTCTTAGAAAAGAAAAGAAATGAAGCAAATTTTTATTATTATATTTATTATTATTATTATTATTATTATTATTATTATTATTATTATTATTATTATTATTTTATAGACCAAATCTGGGATATAATTATTGATTTAAAGGGTGGATTGATAGAGCTTCATAAAGGCCAGGTTATATGAAAGGTGCAATGAGGTTCTTTTGTATCAATATATATTTTTAATCATTATTATTATTTTAAAATTGCATTCTAAATCAAATTCAGTGCTTCTAGTGTATTTGTTCTTTTCAATTTCATTTTTTTTTAATTGTTCCTTATGTTAATCTGTGTGTATTTCATTGCACTTTATCGGTTGTGAAGCATTTGTAACGTTCTACAGGTTCTAAAAGAAAAAAAGAAGTTATTATTATTACAACCCCAGTTCCAAAAGAGTTGGGACGTCGTGTAAAATGTAAACAAAACAGAAGGAAATCATTTGCAAACCAACTGTGTTTACTGACAACAGTCTCACAAAGTGTTCCTGAGTCCTTTTAGAAATCTCCTTCATACAATCATGTGTTCACAAAGTACTGAACCTCGCTCCATCCTCGCTTGTGAACGACTGAGCCTTTCCAGGACGCCCCTTTCATATCCAATCATGACACTCTCACCTGTTACCAGTGAACCTGTTTACCTGTGGAATGATCCAAACAGGTGTTTTTGGAGCATTTCACATCATTCCCAGTCTTTAGTTGCTCCTGTTCTAACTTGTTTGAAACGTGTTGCTGCATCAAATTCAGAATAAGCAGATATGTACAGAAATCAATGAAGCTGATGAGGTCAAACATTAAATGTAATGTCTTTGTGCTGATTTCAGTTGAGTTTATGTAAAAAAGGAATAGCAAATTATAACAGTCTGATTTATTTATGTTTTTGGAACTCTTTTGGAATCGGGGTTGTAGCTTCAGGAACCTAAATCAGACAGCAACTCATACTGTACCAAATTACTAAATACTAAACTCAAATCAGGCTGTTGCAGTTATCTGTGGCCTACACAGATATACAGTCCTGCAAATGCAAAAAAAAAAAGACGCTAAGGATAAACAGCTGTCTCTGTTTTTCACTTTGCTTAGTAAAAAAATAGACAGATTGGTTGACTAGTATCAATAATGAACGTAAAAACTGATCAGCTTGTCACATCGTCCACCACTGATGCAGTGGAAGCTCCTCCCTGATCGCAGCAGGCTTCAAACACATTTCTTGTCCTCTAGAAGGACCATCCGTGTGTTTAGGCCCTCATAAAGCAGCATCAGAGGAAGCGTATCCTGAGTGGTCTGACCTGGCACTGAGGGCAGGCTTGGTGCAGCTCTGGTCGGACGCGGCAGAGCTCGGGGTGAGGCAGGCTGAGCCCGGGGATGCCGCTGAGCCTCCTCGCGTTCTCCTCTGCGGTCTCCAGAGCACGTAAGCAAAATTCACAGGCTGCAGAAGGACGCATGAGCAGAGGAACAGAGGTCAAACATGACGGCAGAGCTGGTTGGTTTAAGATATTAAAGTCTCATTCTAGATTAAACCCGGATTTATCCTGTATTTGTCAAATCCATCTTCTGATATACATGCTACTGTACATATATTACATATTGTGATAAACTGTCATACGTTATCAATAAAACATCTGTCTCAGTCCTTGTTAATTAATGCAAGATGCTGTTCAAAAGTCCAGTAAATACTGTAGGAGTGTAAACACTGTAGGGATGTGGACCAGGGAGTGACTCTCTGCATGTGTGCACATCTGATCGGCAGCGCCTTCGCTCAGCCCACCTTTATATTTATACAGAGCATTCCACAGGAACTGGGCAGACACCACAGGCCGCTCAAAAAAAATGGCCTCCCCCTTCTTGATGCTCCGTTTGGCGAAGAGACCCCTGCCCTGAAACACGAATAACACACCATCACTGCTGCGCACCGTCCAGCAGAAAACACAATGTCAACAGAATGAGTCAGCAGGTCCACTGTGAAAGAAACGTGGTGACACACAGGAGGTAAAACTATTCTCCATCTTACTTTACATTCATTTACAATCTGTTTTATGTCCACTTTATTCAAAGCACTCACTTGGTGCATGTAATTATTTTCTTCTAAAGCATTTTGAGCTGCTATTCCTGCATGAAAGGTGCTACACAAATAAAGTTTATTATCATTACTGATTATTATCCATCCTTTAATCTCTGCACTGTCAAAGAGGGGTGAAGAGATGCTGGGTGACTGATCTTTATGTTCCAAAATAGTGCGACCTAAGCATAGAAAACCTCTTCTTATAAAGCTTTGTGTTTATGTAATCTGCCTGTTGTCCCACATTATCGCAGCAGTGCAGATTTCAAAGGATCAGCAGACACTGGATGGGTGGATGGATGGATGGATGGATGGATGGATGGATGGATGGATGGATGGGTTGATACCTGATGGACTAAACCTAAACCAGACAGCACTGTGAGGGAAATGATGATTTTGTGCCCTCGTTAAGCTACACCTGCTGCTTTATCTCAGTGCTAATGACTGTACTCTTCTCTCCTCGGTTTTCGGCCTCTAACACGAACCTCTTAGCAAAAACGAAGCTAAATGTCATATTTTGGTGACAGTGAAGTCACAGGCTCCAGGATATCACACGCTAATAAGTTTGATGGCGTAAAACAGAGAAGCTAATTTCATTTAAACGAGCATTAAGCCTCCAAACCAGTGACTTTCTGGTAGTTTTGGACACTAACAGGTCTCACATCAGTCCACTTCCTGCAGGACTTAGTGAGCCCAGCAGTGTCTGCTCTGCCTGGCTGTGATCTGCACCGGCAGCCGCTTCACCGCTGCCACCACACATCTGTCTCAATGCCTTTAGTCTGACAAACTCTGGCGCTCCTTACCTTTATGTTGTCTATAAAGCGGACCTCCACGCTGGCGGCAACTTTGCCGGGGTCCACGCAGAGGGAAAACATGTCATCCAGGGGAGCAGCCATGTTTCTCAAGACCTTTTCCCTTGCAACTCTGACACCGGTGTTTTAGCTGCGGAGAGAGGCGGCAGCGGCCTCTGGTGGCGGGCGTGTGAAGTGCAGGAGTTTCTGCAGCTGCCCCGGATGTGTTCATTGAAGGTGACTAACAGCAGAAAATAGGCTAAGAAAAGCTGTTTTGTGAGCTTAAATAGAACTGAAGTAAATATGCATTAAAATAATAGAGTATGTTTACAGCCACTAGCTCCAGAACTAGATATATGTATTCAAGATATCCAATAAATATTCACAAATGTGACAATCAAGCAGAGGACTATCTAGACAGGAGTAACTCCCACATAATCACATGTGCATACATATAACCCATTGGTTAATTATTTCCTTGATTTCTCAATTAATTATTTAATCAATACAATTTTAGAATATTGTGAAAATGCAGGTTATAATTTTATGGATCATTAGGTGAAAAACTCATTTTGTCATTTATCAAAATAGTTGCAGTTCCTAATTTCCTGTTAACTGAGTAACCATTTAATTGACTAATTGTTCAAGCAAAAAAGTGCAATACAATATGGTACTAAAGAAACAGATTGCATATCAATAAAGGTTAAATTAGCGGCAAATTAAAAGGCAAATATAAGCTAAAATACAGTAAAACCATAATGGTCCTTGTTGAAAGTCCCACTGCAGAGAAAACCATCTTCTAGCAACACTAAACAGCTTTCATACAATGACAAGTTTTCAAATAAAGTCTTCAGAACACTAAATGGAGAACAGGTATTTATTGTATATTTTTAGATAATATAGATCAACGTTTTACATTGTTTGACTATCAAACATTTAATAACCTTGTAGTAGAATTATTATACAAATAATTGAATCAGTAGTATAATATGTAGGTTGTACTTTTATATTGTACAAAATAAGTAATTCATTAGGAATACAACAGTGGTTTAAGAAACAGTCAGTTGTGGAGTAAAATGTCCTTCCTGCAAGTTAGGAAAGAAAGCTGGTACACAATATTTGGCGGCTATAGAAAAGCAAATGCCAGGACAGTAGACTTCTGCATCTTATTTCACATTATTGGGGTAAAATACCTGGCATGTGATCCACCAGTGTAAACAGTGTGTGAGCTGACACACATCTACAGTATAGTCTCCACAGCACAGTACAGCTGCTGACAAAGCGTCTTCACATTGGTATTATTGTTCCACAGAGATCCAGTCCATTAAGTGTGCAGAAACATCAGCACTGCAGGTTAGTGCAAACTAATACTTATATGTTGGATTCTATAGATATCAGCATGTTTTGACAGCCAATCAGTAAGGAGAAACTGCATGACAGAAAAGGCCAAAGATAATTTAAGGACACGTTCAGGACTCATGTGCTCTGTCATTTGTCCAGCAGAGGACACTGATGAGTCTCTACGTTCTGCTTCAAGCCTCATTCAGTCCCTAACTGGGTCAAAACTCTGTAATGACCTAATTTAATTTACATTTTTGTGGGTATTTTAAGTGTTGAAGCAAAGAAATTAATGTCTTTGAATCAAACTCAGAGAGGGCTGCAGAAATGCTGATTCAAAACAACATTCACAAGTTTGGGGGTCGCAGGGTTTGTCAGAGGGGTTGTGAGATAATTAATGGTAAGGAAAAGGAAAAAAAAAAAACTTAAACTGCAGAAATATAATTTTTAATAATGTTGTTTTAGCGTTTTCTTTGTGAAATACTCGAATAGTTTACCTCTTTGAGGTCTATAAAAACGATCAAATGAATGTCTTTTTCTGAACTGGTCACAACTGGTAAATACTGTATATATGTAACTGGTGACAAAGCAGGTCGAGGGGTAATTTCAATTTTATGGATAACGAAATAAAAAGTTTGAGATG
Source organism: Chaetodon trifascialis (assembly GCF_039877785.1). Taxonomy (NCBI): domain Eukaryota; kingdom Metazoa; phylum Chordata; class Actinopteri; order Chaetodontiformes; family Chaetodontidae; genus Chaetodon; species Chaetodon trifascialis. Next base: position 22,937,690 of record NC_092060.1, read on the forward strand.
GAAGCGCTCGTTTAGGAGATATTGATATTAAATAACAATTAATCCAGTGTTACTTAGCGGATTAACTAATGGGTAACTAACCTGTGGCCGAGCTCCTGTTCATTACTATAATCTTAGCCTGCTAACGACAAAGCCTCCCTTCAGCTGCTCAGGATGGCGTGCACACTGTGCTGCCCTGTTTATTTCAACCATCTCAAGAAGTACCTGTGTTGACAAAAGAGGTTGTTTGAACTATACTGTACATGCACCGTCTCTCAGGAAAGCCTGATGGGCAACATTGAAGCGTCTATAGTCAGAATTACCTATATCTATACAATAGATCATATGACGACTACGTTGTTTTTGGCCTGACAGGTCTAAAACCAAACAGTAGTTAAAGTTATGTCAAACATAGTGGAGCATCGCTGAGCTAGAGGCAGATATTTCACCATGTTGCCCAAGTTCCCCACATCAAAAGTTGATAATGAGTCAGTGTTGTGTTTACAGACCTGAAGTGGACAAAAAGTCACTTATTGCAGCTTTAAATTGGATGTCTAAACCCTTTTTCATTTCAAATAGCAGCAAAAAGTCACAATACTTGATTGGGCACTATAGTGTGGGATACACTGTGTGGTATATATTAGAGTCATTTCTATTAATACTAAAAAACTGACTTCACAGTAAATATATCTTCATGTCTATATACAGAGCTTCTTCCATCTCTTGGAAACAGCAATAATTCAGACGAAACCTTGCCTCAATCACTTCTTTGATCTTGAGAAGTGCAAAAGAAACAGGTTTGGAGACCCTGGGTTAGTAAACGACGATCTACAGGCTCTGCTGCGCTGGAAAAACCCTACTGTAGCTTCTCCCAGACAGCAGCCTCCACTCCTCTCCCACACCACGAACATCCATCATAAACCCTTGTTGTAGGTCACCACCTTGCAATCTGTTGCCATGGCAATCTCCGGCTCTAGACGAGACACCTCGATCTGCCAAACAAACAAACAAAAAAAAACGTAAAGACGGAAGGTAAAATTTTAGCTCTTCATCTCTCTGAGTCTGTCTCTGAGCCTTGAAGATCACTTTGACTTTTTAATGAGACGTGGGAAGGGGCATCTGGAATAAAAGGTGAATACAGGCTTGTGGGCCGGGTTTGTGCATTTCAAGTGGCGTATAAGTAATCTGAATGTCTTCCCAGCTGCTGCCTAAGCCATCTGGCGTTGAATCAGTGGCAGAAGCAGCTGAACCGACGCTTTACTGTACCTGAGACATCTGGGGGAACAGGCTGATGGCCACAGGCAGTGAGAGGCCGAAGGTAACCAGGCACACAAAGCTGTGGATGGGCAGCAGTAACCTGCGGTTGCTCTGCAGAAATCGAAGCCTACACAAGTCAAGACAGTGATAAAAGGAAAACGTGAGCCTTCAGTGAGGATCGATCCCAGATGACTACTGCGAGTTATTTTTGGAGCTGGAGGAAAAACATCATGTGCAGATTTGGGGGAGCTATTTTCCGCAATTGGTGGGTGGGAGATTTCTCCGTCTGTGTCAAAGTTCCCGTTCTGGGTTTAGTGAGTCACGCTGCAGATACACGCTTTTATTAAATTTCACAATAGGAAATTAAGTTACATTTTTGTTCAGCCTGTGAAAACACATCAGGCCATTTTATTACATTTCATCCATTTCTGTGTTTTTGACATTTTCTCTTTGACCTACTACTGTGTGAATACATGCTGAGCATGTTGGAGCACAACATGTGTTAGTTTTGGCTCATTGCACACACAAATATTGGGAGTAATTGTTTTAGACTGTAATCAAATAGACATTACTGTCCTACAGAGAGCAATGACTAAGGAGAGGATGAAGCTGAGAAAAAATGGATTTTGAGGCAGGTTAGCCAAACTGTGAAATACATTAAATAAAAGAATGTAATGTTGTAAATTTGAAGCCTTTTATCACAAAAATATTCTGCTTTTGGACAATCCAAACATACATAGAACAAACAATATAGAAATTACAAAAAAACACTGAAACCTTTCAGATGTCAGGGGCTGAGATAGCAGTTATTGCTATGTTAAGCTAGGCTAATCGTCTTTTAGCAGGACCAGTTTAGCTGCTCTTGCTTTTATCATATGTTCGCAGGATAACAGCTCAATTACAAAGATTCTGGATTGGCAAAATTGATGTTTAAGCTTCAATTCGCGTGAAACAGGCAGGAAAGAGGAGCTAAAATTAGCCATAGCTTAGGCTAGCTGTAGCTATGTCACCGACTAGCTTTGACTTCATGGTGTGGTTTTTGGCCATTGCATACCTGCATACTTGCATTGAAGAAGAACAGAAAATTAGCCTGCTCATTGATTAAAGATTTTTAAGTTGTGTTTTAAGCAAAAATGGAAAAAAAAATAGCTGGTTCCAGCTTCTCAAATGTGATTTTTTTTTCTTGCTGTTTTAGTCTTTATTTTTAATAGATTGAAATATTTGGGACTTGGACTGTTGCTCGAACAAATTACAGCATTCAAAGACATGACCTCGGCCTCTGGGAGCTTGTGATGGACATTTTTCATATTTTTGACATGTTACAGAAAAGAGTAATCAGTTAATTCAGAAAATAATAAATCCGTATTAGTAGCAGCCCTAGTTATTAAAAAAAAAAAAAAAAACATGCCAATCTTATACTTATACAAACCTCTCTAGGTAGGACATAATGATGGGGGGCAGCACAAAGATTGGCATCGGCAGGACCACACGTGTGAAGGCGGTCTCCGTGATCGCCTGGGGAAAAAGATGAGAACATTGTGCACACGCTTCATTTCAAATACTGCTGCGAGTTGGATTTAATTTTCCCTTTCATGAGATCAGATAGGCGCTGAGTGACGGGAGCCGAGCAGGAAATGATGCATTTTCGGCTGCAATCACATTTGCAAAATGCTGAAAAAAAACAGCCAGTCAAGTAACAAATATGCAGAGTATGCAAAAAAAAATGGCACTCACATGTCTTGCAGCTATTTTGGAGGATCCCACCACATTCCCATTGTTGTCCAGCACATCAATACCTTCAGATAGCTCACTGTGTCTCATCAGGCCCACATTACAGATGTTTGCACTCGCTGAGGATGGAGAGAGAGAGAGAGAGAGAGAGAGAGAGAGAGAGAGAGAGAGAGAGAGAGAGAGAGAGAGAGAGAGAGAGAGGCAGCTTTTACAATCTAACACATTTCCACAGGACAAGAGCAGAGGCTGAAGACAAGAAATGCAGTCACAGATATGAAGAAAGTTCTTTAAAAGTACAAAACAAAGACAACCAAATGTGCAATAAAACACTGTAAAAACTTCAGCAAAACAAAGATTTGTATACAGAAATGACACAATTAACAAGCTGATTCGTAACATATGGCATCTGAAAAATTAAGTGTGGCATAGATGTTGTGACTCCAACCACCAGAGGGCCACATAATTACCCCCCCACCACCACTACCACCACCCTTTATAACTAGCACACAGGGTCCTTTGACAACCCACCTACAGCTGGGAAGGGGACAAATCTCTGTATTATCATTCTGGTGGCAGGGCTCAGCTTGTTGGCCTTCTGAATCAGCACATTCAGTCCCACCTATTAGATCCAAAAAACAGGGCTGTTGCAAATAAACGTAACATCAGGAAAGATGCATCGGCTTTGCAACATGCTTTAAATACTGCGAGGATTCTTCACTGTGATTAAACATTGGCATAAACATTGACTCATACTGTATATAAAATACAGCCTAAAACATCATTACAGCTGTTTCTGCAGTGCAGATGCAAAGCAGCTCACTAAATTTACACCTCATGTGCAGGTAAAACTCACAAAAAAAAAAAAAAAAAAACACTTACCGCAATAGAAACAGCACTGGTCACAGCTCCTACATAGCCTTGAAGAAACTTGGATGTTGGCGTCGGCTGACGAGGGATGAAAGAAATATTATGTCACAGTTTTGCTATAAACTTTCCACAGTGACATTTTCAATTTTACATCAGAAGGCTGAAAGGCTGGAAGAGAAAAATGAGGATGAAATGAGGATAAAACAACACGAAGCGGCATCCAGCCAAAATCTACAGCAACCGAAAAGAAAAGATGCTGTCAGAGGTTTTTGAGGAGAATAAAGACGTGAATATCCACTGCGCATTGTTACCTTTGTGGCGTTGCGGTTGGCATAGTTCACACAGGCGTTGTGACTCTGGTTCAGCCACTGTAGGAAAGACATGAGGGAGGGATGAGGGTTAAAGGGATGAACCAAGGAAAGAGAGGAAGGAGTATGGAGGGAAGGAAAGAAAGGAAGGAACAAAGGAAGAAAGGGATAGATAGATAGATAGATAGATAGATAGATAGATAGATAGATAGATAGATAGATAGATAGATAGATAGATAGATAGATAGATAGATAGATAGATAGATAGATAGATAGATAGATAGATAGATAGCAAGCAGCACTTTATTTAACGTGTCCTTATTCCTGTGAACAACAGGTGAGAAAGCACTGCATGAACGCAGTAAAAGTGCGTTTACCAGATGTTCAAAATGTACAGTAAATGCAATGGTTTTACAGTATGTTGGTTATTACAGTACCTGCCATATAATGGTAGACACCACAGTCTGATTTGGGAGAAGAAGGCCAATGACCTAGATGAGACCAGGGAATAAGAGCTTATTTTTGTGCAAAATAAGTCCAAAGTCTCATTTCATCTGTCCCCAAACATGACCGTGTAAATGGATATCTGCGCAGCCAAGTCAAGTCCTACGAAATGCGTGATTCACACGTATGACTTTCATATGGGACTTACAATTGGTGTTCCAAATGGCACATAACCTGCACAAGCGGAGAAGTGATTTTCAGTGTAAAAACGCTGACAAACGATGGAGAAAGTCCAACAACCTTAGCAAAGATCTTCATCTGCGCTCGTACCTGACATTCGAAATGGCATGAAGATCTTCTCTCCTGTGTCAGGATGAATGATGGCCTGCGTGCAGAGAGCATGACATCATCCTCATGCTGCCAGGAGGCCAGAGGCTTGAATGTATGGAGGTGCAGTTCACCTGGGCTGGCTTATGACTGGTGAAGCACTTACCTGCTTGATCTTCTGGGCTTCCCACAGCTGCACAGGTAAGCCGTGCAGGTAAAGAGAAGAACAATAATTAATCATTAGGCTTACATTAGGTTACATACACATGTTATCATATTAACTGTATTGCATCACATCAGCGTCAAAACAGACTCACCTGCAGATCAGAGACTCCAGGTGGAAGCGTGTCATGTTTATAGTCATCAAGTAGTTTAATGCATTCTTTCAACTGTTTCTACAAACAAAAGAAAAGAGAAAAATGGGACTTAATTTCACTGAATGCATTCATAATTTGACAGTCTGCATGTTGCTTTTTGGGGCGGCTGCAGCAACCCGTTATTTACCTGATCTATTAATCTGCCAAACACTTGTAATTGTTTTGCTTTTAAAATGCCAGAAAATAGTGAAAAATGTCCATCACATTTCCCAAAGCCCAATATCACATCTTCAAATGTCGTGTTCTGTCAGAGCAACAGATAACATCCACAGTCATACGCTGCAACACAGACTGAAGCAGGAAACATCTGAGAGGCTGCAACCAGCAAACTCTTACAAAAAACAACTTTAATGGTTGATCTCTGTTGACTGACTCGTGAATTTACTAATTGTTTCAGTCTAAACCCGAGCACAAGTAAAATCTGATCATTCATTTCCTGACTGTTAATTATACTCTGTGTTATGAGCCCATTGCATTGAGGTTTGACACCTGCTCATGTTAGTACAGGAGCATGAACACTGGATGGAAACTCAGACTTTGCACTGAAACCACAGCGTGCAAACATCTATCAGCAATAAACAGTTTACCTCGGACACAAACAGGGTGCTGGGGTCAATGATGTCTATGAAGTGTCTCAGACGACCCAGGAATGAACCCTAGAAAAGACGGTATGACAAAGTTAATTCTTGGAGGAAGCAGACAGATAATAACAGCAGAGCATCCTCCCTCTGTGAATGGATAATTTCACAAGTCCTCTGCTCGACTTCGTGTGGACTAGTTGCAAAGTTCTGAAAACAATGCTTTGTCTGTTGACGCTGCTCATTTGCAAAGTGCATTTATGCATTAATAATGTCAGTTTATTGTGTCACATGTAAAAAGGGCTGTGGCCTTTTTAACTATTTTCTCCAAAAACAAGCCCTATTCAAAGACACTGACTGAATCTGCCTTAAGAAAACATGTTAACGCCTCCTCAGGATGTTGAAATACCCAAATTCCTCCAAACTAAACTGAAGACCGTGTCCTCAGCGGTAGCTTTGGCCCTGTGCTTACTTTGATTTGTTGAAGGAACAGTTCAGCATCGTGAGAAATATTTTCTGTCTTGCCAAGAATTTGGAGAGAATATCGACACCACATTCATTTCCATTTCGCAGATGTGAAGCTACAGCCAGGAGATTGTTAGCTTAGCTTAGCATAAACACTGGAAGCAGGAGAAACCAGCGAGCTCAGGTGAATCATCATTTTTACATTTTTCTACAGATTAAAACAAATGAGATGCAACATGCTGATTAGTAGCTGTTTCCAACCTTTGTGCTAAGCTAAGCTAAGCTAAGCTAACTGACTGCTTCATATTTAGCACACATGGATGAGAGCAAATCATGAATAAGTATATTTCATGAAACGTCAACCTATTGCTGAAAACGTTCATGCAGGGCAACGAATCTTGCAGTCGAATGCTCCGAATTACCACAAAAAGGCTGCGTGACTCATATTTGTCCATGCACAAATCCTTGCTATGTTAATGAAACACAAATACAGAAATATTTCAAAATCCTGCTGCAAAGAAAACTGAACTGTCACATGTGCAGTGGTGAAATCTCAAGACAAAAGGCAGCCAATAAACAAAGGTGTGAAAACGGATGACAAAGTCTTCGCAATCCTGACAAATTACAGCTGAGATGTAAAAGTAAAACGAGCCTTTTGAGATGAACTTTTAAGAAAATGCACAAACTATCCTGACATCTGAACACATTCGTCCGACTGAGGCTTGGAGCTGCTGGTGGAGCGCCCTGTTTTTCTTTCCCCCCCTCGCTGTCTCCATCGGCATGCCAATTGCTGAGTATGTGTGCCAACAGTCTGAAAAGGCCCCAAAGCAGTTTATGCCAAGAGACTCTTTGGCAAACCAGATGGGTGAAAACATGGCAGCTTCAATCAGATTCCCTCGGAGACATTTATCAGTTATGAAGGGCAGAACACACAGTGGAAAGACAGTGGAACAAACCTCTCTGTATTTCAATTATCTGTTCAGCCCCAGGTCCTAATTGAAAAGACAGGAAACAACATTCGGTCTCTCCTAAAGACGGCACGTAAATAAAATCTTCCTGTACTGTATCTGTGGGTTTTCTGCCACTATCCTCCCTCCATCACACGTCTCCTCCTCTGACAGGCCATATGTGCTGCAGTGCTGTTTTGTAAGAGTGGGGCAGAGAGAGGATCCATGTGAGGAGCCTGCTTTAATTATGCATGAGTCTCAGCTCCCTGGAGAGTACACAACAAGGCTAGCAGAGCTGGAGCGCAGCAGAAAGCACAGACAAACTGAGCGAGATTCATGCTGATTCAAGGACTGGCCTAATTTCAACTGCTTTGATGTAAGGAACTGAAACTATTACAGCACCTTTATGGAGCCCGCACGAACTTCAGGCTGCAGATGGAGAAATAAAAGAGTTTCTGGGGGTCAGATAGAAAAGATTTCGCACGAGAAAAGAACATATATATGCAGTGCATCATCAACAGGAGCCGGAAGCCAAGGATTGATTACAATCCTTACAATGACGTCCAAGAAGAATTTGTGAGTGTAATCGCTGAGAACAGTTCACAAGACAAAGGGTGTAAATAAACAGTTATTTAGGCTTTTTGTGAACCCTGCAATATCCTGTGTTAATTGGTGTGCTCATGAGATGGAACAACAGGTCCCTGGACACACACATTTAAAAATGCCCCCGAGCCCTCCTACATATATGCGGAGGGCTGTGTATATTTATATTGATATTGTTATATTTTTTTAATTTTTAATAGTTTATTTTTAGAAGATTTGTCATGCACCAACATCACAAAAACAAATTCCTTATATGTGTAAAATCGTACTTGGCAATAAAGCTTTTTCTGATTCTGCAAGACTGAAAGACACAACCAATGACGTTTTATGTCTTTTTATGGTAGTTTTGCATCTCATTATGGCCATTTTGCCTCTCTGTGCAGTAGTTTGACGGTTGTTTTGCATCTCTCTGTGGTTGTTTTGCATCCTTATTTGTGGCAGTTTTGAATCCTTAACTGTGGAATCTAACATTTTGCATCTTTTGTAGTTGTTTTGCAGTGGTTTTGGGTCTCTTTGTGACCATTCTGCATCTCTGTGTGGTCGCTTTGTGGTAGTTTTGTCTCTTTGTGGTTGTTTTGCATTTCCGTGGTTGTTATGCATCCTTATTTGTGGCCATTTTCAGTCTTTCAGTGGTTGTTTTCTGTCTCTGTGCAGTAGTTGTGCAGTTGTTTTGAGTCTCTTTGTGACCATTCTGCTTCTCTGTGTAGTCACTTTGAGGCTGTTTTACAGTTGTCTTTAGAGGTTGAGAAAGCACATTTTACAGATCATCTGTACCAGTGGACCTTGGCTCTGATAGTGGCTGATTGATTTCTATATTTATTTAGGTAATTAGCATTTTGAGTTTTTCCCTGCTCCAAACTATTCTTACTATATTGGCCTTTAAAAATCCACCATCAGTCAACCTCTAGTTATTTCGAGTCTCTTTGTGGTTATTTTGTGCCTCTTTGTGCTCATGTTGTATCTCTTAAAGCTGTTTTACATCCCTTTGTGACCACTTGGTGTCTCTGTGTTGATATATTGCAGCAGTTTTGTGTGTCTTTGTAGCTGTTCTGGCCCAGAGGCCTCTTGACCCCTTGGACCCCTGGCTTTCTGTTGTTTTTCCATGTTCTCAGCTGCGCATTTCGATGCTGATTTCAGTTGACCTTTGTAACACTATCTGCATATGGACTTTACTCTTTGTTGCACCACCAGGTAAACAATTTCCTCCAGACAGCTGTGTAATAAATGTCTCTGACAAAAGCAGACACAGAAAGTTAACTGTAACTAACACATGGCTTCCTCGCTTAATGTGCCATCCCGGTTAACGTGAAGGTCACGTTATCTCTCAGGGCTAACCAATGCAAATTCATTTTCTGAGGATGGAAAATTGAGTAATGGGCTTCAGATAAGGCTGGACAGCCCATTAATCTCGATCACAGGTGGGGAAACAGACAGTCTGCAGAAAGCATCCTGAGAAAAAAAAAAAAAAAGCTTGTGAAAAGTGTGATTAGGATGAGACTAATGTGCAAAATCAGGCGCAAATGTGGACATATTTTATCAGGAATCTCCACCAGCTGTGATTTTAAAGAATAAAATAAAGATGCAAAAACGAACACAGTTGCACATTAATTGTGATAAACTCAAATAAAAATGACGGCTGCCTTTAAACTAACGCGCAAGACACCAGTGTGCTGCTGCAGACCTCCATCCTCAGCCTGATATGATCTTTCACGGAGCTGCACCGAGACAGAGGTGTGAAATCTGGCGGAGGAGATGATAAACAGCGATGTGACAGTGCCCACAGACAATTATCCCCACTGCTCAAACTGCTGCGAAGTCAAAACTGATCCAATCACGCGCAGAAGTTCATTATCGGATCAAAGTTGTTGCGGTTTTCTAACAAAGACTCGGATCGCTGATCAAAGGCAACTTTGGCTTAAAAAGTGTCAGCATCCAGAGCGGCTGCAGGGCGGAGGATGGGGCTGTTTTTCCCCCAAAGCCTTCAAAACAAAATCTCATTAATGCACGCGGAACGGAGGACGGAGGGGACTTACCTGGTCGTAGCGGGGTCTTCCGAGCTGGAAAGCAGGACATGCTGCAGATTCCGCCATGACACCGAACTATTTATTTATTAATGAAGTGAATCATGAACGGATTCAAGTAGAGCGAACTACATTCAATGTGTAACTAGTGAAGCAGCCAGCCGCGTTGCCTGTCGGGAGGTGTAGTCCTGTCGTTTGCGTTAACAGTGGCAAAGTTGACCCGCATGACTACACATCCCAAATAATCGATAAGGTGAAAGCTATTGCATAACTGTTCGGATTGATCTTGGCAGAGATGACAGCTGATGCGGCCGTAGATACTCGATTTATCCGCTTCATCAGTACGTGCAGAGGTGTGGCCAGAGAGGAGAGAGACACGAGCAGCCGGGATGCTTTCAGGTCCACTTGATCATGAAAAAAAGAAAGGAGGGGAAAAAATAACCTGGAGGAAGAAAATGAAGTATTTGTCACCACACTGGACACTTTCATTATGTTCTTGTCACAGTGACCAAAGGCAAAAGGTTCAAACTGATGAGTCTTTTAAATGTGCATTAGTCCTTCACTTTGTGATAAACCTTAATCATGCTGCACATTTTTTAAGTTTAGTACTCCAAAAAAAAAAAAAGAAGAATCAATGAAGATTAACTTGTTTAAACCTCAATAAAACACAACACCAAGAGGCAGAAGCAAAGTGGACTTTCAAATATCACACATTCATTAAGACTTAATGTCTGCAGTCATTCTGCACAAACAACCAGCTGCAGAAAGCAAGTACCACCACGACTGCACCTGTACAGTTTTCAAGGTACTTCTATTTCATTTGAGTGTTTTCATTTTATACTCTGAAGATTCAACATAAAAATGATCTTACATGTAAATGCATCAATAATAATAAAAAAATACAATATCACAGTGTCAGAGGTATTCCGCTGCATAAGTTGTGCTTTTGCATGTTGCTTTTAATTAAGCAGTAAAGCAGTAGTTGTGAATGCTTTTATTTGTAATGGAGTATTTATACAGCAATATTGATCCTCCCACCAATGAGACATTTTTTCTATGATGACATCTTTTGCACCGATGGGTAGAAAAATAAGCTGCTGCTCAGTCTGTTTGTGAGAGCGTTCAGCCTGCCCAGTCTCAACAGGAAATGGACCAAATCTCCAGAGTCTATGGACAAAAAAAACAAGCCTGTGCAGTTTTATTTTGCGGAAATGAATGTTAACCAGCATTTCACAATCAGGTCAGTGTGAAGAGAGCGACGAAGAGGTCAGCAGTGCAAAGCCAACCTGACGATACAGTGCAGTTTGGAATAGACTCACCTCACAACAATAATATCTCTAATTAATTAGATATAGATTGTGGAGTCATGGATTCAAATCTCTGGAGAATTTGCAAAGTGGGTCCATGCTGAACCAGCAGGTTTCCACCCAGACTGTGTAGTGAGCACTGCCCTCTAGTGGAGGGCAGCATACCCTACATACCAAAAACAAACTGGGTGTAATGGATTTGTGTCACTGACATCTGATCAGTGACAGACCAACAACAAAAAGACCTTGGAAACTTTGGTTCATGTGCACTTTATTTTATTACAGTACAGTCCTGCGGTCATTGTAAAGCATTGCAAGTAGCTACAGTGGTTTGTACTAGAGTTTGTACTAGAGAATATATTATCATGACAAAAGTGTTTTATAGAAATAACTTAGAATACGCACATTAACGCGTGGATGGCTTGTTATCTCTACAGCGAATTGTTGCTATTTCAACAAAAGAAAATGCAAAAATGGCGACATAACCCAAAAAAATATTTAAACATTCTTGTTGTTGCGGCGTGGAACAAGAAGTAAGGATTTCATGAACACATTGAGTAAAAATGGAAAAACAAGTCTTCATCCTCTTCAGTCTGTCGGGGCACAAACATGAACACTGTTTTTTGCTTATCATACAATGTTAATACGGAAACATCTCATTTTTTATAGTAGCCACACTGCAGCGCAGCATTTATGATGTGATGCTATTTTTTTTAGCATTTCTTTAAGCCTGTTTGAAAATATGTCACTGACTCAAGTTTACCTTTGTGCACTCGGCATTTCATAAAACAGTTTTTGGTGGAAATCTTGTGTCAAATGTTGTTTTTGCACTTTGACAGCTGCAATTTTAAGGTTACTTGAGCTAACATCATATTTTCCAGAGGAACAACAGCACATTAAATGCACTTCCAGAACATGTTTAGTCTTGCCTGTGTTTTATTTTAATGCATATGTGAAAGCAGTGAATTTAACATTCAAATAGACAACAGCTGACTACCTTAAATTATTCTAGTAAGCATGAGTAAAATTATCTTTTGCATCTGCTTTGATTGAAGCTTTTTCCCATGGTGCTTTGTTCTGTTTTCTCTTCGTGCCAAATTGGGATAGTAACCAGCATGCATGTTGGGTAATATTGTGTCTACATCAACAAGGCAGTATTAGCAGTGAGGAGACCTGGATTATTGTAGGATCAGACTTTGTGGAGTATTTGTTTGTCTCAAGAACAGTGCTTCCCAATCTTAAATAATGACCCTGTGTTTTGCACCCAGTCTTAATGAAACAGTATCATACATCATGTGCAGTACGTCACACACACCAGCACCGCCGTCACTTGTGTCTAGTGCGCACTTGAAGCAGTGTGGGTGTCTGCTCCATGATCCGCAGTAAAAGATTATCAATGTAGTCCTCCAGGTCTCGAACCTGTAACTTGACCTTTCTCAGCTCCGCCTCACATTTGTGCAGCTGCGCCTCCTGCTGCTCGGAGGCCGCCTGCTGCTTCTGCATGTCCATCTCCTGCTGCAGCAGCAGGGAGATCAGCTCCATGTTGGTCAGGTGCTGGTACTGGGCTGAGTGGTCCACTGTCGCCTCCTGTGAGAGACGGAAAGGGAACAGTATAGATGTAGGAAACCATACATATGTGTGTGAACTAGTGCTGTCAGGCGATTAAAAAAATTAATCTAATTAATTACAGGATTTGTAATTAATTAATCTAATTAATCACATTTTAATCTCATATCTGCTAAAGGTCCCCAAATAAAGAATTTGAATTCTAGGACATTACAAAATTGTAGTGCATGACTAATCAATTGAATACACCAAGAAGAGAAGATTTGATATCCACATTTTTATTGGTGAAGTGTGCTTCATAAATGAAATTCAGATGACGCTATCTGAAACGCCTCTTTTAGGCCCTCGTCTTCCACGATTGAAATCGGCCTGCAATCAGCAGCAACCCACTTTGCAATTGAGTTTGTCAGTGTTTCTGTCGTGGCTTTGCTCATTCGTTTTCCTAACTCAGCAAGTGTGGGTTGGCGGAGTGAGCTCACGGTAGCACTAGCAGCACTAGCAGCAACTACATGTTTACATGTAGCGTTTAAATGATAATTCAGGCTGGAGCTGCTACGGTGATAGGAAAATTCTTTTTTACACATGGTACAAATCACTGCGTTCTTGTTAATAGTCCCGTCTTTGTTCTTTTTATAAATAAACTTGCCGTTCAAAGGTCCAAGTAGGCTTGCCTCGCTCTCCGGTGTCGCATCCATGTCTGTTGTCACCCTGCTTACCTGCCACTGCAGCCTACGGGTCACTCAAAGGGCCAAATTTAAAATGCTTGCGCATTGACTTGCCACTCATGATTAATTGCGTTAATTTTTATAGCGCGTTAATTTGCAGCGTAATTAATTAATCTAATTAACGCGTTAAACTGACAGCCCTAGTGTGAACTTGTTACTGGATTTAATTGATACCACTCTCATATCTGTCCATTCAATATGAGCCTACAGCCAGGACACAGTTAGCTTAGCTTAGCATGAAGATTGGAAGCAGGTGGAAACCTTGCTCAATACAAAGGTAAACATCTATTTCTGCACAGACTAAATGAATGAGACACGACATGTAAGCCTTTTACTTTTGGACAGAGCCAGGCTAGCTGTTTCCCCCTGTTTCAAGTCTTTGTGCTAAGCTAAGCTACGCTAACTGTCTCCTGGCTTTGGCTTTTTATTTACCATACAGACATGAGAGTGGTATGGATATTCTTGTCGAACTCTCCACCAGAAAGCAAATAAGCATTTGCTGAAAAAAAAAAAAAAAAAAATGCTGAAATATTCCTTTATATGATCAAACTGTGATCAGAATGTCTTACTACAAAATTAAAAGGCTGACCACGGTGCATCGTGTGGTGTTTACACAGTAAAAAATGAAGTGAGTCACTGGAAACAATGAAGTCATCACAACAGTTACGCTCCCGCAGTGAGTTTATGAACACTGCTGGTTTTAATAAAAGCTCATGGAAGCATTAAATAGTCTGTGGACCTCACGGCTTTCTGTAATTTAGTATGACATGTTAATAACTTAATTCTTCCGCTGTTTGCACACAGTGAGTCTCGCACAGCATTATGGGTACATTTTGAAAACTGACTGTTGATAGGTGACATAACAAATGGTAATGAGTCTGCCCACCAACTCAAACACAGAAAATACTGCACTGCACTATTTTCTTGGCTTGATCTTTGTCGTATTATGTTGCCAGACATGACATATAGCAGTTACTGAAACATCTGAATGCAGAAGTTTCTAACACAAATGGTACGAATGTTGTTATTCTATCTACAAAAAGTAACTCTGTAATGACCAGTAGGGCTGAGGTTTAACTTTTTCACTGCAGTTTCAGCCCCATCAGAATTCACCTCAGCAATGAGAGAAATGTGTAATACATAAAACTGGTCATAATATCCTAAGAAGTAATTGAAGGTAAAATCCCTGAATTTTCCCTAAACAGCATCCTGAACCAGCCACATCACCTTCTTCCCCGACACGCTGTTACAGAAACAGTCCACAGTGCTGCAGAGGAGGCTAGAAACATAATTTTAGGACGTGAAAACTCTTATCTGGGCCAAAGTATTATGTCACACTTGAGAGGAGTCATGGGATCAGCATTTCTCTCCCCGGTGTTGAAAGTAGCTTCAGTCTAACAGGGAGCTGGAAGGTAGCAGCTGCACACTTTCATGCAGTGGTGGAGGAAGTATTCAGATCTTACAGTAAAAGTACTAATACTGTGTTACGAGTGAAAGTCCTGCATTGAAAATATGAAGAAAAGTATGTATGATCAGGAAAATGTATGTAAAAAAACTGAAGGTACACAATGCAGAAAAACCGTCGCTGCGACTGTTACATCATTAAATTATTAATATTCATGCCTTGATGCAGAAGCAGGATTTTACTGTTACTTTTCATCCTACCCAGAATATTGTGAAATGAATACAAGTTAAGCTGCAAATATCACAAATATATGAAGATTGGGGAGCCCACAATGTTTCTTTAAAGGGAAGAAAATCTCCTGTTGACCTACATACGTAAATATTCTTTAGAGGCTGTTTAGGGAAGGTTAGAAAGGGTCGATAAAGGTGTCATGTTTTAGTTTCACAGTACCTGACTCTTCTCAGGTTCTGCTGAAACCTGGTGTGTGGAGCGTCCAGGGTTGATGGTAGACTTCAGCTTCTCCAGAACCGAACGACCCTCCTTCTTCTCTAATTGGCTGGACGTTAATGGCTTCACTGGATGAGGTCTGCGAAGTAAAGAGGTCAGCACTAGTATTTCAACACAGGCACACTGTGCGTTTACTGCAAGTGCATGAATGTCTCTTAATGGCTGATCCTGTGTGGTGAAACCATGGCAAGTTACTGTACGTCAGCTCATTCAGCAGCTATAAGTGAACTTCACACGCACTTCCTGAAAAAGCTCAACCTATCAAAGCAGGTCGCACGTTGAAACGAGGAATTCGTGAGTGCAGTGGCTCGCTTGCTACAGCGGTGATTGTACCAGAAGAGCGAGTGAGGCAAGCGAATGTTTCGAGACAGAAAATCAGAATGAAAGCTCGGGTTCAAAGTAAAGCTACTTTGCCATCACAGCAGAAAGAAATGCTGAGTTTCTGACATAACTTTATTATTGACACATTAAAAGGGGATAATTAAATTGCTGAGTGACAGTGACTTTATTGTTTGTTTCTAGGCCAACAAACATCTTTTCTAAATATGACGTTTTCTTTCCTGCATCTGCTGCAAACATAGTATAAACAAAAAGACTGTGCATATCTAACAAAGTACATTAATTAATTGTTTCCTGAGACTGAACCCAGGTGTGCCACTAAACAGCTGCCATGCCATAAATATCTAGTTCCTTTAGTCACTGAATGCACCCTTGAGTATACATCATATGTACAAGTATTGCTCTTTTATTCTAGTAATACACCCCCACAGGAGAAGTTAGCTTTCACGAGTACTTCTTGATGACAGACTATCTGGACATAATGTGTCGAGTAGCAGCAAAAGTTGTTAAATTAAGGCAGAGCCAACAAAATTACAAAGCCGACAAGAAGCTGAATAATGAGATGAATAACATAAATGTGAAGAAGCAAAGCCAAGAACAAGAGCAGGTATCATCCAACCACTTTGGATGATGAAAAAGACAGAACTCAAATAAGTGCAGTCAACGTCAAACAAGCCAGGCCGACAGTAAACAAAGCAACCAGGGCAACAAAATCAAAACGAATACCATTACTTTTGTATTGTTATTCCAGTCTACTACTGCTTGTGTAAACCTACATATGTCATATCCTAGTGTGAGGATTCTCACCTGCTCTCCTGACGGGGCAGGTTGCTAGCTGGTTGTGTCTCCTCAGGCAAAAGTGAGTGGCGTGCATCGACCAGGGGCTGGTCAGTGGTGGAGGTGGTAGAGTAGTAGGAGGAGGAGGTGTAGGGGGCCACGGCCAGAGTGGTGCTGGCTCCAGCACTGGGCCCCATGCTTGAGGGATGTATGGAGGGGCAACAGAAAGGGGTAAGGTGGAGCGTGGCCTGTGCATCGGCTGACGGGGAGAGTTCACAAGGCATGGAGGGAGAAGAGGGTTCAGGCTCTTGCAAAGATTGCCCAATCTTTGACTTTGAAGGGGTTCTGGAGTTTGGTGCGACTTTTGCGTGAAGGTCCTCAAAACTGATGTCGGAGGATTTTCCTATTATGCAACTTTCTCTCAGAAGAGACGGTGCCTTGTCTTCTGAAGATATTTGTGAATTCAGCTCATTGAGATGCGTTTGGTCTTTGTCGGTGGCGTCTCCTCGCGCATCTGTGTGTTTATTAAATGCCAGTAAGGTGGAAAGAGCTGATTTTGTGGGCTGGTATGACAACGGTCCTTCACTGACTCCTGAAATATTCTGAACGAGGGACAACAGCTGTTCAAACTCTCTGTCTCCGCTTTTGCTTTGGTCGTTTGGGCTGCCGCTGCTGTTCTGTCGGGACACTCCTTTTGGTCTGAAACGTGCACTAACCACACCAGAAAATGCCTCCTTCTGGTGAAGCGAGCCTTGTGGGTTTCCATTATCATCAAAGTCCTTTTGTGTCTTTTTAAAATCATCAACAGTTCTTGTTATGTCTGCTCTGGATTCAAGATCAGGCAGATTAGATGTTTGATTTTTTGATGACAAAGCAGCCAACTCTCTGCTGTTTACCCTGGAGTTACCTTGTGTTTTATCCACTTCACATCGACAATCTTGACAGTTGTCTTGGCAAACTGGAGAGACTTTGCACAGTTTGTTAGCTGATGCGGTTATTTCAAAGGAAGAGTTCATCTCAGGTATGTAGGTGTCCTTCAAAGTGAACACGTCCTGAGCTGTGGTCACCGTCTCTGCTCGGTAGGCGGCTGTCAGTGAATCTTCTGATGGCTGTGGAAAGGTGCCCCCAAGACTGTTGATGCCTTTAACAGTATCAACCACCTCTGATTGGGAAGAACCATCTGAATCAATAAAACTAAAATCTGAGTTATTCACGTTCATGTTCAGATCTCCTAAAGTTAGTGAGAAAGACACGTTGTTGTTGATGCACATGGTTTCAGGTGGATTAGACTCTGTCTCCTCTTCTGGAGAGGTTGTATCATCTAGAACCTTTGCATCCGGCTTTGAGGGAGTAGTCGATGACAAGTTCAAAAGGTCTGCAACAAATATTTCCCTATCAAGAGCCATTTTAGGTCCCGAGTTCATAGATGTGATCTTATTTCCGGACGTTTCTTCGGCATTCGTTGATAAACGATGACTGTTCACCTTGGGTTGTCCATAGTTTCCTCTACACATACGTCCATACAAGTCTTGCTCAAACAGCATCCCTCCCCAGCAGTCAGTTTCATCTTCCAGAGGTTCATATTTGAACTTTTTGAGCTTTTCTTCAGACACAAATCCCGGTGAAGTAATATTTGTGTACGGTTGAGAGTTAACGCTGAGGGAGTCAGAGGTCTCGCTGCTGGTGTGAGGGTCTGGAGATGTACTGTTTCTTTTGCAGTCTCCTTCTCTTCCATGTTGTAGCGAGGCCACTCCCGTCTGAGAGAGGAGGTAGGCTTCTTTATGGACGGCTAGCTCTTGACCTCTGTGCAGCCACCCATCGGAGTAAATCTCGTTCACTGAATTTCTTAAAAGTCTCCTCGGAGGCAAAGGTGGAGGCTCCTCTTCACATGTTTGCAGCTCTTGTGCATGATTGTTGGTATTAACTGGAAGGTAACTTTGTCTATGAAAGAAAGTCGGACTGGTTCTCTGCTGTTTCTGAGGGAGACTCCCTTTTGGTGAGTTGAGCCTGCTTGAGGCAAAGGCATCAAAGGAGTCATCCCATTCTCCTGCACTCTCTGACATGGAGCAAGGAGCGGAGTGATTAGGGGAGTTAGGTGTGGCTGCTTTGGGTAGTAATGCAGGGAGAGATATCTGTCTAGCTACTGGCCTGGGGCGCTCCCGCTTTATGGAAGCCATATTTGTAGCATTAAGGTCATGAGCAGGGTTGGGTGTGCAGGGCTGGGAGGGCAGAGTTGTGTAATGAAAGGGGGATGAGCCAGAAGTGGAGCGAGATGCAAACGGAGGGGACCTCTGTGACTCTTCATCTATAAGCTCCTCAAAAAAGGGGTTGCGTTGCATATGTAAGGGGAAGGGGTTGGAAGGGGAGATGGGGGTTAAGGAGGGAGAGGGAGAGGGGGTGAAGGGATTGGTGTGATTGCAGTCATCAGGAGAGACAGGACCGGAGGGGGAGGCAGAGGGAAAAGAGCACGGAGGGGGTACAGGGGAGCGAGGAGGGAGGGGAGGGGGTACATCTGAGCTGCTTTCTACCTTAGGAGAAACTTCCAGCCTGTAGAGGAAAATAGGGCACAATAGCTTAGCTTAGTTAATGATGTGCCAGGTCACCAAACGGGGAACATCTTTCTTACACAAACAGAGAAGACAACCAAAATATGAGCTGGTATTCCACAACAAAGTGGGACATTTCTGTTACCTAGAAAGCTCCACTAACATCAGTAGATATACAACTGGTCAAATGAAAGAATTATGAAAACACAAGAGAACACAAAACCAATCCAAGAAATAAAGCAAAGCACGTTTGCAAAAGAATCAAGCAAAAAAAAAAATTTAAAAATGCATCGTTGCCATTCAAGATCTGCACTGGCAGCTATTCTGTTGGGTGAGCTCATCTCAACATGGAATGATTTTCTGCACATCTTCCTGCGAGAGCGTTTCTCTAAGCCGCAGTGATGTTGCATCCTTAATAGAGAAACGAAGACACGCTGGTAAAGAAAATGGAAATGCTGGAGTGCTATCTGTGGAAAATATAGCATGAGATAATGATACAGCATGGTTGTAAAATGGAGAAAAGTAAATCAATTCCATTTTCAAATGAGCAGGGAGCAGAGCGAACACTGAACTCAGGACACCCAACTGAACACAGGCCTCCCACGTGCCCGTTGTTGTGCCTGGGCAGAAAGTGCATTCATCAAACACTGTCTAGCCCAGAGACAAGCCTAAAATGACTCTGACTCACCTTGGTTTGTTCTGGGAGTCTCCAGAACCGAACCAGCCTCGAAGCCTCCCCTCAGACGTCGAAGTTGCCTGGTTCTGGTCTGACTTAGATGGGAGAGAATCGCTCCTTCCACCGGAGAATAACGTCTTTCTCAGCTTCCTCCCTTTATCAGGTGAATCAGCAGTAGAGGAGACGCCTGGCATCACAGTCTGCACGGGGTGACTACCTGTCTGAGCTTGTTGAATGGGTGAAGACGATGCCTGAGCTTCCTTTTCTTCCTCCTTTTCCTCTTTCTTCATCTTGTCGAAGGACCAGCGTCGGCTCTCAGCGAAGGAACCTTTGTCGTCGCTTCTCTTGGTGAGGTTCTGCAGGGAGCGGGACAGCGGGGAGCACTTCTCCAGCAGGACCAGCTTGGACGGGTGGGCTCCTGAGCTCCTTGGGGTGGATGGCTCAGAGTCGTAGACGTGGCTTCCATTTATACACAAGGAAGACTTGGACTGAGTCATGGTCTGACCCTTGAGAGACTCCACCGCAAGATTTGTTCGAGGGAAGGCTGTTGTGATTTTACTAGCTTCATCGCTGAAGGCTCGCTTGTGTGTGAGAACCTTTGTGGTGTGCTGGCTGGTTAGCACTGTTGGAAGGAAGGAGAACTGATTTAGCGAACAAGCTTTTTGTTTCTAGCTGCAGCTAGTCAAGGTCAATGAGATCACTGAGAGTGATCCCAAACAGTTGAGAGCAGTAAAACCAAAATAAAGAGCTGAAAGATGCTACAACTCCATAGAGCTGAAGGGGAAAATTGGGTGGGGTGATAATTCTCCGCAAACTCCATAACAAGATTGACTCCTTTCACAAGTTGTAATTTGATCCATTTAATATAATATAAAACATCCGTTAGTGCAGCTTTAAAAACAGCTCACCATTGGTGGAAAGTACTGTACTGCAGATCCTGATCAGCTTGTTTCATGATCAATTTAGTTAATATATGAGGGCCTAAAACAATAAGGATTAGCATTCGCTAAGAGGCCCACCCCTGCTATAAAACACAAATCATGATTCATCACCAGGCAATACCACCTTCACCAGCCTTCATGTCACACACACACTTATAAATAATGCCAAACCTTACCTTTTTTAGCTAAATCTGTCTCTCCATAGTGGGTGTCCACTCTCACTTTGCTCGTGTAGATGGGAGAGCTGGGGGGGTCTGACAGCAGATCCAGACTGGGTGGAGGGTTTTCGCTGGCCATGGAAGACACACTGCTCTCTGAAGCCAGCGATGAGCACGACCTGGTGTCAGAAGACTTGCGCAGCCTTCCTTTGAAGAAATCTTTCATCTTGCTCTTCTTCTCCTCTGCTACTCCCACATCTGGCGACTCCACCGCCCCTCCGCCCTCCTCCCCAAATGGCTGCCCAACTGATCCCGACAGGGCGGCATAGCGGCCTGGCACAATGGCTGAGGAAGACTCCATGTCCCCCCTCTTCCTCCCTGTGACTCGATCCTTGAGCTTGCCAAAAGCAGAGCGAGGCTTGTCCTTCATGGTGAGGTCGAACATGCTGGCTGTCATGTTGTTGCGAGTGAACTGGACCGTTACCTGAAGTTCACCACGTTCCTTCTCCTTCCTTCCCGCCTTCGAGTTCAGCTTGAACCATCTGGAGTCACAAAAGAAAAGGGACAGTCAACCTCCACACTGTGACAGTCAATCTTATGTCACTGATTTAAATAAATATGTTAGTTTAGCAGGATATCTGAAGCACAATTCAGAGGCTGCACGTGTTATCTGCCCATACTTCGGGACAAAACAGCGACAACAAAAAAAAACATTGATTTCCTTTTGGCAATGCTTCCCACATATTACATAATCTGAAAATACTGCTCAGGGGATTGCACTCAAAATCTTTAACAACAAACAATCCTCAGAGCAGGAAATCAGAGCCCAAATTCCACCCACTGATGTGCACGGGCTGCATGAGACACTGGCAATACTGTATGAAGACTCAACCAATGAAATCCTCCCTCTGCTCCTGCCTCCTAAATCCTTTAAGCAGACAAGAGAAAGTGTCGTTGAGCCAAAACTAACAGCAGGAATTCACTGAGCGTCGACAGGGTGGAGAGGCCACAATCAAAGCCAGATGTGTTGTGTTGCTTTACTCTGGTCTGTTCCTCAGTGCTGATAGTGGAAGTGTTTCACATCGTACTGGTGGGTCGTGCTGCATCAGCTGTGCCACATTTTCGGGATACATTAGAAGTGTAAACAAAAGAAGCTACAGTATGTAACTCAATCACAACTAAGTGACTCAGTTTGGAGCCTTCTGTAACACAAGCCTGTGAACAACTCCTTTCAGGCGGCATAATTTGTATTTATGAGCTGAAAGGTTCAACTTTATATGAATGAGAAATGACTGCTGTGATACTAAATCAGCTTTTCTGAATATTATATAAGTTAAATACACTTGTGCATCTGTGGAATTCTGTTTAAATCAATAAAAGAGAAAACAGAGAGCTGTTTCTGTTATTTAATCTACCCTCACTGATATAAATGGGTTGGGTGAAATAATAGAATCACCTGTCAATATAATTCAAAACAACAGCACCACAACTACACCAAAATGAGTTGAACCGACGCCTCTCTAAAACTAAACATTTTAACCTTCATGGAGGGAAAGATTTATGGGACTGCATTAGCTTCAGCACAGTGTGCCTAATAAACTGGCAACTAAGCATATATGCAGAATTTTTTTAAATTAAGTTTACTAATCTGAATTTTTTAAAAATCTAAATAGATCATTTCAAATCTTGCAAGTTTTATCGTGCAGAAAAGGGTAACCTAAATAAAATTACATGCACATAAACAGCATATTTCCTACTGTAATTGTCTTAACTCAATAGGAGAACACTTACTCCATAATTGTGCTTTGATCATATGACACAGAGAGTCATCTGATGAACTGGTTCATGAACGCATCGCTGCTTATGAAGCTGGATGATGTAACAGCTTCAGCCCTGTTAAAGCTCTGTTAGTTAATTATCATGGACCATTTTAACTTTTCTTTTACATCTCCACTTCCCTGAAGTTTCAAATCTGAATGTACTGAACAATCTCTCACTCCTTGCCACATCCTTTATATCTGTACATCGATACCAAGTTTGACAGTTTCGCTTTTCCAAAAGCCACAGCTGCATAAAACTGTGTGATTTCCTGGTTACTGCTTTTCAATAATTTAGTCAAAAAAAGATTTTTTGGGACTATTGCTTCTCTGTCCTAACAGCAGCCATTAAATAATAAATATATATTTCACTCAGTGCCAGAAAAAAAGGCAACACTCAATTATACATACTGTATAACTCAGAAATTAGCTGTAGTACAACAGAAGTACTCGAGGACACATTTAAAGGGTTGGGGTCTATAAGTGTCTGCTGAAAGTGTTTTTGCCACTGACAGGCTCTGAGTGTTGTTCTAAGTGTAACACTATGGACATGATCCCTACAGAGACAGACCTTTCCGATGGGGAACCAAAACCTTCATATCCTTCTGTTCAAAGCCACCAGACTCCTTTGACAAAACCAGTAATTTAACTCTGAGATCACAGGAGTTGCTGGTCTTCCATTGCTTCAATCAGTTAGTTGGTTTGTGTCAGTCTGTTTAGTTCCAATCTGAATTATCATGTGAAAACACCAAAGTCACACAAACAACCTAACCAAAGGAGGCAGCGGCAGACCAGCAACTCCTGCGTCTGCAAGCTAAAATTAACATTTTGGTCAAAGAGGTCTGGTGGCTTTAAACAGAGCGATATGATGGCTGTTTCTGGTTAAACAAAAAGGATCTTATGCTTTAACAAAAAGGTCTAACTGTGTGAGGATCCTTTGCATTTCTGAGCCTGTCAGCGACAAAAATGAAACACTTTTAGTGGACATAAGTTGATGGGTACATTTGCCCCCAAGGATTATTTGCAGCCATTGCAGCTCGAACTGTGGCTGCCATCTAAGGTGATCTACAGGATCAATTCCAAAACTTTTGTACATACTAGTCATTTAGACCAATATATGGAAAAGTAGGGCCCGAGTTTATAAATACTGGAATTACCCTTTAATGCTGTATAAATGGAAATGGAGGATGTGCATTGTGTGCATGATGGAGGCATTCTGGCTAAAATCATTATTTGTTCCACAGTGGATCCCATCTCGATGATTTGCAGCCCAGTAAATGATGCCAGTCTAGAGGGTCAGGATCTAATGCACTTAGGGTTCAAGCTTTAGCGGAGAAATTTCTGGCATCCTGCAACACATCAGACTTCACTGCTGAACTCTTATCCTCTCTTGTGGAAGGCAGTCAGTGATACTAGCTGCTGTGTTTTGAGCTGTGGAAGCTCACGGCTGATAATCAGTGTACTATGAGTCAAAGCAGGTGAGAAGAGAAAATAACAGGCTGATGAATGAGCTACATCATTTGAATGAGGACCTCCATGAAAAGTTGCATGTCATCCTGCTGTAATGTTTACTACATAACGAACTCTATCCTCAAGTACGTATTATCAGGACTGATATCCAGCAGTATCTAAACATTAGTGATGTTAATGCACAGTTCATTATAATCTAGTGGTATCATCCAGGCTATAGGAGTCTGAAATGGGCCATTCTGCATAATGAATACTTTTACTGTGGTACTTTAAGTGTATTTTACCTCAGTAAGCTTTAGAATGCAGGACCTTTACATGTAACAGAGTATTTCTACTCTGTGGTATTGCTGCTTTTACTTTAAGGTCTACTCGTAAATACAGGACACAGTAAAGTGACAAACTGCAGACTGCATTGAGATTGAAACACAACGTACTCATCTCGAGGACACATTCCGTCCTGAAATATCTTATCGAGAGGGATGATGGTTTGACCGAGAAACACGTCGAGTCCGATCAGGACCCGGTGCATGACGGTGAGGACCAGGTCCCCGCTCCCCGGGGGGTGGACGCTCCGGCCGCCGTCCTCCAGGATCCCCGGGAGCAGCTCGAAGCAGCACTCCTCGTTCCACTCGGGCACCTCCGCCTTCTCCACCAGCCCGGTGGTGTACTTCTCCTTGCCCACCTGGATGATGGTGTAGAGGTAGCGGCTGCCGTGCTTGCCCTTGGTTCGCAGTCCTCTTGCGCGGAGGACGGTGACATTCACATGAGTGGGCACCCATCGCTGATCATCGTCCAGGTCTATCAGTGACATCATCTTGCACCGCTGCACAGTGGGCGCTTTTGAGTCCCTCAATAATCCCGCTTTCACTTCTTGTCAGATAATTAGGAGATCATTCCCTTTGCGATGAGTTTCTGTGCTGCGCAAAAACACCTCTGCAGAATGTCTCCAAAGTCCCCCGAGCCTGTGAGGGTTTACCCGAGATCAGTTTTCAGACAGCGGACCCGGGCCTCAGATCAGCTCGGTAGGTCATTCCCAAATTCAGTCAATGCAAAGCAAGGGAGCCGAGCCGCGTCCTGAAACCCCCGCAAGTCCACGCTGCGCTCATGTCGCATCAGTTAGTTTACTGTCCGAAATCTGCTCATTGTGTTCACGGCCCGCCCTCTTCCAGAACAGCAGGCCCGCATTCAGGGAGCGAGATGCCGCAGAATTAAAGAGAAACACCCAGCCGAGGCTCAGAGAGATCCACAGGCACACAGGGTACAGCTCACTGCTGCGCTGCCACAGAGCGCACATGTGCGCACACAGCGCACATCCAGCAGCTCGTTTTGCGGTGAAACAACACAAAATGCGCTCGCTGAAGTTTCTGGGCGGAACCCGCCGTGAAGAGTACAAATAATCAGCAGCTCATCCTGATTATTCTCTGATTCCAGCCAAAATGGAGAGTGAAAATGAGCTATAAAACACAGCTGGACAAACGAAGGGCATTTTGAAACTGATTAAAAATGCAAATGTGACAATTCATATGAATTGTTTTTCTTCTAACATCATAAACCCTCAATGTGTTTTTTACATTTATGCACACATTTAGGTGTTCTACCTTGCTTCTCGGGGACCGGTCCTTTAACTTAAAAAGACAGTACAGTCCTCCACCGACGCTGCTGGAGGAGCTTCAGCTGCTGAGCTGCGTCACTTTTACGGTCATCCTTCAAACTACGATGCCATCTGGTGGAGATCACTGACACCTCAGCGCGAGAGGAGTCGAGACAAAAGAGAGCAACTTGATGAACACGAGCATGAGTGGAAGAGGGCCCCCGGGTGGAGGTGCTGCAGTCACATCCTATTCCTTTTTAAACGAACACATCGACCACCACCCAGAAATTCACTGGACAATCATTAGCACGGTTTGATTGCGACTGAAGAACTGATGATAGATAGATAGATAGATAGATAGATAGATAGATAGATAGATAGATAGATAGATAGATAGATAGATAGATAGATAGATAGATAGATAGATAGATAGATTCGTCAAACCATCAATGTAAGATTTCAGCTTCAGTGCTTATTTTCTTTATTATAAATAAAAAAAACAACAGAAGCTATTAGATTTGTAAAAATCCTACTGATGTTTCACAGTGTTGATAACAGCCACTTTGAGGGTAAAGGAGTAAATACAAATAAACGCTCACATTCAGAACAGCAACACAACGACAGAATCCAACGGTTTAAGGTTTCTGTGGCACTTTTCTACTTGGCTTTTTAAGAGAGAGACGTGGTATTTCGAGAACACCTCACACAATACTGTACTTTATATTACACATTTACACAGCACTGTCGACGTGGCCAACTGACCGAATAAATCTTGTACATTCAAACGTAGAAAACAGTTCATGAAGTGAAGGAACGGTAAAATAAATACAAAGAATAAAAGTGGGCAAATTCTGCTCAGACTTCTCACTGTGGGACGGCTTTGGCCACAATGAGACACACAAAAGTGCAAATAAGAGCATCAGAGACAAAGACGTGCTCGATTTTTTTCCACTTGGGTCAAGAGATGATCATTTAGAAGTGGATGTCTTGTGTGGTTAAACGCCTGATAACACACAGAGCATCAACAGTTTAAGGCATTATTATATGGCAACTGCCTTAAACGAAAAGACAGACTTCATCCTGAGTCAAAAAGTCTTCTCACTGATGAAGAACTCAACGTAAAACACCATAAATTCACTTTGCAGTTGCATACGAGACTTTTTGCACCGGGATGAATAAAATAATCGATGACAGAGCAAATATTTAGATTTATAAAAGAGAGTGTGGAAATTAGCATAAAAAAAAAAGAAACAGTCAGCATTTTAATAATCAGAACACCTTCTTGTTTATGGAACAAACATCTGAGCAATATCTCAAATAAACCTCATGTAATCAGTTCTGCAGGGCCACGTACTGAACTGTTAACGTCCTTAAGAGGATCAGAACTGTGGTCTGTGCCTGACCTGATAGGTGTTTCACGTTTTTTTAGCTCTGACCAAAACCTCTTTCAACCCAAGGGAAGCTGCATTTGAGCACACTGGAAAGACTTTGTTTTTCAATGCACTTCTTCTTTTGCAGAAATAAAAGTCGACACATCAGAGGAGATTCAAATGAGGAAGAAAACAGGATGCAAAGTGCAAGACGACAGGTAACGAAAGGTGACTTTCTCAGAGGCACTCCTGTAGAAGGGCTGCAAGTAAAGGTGCTTCGCCGATGACGAGATTTTAAATGCTACTTTCTGCGATGGATATAATAATTTGGGCAACGTTAACACAAAAAGCTACTTGGTGACCTGAAGGTATGCGTGTGAACTGCGGACAGATTCACTGGGACCCACAAACCAAAGAGAAATGTTCTTTGATAGTGACAGAACTGCTCAAATCAGCAAACCATAGAAAAAGTAGCAAACGGAAGACTCAAGCTTTGTGTTCAAAACACCCCTTTGGAGTCAAACTTTGACTAAACAAAATTTTAAGTATAAAAATGGCAAAACGCTACAAAACTAAAAATAGGAAATGCTTCAGAGAGACTCGTTATATTCTGTTTGATAAACTTCTGGAATGTTTTCTTCACTGTGTAAAGTGACAGGATAAGGTCAGCGTTTTGGGATATGTTGTTGTACAGCTACATTTCTGGCAATTGTCTCTTTGATTCCTCCGTTCGCTTCAGTCCGATTGGCCGTTCTGGCAGCCTTTTAAATACAGCTCGTCCTGTGACAGGTGGCCGTCAAAGGCGTCCATGTAGAGGCTGCTGGTGCTGCTGCCGCTGCTGCCCAGGAACGTCCCGACCGCTCGGCCCTGACGAGCGTGACCGACGGCATCGCTGAACACTTTGTTGATCTGCTCCTCCGAGGGCATCCACCAGTCTGGGTTTGAGGCACAGTGCATCCGGATGAACTCTGCCAAGGGGATGTCGAATCAAAAGAGATGTTGGGTTATTAGAAATCAAAGCGTGTACCAGGGTTCGACAGGGATGAGGTTCTGAGGGTGACTGCGATTATATCTAAGCTGACATTCACTTTACACACTAAAATCAGAGCAGTGTCAGATCTTAGACAGAGTTTTATGATGAGATGATGCAAATACTCCTCTTAATCAGCAGACTTGTCCAGGCGGCGTACCTCTGAGGCAGCTGACTTTGACGGGGTTGAGCGGTCGTCTCTCCAGGCCTGGATCTCCTGAGTGGACCGAACGCTTCCTTTTGCCCAGACCGCAGGAGAACTTGAGCTCGTCCGTGGTGAAGACGTAGCGGATCAGGTAGCGCAGCAGCCGCCTGCCGTCTTTCTTCGAGGAGTTGACGGCTTCGTCCCACTGCTTGTTAGTGATGAAGAGAGGGTAGTTCTCCAGGAGCTGCTTGCTGCCCTGCAGGGACGAGGAGCACAGGGAGCTCAGGTGTCTCCATAACCTTACTGCACCATGAATGTTGCCTCAAGTGGCTTCTTTATTATAAATTTGACTGCTCTGTCTTATTGGCTTTGAAGATGCAACATATTTTAGCTGATGTAGAGGATGGTTTTTTTCAAGAAGTACAACATCTTTTAGTGTCATTTTCACTGATGTGCCAACATGTTTTTTTCATTTTTCAGACAAAAGTTGTACAAATATACACAAAAATCCTTTATGTTCTTACAAAATAACAGAAATTATGACATAAAAACACAGACCTCAAAGACTGTTTGCCGCTCTTCTTCCTGTAGAGACAAAATCTTCTGTAATTGCATATTTTCACACCACTTAATCATGCAATTAACAGAGCAGAGAAGTTATTAACATATGCTATTTCTAACACGCGCTTTAAATAGCAGTGAATAATGTACAGCAGCCTGCTTCCTCACCTCGGTGAGCTGCTCCTCCGGCATCGGCTGGATCAGCTGGTTGTGAAACTCGAGAACAGTCTTGAAGTAGTCAAGAACACTTTGACAGGGAGCTGCATAAAAACACAATGCGAGCAGTCAAACACACAGAGTCAAAAGTCCCCGCAAGCAACGACGAGACTCGACGAGGCGTGTAATGACACAATATTTTCGTTCCTCGTTAAAAGATCGTTTTGAGCCTAACGTCTAGTCATTTTGAACTGAGACACTGTTAGTGTGTTTAATGTGCAGATAAGAGGAGCAGTTTTAGTGCAAAGTAGGTTAAGGTGACACTGGGGAGCTCAGAACGCTTTGGGGAGAGCAGCAAATTTAGCAAAAATAGATGCTATTAAGACTGTTGCCCCAAACTGTGATGCATTTCTATGTAGCGAGAGCATGTGGATCTCTGAGAGTGATGACACACCTTTGAGGCCTGATGATGATGAAAAACTACACAGACGTGCAGGTTTTGGTGGTTCATGGATCACATGCTATAGATTTAGTATGAATAGGAGGTCTTTTTGAAGATAACACACGTCCAGCTTAAACTGAGATTTACAGACAGGTGACAAATGAAAGAAAGAGCTTGAATCAATGAGTTGAATAGAGTTGAAATAATTAGTTGATAAACGGATCTACAGAAAATTAATAGGCTATTTAAATTTTTTTATTTGGCTACTCTTAGCATGTGGCTCTCGGGATGGAAATGTTGGTTAGTTATTTTTGGTCCAAACTGAAACATCAAGTGGTCTGGTCTGGCAAGGCTCGCATGAACAAGAGCAAAATGAGCAAAATCCAAAAAAAACACTTAAATTCAATGAACACCAGCTATTTAACATCCAGTGACAAGTAATTCATCAAAGCATCTGTGTGTGTCAAATGGTTCAAACACTCGAGATGAAGCTGCAGCCGAGCAAAAAGCCACACGGTGAGTTTCTGTCTGTTTCATCATTGTAGTGTTTCTGTACTTGACTGATCCTGGTGTTGGTCTGAACTCGTCTCTGATTGGTCACAGTCGAACCGGGATCAGTGCTGGTCCTGAAACGGCAGCGTCGTGCAGGAGGAATGAGACTTGAATCTATCACAGGAAGTCGAGCTTCAGGAGCCGCTCTTGTCAGTATAACTCAGCATTTATTGACTGAACTCCATTTTAAGTCTGTTTTGTCGTTTAGTTAACATTTTCCAAACTATTCAGTAATTCAGTTTACCTAAAATTTCAAGGTAGTGGGCTAACGTTTTTATGTTGGTGCACCTTCATATTTTTTACAGTGTGTGAATATTTTTACAGTGTAATGTAGAGCACTGTCTGTGCTGAATGAGCACAACTGAGGCAACGACCCAAACTTTAATTCAAACGTCTCAAGATTAAAGATTTATTGATGTGTTTATAGACTCATGAACAGGATGTTACTGTAATTTCAAACAGTCTTTTCAGTGGTTAAGATCATTTATCAGGAAGCTGTGGGAGTATTTATACAAAAACATTTTCTTAGTCATTTTTATCATAAATTCCTCACGCTGGCGGCCGCCTCTCAAACATCTTGTCTCCAACAGGGTGGAAATAACAAAGATTATTGCTAATAATTAATGCAATAAATTTTTGCTAACTTAAAGCAGGAACTAGCACATAAATAACAGATTTGTGTATTAGGATCATTTGCACAGCTGCAGGGAGGGAAACAAGCGCTTTGCTGCAGAGGAGGGGAGACGATGAAGCTCCTCATTTATTTGTACAGACTAAATAATTTTAGAATAAAAGGCAAATTTCTCTCATCTGAATTTAGGTTATGGAAACATTACCCTGGTTATTTATTATTCATGAGAGCTTGGTAGAGCGCCAACATGCAAAACTTAGTAAACTTATTTACTGCATTTTTCAGTATTCATGGGTCACCAAGTCAAGTCTCCTGAGTCCAAGTCAATAATATATAAAGCTTTTAAATGAGCTACACCTTGAAAATACTTAAGGTATTGTAAGTACATTTTGATAATACTTCTCCACTCTTAGCAACATTTTGAATGCAGGGCTTTCATTTTTTACAGTGTAGTATTACTAATTTTACTTTTTTTTGTTTTTCTTTTTTTTCTTCTTCTACCAGTGCCCTTAAAAGTTTTCGATGACAGAAAGGGTGAAAATAAGTCACCGTGGAGACCGCATGCCTGAGTTTGCCTTTGGCCCCCAAATCTTAAAAGTCTGCGCCTGACATCCAATGAGGGAATATCTTTCAGAAGAGTTAATTCCTCCATTAGCTCTCCAGAGACACAAAGAATCTATGACGAGCAGCTCTGACGCTCTTCTGGCAGCTCATTCGAAACAACACGTTTCCTTTCATTTGTCACCGATCTGCATCGGCACATGTAAGAATTAAAATATAAACCTTTGATCCTGAAGTAAAAGAATCAAACCCAGCTTTCATTACTGCACCTGGGATATTCTCCAGCTTGTTGCGCAGCTCCTCGTTCTCCTGCTGCAGAGACAGCACCTCCTGCTCCAACTCCAGGCAGCGCGGACAGCAGCTCTCCTCCTCCTCTTCCTCCTCAGGCAGCGTGGACGACGGGTGGCCATATGACTCTGACGGCGTCGGCGAGCCCCAGCCCCCCAGGTTGTGTCTCGAAGGAGACACCCCAGACCCAGGCTCCGCCGATGGACACTGCTCGTCCTCCAGCCCCGCAGCCAGATGCTGCTGCTGCTGCTGCTGCTGCTGCTGCGGCTGCTGCTGGGGCCCTGAGAGCAGATAGTTCTGGAGGGAGTCTGTGAAGATGCGGAGAACGGCAGAGGTCTGTTGTTGGCTCAAATGGCTTTGGTGGGCCTCCTCTTCTGGGTCTGTGGTGGAGGAGCTCTCTTCAGGTTTGGACTTCCCCAGTGAGGAGCAGTGGAATCCCTGTACCTCCCCTGGCCCATCTTCTAGCTTGATGTTAGAGGTGAAAGAGGAGGAGGAGGAGGAGGAGGGCTCCAGGAGACGGCCATTGTTGAGGAGGCTGAGGACTCGGCTGCACTGCTGGGCAAAGGCATCCAGGATGAGACGATTCTCTGCAGCAGAGAGAGGAAACGTGAGGAGGTCAGAGACAGCAGCGATGAACATCGACAGTCAGACATTAGTGTAAGATCACTGTTAGAGTCTGCTGAGCTCTGATTCTGATAAATGTGAGGTTCAAGGTTAGTTTTTGACCTTGGAAACAAGTGTTCACCTCAAGGTCTATTTAGTGGCTGTTCTAGAGCTTTTATGTCACTGGTGTTCTGATGAAGACAACACAATCTGCTGATGAAGCTCATGTGATCAGTAAAAGTGAAGCCTTATCTGCAATGTGTACTTAAAGTATCATAAGTTAAAGTACTCCTTCTGCAGAGCTTCTGATATATTATCATGCATTACATTATCAGGTTTATTACCACTGATGCTTTTATGTTTACGCTGTAGTTTACTGCTTGAGGTGGAGCTGGTTTTAATCACTTTATACATGAAGTACCTCAAAAGCACAATACTTTTACTTGCTGAAACATGTTGAACTTTCCTGTAGAAAAGTCTTGACATCAGTGAGTGACTCTGTGTTTTATCCTCCACTGGCTTCCTTCCTTTCCACCGTGTCTTATTGCAGCACAGCTTTTCATTACAGTAACAGTTGGCTCCTCCGTTCATAGAAATGTCAGCTTGATTATGCTGATTTATTCAGATGTCAATAAACTCTAAAGTCACATTATATCTGTGACCAAAACCCAGCCGAGCAAAGAAAATCAGCACAGATCTATTGTCCAGAAACAAGCCTCACTGTATAGTTTCCCTGTAGTCTGGACACGTCTCAGTGAGATGATCTCACACATACCTCCATGTAATGATTATCACTGGCCTCACACACACACACACACACACACTCAAATATACACACAGGCAAAATGAGTTCTAGGCGGCCGCTGCTGCGTTACCACTCGCTCAGACGTGTCTATCAGCCTGGCGCAGATGTGTCGCATTTATTAATATGCGTGCTGTCTCTGTTTACCCGTCGAGATGTATCTGATATCACTCGCCTTCGCCATGCACCCCTCACCCACCACCACCACCCTCTCCTCTTCTCTGTGGCACTGCGAGCTGAGAGCCCCATAAAATTTCATTAAAAACAACACGCTCGGCAGAGGCAAATTTATGAGCCCCATTTATTTTAATCACAACTCTTTGGGAAAGGCTTCTCAATGCAATTTGTGTTATTGTGTGCTGAACTGATTGCTGAGTCCCAGGGTCTCCAGTGCTTCTCCTCATGAGAAGGGCATCAAGGTTTTTTTTTTCCCAGCCACAAGAGGGACATTAAGTTGCTCCCATAGTGCAGATAAAAGCACTTTGATGTGTCATTATCAGTAAGAATGCATGGCACATTTAGCTGGGATTGGATGATACATCTTGTGTAATATGGGAAGATTCAGTGGAGCAGGGAAAATATAAATTCATGTGATTATTTCATAAGTGAAATCAGGACCGCGTGCATGCCAGAATGGATGCAAACAATGGGTCATCATCGCTGAAACCTCTAAATGTGCAAGAAATCAGGCTGGCTTCCGCAGATTGAAGTGGGTTGACACTTATTTTTTAGATCAAACCTGAAATCATACTTCACGCACACATTGGTGAATTCTCATGTAGGTGAGTGAATACAAGGCCACAGTGCAACCTGAGCTCAGGATGAACACTTGATTGTCTGAAAAGCGACAATAACCAGCAGCAAATTGAGCCTCTGCTGCCAGCGGTGATAAAGAGATTAATATCTGATTAGAGGATGAGATGTCTAATGTTTAATTTCATAACTGCCAGGATTAGGTTCATTGCTTTCATCTTAATGTTGGTTCCCATGGACCCGCCCTCCACATGGGGAACACATTTCTCCATGAGCCTGCACAGCCCTCTAATGAACAGCAGCTGAGGAGAAAAATGAGCACGGAACAATGTGTTTCAGTCGGAGATTGAGAGAGTCCGTGTATCTTGTACACATGCATGAAAACACACAAGTAAGCACACACACGCATGCACACACACACACACACACACACACAAGGACAGACAATTACCCAATGTAATTTTTAGCACATGCACACTGGAGATTCAATCATGACTGCTCTCATTACAGCAGCAAATCAATCACTGCTGACAGGAAGAAGAAGAGGAAGAAATGGGAACAAAAACATGAAGCTCAGGTGATGTGGAGCAAACAAAAGAAGCGCTTGCTTTTAATGACATATTGTTTTATCTTCCATTCAAGTTTTCATTTATCTGCGGGCAGCAAAATCTAAAATATACACCCGAATCAAGACAGTCTGAGGACATGCAGATCAGAAAAGTCTCAAAATCCCAATAAATAAAACTAGCAGAGTCGGAGTCACTGTCATCACTCACTCTGAACAAGTTTGAAACCCACCTGAGCTGATCCCGTAGGTGCAGTCTGGGGAGAATCTGGGCTCCGCTCTGCCGCTGCCGGCGCGCCGCTGCTGGGTACCGGGAGATGCTGCCGCCGCCACGCTGCCCGCCGGCGCTGAGGTGGATGTCGGGACCCTGCTGCTGGGCCTGTTCTCACATGGGAAACGATGCTGCTGCTGCTGTTGCTGCTGCTGCTGCTGGGGCGTCGTGTGATGCTGCTGGCTGCTGCTGATAGCGACGCTGGTTTGGTGAAGCTGCTGCAGACGCTGCTGGTGGTGATGATGGTGCGGCTGGAAATGATGAGGTTGCTCGGGATGAAAAGTGAAGTGATGCCCGTCGCCAAAGAGGGGCACCTCGACCACGGCAGATCTGTCAAAGCGCGACTTGCCCGCCGAGCGCTTGCTCTGGAAGGTTTTCAGGGTGCTGTACGGACCCCGTTGTTGTCGGCACATCTTCGGGGCGCAGGGCCCTTCATCTGCGGGCTGCATCTCTCCCTCCATCCCTGCCAGGTGTCACGGCGCGGCGGATGGCTCCGGGTCGGTATTGTGGCGTGCTGGTGTGACAGGCAGCTGACGACTGGGGGGGATCAGATCCGTCACTGTCTGGCTCGGTTTCCCTCATACAGACTGTGTGAAGGGTGGGCTAATTTACTGACAAGCCGCCGCTCCAATCCCCAGTCGGGAGCACCGACACTGAGACTCGTCCGGAGGGAAATACAGGCGGGACTTGTGCGCCGCTGCCTGCCTCCTTTGTAGCCACCATCCACACAGAGAACAACGGGGCGCTGTAGCAGCTGCACAATCTGAAAAATGAAAAAAAAGAAAAAAAAGAAAAACGAAATCCGACAAACGGAAAGGCAGAGGCCATTTTGCTGCTGAGCGCAAAGCATCAATGGAGCAACATGAGCGCAAATGAAAGAAAAGGCTGCCCACACCCAGACGCACAGTGCGAGCTTTAAAAGAGCAAATAGCCCAACAAATACTTTGATATTACTTTTTATTTCTCTCTATAAGTATCTGAAAATTTTTTAGGCCTACTGAATAAATAAAATAGAATAAACTGCCTCCTTTTGGCCCTGAATTCATCTCTGAGGGTTTTATTCTCCTGATCCATATTTAGACGTGCACTTTTTAACTAGTTAAAAGGCCATTTTTCTATCTTTAAAGTCAGAAATAATATTTTTTTAGTTTGTATTAATGTTTGAAATCCTGAGTTTAAAGGATGGTGTGGCAGCTGTGTTATAGCCTGCAGGCCTAAAAGTTTGCATCACCACATGGGGGCGCCACATCAATGGGTTATAAACTGGAGATTTAATAGATGGAGGAATGGAAAAGACCTGCTGCTGGTTAGCATAAATGTTTTTTCTCTCTCTCCTTTTCAACAGGCCAGTCAGGCCTGGTGTTTCTGCCTCTGTGTAATATCAAAACACCAGCAAGTGCTCAGTCAATATTGTTTCTAAACACTAAAACTGATCATGGCTGAATGAGCTAATAATGAAAGGCCAACAGAAAGCTTACATGAGAGGTCTGAATAAAGATTTTATAGGCTAATATAATAACCTTTAAATGGTGATTAACATAAGATAGCAAATTAGCAAGATAGACTACTTTTCTTTAAGAGATATAGCCACAGAATAAATCTGTTTACATGCGTTAAGGTGAGCCTTTGTGACAGATACTGAACAGTGACTCTATTGTCCCCCAGAAATGAGAATTTCAAGATAATTATTTAATATCATGTGAATTTATTTGTTTATTTATCAGGGACTATAATCTCTGAATTGCCAACAGGCTAAAGCAGCTAGAGTTAGCTTAGAAGGCTAACTAATTTTTATCTGTGGGCTAGCATGTGCCCAAAAGACGCAACACAAATGCATAAATAAATAAAAGAGGTAAATGCTAAAGTTTAATGCTAAAACATAGTGTGACTGAGGCAGAAGTAAGAAGAGTCAGTAAACTGAGAGTAAAGACAATATCACAGTGATATTTGGTTAGCTAACATTAGCGCTTGGTCATAGCAGACCAAGCTCACCTGTAGCAACAACCTGAGGATTTACGTGTTTTATTACTCATAAATAATTCAAGTTTTCATTTATAAAAGAATGATTGTGTTATTTCTTGTTTGAGAGACTACTGTGCTGGCCTCACTTTAAATGTCATAGGTAGTTTTTGGGTTTTTTTTCCCTCTCTGAGTTTAACATACAGCCTGTACTGCTGTAGCCTGGTTTGCTTCTTTTCCACATGCAGACATTTACACAGAGCTCAGTCTAAAATGTAATTAATATCATTCGGTTTTATTTATTCAGTAGTTTCCATATGCTGCGCTGACATCACCGCGGCCGCACAGCCGTAGCTGGTTAATTAAGATAATTTATGCATGTTATTTGAGCTCATTCAGGGATTTGAATAATTGGCATCATTGCACCGCAGCGACCACCCCGCCCCGTGAACGCGCACGTACGGTTAATGGGGGGTTACGTGCGCGCGTTTTGAGTCCGAGTCACAAAAGCACCAAGTCTCCAGCGAAGTGGGCGCAAAACGTCTGAACCGACAACAACAAATGACCCTCGGAGCAGCTCGATGAAGAGGGAGAGCCGAGAGAAACCCGGA
Source organism: Chaetodon trifascialis (assembly GCF_039877785.1). Taxonomy (NCBI): domain Eukaryota; kingdom Metazoa; phylum Chordata; class Actinopteri; order Chaetodontiformes; family Chaetodontidae; genus Chaetodon; species Chaetodon trifascialis. The sequence goes on from NC_092060.1 coordinate 22,974,719, forward strand.
GAGACTGCCGCACTCTGAGCTACACGCTTGGATGAGAAGTTACATGAGAAGTTGACATTTTAAAAGTGACCCGAAAGAGAAGATTCAATTAAGGATTTTTTCACTTTGCAACTTGGCAAACTTCTGGCTCAAAACGGTGTGCGCGGTGGAAAGATGACGGTGACATAACTTTCCATCTCTGGATCCATTCACTGCGTTTCTCTGTCAGCAAGTAGATCTCAATGAAGAGTCTCTAACCCGGACTGGCACGCTCGGTGTCCGGGAGCTGAAGCCCACAGGACGCAGGGAACCGTGAACCGCAGCGGCTTGCCGGGATGGTGCGCCTGCTGAACTGCCTGCTGCTGGGATATCTGACCTGGAATCTGCGGATATCGGACGCACAGGGGGAGTACTGCCACGGCTGGCTGGACGGTAATGGGAATTATCATGAGGGCTTCCAGTGTCCGGAGGACTTTGACACCATGGACGCCACCGTGTGCTGCGGCTCTTGCTCGCTGCGCTACTGCTGCGCGGCCGCGGACGCACGGCTGGACCAGGGCAGCTGCACCAACGACAGGGAGGTGGACAACACCGAGTTTGCAGCGCGTAAGTCAAAGGGATTAAAACTCGTTCATTTTGAAATTTCTCCTTAAAAATGCTCTCAGGTCTTCGTTAAGTGTTGCATTTCAGCAAAACTTCACATAAAACAGTACAGAGTTGAACCAGGTTGGATAAAAACACCACAAATACGTGATTAAATTGTTAATTTTGTTTAACCTAAAAATAAATAACAAAAAACGCAACAAGATGCACACATTTAGACTAATTTGTGGCTTTTTAGTCTGATTGATTTTTAGGAAAGTTCCACAGAGGTCAGAGGTCAGCTGGACGCCATCAGTAAAGACAGGATGGAGCAGGTTTCAGTGCTTTCCTCGAGGACACTTCAGTTTCCAACGATCAGACCACCTACTGTGATATGAAATTATGACAAATGAATATGCTAAAGATTTGCTGCATCTACTCAAAGCTCAAACAAATGTGTCTTTAAAGGCGTTTGTGGGACTGTTCAACACAACATGCAGGAAAAAGCTACTAATGTGTTGAAAATTACACGTATGATCTGTTTTTACAAAGCTTTTTTATGGCACCTTTTTATATGCAATTAATGTCAGTTGAATTGCTGTTTTTTTTTTTTTTTTAAGGTTTTCATGATTTCCAGCATGAATCAACCAAAGTGTCCAGTTTCCAACACCTGCTTTTGTCTCTGTTCCTGTGGCTTCGTTTGACCTCAACTCACTGCAGATTCCATCAGTGCAAAGAGGAAAACTAGAGAGTTTTTGCTGCCCGTCACTCAACAAATGCTCTTAAAACTAATTCTTCATGGATCTTTGAGCAGAAATTAGGACAAAACTCTCTGGATCACAATGCAGGAATGTTTCCTCACAGCTTTCCCACACAAGCAGGGTTATTGTGCTGCCAAATATAAAACTCATTCACCCTGACAGCTCCTTAATTTGCCAACCAAAGTAATCACAACATTATGAGACAGCAACTCCTTTTCTTTGGCTTCTTTAAACATTGAACAGACTCGAAGTGTTACATTAACCCTCTGTTAGTTGTGAAATCTTTAATAATAAGCCGCTTTAACCCTCAAGGTTTCAGCAGTTTTCTTTAAATTTCCCGAGCTGATAAGCTGTGGAGGTTGAACTGAACGGACTGTGTGCTTGCAATTTCCTAATTTTTTTCCCCCTCAAAATAAATAAACATTGGCTGATTTCCTCCCGAAGTGCAAATGGGCTTAGTGGAGTGTAACGTGAGCTGTTTGTGTTTTCCACCAGGAATGTGTCTGTTAGTCTTTGTTAATAATCCGATGAAGGATTCAGAAGAAATGTTCTGATCAAATGTTCAGTATCAGGATTTTAGCCTCCGTAAACAGCAGGACAACAAGGCAACACTTAACTTAACCCCCATATTTAGGATTCATATAAGCACTATATAAACATTCATTTTATGACAGCCTGTAATGGAGTTAAGAGTTTCTTTAAGTCAATAGTTAAAACACCTCCTGTGGGTACCCATAGGTGGAGGCTGGTGTGTAAACAGTTCATGAATGACAGTTGTATTAATATAAAATCTGTCTTCATAGAGGTTGTAATTGACAAATATTGTAGATCAGTAAACACTTAAAATGCTTTTATATCTGCTTTCAGCTTCATTATAATGTGCTGTTCACCATTTTTTAAATGTTTATAATGTGCTTGTAAATGCTACATACAGGGTTTAAGTAAGGTGTCACAAATAATGTGTTTCAGTTTTTAGATGTTTTAGATTTTCAGCTGTTATTTTTGTGTCTCCAGTGAAATGAAAATGGAAAATCAGAGCTCTAATTGCATCGGCTCCCTTCATGCTGCACATGTTAATAACCTGCAGCTTTCTGCTTCCTCATTATTATCCTAACCTGCCTGCGTTTCCTCTGCCCTCAGAGCCCGTCTACGTGCCCTTCTTAATGGTGGGAAGCATCTTCGTCGCCTTCGTCGTGGTCGGCTCTCTGGTGGCCGTCTACTGCTGCACCTGCCTGCGGCCCAAGCAGCCCACCCAGCAGCCCATTCGCTTCTCCCTCCGCAGCTGCCAGGGCGAAACCATCCCCATGATCCTTACTACCGCTCCCCCGAGCCTCCGCGCCCCGTCGCGACAGTCCAGCACCGCCACCACCAGCTCCAGCTCGGCCGGAGGCGGCAGCTCCATGCGGAGGTTCTCCCTCGGAGGTCAGGGGCAGCAGCACGGCTGCCTGGTGTCTGCCACCGTCTCCTCCTCAGCCTCCACCCCCACGCAGACCCCTCAGACTCTGCCTCCGCCTCCACCTCCCCCCTACACATCCCCACCGGCACCCATGTCAGGAGGCATCCAGCACCCCTCCACCCACACCCAGCTCCAGCTCCACCAGCCCTCCATGCCCTCTCAGAGCACCGGGTTCCTCCTGCCGCAGCAGTACTTCTTCCCCCTGCAGCCCGACGCCTTCACAGCGGCCAAGAGCTTCGCCGACTTTGGACAGAGCTGACAGGGCTCCCAGCGGGGGAAATAGAGGGATTACAATATCTTTAGATGGTGGGATGTGAGCCGGCGAGGACAGACGCACTGCAACACAGCTGGCAGAACTCGTCAAACTCGTACTTTGTTAGAAATAGATGTTGGAAACCAGGGAAATATTGTGTTTTTTGACAATCGCAGGGGCCTCTGAAGGAGGAGGACTTGACACACAAAGGACGTTTAATTTTTGGTGGAAATGTGGACTTTTATAAGATGTTGTACAGGCATTATAGCCAAGCAGGGTTGTCATATTGATTCCCTAATTTACAGCAAATAAAAAGTTGTCCCTCAGTACCTTCTGTGCACCGATAAAGAAAAGTCTGTTAAATGACACTTTTTGACACATGAACAAAAAAAAGCGAGCGCTCTGAAAGAAGCCTCATCATCGCTCAAACTAAAAGGAAACCGGAGCGGCCGGGCCTGCACAGCAGCTCCCTACCTGTCGCTCATTCTTGCGCCAGACTTCACAGCAGGAATGCAGCGCTGAGATCAGTCATTGTCAGTGTTCAATGAGCATGGCATGGCCACAGTGTTAAAAACAACTCGCCCCAGAAATAGAGGTTTAGGTTGCAGCAACAGGTATGGAAAATTCTCAACAAAGGCCTTTCTGTTCTCCGCTTATCTGACTGTGAAATAGACTTGGCAATCAGCGTCTCGTGAAACCTGCAAACGGCTCAGTCTGAGGATGTTTGCTGCCGCGTTCAGGGTTCCCTAAAGCCTGTTATCACTGAGCTGTTATATCACAAAATACAGCTTCCATCATCAGTAATTTGACAGATTCCAGTGTTAACTTTTTCAGGTCTTGTTTAATTTGCAGCTGTCGGTTCAGACTTCAGGTCTCACATTCCACGCTCTGCTTATAAAAGGAAAATGCAAGTTGTGAACAAGTTTTCATGACATTTCCTAAATCTTTTGGATCATTGAAATCTTTAATGTCTTTGCCAGGCCTCAAAAAGTTTCCAGCTTCTTCTTAAGTTATCCATGAAGGCAGGAATCCTGATTATCAGTCCTCACCCTGGAGGCTTTTACTCTGTCCTGTCTCACCAGTTGCATCGAAATTCAAACTTTTTCTGGTCAGAAACTTCTGAAAGGTCTCATAACAAAATCCGTCATATGCTTAAATCACTGTAGTTGAATAAAGTTGTAATATTTGACATTTTCATGACTCAATCCAGGCTTTTGCACCATTCATGTGGGCAGTTTTTCCATGCCATTATTATCTCTATAGTTTTCATTGCTAGTGGCGGAGTCCGCCATTCCTGCCCTGGATTCAAACGTTCCATCTGAGCTCAGAGGAAAGATGCATGTATGTAATCCAGCATGACGAGATGTCACAGCTCAGGTGAGGGTAATATATAAATATTGTGAGAGCAATGCCACAGTTTGTATTATAATAACTAATAACATCAAAACAAGAAAGCAGCCGGTTTACCGTCAGCAGATCCAGTTAAATACTGCAGTAATACTAAGATGGATCAAACACAGACACACCAGCTGCTCTTTGCAATCAGTTTCTTTATGAAAGCAGGTGATTTTCTTTTTGGCTCCACTGTAAAGTTTCTCTAGCGCATTTCTGACAAAGCTGCTCAACAAGTATTCTTGAAGTGATTGCAGCAGCAGGGCCGGAGCTAACGATTAGTTATTGATTCATCTGATGATTATTCTCTCGACTTCTTGTTTGATCTGTAAAATGTTTGAAAATAGTTCCTTAAGCTCAAGGTCTCACAGTCCAAAAACCAAAGATATTTAGCTTAAACTGCTGGTATCCTTGCTTCATGAATCAATTATAGATGATAAAAATAGCTGCCAATAGATTTTTGAGCTATTAATTGTTTTTTGTCTTAAATTTTTAACATTATCTGGTAGATTTATGACACCGCCCCTACAAAGATGGCTCCCTGACTGAGCAGCAGGTCGACAAATCCAGACTCTGCTGGTGTCATTTGTTTGTCCTGCAGGCAGACTGATGCTCCTCTCTGCCTTTTCCTGTTTAGCTCTCACTGCTGCACGAATGTCCTGTTTGTCACCACACACACACACACACACACACACACACACAGAAGATAACAGTGATTACAAACCTGCACACTCACAGACGAAGCAGCAATGATGTTCACATTGTTCCTCATTGATTGTAAAGTTTATTTCAGTAGTCCTTCATGGCAGTAAAAGACAACACTTATAAGTTTGCAGTCCCAACATGCAGAACAATCATTGAACAAAATGACGGAAAAGAAACAAACATCGAAAAGAAAGTTCAAAGGTGCGTTTTTTTTTCTCTTTTGTGAAGTGATCAACACTCGAGGGAGAATCAAAGTAGTACAGTTAACATTTCAGAGAACAGTTTGTGTTATCCATTCATGCAGCCCACGACTTTCACAGACAACAACGTGTGTTTTATGTTTTCTGGAAAAAGAAAGCAACAGTCCAAGCCTTCCACAACAACGACATCCACATTCAGCAGTTTGGCAATTTTTTGACAAGATGACAACCGATTAAGTTTTAACACTGAAGACCAGCAGAGGAAAATAATCAGAAACCCTCACTAAGCTGAGAAACACAGACGAGCTTTCCTGAAAAGCAGAGGTACACTGCATGAAGAACACAAGGTACAAACATGTACACTGAAGAGAAATCATAACCTGAAACCAGAGAATACCAGATATCCACTACTGGAAAGGTACATGGAGTGCTTTGTGCAACATCTCCTGTCGAAGCGAGCCGAGCATCAGAAACTCCCACAGTCGAGGCTGAGAGTTCGACCGCACACACGCGCGCACACACGCGCGCACACACACGCATACACACACACCAACACCCACACTTTCCCAAACGGGCCATGCATCAGCACACAGCAGTACACCATAGCTATACCTGGAGTCGTGCAGACAGACAACTTGAGCAAGCCTCAGTACACACACACTCACTCACTCACACACGCACGCACACACTCACGATAAAAGAAACACACCAGGAGGACTGAGACGCCAGAAAGTCCCAGTCTCACACGGAGGACACAGACATGCAATGCATACACAGACGTTATCCACATTAGAGGTGACACACACACATACAGCACATGCACATGCAGGCAATACACTGACACACACACTCACACACACCATCGGAAATCTGATCTCCCATAGGGAGAAGAAAGCAATCACACGGACATTAAGTAGTCAATTATAAATAAATCAAGCTGTAACAATATTAATATTAATAGTAACAAGACATTTAAGAAAGCTCAGTTTTCTCATTCGATCTATTCTATCCTGCCAGTTGATCAGAGGAAGAAAAAACCAAAAAGTTACAGACAGTTCATTACAAAGCCAGTCAATGCAAAATTCATACATCTCCAATATAAAAATACAAATCCACAAAATAACTATAGAGACAAAGTAGTTTTGATATTGTCGTGGAGTTTTCCTGGCTAATATTTCTCTCCCCCTTAAGCTAATGGCACTTATGTTAGAAGGATAAAATCTCCATTTTAAGGGAAACACTATCACGACTGTTAGCTTCCACAAGACCATCAGAGAGCCTCCTGTTCACCTCTGCAGGAACAAATCTTACTGAATACATGTGCCACAAGGCACTCTGTAGTTTTCACATTGTACGAGTGCAATACTGTGGTGGGGAGACAGTGATTTTGTCGTCAGTGAGCGTGTGTGGAGCACTGGTCTAAGCTAGCTGGCTAAACTACTCTTGGCTATTGTTTTCTTCTATGAGGGAAAAGGTCTACGTAGGCACCGTTGTGATCGTTGAGACAGGAGTGACGTGTGGAATGCAATTATTTGTCAATAGCAATGCTTCTGCTGTAAAAACGGTGGAGACAGGACTACGGCAGGTTGCAGGAGGCAACTTCTTCCAAAAGAGAATAAAAAGGAAAAAAAATAAATAAAGGCAGGCACGATATCTACATACTTTAAAAAGGAAACTAAAAAGAAAGAAAAGTTTTTTCAAAGAAACCAGAGTGAAGGCATGAGCAGATGTAAGGCTTTACACAATAGATGCTGCGTTAAGTGCAAAAAGAAAATTTAAATATTACAAGTGTCTGCTCTGAAGTGGTCCGTTTAGTGCTGGAATACACTCAGGAGTGTGATTACATTTGGTTTAAAGTTTTCCGAATTCACGAGTACTTGGAAGATTGTATATACGACTGCTCTTTGGCAATCTTTGTCAAGTTCAGATCCTCTAAAACCAATCGTCGTCCAGTGTTTTCTATAATAAACAGTGTTCATGAGTTTGATTTCAATCTAATTAAATGACTTTAGATGCTTCTCAAACAAAGTGAGCGAGAACAGTGAAGAACTTCAGACCGCAGACCGCTAAGAAAGCACAGTGCTCATCATGTCTGCTGGACACACAACTACAGCTGATAGTGAACACGTTTTGTTTGTTCCTTGTTTTTTTTTTCCTTCCCTTTTTCAAAGACAACTCGACGTCACTCTCCTCTGTCCATTTCATATCCACGTCCAAACATCCCCTCAGTGCAGGAGGCACGCGCTCGCGCCTCCTATTCTCCCCGTTAAGCTTCAAATTTCGCCATCAGAAGCGGCTGCTGTGGCTCCGGATTGGCCGGCGGCTCACCACTCGTTGGTCCTCTGTTTGGTGGTGTCGTACGCTCTGATGACCTCAGACTGAGACACCACCCCGTTCTCGTCTTGAGAGAAGGCGTAGCCATCTGAAAGAGGATCGAAGCATTTGAAACTCAGGTCATGTAGATCAGTGATAACAAAAATATCTGATGAAAAGACACACATAAAACAACTGAATAAACTGAATAAACAATTAACAAAAAGATAAAAATTAAAGCAATAGTTTAATATCTTGGGAAATGTGCAATTGGCTTTCTTGCGAACAGATGAGAAGATTGAAACCTCAAGCTACAGCCAGCAAACAGTTAGCTTAACTTAGCATAAACAGCTAGCCTAGCTCAGTCCAAACAAACTAAAATCTGCCCACCAGCACCTCTAAAGCCTAATAATTAACACATTATATGTGATTTGTTTGGCTGTTTTCACCTGTTTCCAGTCTTTATGCTAAGCTAAGCTGAGTGGCAGCTAGCTTAACATCCCTTCTCTGAAAGAGCATGACCTGATGATGGTTGAAAAACAGGGAGGGTCATTTAACAACACTTACAAGACACATTTCCATCATCCTCAAAGACTCTTTTAACCATCTGGATGGAAAAAAAGAGGTTCGCTGCTAATACACGATGGTCTCGACTGTAGTTTCATGTTTAACAAAAAAAGTGAATGCACATATTTCCCAAAATGTCACACTATTCCTTTAAAATAAATAATATGATGAAAATGACACTAAAGGGAGTTTAAAAAAAGTAATCACAAAGGTTTTAACTGTAGTATAAAAGCAGCCCTGTGATCTACCACCTAAGCTTTCCTACAGGGTTTCCATTCTGACCTTTGACCCCTGACTCACCTTCAGGTGTCAAATGACTCGGTCAGTACCTGGAGGCCAGCGGGGAAGCTCAAAGGACCCCGCTGAGAGGAGTGCATTGTGGGGGAATAACAGCGCAACATTTCATCATTTCATCGTTATCTCGCTCTACCGAGCTCAACTCAGGACACACAAGGGGAAGTCAACAGCGGAAAGAGGCGAGGAGGGAGGCGTCTATCGGGGAGCTAGAGGGGGCTGGAGTTTTAAACGGGGTGAGGTTTGAACAATGGAGTTTAAAAAAAGGTATCACACAACAATGGTCTCATCCCCACCTATGAGACAAACAAAAAACAAACTGATCAGACAAAGGACACAACAGAACAGAGAAAAATGAACAGAAGACAGAAGACAAACTCATGCTGAGAGGATCACCGCAAAGTTTTTGACACTGGTGACACCTGAGCTCCGCTGCTGATACGGAAGATACACCTTTTAGATGGCGCAGCAGCTCTACTTGAGCAGAAAGCCATGTTTTCTCTGGGGGACGTGGGGGGATTTCACCATCACCTGTGCTGGCCAGTTATTCTAATCCGATCTGAAGTGCACATGTCTGTGATTTTTCAGCCCACACCCCAGTAATTATTACAGCCCCCATTACCTGCTGTTATTCTTGGCAAACTCCCGTCCTCCTGTAATTTAAGTCCAGTCCAGAGAGATACGAGTAAAAGTGTATCTCTATGTTGTTACGCATGCTGCACAGCTGCTTTTACAGTCACTGAATTTCATCTGTCAGTATGTCAACGCGTCACAGCTGAAGAAGGATTTTGTTCCCCTGACAGATCACTTGTTAACACCAGTTTACTGATACGATGAAGGACAAAGTCGACATAACCCCTGACAGAGGAAGATGCCGCAGTTGTAATGTTACTTTACTGTTTGTACAGCCAAACTGATTCAACACTGTTGAACAGTGAGCCCTTTGCTGACGGGGCTGTGTCATAACGCATGGTTCACCATTATATTTGCATCTTAAAAAATCATATCGGGATAATGGAAATGTTCTGACTGTTATGCAGAGCAACAACGGACATGGCTGAAAGTCAAAGTAGCGTTGCTACCAGCTCCACGGTGGAGGAGTTAGTCCTAAAAGCGTGGAGTGGAAGCAGTTTGGTTGCAAAAGATCAGATGTACAACAGACCACAGTCTGTAATATGGAAGAAGTGAAAGAAGACTGTAGCAACAAAACTATTATTATTATTTGGGGGCCAAATGGGCCATTTCCTGTAATGTGCCTTTGGCTAAAATGACTTTTATTATAAGAAGGGGAAATATTTTATTACCAACCTCCAACTGTCCCATTATTGCTGTCTGAATGGGGCCTGAGATACGTTAGTGTTTTATATTGTCTTATCTTAAACAAATATATCATATCACATATCTAAAAAATAATATACAATGGAAAAATAACAAAACTGATTAAAATCAGGAAAAATGTAATAACTTCACTGCCGACTTTCAGCACTTTGCAGATTTTTATACTTTTCAGAGTATTAAAAAAAGGAGTGAGATTCATATTCATGTCTCCAACTCGCTATGAAAATACAGCTCATATGAGCAGTTTGCTGGTTCAGACACGGGGACAGTGTAAGGCTGTTTGCAGACATGATTACTGAGGTGTGTTTCGTGCCTTTGGTCACTGCAGAGTTTTTATGAAGACAAGTGGGATGAGCAGAGTGTTACTGCCTCCCTTCACTAACAAAGGGTGAGATCCTACGGAGGTTTTAGAGACAGAAATGTGTCAGAGGAGGAATAATGACCCCCGCCTGCTCTCCTGATGAGGGAACACATTGGAAGCAGAAAAATCCAACATGGACAAACTGAAGTTTTTGGGGTAAGAGACCTAATGTGTCCACCCTGAGGCACTGTTAGTAAAAAAGGAGGCAAGAGAGAAAGAATAACTGTGGGACTTACGGAGCAGGTTCTGCTGCATGGAGTCAGACCGGTACAAACTGACCGTGCTCTTCTTGAACACGTTCTTCAGGAGCTGGGCCCTCTCCGTCAAGCTACACACACACAGAAACAGAAACAGGCAGTGTGTTAGCAGCACGCTGAGCACCACAGGAAGATTTAATGACCCATACATCAAGCCCGAGTCCAAGCACCTCCAGAGTGGATGGACCTGCCAGCTGCTCTACCTGCTGGTACAAACACCATGTAGGGAGACAAAACTCTGGAGACGCACGGGAGGAACAAAGTGTGAGTGTGTCAAATATTCAGGCATTCATGTAAAACCAGCCAGTGTGTGTACATGAGCCCTCTATGAGCGTCTGGATGTGCACACATGGGTTCTCCTATGTGTGTATTCTGAATGTATGCAAAATCGGCCATTTATCTGTGTGTGTGTATCTCTGCATTTTCTGCATGTTTGTTTCTGTACGGACAAGTGTGTGTGTGTGTGTGTGTGTGTGTGTGTGTGTGTGTGTGTGTGTGTGTGTGTGTGTGTGTGTGCGTGCGTGTGTGTGTGCGTGTCTGCAGCCTGCTGGGTCCGGGACAGTGGCCAGGCCGGGGGATCACTTTCAGCCAGCAGGAGATCTCACACTGATCTGCTCCATGTTGATGAGTGCTGCAGGCCTCAGACTCCAGAGAGCAGAGCAGAGCCGGTCCGACTGATTTTCTTGGAATATATGGCTTTAATATAGGTGCACTGCTGCTTTAAAATGAGACGTTCAGTGTCAGGGAGGGAAAAAAAGAGAGATGTCGACTCTTATGACATGATTACTGACATTACAGTCAAACTCCTGCAATTTAGCAGCAATTTTAAGATTTCTTTCTTCCACACAGGAACAGTGTTGGCAGTGCACTCAGGAGTATTTGTGAGGTTTCGAGGGATTTGGGAGGTTATAGATGATTCTTCCTCCATGTTGATCTTGACAATTTGGAAAAAATGCTCTCTGTTTTGTGAACCAAAAGAACATTGGCCAAGGTGTTGGTCATGTTGGGCTTTATGATGTTATAGACAGTATAGATTTTGTTATATGTAAAATGTGAATCTAAAACCATGGAACAAAGACTCGAGGAGTGAAGTGTAACTGTACCTCTTCCCATGAACCACTGCTCCTGGGTCTTTGGACAAAGCCTCGAGCTCCTGCACCTCATCCACCAGAGTCTTGAAACACACCCTCTTCACCCTGTAAGTTGTACAACATTTTAAAAACCATGTGACAGACTGACATCAAAATACTCCACTGGCTGATTCACACTGCTTTGAGGACATCGGGAAATAAAACCTCTAGCTTTGCAGATTAGTCCTGAAACGTTGAATCTGCTGTGGGCTGATGTCAATCGCAACCAGGGCAGAAACATTTCCAATGGAATATTCACAGAATGGAAAAGCTCGACTTCCTCGGAAGTCCGTACAAAAATGCGGAGCAGGAATTTCTTCAGGAGATACAAGAGATTCCTGAGGAATTTCCTGTACCGGAGTGATGATGAGCGAGGAGACTCACACTTTGTAGGCCACGTCAAAGACCAGCGAAGTGACTGGGATGAAGACCAGACCCATCCAGAAGACCCCCGAACTGAACATCATGTCCGCCTGTCACACACACACACACACACACACACACACACACACACACACACACACACACACACACACACACACACACACACACACACACACACACACATATACACTTACTACTCCAGTCACTGTAGACAATGCAGAGTTCAACAGCTGATCAGATAAAGAGAAGAGCTCTTTAAAAGAGGAAACGCCTGATGAAGAACAGCCATTATCATCCTCTGAAGTGCCACATAATAGAAAACATACAAGACAAAAGCTGCCCAAAACAAACAGTGATATTGTGGAAATAAAGAGGAGATGGGTCCAAATAACTCCCTCAGAGTTGGTTAATCCCCCGTGACTAAATGATACCAGGTCTTTGTTTGGATCTCCTCCACCTCTCAGGCCTTCAGGGCGGAGGAAGTACCTGTGAAGTATTTAGACAGCGGTATCTCTTTCACAGGAAAACAGCTCAGCTGTTTGCTGTGTTGAGAGCTCTTGTCAATACATCACAGGAGACACAGGACTGTGATCTGAGGGGCTTTTAATGATGCATTGAATGCAACACTCAGTGTAAGAGGCTGTCGATGAGTCGGCAGGTGTGTCGAGAATAACCACAGAGAACAACACAAACTCATAGTATCCAAGAACAATTGGTCAGTTAGCCAAGTCTTTGTCAGTGGCTTTAGATGAGCAGCAGAAAGCGAAAAAAGTTTACTGGAGAAACTCATTTTAAATCACATAACTGTAAAATGTGAAAATAAACTAAATATTTATATTACTGTAGACATTTTAGATTTGAAGTGTTGGTCAGAAAATAACTAGCACTTCGACTACATCACTGAAACATCTGTGTCAGTCCACCACTTTGGTCCAGACTGAAAAATCACAGCTACTGTATTTGATGGATTCAGATGAAATTTTGTACATTCGTGTGTCCCAAAGAATGAATTCCAATAATTTTGGTGATCGATCCCTTAATTTTTCATCTGGTGCCACCATCAGGGCAAATTTTCAGCTCGCCCAATACTTCAGTTTATTAACAAATGCCTGCAAAATTACTGACGTTCCCATCAGCATCAGCAGTACTGTGTCTCAGTGCCACGTTGACAGGAAGTTCACAGACTGAGATGACTTTCTCTGCTGTCACATACTTGTCTGAGTTATGCCTGACATCCTCTGAATTATAAAAAATGAGCCGAAGCTTTATTTTTAATGCAGTATTTAAGCAGTGTTCACACTGAGTTCATGAGCAAAATCAATCTACAAATGAGACAGCAGAGATCCTCACTGAGCGTGATTTATCCTGCTCAAAGAAAAACACATTTGGATTTGATCCCATTCAGATCCAAAACAAGTCAGGAGTTTGAAGAATCAGCTTCTTCTCTGCACTCAGTCATTCGTAGGAAAAATACGATGTTAGCTGCAGACTCGCCTGTGATGATTTAAATTAAAAATCACAAAGCGGTGGCCAGAGCAGAGGGGAGACAGTGGATCATCTTGGTGGGGGTGAAACCTTTCAGCTTTCTGTGTGAGGACGATGTTTGCTTTGGCCCAACGCACTGAAACTATCTGTCATTACGTGTCGAAGTGCAAAACCCGTGCTCCTTGCATTGTAATGTGCCACTTGTTTAAACTGCTGGGGCCCCTCAACAGTGTTCTTCCTGTAACGTGACACAGGCAGGGCCCTTAGGATGCAACACACACACGTGCACACACACACGCGCGCACGGACACACAGATCAGTGTCAAAACTATCAAAGCGTTCAGGTTTGCTCAAATTAGCTAATCTGTTCGCCATTACCTGCAAATTGACTTTGATGTCTGACAAAACACTGGGGGAAGAGGAAATCCCAAATGACAGGAAATCAAAAATAGCTTTTTCCTACAGTTTGAGTTGGGATGCGTATGAATAGAGCTTTTCTGTGTCGCCCGGAGGCTGAAAATGTCTGAGATGAGGGAAAATTGCAGCGAAGCACGGGATATTTTCATGTCAGTTCTTGAAGTTCTGCAGCCCGGGTGGAAACATTTACTGTTTCTTTTTTTTGTTGCAAGTCAGTTTAATTATTTTCGTTTTCATCCAATGCATCATGCATTTTAATGGGGACGTTTTAGCTGTCTTGAGAGTCTTTTGAAAATAAACCAGGACCCAGCATATTAAATCAAAGTCGAGAAAGCTTGAAAAATAAACCATTTCAGTCTTTCACAAGTTCAATCTTTGAACAATATTTACGTGTCTCCACACATAACTCAGCCAAAAATAATGTCTATAAAGGACCAATACATCATGTCTCAAGTTTATCATAAAATTCAATAATACTGGTGATATTAGGTAAAATAACCCATAATAATATTAAGTACAACTGTGAAACTACAGAAACTATGACAGGAACAAATTAAAACTAGTCTTAAATTAACTGCATCAATTCACTATTAGTTTCACAATCCAAACAAATCACACCAGTTACAATCAACAAATGTTTGTCTTCAGGCATCTGGACGGCCTCTCTGACCACGAACAGGCCGGCGGCGTTGGTGGACGTCCGCAATGTCTCATACCAGCGGACCCCTGGGAGCTGGACGGGGTGAGAGAGGTCCGAGGAGTGGGGCTGTATTTTTAGGACAAACTAATAAACTTGTCTGGCTGGACAGACAGTAGTGTCCGCTAGCATGGAGGGGTGTGTTTTGACAGGCCGACGACCCCCATCATGGCCACACACACACACACACACACACACACACACACACACACACACACACACACACACACACACACACACACACACACACACACACAGACAGACGACTAGACAGACAGAAACATGCACGCACACACAAAATGCCAAGTATCTTGTGTTGGATGTATGTTTTTTGGTATTTCTACATGGTAAACAGCAAAAATGGGGATGGGGATGTGATGTGAGATGGTCAAGATGTGGGAGAGGTGGGTTCTTTTGTTGACACGTCCTCTCTCCCACATTTCCTGTCTGTTTCTACAGTCAACAAATTAAGCTAAAGCAATGCCAAAACAAATACTGTAAAAACAAAAAGCGTTGTGCGGAGAAGTACCCATGAGCAAGGCAGGTAACTCCCAGCTGCTCCAGGGAAGCTGCTCAACAGCTTCAGGGTACAGGATCTGTGAGTTTGGCAAAGGGCTTCAGTATTCACATTGATAATCTCTGCTCTGTTCAAGTAAAACTACAGAACATCAAGATACAACTTCATTGAAAGATATAAATCTTTAAACTTCAGGAAAGTATGTGGAAGAATATTAAAAAAAAAAGAAAAAAAAAAAAAGATCAAGAGTTTTATGCATCCTTTTCCAGGAAGACTTGATCAGGGCAATCTGGCACCTGGCTGATAAGACAGCCAGTAGCATTATGTTAATGCCTGCCATTGCAATGGAAAATGTAAATTGAGGTAATCCACTACTTCACTATTCACCCCACAGGTCTGCAGTGTGCTCTGGATTCAGCAAATGAGACGAAGAAAAAGCAACTTCATAACACTCTGCCAGCTGTACGACATCCCAGAGATGCTAATATTCAAACACCAGCTTCCTGAATGCACAGAGCTGCTTTGTACAACCAGTTCTTATTAGGTAGACTGAGAGGAGAAGATTTAGACTAAGCTGAACCCTGTCTCAGACTTTACTCTGCATCCATCCATGTTGACTCTCCAGCTGGCTGAATTCAGCTGTCTCAACCAGACAACACTGTGCATGCTCGCTTCACGGATGGGAGGGAAATCGAAGATGAAACTGTGTTTTTGGCCAAACGGGGCTCCAATGCTCAACAGATGTTCTTATGAATACAAAGTTAAAAGCTTCTTATGGACAGGTAGCAAGCACAGCACAGTACAGAGGAACCAGATGAGTGAGGATGACAGAAAAGATCATGCTCTGTCTGTCAGAGCACGAAAAGTAAAAATGAACCAGAAAGCAAATAAAAAGAGCAAAAAGTACAGCTTTGCTTGGACGAGGCAAATCCACAAATTCCCCAAATGTCATCAACAAATCAGCCAATAAGCACCCCAAAAGAGGGCAATGTGGAATACAAACAGACTCTCTCAGTTGGGTCCTTCGTGCACTCTGTGCTCTCTGTGTGTCGCCTAACAAAGACAGCAAGACACCAACTAGGAAAACAGAGGAAAAAAAACCTTCTTACATAAACACTTGTAACTCAGCAGTCTCACAGCCACGAATACACACACGTGATTTACCGTGTGTGCAGCAGATTAGAACAGTTCTCCTCACTAATACTGTACACCGTGGTCAGTTATTACACTAGCCACATGTTGAGGTGCTTATCAATCATTATCCGAGGGAGGACTAACAGGTCTGTGAACAAGAGTTTAATTAAACCTCCCAACGACGTGCTCAAGACAACAAAAAGATTCCACAAGTAGCACTGAGGGATTAAGTCAACAGCAGTGATGAACAGCGGTCAATAATTCTCGCACTGGGTCTTTCGAAAGTTTATTTATTTTTTTTATTAAAGCTACATTTCTGCTTTATTGATAGTGACAGCTGATGAGAGACAGGAAAGGCAGGGGATGACGTGCAGCGAAGGACCCAGCATGGAGCTGAGGCCGGGCCACTGTGGTAAGGACTCAGGCTTCATACGTGTGAGCTACAACAAAATCAGGAACATTTTCTATCCCTATGAAAAGACAGGTGTTGTGAGTTTGTTGCAGTCTGAACCAAGTCTCAAAATACAGATTACTAACAGACCTCAGTGATCACACAGGAGCTCAAACAAACAAAAAAAAGACATGTAAAAATGTGTGTATTCTGAACAGCAGCCCAGAGTTCAGAGCCAATGCTACCATTAATCACATTTTTATGTTGCTTTGTCTGAATACTGATGTGAGTCTGTTTCATGAAGCAAAAGGAACAAAAAGTTCACAACACACAATCCCATTATTTAGCACTTTGATCTGAAAGGCTGCATTCAGAGGAAGGCATCTATCACTAGCAGGGATTTTGTATTTGGGGAAATTTGGCAGCAAATTCTCAAATCCTGCATGCTGGGAGCAGATCAATCAACCTGTCCTTTCAGGTACACTGCAAACGATAATGACCAAACTCCACTGAAAGCTAAAGTTGTCTTGGTGTTCACTTTGATGGATTACTGGTCTGAAGCAAGTTTCAAGTTTCTCTTTAAGATGGTTTCCAAACTGGTAACTGCCAGGACACACACACACACACACCAATAACATAAGTATGGTGTATTTTGAAAAAGAGTCAATAATGGACTAAAATAAAACAAACTCTGCCGTGATCCTTTCTGGAGTGAAATACCAGAGCAGTAAAAGAATATGTGACATGGGCTTTTTAAAATAATGGCTTCAGGAGAACTACAGAAGATAAGAACCATATAATTTTACAATTTAGCTTGATGAAAAGCCAAAATAGTATCAAATTTATCATTAATAATTCACTTCTATCAATACTGACTCCAAAACCAAAATAAAATATTCAAAAGCCCTTCCTTTGCCCTTCAACATAAACCACTCTCTCAAAGTTCCTGTAACAGAAACTAATAATTTGATCTGTTTATCTAGAAATTGTTGTCATTCCTGCTCTTAATCTCATCGATATCTCAGACTGGCACAGAGAAGCTGGAGCTTATTCCTGGCTCAACAAACTTCTCGGTAAAAATGATTCCTTTCTGAGAAAATGCCTCTTATCACTGAGCAGATACTGTGGAGGAATCTGATGCCGAGTGTAAAATCCATGTGAGGATGACAAGTACTTGAGTCTGGGTGAGAGCTGCTCCGCCGCAGCTTGCAGCAGGAAAGGGAAAATAGCAAAGGTGTGTTTGAGAAGCGCAAAGAGAGAAGGGATAAACTGTCCTGGAAACAGCTGTGTTGATAGCAGAGGCACGTCAGCAGACAGCAGGTCAGTGTGACAGAGCCGACACGAGACATCTCCTGAGGTGAAGCTAAGCCGCTTAGTGAGGGAGATTACACTGCATGAGCAGAATAATCTGACGTTTTCTTTTGATATCTGTGTCAGACTTTTACGAGGTGCAAATGGGATGAGCCAGTTTGGGCTTCTGTGCTTCTGAAACGCACTGTTTTTTTTTTTTTTCTTTGCACGTTTCATGGATGGATCCTGCACCTGTCTTCTTGTCAATCGTCCAGCGAATATTTAGCCTGACGTTGATGAATGCGTTCACATGAAGCTGAGCGCTGCTTAGTGTCTCTTGTTAAAGGCGGCGAGCGGGGAGGCGAGCGAGAGCAGAAACAGGAGGAGACGGGAGCTCTGGAGTCTGTTATGTTGTTGGCCCTCGGGCAGTTTTTCGACTGGCAGAGTGGGGGGAAGATGAACAAAAAGAGAACAAAGAGGGGAAAAAGCTGATGCAACAAGTTAAAGGGAAGGAGTAGAAGAAAATAGAGTGAAGGACAGAGAGTATGAAAATATTTGAAGACTGAAGTACGAATGGAGGAGGCCGTGGTGATGTATGTGTGGCTGCATCAGGGTTGAGAATAATCCTCCTCTTCAGAGGTCTTGAAAGGGGAGATTGTGTCTCTTGATGCCTTCTCGGGTTTCAGAGAGATGTGTCCCTGTTTGATGATGTACTGGCATCCCTGAGTTGGGGCAGGGGCATAGGGTTACCAACTACCCACAGGACCCCATTACTGTCTTCAGTCAAGTGCTGCAGGGCGTGGATGAAAGCAGCAGGGTTCACGGCCAGGGATAGAGTGAAGCTTACACAGCCATCACCTGTGTGTGTGTGTGTGTGTGTGTGTGTGTGTGTGTGTGTGTGTGTGTGTGTGTGTGTGCGTGTGAGAGAGCGATCAAGAGCAAAACAGTCAGCATTTCTGTGCATGAGTAGTTCTTTAGTTGTGTGATCCATTGCATCATTCACATACAAGTGCCCAGGCATCAGGGACTTAAGAGGCTAAAAATACTGTGAAGGTCCAGTGTGTTGGATTTAGAGGGATATAATTAGCAGAAACTGAATATAATATTAATTAGTATGGAGCCTTGAGCCTGTTAACCAGCTGCTAACTAGCCTTGCATTTAACAGACAGATGTGAGAGTGGTATCAATTTTGAAATCTGACTGTCAAACAGTGGGCGAATCAGCAAATTTCTCACAATGTCAAACTTTAGCTTAAATCATCATATAATGAGCAAAGGATTCCTTCTTCAGTCTATAACAAAGAGTTTTCTGTTTAGGGCGATCATTAAATCTGCCTTGTTTCTATAGACAATGATAAAGCAGCTCAACGTAACTGTGCACACAGATATCTTTTACTTTAAGTTCAATTCTGCTTTGCATACATAAGCCTCTACACTGTAGGTGTTTACCATGAGACAATATGTACGTTGTTCATTAAAGTTTATAGTTATATATATCTGCCATTTGTTGTTTTCAACCTAATATCACCTCTGTTTGCCAAAACCGGTGCAAACGTATAAACTCCTAACAATGGCTGAATAGCCCTTTAATGATACGTGTTGCAATTTAAACATTCACTGACTTCCCAAATGCCAGAAGCATTGTCTCAAACAGGAAACACAAGAACTGAGTCCCAGATAAATAGATATTTTCTTCGACTGCGTGCTCAGGGGTGCAAGCCCTTTTCATTGACTGGCTTCCAACTGTGTTCTTGTTTTCTAATGAAAAGACGCCTTATTCTCTTCCACAGAATGCAATGGGTCACCGGTGGTTAATAGGCTCCCATCGACCACCTGTGGTGACCTGAGAGACAGTAGTCACATTCACATGTAAAAATAATTTAAAAAGCTAAACCAGCTAAAATCAGGGGCCTGTTTTTTATCTTGACATTAAATGAACCTTAAAGGGTATTTTGAACTCAAATTCTGATCCCAGTGATTGTAAGGTAGTTTTTTAAGTCTGCGTGAATACCAAATATACACCTCAGCTCTCTTTGCTTGGCTTTCAGACTGCCTCACTGTTTCAATGTCACCTGTGGATACTCAGAGCCCAGGGAGGGCAGAGTAACACAAACACTGGGCTAATTGGCCCAATTAAGTCATTACGCAACACAAGCCAGAGGTCTGACAGCTTACACCCCTCTGGCTCCCCTTACAAAGACCTGTGTCAAGTTCAACTCTGAAAATTCCCACCAGCATCTGTCTGGAGCAGAAAATGAATTATGTGGCACTTCAGCTCTGTCAGTGATAGACGATTAGATCAGCTGTTTCTTTTATACCAGAGGAAGTCGTTGCTGTGAGACAGAGAGTGTGTGTGTGTGTGAGTGTGTTGATGTGTATGAGCACATGCTTGCATGCGTGGGTTTACCTCTCCTGACATGTCGGGAGCCAGAGGGATGAGGGGCCACAGGGAGGAGTAGATAATGAAAAACACCACCCACAGGCCGATGCTTCCCCAGATGGCGATGTGACTGAACTGTAAGTGCAGAGGACAGTGAGGTGACAGAACTTGTTTAGGCTCGTCATTTAATGTAACTACATTTGGACCAACCAATTTCACATCGAGTGGCTTCAAGTAACTTGAAGGAGTTACCACACGGCAAAGGTACATGCAATTTCACTGGGTTTTTAGTTATAGAGCTCAGGAGGAACAACCCATAAAGAGATTTGGAGATAAGAAGAGGATATAAAATATGTCATAAGTATCGGAGGTCACATAAAACTGAGGAGCTGGAAAGAGATAACAGAAGACTCAGCGAGAGAGGAGAGAGCCATCAACTAACCATGGTCCAGGATGAGGTCTCAAGGCCGGCTTTAAGACAAACAGTGATGACCACAAACTGTGGAGACAAAAAACATGCAGGCATGAAACCAAGACTGCCCCCCGTCTGTCCTACAATCGGTCATGGGAAGTGCATCACGCAATTTTGATTAAGTTCGTATTTTTGTTTTACGTACTGTACAGTATAAAACTGGAAAAGATCAGCAGACAAAATGAAAGGCAGAAGGAAGTACAGCTGATGTGTATTCACAGAAATTGGATAATGCTTGGCTCAGACACCTGAACCGTTAAACACAGCAGAAACACTGACTGTCAGGAAGATCGGTGCACTCACTGTGTAAACCATGTTGCCTAAGAGGAGATAGTCTGGAGTTCTTCCGCTGCCAAAAACTGTATCTGTGAAGGGAATCATCAACAGAAGCTTTTAGGGCCAAAGCTGTCTCTTTCCAGCTCTCGGGTTTCATACAGAGTTCCAATAGACGATCCAAAGAGTAAACAACCAGACAGCACATTGGATATTACTTTAATATAATTCTCAGTGTGAACTTTAAAAAATGCTCTGTTCAGACATGAAGGCGAACGTGGGAACTTGAAGTGAAAACCAGAGTGAAATGCTACTTCCATTACTGCCCTTTGTGAGAGGCTGGAATGTTAATTCTGTCTTTCGCAACAATTAGGAAAGAGTGTTTCTATGAAAAGCCATCGGTGGTAGTGAACAGCAGAACATTAATCATAGTCAGAAATCAACATTCTGGCTAATTCACAGCTGAAACAGAAAGAACAGGGCTGGTTGTTTTTTTTGGATAAAATGCTTATTTGTTCTACTATTAAATCGCAATCCATCCCACCGAGAAAAGTTTTCCTAAAACAGAAGTTAGAAGAACTTCCTAAATTAATAAAATAGAAATTAATTCAAATCAGACACACATATTGCTCCAAACTGCCCACGTGGATTTGGGCTGCAGCTGAGGCTAAAATATCAGCAGCGTGCAACTGCCAGCGAAGAAAGAAAGACAGCGAAGCTCCCTTTCCCTTTACTTCCGGCTAGTCACATGTCTTGTGTGCGCTGAGGCTTTGCTGACAGCCTGTCAGTCAGAGTGAAGGGGCTTGGCGCCTTTGTTTGGAGAGCAGGCCCAAGCTTGTGTGGTCCTCTGCTCGAACCAGCCAAGACTTGCCGGCTCAAAGATCCCTATTCTCTCCGCACACACACAGAAACCCTGCATCTTAATGTGCACAAACATGCACAATTGACCTACAGATAATAAAGTTACTGTGAATTAAATTTAACTGCGCACACAAAAAGACCGACAGTTGTCTTTCTGGGGGGAAATGTTTCATCGTCTGCACTGAACTGTCAACTGGAAAGTTTGTATCTAAGTGCTGTGTTTCTAAAAAATGAAGTAAGGGCGAATAATTGCGTGCAAAAGCATTTCAGCAGGTCACTGTGTGCACACATGAAGTGCTGCAAATATGAACACACGCTTGTTAGTGTGTGTCTCTCTTGGCAGAGCACACACATGTTTGCAATTCATGATTCGGATGGTTGAAGAGAAACCTAATGAAGACAAAGTATGTGTGTTTGACTGTCCTCCCTCTTCATCCACCGAGTCCACCGAGAGCTGCGGTGGAGTCTCTGGGAGCTACTTACCATGCTGGAAGGCTTTAAGGGGGAACCAGAAGAGGATGACGGAGTGGAAGAGGCCGTTCAGACAATGGGCCCAGAAGACCTGCAAAATAGAGGGGAGAAGGATGGAGGGGAAGGAGGCAGAGGGGAGGAGAGGGGTTGGGGGTTGGAGGCGGCAGGAGATTCCAAGTAGAGAGAGAGACGGGGGGAGAAAAAAAAGCATGAGAAAAGGGTGTGGGGAGCTCCAGCCTTCCAAGTGACCCCTGACCTGGGCCCTTTGTGCCAGCCCAGCACTAGGCTAAGTGGCGGTTTTGTCGGGGCCTCCTCGCTGAATGGCCACCCCGCTGACAGACACGTTGTATATCCTCTGTGTGTGTTAGGGGGAGAGAGGCTGCTGGGTGTGCGTGCCAGCAGTGAAAGGCAAGAGGACAATGTCGGCGTGCAGGTTTCAACTACTTTTTTTTTTTAAGATTACACCATATTTAACAGAGTCAAATAAAATAGTGGCGAACATAAGAAACTGCAAAATACACGTCCACTCCTTAAGGAAAAGAACATTTTACAACATTAATATATGTGCTGCCAGTGTGAGGGTTTCCTCTTATTATATTTCATTAGGTTTCAGCCCTTTCATGTGAGAATTTAACTGGTGTAGATATAAATGACAGGAGGGTTAAAACAAGCAGAAATCAGTCCAGAAACACACACAGGCAGACTGACAGGCCTGACAGAGATTAAACTGTTTTCATGGTAATTATTAAGGGCCTGGAAAATGGTGGTGTGGACCGCAGTCTGCGTGTGTGTCTGTGTATGCAAGCACGCAGACTTTGGATGAGTCGTTTAAATCAATACTCCCACTCCAAAACCACCTTGTTTCAAATTTACATTATGCAACGCCGGAGCCAAACAAAACACTAATGGGCGATGTAGCATGAAACAGCCGTGAAATCTATTCTGCCAAAAAACGCTCCACATTCGTGCCCCCTTTTCCTCCTCTGTGCTGACCCAGACGCTGGTGTTAATTCTGAGAGCAGAAAATTCGTCAAACCCAAAGAGCAAACAGCTGACGGAGGAAGAACAAAAATGGGGGGAAAAAACAAAACACATTTTAATCTCTGGCCTCTTTTTAATCATCGGCTCTTGGCAGACGACAAGTTATAGGCTCGTTTTCTTAAAAACACCCATTTAAACAACTTCAGCAAACCTGTCAGTGAAACATAAAACATGACTCGAGACAAAGTGGACACCCTGAAAAGTGAAAACTTCTTGGGATTCCCACAGGTTGGGGTCACTTCAGAATAACTATGAGCACAATTTTACATCAAAGGGTCATTCTGAAAATGGAAAATAAGGAAAAGTTGTAGAGAGTGAAGCAGGAAATGAAGGGAGACGTCTTCAGCCTTTAAGATACCTTCGCCTCGGCAGCACGACCTTCTCACCTTTTCTATCAGCTTGACAAAGTCCCACAGCAGTCACCCCCACACACCCAGGATTACCTCACCCTCCCACTGTGTACACAAAACCCAATACACTGAGCGAGGGGTGGCCTCAAACCAGCCCCCGCTCCTCTATCTGTCTGGCCAAATGTGGACCAAATCATCACTAATGTTACAATCACATGTTTATGCCGATTAGCCTCCCACTGACAGGCTCAGCTCTCTATCAGCCTCCTCCTCAACTATCCCATTCCCAAACACTGTGGGGGTGCAAACAAGCGCCAGTTTCCCCTCCACAATAATTAATGCTAATGAAATCAATAAATGCTCATAATCATTTGTCACAGTGGGATCCTCCCTTTCACCCCTGCAGCCACCCTGCTCTCTTTCTTTCCCTTGTATCCCAGCAAGTTGCTAAGAATCCCCTTTGAATGAATGGCCGGTCTGTCCTGTAAAGATTCTGCCCTTTGTGGAACTCCTAATTGCCAAAAAAAAAAGAAAAAAAAAAGCATGAATGCCAGTAATTAATATTGAGCCAAATATTTCCAGAGCTGCCCACTCCTTCCTGTTTCTTTCTGAACCGGTGAGGTAAAAAAAGGAAAGGGGGGTAAGAAACAGAGGAGTATAAAGTGCTGTATAAGAGGTGATAGCTGCTGGTAAGCTGCTTTAATTACTGCAGCCACATGAAGGGGAGCGCGGTTTATTAGAGTGACTCAAGTCGCAGGAACGCGTAATTAAAAGTGAACAGGCGACACATTTGAAGCCACGCCTCGTGTTTCTAACACCTCCCTTCTCTCACCTCAACACAAACAGCTTTAATTCACAAAGACAGTATCTGTTGTGTACAAAAGAGCCAGGCGTGCAAAAAGACAGGCTTCGAGGGGCCAAATTCCTGCTGGATTTTCTCGCCTCGCCTCGGGCCAGCTGCAAGGAAAATATCTCGGGAAAAGAGTGGACAAGCCAGCAAAAACAACCTGCTGACCTGGCCGAGTCATCATTTATGGGTCTTGGAAAATGTGGCCCAAACAAAATTGAGGTTCATTTGCTTCTAACTATCAGACGCATACTTTTGTGACCCTTTTTTGGCACGGAGCAGTTAATGAAGTCTACAAAAACGTCCGTGGAAGAAAGATCCACCCCACAACAGAATTCAAGCACAACTCTGGACGATTAAGTCAGCAGATGTGAGGACATATATCTCTCTGATCTACTCTATAATTAGTGCAATTAAGACAATGTTTGGTGCTGTCAACACTACTACGAGCTACATTTATCTACAGACAACATATAGCACTTATTTTTTGTATAGCGTGTTTGTTTTGACAACCAATGACTTCTATTTCTTCAGCTTTATTTAATTAACAATCTAGGTCATAACAACTCATGGATTTACTTACATTAACTCACCTAGCGGCCTAGAGTGTGTTCATTAATCATGTGTGAGTTCACAATGTCAAATGTTTTTTTTTAATCATTGGAATAATTGCTTTGGGACAGACTTCACATAGTATATAAAACAGGTGAGACATCAGCAGAGCTGCACTAACGACTGATTTTATTATCGATTAATCTGTCAATTTACTTCATCTTCAAAATGTCAAAAATTGTGAAAAAAGACTCTTATAATTTCATCCAGCCCACAATAATGTATTCAAGGTGCTTGTTTTATTCGAACAACAGCTGAAAACTGTTAGCTGTCATATACGTTGCAGCGCTTGACATTTGGGTCAGAAAAATGGGATTCCAGTGAATTTTGTTCTGGAAGAATTTGGAGGATTTAACTTTAATAGGCTACATTTAAATGGTCTAGCTGTCTCCTCATGACTAATAAACCTTCCTGTATGCTTTCAGTAGTCCTTGCTTAGTAAAACTGCACATGGAAACTGTTGTTATTTCAACCTGGGTGTGGTCCTGGGTGGATTAAACTCAATCTGACAGCCTTGCTCTGAGAACAAACAAGTCCCTCACTTAAACAAATTGCATAATTTTCCGCAACAAATGCTGTCACACAATGACAGCACACTCTCTATCCCCTCCTTCCCCCGATTCTTTCTGCTGCATCCCTCAGCCCAGCTGACCTTCCCTGCCCCTGACCGCCATGGCCAATCAGTCTTTAATCCACCTCCATGCGGTGCTAACCAGGTCACCACGCCTGTGAAGAGGGTCCACGGCTCTGGCTCAGCATGGAGAAAGGAGAAGACATCTTTATTACCAGTGGGGGAAAGCTAACGGACAGCCCATGCAGACAGAATAGGTCAAGCAAGGCCAAACCGGGATACGACTGGAGACCCAGTGACTGCAGCTGCCAGGTCACTGTGACAGGAGGCGCATCAGCCCCGAACAACATGACAGGAACATCTCATGTCATTAATGTGATGTTAATTGGTTGTAAGAGATGCAACATTTGACCTTTTAATTTTCGTGACAGGCAATTTAAATGATAAAATGTTAATAAAGCAATAATAAAAAAAATAGTATTTAAATCTGGTTGTGGGCAAATAAAACAGTAAATATGCACACAAAGAACATGTGATAGAGACAAGTGTTACCCTGGTGTTAAAGCCCATGGCATTCTGGGAGGTTTTGTAGAGTTCTGGGTATTTCAGCATGTTTTCTTTCCTGCAGGAGCGTTCAAATATTCCCAGAGTGAGAGGAGGCAGAGCAGTGAAGATCTGCATCAGAAAAAAACACACAAACAGAAAAATCAGTGGTAAATCTGACATAAATTCAGAATATTATATATTTTGCACAAATACCTCAACATGAAAATGAAAATTCATTCTCGACCTTGGGAACAGCGTGCATGACAGAATAATCTCTAATTAAAAGGTCCACGTGTTAATGGAGCTATTGACCACATCTCATCATCTGATGATGCCTGTGAGCTGACACTGAATGCTAGGAAAAAGCTAGTAAGTAGACCTTTGAGTTATTATAATCAAATGGATTCATTTGCACTTTGTATTTACTTTTTGATCTGACTGACCATACCTGTACTCTCTAGGTATTAAAACAAACATAAAACTACTGTATATGCACTGTGTAGTTGACTGTAAAGACTAATGAAACTTATGGCAGATGCCTGTCTTCATCATTGCCAGCACAACTAGTTACATCTACAGATAAATTTGCTTCACTTTGTCCTCCACTTGCCCCATCCTTAACTTTACATCACTGAAGACCACTGACCTTAAAGCCCTCCAGGGTTTCTTATTTTGATTTGTCTTGCTTCAAGTCTGTTCATATGCAAAACCCATCTCCAATGAACATCTGCGATGCTCTTGACTAAGAAGCAGGTATTTAAGCCGAGCTGAAGTGTAATTTCTTAGTGGTGTTGTAATGTTTCTCTGTATAGCAGCTGCAGAGAGAGGAGTGATGGTATTGTGTGGCGGGGGGGGCCCAGCGGGTCAGCTGGTGTGAGTCCCCTGAAGACCCATCTGGAGTGGGAGTCTGCAGGACTAAGTCTGTAGGACCAGCGGGCCACAGGACATGCTCCACTGGGCTCCTTTCTTATTCAGAGACAGGCCCAGGAAGATCTCCATTGAGGGGCGGATTCAGCCCACTGCCTCCAGCAGACCCCCACTGAGTTGGAGGAATTCCCCCAGTTTGTGGATAAAGTGAAACACTGGACCCTCTTCCCACCCCCCACTACAGTACTGGTCCTAAGGTGGTGGTTTATTATGAAATGAATGCAGGGCTGTGGAAATGTTCTTCTCACTTGACGCTTTGTCCCTCCCATAAATTACTTCCATTTGAGGCCCATCAGGAATGTGGGGAAATTTCACTTCACACTTCTCTCATTCATTTTTGTTTATTGAATTGAGATGATTTTAATAAACAGTTTAAAGTTACATATCAGCTCTTGTGGACTTAATGGCATGGTATTGAAGATCAGACTTGCAGATGCACATTTTTTTCATCGACTTAATTCCTGACAGATATGAAATATGAGTTCATTAGGAGTGGTCCCATTAGAGAGCCCTGTGGGACTCCCTACATCAGCAGCCAGCTCAGTTGCCGCTCCATTCTTTCTATTCTTTTTATCATTCAAACGTAGCTGCCCTTGCTAACTACACTCTTTGGGGCAAGCAAAGCTGTTGTTCTTTTACATTCAGTACATAGTTTTGGGCACAGAGGGAATATGGACTTCACAACAGGTCATAAATAAAGAAGAAAGTTTTCAAGATGTTGATGACATAGTCACACAATAAAGGGATCAGTTTTGGGGCAACACTGCAAATCAGTTCTGTGTTAGACAGTGACAAAAAGCGACGGGAAAGGAGTGAAGTGGGCTCTTTACAGAGTTCTTTTTATTGCTTACTCACCACGTTGTACAAGCCGATGCACCAGCGTTCAAACAGGATCTGGCCTGAGAAGCCATTGACAAACGCAAACCAGATCTAAGGAAGACAAAAGTCACACAAAGAAAGAGTAAGAACAGCATAAACAAGAACACAAAGCGATGGCAGTTAAATCACAGATAATCACAGATTTATAATACGGATCAAATTTAAGAGTGACAAAATGACAGGGATTGTTTCATGTGCAAAATACTCACATTTCCCATTACTGTCTCTTTAATCAGTAAGGCATTTGGTCATGAAATTGATACTGTAGGCTTCAGTCAAACTAGATGATGAAAACATTAAATCTCTGTAGTATTTCTAATCGCACTTTCCGTATGCATGCTTTCCATTAGTGATAGTGTGAGTGACTGGTAACCGTTATCAGACTCGAGACAAGCTCACTGTGTCTAACAATCATTTTTCAAACTCACAATCCATTTTTTTGTCGCACTACATTCTTCACTGCCTTATGACAACAGAGAGTTTGGAGAGAGGCAACGGGGTCTCTTAAGATATGGAAAATATCAGAGAATGAGCAGCTCCTGCTAATATGTCTTTAAAATTATTCCAAGGGTGATGCATCTTGCAATGACGGTCGTTTTGCCAGTGAAGCAGGGAAAAAAAAGTGTTGCCTGTTGATTCAAAAAACAACTACATGATTCTAAAACCAATGTGGGTATGTTTGAAGTGCTGACCTGTGATCAACATGTCATTAGTCTAACTTAGCCAGGCTTCAAACTCAGGAAAGGCAAGAGGACACAAAAGACCAAATCAGAAACAAATGAGTGACAGTGGGAAAGCCTAGACCTCCAGGTGCCACCTCCATGATGCAAACTGTCGACCAGATTCATCACGGGATTACCTACAAACATATATCAAACCCACTATTTCCCTCCTTGTTCTACCTGAAGACAAGTGGGTGACAGATGAGGTTAGTTAGGAGGGCAGAGTCAGGGCTGTGGGACTCTGACTGATGGAGACTCTGATATACTATGACAGGAAAGGGAGATGGAGACAATGTAAACCACATGCTGGGTGGAGATGTGGCTTATCACTGCATCTTGATTAGTCATACTTATCTAAACAAAACAATACCTCTAAGATCAGGACAGAAGGCAGGTATTCTAAATTAACTATATTAGCATGCAAATACACTAGTTAAAATACAGTATCTGGTTGAAAAAACAGCAGGTGTGAATTTTTAAATTGCTGTAAAACAAGACTGTCTGACACTTCCTGCAGAAAAACTGCTTTTATGCTGACAGTGAATCCGAAATTGTTCCTCACAGCGTTACACTTTGACACTTCCACGATCCAGAATCGGCTGTTGCTCACGCCAAATCTGTCAGGGGAACATCAGGGGTGCTGTGTTTTGGCCAAGCATTTCCTCGCTTCATTTAACTTCATTATGAAGGCATGAACTGCTACAAATTCTCAGATTGGGACAAAGCCTATATAAGGGCCCCACCCGCTGCTGCTGCTCTCTACACGACCAATACCAATCTGCCACTAGCCCTTCCCATTTAATCGCCTAAGAGTATGCATGAAAACAAATGTCTGTCGCCCCACCACTCACCCCCTCTTCATTCCTTTGGTGCAGTGGTGGTGGGGGGTGGCTGCCTATAGACAGAGCCTGTGTTGATGTGTGTGCCCCCACACCCTGCCCCTCACCTCCCCTTTCTGCCACACCCACCCATCACAGATCCTACCCTCCACTCCATCAGGTGCACTCTACCATGATGTTGTTTCTTTTATAAGAGGGGGCCTGTTTTCAAATTCATGTGGGACGTTCGCCCTGATCTGGGACCATGTGGCTCTGGAACCATGAGGATCAGAAGGTGTACAGTTCATCTGTTGGCACTGCAAGAATAGTTTTAGGTGTTTTGGGTTTTGGCTTGCTGAAAATACATTCAGATGCGTTGCTATGGGTTATGTGTAGATGAAGCCCAAGCCATGAGGCAGGTTCAACCATTAGCGTGGCTCAAGCAGTGGTAACGAGAGGCTAGTGGGTAGGTCAAACTGCTGAATTAATTACAGCTCTGCCCAATGAGAGGCTCTGCTCTGATATATTGTTGTGCTAAGTTAAAAAAGGCTCCTATTCATAGCATGTGGTAACTGCTTCTGTGTGAGTGTTTTGGCCTGGTCCTTGGGGTCCCAATAGCTTCTCTCTCTTTCTCCCTCTCTCGTCTCTTGAGGGACAGATGCATTGATTTGCTCATTAGGGGAAGTACCAGGCAGGATTTTTCTTCCCCTTTTCTTCTCCTCATTGAGTGCCACTCAGCGGAGGGGTGTGGCTGGCCTCTCTCCCCGACTGCACATCATGAAAACAGTAATGGAGGGAAGCGGGAGTTGAGAAAAGGGGGATTGGGCAGCGGCTAGCCGATAAGAAGACTTCTTGCATATTCATCAGCGAATCAAAAATCATTGATTCCAACGTTGCTTGCAGGCCTTGTCTAGAAGCGGCTACGGGTTGGAGGGGTGGGGGAGAGTATGACATTTGTCCCCAACAATGTGAGTCCTGATACTCTTAAGCTTAGTACTGCAGAATTGCTAATGGAATTCATACACAAAGCAAGCAAAGAATAAAGAGGGACATAAAGAGGGAGCTGATAAATATGCTGGAAATATGTGGCGCTGCAAACACAAGCTGCCCAACAATGCCAGGCACGGCTTCTGTGGTTTCATTCAGCGTGCAATAGTCGGCAAGCTTTGCTCTGCAGCTCCGAGCTCCAAGTCTCTGAGTACACTGAGCCGCACTGAATGAGCTTTCATGTAATTACCTCATAAATGCCACTTGTCCATCAGCCTCCTCTGTAGCGCTCTGGCAATGTGTCAATCAAACATGAGTGGCCAGCTGGATCGGCCATTTGAATTAAGTTGCTATGGCTTCCTTTGGAAAGGCCTCTTAGCTTGAATGTGGCTGAATTCAATCCTTTTCACTCCCGTTCTTTAGTTAATAGTGTAATTTGTAACAAAGTAGGAGTTATGAATTCTACTAAAAGTCCGTTAAGCACTGGCTCGCATTGTTTAAGAAATATTTGAGTGATTATAACCGCCTTTTTTAATTAGATAGACAGTCATGTTCCAAATGTGACCATGCTTGAGCTGTTCTCTAACTGATTAGGAAAAGGAATGCCAACCATAATCAACAGCACAGGGAAAGCCAAAAGAAACACTGTAAAGCAGTTCCAGGTGTCAGTCAATCTTCCACAGGAGTGACAGCCTTACTTTCTGACTCACAATTACCCTCAGTTACTCTCAGAAAATCCTGAATGATCAGACAACTGTTCCAAGAGCCTCAGACTAAGTTGCGCTCACATTCATGTCTTCCACAATAGCCGCAGAAGCCTTCACCCTCCTACTCTGGGTCTCTTAAACAGACCAAAGACCCAGTGGAAAGAGAGCGGGACGAAAAGAGGCTTAAACACAGAGTCTCGCAGTCCTCGTATTCAAATTGTAACACACACTGTATCAGACAATGGTGCTGTGAACAAAAAAAGTTAAAATTCCCGTCAACATCCTTGGTTCTCTCCTTGCAAGGCAGCCTGGGAGTCGACGTGAAAAACATGCCAGCACAAAAGTAAACCTATTAGGGCAACAAATGCAGCTTTTACCCATACCCTGGGGTTGCTGGTGTGTTAGATGTCAGGGTCTTACAAAACAGGGACATTTGAAATATTGAAGCAGCCAAAGAGTGAAGAAATGTCCTATTATCTACTTGAATCCCCTGAAGGAGCGTAGCATGGGGGGAGGGGGAGTTATGTTTTCAGAGAGCAACAAAAGGTGTGCTAGAAAGAAGCTCGCCCTGCAGACAGAACTATAGATGTTATGCTCCAGTGTAGCAAAAAAACGGCTTTGAAAAGGGACCCAGTATGTTTCAAAGAGGAGCTGCAGTCAGACACACACAATAAATGGACAATCTTTGTGGGAATTTTACGAGGTTTTGATGTGATTGTGGCATAAAGGTCCATTTTGGATTCACATGAAGAGCAGTGAGAAAAACAATGTACAAGTTGGGTTTGCATTGTCTTGGATTTATGTAACATATACTTTAGAAGTTATGCAACCTCTTTAGGGCTTAAAGAGTTAAAACTGAGTGAGTGAAGCACTGAAACGTTTACATATGGTTAAAAACAGGGATGAAGATGAAAGAAAATCAACATTCAGGCACAGATGAAATGTCATACGTAATGCTTTTGCTGTCAGAAAATGTCATTTGCTGCAAATTGAGTTTTATTTTGGATCTAGCATTTATAAGGTATTTTACCTTATCTGGAAAAGGTTAGTATGGTTAAATAGTTGCAGTACCTTTAACAGCAGTTAAAGGCTGGGAAGAGACTGACTGCCCTCTTTCACTGCAGGTCACAACACACCAGAAACAGACATGCTGGAATGAAAAAGGTAGTCTACTGATTCTCCATGGTTTGTAAACCAGAATGAGGATGAGAAAGGGGATCAGAGGTCAAGTCTGAAAAGAGGATGAACCAAAAAAAACCTTTTAAAATGCTCATATTTCTATGACAGGATATGTGGTGAGGATATTTTTAAAAACGGAGCGCTCCCCAAACTGTCCCCTTCACAATGCAAAGGAAGTGGGTAAATCACTTCTTTCTATTGCTGTTGGGCCCCAGTGTGTCAGTAGTTGTGCATGGGGGTGTTTTGTTTTTTTTTTTTTTTAATGTCTGAGTAACTTCTTCTTCTTCTGTCATTTTGTTCTCTTATGTTCTGATCCTCATGCATGCCTGTACTTGTCTTCTATTTCCAATTTATGCATCTTGGTAAAGATGATTTTCCACATTGTGGGCGATAAAGTTCCAACCTAATTAGCAAAGTAAATACTGGAGGAAGGCGCTGACATTTCACTCGCAATGAGAGCACATATAATTCTTACAAGCACATGGCTCCAAATTTACAAGGTCAGTAGATTACATACAGTCCAGCAGTGTATCTGTGCAGTGCCATCAGACACTCAGCAGTGACTTCTGATTTCGACTTTTTGAGAAGAGGCAAAGCCAGAGTAGCTCTTCGCCAAGTGCATGGCTGGTAGATCAAAACATATGAGCACTCTCGATGATAAAGCTGCTGCTGATAGGAAGCACTTAACCTGTCTGGTCATTCTTAGTTATAGCTCTGAACCTGCAATCAGAACTGGGTCTGGCATCTGTCAAATGCCATCAAACCTACCGCACACCAACAGACCTTCCTAACCTGCATCCACTGATATAAGGAGAGTGCAGCTGGGTGGCTATGAACAGCATCACTCCCTGTTCAGAATTATAAAATCCACAGTAATTTGAACTGTAACAGTAACTTATTTGTGATTTTGAATATTTTAGTAAATATTATCACACACTGATCACTTTTCAATCAGCATTCTGCATTTTATTCTTGAAGCATCTCCAATGTTATGTACATGTCTGTCTGTATCTGCTGTCAACATCTTTAAATCCTGGTATTGGTAGTGAGATGGCTGTGTGGATTAATATATTCTAAGGATCCACTGACTGGCCAGGGTTTCCTGAAGGCAGACTTCAAGTTAATTAGATAAAGTTTTCCCTTCATTACTGAATGTGTGTGTGTGTGTGTGTGTGTGTGTGTGTGTGTGTGTGTGTGTGTGTGTGTGTGTGTGTGTGTGTGTGTGTGTGTGTGTGTATCTGTGTGTGTCTGAGTGCGCCTTTTAGTGTGTGTATATTCTGTCCAGGTCCGTCAAAAAGCATTTACCCCGGAGCAGCACAAACTGGCAGGTAATGTGAAGGGCCAGTCAACAGAAATACAAACATGGAAACTCTAACAAGGAATCTTTACCGAATCATGTCATGTGGAAAAATCTCAATGCTTTGCATTCAGATCTGGTTCAGTGCATGACTCTCAAGCTCGAGAGCTTCTGTGTGAGACTCACCTCAATGATGTAGAGGACAATATTCTTGTAGAAGCAGTACAGGATACACTTGGCTACGCGGTTGTAATTCCAGGCTCCATGGACGAGCAGCAGATTCTTCAAGTACTTGAACTGTGTGGGAGGGAAGTAAATGGAGGAAAACGATGAGATGAATGAATAGCAAAGGTCTGTGTACAGTGCACTGTCTAATGGCTCCTCATAATCAGCGATCAGTGCTGGAACACTAAAGCAGTTACAGCAGGAACTTCAAGATTAAAGAAAGCAGCAGTGTTTTGTCATCCCCCAGCAGAGAGGACTGATGAGGCATTGTGGCCAAAGTCCTCGCTAACACATTCCAGAGATTTCAAGTCAAAGATTGTAAGACCAAGCTTTAAAGTTGTTGAAAATGGAAGAGTTCATATGATGGGCTATTGGTCTCCAAGGTCTCAGCATAATAGTTAAATGGCTTTATAATATACCACCGTTTAGGGCCTGTGGTGTTGTATAATTTCAGTGCTATTTCAGGTTGATAAGTGTGATTACACTGGAGCAGAACTTTGAGGCAAGGGTTTCATCTTAGTTGCCAGTAAATGACTAAAACAAAGCACACAATCTCCACTGCGTCTTCTTTCCATCTAACAAAAAGAAAAGTTCTGAGAATGTCTCAGAAACCAGACTCGGACATAGGACGAGTAAAATTCAGCTTAAATTTTTGGGCATTGTGTTTATTTGTAGACCTTCTTGTCTTGCAGCATTACCACAGCGTTCTCTGGTGAAATGACAGCTCAGTGGCAGCCCCCAGTTTGTCTGACCCCTCGAATGTTCGGCTCAAACATCAGTTAACACAGACATGAGCTGATGACAGACAGAGAGCAGAGGTGCCTCGGCCCAAAGCCTCTTCACTCTGCACAAAGATAACTTTGAGCTTTCAAGTATTAAATCTTAGAAACTAGTTAATAATCCACAGCAGCAAGGAGTTCCTCTGATAGTCCTGAACACTAATATAAATCATGTATGGGAATAGAAAAACAAGTTCCACAACTTCCAAGGATTGATTTTAGTTTGCAGTCTGCAAATTACAGTTAATGTACCGTTACGCCAATATATGGAAAACACCACTGGAAGCCAGGAGGTGTAATTCAATTTGATGGTGGGACACAAACTAAATGGATTATAAGAGGCCACCTGTCTTTGAAAGACGTACACTTTTACATGTCATGCCGACTGAAGGGGGCACTTAGGACAAACCCAAGTCTCTTGAATGGTAACTGCATACTGAGGCACAGAGAGCGTACTGTGTTTTAGTCAGGTACCCTGAAGCCCCGTGGCTGCATAATAGAAACATGATGTACTGAGTGGCATGCTGTGTAGAAACGGAGCTATGATACAGGAGCTCCGTGCCTTTTGTTGTTTATGGGTATCACATATCAATCCACAGTTTCAGACAAACTGGTTACTGGGACATACTGGATTTAAGTAGCACTTTGCTGGGATCTGTTTCTGTATAGTTATGTAGGGAGTTGGGTGTCACCAGATGCCTGTTTTACAGGTGGTACCACTTCACTGTATAAGCTCATGCCCCAGCAGACATATGACCTATTGTTACTCTGAACAATGTGCCAAGCTATCATCAACAGATATTAAACTTGAGGAGACAATGACAGGGCAGACAATTTGTGGAATCTGGCTTTTAGAAGCTAGAAACTGACATGGATATCAATGAATTGCTGCCAGATTGAGGACATGCACCTGCAGCTTCAAAGCACGCGTATTTGTTCAGAAATACCTCACGATAGAAATTTCACAGGTGTTTATCTTACAATAGTTAGATCAATAAGGCTTAGAGATCATCCTCTTATAATCTGCTCTGAATATTATTGGCAGTTAAGTGAGACTGAAGTGTGTTGGCATCATTTTCTCTGACTACAAATGGGCCAGTCAGGCAATTTATGCATTTTAATTCAAATAGTAAGTGGCAAAGTTCCCACTTTACATACTTATGTCTCCATCATTTTGTCACTTGGTGTAAGCCCCTGACACTGTACTCACCTGGGCGATAGAGTAGTCAGAGGAGTTTGCTGCCTGCAGGCCCTCGTTGCCTGAAATTCCCACACCGACGTGAGCTGTCTGGATCATTCCCACGTCGTTTGCACCATCACCAATGGCCAGAGTGATCACTTTCACCTGTTTCTTTACCATCTCCACCACCTCTGACTTCTGGAGAGGAGATACTCTAGAAGGGGGCAGCAGCACAGAAATATTACATAATGGACTTTTAATGAAACTCGAAATTGATTTATGTTAATCAGAAAGTGCAATTAATGTGGCATAATCAGTTTCTGTAAAACCTGTGACGCAACTGTGAGTCATAAAGTATGCATAGACAAGGCATGAAATTGAGAGATCAGAGACTATACATATATCCCTCAGGAATGTATTGGCCAGGAAATATCAATTCTTGAGATTAGCAGTTGGCAAAAGCTCTTCTTTAACTTTGGAGAATAGTAGGTTGAGGCATGAGGCAGTCGTGCCAAACTGTGTGAACACCCTAAAAATAAACACAGGTGCATTTTGTGCACCATATTCTTTAAGATTTACAGAAAAGCAGGGGCCCAGGTGGCAGAGGGAAGAAAGCACTTGCAGAGACTGCAATTAATCCCAAGTAGCAGTGCTTCTGTCTTGACTGGGCGTCACATAATAGGCATTGTTTGATCGTGGGAAGCCAGTGAGGGATCAGGTCTCTGCTGCAGCACCAGTAACTCCTGCTAATTGGACGAGGCACATGTGTAAAGGAACAGGGCTGGAGACTAACGGCCTCCCGTCATCACAGGGATTACAGACAGTGTGTCTGGGACTGACAGAGACTTTCCCTGGGATGCCTCTGGGACATGTATGCAACTATTTATGTATGCATATTTGTATTCGCTATTGTTGATATCCTCTCATGTTGTTACTTTAGATACTGTCATTGACAGCTCAGCACAAGAGCTACGAAATATATGATGCATTAAAATCCAAAAAAATGCAGTAAACTCCCTCTCAATGGAGGACATACCCTCTTTTTCCCCTGACAGTGCCACATTGTGAACAATAAATCCATGCTGAGGTGAGCTAGTTAGCTGTTGGACAGCAGAGTCCCGCAGCCTGTGTGGCTAAAGGGGCTAACAGAGCTACATACACAGCAAGACTGTGAGAGTTTCTGTTCAGAGGAACACGAAATATTAAACAGTGAACTGGTGTTTAATGAGACAATACAACACGTTTATAGTAAATAAATGTACATATGTCCTCCAGCTGAGTACAGCTTGGAGGTAAAAGCACTTTGAATGTGATACTGATGTAGATTCAATGTGGTACTGATCAACAAAAAAAAATTCCCTTTAATGTCAAAATGAAAGCAGATACAGCTGAGAATGGTGAAGCACCTGGGCAGCTGTTGTTGCATGCACAGTCTCCAACCCCTGCCTGTGAAGCTTGTAACTCCAGTAACTCCAGTCTACTCGTCTGCTAGTCAGTCATGTTTTGAGTACAGCTTTTTTTTAAGCTGCTTGACAGCTATTGTCATGGTTTTTACATTTGTTGTTGACTGATTTAACTGTACTGAATCAAAATTTGATGAACTAGTCATGTGTGTTATAAAACCAATCAGTTGCACCAGTGATGTTTCATACAGCGTCACAAATCTTTTGGAATCTGGACTTTATATACAGACAACCATTAACCAACAGGAGAGTTCAAAAACCTCTCCCGCTGGGTCCAATATGTGGATCCAATCATTTGGTGATGGTTGAGACACATCTTATAACTCTTCTACTACAAACTTGACTTTTTGCCCTCAC
This sequence comes from Chaetodon trifascialis, assembly GCF_039877785.1. Taxonomy (NCBI): domain Eukaryota; kingdom Metazoa; phylum Chordata; class Actinopteri; order Chaetodontiformes; family Chaetodontidae; genus Chaetodon; species Chaetodon trifascialis. The sequence goes on from NC_092060.1 coordinate 23,012,565, forward strand.
TGACAGTAAAGTCTGTAGCCTCCCATACAGGCGCTTCCTCTTAGTGGACCAGGTCCTGGGGTAGTGTACAGTACAGAGTCTCCAGGGATGATGTCATAAACTGCGTGTCTGTCTTAAGCCGTGAAAGTGTTAATGTTTATGTTCTTCATGGTTTAAGAGGCCTCATTCACCTCCTGGTGTCTCTTAGTGCCCACAGACTGTGCACACAGCAAAGGCAGGTAGAGGTGGAGGGAAAAATAAATAAAAAATTTGACGTAATGCACTGAGTCATAAGGTTTGCTGTTGTTCTGAAAACATGGTGTTGACTTCTGGGCCCACATCCCGTCAAAGCTGCTTGAGTACTTAAGTACTTCCTATTAATTATGTGGTTTGGGCAGGTCAACAGCGAACCTGCACAATGTTGAAAGTTGCCATTTGAATTTATAACTAACACTTTTTAAAGTGCCATAAAAGTCCTCAATGACCTTCATGGTGACGACATAATACTTCAACCGCAGAGCTTTTACTTTAATTGAGGTCATTCCGTAGTTACCGTGCTGTTGCTAGCTAGCTAACTAATGAATCTAAGCTCTGTGTCGCTTAAAGTAGAAGACTGAGTTATGATTGGATGTGATATTACTGAAATTTGAAAGCGGGTGGTTTAAGCTTACATGAGCAAACGCCCTATTATGTTCTACAAGAAGAAAACATGACTGGATTTTGATATAAGAATACAAAGAAATGGATGTTGGCATATATTGTTAAATAGGTGCACAGTATGACTGGGGATGTGATCAAAAAGGATTAAAGAGCTCGGCTTTAAACACTCATTCCAACTACTTATTTTGAATCTTTTTTTTTTTTTTTTTCAAAGTGCAGAAGCCGATTCGGTACGTAAAGTCTTTGCAATGACAACGTTGTCTTCATTCTTTCGCTTTGGTCGGTGGAATTTATTGTCTCAGGGTAATTTTATTGTTTCAGGGGTAAATCTTACCTGCAGCATATGACAGCTTTACAGGACAGGGCGAGGTCCAGGAAGTACTGTCGCACTCCGAATGTGAGGGCGTATTTGAGAGTCTTTCCATCAATAATGAGAGCAAAGTCGTTTTCCTTGTAGAGGGCATCTCCCAGCATTCCACAGTGGTGGCTGAGTGTTTCCCTTGTTCTCTGCGTGATGAAAAAAACGTGTCATCAATGTTAGTTTAATTAGTATTTAGGCATCATACTTTCACGCCCACAGTGGTATAGTGGCTTGGGAAGATACTATGGACTTTGATAGATGATAGTACAATAAAAATCTTCCTCACTGTAATTTGAAGGGCAACCCCAAAGACACCAGTGACATTCATATTAAGAAGATACAGTTTCCTCACAAAAATAAGACTGATTAATCTCATTTAGAGTCATCTAGTCTCTAATTCACACCAGTGTTACATAGATTAGACAGTCTTGTTCACTCCTCCTCTTGCTAATCCCAAACTGCTGCACAGCAGCTGCTCTTGATATTTTAGATATTTATTATGTTTCCCATGCTTATTACACTCAGGCCGTGGTTATGAGGTGACACAGACAAATTCTACGACTGGATCATGTTTGCTTATACAATATATACAGCCATGATGGTGAGTGATGATGAAAATCCATAAATATGAGACTGACAAGAGGATTAACTGTCCTGGTAGTGGGGCATGTGGACGGGATGGATGGAGTGGTGAGATCATCATTGTATTCATCATTCAATCATCTTCACCACAGATGGTGAAACCATATGGAAATAAAACCAATTCCTGTATGTAACCGTTTTCAGGTACTACATGTACTATATATGTAAAAATTAGTACAAAAGTGTAATAGAAGCACTTTTTGCAATAAAATAATAATTTTACATAACTTGAAAAAGTCAGAGAAAGACAGATTTACATGGACAGATGCAAAGCAATGATCCAAAGCAAGGTATCAAACTTAATGTGCCAACCAGATGCTCAAACAGCTGTAATCAAAAAATGTTAGCCATTAGCCGTGGAGAGGGAGGGAGGGGTCTGGCCTGGTGTCGAGGTCAGATATGTCAAAGCACTGAGATTGTACCAGGGGGACCAGGCAACATTGGCTTGGCATAACAAAACTCTGAAACCCCAGCTTAAAGGAAATATTTGGAGAAAGGGGCTTTACGTTTCACAAAGCAGGAGAAGGAAAGTGAGAGACACGCACAGAGAGAGATGATGGATTAACAGAGGAGAGAAACTGAGCAAGAGGATACAAGCAGAAAGCAGCTGCCAGGACTTAACCATCCCTGATGGGGTCTGTAAAACAGCACGAGATGGTGATCAGTGGGCAGGCTAGTGTGTGTGTGTGTGTGTGTGAGTGAGAGAGAGAGAGAGAGAGAGAGAGAGAGAGAGAGAGAGAGAGAGAGAGAGAGAGAGAGAGAGAGAGAGAGAGAGAGAGAGAGAGAGAGAGAGAGAGAGAGAGAGAGAGAGAGAGAGAAGCATAAGTCAGAAGAGGCATAGGCTGTGATATCTATATTCACCCACAGAGCCAAAAACAGAAAGCCTCTCCATCTCGGTTAACAGAGAGATTTTAGAGGACATCCCAGCGTGAGTGCGTGTGTGTGTGTGTGTGTGTGTGTGTGTGTGTGTGTGTGTGTGTGTGTGTGTGTGTGTGTGTGTGTGTGTGTGTGTGTGTGTGTGTGTGTGTGTGTGTGTGTCTGTGCTTCGTATAGGTATAGCATCAGTATGAGAAAGAATTCACTCTGTTTGGGGCACAATCTATTCATCATGTCAGGTGATAAGCACAGTTTACCATTTCTTCAAGTAGGGCGGCCATTTCCCCCCTAATTTCCACTGAGGAATTTTAGCACTAATGCTACATGTCTCCTCCTAAAGCCTCTTTGTTATGGCTGTAATGACCAGTTTAGCCTATGTGACCAGCTAGTGTTTGGTTTTGGAATGTGTACGTGGCGTCCATTCAGAAATTCACAAGAGCTTCCCATAAAGACTGAGCTCCATTGTTGATATAGCCTCTTGAGTGATACAGCCAACAGGACGTGACACTCACGATGTGGAATCTGGACACTTGTATGGATGTAATGTCATCATCTGTCTTAGACTTGGAGACACTCAAACAGGGGACCCTCTGCCGGAGTTAGACATGAATGGGCACATACTTTTCTGACCCACATCTCAGAACACCAGGATTTAAACTACAGAGTGTTTGTACAACAAATGGTTTTTTGACTTTTTCATCCGTCTTAATAATCAAAATATAGACAAATAATCCTCCTTATAGTCCCTTTCACACATGCAGTCTGTCCCTGCAATGTTCAGGACCATTTCCCCCATGAGTTCATGTGTGACTCACAGCAGGCATTGATATTTAGAGAAATCTGTACCGCCAGTTTACCACCACAACACCTGGTAACATGCTGGTACGGCTGTGTTGTGAATGAAAGTGGCAACGTTGCAGGGACATCCATGTTACGTCCATCTGACAAAAGCAGCTTTCTGGTTTCAGCTGGTGTGAGCAAACCAATCGCACAACTTCGCTGACAAAATATCCAATGTGTGTTTCTGATTGAAGTAGATCCCGAACTGATCCCTAACTGAACATTAAATACATTCAAAGAACTTTTCACTGGACAGAAACAGATCCTCGCCCGCCATGTTCCTCAACTTAATAAGAGACATCTCCCAGTGCATATATCTGGCCTCGTCCATTCTTCTTCTTCTGTTGAGTTTTGTGGCGGGTGGCATCCCTAAGTGTTGCATTACCACCATCTGCTGGCCTGTCTCTTCCCACCTCTAATCCAGCAATGTCATGGTGGGTGTAAAAAGGCACAAGACGGAAATGTTCCTGAATGTATGTGTGAGTAGTGAAGGCCAGTAGCAGTGGCTGAAAGGTTATCCCAGTAATTTACTGGGAACTATGTGTAACTGTACTTCTGATGTTCAAAAAGTGCTCACTCTCCGAATGATTAAACACACTGACTGCAAGACAAAGCTGTTGGAAATGACCTAATCCTACCTTGGAGAATGAGTATTACTTCGGTAATTTCAGTTCAAGTAAGATTTAGTACAGGGGATGTCTAAAGCCTGGTCTTCCCTTTGATAAGCATTTCTAAACACAACAGCAAAGAGGGAGGACATGCTCCAATTACTCTCTTTCGCGGCACAAGAGCACTCAGAGCTACCAGCTCTGCTGCCAGGCCCTCTCTGCACTGTGCCTCCTCAGTCTTGGTGGAGAGGTTTCTCCCTTCGCGTTTTAACAAGCTGCCTTATGTAAGCATCTGCTCAACCACAGGAGAATCGGAGCTGACATTTCAAAGCGCCGGTCCCCACCGACCCCAAATTTCTACCTCAACTTCATTTATCACGCTCAACGACTGGCTGACAGAATGAAGGCCGTCCGTCATCACCCCCAAAACACCCCCCCGCTGCTTTCCCCACCTTCATCCCCTGCTTGTCACCATTCCCCCCGTCTTGTCCGACTAACTAAACCCAGTCAAGTTTCTCCTCCATCTGTGGCTCCTTGGCTTAGCTTTCTCGTGCTGGAACTGCAGGACTTGCCCTTTTCAATCTCAGAAACAACAGACACGGCTCTCCTGCCGGGGGGTCAACACACCGCTCTGCTGGGTGTCTTAAAGACGTTACAGGCAGATTTGGGATGTGTGGTGACTGTGTGTGCGTCCGTCTGTGTGTGGAAGGCTCCCTGTGGCCTCATCCTTTCAGTTTGCAGACAGATTTTTTCACAGGGATTCAGTGATGAGATCAGGGGATTAATATACTCCAGGACGTCCTCATGGTGTCATATTTACACCCTCGAGATCATTGAAAAACATTTGAAAATGGTTTGTAGTAATTGTTCTAACTTGTGTACACAGAAAAGTGAATGAGTGCCAAATTGAAAATACTGGATGATGCAAGCATAGGGCAAAGACAATAAGGTTACTTTGTTTTTAGCACTAAAAAGAAGAAATTAATTCAGGATTAAAGTGAATGATTGACAAAAAAAGAAAAGAGTTGTATAAATGTGTAAATGAGAAGAAGCCACAGTCTGCTTAGGTGAGGTTTTTGGGTCTGCATGCAGGAAATTCTGATCATTTGCAGGAAAGCAAAATGCTAAATACTCACATCAAGAGTGTCTTCATTGATCACGAGCATGCCCATGTTCTTGGTCAGCAGTTTGCAGGAATGTCCTACAGAAAAACAGAAAAACAAAAGATGAAATCTTACGTTTTCTAAATGTATTAAACTTGACTCCAAAGTAAGCATGTAGGCAGGCTAAAAATATTTTGAATTAATTAAATTACCACTCAACTATGACATCAAATTGCAGTTTATTTTACTTTCAGTAACCCCCTGTAGCTTCACAGTGAATCTGATTGGGGCCAAAACACACATCGATTTGCTAGATAAATAACAAAATCAAGGACAGTATGCGGCAATGCATTTTAAGGGACACCAATTAAAATGTTACAGCTCAGAGCCAGTGTCTCGGGACATGACTAATGAGTTTGGTTTACAAGGGTTTGTCAGTTTCCTGTTTTAATAGGCAGTTACAACTCTGAGTTACCAAACATGGCTCTCTGGGGAGCATTCCCCTCAGCTCTTGGCTGGGACAGATGCTCAGGGTCACCGGTAAGGTGGTAGAGGGAGCCTCCCATTGGGGAAAACAGAAATGTTTCAGGAACCGAGACTGAAGCCTTCAGTTTAAAACCGTGGCCGTATGAAAAGGCTGCCATCTGTGGCATAACCACACGAATATTTGTGGGCTTTGACACTTTGCTTCTGTCTGGAAAGAGATTTTAGTTTCTTTAAGAGGGTTACCGCAAAGCCCATGTTTTGTGAATACATGGGTGGTATTTTCTGTGAGTGAAACTGAGATAAGACTTTGCACAAAACACACAAAAACACGCGGCCGCAGACAAACACAATAGCGCACACTCACAGTACACACAGAGGGGAGGGGGGGACTTTGCACGAGGAAATGAGAGGGTTTCACCTCCAGAGTCGAAACCAAACAGGGTTGGGGTCTGGGTCTGGCAGACTGTTTTCTTAAGTGCAAAGGTGCAAACGTCCAAAAATTTGCCAATGTGAGGAAAATGTCTCCCCATCTCAACACAACGTCTCCACTCCCTTCCCCCTTGTCAATTCCTGCCACAGCTCTTCCGCTTAATGTGTTTACCTTCAGCTCATTTGACTGCGGCCAAACTGCGCCTTTTTTATTTCACTAGAGAAAGCTGAATTCCTGGCCTTTCTCCATCTCAGGCGGAACTAAACACTGCTCCCACAGGACTTGAGGAATGTGTAACAGGGACACTCAAGTCACGGTCATCTCAAATGTTGCAAAGGGAGCAACAATTACTGAGGGCACTCAAAAGGGATTCTGCGACGACGATTTTGGGAGGCAGAAAGAGTGGCGACTTGAAACGAATGACTGCACATGGCAGAGAAAGTGGGAAGGTAGGTATCACGGCGGCTAAAATTTGTGCAGGCAGATGCAGGGTTGTGTTTACTCTCTCATGTCTCTCTGCTTAAGGGGGTGATAGTCCCTGTGGCCAAAATGAGCACAGCACTGCTAATGTGCTTCTCACCTGTAATTCCTTCAGTAAAGGAAGTAGTGTTCACCCACCACTTTACCTTTATTGAATTCTGGCTCTGACCTGTTCTAAGCATCATGTGCGTTTAAACTCCCCTCAACAGCCCCCTCAGACTCCCAGACCAAACTCTGCTCTTTGCTAAGAGTATTTGCTCAATAGTTCAGGATTAGGGACAAACTGAAACAAAGATGGTCTTAACAGCTTCAGATCAAAGGGATCTGTTGTGCTTCAGTACCATAAAGTAAACTCAACTGCATTTATGCCCAATATTCTGTGCCAAGAGGCTTTGGGTGGTTCAGGCCACCTGAAAAGCAGAAAAATCTCAATGTGGTGGGCGAAATTCACCACTCCAATGTGGCAGAAGGTGCACCATGAACACTGGTAATGGGGATCGTCTTTCATTGAGGAAAATTGTAAAAAACAAGGTCAATACTAAGCAGAGATTTTACAGAAGGACTTAGTCAAGCGGTGGACCTGTAAAAATACTTCCAGTGAGCATGTGCTTCTGCGGAGCTCCCTCACATCTGGGCACAGTGGGCACAAAGGGCTGATTCAGTCAGGCCTCAGTGGTAGGTATAGCCACAAACGGAGGGTTTTTTTTTTTTTTCATACCTATTTTTCAGGACTCTGTGTTTAAATGTTGGCTGTATTCAAGGTTGATCCATTTGTAGTATTCAGCCACATGTAAGAGCTGTAATAGCAGGGATAATTAAGGAAAATGAACAGGAACTGGTGGACCACAGTCCGTCGTTCACCTTTCTGATAGCATCTGCAAGGCTGAAAGCTCCAGGGGAGCCAGATATATGAGAGCTGCCTCCCTGTGTACATATGCATGTTATTTATTTCACATCAGTGCAGTGTGCTCATACATCATTTTGCATTCTGCGACAGATGCTTTTTGCTAGATATGTGTGACAGAGAAGCATTCAGCTTGTCAGTAGTTTGTCTTGCTGGGTGAAGAATGACCACAGGACTGACTGCAGTATCTGTAAGAGGCCGGCGTGCAATTTATCACAACGTAGATCAGGTTCACCAGTGGCTTTCCATTTTGTATGAGACCAAGAACACAAGCTGGGCACGAATCCTGACGGGAGTATGTGAGTGCAAAACCGTCTTTAAAGAATATGATTCTACATGAAATACGTGAAGTTCGGTTAACTGGTCACGAGGAGTCTGTGAAAACAGTTTGAATATTGTCTTCTGTGGCTCTGAAGGGGGATTTCCCAGGGATGAAAAAATAACCCTGATGCTGTAGAGACTAAAAGTCAGGATATCTCAGCCTCTGTGGCTTCAAGTCTCTTTTGAGTTTCCCAGCTTTGTGGAAATGCAATTGCTGGATTATTCCTTTAAATGCTTTAGATTTTATCGATTCAGGTCCACTGTTTGATGTTATGGAGTCCCACCTGTCGGTCTCCAGGACCACAAGTCCAGCTACATTACTAGAATGGGTCTGCTATTTGACAACTGGTAGCAGCACTGAGCTTGTATCAAGCTTCAGTTGTACTGTTGTTGGTATTACTACAAATAATTTTAGTCATTCAATACAATGCCAATTCACATGATACCCATAATGCCATTTTACAGCCCGAGTCTCACCAATATTAATGGCTGTTTCCTGTTTGTCCCCCGTCAGGATCCAGATCTTGATGTCTGCCTTCATCAAAGTCTCAATGGTCTCGGGCACCTTATCCTGGAGCTTGTCCTCGATCGCTGTGGCCCCCAGCAGCTGCAGGTTCTACGTGCAAGAAGAGGAAAAGGCAGAAGAAAATCAGTGAGTGGTGATGAAAACAGGGGAAGGCCTTTAACACGTCATGTGTCAGAGAAACATGTGAGCCCGGATTGTGTCACTCACTCAGTCATGTTTTTCCCCTCATCTGTTGCTCTTGTCTATCACACAGAAAAACCACCAAGGGCTTTAGGGGTATATTCCAAAAAGTACCCTTTTGGGGTATTGGATATGTTACTGTGTCTGTGTGTGTGCATACATCAGCAGACACTACCTTTCCCACACAAGCATAGCCACAAAATGTTGTCTGTATTTTTCCCAGGAAACTTGGTGGTTCTGTGGTGCTGGTTGTGGACACATATGGGGCCAATGACTTGACAAGACCCAGGGGTAGAGGGGAGACAGGAGCCAGCGGCAGAGGAAAGGCTGGGGAAGCTCTTGAAGTTGTGACCTGAGCCCTGCTGCCTGTACATCTGTAGCTCTGTCCTCTCTAATCATCTGGAACCACACGGCACAAAAAACTGTGCCTGGGGGAAGAACATGACTATATTTGATGAGTCCTCATTTGCCTTTTGGATGTGAGTTGTTCTATTGTTCCTGTGGCTGTTGTTAAAGTCACTCTTTGTGGATCATGATACAAGAACCACTTAGATCACGATTTCAACCACCAAGCCAGGGTGGGACCATAATACCAGCCACTCGTGGAACGCTGGTAGATTCTGTCTGGTGTGCATTAACCATGATTCAAGGGATTGTATATGCAGCTCAGCATCCGTGTGGCAATGAGAGAGTGGCTGCTACACCTCTGAATTCACCAGTCGCTGTGGAGAGTCAGTACCTTCCTTCCATGCTCATGATGTGTAAGAAAAAAAGACAACTGAGGCTGCAGTGAAGAAGACTGGGTGTTTCTATCTAATGCATTTAACACTGGCCTCCTGATGGTCATTCGTGCAAAAGTCGGTCCAATTACTGGTGGCTGGCTGAGCTAAAGGTCAAGTAGTCCATAAATAATCAATTCAAAACTTAAAATTTTGGGAATAAGACTGCACCAGTGGACTATTTTCTAACACACAGTACTGTAAAAGTAATGGATCATCAATAATTATTGTAAAAAATTTTAAAGTGAGGCATTACGTATTAAAAAAGTCCAGCAGCTTCTCAATGCAGACTGCGATAACAAAGTTAAATTATTAACTTTATTATGAACTAGTTGCTATCAAGGTTGAATAATAGGGAATTTATCACATTTTCCTACACAATGAGTAATTAAACTCGAGCCTTTTGTTTGAGAGGTGCCATGAAGGAGTAGCTGCGGATGATTTCACACAGTGCTGGAATGTCTCCTTTTAAATTTCACTGCGACTCCATGGTGCCCCCATGTGGTGGTACTGTGTGCATGTCTACAGTACATATGGGTGGCCCTGAGGAGCAGTGAACCTCGAACCCTGGCAGCATCTGTGCAACACTCTGCCCAGTAAGCAATGCACATTACATTTCCTCTCTGAAAGCTTTTATGTTTATTTCATGATTGATTGCCCCCATTTGTTTCGGGCTGCCAGGAGCAGCAGTGAAGAACATGCCAAGTGGTTGATTTATAACTGTGGCTTCCTGTGTTTGACAAGTGCTTCCACACATAGACCCACCTCACAGGAAACCAAATCTACCTGCCAGTGAGACCTTGAATATCTCACACAAACACACAATTTGGAACTTTTTCACATGTCCAGGTGTGATTACACTGCCCCCATTAGTTACACAGGGGGCCTTGAGTTTGTGCCCAGTCTGATTTTTCTGTTAACACACAGAATTCATACCTTTTGTATGAAACCTTGTGCATGATGTCACCAGAAAAAGAAAAATTGCCTGTCACTTGCCAAATTCACTGCAATCCATTATGAAATGATGGAAGGACTACCAATCAAACTGACAAGTTCAGGGAACATAACAGGTAGTCATGGCATCAGGAGCTGATACAACACAAACAGGTCAGTTTTCCACTTTGCAAACCTTCTCTATCAGTTCGTAGCTCTCCTCCAGTTTCAGGGCTCTGTTCTGCAGGGAGGTGGAGGCTCTGTGGTGGATCTCCAGCCAGTGCTGATAGGACGACTCACTGACGTCTGCCACCGCAAAGCACAGGGTGCGCAGCCCTGGAGGAGGAAAACAGCATCGCAACACCTGGGTCAAATGTTATGACTTCTCGCCATCTCTCATTTCGAAACCATTGTTTGTTGACTAGATTGAGCCTTCCAGCAGATTTTAAGTGTGCCATTCAGATGGATCTGTGCAGTACAGCTGTCAGTGACCTTCTCACTATACAGCCGAATGAACTAATACATGAGAAGAGAACTTACATCACTGACTTATTTCTTAAGCTTTTCTATACTGATCAGAGCATAAGGCCTGACCTGTGTACTTCACTGATATATCATGTCAAATGTAGTATTTTAAAACGATATGATATTTTATACTATTTTCAGGGTGTCTTATTAACATTTGGCCAGAGATAATAGATGGAAACTAGTTGTCTATGCAGCTGTCTTATTTGTAGTTCTTTTGTGGGCTACCAACCATATGTAAATACTTTGTATTCAAAGCTATGCAAGATATATACAAGTTAAAGCTAAAGTTAAATACAAATTTGGACACTGTTTAACATGGATTTGAATAACATAACATACACATAACGTCTGTGCACTGTATCAGCAATTGAGTTTGGAGTTCATGTGAACATAAATATGTCCAATTTCTGAAAAGAAATAAGCCTAATTATAGATTCTCTGTTCAATATAAACAACACAAGAAATATAAATATGTAGTTATTCATAGTTAATTCTTCTTGTCATAGAGATGAAGGAAGTTCTATTTTATTCAATCCACTCCAAATGACAGTGACAAGAGATCTTCACAATCTGTCCTGAATGCTATATTTAGCCTACATCAAATATTCCCAATGACATCATTTGGCTGATGTCTCACAAGAGGGCAGTATGAACACAGAACAAAAAATAGCGTCTGTGATGCGGATTCTTTCAGCTCCACTGCCTCAGGTTAATACGACTTCAGCGCACTCGTATCAGGATTTACTGTTGATCAAATAATGTGTCAGGATGAGTCCTAAGGAAAAGAAAACTACTTCTTCTGCAACTGATGATCAAGAGGTGACAGTGACCATAAAGAAAAGAGCGGAGCACATACATGAGAAGCATCCTAAAAGAGGTTTTACTGTTGGCAGACAGGGGGCGATGTTCGTCCACTCACCCTCAGTGGCAAACTGTTCCAGGTGCTTCAATGTGATCTCTTTGTACCTAGAGCTGTCTGCCAGACGGTCATAGATCACTGTGTCCTGAAGGAAAACAAACACTCAATGGTTATCGACACCCAGAGAGGAAAGAAAGGAACATCCTGGACTTGGGCAACCTCATGTCCAACCCAGCCCTTCATGCGGCGCTGAATTTCAATTCAGATTTGCCCAGTGGCCCTCGAGCTTCTTGTACTGAAATAATCATATGCTTACATGAATTGATACACGACTAATGTGTCTGGATCCTGTAACGGATAAATCACTCTGTGAAAAATGTGTTTTAATAACATAGATAACAATCACTACATTTAAAAGTTTAGCATCAAAGTGAAAAAAAGCATAAGCACTAAAGCAGCTTGTTGATATTATCACCGAACACATATTGTGTCAAACAAAAATGTGAAAAGTCCAAATGTCTGAATAGAAATGAGCCTAATTAAAACAAAAAATAAGACCTGCTTGGAGAAAGTCAGGGACATAAGAAAAATCATACATTTGTTTGGTATACTTGTCTTTATAACCTACTTACACAATAAGACCAACTGAATAAACTATAAATTATGCACATGGAAATCCCTGCAAACTACTCAATTATATTAGATAGCAGAATATAGAGCAACATGTTGCAGAATTGTTAAAACTGCACTGAAAAATATTCTTTTCTTTTGGATGTACAATGTTGCGCCCATCCAGCAGAGATGCAGAAATGTGTGCTGGTACATAATGTTTGCATAACCTCTATTTTGCAGAGACACCCATGATGAAATATGGTGATCTGGCTTTATGCTGCTGCTCGGTGTTAAGATTCCCTGACAAGAGCGAGAGGCAATAAGGGGAGGAGGGTGTTCGACACTTGTGTGTGTGGCGGTGATGGTGATGGGCTGTCATGCGTTGCCATGGAGAGAGACAGGCACTCACAGCTCCTTTGCAGTAGAGGCGGATCTTCCCAGATGGGGTTCGCATGATGACTGACATCCTCTTCCTCGCGCTGGGAGAGAAAATGGCAAGAGAGAGAAAAGAAGGTAGGGTAAGGAGAGAAAGCAGGTGAGAGACATCACATCACACGGTGTTACAGCAAATTATCGAGTTCTGTTTCAGGCAGCATACGTCTTAGAAATCAACGAGGGGGAAACAAGATATCACACCTAGGTCAAACAATTAATTAGTACAAATCACAAGGGGGAAAGGAAGATGATGAACTTCGATATCATGCAATTCTTTTAAGGTTTACGCAGCAAATGCAAAAATTCATGTACACTACGGACTGCAGGGAGGGCATATTAAAGCATATAGCAGTTGCACACATAATAACCAATGAAAATAATAACTTACCTTGTAAATTCCAGCACGTGAAGTAGCTCGTACTTCTCCTCTGTTCCAAGCTAAATCCACAGAGACAGACATGTTAACATACTCCAAAAGGACAAATCTCAACCTCGGTCTTCTTCTGAGACAACTTATCTTAAGTAGCACAAGACAGCCCTGCCACCCTACTCAAATCAGCCCTAATTGCACTTTAAATGTGTTTATCAGTTGTCTGCACTAAGCTGATGGAGGGAGAATAACAAGGTAAAATTCAATTAACTTCCTTAATTGTAGAGAGCACTAGGTACAAGACAGAGTGATTAAATAGATGCTGAGAGCTTTAGAAGGCCTAATAAAGGTTAAGAAATGGGACCAACATCCTGGAGACAAGATGTTCTCTGTAGAAGAAAAAAAGATTTGAAAATGGTTCTGGCCTTTCTCCCTCAGCCTCTCTGAGTGCAATCATCAGGTTAGGTTAATTAAGGGAACAACAGGCTGGGTGACCGGAGCTTTGGAGAGCGTGCGCACACACACACACACACACACACACACACACACACACACACACACACACACACACACACACACACACACACACACACACACACACACACACACACACACACACACACACACACACACACACACACACACTGCATCAGCTCAGGATGTAATCACAGCCAACGTGATGCATGTTCCATTACTGCGGCCCATGTGGATACAAATGGCAGAGCTCTCTTTTCATTATACATAATAGTTTTGGCTCAAGGTCTGTTTTGGAACATCTCAGCAAAATTGAAGAAAACAAGGCAATGGTTTGACATTCTGGTACCATTCTCATGCTGTAGAGTAAACAGAGTAATAGTAGCTTAGCCTGGCATAACAAAGGAACAGCAAGCCTGTTTGGTTACCTTTGGACAGAGGCAAGCAAGTTCAAGTTTTCCCCTGTTTACAGCCTTTATGCTAAGCTAAGCTCACCAGCTGGTAGCTGTAGCTTAACAGTTATTGTACAGACATGAGATCGACTTTAATATTTAATATATTAATAAATAAACATAAAAAGGTGAAAACTCTTCCAGTGGAGAGTAAAAGTCAAGGCCTGTCGTTAAGCACTGGACATTAGAATGTTAGTCTTTTATGTCTGCAGCAACATGAGAAATGGTGAGATTTGACCTGGTGAAGAAAGGACGATTTGTCTCATTCATGTAATACATTCACATGTATTACATGTATTACATGTAAATGTGTTACATTTGACAACTTGTATTAAGCTGATATCCTTGTCGTTCGCATCACACATAAATCAGCATGTGAGCACACGCTGTGTCTGTCTTTTTTTCTTGCTTGAGGTCATACCAGACCATCATGGTAGGCATATTAAAGATTAAGTTGATCCATCCATCAGTACAATAGCTGGCATGCCTTTCATTAAACTTGTCTTGTCCCTCTTACCATTTCAACAATGACGCTGTCTGGGGTTCTGCCAGAAAACACAAAGCCGAGGTTTTGTGCTGCTCTCACCAGAGCTCCTTCATCTTGAAAGCAAACAGAAACCCAAAGTGTTACAGATAAACACACAAACAGAAACAGATAAGAACCGCGTTCGCGTTTGGTACATGAAACCAGTTCATCCCGACACATTTTCACAATGAGAGCAGTGACTGAAAGCTGTGGACCAGGTATAGCTGATGCTACAGCTTGCATGAGGATGCTGCAGGGCGAGAAAAAGCTCTCTGCTTGTTTTTTACAGTTCACTTAACTATGCTTCTCTTGGCAGCCAATCCCCGCTCTGCTTCAAACCCCAAAGCTCCAGAAGACCATGATTGTTCTAAGCAATCAGGCAAAAAAGTCATCTCTCTTACCAACAGCAAAATGTAAGATGAAAAGCAGCAGCAATGCTTCGTACGCTATTATAGAGCCCTTTTAGCAAATCGATGCGTTCATTAAAAGCCAGATCAGTAACTTTTCATCACAGGGAGAGATGGAAAAGTATTTCCTGTTTCTTTATTGAGCTGAATATAGGTCTGTTTTACTTCTGTTCTTACTAACATCACCAATGCAGTCAAAAGCATCAGGATACATCAACACCTGTCATTTAATTGCAGTCTAGTGTCATTATGCTGAAAGGCCTGTCAATCAATTTGGCAATCATTGATAGAAGCTTCAAATTCTTGTTTTTAAATCTTCTCATGAGAGCTACTTCTTTGCTTACAGTTGGAGAACAGATTTTTGCCTTTAAGCACAGTGACATTTTATGAGTTTGTTACGATGGTCCTTTATTTTCAGGACATTTACATAGTGCTGCTAGGGGCAACCACTGTGTCGAAGTGGTGAAGCCAATATGCAAATGCTTTAAGCTGCAGCCTTTCTTGTACAAAACAAAGGCAACACGTTTTAGAGTCTCAGAAGTTCATTTCAACTCCTGTGAAGGCAGTGATTTTGTGGAATCACATATAAGGGCATGTGTTCTTGATTGGCAGGTGTCTCATCACTACTGCGAATGTGATAGACTGACGGATCAAAGTGAGGCTCAACGAATCAGGAGTGACATACACCATGCAGTCTGTAAACAAGATATTTTATTTCTAATATGATCCCCGGCTCTCTCCAGCACTGACGATTACATAAATGTCTTTATGAAATACTGCTACCTGGAGGCTGTGGTGATGTGTTCCATTTGCTAGGACACAGAGGTCACTAGATAGAGAATTAAATATCTCAACAAAAAACAAAAATAAATCAAGGGCACGGCATCATTGATGGAAAGCACCTGGAACCAAATCCAGACAGCATCACCCACATCTGCAGAGCTGCAGCAGCAGCGAGTGAGGAATTTGTGGACCTGCAGTTTCAGTTCAACTTGCTAACATCAGAAAAGAAATAGCTGCAGCAGTTTGCAACTGCAAAAAACGCGTCACTGAGCTCCATCTATAGGCAACAACAACGTTCCCAAATTCTAATGCATACACACACATATCATATGATGGGGAAAAACCAGGGCAGCATACTGTATATTGAGAAGTTTCCACTCGCTGTGTTCATGAAGACGTTATCTACCTGGAGATGCAGCCTGGTAGGTGATTTTTCCATCCGTGCGCTCGGGGACCGCAGTGTGACAGATGGCCATCATGGTCATGAACTCCTGGATGACAGCTGCTGTGGGCTACAGGAAGTGGAAAGGGCACTTTGACTTTAAATATTCTTGAGCAGAACATGTCACAACAAAATAGAAACAAAACAACTACAAAGACCTCGATGACACTGTAGGAGGGGACAGCAGTGACGGAGAGTGCACTGTTTGACAGACAGACAGACAGGAGTGAATGCCAACGTGGAGACTCTCTGAAAAACACGGTTATTTATTACAGTCCGAAAACAGAATTTCTTCAAAACTACAAGTCTGTCTAAACAGCCAGTAAGTCAACATATTGTTGTTCGAAGTCACCTTCAGGTGGTTCCAGCATTCATAAATGGCCGCTGGAAACAAGCCAGGAGGATCCCACAAAACTCACCAGCTGCTGATAGACATTTACTCATGCGTGTGCAAGTAATATAAACTTGCTTCAGTTCATGAAAAAAGGCCTAACCTATATACTAAGGGCATTTCACTTTAATGAGGGGAAACGTATGACTAACTAGCCGAGGGGTAGACTCGGACAGGCATCTGCTGAGGCTCCTGTCTGAGGCTGCAGGACCACCAGCTTCTAGTCAGTGAGGCAGAGATATCGGCTACCTCCAGGGCTACGCCAGGCCTGATTCATACAGCAAACAGTAATCGGGCTGCTAATGGTTGTTGAAAATGAGATCAATAACAGAATAAGGTCCAACATTACAGGCAACCAATAATAATGAAGACCCACAGAATCTATAGCAGATGTAATAAATATGAGCCATTCTATGCATTGTTGATGCTTATTACTGACAAACATCTGCTTTCCTCTTCCCTTCTCAAACAAAAAGCTGTGTACACACACACGTAACACATGGTATTATCAAATTTGCACTTTCTGTTGGCCATGGCAACTCTGATGAGAGATCTCTAACAGGGAACAAAGGAGCGAATGAAAGAAGGCTGGAGGGCAAATCAAAGGGGCTCTTGTAAATGAAAAAACACAGAGTCTATTACAGTCCAGGTGGCTGTGAGAGCCCCCTCTGCCTCCCAGCAGCATGCTAATCTGGTCTGGGTTGACAGGTATCCTCTAAGGGACATGCCCGTGTGTGTGTGTGTGTTGTGTGTGTGTGCGCTTAGGATGTTTTGAAAGCAGCAGTACCTTTGGACATTTCTCATCTCTTCGAGAGGTTGTCTGAGGGTTTAAGGTTAGACTTAAGTTTTGGTTAAAAATATACAGTAAACAATGCGGTAAGGAATATGGTTTGACATTCTGGGAGTCTCTGCTGTTTGCTGATAGCCTAATGGTGACAACAAGACTCCAGGAAGTCCCTGCGCTGAGCCAAGAAACAGTTTAGCCCAGAAAACCCCCAGAAAACCAAAACTTGTTGTGTTTACACTTTGGCTTTTGAAAAAATGAAGTGAGCTTTCGAAGTGCTGACATTCAGATTTTTTTTAACTCTTGGACAAAGCCAAATTAGTCATTTCCCCATGCTTCCTTTAGGCTAAGCTAAGCTAACCCTCTCCTGGCTCCAGCTTCATATTAAACAGATGTGAGAGCGGTATCAATCATCTCATCCAACTCTTGCCAAGAAAACGAGTAAACGCATTTCCAAAAATGTCAAACTATGCCTTTAAGGCGAGGCTTATGGGCTAAGGACTGTATTATGTCAATGAGGGTCCTCACAAGCACAGAAGTACAAATTTGTGTTTACTATCCAGGCTGGTAGTAACCTAGGCAGACAGTACATGGCACAATTAGATGTGACAGCTAATACTGTGCTGCCAGCTATCACCCTCACTGACTTCTGGGCAATCTGTGTCACAGCAACAGTGACGGACACTCATCACTTCAGACGTGGCCAGTGTGGAGAAAGTTGAAGGGTCAAGAGAAAATGAAGCAGAGAGCCCGGACGAGCCAGCAAGCGAACAAACACCCACGAAGGCTGCTGAAAGTCTGCGGGCGGAGAACATGTCCAGTGACTCAAGAGAACATTAAAAGCACCAGAGGGGGTGTTTATTTTTGTCAGCACTGTTAATTCCCCTCTCCTCCAGTCTGCCATCCTCCTCAGCACTGTATCAACACTACTCCTACAAACAGCCTGCAGCGACGCAAAAGCGCTGTTAATGATAAGGATGAGTACTGTTCAAATAAGAGGCACCCTGGTGGTCATGAGGACAAAGTGTTTGAACTGCGAGACCAAAAGGTGTTAAATGAAATGTATCGTTTCATTAAGCATCTATGTGTCAAACAAATGAGAGGACGATGGTTTGTTAATGTTTGAACTGATGTCCTGAAGGATGGAGATAATCATGACATGATTAGTATTTCTCTTGGTGTTTTATTATAATTGGAACTTATTTGCTTTCATGCTCAGATAGAGGAGAAGATCAATACCACCCTCATGTCTGTGTAGTAAATACAGCCAGCAGCTAGGCAGCTTAGCTTAACACAGAGACTGGAAACAGGAAGAAACTGCTAGCATGCTAGGCAAACCAGCCTGCTTATTCAATAAATATAAAAACTTAACATTTAACAGGGAGCTATTTCTTGGCTAGGTTCAGTGATTTCCTGGTGTCTTGGTGTAAAGATTAAACAAACGAGACATAACGTGTTAAAAAAGTGAGTTTTAGAGGTGCTGTATTTTGTTACCTTTGGACAAAGCCAGGCTAGCTGTTTCCTCCTGTGTTCAGTCTTTATGCTATGCTAAGTGGCTGCTGGCATTAACTTCGTATCCAATATAAACACGAGTGTGGTATCAATCTTATTATCTAAATCTTGACAAGAAAACAAGCTAAGATAAATGTCTAAATATTCTTTTAATTTCAGTCCAATTACAGATAGCCTTGATTAAATTTCAAAAGTTTTAAAATACACAACACCATCACAACAGGGGTCTTGTTATATAACAGAAGGTGACTTACATTGACAAAACAAAAGACATTAGCAGGACAAATTATGACTCAAAAAGTGGTGCAATATTAAGACATCCACTGTCAAAAAGCAACGGTGCAACAACAACACAACAGATAAATCATTAACAGAATCATTACCGGAGATTTAGAGAAAGACTGTGGGTTCCACACAGCCGTTTGTTGTGCACTATAATTAGCAGAGGGCGCGGGGCTATCAATATGAAAGTAAAGCAGATCCCAGACAAACTCAATGTGCAGAGAGATTCTGCTGTCATAACAAAGCAAACATCACAGTGGGATTACTTCTTTCCCTGGGCAGTGCTACTGTATGTAATTAGATGTGACACTGTGCCTCCCCCACACTGCTCTGCAGCTGAGAGACTCAAACAGCCAATCAATCACAGTTTTCACCCATTTCAAGACTACAGGTGGCCCTTACTGCTCCCTCTAAAGTCCCATGACTGATACAAAATGATGTCTGAGTCCATGTTTTGAGATGAAGGCACAATTTTGATTTTCTTATGTAATGTTTTGGGCTTTCATCGTATTCAGAGGTTCACACTAATGTAATCACTGTACAGCAGCACGGTTCCCCACACTGGATAAGCAAATAAGAATGTCTTCATCCCGTCAGAATAAGCTAATTAGGCTGTTTGCCTGTCTGTGTCTACAATGTCCTGCAAAGACACAGTAATCTACCCTTCAGCAGGCCTTTAGTCAAACTGATATTAAAGAGAATTAAGTCACTTTTTCTGTCAAAACAAGACGTCTTGATGGAGGTCACAGCCTTTTCACTACTTTTACTTTTAAGACTACACGAGCCCACCGCATCACTCAGGTCCACTTAAAAAGTCAAAAAAGACATTATACAACCTACACAATCAGATTCAAAATCCTTCTTAGTTTTGTCCTAAACAGCAGCCATCAGTGCAGGCGGGCAGCGGGGAACCTTGACATTACTTACGTGATTACTCTGGAGGTTTTCCAGTAAGCTCGGGTCATTAAATCCCGCCTCGTCTGACGAGTGTGTGCTGTGCCTGGAAAGAAGAGACGGAGAAGTCAAAACAGCAGAAGACACACGAATACTTGATAGCACTATTGTTATACACTAGAACAGGGTAGCCAACTATGTTGTGACAGTGAAGTAGACTAGTAAAGAACAAATAATGAGTCTGAATCATGATCAGAGATTATTTTGACAACAACAGGAGTTTACATAAAAGTGCAACTTTCTACTAGCGTCTGACAGCTTTCCAAATACAATAATAAGCATGACAAAAGTGTTTATCATGTGCCAACTGCAAAAAGGAGGCCTCTGGGAGCCTGGATAGGATAAGCTATGATTTGCCATTACACTTAAAACAAATGCTCTCTAATGAATTGTCAAGCACTGCGCAGCCTGGCAGGTTCGTTTGAATGTGGTTTTAAAATCAGGAAATGGCACACAGTATTCTTGCCACAACATTAAGATAAAAGTATGGCTGCAACTAATGATTCTAATCACTGTAGATTAGTCTGCTAATTATTTTTTCCAGCCGTACGTGACTGATTCAAAGTGTTTCTTCTGAACAGAAAACCCAAAGATATGCAGTTTACCATCACATATGACCCAAAAAAGCAGCAAATTCTCACATTTGAGAGGTGGGAACCAGTGAATGTTGCCCAAAAATGCCTTTTCTGTTGATCAACTAATCAATTAATCGACCAATCACTTCAGCTCTTGATAAAACTACTGTGCGCTGAGACTGGCACCACAAAGCCGGTCTCAAACTGGTACTGACACAGCCAGCGCTACGTGCCAACAGTATTGACATTTGTTGAGAAAAGTATGAACCGCAATGCAGACAGAATGCAAATGAAGGTCCCCTGGGCCTCAGTAATGTGATGTACAGTGTGACTGTTTGGGATTCTGTCCATGCTGGCAGAAGCAGATCATCCGTTGAGAAGGCGATGTCCTCAAATGGGACATTATTATTTCACAATGTATGAAGAATACACACTCATTCATATATTCATTTCGCCTTCATATATTACATTCAGTCACTTCTGTAAATAATAAATGGTGTTCCCCTTTGCTTTAGAAATTAAACAATGGAAGAGAAACTGCTTACAGGGACACAGCAGGCAGGCCGAATGTGTGGCAGCTAAAAAGACCATATTACTCATACACCAATCAAAGCCAAACCCTCATAAATTTCTGGAAATACAATCAGTCTCTCGTACTCACACCAGAAATGCTTTTTGTTATTGGCAAGATGCAAAATAATTCAAAGTCTTGCAGTCCATTAGGAATACAGCAAAAGGAAAAAAATATTAAATCTTTCATTGAGAGCAGAAAATCATGCTGAACTAGAAAAAATAAGACTTTGGATTGCAGAGAGGACCTTTTTGTTTTTATCTCTCTAACAGTGGCTTAGGGCAGTGATTTTGTACGTAGCCACCAGCTGCTCGCAGGCTGTCCAGCGGGAATCGATTCATGATTCTGTGATAAATAGAGTCCTATAGATCAGGCAGACAGCAGCTTTGTCCGTGGCACTGGGCTTGATAGAAACGTTACTGAGGCTGCCATTAGCAAACATAAGTCTTTCTAATCCCACAGGATACACCGTTCGGATCCCTAGGAGCCAAACTGCCAGCCGGCCTGTAATACTTCCATCTACTGCACCGCAAACAGAGGTTTGGGAAGAAAGAATTACAGGAAAAACACAGCAAAGTAATTCAGCACCATGGCTGGAGTCGATATTGAGCTACACCTACGTAGATGTGCTGGAGGTGAGGGAAATTTATCACAGTTACAGGCTTTATTAAAATATGTTAGGGACAAAACAGGGAACAAAGTCTGCCTTCCTAAACACATACTTCAAACACATTTTCAGGAGGGCAGATGTTTTAACTTCAAAGCTTGACGTTTTGCATCATGTTCTGTAAAATATATACATATATTCTTGCTCTGATTACAGTAGGTTACATCCATGTGACTTAATACTATATGCATGCATCTAAGCTACCTTTCAAAAGCCTTAGAAATTCATAACTCTGCAACAGAGACTGGAAATGCTGCAGTATTTTTGACAGAAAGTCTGTGGGGGCATTATTACTGTTTCTAACCCTTGTACAGGACGGGACACCCTGTGTTCTCTACTGCAGCAGTGGCGTAGCGCACCGTGTCGATGTCTTGATGAAATTTCTGAGGCACGGGGCTGAGTGTGGAGAGCGGTCAGTTATTGATTATCTGCCAGTACACAGAGGTCTTGTCACTATGGGAACAAGGGTGCTGGCTGTTCACAGTCGATAGCCGGGGACTGGTCCCAGATCAAACCTGCGACATGGCATGCTGTCCTGCTACTGACCGTTAGGAGGAGGAAATGATAAACCTGCGTCAAGATGGCGGTAAACATTTACAATTTGACCCTGGACTTAGATTCACCTCCATTTAAAAGGTTTTGGTTCTTTGTTTTGTTTAAAGCATCAAGCAACAAAACACACCCTCATTCCCGTATGTCTAACCTATTTTGTGTAAAAGTACCGCCTCCAACTAAGTGAAAAAAAAGACAGAAAGAAGACACATGCTCTCATGGAAACCACAGGTTCCTTTAAAGCAGCAAGATTCAATATTTTGGCATAATAGGCATTAACACACAGGCCCCAATCCCCCATGCAAAATGGATGAGACACACCCATGCTGTTACTGCAGATCTCAACACTGTAGCAGATGGATCTCAGAAGAAGGACTGTGTGCGTGCGTGCGTGCGTGCGTGCGTGCGTGCGTGCGTGCGTGTGTGTCTGTGTGTGTGTGTCTGTGTGTGTGAGTGAGTGAGAGAGAGACAGAGAGAGAATAGGTGGGAGTGTGTCAACCATCTCCAGAGTTAGTTGATGTTAACTGGGGAAAAGGAGAATGTGCAGCACAGCTTCAGCCTCAACACAACAAACAGTAAATGCAGGAAGGTTTGGTCTGTAAAACCTGCTGAATGCTCAAGTTAAGAAGCCACAACAAGTAACCATATGGAATTCAATAACAGTGCTAATACAGTACTGGCAGCATATACTAGAATATGTGTTTATGGTTGTTCTGTCACATCAATAGATATACACAGTGAATCAAGAGCCACAGTCACGTACACAACGTCCTGAGTGGACTGAACAAAGGAAAAGAAACAACATCAAACATGTATAGAGGTACTGTGTTCAAAGTCACGATTTCCACAAGGCAAGGCAGCACTAATACATCACAGAAGCGAAGAGCAGAAAACATTACCACCATTTCACACCAGTCATCTTACCAGTCGTCCTCTGCAAAACTACCCTCCTCAGCCTCAGGGACGTGACTGTTGGAAAAGAAATTATCTTGTTGACAAAATCTGTTGTTAACATGTTCTGTGACTGTACAGGCGCCAGGATTGGATCAAAGATGGGTTTGTTTATGAGTTGGCAGGCGTTGGAGTGTGAGAGGTCAGATGCCGGGAAGGACTGCAGTTGAGGTGTTGGGGTTAGTTTGACAGCAGTGATTACAGCAGGCACTCTCATCATTTATACTTGGTACTGTCATGTCTGTACCCTGCTTATAAAGATACTGACAGCAGCCAGTTAGCTTAGCTTAGCACAAAGACTGGAGGGAAGAAAGGGAAACAGCTAAATGGATGTAAATCTACCCACCCACACCTCGACAGCTCACGTATTAACACATACTATCTCTGTTTAATTGTACATAACATTTCATTTTTGTACATTCTTGTAACAATTAAACAAACATTTAACATGTTCAATTGCAAACTTTAGTGGTGCTCTAAGACTAAAGCTGCTAAAACTGAGCCTTCACTCAGGTTTTCACTAGTCATGATTGTGCCAATATTTAGTTGCCTCAGTAAATTAATTTATTGAAGCATTAAAGGTAGAGGTTACTGATTCATTAGCATTTCCAGTCCAGCTGTTCAGTCATGTGTATGTTTTGTCAAGTAATTTTGGTATGAAATATAACTGAGGTTCATCAGAAATTCATTTTTACAAATAAATGTACCACTAAAATAATAGTAGGTATATTTTTAATAAACTTGCTGTAGTAAAACCTGAAATTAAACTTGGGTTATGATGCATTTAAGATATTACACTGCAGGCTTTGTGCCAAATTGTTTTAGAAGAAATTTCAATGAACTGGATGAGAGGGGAAAAAAAATTAAAACCAAGAAAGCCAGAAGCAAACTGAGGGCATAATGTGAATGTTTGGGAATCTTATCTCACCAAGACGTCATGTTTTTCATGGCCACCAATGGATGTAGCGATGAAAACAACAACGTTTGAAGCTAAATGTGGTCAGAGAGCACAGCACTCGAAAAGGTGGCAGCAAATTATTTTGACATCTCTGTTCTAGCAGACTAACTGCAGCGCAGGGTTTTGTTAACTGCAAGGAGACGACACGCTCCGCTGAACATTACGACTCTCCGTTTGATTTGAGCTCGGTTTGATTCATACTGAGCGCCTGTTCACTCTCGTACCTTCTGTGAAGCAACATTGTGGTTAGCTGCAATAACAGCAAACCAATGTGTCTGCATACGGGCTAATGTACAGTTTGACGTACTGTATGTACCGACTGTGTCCAAAGTGCAGATCTACAGGGTTACACTTACAAAAACAAACCACCGACACAAATTTAGTCGTAGTATAGTCATAGTATAAAATCAAACCATATTTGTCTGTACTTTGTCACTTGAGTACATCTAAAAAAATATGTTTCCAATCTACGCCAGGCTAATAACACTCAGGAGGATTCTGGGAGCCTTTCTAACCTAAACAGTATCTCTCCTTGAGATTTGGACTCCAATGCAGTGGAATTAATTAATGTCTACACCCTTGGGGTTGGCTTTATTAATTACAGCACCACTTAATTTGTGGTGAGGAACACATGCAGACAGC
Source organism: Chaetodon trifascialis (assembly GCF_039877785.1). Taxonomy (NCBI): domain Eukaryota; kingdom Metazoa; phylum Chordata; class Actinopteri; order Chaetodontiformes; family Chaetodontidae; genus Chaetodon; species Chaetodon trifascialis. The sequence continues at coordinate 23,037,400 of NC_092060.1, forward strand.
AGTGTCAGGGGGGCTTTGTGTAGGCAGGCACCAAATTACAATTCATGCCACACACTAAGTGCTGAACACGTGCATGTTCATCCATTTCTATCCAAATATGGAATGTTTTGGAATTGGAGTTGTAAAAGCTAAACCTCAGTCAGAACTGAAAAAGAAATAGCATTGTCTCATAGCAGTTCTAATGTCTCACTAGCATGATAAATAAGAATCCAGATTATTTGTTGTGAGCAGCACGGTTTTAATAACTTTGGCCTCTAAAATATCGATTGCTCTTGTGAACTCAATAAAAATTGCTAACATTCAACACTTCAATTCAGAAATAGTGCGTCTGAGCTGGAAACACTCCAGTAGAAATGAACACCTAGCACATACCTGCAATAATAACAACACAATAATAGTTCCCTGACACACACTAAACAAACTGTCATCTACTGTGACATCAGGTAAATTGTTTCAGTAGTGAATGTACACCCAATTTGTGTTTAAATGAATAATCTGATTATTTATTCTATGGATGAAGAGTAATCCAAGCAGGATTAAATGGATTACAATACTAATAATGGATTATAAATACAGAACTATGACCTGTGCCATAAAGAGTTTTTGAATGTAACTCTCCAAACTCATATTTTGGGAACCCAGAAGAGGAAGAGGAGCGGGCCAAATGATAGCATCATCAAAACAGACTCGCCTCATTAGAACCTGTATTTTTTCTCTCCTGATATGAAACACTCATCCATATTTATCGGTTGCATAAGAGGGAGTCCTCGTTTCAGAGAATCAAAGGGAAACTTTTCTACTTGGGATGAAGGAAGAGAGAGACCACTGCTGTGCTTCAGTCTTTGCAGGGAGGAACGCCTGTCCCTGACACCCAGCAGGCTTGACCCAATTAAAGAAGGACATTCTGTCCACCAAAACATCTAAATACCAGAAATGACACCCCTGATTAATCAGCAGTAATCATTAAAAGAAAATACATATCACCAATGATCTTGGAGGTATCACATCATCAACATGTACAGAATCACACACTTAAAGTGACTTTCCATTCTTGACCCGGGGATTGACAATGAGAGGCTGTCGGTGTCCTCGCTGGGCTAGCAATCACAGCATAATGAGAGCTTTGGTACAGAGAACTCCAGATAACACACTCGCTTTTGTCCTTCAGCTTGCACTTCATCAATCATGCTATTAATTGAATCCTAATGGGATTAATCATGTACTGTCACGCCTGCACTTGCTTTGGCTGTGTAAAGATACTTTGCTCTCCCACTTGTTTTGCCTCCACTGAGGCTAATTATCTACGCACTGAAATGAAATGAGAGCATATTCAAAACAGTGCTCTTCTGATGAAATGCTAAAATGTCATAGAGCATGAGTTGAATGCAGTGGAGCTGAGCAAAAAAGTCAATTCATGTGGACTTGACAACAAGACGCTGTTGTGTCAAAATTGTCACGCTCTAGACTTTTAAGAGAAAATACCGAAACATACGGAAAGTTTCCACAAACACCTCCGACATGACAAACGATGGACGGAAGCCTGCGAAGGAGAGAGTAAAGTGCCTTCGCTCGCAAACGTCTGTCCGCCTTTTATTTATAGTTTATGTCGAGGGGAGCACTGATGCAGCTGCTAATGAGAAGGCGAGGGAGGAGAGAGAAACGCCAGATGTACTATGATGCACACTCGGCATTTAACGATGGTGATGGGGGGAGGCAACGGTAGAGGATGCAAAGGCGGGGAGGGGGTGCAGGGAAATCAAAAAGGGAGAGTGAAACAGAACATACCCATAGGCAACACCAGCGATGGTGCACTTCTTGAACTGCATCACATTGCAGGTCAGGGTCCCCGTCTTGTCAGAGAAGATGTACTTCACCTGTATGGGTGGAGGAAGACAGAATGACGCTCACTTCATGGGTGTATATTCTATTCTAAAGGAGAGATAGATCTTTCAAGTAAGTGCTAGCATAACAACGTATTATTTGAACTGTTTACCTGGCCTAATTCTTCATTCAGATTGGAGGTGCGAGCCATAGCAGGTGTGTTTGTGGGCTCATAGAGCATATCAGTGTCCTAAAAGAAACAATAACAGTACAAATTTTCATCAAATTAAACGTCAATGGTGAAAGAATACAAACAAAACACACAGAAAAACACTTCACTTCAGTCAGACCCTTCAGTCCCCTCCGTCTACTGGAAACTGCGGGAAGAGATGCCAACTGAGAACTGGCCTAAATGTTGCTAAAAATTCCTTGATAGGATTTTCATTTAAAATTTAATGAATAATGGGGCTGAGAATAACTTCGGGCGAAAGAAACAGTACGATTCCTCAGCTGAGATATTCGGCGGGGTTGACCTAGTTGCTAAGGATGTGAGAGCACAATATTCTAGGTGCTCACTCAAACGTTTCATGCCAGTCGGGTTTCAGATGTGTTTGTGAACATTGCGTACATGTTGATTTTTCTCAAAAATATTCTGTGCATGATGCTAACCATGTTATTTGTAAACCATTTGACTTTGAATTGTGATTTGTTCAGTGCATGATAATGATGTTTTAGCCACTTGGGGGCAGCACAACAAGCCATAAACAAAACACTGACATACTATCACCTTATAAAGGCGGTATGGTGGATGCATTAGCAAACAAAGGCTTCTTTACACACAAGAGCAGACGCAGAGCAACATTAGCATTCATATGGAGTCTTGTTTGTGTTGACCTGCCAAATTTAACCTCAGTATTCATTCTCCTTTTAGCTCCACTGGCTCCTGAGGGAACTATCTGTGTCTTTAGCTGCTAGATGTTTCATTAAGTTAGCTGCTAACTTTAACTGTCTTCCGTTTGGTGTTGGGCAGGTAGCTCAAAGTGGGGTTGTGGAGGATTTTTTGTGGAAAAAAACACCTGCCTGCTTCATTTGTAAAGATGCTGCTAAGAGTGGTGCAAATAAAGCAGCAAAGTTGCAACCCGTAAAACAAGAAGAAAAGACACTAAAGGCTCTGTAAAGTCGAGGGAAACTGGAGTTTGGAGGAGCTGAGTGATAATTCTCTGTGGCTTTATCATTGTGAACAACTTTGTTCACATGCAGGTAGTCATTTGATCCATTATTAGTACAAAAACATTGATCATAGCAGCTTGACCTGGAGTATAATGCATTATGTTTGAACAGTCACCATCCACATTGCTTAGTTTATGTTGTGATCAATTGTTGTGCAGAAATCTTCTTAATCTCAGTTTGTGCTCACAGCAGACAATAATACAAAACATGAAATGTACTCTGATGCAGCTGTGGGTGCTTTTGTTGCCTGAAAACATAGATGTAAAGTATGCATACATTTTTAAGTACTTTTCCTCCTTAAAGTCACAGCTGTCAAGCTCAAATTTAGAGCTCATCTCAGCTAAATTGCAGGGTACAGCGTCAACTCACCCAGTTGATGAAAAAGGCTTGGATGAACTTGATAACTTCCAGTGTGACCAGGAGACTGATGGGGATCAGGTTGTTGAACAGGATGATGAAGGTGAGGAAGTTGAGGCCAAAGTTAGCCGCCCCGCCATCTATCAGGGGACGAGTGTTGGACAAAGGGAGGTGATACACAGGAGACTCATCAGTGCTGGCTCATAAATGTCACTCAGTTAAATGAAAATGCCCAAAGCTACTTCCAGCCAATGATCAACGTTATCCCAATCAAGAGACTGTTTCAGACTAACGTTGTGCATTAGCTGGAATTAACCATTTCTTCCACCCAACCTCATCCTCTTACGACTCAACCGATTAACAGTCCAATTTAATGTCCCAAAGATTCAAAGTAGCGATCAGGGACTGAGGTATCTCAAATGTCATTAGTGTCACAGCAGCAGCCTTGGCATCCAGCATGATCCAGGCAATGGATTCGACAAAGCACTATGCAAAATGATGCTGGTCCCTCCCAGAAGCCCCAAACAATTGACAATGATCAACATGTAACCCCACTGATACCAAACATGAAAACAGGAGGGATGTGATTTACCTTTCCTCAGCTTGCAGGAGGTGCAAATGTTACCTTCCTCAACCCAAGCCTTGATCTTAGCATTGCGGTTGAGAGGAACAGCCCTTCCCCATGACAGAACAATTGCAAAACAAACAAAAAAACTGGATGGCACAAAGAAAATGGCAGAATGGAAGCTACTGCTACTGGTACAACAACACATATAGGAGGGAATACTTTTTCTGAAGTGGGGAGGAAGACAAACATATTGGATGCTCTCAAGACAAAGGAGGGAGAATTCAGTCCATAGCACATTCTCAACCAATAACTAGTGGAAAAGAGGGGGTGGATTATGCCAGCAAAGAAGTTTGGATGTTAATGATGATCACTACATCACCTTATTCCACTCATTTCTAGTAGCCAGCTTGTTATGTGATGTTAAGCAGAGATGTCCGTTATCACGTGAGAGAGTGGCACTGTGTTGGATCAGTAGAGAGTCATTAAAAATCAAACCAAAGCAAACCAGGACATGCACAGGTCACACAAGTGCAAAAGTAGATCTGATGTTTTCTCTTCAGTGTGTGTGTCACTGTAATGTCACAGCAACATGATCGTAAGACGTTCTAACCATCTTTCATTAAGGAAGCGAACTGACTTTAAATTGTAAATTTCATTATTCCAACTGAAATTTTCTTTCATTTGGTGTGTGAGAAAAGTGTCAGTTAAGACATCTGCAGTTTACTAACAGACATGGTCAGCATAAATTCACTGATGTGGTGATAAATGCAAAACTACCTACCACAGCCGAGTGTGCTAACTGAGTTAAGTGTAGCAGGTGGCATGAATGTATAATAAATGACTGTTCATTTTTGATCTCTGTCCGCATTGTCACAATGTATGGGCTTAATGTCCGGGATGATCTGTGTCAGCACTCTGCAATGGGTCAAAGTCAAATTAATTACCCAGCGGTCATGCATAATAGGCCTCAGTGACATATGAGCCTGTGTGCGGCGTGGTGGGCTAACACTGACTCTTCTTCCTGTCTACATGTAACTTCTGAATGTTGGTAAGTGAGTGAAATTGCAACAATTTATGAAAATATAGTGACGTAGATAAATGGGATGTTTAAGATTTGACAGTCTCCCCACCTCTCTCTTTTGTCACAGGTTGGATAATGTGCACTGGACAGAGTCTCAACAACTCCTTATGGAAGTACAATCAGTCTCAAGATGGACGCCTGCTTTATGACTTACACTCCCCTCATCGGGGTGATATAGTTTTTTAGATGTGGGTTTTTATGCCACTGAGGACGATACTGAAACCTTTAGAAAACCAATAGAAACCAATGCAAAAGCTGAGAAAAAGGGACAGTGTAAGTCGTAGTGCAAGCTTGAATTGACCAGGGCACAACCTCTCCTACACAGGCCTATCAGGGTACAGAGTAATGGCCAGAGTGTCACGATAATCACTTTGCAAACCAGGTTCAGAGCTTTATCACAACAGAGCAACCGCCACAGAAACTGAGCAGCCCATATTTTTTGTGCTGTGTTCATGTCTGTAATAGTAGCTGATAATAGAGTCCTTGTCTATAATAGCTTGAGAGCACATGTAAAGACTAAACAGGTTTTTTGCCTCTCCCCCTCCCTCCCCTCTTTGCCTGTCCTTTGAAAAATCCACACAAGAAAAGAAGGCGGCAGAGGCATTTAGAAAATGTCAGCTCTTGCCCCTTGGGTTGCACCACATGTTGTGCTCGAGCAATAAACACGTATAAGCCTCACGCTATGAAAAACTTCCTGAGTACAACACCATCTCCCTGGCAGTCAAAGTAAATGCCGCTATTAATTTCTCATAAAGAACTCGGGGGGGAAACAAAAGATGAAGGTCTGAAGCTTGGAAACTGCAAAGTGTTTAACGTGGCACAAAAAAAATGGAGGAAAAGTGAGACACTGTTTGCATCAGGCACTGAAAATAACTAGACGAAGGTATAAGAGAGCTGGAGGGGAAAAACCTATTGTTGGATCCCTGGTATGTGCTTGTCCGTGGCATGGGCCCATACAAAGTAGGGCAACCATATAGGGGCGAGGGTAGGGGGCTTCATTTGCTTAGCAAAGGCAGAGCTTCAGTAAGGGGTTAGTAAGGGAGGGTCATTCACGGATGGCCAAGGCTTTTAAATGGTTGTTACCTGGAGCTGTTAAAAAAACGACAACAAAGAAAACAACAAAATCAAACAGAACATTAGAAAGGAACAAAAAAGTACAGCAGCGCAGTGATATTCAACCATTTCTTTTTCACTCAAACTCATTCACAACACATCTATGCATGTCACAGCTGTCTTTTCTCAGTTAACAGGGAATTCTCTTATTCCCACATTGCCACATATTTCACTTGTAACGCGAAACATAGTTTAACTGAGGCAACATAAAAACGACACGACACATACCAGCATTTAGGAACTTAAAATGACAAAGAAATAAGCTGATATGGACAAGTGAGACAAAATATGTGGAATAAGAGGTGCAGCGTGGGCTGTTGGGACTCTTACAGTTGAGATCCATGTACCAGGCATCATTGCCGTACTGGTACTTCCAGATAGTTTGGCCGATGGAGCAGACCAGAGAGATGGCCAGCAGGCAGCCAAACAGCACAAGGATCTGAAAGTTGGTGATCCGCTCCACGTTGGACAGCTTCAAAGGAGGCCGAGTGGAATTCTGGGTAACATAAGAGAAGACAGTGGTAAAAAGAAAAAGAAAAGTATGACCAATGGTAACTAAACCTTTGCTTAGGAGCATAAAAGGTCTGAAGATTCAAATCTAATACATAAAACATAATAAGATTTGGTGATACACATGAGGGCACATGCAGACTGGCAGGTTTTGAATAATGTATGTTGTTTGTTGGTTAATCAGATTTGGTAGTATAGAAAGCATGTAATGGTAACATGCATAATTTATGTTATAACTGAGCCAGTTCACCAGACTGAGTGTTTTCTTTTGCAAATCATACCCTCATACACTTTGCAATGATATTTTACCTGCATGAGCTTTGTGTCATGTCCAGTGTAGACCACCACACCGTGCACCCACTGAGTGTTCCTCAGCTGGGCTCCCCTCAGTAAGATCTGGTCTGGACCCAGTGGTACTGTACTGTAGGATGAAACAACATCAGTTTACTTCAAGCCTTCCAATATCACCCTAAATCAATGTGTGTTGACCTTACATACAATCACTGATTTAACATAAGCTTTTCCAATTCCTTACTCATAAATATGCCAATACTAACAATACGCAGTAATCAATATTACAACACTAAGTAATCTATCTTGACAGGGCAGCCATTGCACAAGAACACAAACTATGTCATCAGTATTTTGCGATATTGACAATTTTCCATCTACAACTCAATCTACATTTTTTAAATATGATTTAAATATGATCTTCAAAGTAACATTTAGGATTTGACATCTTAAGTTGTATCCTGTTAAAAAGTCTTTACTTGTGAATAGAATTCCATCAATAAGAAAATTCTGCCCAACAAGTTATAACCCTGCCAACAGCCAAGTAGAGCTCTGGGTGACAATGCTTATTCAGGAGAGCTTTATTGTCCCAAACTCCTGGAATAAAGCCATGAAATCACAAAAGCAGGCATACAGCACATAATGCATTTTCCTTACAAAGCCTCCAAACATATACCTAATTAAATCTGCCGAAGCAGGTGCTTCCATTTATTCAGCAGAGAGATTAAATCGTCCCTAAAACCTCATAATGCACTGATACTGGCTCTGCTCCTGGCTATTAGGATACTGAGTTGGACAGAGGAGCAGAGAAGCAGGCATGGAGCTCTGCAACTGAGCCCACCTGTGTCTATCCAGGCGGATGTTCCCAACAAACTCATACAGATGGCGGTTTGGGCTCTCGCACTCCATCCGGCCAGAGAGGCGCATCAGGCTGTCAATGTCCTTTATGTCTGCAGTCGTCTGGAGCCCCTGTTGATGTAGTTACAGCAGCATTATAGCCCTGTTTTCATCTTTCACCCATTTGTGCTGCTAGTTCTCGTTGCATGGACAGCAACTTGTATAAAGAAAGAACAAAAAAAATAAATCACCTGTCTGATTTTGAGGTTTGTTTCTCCATCCAAGTTAGATGTTTCAATGTAGCACATACCCTGTGGTTCACTGTTGTGGAAGGAGAGGATAAAGACACTTGGAGTAGCCACAAGCTGCTATTCAACCATATATTACAGTATATCTAACCTTAGCTGCTCATTATTTTATGATTAGAATTTGATATAACATTGTATTCCAATGAGCAAAAGGGGACTTATCATATTCCAATAATAACTTTCAATATGTATCTCAAATCAGTCTCAATTACTAAATCTGATTTGAAAAGGGGTTCACAACACAACACAGTTATATAAGACTAGATCACTGCAAACAAAGATGCTGCATGTCAGCCTAAAGGTCACTCAGGAACATAAAACTACATCATGAGTGAAAGTTACCAGTTTAATGCAGAGTAAACATCCTTAAGACAGACAAAACATCTTTGTTTGCTGCTACCCCAGAGTGTAACTGTCTTTCAAGAAAAGCTAAGATACACTGCAGAGGGACAGAGAGCAGAGAGAGAGGAAACACCAGAGTCGGACGACATGGGCAAGCAGGCATGCCGAGCACAACAAACAGAGCAGACAAATGGGCCTCTGACAGACTCTGGGCACAGAGACAGAGAGTTAGAGCATGCCGGTGCTTAAGGTGAGCTGGGTCCCTGGTTAGCTACTCTTTTAATAGAGTGATTTATTCAAACCGAAGACTGGTCCAAACACACACAGGGTGGAGGGGAAAATCAAAAAGAGATCTGGACACTGAAGCCCAACCACAATCAATGAGAGGTCTGGAACCTGCCGCTATTAGCCATCAAGTGAGAGCTTTGTTTCATGGAAATGAGCAGGAAGTGAATTCTAACACGGTGCTATTCATAGAACAGAAAAACACGGCTTTAATGCTGATTGTGAATTTCTGAACTAAAGCCTGTTTAAATGGCAGTAACATGTGGAAAGTGAAGAAAAGCATAAACATGCTTTTCAACTTCTTCAACATCTTGGAATGACGTCATGCAAATGGTCACATCAAACTAAACTGTTGCATTCAGGGTGCCATACAAGCCATGCAAGGGCAAGAATATGGAAAATATATTCACACCCAAAATTAAAAAGGCAGCATGTGCGCCTGTGCTGTAATACTAGACGTCTCCATTCACTCTGAGCGGTGTTAGAAGTCTCAACCAAACACTGAAAAGGGTCTACTGTACATGTTCCGTCGTAAAACAAAATACAACATAATAAAGTAAAATGACTGTATTAACGACAGTTATGACTGCCAAACCACAATGTAGAGAAAAAGAAGAGAAAAGGAAAGGAACATGGTGTTTGCTGACGGCTGCACTCTAATATGTGGTTGAGAGTAATCACAGGCCTCTTCCTTCATTAAGTGTGGAAAATAAAACATTGTGTCTGGAGTGAGAGGAGCTGAAATGTCTCATCCCAGTTGATACACACAGCCCCTATCTCTCCCACCGCTGTTCTGTTGGTAATGTTGCAGGTTTCCTGACCTGGACGACAGTATGACGAGGTCAGCCGGGAGGTGATCCCCATTTGCAGCTCTGACTACTTCCCCAACAGCCACCTGATATTACCAACCACGCACCAGCAGGGGGCGAGAGAGAGGGAGTGTGGCAGTTGTTCGCACAGGGCAGGAGAGGAGAGGATGAGGAAAAACAAGGAGGGATGGAGAGGATAAAAACAAAGGAAACACAGACAGACAGACAAACAAACAGCAAACAGATAAGGGAGATAGACAAGTGTTTCAGTTCCAGGGAGATGAGAAGAGCACAATGATCAGTCCTGTGTGATCAGAGGGTATGATTGGTCATCTGTTCTCCTTTTCACAAAACCATTTAGAAAACATGTTATGCTAAATCAGTTTTAAAAGGAAAAAATAATATATTCAGAACAAGGTTGTGACTGAAATCGTGCCAATAGCAGAGATTTTTGAAAATACCTGAAATCTGAATTCAATTTGTGATAAATCTGAACTTAAATAATCTTTAAAGAGGGATACAGAATCCATGTAAGCCCCCTCCATATCATGTCCAAATGGCTTTTTGAAAAGGTGAAGGAGGTAGGTAGGTTTATGTTGACATGGCTGATAAATTCTAATCCAAAATCACATTACCACTGTCCCACCTAGAGAAATGATGGTTGTCATAAGATACACAGCACCATTACTGAACGCTTAAAGTTATGAATTACTCAACAAAATGTAAAATTCAGATTTTTAAATGCAGGATTTTAAGCCACTTTGACAATATCGGCTCGATGTGTCATCTAACCATCACTTCTTTAGGGAGGGTTGAGAGAGAGCAAAAAGAAGAAGAAAGAAGGGGGAAGTTCCAGACAGTCTGGCAGCAGGGTGGACTCCTATACCTGGACGATAAAATGACAGCATCCGCAGGAACGAAATCACTGCCATTTACTCTAATAATATCGCCCACCTCAACCTGTGAAAATAAACTGGTTACTGCTGTGCAAGGCCAATAAAACAGCATAAAAGAAAAAAAGTTAAGCACATTAAAGCAGAAAGCAGAGTACACTGAACTGTACTGATGAGAAAACACACTGAGGAAACACCTGCAGTCTTCTTTCCACTGCTGCTGAACTTCACATCAACAGGTGCTACCAATCTGCATATTCCATCATTCAACAACTTCAGAGGAAATAGCTGCATTTATTGACCTTTTCATCATTAAAAAGAGGTAAAAAAAAATTAGCTGTGACTTTCAAAACAAGCTCCTCGTGGCTGCACAGAAAGTCTGTTGTCTTCCTACGTGATTACGTTTTTAGCCACTGATGTAAATAAAAAACTAATTATTAAAAATGTATTCTGATCAAGGGCAATGGCATTAACAGAAAAGCAGCAAACAAAATTAACTAACTACATAATTAAATATTTAAAGAGAAGGCCATTCTAGTTTCTTTTATCTCACAAAGGAAAAGATGGGCAAACAATGATCAGTAAGTACATAAATATTTGTCAAAAAAATGAACCAAAAAACAAGGAAACATTCTAGCCTCATACGAGCTGCCCTGAAAATGTGACTAGTTAAAGAAACTCTGAGACCAAACTTGGGAGAGAAGCCTCTTTTAGAATATGCATGATGAAGATGTCAAAAGCATCAATTATTTAAAGCTAGCCTTTTTAGAGAGGATTTCTGTGTGTCTGAAAGGGAGGGACATTTACAAAGCAGCAAGTAATACACTGATTTTATCCCTGAAAGAAACAAGTCAGTGCATGAATCAAATGTTTTTCATTGAATTTCTGAGGTGCATCACATCACTGATGTGACATGTAACTTTTAAAAAGTTCCTAATCCTACCTCCTACTCCCCCTCCTTCAGCAGCTATAATGCACAACCACATATTTCAGCATGTATTGTGTCTTATATGTGGTGTCACTGAATTTCCTCTGCGATAACTGATGCACACAACCATCTATCTGTTTGTCTACTTGTCTGTTTCGCATTCGTCTTAATGTATGATCATTCTGTTGCCGTAACAATAAGAAATTTTCAGCCAAGGAGTCGAGATGACAACATGTTTACACAGACTCTGCATCTCATGCTGCTCAGTTAGTTCTCAAGAACAAATCAACAAATACTTCATTTAACAAATCAGCTTGTTTCTCCGTCAGCTGTCAGCTTATATTGCTCTGCTACATGCTGAATGTACCTTTGACTGGGTGAGGCAGTGTTGTTCATTATCAAACAGTCCAAATCTGTGTCATTTCTGCACTGTCTGGTGTTTCTCCACACCCTCTGCTTTTAGGGAAATTGTTCCAGCCACAGTAATCAAATTGCTTCATTATTAGGGAAGAGAGGAAGCTTCTCTTTGTCCTCCAGCCTCGCCTTCTAATGACCGTCCACATGGAAACGCTGGATTAATTAGTGGCTGGATACTAGAGAGGTCAGTGTGTGTGTGTGTGTGTGTGTGTGTGTGTGTGTGTGTGTGTGTGTGTGTGTGTGGGTGCACAGTATGTGTGAGATTTCTCCAGCTGACTGGCACAATAGATGGAGAAAGTGGTGGAATGAACGATCTGCTTTCAGTGTTCAGCTCTAAATTAAAAAAGAATGTGAACTGGTAAAAATGGCCATTAGTGACACACTGCCGGTACATACCTTCTCCCAGTGCACAATCTCCCAGGCACCATTTCTCAACACTGTGGTGAGTAACGAGAGAGATGGGGGAAGTTATGGTGACACAGAAACAGGAAGAAAACAAGACAGGGAAAAGAACAATAAGACTTGTTATAGAACACATGACAAACCCACATTAATGTTTTTTTTAGCCATGTTACAAGCACGTGAACAATGTTAATACGTCTACACTAAATACATAAGTGTGCTCTCTTATTTCGATACCTTGACATTCCTTTTTGTTGACAACACTGTCAGCATTGTGGCGTTTCTGTAAGAAAGGAAAGAAAAAAATATTCACTTTACACATGTTTTCCTCTAAAATGCATTCATTAAAGAGGAATGATCCAAACCACTCAGACCAGAGAGAGAGAGGGTGAGAGGGTGAGAGAGAGAGAGAGAGAGAGAGAGAGAGAGAGAGAGAGAGAGAGAGAGAGAGAGAGAGAGAGAGAGAGCTGTCAAAGTCCACAGTTACAAGCTGAAAAAAGATTACACCTTTGCACTGACTGCAGAATACATGTGAATGTCGTCATGAGGACTACGCCACCCTCCCAATGCCCAGATGCACATCATCCAATGGCCCCTACAGTACCATGACAGCACTGAGCTTTTCCATTGGTGGCCTCAATAAGAAGCCCCCTAATCTTCATTATATTGATGCTAAACTCCACCCATTTGTTTGTTCTATCTACAATGTTTGTTTTGCTATTTCTGTGCAGTATTTCAATATCAGATTTTCCACTGTCTACAACAGGTGGCCATACTGAAAGGCAATCGGCTGTAGCCCCAGGCAACCACAGAAAACAGTGAAGTGGTCATCGATCACAGGTGTCAACAACTGGAATGAAAAAACAATCTACAAAATGTGTTTCAGTTCGGTCACCTGTTGCCATCAATCTGAGATATATGCAAGTGTATGTATATAAAACGTCATGTTTTAAGGAAATTCAAAGGTCTATAATTCCATGACAATGGGGCAAACTCCTGCAGCCTTTCCCAGCTTGAGAAAAACTGCTAAATGGACTTTGTGGTGAGATTATTTTCCACCCACTCATCTGGCTTTACAGAACTACCCAACAGGAGGAACATTCGAGCTTCTGCATCTGATGAGTTACAGTTAAATTCATAGAAACTGTTGTTCGTATCCACCTTCCATTTACAGAAGACAAACTGTCTTCAGATCCTTAAATCTCAATCAAGCAGTAAATACTGTAGGTATTTTTGAAGTAGAGTCCACTTACAAACTAACCAAAGTTAAATGTGCTGTATGTGACTACATCAAATTACAAACAGCACAAGCAGTATTACTCCCTCTCGTGTCCCTCTTGTCTGCTGGACAGTCATGCAATCAACTGTGACTTCAGCAGCTGATTCCAAGGGACAGCTTGTCAAGTAGCATCACGCTGAGTAATAATGTGTTGCTGTGTCCGTCTTGTACAAATAATCACTGCGTTTTAAAATGTAGCTGCCAAAAGCAACGTGCGCTCCACCTGATTAGCAAGGAGAGGACATATCTACTCACATGCCTGCTGATAATCCGTTTACTTTGAAGATCCATCCTACTTTAGTCTAATTATAATTCAATTTAAAGCTAATTTGGCACACTGTACTGTACTGTACATTTCAGGAGGAGAAAAAAACTGTTCTGGCAGCTCACTGAGAAACCAGTGCAGCTGAAGGTGAAGTGGTTTGCATCAATACACAGCTGCTAATTCACTCTCCTTGGCAAAATTTCTCCAATGACCTGCAGACTCAAGCTAGCAACCTTAAAGTCACAACAACAGTTGTCTGATGCTAAAACTGCCATTACCCAGTCCCATTAAAGCCTATATTATACAATCCCTCTGAACAACAACCATTTTAAAGCATCAAATAAATTAAATCTGCTCTAAAGGCTTTGTTTTCTCCTCTCTTTTATATTCCAACATGTCTGTTTCTTATACTCGTCCTCTTCCTGACTTCTTTTTCAGGCTCCAGTTAAATCAAATTTGTTTTAATATCGCTGCAACATGCTGGTGTCTAATGAAAAGCTGCGCTGTGTTACGTGGCTTCAGCCTTTCACCAGCTACATGATGCCCAGGAAAAAAAAAAAGTTTGATAGTTGAGACCTTTACAGAGCTCATTCATCATCCTCTGTGCAAAGGCTGTGTAATTTCATTCACTCAAACTATCTGTTCTGGCTGCTCAGACCTCCTCTATTCATAGACCAATAGTAGTAGTGAAACTGTATTTATATCAGTTACTCCACAACTTTTCCTGCCTTTCACCCCTCTCATACTCTCTTTCTGGGTCTTCCTCTCTGGCTCTTTCTGTCCCGATGGACACGGGAAAGAGGAGATGTACCGTATTTAGGTGATTTGTGTAATCACAGTGCAGCGGAGGGCAAGTAGCATACAGAGGTTATACGTAAATACTGCAGCATCAGGCCTCTGTAGACTTCAGCCGTAGAGAGGGGAAAAAATGAAAGCAGCAAAAGATAAAAGGGTAGAGCATCTGCAGTGTTACCTTGATTAACCTGCTAATGTGGCCTCAACATAAACGTAATGAGACAGTGAGCAGCAGTGAAGGAGGTTTAACTACACGAGGGCAATAACAATGTTTTCTTTGGTCTTTCAACTGCTGTTTTCATTTCAGCTTGACTGGAAAGAATCATAAGAAAGAGGGTTACTGTGTAAAAGAGCACCACACACTCTTGTGAAATACTCTGCAGCTTGTGATTCGCAGTATTACATTTCAGTTCGAGGCGAGAGATAGTCGAATTCAGAACAAAGAGCCTGAGTGTGCTGCAGCAGAGGCAGCCAGCAAGAAGGTAAGATATGTGCAGTACAGTGTGTGTCCGTAGTGCATGATTCATGAAGTTAGGGGTCGATGTTGCCCTGTCAGGTCAACTTGTGAGGGACAGCAGAGTACAGGGAACAGACGTGTGTGCAGGTGACCTTCAGCAATAAAGACAGAGTCATCACCACTCCGTTCCCATGTTTTTCACAACAGGCTGAGAGAAAAAGCGCTGCGCTGGTCCCTTCAGCACGAGATAGAAGCTAATAGTATCTGGCCACTGGGACCTGCATAGAGGATCGCATTGCAGGGTCACTGCAATACAGTACAATGCAACATTCCCTCGCTTAGTTCAGATGGACTTGAGTGGATTACTTGCTAACACAGAGTGCACATATTTTGGAGCATTTCACTTGCCAGCAAACAAGAAATCCTACAATAAAAAGATGTAACCAAGACAAAATAATACTGAAATCAGCCTTTCATACTAGATAAAGAGCACAATCTTTTTTCAAGCATCTGTTCAACAGTTCAGACTTGCTTGAGGACAGACAGTTGTTTTGTTTTGTTCGAACTAACTGCCTTTGTGCATGAGCATTCAGTATCTAGGTTAATTGACTGAATGAGAACTGTGGGTGCAGTAGGCACAGCTGTGACCTCGGATATGAGTGAGTGTGTGTGTGTGTGTGTGTGTGTGTGTGTGTATGTGTATGTGTGTGTGTGTGTGTGTGTGTGTTTGCATGTCTATGTCTGATGGTGCATCTATATGTTGGGGAGTATCCTGCTGTGGTCAAATAACCATCAGTGCCTCCTCTCTGCTCCACAGGGAATAGTTCAGCACTCAGAGGACAGTCTCCTCATGTTAAAATACACCAATTTCAACAAAATCAGCGACCTACCTAACCAATGAAGTAAAATTTCCAGAGAATTTTATTTTACTTCCTTTCAGGTACTCAAACAATTGAAAGCACAAATTGTGTACAAACACACTTTTTATCACATTCTACAGCGCATCTTGATATAGCTGTGTCCATACTGTCTGCATTTACTCAAGACCATGATTGGATAGCTGGGATGCAAATGTTGCTTTAACCCAAATGCCAGCTGGGTGTTCAAATGTTTGAAGACTGACTTTTTAGACTTGCTAACTGTAATTTTTTTAATCAGGGTTTAGCTGATGCATGTACTTTTCAAACGTGTGTGTGTGTGTGTGTGTGTGTGTGTGTGTGTGTGTGTGTGTGTGTGTGTGTGTGTGTGTGCGTGTGTGTGTGCGTATATCACAGATGTTTGTATTACCAGATCTTCAATGATCTCCTTAACAGCAGCCACCACCAGAATGAAGAGCAGTGGCACCAGTGTGGTCCAGCGACCAGTGGGAGACACATCTGGGATTTGCTAAAAGACACAAGATGGGAAGATGAAGTCAAATATTCTCTAGAGAATAAGAATATTTCAGAAGCCTACGTTAAAATTTCTAAGTACTGTCATGATTGAAAATAAGGCAAGACACTGATTCAACCAGCCCCTGCCCCAAACTGCATGGTCTTATAAGCTCATTTGTAAGTTCGAGATGATTTTAGATTGAGAATAGCGCACATTATACACAAACAAACAGACACACACAGTCACTAGTGTCATCAGTAGTGTCAAAGGGCTATGCTTCTGTATCCTGGTGCCAGACCTACTGTATGAAACATATAGGAGGCATACCCAGCACAAACAACTATCTTAGTATTATCATAATGCTCTCCTTGCCACTGACTGTTTAATTATTTGGCTATTTTAAGTCTTTCAAAATTAACAGTCAGATACCAGCATAATTAAAGCCAAGCAAGGCCCACAGGAGACAGTCACTGTTATACTGCTCGAAGGAAACTTGAACGAAATAGATCTCTCCTCTCTCTCATCTGCATAGATGTTTTATTCAAGGTCGCACCATCGACAGGGCAGGTAATGAAGATTCCCACTGGCTGATTTTCAAAGCAGCTACTTCAAGGTCACTGGATAGAGCCCTTTCCCATCCTCAAAGCTCTCATTAGCTAAGGCTAGCCTGCCAGCACAAACATACTGTAGGTAAAGAATTGAATGTGAGTTCCTGCAGCCCTCTATCTCTGATTATTGAATCTTTCCTGTGAGGCCTTGAACACCTGAGACATGGACTCCCTTAAATCACGTAGTAATGATTGGTGGTTGAGGCTTTAAGTGTTCTTAAAAGGGATTAATTTTGACATAACAGTATACATGAAAACTTCCTCAAGGCAGGAAAGTCTTTGTTCTGCATGTATTTACCAATCAGAGCAGTGACAGTACCGCAAAGATCTGTGGCTGCTGTTGGGCAACAACCCATCCAAATCAGTCAGACACTGAAACTCTGTGCGCATTTTCACATAACCAATGTTTTTCTATTGTGGTTCCACATCAGCTGGACTATTTGAGCTTGTTGTCTACAAAGTAAAGCACAATGTAGATTCCTTACTGCAGATTAGCTACAAGGGTACAGTAGGACCAAAGTACAGCCATCCGCGGCACCCCATGCATTTCCAAGGCATGTAATATGCAGCATACTGTGTTGAGCCTGCAGGTGAATCTAGTTTCCTTGTAAAGTAGGCACACATAGTATTACATGTATTATTCATTATCAGTCTATATAAAGTACTGTGTCTGTGTGTGTGTGTGTGTGTGTTTGTGTGAGTGAGCTTGTCTGCGTGTATATGAAATTACAAACATGACCTTTGGAAATGGTGTCTAGGTCATGGCAAACGATAAAAAGACCACTTGCACACTAATGAGAACAAAGCAAAAACTGAAGCTGAGAAGAGCAGTGATGAAACGAAAAATTCCTCTTTGACTCTTCTAGATCACATCCCTGTCCCCATATTTGCACACATATTTAACAATATATGCTTTAAAAATATCACAGAAAATCATCAAACTAGCTGTCATATGGCCAGGTGATTTTGATGCTACCATCAAACTTTGCATCACTGTAACTCTCCATGTTTGTTTCCACATTTCAACATTCAAATCAAATTCCTCCCGTTATGTCTCACCTGCCTATCCCTCACAACATGGAAGCTAGATACCCTCAAAATGCTCTTTCATCTAGACTTTAACATTAATAAGGTAGTTTGCCAGTTATCTTTGCATGTAAATCTATGTCTCAAAATGACAGGAACTGCAGCAACAGCACATCTTACCTGCAAGAGTGCAATGAAGAGAAAGAAGGCATTGGCTGCCCTCCTGAACTGTGAGTAGAGGAACCGGGGAAGGAAGGTGAGGACATTATATTTGGCTGTGCTGAAGCCCGCATCAAACAGCAACAAGGCCATGTGTGGAGGAGGGACCGAGAGAGGGAGACAAAAGAAAGAGAAACAAATGGTTAGTTCTCAGAATATGAGCAGTAATCTTTATGCTATTGACATTCAAAATGCATACAAAAATCTAAAAATCAGCCAGTTCACAGTTAACATAGCCAGTCAAGTATATTTGATGTCCACTCCTGATCCCCACCCATTCAAGAGAGTCCTTTCTGTTGCAGAGACAGGTGTTTGTGTGTGAGACTGATGAACAGCAGAGACCAGAGGACTCAATGATCATAAAGAATAATTAGGAGGAAGAACGGAGCTGGCAGAGGGTGTAAAAAGCTCCTGGCAGACGTGATATGTTGCCTGTGCTGCAGGCTGGTTTAGCCCTCAACAGCAACAACCTCCAGCAGCCTGATTTACAGCAGCGTTAAAGCGCTGGTCAGAACAGCAACTTTGAGAGAACATATATGCCGTGATGTATGCTTTGCTTACTCACGCGTACACAAGCAGAATATCAGAGTATAGCCTCCAACATGTCTGAGGGGGGCTGAGCATATGGAGGTTAACATTGGTGATATCATCATTTTATTCCTGAATCATATCCAAAAAGCACATTTTCAGCATTTTTCACTTGTAGCATGTCCACGATCACAATGTAAATTTCTGGAGACACAGGCTAGCATTGAATTGAGTTAATAAAAAAAA
The DNA here is from genome assembly GCF_039877785.1 of Chaetodon trifascialis. Taxonomy (NCBI): domain Eukaryota; kingdom Metazoa; phylum Chordata; class Actinopteri; order Chaetodontiformes; family Chaetodontidae; genus Chaetodon; species Chaetodon trifascialis. The sequence goes on from NC_092060.1 coordinate 23,056,389, forward strand.
AAAAAAAAGAGTTTTACATTCACAGTGATCCTGGCTGCCTGGAACAGTGAAGCTGCTCATGGTGAGTGAGAGGGACAGAGTGAAGGCAAGTGAGTAAGAGCAAGGCATTGTTCTGACAGCAGTACAATGTAATACCAGCCTCACGGAGGAGCCTGATGAAGAGCCTTGTCAGAACAGGGGTCAAGAAAGGACCAGCTTTATTTCATTCAACAAAGTCTAGTCTTTAGTCTAGTCTACTGTTGTTATGTCAGTTTCTGTAAAAAGAGAAAACTCACAGGACCTGGGTCACCTGAAAAAAACTACAGATTGATAGAGTTTGAATTCTTCATCTTGAATTTTGGTGGCTGATTTTACACAACTTAAAATGTCACAAAGGGAAATTCAAATCATTTAAATTCATAGAAATAAATTTAGCCTATAAGATCAAAATCTTTTACAACCTTTCTGTGTTTTTTTGTAATAGTAAGAGTTTTACAGCTGTCTGAAGGTATGCGGATGATGTTCAGAGGGGATACAGGAGATTTCAGAGTGATCTTTATGTCACAATGTCATCACTTTAAAGCTAGAGTGTGGGACTTTTACATATAAATGAATGCATGTTACATCAACTACCAATGATTGGTTTGGCCAAGCTGAAGGAGGAGTAACCATTGTGCCAGAGTAGGCTACAGCAGGCAAAAGTATGGCTAACAGTTTTTGTGTAATTACTCTATCTGCCTGAGGGTGGAGACAAAAGTTTCGCACTGCGGGTTTAAAAAGACAAACAGATTTGTAAATATTTGTGTATTTTTACAGGCCTTATGTGTATTTGACCAATGTTTGAGTTTAAAGATAAAACTCATGGAGAGAAAGGACAGATCCTTGTAACACAACAAATAAAAACAGAGCTACAAGCTTGAGCACAGAAGCAGCATTGTATCTAGTCTGCTAGATATCATGATGAGTGTGCAGTTTATCATTGCAGTACAGGAGGAAGGAGGAAGCTCAAAGTCTGCCATCATAAACTAAAACTGTGTGTGTTAGTTTGAGACATTTCTTCCCCTATCAATTCTGCTGATTAAATGATTATAATGTTCAGTGAAGTCACCGCTTGAATACAGTAGCTGACTTGATGTGAAATACTTTACCATAGATCATCCAAAGCTCATAACATGTCATGTGTGCATTAATATTAATAGTACTGGTGGACCTACTGGCTATTAGTGCTAATACAAAATATAATTACCGCCTCAGTCCATCCCTTGTGATATGAAGAAACAGTGGTGGTGTAGCTCTGACGTTTGTTTAGCCTAAAGGCCCTGGCTTCATCATTTCTCTCTTTATTTCCTTCCCTCCAGCCTTATTTCTGATCTCAAGGGGTAATGCTGAAAAGCATGCCCTGTCTTATCTCTAGTTACTCCTGTACACTGCATTACTTCCTCCACTGTGGCAGGGCAAGATAAAGAGCTCATTTAACACTCTGCTTAATGGATGATTATGGATCTTATGTTTTATTTCCAGGAAACATCCTGAGGATCAAGACGATATGTGAGAAGCACTTCCTTGACTCACTCACAGATATCCAGATTATAGCCATGCAGTGCCGATCAGCGCCGATCTTTTGATGCCATCTAACAACACCTCTGAAAGGTATGACATTACAAGAAGTCACTGTGAATGTCTGTTTTGGTTTGTCTTATGAGTTAAAAACACATTTGTGCAAGTTAACAACTGTCAACTGTCAACATTTGACATGTCATTGGGTGTTGGATAGTCTTCATCTTTTAGCCACACCCAAAACAAATAAAAAGCCAAACTATCCCCATGAGATTTAACCATTAATAGTTGCATTTAAGCACAACCAAACTCATATTGCTCAAACTGTAACATAATCTTGCAGCACTGATTAGATGTTAAGTTTTTATCTCCACAGTTCCACAGGTGAAGGTCACTGACACACAAAAACCTGGAGGAGAGCCAACATGATGTTCTGCTCTATGGTTAGCAAAACTTCCATGATTGGTAATGACAGCAGATTATGTTGTTTAAATGACTGGGTCATGGCCCACCCATGGGCCATGGTTGGCTCTGAACACGCTTCCAGGGGCCACAAATAGAAACAAATGTTAACCAGCTGTTGCCAAATGAAGACTATCACAGTTAAGCTTGAAACTGTTGTTAAGCTTTGGGTTGCCAGAGCTGAGCATTTAGGAAAACACTATTAGTCTATTAACAACACAATTTTTCTCTCATCACTCATAAATGAAACAAGTTCTTCTTCACAATGTTTCCAGATTGAAATTTCACATCCATAAAAACAAACAACAAAGCTAATGGGTTGTATGACACTTCTTATATAGAGTACACTGATCAATCTCTGCCAGCTGGTGTTAACAGCATTTATTTAACTACTAAAAATCAACCAGGGCTGGTAGCTAACCACTGAACTATCACAATCACAGTCAATTCAGACTGCTCATTTGCAGAATGTGTATATCTTCTTTGTGGTTTAAATACACCAAAATAATCACAGAATTTGTATATGGTGACCACAGTTGGACAGGTGGTTAGATAATGTCGGACTGGGAACAAAGGATTAATTTGTTTGCAAACACATCTGCACACAGGACTTGTATAAAGTCGAAGAACTGGTTGGACCAGTATCCTGTACAGATGAACGGCCTCCAGTTTAACATCCTTTCAAGGTGTTCCTGTATCTGTGACCTTAAATCTGTAACACCGCAAACAAGCAGTACTGCAACTCACCATTTAACTGTGATGGTAAATTTTATTATGCGGTGTGTGTCATGTGTACAGTTCAGTACTTAATTATGGTATGCCGTTAAAATGACATGCTTAAATTTGGTCATGATGATTAAAAAACACCAAATAAGTTGATGAAAATGTATAAATACCACTTGGTGAAATGTATAATTCATGCGCTTAGGGGGGTAAGGCAAATTAAGGGACTCTCCACAGACAATTATACTAATTTCAGTCTTGTGTGCATGGGTCACTGTCTGTCTATGCATGTCTCAACTGTCCCTTGTTTACCACCAAGACATACAATATCAGCATTTCATGGATACACACCAGTAAAATGGTGTGTGCAGCTACTCCTGTTTTCCATAGTTCCGAGTTCTCAACATCTCAGGGATTAATCTCCTTTACATTACAATGAGATCTGCCAGCAGCCAGTTCAGCTGAATAAACAATCCAAAACAATCCTTAGGCATAATAGTGAGAGCAGGGTACCTGTCTGTTAAAAGTCGGGAGTCACATGTGTACAGAGCAGTGACATATACTGCAGGGAGCCATGCTGCAGAGGGAGAATGGGAGCAAATGAAAGCGAGAAACCTGTGAGGGCTCTCTATCTACTTGTAAGATTAGATTCACCATTTATCACAGACCCTGCTCCTGTAAGTGTCTCCACAGGTCACTTTGAGACAGCAACCAATCCTCTTGAAGAAATTAGATCTTTAGAGCAGACTAAAGCCCGATATGCCTTTAAGGTTTGAGGCACATTTTGGATTCAAAAATGGCAAGGACAAAGAAGAATTCGACAAAGCTAAGTCATCTGCAAGCTGTGTTCAAATAATGCTGCAGCACTTAGACCTCTGAAATCATCTGACAAGACTCAAGTTGGATGTATTACAGTTAGTTAATCCACAAAAGTGGTCGGTCTGAAACAAATGCAGCTTGAAAAGGCATTAACATGCAGACTGGCACCCAATTCACTGTGTGCTCATAGCCTGCTGTAATCTGTACAATCTGCATTCAAACATTTATACATACTTCTGTTCACTGGTATGTTGGGCACAGTATCAGTTATGAACTGAATGTCAGTCATATCTGAGCCAAGTGAAACTGAATCTGAGGTAAACTGGGTCGTGAGCAGCTATAGTCATACTCAGTGCTACAATATATAGATCAGTGACATACTGAGCAATCCAAATCAATGTTTTTTTCTTAATGATTTTATTGGCCCTACTTTGACCATAGTGCTTGTGTGTTAACAGCATCAGCTTCACCTGAACGGACCTAACATGTTTTTTTTTTCTTTTTTCTTTTTTTTTCTAGTGAGGGCAGGCCACCCACTGAATTAATGACCACCTCCGGTAAAGTCACAAAAACTGTATAAACTTTAATTTTTAAAAATATGCAGAGGTGCACTTTCACAGCAAAGGTCATATTCTCTAAACTTCTTTGACGCAATATAATTCAGCCATCAACCATCTGGTGCTCCAAAGAGGTTAATAATGAAAATTGACCCGAGTCTGTTAATAATTGATAACCGCACTAAAAGTAAAACTCAAAAAATGACTAACACACTAATGTGAGGTCTGTCTAACTATAAAAGAAGCTTAAGAAAAGGTAGAATCAGCATCGGTTTTCTTACAGTTGAGTGGTTTAAGGAAACAAACTGGAAAGACATTTTGCAATTTTCTTGGCTGCTTGCGTCTGTTATTTGTCAAGTCAATACATGAACCTGACCTAACAAATGGCATAACCATAAGCACACTTGCTTTTTTAATTTATCATTCCTGTTCAGTTTAAAGCTCTGTCTATGTAAGCACATACATATCTCAAGCTGCTCATGCAGCAGGAATGCTAACAGTAATATTCCTTGACAGAGGACGGCCTGACCCAACAAGCCTGACCTTTAATGCTAAAAGCACTGCACTCCTCCAAGAGGAACAGCCGCATAAAAAGGGCCAGTTTGGTATATCTGGTTTAAGGCACCACTGGTGATACAAATCTTGCAGGTACTTATCAAATATCATATGCCTGAGGATGCTGTCATGGTCCTTCCTCACCTCAAGATCACCGCACTCTACACTGACAATTACTTTATGCTGAAGCTTTGCAGTCACACCAGAGAAGAGCAGACTTTACAAAGTAAGTTTAATGTTTTCTCTTCAAGACCTGCTCCGATGGAAATCAAGATTTAACCTTGTTGAGACGTCTATAGGATGTTTTTATATGATACACAACATATCAGGAACGAAATAAGCAGTCAACACCATGACTGGGCGTTTTCGCTTTGCAGCTGCTGGGGACCAATGGCTAAAAAAACATGGATTCAGTTAGCCACGGTTTCATATGTCACATATGCAAGGAACCCAACCCGTCAACTTGCAGGTTGGGCCTTCCATATCATGATGACATATGTCAAGCCAATAGCTCATGTCATCTCTTACTGATATGTTCGTACCAACCTGCATCTTCGTAGCTGTGTGCATACTAAATGAAGGCAAACATGTAGAGTTACATCTAAGCCATTTCAAGGCATGAAGGGATTTTTTCATGGAAAATCTTTTAAATATGTCACTTTGATGAACAGAGCAGAGGTTTTAGGGGTTTAATCAATGCCAGGAGAGGAACGTTCAAGACAAGATTTTCACAACATATGCTCAAAAGGCCCTTAAATGCATTTGGACTTCTCAAGATTGCTTCCTATCAGGAAATTCTCTCCAGGCTGACATTTAAGTAGCAGCTTCACAGTCTCTGCATGCTTTAATTCAACTGTTTTGCTAGTGACTCTGAAGGTTAATGTAGGGTTAAAGGCAAAGTGGCAAGTCATGTTGCAGGTCACCATGAAAAGCACTGATGGCCTCTGGGTTGCCATTACCAAGTCAAAAATAGCTGCAATACACACAAAGCAAAATCCTTGAGAGAATACAACTTTGAGTGTGAATTTTTTAAAGCAGCTGGGATGAAATGTAATTTTAAGTGACATGGGAAAAGCATCTTCACTTTACATAATTACACTGGAAAAGCTGGATGGTAAGTGATAGAGGACAACCTTGTGGGACTTGCATGAAGCTGTATTTTCAAGGCTAGCACAGACAGCAGCAGCAACAAACCTCTACATGTTGTATATGTTCTCATCTTCAGCTGTGCATCTCAGAGGACCACTGTGTAAATCTATTCTGAGACACCATTGTGGGTACTAGCACACAGAAAAGGCAACAAAGAGCACAATGCCCAGTTAAATGTATAGGAAAGAGGAGTACAAGATGGCAAGCAGCTATGCACTTTACTTTGAAGGGGGTACTCAGGGCAAACATGCAGACCACCACAGGCCTCCAACCTTCAGGCAACACCACCCTGGGTGGTACTCCAGGATTGATCTGGTGAAGCTATAAATGTGGACTATGCAAAGTTTACTGCATGGGCTGCAAATCAAATGCAAACCATGTGACAGTTAATAGCCACCCACACACTGAAAAGAGAAGGAAAAGTAACAACTAAAATACACAAAAAAATGTTTTAATACTACAGCATATTTCAAAAGAAGTTTTTTCCTAACCACCCGAGCAACTCTTTCAAAATTTGCCAACACATCAGTTTTTCATTTCCTCACATTTCTCTGGTGTGAGGCACCATTTCTGATAATCATCAATATTTGTGACCCAAGTATTACGTGCAGCTGACTTATGTGGTGCTCTTTCAAGCTTTAGAGCTTGAACTAACTGTTGATAATGCTGCCACACTGCACTGTCCACGATATCCTGAAACTGCTTTGATATTAACTTAATACAACTTGTTTTCAATAAATTAACCCTTGATTAATTGATCCAATCCCAGGATTGGATTGGATTATGACCACATAGTGTAGCTTTTAATCAAACCATTTTAATTACAGATTCTCCATACAATACATATGGGAAATATTTGCCATCACATTTCCATAAATACCAATCTCTTACCTGACTCGATTGCTGCAAAACTTGGTGAACTGCGGCTGGTTGAGGTGTATCAGTCGAGCATCTTCTTGGTCAGCTAGGGACGTCTTTTCTGATGTGTCCTCTGTCTTTTCATATCCTGCAGCATGGGGAAAAAACATTCTATAAGAAAGTGAATCTGCTTTGAGCACAAACGAACTCAAGATGGAAAGGTGTTTTGAAGTTTTTGAGCTGGTGCGTGTCGAAAAGTCCCCAAAGGAGACTTTGGAGTCTGTAAAAGACAATTCAGTAATTATAACATTCAGAGTAAAAACTGCAGAGAATGCAGTTGACCTTGGAGCCTTAGACAGCTTAGATATGAAAGTTCACATTGTGATCACATTCTGTTTCATTTGTTTTACACAGCCTTGTTTTTGGAATCGGGGTTGTACAGTCTGACTCTTACAACTTGCTGTGAATTAAATATCAGAAATATTTTTTTATTCACATGCTTAACGGTGAGAACGTCATACATTTACATTGCGATTACACAACAGTGACACATACTGTATCTAAGATAAGACATCAGACTTTTGCACTCGTGTGAGCTGTGCATGTCCTGCTTACAAAACTCTATAAAGTTGATGAGGTCAAAATCTGGCCAAGGTTAACTGCCTTTGTTAAAAACATTTTTTAGGCAGTAAATGTTCATAGTCTAATTACTTAAGAGACTTTTCAAAGCTCACATTTCAGCAACTGCCTCTGAAGACTTTCCATTTGTTGCAGGAAACGTGTTGTGATTAGAGCTGGGAATTTCCTGTCCAGAATGACATCCTGCTGTGTGGACTAATTTGTTATCTGAATCAGCTACAGCAATGTGGTGACAGATAACTACTGTACAGAGGTAGTGTACATGTTGAATATTCATTCCCCAAACCAAATGCATAAAAGACAAGCTTACAGAACTCATTCATTCCTCACTCAAATATTATGCCTTATTCTGACCACTGAATGAAACATTAAATGTTTAATTGACAGAAGTCTCCACGCACTCCTACATATACTCACATACCATTATTAAATACTAAAAAAAACACTTGTTCTGGAAGGATGACTATTTTTCTCTCCATCTCTGAATGGAGGCAGCAGCAGCTGCACCCACCAAGTTCAACCAAGTGGGATGGAGCGATGTTGGTTAAATCAGTACATCAAATGAAGGCTCTACGTGGGTTGCAGAGATGCTTAGGCGTGCATTTTCCCAATTTTTAAAAAACACTCACAAATATTGTTATTTTTGAGATTGGCAAGAGGCATTTCTGTCTTGCTTTGCCTCTGCAGGCAAGTTCTAAAACATCACAGACGGACACCATGTCCTGTTTCTTTCCATGCTAGAGACAGGTGCTGCGTCATGAAAAAAGGATGTCTAGGGATGTTGCGGGAATATATCAAGCCTCTAGCTTGAAGATGCTTACTGCAGTGCGGGATTACAAATAGGAAACACACCAAAGAATCTCTCTACTGAACACACAGTGACTGGCAAAGATGTACAAGGACTGGAATGGATGTACAGTGAAATTTCAACCCTATACCTCCCCAAAAGATCAAAATACATACAATATATGATGTTTTTTTTAAAATACAATTTCTGGTGTTCACAAACCAATACATTGCAGTGTACAGACACTGTGAAATGAAATGAAAGCGAAATGATAACATGAAACTTGGCCCTGGTAATATTTACAGGTCGCAGGTTCAGTCTTTGGGCTAACTGTTCAGGCAACATGATATTGAATGCAGAGCTGAAAGAATTAGTCAATTAATTAATTAGTCGATCAACAGAAAAATAATCAGCAACTATTTTCTAATCGATTAATCATTTAAAAACAGTGAAAAAATGCTGCACAGCGGTGGGTTTCATTTGGTCGCCTCTCAATGGCATCATATCCACTCTACCCCCTCTAGTTGGTATAACGTCCACAGAAACATGGGATACATCAGAGAGCGGGAAAGGAAGCCAGTGTAGCTAAGTAAGCTAGCAGCATTGCTACTCTTTGTATCGCTCATCCCTAATGGAACACGATTAGTCATTTTCATCTGCAATGGCACTTGTTTAGCAGTGAAGACAACAACTCCCATGAACCCTTGCTACTTCACGGCACCATCAAAGTATGTCTTTTGTTACTGTTGTGACTGAGGGACCCCCGGCGGCAGAAATTGCATAATGTGTGTTGAAGCACCATTTGAAGATGAAATAACTGACACACGTACAGACGTAGATTTGACAGGGATCATCTTGTGTGCAAGATGAGAAATGATTAAAAAAAAAAAAAAAAAAAAAAAAAAAGATTCCCAAGGTTCACATTTCCCTATCCTCCTGTTTTAATTGATACGTCTGGGTTAGTGGCCTGTGCACTGCCAATAGAGCACTACTGTAAAACACTTAAGTCAACAGTATTCATAGACTCTCAGGTTGCATTCATGTGATCCAGTGGGTGCTGGACTGTCCTACCTAGCAAGCAGTAGCAGTGGTGTCAAGGGTTACGAGGTAAGCGCAGGCATAGCATAGCTTCTGGAGTGTAAAAATGGAAGGAAGGGGGACACGTGAGGGAAGCTGGCTGCTTGAAATATCAACAACAACAAAGCACAGTGTTATAAGGTACTGTAACTGGAGCCCCTGCCGGATGTGCACCAGTTGCAACATGCCCCCCTCCCCCGTCTGCCTACAGTATTTCTTTCACGTCATGTCAAGTAAGAGGAAACAAAGAGGAAGGCTGACACAGTCTTCAAAGTCACACTTGCAACTTTCTCTGCTCTCTTTTCCCCCTCTTAGTCTCACCTTACTCTTTGCACTTTCCCACTCATGTTACAAACTCAAACCCTGAACCTTAAATTACAGCTCTTGTTATTTTAATGATCCACTTGGCTTAGCACAGAGGATTACTGAGGAGCGACTGCCAAACCTTCCTTCTTCCTACCATCATCTCCTGATAGTTCCTCTTCTTAGCATGTGCTCTTGGACTAAAAATAACTGGCCCCTTGTAGTCATTTGGTCACCGGGGGAAACATGGGTTGGCTATCCCAGCCCTGTTATGCAAGACGTCAGATCAGCATAGGTGGTTTATTGGATTAAAGGGTGTGTGGATCCAGGGAGCAACATGAGATTAAGGGGCCTACTGATTAAGCAGGGAAACTTCCTACCATGATGTCAGTGATTATCACATGTACTGTTTAGGTAAAGGACCAATATAGCCTAGATGCATGGTGTCCACAATATGGTCCAGCCAACTTCCTTGAAGTTCATGACACTTGTCTTTCTTTTTTTTGTATACAGTGGGGAAAAAGGGTTGTCTAGAAATCAAAAGAGAGACTGGCTGTTTTTGAATTTGGAGCATGTCTATAATATGAGAGATGTAAGAATTACTTGCCCAGATTTCACCATAATCAATTTGAAAAACACTTTTCAGAACTCTGCAAACACATTTTAACAGGGGTTCAATCATTCACACAAAATAGGACACAGTGAAACTGAATTTGTGAATAGTGGTATCTTAATGGGATCTAAATTTGGCTCCGAGAGAAGTATAAAAGTTATTTCAAGGCCAGGTGAGGATTTACAGAAACATGACCTCTTAAACCTTAGAAGCAGTGTAATGGCAAGTGCCGCCACAGCATTACATAATACTCTAAAAGTGTTGATCCACTGATCCTACATCACCTTGGTGGTAGGAGGTCCCTCCTTGAGAGCAGTTAAGTTCCATCCTCTTTGCGTGTCAGTAGGCCTAGCCTCTTCAGTCCAACATTAAAACAGACTTTGCAGCCAAGAGCTCACCTGGTAACACTGAGAAGACAGGTGGTTGGGAATGAGTAACAGCACTGAGTAAAGGTGAGGAAAAGGACATTGACTCAAAGGCAAGCTACTTGAATCTGGAGGCAATTTAAGTGCTGTAGACATTCTGCAACCAATACTGTGCCATTTGCAGTATCAGAGACCAACACTGCAAAATACAGCATCAATGTCACAGAAATGGAAAATATTTCCCACAATATTTTTATTCTCAGTGATTTTCCTTTGGGCGCCCTGGTGGCCTTGGGGTCAAGGCGCCTGCCAAGAACTGCAGCATCACAGGTTTGTGTCCAGCTGGGGGTGTTTGCTGCATGCCAATCTCTCTCTCTCCTTGTTTTCTGTCAAATCTCTACTGTACACCATTTGAAGAAGGCAACAATGCCCCAAAAATGATTTCTTGAAAAGTCATGAGTGTTCATAATTTTAGTTTTGAGTGACATTCTTTTTGCAGCACTAATTTGTGGCCGGTGTTTATGAGATATCAAACCTCCTGCACAATCACCTGTCAACAACAATCATTTATATGCCAAACACAGATCTCAGCTTGCACACAAATGAACAAAGCCAGCAAACAAAGCAAGTCAAGAAGCCAAATCTTTAAGAGGCTCAACTGATCATGGAATTAGTGTGTACATATGAGAAATGAAAACAGGACGCAGACATAGTTGGTGACTGCAGCTTAAGGCCTGTGTGAAATAGCAGGCCAGAGGAGTTGGCTGAGCAGCCGTGATTGATGTTGTGTCTCTGTGTTCTGAATGAGCCCTCGCAGCAGGAGCCTGTGTGCTGGTGTAGGCCAGGTGCTGCAATGCACCAGTTGCAGCTGGTACTGCTACTGCCTAACTTAGTCCTTCTGCTTTCTCTGTTTAGCAGCTTTGACAGAAAGGGCTGTCTACAAAGTTAAAGAAAAAGCTGTGGACAATAACAAACGATTATGTCAAATATGCAAATTTTAGTATTTTAACATATGTGCAGTATACTGGTATGGTTTGAAACAAAGGTGACAATAGCACTATTATCAATCATTCTGCATTTTACAAGGTAGCAGCCTGAATTTAAAAAAATGGGAGCAGGAAATAGATTTGAATAGACCAAGGGTATAACACTGTCATATGTTTGTCCCAAACTGGACCTGTTATTGTCTCGTTTCTACTGAATATGCCCTATAAACCACATATTATAAACCTCTTATTAGTCTAAAACAGTCTAATTACAGTCTATGTCTTGGCACATACAAACCACTCAACTTAACATTCAGCATTCAAGTGTGACTTTCAACTGGACTGTCTGAGCACTGCATTTAGTTGAGTGTCTGAATTCAAAGTATAAAAACTATGCACCATAAAATGCCTTAGAAAATTCCCACAATGGAACAAAAAAATGTAGTCTCCATAGCATAAATTTTGTGCAACAAATCCTGCAATGCAATGCTTCACCTCCGAGAGATGTGTATAATAAAGTTATGCAAGTACACCTGGCAGTGATGGTGTAAAATGTTGATGATTCATAGGCAAGATTTTGGACACAGTCCCAGAAAGGTAGGACAGTGTGTCAGCTGTTACCCTTTAACCATGCTAGTCAGGTTAGCCCAGCACATATAACGAGCAACAGTTGTATGGAAAACACTAATGAGGAGCCAGAGCTTGAAGAGCCATCCACATCATCTTCTGTTTTTGGACAAATTCAGGTTCCAAGTAAATCATAGCAACACTGGGCAATAAATAGGGGATCTACAGTAAGCAAAAAATACATAACAAACAGCTGTTTATTGCTGCAGATATGCAACAATACCCAGTCATAAAAATACAAATGCTTGATCCTCACTGCAACGTTTCTTAGTTTTATATCTAAATTGTCTTTTCTTTGGTTTCTGATAGATTACGTCCTGACCACCTTCTTTTGTGTACTGTAATGCTTTTTGGACAGCTAGTTGGTATCAGAGCAGCCTTATGTCCGGTTAGAATTAGTGCTTCTCAAGTCTTCAAGAGCTACTTGATTTCCAGGTTTTTTTGTAAGAGCTACTATTCTCACACACCTGATCCAATTAAAGGCTGCATATTGAACACTTTAATTGGATTAGAAGAGCAGAAGTAGAGCTAGAGCCACAGAGTGGTCAGCGGGGCTTGAGGAGTTGCCAGAGAAACACTGGTCTGGGACTGTGGCCCGGCAATTCCACAATTCCAGTTGAACAGGGTGAATAAAACCAGACCTCTTGTATTTTACACTACCAACTCATGTCAGCACAGTTTGGTTTCAAAATGCTGTGCTGTTTCAGTTGACTTACCAAAAGTAACAATGGAAACCAGCTTGACATTAATGTGAACCCTAACTGTAACATTGGCCCTCATCAAATTTAAAAGTTACAAACAAGGCCAACCCTGACAGGCCAACACCATCCAGGGTCCATCATCAAAACAGCCTTTCCCCAGCCTCTCCTCGACAAGCATTAATAACCTAGTTTCCACCACACTGAGTGGATAATATACTCAGCCACTACCACAGACGTCTCAGTGGGAACTGCTCTTAATATTCCCTGGTGGACACTGTGCATTTTCTCAGCACTAATTTCATTAACTGCAGGCGTGTCATGGCTCAACTACCCTGACATCAATAAAGAGAGCAAGAATGGGAAACTGGGCGGATACTCACTGTTCATATAATTCTTAATCTGTGCTATATTAGGCTTCATAACAACACCTTTCATCTATTAATGGGACCACCATATTATCCATTCTAGGTGGCTGCATAAAAACAATGTAAGAGGCAGGGAAAAAGAACAGAGGAAAGAGTAACAAGGAGCCAGAAAACACTCAGTAGAGTAGAGAGCAGAAGCACACAGCTCTGGAGGGGAAGCCTCTAGAGGAAGGATCAATGCCATCGAGTGTCGTAATGAGTTTGGATGCATGCCAGATGTCAGGATTATTGCTTGTGTCAGCCAACAGACAGACGGGTGGAACAATAGTCACAAGGGGCACGTATTTTGGAGAGTGTGCCCAATGGGAAAAAACTGGGCCCAGCATGGCTTGGCATTGGCCAAGGCATGCCGGTGTTCCCCGGTCTATCTTTTTATCCCTTCCTGAGCACTGCAGGTTACAGAGACACTCTGAAACCACTGGGCGTTGGAAATTCCTTCTGTGAGAGTTTCTCTTTTAAGAAACTGAAAGTATGTCAATCAGATTGTTATTTCTATTGTTACGGCTAATTATTGTATGTCTCCACATCAAGTGTAGTCTCTTAATAACTGCTAACAATCATGGATACAAAGTAGTACACTTCAAAGACTTTGAACAACCAAACTCTAAAACTTAATACTCTGGAATTAAATGACTGTCCCTCAGCAGTCATATGATAAACCATATAGAGCTGACCAACTTAACCTTCAAAATACATCCCTAAAATATGGTTAGTATGTTGCCTCCTGACTGTCAGTAACAGTAACAGCATTAATCCTTGTTTTCAAAATAAGAGGATCAACCGTTATTATAGTTGAGATATTTTTAGCAACCGCATCTTATTTCTGGCTATTCATGTTAGACCTCAAATAAAGCTTTTATGACAAATCATAAAAGATGTCATGTCACCTGCTGGCTGCATTTTACAACTTCTTTTGGTCAGCATCTGCTATATCCATGATTACACAGTGACGATTGAGTTGGCTCCATGACTAAAGCCTTAAGATTGTTCAGAAAAGTCCATGAGTCGATACCGAGGGGTCTAACATCCATCTAGATGCAAAACAAAACGTAAAAAGGCTTTCTGTTCTTCTAGAAACGGCTCCAAGCAGAGTTTAATCTAACTGTTCAAATATTAAACAAGCATGAGAAAGTTGTACGCTGGTCAATAAAGTGTAGATGAGGAGCCACGCGACCTGGCCACATCTAGGCTCCCACACGATTCATTCAATAATACCAGGGTGGGTGGGGACAGACAGCTGGGGCTGCTGACATTGATCTAACATGAACAAATGAATGGCAGCCAAAGAGGCTTTGTGAAGAAAAACTGCATCAAATACTTTGCTGAAAAAAGAAAATGCAGAGGATATGACAAGTGTGACCTGGCTCCAGTAGAAACGTTTAGACCACCACATAACAAGTACCTAAACAGAAGTAAGACAGAAAGGTGAGGTGTAATATGGAGTTCAACATTGTCAGTCTGCACATTGGCTACCTTAACCTGAGGCTATCTACCACAGTGATTAGGGTCACACTCGTTCCAAATCCCTGGGCTTCTGGATTTCTCAATCTCACAACCCAGTGAGCCATTTATATCCTCTCATCACCACCAAAGGAAAATCTGCACATGATTAATTTATGCCAGATTAATATTTCAGTAGACAGAGCAGCCACAGTCTATTCATGGCAATCAAAGTTCCAGAGATGAAAGCCCCCCCCCAGTCTCAAACCATTTGTGAATGGGTTCGGGGGAGGCTAGAAGGGGATACAGATACTGCCTCGATCTAAGCAACAGTAACATCCATAAGTCGCTTATCAGATCACAATGCTGTAACCAGCACTCACAACAACAACAGGGCAGCTGCAGAATTAATCCCCCTCCCCATTTGGCTCAGTCTGGATCCCCATAGGCTCAGGCGGGCTACAGTGGGACGGACAGTCCAGGGACAACATAAGGCAGCTGGGGCTTGCTGTGACATCACAGGGCTGGCCTGGCTTAGCTTAGCGAGGGATCTGCAGGGACAGAAACCTTTCCACTGTGTGCGACTTTATGAATGGTAAAACGGAAGAGCGCATGGCATGCAACACAAAGGTCTGCAAACAGGAAACAGACCTTGTGAATCCCAGTCATTCAGTGTTGTGTCAATGTTATGCCTGACCACCAACTGTTCCTTGTCTTCATCAAAATACATACACATAAAATAATACACCAGGTCATACTCAGAACAACACATAAGTTGTCAACAACTTGCTTGAGGTTCCTCCACGGCTGTTAGGGAAACAACCTCAGTAGTGGTGAAAGAAAATGGTCAATCGATTAGTCCACTGACAGAAAATTAATGAACAAATGTGTTATCAGTAAGGTTATTCATCAAGCAACTAAGAGTTTACAGCTGTGCCAGCAGCACTGTGAGGCTACTTCAGCTGAATGTTAACATCAGCATGTTGATTCAGGCACGTTTATCACATTTACCATCTTAGCTTATCTTCACTTCTTAGCAAGCTAATATCTGTTAACTAGCACTTAACACAAAGCAGAGCTGCAGGTGGTGGGAAATCACCAGGTGGAAGGAAACATGAATGTCTGTACAAAATGTCATGGGACTAGATCTCATAGTTGTTGAGATATTTTAGTCAGGATGAAAGCGGTGACCAGATCAACCGACTGACTAAGCAGCATTACCATCCCTCAAGTCATACGGTAAGTATTCTAAAAACGCCAAACATTTGTCACTGCTAGCCTCTCAAGTGTGATGATTTCTCTGTTTTATAGGATTTCTAATATAGCACATCTGGGCAAGGCATGTTTTCCATTATTTTCTGAAGTATAATGGACAAAAAAGCTTAGCTGAAAAAATAATGACTAGATTAAAATCAACAATCAAAATGATAAGGAGTTGCAGGCAGTCCTAAATCTCAGGCATCCTAACAAAGTTTAAGTGTTAAAATCTGCTCCTTAGTGACAACAATTGATCTCTTTCTGTCTTCACAGGTACAAATGTACTGAAACCACTGCAAGTTTCCTAGTTTTGCTACTACATGCCACAATGGGATGTTACATGTTTTTGGCTGTGTCATTGTTGTAAGGCCAGATGGATTGGTGGTTTCATCTCCTGTCTGACCGGTTTGGTAAGCCTGTACTGAAGATAAATCATATCATTGGCTCTTTATACAGACTGCTTAAAATGGTTTAAGTTCATGCCAGAGCAGAAAATCAGGGGACATTCTATTTGTGAATGTAAAAGTAAGAATGTGGGGGTGGAGGGGGAGAGGTGTGTATGTCATTTAACTTTGTCACTGGAGAGCAGGAGTTCACCTCCTGCCTCCTGCCGACTGCCGACAGTCAACACTGGTTTTCTATCTAGCCTTAACCAAACAGTTTTAGTTCTTTAAGCTTGATCATACCATAACTATGTTGCGCCTAGTGAAGGTACTGCATATTAGTTAAGGGGTGAATAAGTTTTTCATTTTTTCAAAACATGGATGAAGAGCTCGCCAAATGCTGTCAGAGCCTTTCTGCCACTGGCTGATCCATTCCACTGTCAAAGACAGCTAAATTCAATCAGCCTTACTAATTTCAATGTAGGCCTCGTTTTGCAGGAATGTGCCATGTTTAAATCTAAATATTCAACAAAAGTCAGTATTGGTATACTTACTGATAAAGACACATATTCATAATTAAAGCTCAGGATGCAAATCTGAAATGGGGGCAACAACCATACTAATTTATATCATATGTTTTCTAAAAATAGCTGTAATATCCAAATGGCTGAGCAACAACAGTTAATCCATCACAGTGTTTCGGTTATGCTCACTGACCTGATGTGACATGTTAGTAATGTGTTAGCTTAACAGGCAAAACTGTCACCTCCATCATTCAGAGCTAGAAAAGAAACATATGTGCACAACACACACATAATCCCTTTTGAGGATGCCATTCTTGTCTATTATTAATTCAAGACAAAAACCCAAGTAAGCCAAAATGCAGCACTATGGTCCAAGTGAGAACGTTCACTTCACTCATTGGTCAGATATGTCTGGGGCGGGAGCAAGAACGTAAACACAGGAAGAAGATCCTGAAGGAAGCCTAATAGTCTCGGCCCAACCTTGCCTCATTCTCCAGTTAGCTGCTGTTAAATTTGCCCATCTGTATACAAATATGCAAAGCATACAGGAGCCGTTTCACTCCAACTTGCAGAGTACTCCTAACAATTGGATCAAATGAGGTCGAATCACATTCCCACGACAGACAAACCACCCCAGAGTTCATCTGGGACAAGACTAAGACCATCAACTCTCAAGGATCTCTGTCTGGTTGTTTAGTCTGCACCGCAGTTCAATCCACAGCTATCACAGCAGTTGAAACAAACAGCACTAACCAGAAAAACGCACCAGGGTTCATTTCAACCAAACCACGGGTTAAGGTGTAAGAACCCTTGGCTACAACTTTATATTGTACCTGCTGCGTTAACTATGCATGCCAACATAAGTCCCAGATCACCAAAGGCCACCTATTCAGAACCAGAACTCTCAAGTATTTGCAAAAGACAGTAATCATAATAAGGGTGCACTGTAAACACATTAAAAGATAGCAAATACTGCCATGAAATGAGTCCTTAATGAATGTTTTAGGAGAACAAGCCATACATCTATGGAAGCAATACTGTGGCCTGGTTGGACATAAAAGTTGAGACGAGAAAGGGGTCATAAAATGCTTGAGATCTTGGGGGTCAAGGGCAGTAAGAGTTTCATCTTCCCAACCATTGAGGGTGTTGCTTCCCTGTCGAGTGCCTGCCGACACCTCTCTATCTGACCTTGTCAACCCGCTGTGACACGATCACATTGACTGTCTTCTGGCACGTGCAGGCATGCTGCACTTCCCTGCTGTTCATGCAGTGTGTGCATCTCATAGACAAACACATGCAGGCCAGAAACAAGACTTCAGCTCACCAGCAAAAAAAAAATATTTGATTGCAAATACAGTTTAGGACCTTTATTTTCAGTGTCTAATGCTGCTTTCATGAATTATTTGACATTTTGGAACAGGAGGACAGAGTTACTGTACATGTTATGAGCTGATGGCTCGGTTGAGGAGTATGGAAGATGTACTGCCCCGCGAGCATATTTGCAATGCAGCTTTTTAGTGTCTCGTAAATAACACTCGATCTGAGCAACATCACTGAGGATCTCCAGCTGACCTGCAGATGAGAGGATCTAATCAATTCGAGAGAATTGGTAGTTCAAGGACTCTTAAACCAGTCAAGACATTGGGACATTACAGCATTTGAGTTTAGGGCTACACAATTAATCTCAGGTTTCTTTAAATATTTTTGTAGATTACTTCAAAATAGCCAAGGTATTAATATAAAGGAAAGATACAGTATATTGATATTAGATCAGTACTATAAAATGTGGCTATATGGTGTGATATGATAATATTGTATCATTTTTTTCCTGGTTGTAAAATAAGTGACACTGATATTCATATACTTTTCAAAGCTTATCTAACTTTTCTAGCTGAATAAAGGCCATCATATTATTATGTATTCACATAATGCAGTTTCTTGTCAATGGGCAATCCTCATAACACTGTCTGCCAATTTCTCACTCATCAGCTCACAGATCTTCAGGTCAATATAAAGATGTGCATGACCAAACACTAGAATAGGTTCTTAGACTCTGCATCCATCTCTGTGTGGACAAGTGAGCACGAGCATCCCCTTCCTCACCATGACCTGCCACATCCACTTTGTTTTACAGACAGGGGAGAATCACTGAGGCTAGGGAAACTGGGTATCTGAAGAAACACATATTAGAGTGACTGCAGGTTAGTGATGGAGGCAGCCCATTAAGCGGAAAGTAGAGGAGTGGAAATGTCCCATGCCGGCACATAGACAGGGTAGAGAGGCCCGAGGGGACTTGATATGACACACCAGCAGCCCCAGACAGGGGATTTAGTGGCATGTTGGGCTTTTGTGCCACATTATTATCAGCCAGTGATCCGCCAGGCACATGGGCAGCTCTCGATCCCTTCAGAAGGGAGCAGTCTATCCCCCTCCAGTCTCCCTCCCCATGCTGTAGCCACTATTCAGACAGACTGAGGCTTAGCTGGTGTTATTGAAATGCTAGGGGGGAACATCCTGCTTCACTTACATTTGGAAAAAAATCTTGAGAATGGCATAAAGGTAGAGCTGTAATGCTTGAAGAAGAAGCAGACTACTTTGTGTCATTCAAAACTAGCATGTGGGCAATCAGATGCTAAGGAGCACCTTCTATCATGTGAATCAGCTGACACGAAAGGACAAGCATTTGGTTTTTTGATAGATTCATCCTCACAGGACAGGCTTACCTGCCCATCTCCACCTTAAGTGTCAATTGTGAGAAGGGATTTGGTCTGTCTGCAGATAAGCATACAAGCTAAGGCGGCAAACAGGGTGCCTCTTCCCATCTGTCTAGCCTTAACTTGCATGGCTTCCGTCAATCAGCTTTCCCATCTAGACAGTGGAAGCAGGCATTAAACGCGTTCCGGCCAGTCATAGAAATGTGCATTGGAGAGATTAATGACTAAAAGGTGCCTGTCTGTCATCGCAGGTTCACACATTAAACATGTTGATAGCTACTGACGTCACCTGTACCCTAAGTGTCCTAGATAAGGTTATTTTGGCAACACATGCAGGCACAGACTGGCAGTGATGTCGGATGTTTCCACAGCTCAGCGGAGAAGAGTGACAAGGAGTGGAGCGGCACGTGGTGGGCAAGACTGGGGAGTGTGCAGCATGGGGAGCTGACGGACAGGCCGCTGATGGATTAGGTGGTAAGCCTGGCAGAGGGCTGCCCTTTCTAGATGGATGCCTGCCTGATGCACTGTGGTGATTAAAAAATAAAACTGAAGGGTGGGGAGTGTGCTTAGGCTCTCATAGAAGCAGCCAAAAAGAAATGTTGCAGAACAGACGCGTGATTGAGCAAAATAGCAGGATAGATATAGAGCCATAAAACTGGAAATGTTGACGTTGGAGCAGCAGCATAGATCATCAACCTGGCATGGCATTAGAGGTGACGGCATCCAACATTCATTAGTTCTATGGAATCAAGTAAAAAAACAGCAAAATTGTTTGCTCTTTGCAACCTTTAAAGTTAGTGTGTGGTAGTTGGGGGTTGACAGCAATAGCTGCTGCATAATTCATGTGTTCACTCTTGTGACTGCAGCAGCAGTTTTCTATGGAATCTATATGAGTATTTAATAATTTAGATTTCTTCCAGGAGGATACATGGGGCCTTCAGTGTCATAACTCTATACTTTCTATTGTAGTGTGCAGGGTGAGGGCTTTATAATTACCAGTTCTCAGGTGACATTTTAATACCAAGTCACAAGATGATGTAAAATGGTGTGAGCTCCACCCTAGAAGTCATGCACCATAAAAGAGTGTATTTCAGGGGAATTTCAATTCAACTGGTTTTAGTGGCATACTTGCATTTATTTTTATCTACGAAATTTGGGTAAAATCACTAGTCAGTTTTTCTTTTCCACATTCTAAACAGATATTAATTCATCATTACAGATAATTCATAACCATCTGTCCTACGGCCATAAATCAAAAAGACAATTTTACCACTGTGTAATTCGTTCTGTCACATAAAAAGTACTGCTGTACTCTAAATGATTGGAAGAATAAGAAATAGTGGCATAAAGGCTGCCCGTTGGGATATATGCAGGTATGACCATTATTCACTTTGTGGGCACAATTTTTGGTTTATATTGGAAATAACTCATTTTTGAGTTTGAAACATTCTCTGACTCAACCAAAATAGATTCAGTGGATTGTCTATGGAGTGGATCAATGCATCATTGGTAAAGATGCTCAATAATTAAATCTTCAAAAATCTAAAAAGGAAATAATGGTCACTGAGGCCAACATCAGAATCAATATTATTCATTCCACTGCAACACCATGGATATCAAGTCTATCAATTCAGACCTGGCCAAGAACTGTAACATTTAAAGAAAAGTGATGAATTGTGGTTTAAATGAATGCAAATGTATGCATATAAATTTGTAATTAACAGAGGAATCAATGGTGCGTTACATCATAGATACAGATAAGCTGACTGATATGTTGCGCACCAAAACTTCAGCATATCACAGGTTGGTTTTAGTCTTGTGCTTCTCTGCTGCAGCTTTTAGACAATCCTTCATGTTCAAAAACACTGAATTTTTAAATTGAGTCGCATGTCTCTTTAAAAATGTATTTCCCACGCTCCCAGCTACTTGGATGAAGGGCCCAGTTCGGGAATACTTCCTATATGAACACACATTATTTTATCTGCAGACTTAATGAGCGATGCGAATATTAGGCATCCATATCAACGTGCCCTCATCGTGTACTTCTTGATGGAACAACTTATGTAGAAGTATATAAACTCTAAATGTAAGGAAGTTCATTCTAATTCACTTTAAGAGGCCAGACTACTTGCTTTAGCAGCCAAAACAATATACTTAACTGCAATAACTCATGTTGAAATATCTGCCTGAGCCTACCGTTCTAAATCAAACATAAGCCGTTCCAAATCAAACCATAAATAATAACAATACGATATGTTATTGATCCCTGCAGATAAATCCTGCCACAGTCCAGAGAGGTCAGAGGTCAGGGTCTGCCACAAATATGTGACAGCAGGAATCTAAAGACATCATAATGAAACCCTATAGGACTGTGCATCTGCAGCCAGCAATAAGCCCGTATGTGTCCAGCATTGGTGTCCTCCTGGATAAACAAACAATCCTTAACACCCAACTTACTAAGCAGCCTTTGGAGCCCTAAAGGAGATCCCCTTGTGAGAATTCAAGTCACTTAAGTAATGTGTATGTATCCATATCCTCTTTCCCTTGCAAACACAACTGAGGTGCAATGGAAAGTTACTGGTGCAGTGAAGGAGTGAGGGTCCCAGCCGAATTACAATGGCTGTATTATTAAACCCACGGTACTGCAGATGCCATGGACACTTGTTATTATGCTTTTAGACTTCTGGCTACTGACACTAAGCATCAACTTTCAATACTCCTGGTGACATCTCCTGATTTCTGGCATGTGGGTACCTTTGTGGTGGGCTGGACATAGCTGGGGGTGTCCCAGTCTGGATGGGTGCCAGGTTTGCTGTGTCAGGTGCACTTTACACTAGTTTAAGTTTCAGATGCTTTATGCAGACTACAGATACACATTTGATAAAGCGTTATTTTAGGGGGAAAAAAAACTATTTTACCTGCAAATTTTGGGACCTCAGTAGACTTTCTCTTTGGGATAACTTTCATTGAAATTAGTTCCATTAAAACTGAACGAGTTCTTTTCTGGAGATTCCTTTAGAAAACTCTCAAGGCCCCCGGGGTTTCCTTGACCCCTGCTGGGGCACCGTTACTCGCAGTTTTAGCTAGCAAGTTATTGCACTGTAACGTACTTCCAGACAGCTACTGGTCGGCCTCCTTGTAATAACAAGTGAGCGTGAATTTCAAACATTTCTCCAACACATACATAAAATTGTCTTTACATACCTTCTGCCCGGGTACGAAGATCAGACATCGTTCTCTGGACGGGCGGCATCTCTCCACGCACAGCCGGGCGACGGCACCTGTCAAGCGGCTGCGGCTTGTTAGTTCTGCCCCCTGTGGCTCCTGCTGCTTCTTCTCAACCGTCAAAGAATTAAAAAAAAACAAAAACGGCTAAATTCAAAAGAGGAGCTTCTCTCACGCGGACAGTACTGCTGCGTGTTTACGGCTAATGAGGAGCATAGACGCGGCATGAACAACATTCATTTCCTGGTGGTGACAGAAACATGACCAGGAGCCCACGGCTTCATGGATCCCCCAGCATCCCAGTTCACACAGCGGATTATAGCGCCGATAGACGCCTTCGGTACAGCAGGAGTGGACACGGACTTACCATAAACTGACGTGAGGGGGACGGTGCCGCTTCACATTATGGACCGTACCAAATTCAGCCGCAGCGGGAGGGGGGGAAACTGAACATAATAACTGTTATTTCACCGTGGCTGAAAAATGTAAGTCTCGAAAATGTATTTTTCCGAGGACCTACAAAAAGTGCTAAATTTTAATCGGCAGAAGCTATAATGTTTAAGTTTTTAATATTGGTCAACAAATTGTTCGTTGTTGTTGACACCTCCCCCCACTGCAGGAGATGTTGTTCACAGGTTGAAGACACAACAATAGTACACTGGGTGGGAGTTGGCTTATCACAATTTCTCTTGTTTTTGTGTAACACTTCTTAATGTATTGTAAGTTATTACAGTGTCAGCAAATGAAGGCTTGCGCTATTTAACGGACCCTGACGTACATTGATTTATGCTCAAACGTGCTGTTTATATATTAAAAATATTTTGGTCTCATTATACTGCATTTTGCAAAACATTCCACTATCTTGGCATGTTCTTCTGTACGAAATTAACATATACCCCACCCATTTAGTTTTCAAATATACAATTCATTTTGTGTCTGTAAATAACAGAATACAGTGATGTTTATTGCAAAAATATTTTTAAGAAGCAATACATGTGGATTTTATAATTTATTATTTGATGTATTGCATCACACACCAGAAGTATATTGTTGAAATTACATTTGGATGATACTAAAAATCATACATTGTAATCTCTTTGTATTTCCTTTATGTTTAATTGTAGTGCAAACCATATTTAATTTACACAAATAATGAAAACCCTAAAATGTCAATATGTTATATCAGATATGTGTAAGGGATTTGGCCTTTGAAACAATAAGTCTGGTACCTTCATGTTAACGCATAAAACTACTGATTACTTTTGCCAATAAGTTGTTTTATTATTGCTGTAGGCTATTGTTTAATTTTTTGTTCTTGGTGTTTTATCATTTAATATAAGATTTCTAGATAAACAGAAAGCTGCCCTGTGACACAAAGACATCTACAGTGCAGAAATAGGACTCAACCAAATTGATCCCACAATGGCATTCACATGTGTTCGATATTGTATCATGATACACAGAGATCTGATAACATCTGCACTGAGACCAGGTGGACAAGGAGTGTTTACAAAAGTGTGATATGTTACAGACTGATGCATAGACCTAAATAAAAAGAAATGTGTCTCTATTAAGCAGGAAGGTGACCTTCTTTCAACCTCTGAAAGAAGGCTGCAGAGCATCAGAGCCTAATTCAGAGTCAGATGAGAAGATTACTTCATCTGTGTGTGAGAACTAAAGAGACTGGACATGGTTCATAGTACAAAGGCTGGACACAGGTGTAGTTGGCTAGCCATTAAGAATGGGGAAGGGAAGACAGTTCAAAAGCTGTCCTAAACCGTGAGCAAGCCTGTCAACAATACATCCAAGAATCACCTGACTGGAACTACAAAAAGTGTCCAGTTCCAAGAAGCTCACTTTGAGTCACTGGACTTGATAAGATGTCCATCCATCAGACGCTGCACCGGGACTGTTATTTAAAAAATAGCTCTGTCACGTTGAAGGACTTTGCCCCAAACAGAGCAGCAACAAAACAGTTTCAGCTACACGGACCATGTGGCTGCATAAAAAATAAACTGTAAAATTACCCAAAAATGTCTAATAACTGGTAACTCAGAGACCATTTCATTTAATGACCAGTCCTATCAAACAGTTGTTCAAGTCTTGGGAAAACTAAACTCACAAATATGTCAAAAATAAAACAGATCTGGACATCTACTGATGCACAAAAATGGAACCAAGCAGTCATAAGCAGACACTGGTATCAGGCACTGAGTTATTATGTGATTATTGTCTCGAGAGAAGCTCAGCAGAAGATCTAATCCGGGGTGACTCTCACACTGTTACTCTCTCCTGTACATCCCTCATTACTGTGCCACTCTCCTGTCATGAACCTGCTAACATGGACCCACAGATACCAAAAATAAAGTGTAAAAATAAGAAGAAAGCTGCAAGAATGACATATCTGCCTGGCTGCCGTACATACAGCAAATCAAAGTGAGTTCTCGTGTTTCACTGCAGTTGAAATGCAAATCACACAGGAGACAGCATTTGTACAGCAGCAGCACCACTGCAGTTGCCTGAGAGAACTGCAGTGTTACAGATACGCTACAATAGTCTGGTGTGTATATTGCACTGGCAGGGTTTTCATAATGCTGAGTGTCCTGCTTATGTGCATGTGTATTTACACAGAGGTTCCTCAGCTATTGCTGCCAGACTCCTTGCATATGTAATATGACACTCTTTGTTAGGATCTCTTGTATGGGAGATTCTGCTGCTGTTTTGAGCCGCATTCCCTTTAAAATTAAAATGTATTTGCTGTAGTGGGGATTAGGGGGAGATGAGATTACGCTTGTGCTTCTGAAAACATAAAATAGTGTGTGGGCATTGTGCATGAGCAGTGCAGTGGCAATTTAACAACAGAAGGCTGAATCTGTTTGAGCAAAGAGAATCTGTAAATTAAGATTTTGGTATATTCATGACAATAGTAAACATGCTTTTGTCCTGTTTTTTTTTTTTTTTTTAAATCTTAAATGCAGCTGTAAGTCCTAGTCCCAACAGCCCAAAAAAGCAAAAAGAAACACATAGAAAGATTGTAGACACTCAAGATTTACCACATCCAAAAATAAGAAATGAACACCTGAATATCTACGCCTCCTCCTGTGCTGCTGGAGACACATCTCTCCCAAAGATTTCCTTTCTTTCCCCCTCTCTGCCTAATTCAACATCAGCTTGCCACCACGGGGATTTGGCTCTGTAGCTCCCACGGTTGCTAAGCAACAGTGACAAGAAGCCTGCCTCTTCGATTGTGTGTGTGTGTGTGCGTGCGTGTGTGCTGGTTTTGTGTTTTATAGCAATCCGGTCCAAACAATGAGTCATTCAACCAGCCGTCCAAATTTCTACCACTGTCAGAATCTGTGTCAATTACAAACAGGCTGAGTGTTTTTGTCACTTTATTTTTATCTTTAACAGACTGACCTAAAAAGATTTCGCTGATACTCCCTCTGAGCACCTTTGTTTTTGATTCACTACTGCAGTGTAAGTATACATTTTGGCAGGCTGTGGCAGGCTGATTTTAGCACAAAATCTAACTTTGACATGACTTTACAATCAGGTATCAGGTTCATTTTATGTTTTTCCACAGCTCACATTAGCTATTCCAATATTGTATATGGGGAAATCCTGGTGACCCCGCAGATAACATGGCTTCAATTATCTGAATCTACATTGTCACTATAATGGTAAGAATGCATATATATATATATATATATATATATATATATATATATATATATATATATATATATATATATATATATATATATATATATATATATATATATATCAGTCACACACAGATGAAGTAATCAGTGTCCACAGCTTTTATATATCAGCTTTTGACTTTTTCATCTAAAATATGCCTAAAAGTTATGAAGTTAACATTTAGGGGTTTTGGTGAAATGTCTCAACAATCATCAATCATGACATCGCCTAAATATGGCCTCACAGAGCTGTTAGCATGGCTGTAAACTCTTTGTCTTGTTTGCTGATCTGATCTTAAGCATATGCACAGTCTTTGGGAAGATTTCCCAAAAGCTGTTCTATAAAACTAGGGTAAAAAAAAAATCCAAAACATTTTAAGACACACAAATGGATCTGGTAGCAAAGATGCTGAAAGAGGCAGCAAGACATATTTACATTGTTCTGAGATTTCATGATCAAAAGTGCTCAGTAACTTCAATCAGAAGTGCCTGAAAAAAACAAAAATGAGCATAATCATTGAACCTCTCATAAGCTACAAACAGCCTCATCGAACAACCTTTAAAATCCTTCTCAGACTGCAGTGAGTTTGCAGTATCCTTCAGAAATAGCAAGCAAACATCAGGTTGAATAACCGCGCTATAAATGATGATGTTTGCAAGCTCCTGTCTGGGAGCCCTTTGCCTCTGCAGGAAAATACTTTGAGCCACTTTGCTGCTGTTGAGAGGAAATACTAAAGGAAGAAGTAATGCTGTTTAAACCCTGCAACAGCTTTACTGGATCCTATCCCAGATACTTTTTAAAGGGTATCTGGTTGACTACAGAGGATGAAGTGCTGACTATTTTCTTTACTGGTATCTTCCCCATGGTGCTGAAAACTGCTATTGCGAAACCCCTCCTAAATGTATAACTTAGACTCTTTGGTTCTTAATGATTTTATAGTCACCTAGAATCATTCTTTTTAAAAGAAAATCATAATGAAAACAGCTTGATTCATGCATTCATTGTACATCAGGGACACTTTAACTTTCCTCTTACACTCATCGCAGCACTGAGACAGCAATTAAGATGCAAAAATGAAGATGATATGAAACCATTTTTCATTTTTAGTGCTTTCAGACTCAGGAATGACTTTGATATTCTCAAGAGAAAAAAGAAATGTGTTCAACATGCCTGTGGCTGCAGTCCCTCTGGAGTTCAGTTTGTAAATGTTTAGCCTGAAAATGTTATCTCTTCAGGATGCATTTATCCTGCTCCTTCTCACTTGTCTTAAATGATGCTGTCATTGATTTTATCATTAATTATTCTCTGAAGAATGATCAAGCCAAGCCAGTGGCTGCAGCCATCAGGCCTGCAGTTGCATCCTTCATCAGTTGCCTTCAGCTCTTCAGGGAATTATTGGGCAGCGTGACATTTAGCTGTAATTGAACTGCATTCTGCCCCCTTGTGGACGGTGACCTGTAGTCAGGAAGGGTGAGGTCGTTTAATGGCCAAATGTTAACAAATGATGAGTCACTTCAGAGCCATCTACCCTAAACCCTCTACACAATAGTTGATTAATGTGTGCAGATCTTCTCAAACTTGCACAGACACATTCGAAGATGCAAAAGATTAAATACTATTTTAAATGCAATTTTCTCTCAAACCCTAGATGTGGAGATAACTCAAAAATGTACTGCAACTCAGTCATATAATGAAGCTACCGTAAAACTCAAGCCAGCAATCTATGAATCATCTGTTTATTCACTCTGCGCAAAATTAAAACCATCTATCACCCTGCACTGTTTGACTTTTTTTCCTCTCTGCCGAGCCGACAAACAGCAGCGAAATTAAAGAGCGTTAAAGTATTCATCTTTTCAAATTGCTTTTTTAATAGCAGTCGAGGTTGCTGGCGAGGCTACATTAACACTACAGATGAGGAGGGCTGAGAGATGAGCTCTCCAGGTTGAACAGATTTTCACCATCTCAGTGGTCTCTTGTCTAAATGTGCTGAAGTGAGATAAAATGGCTGCTTTGCTCAACATGGCGTGGGCATGTTTCACTGAACTCTAGATAAACATATCCCGTCCAGCCCTTACAGGATACTAAACAACATGCTGAGCTGTTTTCATGTTTGTTTTATCTACATTCATCGAGCACCACTGTGCTGGTATCCATGTGATGTCTTTTTCTGGGATAAAGCAGCTGAAGAGGTTTCTAAGTGTAACTGAAAGTTACAGTGTGTATGGAAGGCTGATTGAGAAACTGCTCCTCCATGATAAAAAAAACTAATTAAAATGAAAATGATATGTAAAGACCATGACGGATTTATTCCAATTATAAGAACAGTATGTTCCACTGAGTAACATAAGCGGCTTTATCCAGACGCTGACTGCCAAATTCAGGGCCAAGATTCTATAATATAATATAATATAATATAATATAATATAATATAATATAATATAATATAATATAATATAATATAATATAATATAATATGCAGTTATGAGTTTTTGAAACTCTGTAATTTTGATCATTTTCATGCACAAATGATATAATTTCCCTCAGAATTCTTATCTGAAGGCAAAGCAGAGACAGAACCAATCATGTCATGCAAAAACTCTCCACTGAAACATAAACTGGTTTGCAGCTCTAAAACCAGAATGGCCCACTGCACTTGACTATGGCATATCCGATGTAAAACTACAAAGTTTATTCACAAAACTGAACTCTAGTTCCACTTTACAAAGTCTTGACGAAGGAGTAAATAAGACCAAAAACTTAACATGATGAGAAAAAGTAGCATGCAATGAGCTAAAAAGTGTTGAAACTTAAAAAACTTAGTGCACAAGTTCTCTATGCAATTAAATATTTGTGCCTAAATAAGCAATAATCACAATAACATTTTGAAATGTCTTTTTAATTTAAACACTTAAAGGCTGTTCTGCATCATCAGGACTCAAAAACATGACTTTGTAAATGTTGTCTTAGGAAGTAAATCCACTCAACATGTTTTTATTAGACCTCCAGGATACACACAATGTGTTTTGCTGAATATGTAAACAGAAACTTTGTTCAGAACCAAACAACTGTTATCAATTTTGAGTCAAATGTTGCTAAAGTGGTGCACAGAAATACATGATATCGCCTTTTTCCTCCTCATGGTGAGATGAGCTCAGAACAAACAGCAGAAATCTCTTAAGTGAAATAACTAGTCTACCTTGAGCAGAAATACGTGAGTTCATGAAGGAAGTGCATCATTCACAGTAAGGAGCTGAATGAGAAAATAGGTTTCAAGAGCCTTTGAAGACAGTTAAAGATGATTAAATTTAAAACTGCTCAATAAAATTAAGTTCTACAAAGATATTAATAAAAAACACAACTGATTGAGCCACCTCAGCTCCTCAGGTAATAATTTCAAAGTTTAGACACCCGAATGGCATCTAACACTGGCTATTAGCAGCAATAATATACAATGAGCCGATACAGGCCATGCTGTAATGGCTGCTGTGACGTCCTTCTAATAAAAGACAGTTTAAAGGAGAGTTAGAGTCACATTTGGATCAATAAGACTTGGAACCAGAGCCAGACTCATAATACTTCTACAGCCTCAGGATGCCTCTAAATCTAAGTTTGACGCACTCCACTTTCCCAGATGGATTTTCTCTAATGATCAGCACCAGGACACAAACAGGTGATGACATGCTGTGCGCGTGTGTGTGAGTGTGCGTGTGTGTAGCTCTTACTTCAGCTAAACAGAGTGGTGCTGTCGCTATAAGCTGATGTGTCACATCTCTAGGGGTTTTTTTCATCACCTGTGATAGAGAAAACAAACAAAAAAAACCTGGCTGAGGCGTCTTTGTGGACACGCTGCTGCATTGTGTCACTGTGATATATTATATGGTCACTTCTGCTCTGACAGGACGCCCAGTGAACACCTGCACTCCTGCTGTGGGTGTAACACAGTAAGCAGTCACGAATATCTGCATTCATGTGTTTGATGTCACAGCGTATTTTACCTTACAGGACAAAGCGAATAGCCATAAAGACAGAAAAGATGTTGCAATGAAACACGACGTTCTTACTGAAAGTGGAGACAAAGTTTTTAGAACAAATGAAGAATCTAAATTTGAGTCCTTGCATACATTTGATTTGTATACACTCCTCATACCTTGTTCTTTTATTGTTCGTTCAGAATCAAAAAATTATACAGCATATGCACAAAGTTCAAATAAGAGAGTCAACCATGCTAGCAGCTTTGAGACAGTGTTGTTTTTCTTAGAGCTAAATGCTAATGTCAACATACTAAAATGCTCACAATACTAAGGCCTGTGCTGACATTTACTAAGTATAACACTAAACTAAACAACATGCAAACTAAGATTAATATGCTTTATTGTTAGCTAACAAACCAGCTTGGTGATTTAGCATGCTAACATTCGCTAATTAGCACTGAGCTCAAAGCAGAGGCTGATGGGAATGTTGTTAGTCTTGTAGGTGTTTGGTCACAAAACCAAAATATAGACCTCATTTATATTCTCATCAAATTCATTAAGATTCACTGTCTGAGAACCGTCAACGTCTGTATAGAAGTTCATGGCAATAGTTACTGACCAACAGTGCTGCTAGCATGGCTTAAAATGATGCAATATGATGATGTTTGTGTTAATTAAGGTGTGTGTTAAGGTGTGTGTTGAGAGCTGGGCAGGTGTCGGGTTTTCAGCAGGCTGAAACTTTAATCATTATTCATGATTTAAATGAATTCCTGACATGTAGGGAAAGTAAGACTACAGGCTAACTGTAGTGGATCTTGAAGTGAAAGCTGATGCAGAAGTTACTAAATTGCCTCACAGCATTGAGCTGTCATCTTATCCCAAGAGGGAGAAATGTTTGTTTGTTTGATTAAAGCACATGAAGTCAGGCCATTAAAAGTCTTCTGTCAAAGCTTTGGTGAAAACTGTGTAAACTGTGATGAATAATTCAAAGACAACGATCATTTTACTTGAGATTAGCTTGCTAGGTTGCCATGGTAGAAATGCATGTATTATTTACTGGCAGTGTGAGTCTGACTGTAAGGCAGCTTACAGGCTCTCGGTCTTTTTTAGATCTGTTCAAACAGCGAGGATTAAATGTGAAAGTAATCCATGGAGGACAAATAGTGTGTCTGAGCATGTCCTCCGAATGAGACGCAAGGAGCTACACTGCAGTGTTGTGGACTATGTAATGTGGCAAAGGGTTTGCAATGGAGGGGACAATGCTGACGGCAGGACAGGAGAAGCCACAGAAGCGGGTGAGGTTCCGCGTGGCTTCGGGGAACAGCGGCCGGGTGCTGAAGGAGATGTTCAAGGATGAGGGGCCTTCAGACTCCCTGGATTCAGACTGCACCAGCAGCTCTGACGCCGAACGGGCCAGCAGCCCCTCCACAAGCGGAGACGTACAGGGACACCTGTATGGATACCTGGGCTCCGAGCTGGATGACAGCGAGTGTGAGCCTGATGATCTGCTCATGTACGCAGGGGCCACCAAGGACTGGATGTTCACCACCAAGAGGGTCAACATACTCAGCAAAAATGGGACTGTGAGAGGGGTCAAGCACAAAGTCAGCGCAGGTCAGACGCTGTTTGAAAACCTTCCCAGTTCCAACGATGTAAGTACATCTGGCAGAGTTCTTGTGGTTTAATACAATCTGTTCTATGAATTCCCATTATTGCTTGAATGGTTACAACACCAGTTCCCATCATTGTTGTCCTCAAGTCTAGTTACAGGAAGAGGCTACATGTAGGAGCATGACTGGGATAAAAGCTCACAATAGAAGACAAGGTCACAGAGCAATTAAAGATTAATGATGTATTTCGTTAAGTGTTTCAAGAGAAACTAATCAGGTTAATGAATTCTCTGCACTTCGCTTTCTAGTATCCCTTCACGAAGAAGAGGTGTTTGTTATTCTGAGGTAACTCCTGGCCCGAGTGCTGATGCAAAGGTGATACAGAAGGTCATACTGAGGAAATGATGTCTCTGTATATTAGGCTAACAAGCAGCATCACTGCAGGCGAGATGAAGCTTCTCATCATGATTAAATGAGATCTTTCTTTTAGGGTGAAGTTTAAATGTTTTTCGAGGTCTGGTCATATCCTAAAGGAACACTCTGAGATTTTTACTTTTATCAACATAAAAATCAGGTTTTAACTCAGTCTGCACGTTCACCTACAATATGGAATAAAACTATACTCTGACAAAACTTTGATGGACCACCTTCAGTATCTTAAGTAATTTGCAATTCCCTATAGAGTAAATTGATTTCCAAACTCGACTGAGATGAATGTAAACTAAGGCTGCCTTCAGGGGAAGAGGTGCACATTCAAAAATACATAAAAATCTATGATCCACTTTGGGAAATTCTTGAAAGCTACACAAATATACTTGGTTAAAAATGGTTGAAAACATGCAGTACCACTTTCCAATGAGGCACCTTTTATAAAGGGATTATAAATCATAATCCCTGAACACACAGTCGCCCAAACACAGGCCTGGGAGGGGGTGTTAGTCAACATATTTTGAATGGAATTTGATTGAATCCTTACTTCATCTTGACAAACTATACAACATGTGAAAGCACAAAGCCTCACAATTCTAACGATGTAAAGCATTTGAAGATCCAAGTACTGCTGAGACAAAAGGTGCTTCGTTTAGGACTGCATATAGAAGACAGCAATGAAATACATTTTTTAAGTATAACTTATTAGAAAAGATTTATCAGACATAAAAAAAATGTTCCTGTACAGTAAGTGAACACAAGAGTGGAAATCTGTATTAAAAATTCAACTATGAGTATTGATACCATTAGCAATGCTTCTGTATGCATCAGGGTGACACTTCAGAGGTTGATATCTGAAGTACAAGCTTAAATTTTGTCTAATAATCTACAGTATACTGCTGCTGGAAATCATTTGAGCCTCTGGACTTTTACGGCCCCTCAGGTGGCGTTATCTCTTGAATTTGGGCGCATAGTGATCTACACTACGAGTTTCCGTGTGGTGAGGACGACCTTTGAGCGCTGTGAGCTGGTGCGGAAGATCTTCCAGAACCACAGGGTGAAGTTTGTGGAGAAGAACATCGCCCTGGACTGCGAGTACGGGAAGGAGTTGGAGGAGCGGTGCAAACGTGTGGGAGAACCTCCTTCATTACCGGTGGTGTTCATTGATGGACACTACCTTGGGGTCAGTTCTTATGACTCCTTTCTAATGATATCTGACATCACTGTATTGTACATCCATGCTGAGTTCATTAAATTCTGGCTTATGGTGTTAAACTTGTTTTGCAGGGTGCAGAGAAAATACTTGGCATGAATGAATCAGGGGAGCTTCAAGATCTTCTGACAAAAATCGAGGTTGGTTTTCACAGTGTTTGCCTTAGAAATCACATTATGAATAATTGACGTCAAAAGGGTGATTCTCCTGTGAATCAACAACTTGATTTGATACATATTTATGTTTAATTATTCACATGTTCTTATTAGATTTACTGAACAATGTTATATGCGCTTTGCGGTACATGTAATATTTAAAGCATAAGGTAATTATAAAGTCATAATAAATTAACGCTTTGTATCTGTCCACAGTCATTGAGATGAACACAGTGCAAACAGGAGCAGTCATTTCCCCTCACTAGTCATGCCATCAATAAAACATGAGCAAACTGCGGTGTAAAAGAGGCATGCACATCAATAAGTGACCATCAATAATGGAAGGCCTGTTATTGATTCTGCTTCCAACACATTTGTTCAAACACACCAACGCAGGGCACATCGCTCTGTTGTACAAACTGAGATTTTGCAAACTCTTTCAGCTTCACACTGAGCTGCAGCAACGTCTGTTACACGGGCACTGGCCTTTTCTCGGTTGTAATTTGGAGTTCAGACCCAACAGAAGTCTTCATAAGTGAATACAAAGCAGTGTTATGACATTTAAGTCATGCATTCCAGTCGCTGCAGGCTATTTAAAAAGTGTGCAGCTCTGAAAGGTCATGCATACACTAATCAGTCCAGAACTGGCCAACAACATGGCTTTCCCAATTTGGAAAGGAAGTTTGTTGATTAAAGCAGTATGTAAACATTTTGGGAAAAATGCCCATTAGCTTTCTTTCTGAGTTAGATAAATTAGATTAATATAGTAGAGCAGCATCACGTCTGCAGGCTAAACACAAATCTACAGCCAGGAGATGATCAGTTCAGCTCAGCAAAATATGGGGGAAAAGCTAGCCTTGCTCTGCTGGAGAAGAAACTTCTGGCACCTCAAAAGCTCACCAATTAAAATGTTTTATCTCCTTTGTTTAATCTGTGCAAAACCTGAAGTATAAAACTAACTTTGGGCTGTTCATGCATGCTTAACCCCACTGTGAGCTGATAGTCATGTGGTTCAATTAGCCTAAATTAGCTACTTTTGTGATGTCACATACTTGGAGTAGTTTGCTAACACCTGAAACAGATACCAACAAACTGTGTTTATATGGTAGTGAGTTAAAGTTTTAAATTAGTTATTTGTAACAAAGCTTTTTTAAAACCTTGAACCTCCAGAAATGTGCCTTTGGAAGAGAAATAAAAGCAGTTGTTTTGTAGAAGTAATGTCAATGTTTTAGGTGTCAGTATTTAATGTTGGATATCTTACCTGACATCATTTTTCTAGAGGGTGCAGCATCCCCAGACGTGCCAGACCTGCGGGGGCTTTGCCTTCATCCCGTGCCCCATGTGCCATGGCAGCAAGATGTCCGTGTTTCGCAACTGCTTCACGGATTCCTTCAAAGCCCTCAAGTGCACTTCCTGCAACGAGAACGGCCTGCAGCCATGTGTGAGCTGCAGCCAGTGAGGATGTTAAGTGCCTGACCCAGCATCCATACCTCCGTCTCTGGGACCTTACACAGGAGCTTCAATCTGAACTGCAACACAGGCAGTGATATGAAACACAGCAGGACTCTTCTTCCATGGCCATTGATAGTAAAGACAAAAAGAATTTGTAATAAAATAGTCTGTGAATTTGTGGCTCGGGTGTTGTTGATTTGGCAAATCTCTACATGATTCAAGATAAGAATGTGTTGGTGGAAATGTGTTCATTCTTTTTAATCCAAAGCAAACAACAGCAGGACGTACTACAAAATTCTCATTGAAGGTTTTTGTCTGTGTCTGTAAACGCATCATGAACTACGTAGTTTCACCCCTGGTAAATGTAAGCTTGTTATTTAATTAGTGAAGAGGCTCCTTCATTAACAGCCTTCCCAATACTAATCCCATATCAGACAGAGTTAACGATGACACAGGGCAGTCAGGGAAAGTCAAGTGCTCAGTGTGCAGCCAGTAGAGGGCAGGAAACTGGACCTCTGGACGCAGTGGAGCACCAAACATCATTCAAACTGTAGCATTTCAAAATGTAGCATACCCTCAGTTGCCAGTTTATTAGGTACAGCTATCTAAAACTAATTCAGTCTAATGCAATAGTTCTGCAAAGGTCTGAGAAAGGAGCTTGTGAATGGAAGGTCGTCCGTTCCAGCAGGACAAATCTGGGTGGAGAAACTGAAAGGCAGCATTTGCCCCTCCCTCATTATCAGCGCTGAGGTGTCCCTGAGCAAGGCCCTGAACACGAGCTGGATGTACCTAATAAAGTGGAAACTGCCTGTACAAAGTAAAGTATGGCAAACATAAACTTAAATTCAAATAAATCCAGGGACTCCAGCAAATTTCAAACTCTTTAATTGTACATTATATATTTCTGGTCTATATTAAAGCGATTCATTGATTGACGGAAAAATATTCTGCAACAATCAATTAATCCTTGAAGTCATTTAAGGATTTTCTGATTTTGTCATTTGTGACTGAATGTCTTAAGTTTTTGGACCGTTGGACAAAACATTTGATGTCACATTTGGTAATTGTGGAAAACTGTGATTTTTTTTTTTATTTACTGAGATTTTATAGACCAAACCGAAATCGAGAAAAATCGAAAAAATCGAGAAAAAAATCGTCACACATAAACACCAGCTGCATGCAAACATGTTAAGCAAACAGTGACTTATAGAAGTAGCTGCAGTTTGTGCCTCTCATGATTGTAACTTAAAAAATGGGTTTAAAATGTTTTATCATGCAGCAAACTAAATATTTTCTCCAACAGATGGTTATAAGAGGCTTAAATGAGTCTGGAGACACCTTTATTTTTTGTTATTCAAGGATCAGTAAGTAATTATTTTATTTATTTTTGGTAAATGGGACGCTCAGGTCTGGCTTGAATGCAATGGTACTACAGGAGATGCACAAACAAGTTGATCCAACAGCACTAGGACGCAATGTTACTAACTGGTTTAATAATGTATCGGCTGCAAAGGGATTTAGGTTTGCATTGAATAATTCAACCCAAGAAGAACTTCGTGTGTCCCAGTTGCCTTTACCCTTCAAAAAGAGCCATGCATTTGAGTTTTTGACCACATCAGCATGAAAATTAAGACAAGTCTCTCCGTTGGCAACAACCCATGCGGGATCACACGCGACCCTCGTCGTTTTGTGTTTTTAACGGATGATGTCATCTATTGGCTGCCATCCACGGGGTCAGAGAAACGCGGCGGCCGAGCAGCTCAGCTCTCTATGCTGTCATAGCCCTGTACAATGCTGCTTGAACATGATTAGACAAGGCAGCACTGTAAAGAGGCTAAAAGCGTAGAGCAGGGTGATGATGAAGATGCTGACCATCCGCCATGAAGACATCTCCTGCTCTCACACTTCGGAATGCTCCTGCACCTGTGATTGAAACAGCAACCAAATCGATTATTTAGAAAAAAGAAAAAGAAAAAACAGGGAACACAAACAAAATAGAGGGTGAACGAGATTGGCTTTTCTGCATGGACAATGGGAGGTGATTGCATTGCTGCACAAAATCTCGTTTCTTTAATTCAATTCCGCACCGAGGAGTAATGGGGTTTGGGATTTTGTAACCGCAGGCTTGTGGTGATGAAGGGGAGGTTGCATGAAAATCTGAGACCCCAACTGTGCAGGTTTACTGCGCCCCCATCTGTGGGCTGCTGGAGACGAAAATGTTTGAGATAAAAAAAAAGAGGATGCATCGAAAATTAATACAAAAACAGACAGATTTTTCAAAGCTTCTTGCAGAATAAAGCAGTTGATGATGGTGAGGGTAACGATGTGATGTGCAGCAGGCTGAGCAATGATGTGTTTGGTGAAAGGCGCGTCTCGACGCACGTTTCCTTTATCATAATGAGCCAAATCAGCCCGAGGATCTGCTGCTTATTCTCTTAATCAACGCGCACAAGCGACCCTCTCCTCCTCTGAGGAGGGGAGACATGAAAGGAAACACGATGGGCAGTGGCACGGGCACAACTGACTTGGGAATGATATGACGAGACATGACACTTATGCGCGCAACACCCAAAATGTTAAGACAACATTCAATGGTCAAAAACCTGCAATGGAGTCTGTCCGCATTGTCTCCGCTCTCCGGGCTCGGCGAAAAATTATTTCAGTCGAGTAGTCTAGCGTGGTCCAGCCGCGATGCTGTGCGTAATGTTTTGAATGGTCGGTCAATGCGCAGACTGGTTCGAAATGACTGTTTTTATTGACGTCAGCGTACAGGCTAGTGCTCCCCCCTCTCTCTCATCCCTACAACTGCACCATCTAATGGACT
Organism: Chaetodon trifascialis; assembly: GCF_039877785.1. Lineage (NCBI taxonomy): Eukaryota > Metazoa > Chordata > Actinopteri > Chaetodontiformes > Chaetodontidae > Chaetodon > Chaetodon trifascialis. The sequence goes on from NC_092060.1 coordinate 23,094,470, forward strand.
TGGGTTTACATTCCAGTCAACCATCTGAGCTTTAAACAGGAAACAGGTCTCCCATCCGAACACGGCGGCGTGGAAATGTACTTTACTGTTCCAGATGCATCCAGCGGAGCTTTTCCCAGAACCTACAAGGGTCACTCATTGGGGGTTACTGCCCAGCCAGGAAGCATGGAGCTCCTACAAGACCCCAACATCTTGAGAAGCTGACGCCAGGGAATCATATACTAGACATTGCAAACAGAAAAAAAAAGAAAGAAAAGAAATCCAACCACGTGACAGAAAAGGAAAGCAAAATAATTTAATAAATTATTTCAAATTTATTCCAACTCCTTCAGCAGTGCCAACATAGTTATAACCAAAGAGAAAATATTACACTATTAACACCTTCAAAAATATATAACCACCCCGCCCCTAAACGGATGAAATGACTCCGGCCCACCTCTTGAAGCAGAAGAAGATGTTAAGCAGGCAGGTGTGTCCGATGCTGCAGCTGTGACAGTAAACGCAGAACGAACAGTTGCTGCAAGATTTATAGAGATTATTCAGCAGAAACACTGAGGAGGAGATTATTGAGCAGATAATTTGGTACACATACTGTACAGGTGACTGATTTAAACAATGACATTTTTACACTGACTGTTTATGGAGTTCAACGCTTGATTTGGGGCTGGTCAATTTGGACATTTCAGACCACTTATTTACACTGAGGTGGAAAAGGGGCAATGACACCGGCGTCCCTCCAGTACTTCATCTTTGGAACAGTCAGTCATCTGCTGATCAGCTGCCAAACTCACTAGACAAAGTTACCAAACCTCAAATATGGAGAGCATCGAATTTCAAAGAGAGAAATGAAGTAAAAGACAGACGCCAACATGTCTAATAGCTCCTAGCTCCAGCTGCTCATTAAGTGCTACTGTATTTAACATCAGTTCACTCCTCAACTCTATCGTACAAATCAAATGAAAAGTCTGAGTAACACTTGAAATTTGCATATTTTCCTGTAATAACAATAAAATCTATTCATCACAAATTCTGTCTTCAATAGACAACCTGCAGCAGCGTTGTGCCACCTTCAGCTTCTCAGCTTTTACATTAAAAGAAAAAAAATCCTAATATTGTCTAGCATTTAAATAAGTCTCATTTGAATATGTAACTCTGGGGTTTCCTTTGTACTAATGAAGGAAACACTATCACTGTGGTTCAAGCATAACATTAAAGTATAAGTCTAGTAAATCAGACAGGTCCTGTCCGTGATTTTGTTTTTGAAGCAGTCATGATTTCAAACCAATGAAAACACATTCAAGGAGGAATGTGACTTCAAGTCAACAACCATAAGACTAATCTGTCATAGCTGTGTGTGTGAGAATTGGAGCAGAGATCCAAGTTTCTCTTAAAACTCAAGGCGACGAACAACTTTCATCTTTTACCAGAAACACACACGCAGACTGAATTCTCAGCACAGCTAACTGAAGCTCAAGCAACACAAAGAAAGCATGATCACGGCCCAAACACTGTCCCTGTATATGGTCGTGGACTATTCTTCAGTAAGACATGTTGACTTGTGCAGAGACGGAGGTTTCTGTTGCGGTGGTCAGGGTGGGAGGCAGATTGTGGAGGCAGGCTTGGCCTTTTCACGTTTTCCTCTTGCAGGTCCTTCTTGTTAGAGACGGATGCTCCCTCAGCAGAGACCCGTCAGGTTTTATAGTATCTCCAAGTCTACATGACGAACCTCTGGGTTACGTTGCTATAGAGGAACAAAAGAGGGTTACGTACAAATCTGTCTGGCAAAAAATGCCTTTGCTATACAGGTAAATTCCTGACACAGTAAAAAAAGGAGTTTCTAGGTGTACTGTAGCATCAGCCAGACAGCGATTTGGACAAGTTTAATGTTTTAGTACCTTGAGTTCTTTCTCCAAACGGTCCACCTCAGCCCCCAGGGTGTCAATGATGTTCTCCCCGTGCTTCAGCATGAAGCTCTCCAGCTCTTCAGGGGTCTTCACCTGCTGAATGTCCTGCAGAGAGAAACAAGCATGCACTGAACTGTTTGAGTAAAGACACTGGTGAGCCACACAGAAGCATGCTGGATACAGCAAAAGCCAAAAGTATCTCACCTTTTAAGACAGACGTTACATATGGGGCTGCTCGAATAAGTAAAATGCATTTCAACCAACGCTTCTTCCAATGCTTACTAGCAAAGGAAACCAAGACATGTCTGAGCATCACTGAGGTGACTTTTTTATCTTAAATGCCCCAATAACCCCAATAATTTCTGTAGTTAAAAGTCACTGTGCTAACTGCAGTGTGCAGAGGGCTACTGTGGTAAAAAGTGCTTCTACCAAGAGGTACATAAAACTTTATAATAAGGAAAATGACAACATTTTGTTCTTTTACACCTCATAATTGTGGTGATGGCATAAACAAGAAAAATGAAAATGCCCTTTAATGACAGCAATCTGTGATCTGTTCCATGTATCTGTCCTTGGAGATGATTTGTTAGCAACAAGCACAGTAAGAAAGATCAGTAAATGAGTTCAAATGCTCATAGAAGACGTGTATTGTCTACCGTTGATCACAGTAACAACTAAATTTGTAGGAGCCATTAACTTACGTTGAGAATTTGGTCAATGTCTTGTTTTTCCAGATAAGACCGTGTCACCACTCGGCCATCAAAGTCAACTTCAGCCTTGAAGCGCACTTTACTCAGTCCCATATCAGTGGCCTTCACGTCATGAATGGCCCTGCTCATAACAACATAAAACATATCAGGAAAACTTCGATTAGGCCAGCAGGAAAACACTGTAACTGGATTCTACAGTGGATTTCCACGATGACCCACAGCATGTTTAGAATGTAATATGAAAACCTTCTGAAGAACATGAAGACCCAGGTTTGGGTCTGTTTGTGGCTTGCATGTTTGTGTTGATCACTCTGCTCTAAACATGGCTACATGTAAATATCCGGTGGTCTATTTTAACACTGACATCAAGACCTGGTTCATGTTTTACAGCCACAGGGGCGCGTCTCTGCTCATTTGCTGACCTTACAGCGGGGTCGTTCTCCAGGAACTCTGTAAGCTTCTGTACACGCTCGGCCTGTATGGAGCGTCCCAGCAGGGCCTCTGTGTTAGTGTAGATGAGGAAGGCTGAGACGGCGCCCAGCAAAGTGCCCACACCAAGAGAACCTAAACTGTCATAGTATGGGCTACCTGGGAAAAGACAGAGGGGGCAGAGGAAAATAATTTGCAACAGAAACTTTAGAAAACTGGGTCACTGTCAAGATTGAAATTAAAGACTAAAGTACAACATGAGAAAGAAAGATTATCCTGAGAGTAATTTAGCATACCAATAAAAGAGCAATAGATCAGTAATCATTAATTACATGATGTGGGACACTAGATGGAAACTGACTGTCCCTGCAGGTGTTGTATGGGAGCTTGTGAACAATGTCCCCATGTGTCTTTGTTTACCTGTGAGTGAGGTGAGCCCCATGCAGCCAGCAGCCAGGATGACTCCTAATACAGCAGCAGCATCCTCCAGCAGCACCACGTTAGTGCTGGGGTCTCGACTCTGCATCACTGCACACACAAAACCAAGCAAGACCTCGTTTAAGTCCACGTTATCCACATTACACCAATTTGGGATTTAGCCACATTAGATTTATATTTGCTATCAGAAACGTGTCTTTGGCACCCATTAGCTGCCTGAAGTCCCACTTTCCTTCACAACATGCAAATCTACTTGACCTGAATGACACTGTCTGGTACAATGAGAGAAAACACCTGGTTTCATTTCACAGTATATGGGGCTTGAAGACACATTCAGATTTAAATTTTCGCATCACAAAACACAGTCGTAGGTGATTTCAGTAAATTCATTAAATTTCTTTTTGCATCTTCAGGACATTTTACATGCCAGTTTTATGTCAATAACTTCAGTAAGCTCCCTACAGATTCACTGTAATTCCAGGTATAAATCAAGTCCAAGGCAATTATTGTACAAAGAATTTAGATCAAATAGAGTTTTCAGTTGTACAGACCATATTCATAAAAAGAAAGTCCGTTCTGGTGGGCGCTCTTCTTAATCTCACTGATGGCTACTAGTAACGTGGCTGAGGAAGGAAGACAGAGAGATATGTTTCAGAATAAAATGCACAGTCTATGTCAAAACATCATCAAAGACCTACAGCTTCAGTTCTATGACCCACCTCCTTCAGACACCAGAGAGCCCGCCAAAATACAGTAAGCCTGCAACACAGAAGCGTGACATGTTTGGTCACTGTTGTCCTTCATGTACTGTGTATTACAGACAAGAGCCAATACTCACCCATAACAACGACTCAATGGGCTCTGGGTGCAGCAATCCCATGATGCCATGGTACCATGAGAGGCCTGCTCCCATCATAAAAATGCCCACCCCACTGATGAGGGAGGCAATGTAGCGCATGTTGGAGAAGCCATACCTGAAAAAGACACAGGTTCTCGATTATAGCTGACAAAACTACGACTGGTTGTGACCCTTCAACAACATTTAGGCCACTTTTCTGTTGTAAAGGACACACACATCTTTTCTCTGCACAATGCTGTTTGCAAAAGCTTAATGGCTACTTCTTCAAACTTCTAATTCTGTACCTATAGACTGACATTAACAGATTGGTTTATGTTCATTTCACTGTAACTGATAATTTCACAGTTCTAAGATATGGCTGCAAAAAGGAGGATTTGTTATTTAATGACGTGCTGCTCTGCAGGTGACTTATTTTCCTTTAGGGACTGCTCACATTCCTCTTATCATCTTCTTTCTTTAACAGTATAGCAAACAGCGTGGTTGCTTACGGGTGGCCAGCATCAGGGTTGCGGACAGACTGGCTGATGCCCACGGCGAGCAGAGCCTGGTTGCAGGTGTCGGCCAGAGAGTGGATGGCCTCAGAGAACATGCTAGCTGATCCAGTGTAGACCCAAGCCAGGAGCTTGAAGAAGAAATTCAGCCCATTGCTGAGGACAAAGAACATGAGTACAAAGTACATGAAGCTCTTGCAGGGCCATGAAATATCCTGAAATTTAATGGTTAAGAGAAGTTCTGACTGGGGCGGTCTACAAATACATAAGCTAGTTTGTACAGGAGATAAAAACATTGCTCACTGACAACATGGCCGTTAAGTATTTGGCTGGAGGCTAAAGTTAAACTGAATTACATCACAGGATAACTCCTATGTTCCATTACTCAACTATTTTCTGTTTGTCGACTATTCCAGCTTTTCTGTCATGACGCTCATGAATCACGACTTGTCTTGAGTGCTGAACTAATTGAGTCCTGTGAGTCAGTGAAGGAAACCTTTAGCTGTTCATGTGACTGCACAAGTCTTCTAACACAATCATCTTAATCCAATAGGCCAAAGGATCTCATGTGAGCCGTGGTCCCGTGCTGATCCCAATACAAGTCTTCCTGTCTTTTGGGTCATTACTCGGAGTGTCAGAACTCTTCAGTGCAGGGTTTGTCTTCAGAATAAAAGATCTCAGGTGACAGTAGCTCTACTGTCCACATGTAGTCCGTATCCGTTTTGATGTTCTGCGACAAGATTCATCCAGTTCAGTTCAGGCTCCCCAAATGTTACTCTGATACTTATCCGACATACTGTATTGAATAACCCTGCTGAGAACAGACTTGGCGTTTCCTCTCTAATCCAGCATCTCCCACTGTGCGTGCAACAGCTAAGGGAAGTCACCGAGCGCAGGAAGACTTCACAGAATTCAGAAAGAAGACTGGCGAGAGTTATGAACACTTACATGCAAATAGCGACCATGACCACCTTCCCCGGCCCTTGTAGAAACGTTGTCCTCTTGCCTGATCGAGGCTTTGTGAATCAAAGAAAGAGACGTTTGAAAGGCATGCGGTATTTGGAAAATGAAGCCTACAATACGCTCAAATCAGCATTTAAAAATCTTCATGGTAAATTACAGAAATTCACCAAGCGGCCTTTGACGTAAAATACATACATGACTGTGAATTCGCTGCCCTGCTGTCAGCGTCAAACTGATACAGTTAATGTTATCCAATCCAGCAATGTATAGAATATACCATGACAAACCAGAGAAGGGCACAACAGTACAGTCACTGAAACAACATCTGCACCCTACAGTAAAGAGGGGGGGTCTGCATGAATGACAACAGATAATGACATTGTCATATAGACGCAGTGACCTCAGTAACAGGGACAAAGGTCACACAGGTACACCACTGGGTGTTATTAAGGCAATTTGGGCACAGCAACAGGAATGTCCACATTACTTCTGCTCTCACAGAGGAAACGTGATTTGGAGAATTCATCATGTTGTCAAACAAAATGGCAGAAAAAACGAGCTCACCTTAGTGTTTCCCCAGAAGTCTTTGTATTCCTTCAACAATTGCTGGTTCCGAAAAATATCTGAGGGTGAGCGAATAAGAGGTACAAATAAAACGATTAGTCAACACAAAATGACAAAATCTTAAGTATTATTATGTGTTCTCAAATATGTGCAGTAAATTCAGGCAGGGAAGAATATAACCTACTCTCTTGGTACTCTCTTTCCATCTCTTTCCTGAGATTTCTCTCCCGGGCAAGAGCTTCATGGCTTCCCCATACGTCTATTGCTCTTATTGTCACAGGGAAGAAAACATTGATCAACAAAAGTTAGAGAACATCAATCAATGAAAATTGAAGGTTTGGGCAATAATTGATTTATTTATTGAGGAACATAACATGTTGCACATCTCTTGAGGTGTAAAACAAAAGGACTAACTTGGCCTCAACATCTGACCGCAAAAAGACGGTGAAAGCCTCTGTGTCATCATGAGGGCTGCGTCTTCTGATCTTTCGAAGCTGTTCCAGATCACTGTGAGCACATAAGTGAAGGGAGTAAGAAAAAGATTTAGGAATGCCTGTGTCATACGATGTTAGTCTGTTTTATAACAGGCTAATTACAACAGCATGTTTACGTATTAACTCAAAGGAATTTGCGTTGTGGTCTGCCAGCATCTCAGTGAGTACTGAGCATGGTTACACTGAGAAGATGGATAAAAATTCAATACCGTTAATTTAGGTTCTCAGTGATGACATGTGGTTTTATGTTGCTGTGTGTATTGAATAAACATAACATAGTTTGCAGAACAGAACTCACCTTGGTTTGAGGCAGAACTCATTCATGGCTCTGACTGCAGTGATGAAATTGTTTTGAGTGTACTTGGCTCCATATTCCCTTTTCTTCAGGACTGCCCGAACTGCAAAATTACATCAGTGGGAAATTATTATACAAGGTTTTAATCTGCATTCATTCTTCTCATTCTTGAGCAAGCCACCAAATCCCACCCACATTCTGAAGACACTAAAATATTAGGTAAATCGAGACTCTTATCTAATATGTGTTTCATGTCAAGCATGCGCAGCTGCGTTCATTACCTTTCACTTGAATCGTCTCAGCCTTAGTCAGCCCCAAAGGTGTTGACCCTATGAGAGCAAGTATTGAAATTTAAGTGAAATTCTTCTGGGAGATTGAAAACAGTGAACAGTAATACACACAGCACAATGCCAAACAAAGTGCCAAGACATCAAACACAACCTCACCTGGTGAAGCTGGGGTGGCTTTCGCAGCAGCAGACAAAACCTTTTCTGCAGATGGAGCATCACCTGATGCTGATTTTGGAGGACCATCTTTACTGTTGCCAGAGGTAGAGTAGTACTGCACCTTGCCCAGGCCTGAAGAAGCAACACGGCAGTCTGGAAGGCTGAACCACAGGCTATGCATGCCTCCATTCTGCCAACCTGTGCAACAGAATGGGTGATAATACCTTAGTGTTGCTCTGAAAAGCAAACCAACATTACGATTCAATGGATGACAGAGTAGCAAGAACTGTAATGCACAACAGCTGTAGCTAACGCTTAATAACACTGGACTCCTCACCGTGGCATAGCTGGGGGAACCTCGGGGACCGCTGTGACAGAGGCGCTCTGTGCTGCAAGGAGACCCTGCAAAACACATGCCATGGTCTGTGCGCCAGGCAGTTGAACATCCTCGCTGTAGAGGGGCTCGGTATTGGAGTGCAGGAACTTGCTGTGCGGAGTCACAAAAAAAAAAAAAAAAAGCCCGGTCACTGTTATGTTTTAGCTGTCCGCTTGTCAATCTAACCTCAAACAGATAAACGCCAAGATACAACCTCTCAGGACAGTTTCATCTAACAGTAACGTTAGGATGTCTATTAAGAAAGTCAACACAGGTGACATTTTTGTCTGACTGAAATGGCTGTCATTGATAATCACTTGGGTAGAGAAACTAATGTCTTTGCCGGCCGGCTAACGCTGAAACGCTGCTACATTAATAGCGACCCCGGCGGCTATGAAGGCACACAGTTGGCTAAACTAGTTAGCTAGCAAGCTAGCTAGCAGTAAGCTAACATCGTTATCTGCCGTAAGTAACAAGTGCTGCTTAGCACTTTAATTTACTCAGAAAATACTGCAACTGACTGAAAAATGTTATTCGGATAGCCAGTACCTTTTCACGGTGATGTTTGCTCTGCATAATCTGTTTCCATTTTGAGAATCTATGGCTAAACTGATGATAACGCCACTTTGGACGTACGGTTAATGCTACAAACACACACACGTGACCTATGACACAGCGGTGACGGTGACGCGCTTCTCGTGAGAGCGATATCAGTTCCAATGTAAGTCAATTTATATCGCGATATTCATTAAGCCGCTGTGCAAACAAGGTCATATGCTTCGAGTTTCCGTCACTGCACTGTTCGCATCAAACTATATCACGTACAGTTCAAGAGAAAGGTTAGTATAGGGACACAAAAAGAGAAAGTATAATCTGATAAAAAAAGAAAACTTTTTGTTAAACTACCAGTGGAAGATCGTTTTTAAGTAAAACTGCTAATACCAAAAAATATTAAATTACACGAGTCTTACTTTATGTAATTATTATTATGTATCTGACTGTAGTAAAAGTATGTAAGTACTGTCCGCACATTAAGTATGAACAGTGAAAACACTCATTATGCTGCAGAGCTGCCCTCATCAGGGTCTATTATATATTATGTATATCACTGAGTTATTATTGATTTATTAACATCTAAACAAAATTTTATTGTGGTGTAAATGGTTGAAACTGATAAAATGTCTACTCCCCTACATCCAGTTGGGAAATGTAATCTATAATAATATATCATATTTTTAGAAATGGTTCACATATGAACTGTACAGCATAAAGTAAATTTGACTTTCAAACACACGTGGTTAAGCGAAAAGCACAATATTACTGATCGAAACTGCATTAGAGTAGAAGTAGAATGTGTCCTAAAATGGAAAATGAAGTACAAGTACCTCACAATTGTACATAAGTACAATTCTTAAAAAAAAAAAAAAAAAAAAAAAAATTATTTAGCTACTCATCATCATTGCAGTATTTTAAAAGTGTATAAATTTCTATTCACCGTGGAAATGGATCCTCCACACTAGTACATGTGGACAGTAGAGCTACCTACATACAGCTCCCTTTGTATGAATATGACAAGTACATCATTTGTTGCCCAACCCATGTCAGTTACAAACAAAGACAGGGAAGGGCACCAGTTTGGACCAGTTTGTTACATCACAGTCACAGAATGAAGAGAAAGGAATGACAGCACTTAAGAAAAGAGCTGCAGGTTTATTGAATCTTTAGAACAGTACAGTAGATATGTTATGACCTTGCATTGGTAGTAAATAGGTACCTTAAGGAGCAGCAGTGTTTGTAATATTCATTTGACAAATGACTGACACATCAAACACATACACTAGGAGAGAGGTGTTCTGACTTCCCACGTAATCACTTGACAATACCTGCAGATCCATCACTTCCATTTCACAATCATTAAAATGGAATCCGGAATATTCAATCAATAATCAAGACCCACAGTACAGTTTAAGAAGGCCATAACTCGGTCTTGGTCCATTTAGGTGAAAATTAGAAAAAAATGAAAACACTGCGCACAAATAAGGTCACTTAAATGAGAGAAAATGGAAGCTTGTAGTTTTAGAAAGCAGGCTGTCAAGGTGATGTGAGAGTAGTACAGAGGAGTGAATCTCGCTGCATTAACGCATTGTGACAAACTCCTCAGATGAGGTGGGGTGAATGGCGACAGTCTTGTCAAAGTCTGCTTTGGTAGCACCCATTTTGATGGCCACAGTGAAGCCCTGCAGCATCTCGTCACAGCCCAGGCCCTGCATGTGCAGACCCACCACCTGGAGGAAAGAGACAATTCAGTCTTGGAAAGTCACTGCAGCTCTTAGTATTTACAAAAGTAAAACACATAAAGCTAAAGTACATTTTCGGTGTTCAAATCAGAATCAGAGTAAGTTTATTGTTCACAGTATGCAGTGTAGCAAAGTTTTGCAGTGTGCAAGATAGTAATCCAAAAAAGATCTAAGCCAAACAAAAAAGATGCAATCCTCAGTAAGACAGTTTCCTACATTTCCCAGGATGACTTTGCAACCTGCAGAGGTTGGGTGGGAACATGCTGACGTCAGCTGTTGTTTATACAGCATGTACAGGCGGAGAAAACAACCGTGATTTCAACACAGTGAGAGCAGGAGAGATAATCCTGGCAAAGGAAAGGCAGGAGATACACCCCACACTCAGACCTGATGCACTGTGTGGGTAAACTGCAATCTGCATTTATCAAACTTCAACATTTGCTGGTAATTGCAGGTTATGAGAGTGTAATGTGTGCTTGCAGGCACTGGGTTCACTTTAAACAGGTGTGTGAAATTACACTAATTATCTTGGGTTCAATGTGTCACTGATGAGAGTGTGCTGATAGGAGTCTACTTCCATAACGCATTAGGCCGTATTAGTTTATCACTGGCATCCACTCGAGTGCCTGGAATCAGGGCTGCTGCAGCCTTGATCCACAGTACACTCTTCCTGGTGAGTTTTTAACCACATCCTACCTTTAAATAAAGGTGTTCTTCTTCTTTAAATTGTTTAGAGATGAGTCATCCATAATGATAAATTCAAGTGCTACTTTTACATTTTTCAGCCAGCATGCTCAAGTCTGCTTCCAGTTAATGTCATTTTTAATGAATAATTATAACTGTAACAGTAATTTAAATGACTTGCATATACATTTTTAAGACAGTAATTTGTCATCTATGAAGTTTTAATAACACTTTTTCACGAGCTGCAGCTGTAACCCAGAGAACAGACGACTCCTACCTTCTCCTCCTTGCCCACACACACCAGCTTCATGATGCACTGACTCTTCCTGCTCGTGATGGCGTGATACATCGGAGTGAAAGACGTCTTGTAGATCTTCACATTCTCCTTTCCTCTCGATTTAATGGCCTCCTCTGTGACCAACACAAAAAGGTTACGCAAGCGAGTAGTTCTACTAAAACTGGGATTAACACAGTATTTACATGAGCTGACACTTTCATCCAGGAGAAGTTACAGGATGAGTTTCAAGAGTCTAACTCTGATTATGAAACTGCCACTCACCTTCTGTGAGGCCCACCGTTCCGATGGGTGGGTGGCTGAACACCACTGTGGGGATAGCAGAGTAGTCCAGCTTGGAGTCCTTCTTGCCCTCAAACAGTCGGTGTGCCAGCTTCCTGCCTGCAGCGATGGCAACTGCCCCAACATGCAACATAACATCAGAGTGCAGCTCTGAATAACAGTGAATGTCCTCAGAAAACATGGCAGGTGCCGAGAAATGATAAAACGCTTCATTCCTTAACTGGAAAAATGAATACAAAGCAGCAGAGCTGTTGCAAGGGGGGGATTTCCAGCACATCTACAGCACTTCCTTACAGGAGGTAAAAACTCCCGCAGGACTTGCAGTGTAAACAGGATTGTGAGATGAACGCATTTGTGAAAAATTATCTCTTAAAACAGCAAATATCTTAACTGGTTGTTGTAAACTGTAACTGAAGAGATTATAGATAAGAGATGGTTTTCACTACTTGGGGGCTGCACCTAAGAACTGTGCAGGAAAATGACACATTTTCATCAATGATTAAGCAATTCCTCCTGCTCACTTTGACTGAAACAGACCTTTTATTTAGTAACTTGTTTAAAGCTGCAGAGGTTTCGTTTTGGTTAAGACATGCTCCTAATGTTCTCTGGAGGTTGAGCCACACCACCACATTTTGTTGAACCTGAGCCACAGCTGAAAAGATTTTTGCTGTTTTCATTTTGTTTATTAATCCATTAACGACTAACAACTATAATCAGTATGTTAAGGAAGTTGTTTTTTGACATTTAGTTTATTTTTTATATTATTGAAAATGACGTTGTTTTGAAGCATTTGATATAGCTCCTTCTAGTATCTGAGACCACACGTAACAGCAACCTGGCAAAAATGTTTTTCCAGTAATTATGACAGCGTTATATTCACTCAAAACCTGCTCTAAATAAAGCCATAATAAATATAGTAATACACAGAGTCTTCACCTGCTCAAAGTTCAACTGAGGATCTCTAGAACTGTCTCTTGTGAATGCACCCATTAACCCCTTTTCACCCTACTAATATATAAATACACTTTTTGGCTAAAAAAAAAAACAAACAAATGCAGAGATACAAAACATGAAAAGAAAACACGACTGAAGCGTTTGTTTAGGAAACAGCCTTCAAACACCCACACTGGCCAAGCTCGAATATAAACAAAACCATTACAGTTTTTAAGCAACATCCATAAAATGGTTTGAGTATTTAGTGCGGCTTCATACCGGGTGTGAGGAGAGCTTTGCCACAAACGTCCCCGACGGCGTAGATCCCTGCTCGGCTGGTGTTCTGAAACTCATCCACAATGATATGGCCTCTTTCGTCTGTATCCACAATCTGCGAACAGAGAGGAAACATTACATTTTAGCATTTTAGTGTTTCTCCTATTTCCTTTGAAGCATCTGAATTACTTTAATAAGGTGTGATAAGGCACAAAGTTCACAAGTGTTCACTGATCACAAGCTGCTGAGCTGCTCTCAGTGTGCAGCTGCAACAGGGACTTCAAATAAGGAGCGAGCAACCCAGAAGAAGAGTTTCACTCGACAGCAAGAAACAACAATGACTCATGCTAGTGCGGAGGCTCGGAGCCTTAAATGTAAACCAGAATACACAGCGAGGGCAGCGTTGTGTTTAACATGATCATGTGTGAACGAAGACCAGGCTGTGCAGACCCTCTCAAACCACGCATGAATAACACTAAGAGGGACAGATCACATCACTTTCCTTCACACTTCCTTCAGTGTGAGTTGCTCTCTGAGTGTTGAACTGCTGCTTTCATATCTGCCTCTCACTTTCCTTCACATTACAGGTTAGACGATAAAAAGAGAAGCCAGAATATGTGGTGACAATAAGGTGCATGTTCAACTTGGACAATCAGGTAGCCCACTCCTCTAACACAAGTCAAAGTACCGTAAGAAGAAGAGCACCTTGACTTAACGGAGAATTAACTGCACCTTTAATCTCTTATTAATTCACCTGACGACCCTGAGCTAACGAGCACTTCACCTGGAACAAACAACACAACAAAGACTGTTATGTGTCAGCCGGCTGCTCGCGTTCCCAGATTATCCCTAATCAGCAACCTCAGATGATCTCATGCCTGCTTTATTTTTGGCTCGTTTTACATAAAGGTGTTAAATGTACCCTGTCATCCAACAGTGTGTTCCTGGCTTCACTTCTTCCACAAAACTGCATTTGACGTGAGTGATTCATGTGTGCTTCAGAAACAAAAGTTAACTGATTCATCTGTAGTGCTGCTGTAATCTACGAGGACAATTAAGCAGCCAGGATGAGGGCGACACAGGGACACAGCTGGACACTAATTAAGTCCCTTTGTGGACGGACAGTAGTGATAAGTTGTAGCCATCTGTCTTAAACGCACTGTCACTGTTATTGATTAACTGTAAAATTAATGGCCTCAGCAAGGACAATAAAGATTATTCTGAAGATTAGTTTGTCTGTCTAAGATCACCGCCTGTTTTTCCACTAATGAGAGATGTTACATGTTGTTTCTGCTGCACATTTCAGCGTCCAGTTTGAAGTAAACATCATAAGGAGGCCGTTGATGAGCACAGCAGACTGTTACCATCTCGCCGATGTTGAGTCCGGAGGTGTTTGGCTGCCTGCCGATGGCCCACAGAAGGCAGTCCACTTCCTGGATGGTTCTGATCTTCTCCTCGTCGTTCTTCTTCTCTGGGTCTTTGGTGACGATCGTCACCTCCAGTCCTTTGTCCATTTTACGCACAGACTTCACCTGAGAATTCTTCCACAGATCTACACCGGAGTTTTGCAGTTCTTTGGTGCAATTTGTGCTTATGAAGTTGTCAAAGTTCCTCAAAACCTACAGAGAGAAGACGAGAGTACATGAAGCACACGTGGCTGCACACTTTCGAGAATCAAGATTTAGTATTTGTGTCGTGATTCTCACTCCTGTCTGTCGAATTACGAGGGATGTTTTGGATCCCAGGGTGGAAAGGATGCCCGCCATCTCCACTGCAATATAACCTGCACCCACAATCACACTGCGCCTGTCAGGAAAACAAAACTTTAATCATAGACACTTTCAAAACGGCAGAAACACTGGAGAGATTATATGACAAGCTCACTTTGGCAGAGTTTCAAGTTCGAAAAAGCCATCACTGGTAATGCCCAGACTTGCCCCTGAAATGATGAAGAAACGCTCGATTTAGTAACTTCATGAAAGTAAATGAACTGCTCAGGCACAACAGTATGCAGTATGATTTACCTGGAACTTCAGCGTCACTCAAAACAGAAGGCTGCCCTCCAGTGGCGATGAGGATGTGAGGCGCCGTATACTTCTTTCCATTGACCTCCACAGTTGGTTCAGGGTCACTTGTAAACCTGGCATGACCATGAATAGTTTGGATTTTGGCCTGAAATGAAGCAGATGTCATTGCGACAGTGTTAAATAAACAGAGCAAGTTAACAGGATTCTTTGAAAAATGCTTAGAAAAGATCTCACAGATCATGACAACAGACGCAATGAAAAAATAAATAGAAATACGAACTTACTTTGTCAAGATTGTTGCGATAGATGCGATTTAGGTGGCTGACGTAAGCGTCCCTTTTGGCCTTGAGAGTTCTGCAAATGCAAGATATGATCAAAAGTAAGAGGTTTGGTGTTTTTTTTTACCTACATTTACATCTTAAGGTGGAGAATCAAAAAAAAAGGAAAGTGAAGATCAACAGATTCATCCCAGCAGAACTTAAAGAGTTAAACCAGGACACAGACAGTAGGTTTGTTATGGGTCATGCAGATACAAACAGTGGCATTAAACTTTTCTGGATAACTGTATTGGAGTAAATATACATATGTATTAACTATGTAACATAATATATTCAGTGATGAGGTAAGATGAAAGTTTGACATTAAAAGTTTAAGTGCACCCGTGTCTCCATACTCCACACTGTAGCCTTCAAAAATGGAAAACTGCTGCACCATGAACCAGAATCTGGCGCCTTATCCACAGATCCAAACTGCCTGCAGCCAAAGCATTTCCTGCAGCTGTAAACAACACTCTGCACGGTCATAAGCACTTGTGTTGCGATGATAATTATAATGAAGTAATGAATGATACTTCTGTTGGCGTATGAAAATATCTGACTATAATCTGTGGTGGATAACATTGCTGCTGAAACCTGTAAGAGATCGACACAAACAACAGACTGTAGGAGAGTTTTATATAAATCTTAACATACTTTTTTCAATGGGCTGCTGCTGGACACACTTTCACATTAATCCACGCATGCACGCATTAAAATGACTCCCCAGCTCGTCGTACATTAATGTTTTTCAGCTCTGAACTAATGTTGCAGGCAGCCACTCCTTCCAGAGGCTTATCTTTCACGGTCACCTGCACTGAACTATGTTGTGCAAAAAGGCAGAGAAGAGGGCTAAAATGAAGCAACAAAAGACGGAACAGATTGAGAAGAAGTGCTACGAAATGGATACGGCTCTGTTACAGGAACAAGTGTGACAGGTTTCAGAGGCTCATTGTAATTTCCCTCCGAGTGGAAAAAGACACCGACAGTTACTGTAACTTACTCCCAGCTGAAGCGAACGTTCCCAACGTCAAAGCCGTAGTCACTGTGGTCGTGGAGATACTCCGCATGAACCGCAGCGTTCCACATAACCTGTGAGGAAAGGTAGAGACGCTGGATTTGACATCTGGTGAATTTTGATGCACATTGACGAATTTTTGCGTCTCAACTTTTTACATCGTGAATGAAGAGAAAACTGTACCTTCTTAGGGACACAGCCGACATTGACCTGAAAGACATTATTAAAGAGCAAATCAGCTCATCTTAAACTTCATCTAATAGCATCCAAGCACACATTTAATTAAAAAGAAACGACTTTACAGTGCAGGAGTCTATTTGCACAGAAATAACTTTTTCTGAAAAATGAGGAGGTGCATCAGCTGAATTTGGCTGATTTCCCTGTTACTGTGTTATTTACATTTATGATATATGAGCCTATTTCCTCATTTCCCAGTAAAATTGTGACATGAATCAGACAAACTGTCAGACCCTTTATGCAATCAGAGACACTGAAGTGGTTTTTATTACAAATCTGCAGCAGTGTCTCACAAACTTCCCCTCTGTTCGATCATCTGAAATCTAAATGTAGTGCAGAACACAACGATATGGTTTCCAACAAATTATTACTGTATGATGCATCTAATCTTCCTCATGTTCCTTGTACTTTTTCTGTGCAGCTTTCTCCACCATGTCCCAGCAGCCGGTCGTCATTTTTACTCGTCACTTTTTCTGAAATGTTAAGACTGTGCTGTCCATTAGATGTCAGCTGCAGGGCGCTTTAAACTTCCAACAATGTTTGTTGCACACAAAAAACTTCCACAAAAGGAGTCCGGAGGCTTCGCCGCGAACCTGGTAACCCACACGCGTGTGAAAGCTGCACAGGCGTCAGTACAGTGACTGTAGTCGGGAGGGATGACAGTGTTTTTTTTATTTTTACTCACGCAGGTACCTCCGAGCTTGTGACTCTCGATCACGGCGGTGGATGCTCCCAGCTCCGACGCCCTCCGAGCGCCGGCCAGACCTCCAGACCCGCCACCGATCACCAGAAAGTCGAAGCGGGTTACCTCGGTCGCTGACGGGTCTGAGGCCATGCTTCGGCGGATCAGTCCGTGTCTGCGAAAAGACGAGAAAATTCGTTTTCGGTGTTTAAACAAGCAGGGTGCTTGCGTCCGGGTTAGCTGTGTTAATATCGCCATAACCAGGAAGCTCGCAGGCGTGTCGGACAAACGGGGAATGGGAGGGTCAAGTGAAAGCCACTGCTGTGTCATTATGAATTGCAACAATGGTGTGTAAATCCCAGAAAGTGTTTTCACAATAGTCATGATGATCCTCACATGAGCTACAGCATGAGGGCTACAATAACAGGTGTAAATCAGAGCTAATTCTGCAACAGGAATTTGATTAAATATAGAGCTGATTTTAAGGCATTTGAGCTGTGAAGCCTCGAGATGACAAATGATAATAAATTAAATCCAGACAGCATCATGGCAGTAAACTGAAACTGTGAACACCCCTCAGTCTAGCTCAGTGTTTGTCAGAAAGATGTTGTATTACTCACCTTGGCAATGGCAGTGACACTGGCACAGTAGGAAGCAGTCTGCAGATTCTTATTAACAACATGTTTTTATGTGTTTTGGGGCATTTTAATCAGATGCGTCCACCGCGCGCCGTTGTTTATCTCTCTCTGGTTACCCTCAGCTGGTGAAGGCCTGTGGATAGACCTCATTATTACATGAACTACAAAAGCTTTATACCACTTCCTGTGTCACTGGGTGAACCCACGGCAATACACACCCGTTTATAGCATCTGTGCGATGAAACGATCTCTTGTACGTCTCTAAAACATCTAAAAATGTTGCCGTTGGCTATTTAAAACCAACATCGCACCAACGAGTACAACATTAATATTGTTGTGGTGGAAGTTGTCATGTTTTAGGGCGTGAATAACGTAGATGCCAATCAAATATTTGCGTGTTTTTTGTAGCAGATTTAGATTCTAGCGTAAATAATCGCGGGACATACAGGAGACATACAGGAGGTTTGCGTGGTATTTCTCCAAGAATAGCACTTACGCTGCACCCAGGTCGCCAGCTGTCAAAAAAAGACAAATAACAACGAGAACTTCTGGTTATTGCTTTCAAAATAAAACCCTGCTCTCATGAAAACATGCATCAAAATATTGTTTTTGAGCATACAAAATGATCACACAAAAATAAAAGGAATATCTAAGCTGTTTTAAATTGAAATATGCGAAAAACTAATTTATTAGAGTTTTATTATTTTTGTTCTACACTATTATTTTGAAGGAAGGAGCAGCCCCTTTCCGGAATCGCTGTATCTCCCGACAGATGGCTACCACCAAGCTAAAGCATAGCGGCTCGGTTGGCCCTGTTGACTAGCGTTAGTATCGCGTCCACAGAAAGGAATTACTCACATAAAACATACAACAGATCAAAACGCAGCGAAACATCGCCCCTTTAAGGTATGTGTGTCTTTTTTGACTCTGTTGCAAATATAAACAGTTGTACGAGTCGTCGTCTTTGCGAACCTCTTGTTGTGTTCAGATGGGGCCTTTTTCTTGTGACCAAGACAGCCCAGGACAACAGTGGGGCATGTAAATACAGATGACTACATTCAGTTTTTTTTATTTTTATGTCGTTTGGCATGTTTCCTACCCGCTATGTGGAAAACAGACGGCTCCGGCCGGAGAAATTACTGCATGAGCTCAGTATGAGGGGGGAGGGGCTTTATGGGCCCGTTTGAATGTCAGCACTGAGCTCTGTAAGACTGATCCACTGACATAACTGTTAAAGCCACTGTTTTTCTCACGTTTTCACAGAGGGGAAACGCCTCAGTTGCCAGTGCATGGTTGCTCCAGGCCTCTCTTCTCTGAGGACTGAACCCTGGACATCAGGTGGACATGGACGTGCACGCCACTGTGTAACTGCTGCCTTTGAATTTGTGGGACCTGCTTCCAGATGACCAGTGGACCAAACCACTCAACATGAAGCCTGTCAGCTATCAAAGCATGCCGTCCTCTGTGAGCGCTGGACATCCGGCTTTGGATCGTGTGTTAAGCACCTCAAACGTGATGCATTGTGAAAAATGCGGATTTGCCACTCCAGACGCTGCGGTGTTCAAGAAGCACATGATTGAGCATACGGGGACGAGGTTTTACTGCTTTTATTGCAACAACGTCTCATTCAGTGAGGCAGAGTTAAATGCTCATCTGAGGCAACACACTGCAAAGTACCCCTTCAAATGTCCTCACTGTGGACAGGGCTATATGAGGAGGCTGTGCCTTGTGAAGCACATTGAGCGTTTGCATAGTAAAGGCATTAGTTATGGACCTGCTAAACCTGGCATGACAAAAATTCCACATGTTCCTGTCTCCAGTGCCTTACCGAGTGTGCCCACTGCTGATCCATCATCACTTCGACCGGTTGTTCGGGTGACTGTACCCACACCGAGTGCACCTGTATACAGACTGGGTAAAGATGAACACAGGGAGAAAACACTGGACACAAATGTATCAAATGCCACCAATGGTAATGCAGAACTTTTGTCCCCTTTGAATGGACTCATTCAGCACAACAGGGCTTTAACAGTCTCTCTTCCAGAGGAAGTAACGATCCCTGCTGGCTGTTTGGTTGAACTTGTCGAGGTGAAAACTGTCAATGGGACAAAGGAGCTGAAGCTGAGGCTCGTATCTCAACAAGAAAACGAGTCTGTGATCAAAGACACAAGGACCACGGTCTCTCAAAACTCTGCACTGGGAAAGCAATTATCGTCCACATTAAATCATCCAAACACAAGTTTAGGGATGTGCACAATTAGCAGGAAACAGTATGAAACAAAGGCTGTGAATGTGGAGCATCCTGCTGTTTTGCCAGTCAGTATTTCCCAAAACCTGCCAAATCAAATCAGCAAAGAGAAGATCACGTTGAAAAGAACATCACAAGAAATAATCAACTTGGAATGTCACACTGTCCTGCCAAACAAGGTTCCCAAAAGCATCCTCAACCCTGTAAGAGAAGGAAATATAGGGATCAAAGTAACACCGAGAGAACCTGTGAACCACAATGCTGCTCTGCCCGTTGTTGCCTCCACCAGGGTTACCAACAGGTTGACTGGCATCCTGAATCCAGAAAACATGGGAAAACGAGTAACTCAGAGAGCACTGGATGAGAGGAAGAGTTTAATTCTGGACCCTTCTAAGACTGTCCCACCAAGGAGGGCAAATGACATAAAAAGCATTCCTCAAGATGTGTCGTTGGCTGTGAAGCTGGAACCCGGGGAGATCCGCCTCAAGAACAGCACTGCTTCAAAAATAAAGACCGAGGCGTTGGGTTCCAGCCAGCAAAGTTTGAAATCACCCTCTCCTTCCTCGATTGTTCCCTTAGCAGCGACTGCCCAAATGAGACCTCCAGCGATATCACTTCGTAAGGATAATGTGGCAAATCCATCTTTTTCAGTCGCCAGGAGTCAACATGAGCTCCCGTCTTTCAAAACACCTGTGCTTTCTAATGGCACCAAGAACTTGGCTTGGAACCAGGGAGTCAGATCCGGCGAGAAAGCCGGAGAGCGGGACGCGCCAGAGCCTGAGGGTTTCCCAGTCATCTCCTCTGTGTTTTCATTAAGTCAGCAACCAGAGGACGTGCAAGGCTCCATTCAGCCACTGGTAATGGCTCTGCGTGGGATAGTAATGGATAAAAGTAACAGCTCTGGAAGTCCAACTCCAAATCACATCAAGATAAAAAGCGCTGAGCAGGTGAAGGAGGTGGCAACGTCTGGGTACAGAGCTCAGGTGGCCACAAAAGACGGGTCCTTCACTCGTGACCTTCTGCTGACCAAACAGACCAGCGAGTCTGTAAAAGCAGAGGAGCACCATAAGGGTATTCAGCACCCTCCTACACCGACCCCCAACCACGCTCATGTCAAGGAGGATGGAAATACCCCTCCGCCAAAAGACGATAGCACACGCAGTCACACACCTGATTCAAAACCTTCAACGGATCAGGAATCTGTTTCTAAAATTGCCGCATATGTAGATGTCTCTGGGACTGCAGAGCCTCTGCAGCAAATGGCAAAAAGTGAACATGACATCTCGTCAAGGTTCCTGACCGTCTCTCTGAAAAGGGTACAAGTAGGTGTGTGGAAAAAAAACAAGAAAGGACTGAAGCTTAGGATATCTAAATATAAGACTCAGGTGCCTATGAGCAGAGTAACTGATTGCACAGTTATTTACCCAATGCCGTTGAAGGTGGATCAACTGGTGAAGCGACCGGGCCCGAACCAGCCTGTGGTGGTGCTCAATCACCCAAAGCCCCGGGCCTCCTTACACGGAGCCAGAGCAGACACTTTAGCAGACACGGGACCCCCTGAGGTGGTTCCAAAGTGCCAAATCTTAAAAATGAGGCTGAGCAAAGTCATGGGGCAGAAGTATGAGGTGATGGGGTGCACTGTCGGAGTCTTTCCATAAATCTATCTGACAACGTATCAATGGACAGTGTACATTTATGAGGAAATATCTAGTATTACAAGCTGTTGACTTAAAACAAAGAAAATATTAGGGCAGTTATTTTCTTTATGGGAGCCTACCATTAAAAAAATGACAGCTTAGTGTCACTGAGCATTGTTATTACACGAATGTTGTTTATATAAGCATGGGATATGGAATATTCAAGTGCAATGCAGTTTGGCTGCTTTGAGTCTGAAACGTGGACCATCTGCTGAAGCTGACTACAGTCAGTGAACACAGATGAAAAGTACTGTTTCAGAAGTTTGAGAAACTGGTTGATCTGTCAGAGTTCAGGCATAAATGCATGCTGTTTACTTAACAAGGACAACATACTGTATTTTTTGTTTGCATCAGTAACGGTTTACTTTTCATCTGGCCCCTCTAAGATAAGGTGCAGTACACCTGAGATGATCAAGTGTATGTGTGCGAACCCACTCGGAATATAAACAAAGCCATGAAGATGCAGAACGTGCACAGTTTTACTGATGGAAAAATCAGCTGAGGGTCTTGAGTAATGATGTATCTGGTTTGTGATGATATTTATGTAACATGTATTTTGTGTAGGTCAAACCTCACACGCAATATTTAGCACACAAATTATACAATGAAAAACGTCTTATTCAAGGAACAAAAATCCTCAGTTTTCTGTTAATACTGGGTGGAACAGAACAGGATCCCCCTGTCGTCCTTTGTTTTATGGTGGCTTCTTGTATGAACCCAGATGCAGCCTTCCAGTTCAGGAGCTGCATCCAGAAAAGTCAATATTTCAAATTGTGTCATTGCAAAAGCTCCTCCAGATTTGGCCTGAGAAGTGCAGCTTTCCACTAGATCGCAGCCAGGTTCATATGCCCAGCACTTTCATCCTTGTTGTGTCAGTTGGTAGCCCAGTGGTGCATTCAGGTACTCTTTGCAAAGTCTTACATTTGAGAAACATTTCATGACCATGTCGTATTTATCACATGGCCATCAGTCACTCTTAATTTGTTGAATGAACTGGACCCATGAGAAAGGTGTAAATAATGTGAGGCACACTCACCATGGTTTGTCAGTGTGGATGTGTTTTATATCACTGGGTGTTGCAGAGAAATTGAAGCTGATGTTTGCCAGATGTCCTTCGTGTGCTGTGTTCTGTAAAATAAACTGTAAACTCGAGCATTACTGTATGGAATATGCCCAACTTTCCCACCAGTATTTACCACTTGGTGATTAACTTGAATGTTTTTAACTTAACTTCTTTGATGAGGAGTGCCTGAATGCACCATTAGTTTTGGTTTCAGTGGGGCTAAGAAAGCTAACGTGAGTATTCCTAATGGTCTGTTGTACAGATGGATATGAAAGATGAATTTAACCAGGATTTGGGGATTATTTTATCATTTTTAATTCCTAATTAATCACAGATATTATGTGATTAACTTATTTGAGGCTACACTCCCAGAAATAAGTGGAACATTGTTACTCTTTGTGCTTTACGGTTTCCTTTCTTTGATGTCATGTCGTCCATGCATTGCCTCTTTGCAGAAGAAGCTGGTGCTCCTGAAACAGTGGTGCAAAACGGAGTGGATAAAAGCAGCCCAAACTGGTTCATTACTGTAAAAGAAAGCCACATACTTGTATTATAATTCTTTTTTTATAAATATTTGATCTTACTGCCATGTTCATACTCAGTGACCGTAGTGAGTCTGGGGCCCTTAAAAACCTGTTAGACTTGTATATTTTTCAAAATCCATCAAAATAACATAAGCAATCTGTCCAAATACTTTTCAGAGCTGTTTTCTCATGACAGCATTACAACACCTGTGTGTTCCTGTTTATAATGTAATCATGATGTATGAGGTGGTAGACCTATGATGAAATTTATAGGTTTTGGTCACCCACAGGTGTTATTGTGTATATACCTATAAATATAAAATGTGATAACTGGTGTTCATACTCAGTAGGGAATGGCTAACGTTCCTCAGCCTCTTCTGCAACAGCAGTTATGTTGTGCTTCACCTTCCTCACACCACTGTGTGTCAAGCTGCCGTGCAGTCTTTATTATATATAATTATTTTAAAGGTGTTTAAAGGTGTGACAGTTCCATCTAAATGTTTTGCTTTGCCTTCCATTCATTCATTTGTGCGACAATTAGTCATGTTCCAGTTAAAACTGTTTTTTGGTTTTCTTCATATTCCGTGGTCATTACTGTGTTTCATGCTTTTATAATAATTGTGTAACTCTAACTTTTTTCTATTAAAACAAAGTAAATGATCACATTTTATATGGCCTATTCCCCTTTGTTCTGTAGAATTGCATTATCATCATAAAACCTTTCTCATACTGTAAACATTACAGGATGACTTGTGTAGTTAGCAACATAAAGTAACTAACAGTACACCTTCAGATTCATTCAATGTCTGTAACTCTGCTTTAGTTACAATTCCATCAACTAGTTGCTTTTTAGCATGCAAAAGCATTTATCAATGCTTTATTATACATCACCATATAAGTATTAGGCCACTAGGGCCAGTATTAAGAGTTTTCCCCCAATAACCTCCTAATTACTGCTTGTTGATAGTAAATAAGGAAGCTTTTGTACATGAATTCTGAATCGTAATGAATACGGCATTAATATGAGCTTTAATGAATCAAGTGGAAAAATTGTACAAATATGCAAGCAAACATTTATCGGTGAATATGTGCACCTTAATATAAAGTGTGACCAAAATAGTTTGGTACTAACAGGGAGACAGTTAGCACACATCACAGGTCCCATCGGACGGTCGGATCGGTCCCATCCGTGGGAAAAAACAAAAAGATAAGAATTACACTTTGGAAGAGCTGTGGAACAAAGACGGCACTGCTGAACAATCAGTCAGCATCACAGGATCCAACCTAGAGAGCTTACAGCTTTTAACACAGACTCTAGCACTAAATCAGCACATTTAGGGATGACCGAGGAAGGCAGCTCTCAGGAGACCTGCCTCTGCCCCCACCACACACACACACACACACACACACACACACACACACACACACACACACACACACACACACACACACACACACACACACACACACACACACATTCCTTCAGGAGAGCTGAGGAGGGAAGACATTTCAACTACAAAGGGTTTCCTATCATTTAAATTATTTTCATGGAGATGCTAGTCCTTTCTTCCAGCTCCACACCAGATAAAGGCATTAAAACCGTCAGGATTGACTGTTAACAGGTCTCAAGAGCCGGATAACACTGACAAGTTGTAAATAGGACATTCCTGGAGCAAACTGACTTTAGACTTAAGACTGCTTCTTTATGGATCCCAATTTGGGAAATTATTTTGTTGCAGTAGCAATTAAACATACAGACAAACACAGAATGTATACAAAAAAAAAGTAACAAAAAATATAAACAGGAGAAATAATAAAAATAGTAAAAAAAACTAAAACTAGTAAAACTAAATATACAGTTATATAATATGTATTAAAATGTATAATATATAGTATAATAATAATAATATTAATATAATAAAAATACAATATAACAGTATTTACATCAAAAAATTGATTGATGATGAATTGATGTAACATCGTTTCAGATGAAAAATAAATGTAAACTGCAGACCGTATGTGCAATATTGCAGTAGTGCAGATAATATGTAAAAGTAATGCGTAAAACACAGAGTTTGTGAAGTTGGTGGATTAACTGTTTAAGTTACTATTGTACAGTGTGATGGCTCGTGGCAGGAATGATTTCCTGAACCAGTCCTTGTGACAGCGGAGCTGGAGCACTCTATTGGAGAAGGAGCTCTGTTGTCTGTCCACGAGGTGGTGAAGAGGATGTTCAGGGTTATCCATAATGTATAACAGTCTGTCCAGTGTCTTCCTCTCCACCACTAGTTTGCAGCCAATAACGGAGCCAGCCTTCCTGATGAGTTTGTTCAGTCTGTTGGTGTCGCCGGCTCCATCCTGTTCCTTCTCAAATCAATCAATCAATCAATCAATCAATCAATCAATCAATCAATCAATCAATCAATCAATCTGTTTTGTGCGTCTGTGTGCTTTCTGTCCTACCACATCAGGATAATGCAAACTATATGTTTGATTCAACTTTGGATGTTCCCACAGCACTGAACTCATAATTTGTATACTGTCAAAGTTTTTCCTGTGCTTCTAGCTTGTAAAATGACAAAACTCTAATCTTAATTCTCATAATTCGCATTTTGTTTCTACCATGGAACGTACTGCCATCCAGAGACTGGTAGTGGTTAGGTTTTTGATGCGTGACATGAGAGAGTTATAATTAGTCGTACTTTCACCAAATCTGCCTTTCCTTGTTTCTTTGTTCTATTAGTTAGTTATACTATTAGATATCATACAGGTTAGGTTCACCACCAAAGCGAGCGAAGGCCTGTTTGCCACAGACACGCCCCGGAGCACTGGAGGATATGTTCCCTGCAGCCTGCGGCAAACACTCAATCTTTCTTTCACCCTTTTTTTAGTTTTCTGTTTTGTCTTCGTTCCTTTTCAGTTCTTCTTTCAGTTTTCTTGTCACTTCATTTTCTCATTTGTCTTTTTCCCGCCTATTGGCGCGTTATTGTAATCTTTTACTCATCATGCTAAACTACATAACTTTTTCAAAGTTAAAGCCGAACTCTTCTTTTCTTTAACCGTTACAGCAATCACGTAATAATATTTTTGTAGATATTTTTGACTGGCCATCGGAAGTGTTTTCAACTTTATTACTAACTGTGAAGTTTTGCCTTACGATCATCAACCTCTTTTGACCAAAATCCTGCAGCCAGCCTCAACCCATCTGTCTGGCTCAAATAGCCACCAAAAGAGCTGCTCCTCTTCTGTTACCGATGCCAAAGGTAACACCGCGGCTCGACTGGCTCTTTCCGTTGGAAGTGCAGATCGGAGAGATGACCGACAGCCGGGGCCCATTTGGGTCAGTTCGGGACAATCCGTCAGCGGAGCACCGCTGGCACAGAAGTAGGCATCCTCCAAGCAAGCAATTCTCATTAGACTCGCTTTGTCATTAATTCAGGAAATTAACACTACATTCGCGTCCCTCATTCTCTTCAAAACTACTTCTCTCTATTGCCAAACTCATTCATTTTATTATCCTGCTATAACTTCGGCTGCACGGTGGCGCAGCAGGTAGTGCGCGTGCCTCACAGCCACAAAGTTGCCGGTTCGATTCCTGGGTCGGGCCTTTCTGTGCATGCATGTTCTTCCCGTGCATGTGTGGGTTCTCTCCGGGCACTCCGGCTTCCTCCCACAGACCAAAAACATGCTCATTAGGTTGATTGGTAACAGTAAAATTGCCCCTAGGTGTGAGTGTGTGTTTGTGGCTGGCGACCGGTCCAGGGTGTACCCCGCCTCTCCAGCAGGCTCCAGCACCCCCCGCAACCTCGAAAGGGATACGCGGTATAGAAGATGGATGGATGGATGGATGCTATAACTTCTTCATTTAGTTGTTTGTATGACATCATATAATATATATATATAATATAATATATACATATAATCCATATCATTCATTATTCATATCCATTCTCATTATCGTGCCAAACTGTTGTTGTCAGACAGTGTCCTTTTGAACTGGAAATAGACGATCACTGTATCGAGGCCTTACGCTTCAGATGATGAGACTGATCTACCATTAATTCATTAATTATTACTAAACAAGCAAAAAAAAAAAAAAATCCCTCTGCTCTGATGAAGGTTGGTGCCCTTTTCTATATTAGCGAGTGCAAACATTAAACACAAAGGTTTAATGACCTAATTCCTCTGCACAGGAATAAAAGAAACAAAATGATGTTTTAATCCACCAGTCTGCGCAGGTGCAGGAGCTCACACGCACAGACCCAATGACCTCTGACCTAAAGGCATGAAGGATGTCGGGAAAGACGGAATTAAAAAAGAACAGCCTCCTCCCACCAACCACAAAGGGAAAACTTTTAGATCATCGACCTTGTTTTTCTCTTCAGATACAGACTGCACCAACCTGGAAATTCATAATCACTTACATTACACAATTGCTACAATCACATATTTTTGGTATATTCTTGTAACTATGCATGTTATTCAAGTGTACTGCGAAGCATAACGGTAACAGAAAGAGAGATGTTTGATACTGTCAGTGTGTCGCAGAATACAATGCGGTCTGTCACTGAGTGGAGCAGGAATGTGTTTGATGTCCACTCCCATGAAGACATCTTTCATTGAGGAGGGCAGACCATTATCAGAAAGCAGCGGAAAGCACCGAAAGTGAGTTGTCTTGACAAGCCAAAGACAAATGGAGCTGGGAGTGTAGTGAGATTAAAACTCCACATTAAGAGAATTTAGAGTTTGTATGACTGAGTGTGATTTTTGTGTCTGATTCAGGATCAGCTCGGCTTATTGGGTACTGTTTGAACATGCACAATAAACCTCATCAGACTGTTTACTGCTGGTCCTTTCTGGAAATTCAAGATATCCAGCAAATTTAGACATCAAGTATTGTTGAAGTTAAGGAAAAACAAGAAATCAGTTTAAGCTTTTCTTAAGTAAATATATGAGATATTTCACTAGGGTTAGAAGCAAGAGTCGCTGAAGCTGTTTCCTTAACTGTCCTGTTGTTCATATGAGTGTGGCCCTCTGAATACATGAATGGATGTTTTGGTCTAATGAATCCCGCTGTTACGAAGGTGCTGGTGTTAATTAATTAGTAAATATTACAATTTCCTTGATATGTCACATTGACGACAGAGTGAGTCCAGTTTGCGAGCACGTAGCCGTCAAGCATTCCCTGTTAAGTCGGAGGCCATGGAAAATTATGAAAGTGGAAAATTTATGGCGCACAGGCCTCAGACTAACCCAATACTCCTTACATTTTATGATAGGGCCTGGAAGTTTTTGGTACAGAGCACTGTGAAGTCAAGAACAAAGCTGAACTAAAATGTACATTAATTGATGTCTTACGTCTGATAAACCTGATAGAATGTGAGGTTTTGAGATGCAGAATGAAAGATGCATGGACACAAACTTTCCCCCCTGTGTGCAACTACAGTTCCCAGTCAGTGGTGTCAAAGCAGTGGTGATCTTGGTGATCTCCTCACATACCATGGTTACAGGTATGTAGGCAGGGAGCAGATGAACCAGGTGGTGATCAGCAGCCCAGTGGGGGGAGGGGTGAAGAACTGTAATTGTCCTTTGTGTTAGCATACAGTAGGTTCAAGGTTCTATTGTTTCTGGTATGCCATTTAACATTTTGGGTGAAGGTGGGCCGAGTGGAGGACAGGGAAGCATGATTGAAGTCTCCAGAGGTGAGGGTTTGGGGGTGCAGTGTCTGCAGCTTTGAAACCAAAGTGTGAAGGAGCTTACAGGCTGCTGCCGATGGGGGGTGTACACATCGCAATAACATGTGAGAACTCCCTCCAGAGGTATATGGCCAAATGCTAGCAGCTAGCAGCTCTGTAAACCTACCACTTTGAATATATAAGTTAGTTTCACCCCATTTTCCAGTATGTTAACATAAAACAGTGTGGATTTTTTCACTCAAATTCTGAATTTATACATGATAATGAGTTTCCGCCTGTAGCCTATTGAAAAATATATTTGTTTTCCCCTCACTGAATCAAACAATGCGGGATTCTTTGACTGCACTGTGTTTTTGAAGCTTCTGCAGGTTTTCTAAGAGCTTCTGCACATACATCAACAATAATCCATTGTTCTTGGCTAAACCCAGGCAGCTTTGTCAGGCTAAGGAGGAGGCCCACAGAAGCAGAGACACAGTCTGGTATAACCATGCCAGAAAGACACTGACAACATCAGTGTGGAACAAACTGCAGGACATTACTAACTACCGCAGACCATCCCCCCACACAGCTGAGAGCCGTCACCTGGCTGACGAAATGAATACACTCTACTGCAGGTTTGATGGGCCCACATCAACACCCATCACCCACCCAGGCTCAGACATCAAACAACTATCCCCACTCCCTGCACCACTCTCACCCCACCAGCACTCAGGATCTGTGAACAGGATGCGTGTCACCTCTTCAAGAGACAGAAGATCAGGAAGGCGTGCCCCCTCCTGTCTGAAAGTCTGTGCTGACCACCTGACAAACATCTTCACACTGATTTTCAACAAATCTCTGTGTAAAATTTCCACATGCTTCAAACAGTCTCATCTAGTCAGTTGTGCCCTCTGGCCACACCCCCGCCTCCAGCCAGGCTGATACGTAATCAGCCTGCCCACATGATCTTTGAACGTACGCCACCGGGGCAGGGCACTCCAATACTTCATGGACTAGGTAGGTAGGCTATTGTCCAGAGGAGAGCAGAGACCAAGACTCCCTGATTCTGGACAATGTTGAAGGACTTTCATTGAGCCCATACTGATAAACCCATTGGATTGCCAGGAGACTCCCATTAAGGGGGCGTACTGTGGGGATCTTTCCCCTTTGTTTCTTTTGTGTTTCCCCCTTCCCTCTGTCTCCTGTCTGTCTCCCCCTTGTCTGTCACATGTGAGTCTGTGTCACTGCAGGGTGTGGCTGACAGGATGGGTCCAGCCTCCTCTTCTCCTGAGCACAGCTGCTCTCAATCAGGCAATCAAGA
Source organism: Chaetodon trifascialis (assembly GCF_039877785.1). Lineage (NCBI taxonomy): Eukaryota > Metazoa > Chordata > Actinopteri > Chaetodontiformes > Chaetodontidae > Chaetodon > Chaetodon trifascialis. The sequence continues at coordinate 23,124,650 of NC_092060.1, forward strand.
CTCACCTGCTACCACAGTATATAAGCACTGGTTTTCCACCCAGTATTTGTTGAATTGTCAGTTTATCCACGTGGTAATGACACAGAGCTGAAGACTTGCTGAAGTATTTTGCCTCCCTTGGTGATGAAGCCAAAATTGAACTTCATGGTCACAACCATAAATGCTACATGTTTGGAGAGTCAACAAGGCCTATGATTCTACTGTGAAGCTTGGAGGAGGACCTCTGATGTGTTTGGAGTGTGTGAGCTGCAGCGGCACAGGGAATTTAGTCAAAACAGATTGAAAGTAGAATGCAGCATGTTGTCAGAAAATACTTTGCATGTTGGTCAGCCTGGAGGCTGCACATGGGACACTCTTGGACTTTCCTACAGGACAATGATCGAACACACAAGGCCAAGTCAACCCTTCAGTGGCTACAGCAGAGGAAAGTGAAGGTTATGGAGTGGCCATCACAGTCTCCTGTACTCAATATCAATGAGCCACTTTGGGGAGATCTCGAACGTGCAGTTCATGCAAGGCAACCCAAGAATTTACAGGACCTGGAGGCTTTTTGCCTAAGAAGGAGCAGCTTCACCACCTGAGAAAATAAATGGCCTCATCCACAGCTTTCACAATAGATTGCAAGCCACCATTGATGCTAAAGGGGACAAAACACAGTATTAACAACTAAGGCTCTGCAAACTTTTGAACGGGGACCATCTCAGCATTTTCTTTATTGCTACATTCTGTGTTATTCTGGGATTCCTTATAGTGTGATTTGAATCCCATTAAAAATAACAGAAATGCATTGTGACTGAGAATTCATATTTACACATCTTTTACTGATTAATCCAAAAAATAATCAGCAGATTAATTGATAATGAAAATAACTGTTTGTTACAGGCGTGGATGAAAAACATTTTTTTTATTGACACATGCAAATAGGATTTGTATACACAGTCAGCTTTTTCCTAACATGTTCCTGTTGAACTTTAGTGGATTTTCTGGGTTACTTAGCAACATAATAGGATGTGAAGGACCAGATGGGAATAAACAGATTATCTTTGCTGGGATGCTACATGTGTTATTGCAGCAGCTGCTCAACATCCCTTTTCGTTACTGGACATGTCAGCACACAGTTTTCCGGGTATCTGCTTCCAGGCATATTTCTCCCGCTGATGAGTATTATTGGGAAAATGGAGTGGAACTTGATGATGTCTGCCACAGAGTCAAACATCTGAGGAGAGATAAGATGTGAGCTGCAGTAAATATGACGCTGAAGACCTGCTGATCTTTCTGAATTTGTCCACTCACATCATTCGATCGTTGTCTTGTTCCCAGGGTGTACTTGCTTGTGCTCTCGATGAACCGGACTTTCACATTGTAAACCTTCTTGTCATGATACACAGCCAATACCAAGGGTTCACAGTTGGTGTTGATGGAGCAGTCTCGTACCAAAAATGCCCCATCCTGATGTGGGTCCATGTGAGGAGCGAGCAAAAGAAGTTCAGCTTCAGACACGTGCAGATCATGTTTTGGTTCATTTCATATTAAAAGAGATACGGTACCTTGTTCACCAGGTGTAAGGCGTGCTCAGCATCCGCCCGATTACAAGCCCCAACATACCAGTCTTCTTCACAGGAGGTCTGCCAAATGTCAGAGAGTTCATGTAACAAATAGTGTACTTCTACAGTTTTAACACTTTTTCTTTTTTACATTATCAAGCAGCAATGTACCTGTTGAGGCATTTCCTTTGGAACAAAGTCATGTTGTTCAATGTCTTCTTTGGTTTGAGGCCACTCATGGTGATGACGTTTTGATGGCACCCTTTCTATAAGTAGAAGTTAATGCTGACTTATTTAATTAATAGCAGTAGAACGGTAGTGGTGATCTATAACATTACTTACCTAGACTTTGTTGTGACCTTAGTAAGGGAAGAAAGAGCACATGTAAATAAAACATGATATAATGTGACATAATTGGCCTGAAATGCCTGAGAAATAAAAGGCACACCTTTTCTCTATATCATGAGTCTCCAAATCCAAAGAATATCTTTGATTGTTATGGGAGGCTGAAACACTTTCAGCACTCTGAAGACCTAAAAACACATTCAACATTATTACAACTATCAAGATATTTTAGAGCAAAGTGTTACACTCACAGTTAGCTCTCACCTTTGATATGTGGATTGAATCCTGCCTATTAACAGCATTAAAAAAATACAATCAAATTAAAACAAGATAGTCAGTTATTTCTAGTCAGGTTGTGTAGAATAAACTAGAAATGCATAATGAAAATAGCATGGCTGAAAGCATTGATTGATTATTCATTTTAAAGGACCAGTGTATAGGATTTAGGGGATCTACTGGCAGAATGTGATAATCCTAATTATTTTTTCAATTGTGTAAAATCATCTGAAAATGCACCACGATGTTTCAACAGGAGCCCAGAACAGACAAACACTGACTCTAGAGAGCCCATTTTATGTATGGTTAGCAACCACCAAAGGTTCTCTTGCGTGCTTTAAAAGGAGGTTGAAGCAAGGGGTTTTCAGCTGGTTGCAATCTGCAACCTGACCACTAGATGTCACTAAATGCTACACACTGGCCCTTTTAAGAAAGAGTTTGTACATGGCAGCAAGTAGATAACTACATTATCACAGAGCAACAGGAGTAGAAATTATTACAAGACATGGTGAAGAAAATAAAAAAAACGTAGGTAGAATTAATAAAAAATAAGCAGCATGTGCAGAAGTATTTAGTAAGTATGAAGATCGTTTCTTCAGTAAAACCACAGTTTAAAGATACTTTATACTTTAAAGCCTTGCTTGTGTAGAGTACAAAAGTACTAACATCAAAATATTCTCAAAGTATAAGAGTAAAAATACTCTTTTCCAAATAATGTTTATTAAATTATTGGATTAGAATTATTGATGCATTAATGTTTGCATCACCTTCAAGCTGCAGCTGGTAAAGGTGGAGCTCATTTAATTAGTTTATCTACTGCTGGATAGCTTCATGCATGATGCATCAGAATTTCTTGGTCGATTTATATTTTGTATTAATAATCTGACTGAGTAAATAGTAACTAAAGATGCCAAATAAATACAGTGGAGTAAAAAGTATAAATTACCTCAAAATTGTACTGAAGTGCAGTACTTGAGTAAATGTACTTAGATAGATACATTCCCAGGCTGTCAAGAATAAAGTGAAAAGAATCTGATGTATTGTTTTTATGATTGAATCTGCATGTTTGACTACTTACTTTTTTGGTTGTTTTCTGTTCACTGAAATGAAAAAAAGGGCTTCATTTAAACACAGAATCACAATGTTTTATCAGCCTCAAACGTTTTCTGCCATCTCACCAGCAGAGGGTGCCACTGCTACACTGTACAGACTGTAGACTAAGAGGGCCTCTTCTCACTTTCCACCACTCACACAGAGGAGAGAGTCACACAGGGTCAAGTTCAATAAAACAACAACAGCTGCAGACACTCGCTGGAACAAGTGATGGTCTGTCCACTTACTTCCTGAGTGGGAGGGTAAAACATACTCACTCTCTCCTGCAGGACTCATGCAGCGTCAGCCCAGACAATTGATTCACTAACTCCAAGGTGAACGGTGGAGGTGATGGAGAGTGCCTGGAAGTGCACACGCTTTAGCTGTAAATCCATTCATAACTTATGTAAACAATGCATAACTTGAAGTAGTTGCAGATGAGCAAATTACCTGTGTGAGCGCTGTGATATTAGAAAGAGAGAAAAATTATTGCCTATTTTATGAGTTGCAATCAGCACAAAAACAGTGAGCAATGCATTGAGCTGTACATAGTGCAGGTGTTTACCTGGTGTCCTGGCTGCACAGGTGTGGACCTCTTATCTGTAAGAGCAGCATGTGAAGATTTGGTCGGGGTGGTGAAAGCGAGTAAAGTAATTCTGTGAAGTTGCCTTACCGAATCTGAGCTTTCTTCTGCCTGGCTTCAGGTCTCTATTTATAGCAGGTCCTGCATTTAAAAACCATGCACAAAATTAATTATATGTAGCGTAAATTTACTGAAGTACTGCACTTCAGTACAATACTCGATACTCGATCTTAGAGAAAATCTTTACACTTATAACAGCTGAAAACCACCAGCTGAACTAAGCTACCATATGCTCCTAAATCTATAAAGATCAGGAGCTGCATTTTGGTGATTTCCATTAGATACTCATCATGGTTTAACTTAGAAACTATTTTTTCCTTGTGGTTTATTTTTCTTGAAGCTGCATTAATGAAACAGAAGCAAGCAGACCAATGCAGAGTTGCCAACATATCACTGGCTTATAAATGGTTTTGGCTAAAGCGTTAGCAGACAGCTGCCGACTTTCACATCAGGCAGACACGTTGTATCAGCAGTCGTTTGGAACAGTGTTTCTGGCCACCTGACAGATGTTTAATCCAACATTCAATCAGCTTTTAGCGCTTCTGAAAAAGAGTCTTAAATTAGATTTTTAAAATTCAAGGTTATAAAATGGCTTTAAAAAGTCTTAATTTTCATTACGAATGGTCTCATGGTCAGAGATGATGCCTTGGCCTGTTGGCCAACAGCAACAACACCACTCATTTAAATATAAGATCTGTTGTTTTTCATGTATATTATATATTGTATATATTGTCTCTTTTATTGTTCTGTATATCTGGCTCAGTTCTGCACAGGACACCACATGCTCTTCTTAGCTAACTGATTCAGGAAGGAAACAAATCATTTATTGACAATAATGCTAAACTAAAGCAGATTAAAAACCAGCAGCTGTCTTTCATAATCAGCCTTATATTTAGCTATGACGCGCCCTTATTTTCTGACCTTCACCAATGTTATGTTGGCAGTTTAAGAGCAGACAGTGAAAGTTTTCTTTATGTATGAGATGCAGTCTTGTTGTTTGGAGGTCATTATTTGTGCAATCCAAGTCTGGACAATGCTTTTATTTCTATTAAACGTATACTTACGGTTAGTTGAAACAATCACGGATTCAGCTGAAGTGATATTACAGGAAACACTCAAGTGTTTGACAAACAGCATTTATACTCTGGTGCTCAGTCTAGACAAGGTGACTTAAAGCCGAACCAATTAGCCAAAGGGAAAGAATTCATTTGTGTGTATGATTTAAAATGCATTGCCCAGGCCTTGTGCATTCGTCTGCTGTGGAAAAGTATTACATCAAAAAGTGTGGTTCATTAGCTAGCTGCTAACTTAACTGCCTGCCTCTTGCAATGTGCGGGGGATTTATCAGAATTATTTTCCAAAAAGAGCTGCCTATGAAGGGTGAATTGACTGAACCATGCAGTAAACATGTTGTAAAACCAATACAATGAGCTGAAAGAGACTAAAAAGTCAAATCTTAAATAATGCAGGTTAAATCACCCAGTGTAACTTTTGCAGAGCCAGTGAACTGATTCAGTGATGTCTCTATCTATCCAATGCTAACATTAGCTAATCTTAGATACCATAAGCTACAGGTACCGGTAAAGCTGCAGTGTATTGAATTAAATAACTTCTTCCAGGACTGACTACTTCCACACAAAAGCATTACCTCAATAATCAGATTATGGAGAGCTTTAACACTTTACCTGCAGTAACTGGGGCTTCTCTAGGGAGGATGTTGGAGTTACCCTGATGGAGTGGAGGGCAGAACACAGCACAGCACATAAAGTACAAGCAGACATTTACAGTAGCTCAGTTGTAACAAGACATAATTTTAAAGAAAGCAAAACAGAAACCTTACAGTGGAGAGCGATGAAAGGCTCTGAGCCGACGATGACCTTGGAAGATTCCTGTCTTGAAAGCAAAAGAAGTTGTGATGCTCACAGTCTAATGAGTGACAGTAATGATCGTAGTTTCAGTAGCTGCAGTGTTAGTGGACAGTTTAAACACCCTTTGAGTTTGTATCATTCCTGTAACTCGGTCGTTGCCAGTCTCAGCAGTGCACTGCAGCGGCAGACTGTATTGATTACAGAGGGAGAACACTCCAAGTGTGAACAAATTTAAAAGCCACATTCAGTATAAAGTTGTAGACGTGCAGCTGTGAGGCCCCTGGCTGTGGGCCACATCCATGCAGGAGAGTAAAGGGAGTCCATTCACACTACATGCTTCCCTCTCTCTCCCTTCGGCTCCTGGATAATTGTAATCTCCCGCAGTCTGACTCAGCCAACAGATGGCCCTGGAGACCCACTGGCAGATCATGCTCACTCAGCGTGAGCTCCCTCTCTCTCAGATCCACACTGCTTTCATTCTCACCACAGTTTGCCATGGAGCTGTAATTTTTTTTGGTCTGCATTCATTCAGCTTCATTCTAATTATGTCCACCAGAGCTTTTCTGTGTAGGAAAGTGAAACACACTCACCCTCCCTGTGTCGACTGTGCAGACACTTCTTTAAGCTGAAGTTTGGCCAAGTTTGTAACCTCGAGTTCTTTGGTTTTTGGATAAAGGTTATTTTAGTCTGGTTATGAATTGTACATGTGCTATTTCTTATACATTTAAGAACAAAACAAGGGGGACACAAATAATAAGAGTGAGACAGGTGGTGACAAACATCAGAGGTCAGATTCACACCCACAGATGGACAGAATCACTCAGTCTAAGCGTGACATCATGCATGGACTCTTGTTAATTGCAATTCCTGATTTATTTTGTAGTAGCGTCCTCATGCATTTCTGTGTATATACTTCCTGTCTTTGTTCTGTTTCCCATCAGTTTTGCTTACCTCCTTTTAAATTATTTAAAGCCCTAGAGATCCTCTACCTGTTTGGCAGGTTGTCTTTGTCTTCCAGCAGACTGGCGTGCCGCCCTCTGATGTCCCTGTTGTAGCTTGTTTGTGTTTTTATCTGCACCTCATATTTTTGTTTTTTGCCTGGCTCGTCCTTTTTGTTCTGCTTCTACCTCAAGTTGATGAAGTTTTTGAACACTTGGACTTTTGTGTGATCCTTGCACCTGAGTCTTTTAATGGTTTCGGTCAGTACATTAAGTCTCAGCCATCTAAGAGAACAAGAGTTTTATGTTTTGGTGTTGTTGTTGTTGGTTCGCCAACCTGTTCTCACTACCAATCCATCACATACGGACGCTTGGTCAGGACTACTTGCCGTCACTTTTTAAGACACTTGGTTCCCCTTCAGCATAATTTTTCAGAGTGCAGGGTGGTTGTATAGACATTTATAGAGCTGTTCTCACTCTCAACACGTCACATGAGCAAAGTCAGGAGGAGGTTGTGGTGGTGGGATGGATCTATCACAGGAGGGTTCATGTGAAACCGAATGTGAAGGCTGATTTGTGCGAAGTAACGTAACATAATGTACATAAGTAACATATTTATTTTGCACCAAACATGACCTTTTCCTAAACCAAACCCAGTAGTAAATCTAACCAAAGTGCCACAGTTTCACAATATTAACCTCATGTTTACTATTGTTCTCCACCAGCTTTATTTTGAGAGTCTAACCACGTGTTGCTAATCAGATGTTGTATATTTATCATTGCTAACTTGACCGCGGAGCGCTGCACTTTGAAAACTGATGCTGAAGAGGTACCAGTGTCTTAAAAAGTGACGTCAAGGGGTCCTAACTGAGACTAAGCATCTGGTCTGGTGTGAGAACGTGTTGTGTCATCGAGGCTGTGATGTACAGCTGTGATGTAACACTAGCAAAAACATGTTCTTACTAAATTTGAAAACACTTTGAAAAGTCAAAATAAATTCATTTTCAAAATCTAATTAAACCACAAATCAGAAACGAAACCAACCTAAATGAACCTAAACCCACAGTTAAATCAGTCATTGTTTCCTCTACCTGCGTACTCCCTCTCATCATTTAGGGGCCTTGCGGGAAGAATGCGCACGTTAAGCGCTTCCTCCTGGTCATCCACCACGTCGTACTCAGACTCTGTGACGTTGTTGTAGTTACCACATCTTTGATTTCTGTTCCTGTCTGTCCTGCTGCGATGCTGTGGAGAGGAAATTAAAGTTTCTTCAAACTGGAGATACTAATAGACAAACTTCATAAAGCTGAGACACATTTCTGTTTGGATGTCTGGCACTCAATCAAAACCATTGCACCACATTTAAACAATGAAAAATACAATCCTACATCATGTAAAAGAAACAAAAATCTCTTTTAACACTGAGCTCTTATAAATTAAGACAGATAGAAAAGTGAGAAACAGCCTCAGTAGGACAAGAAAGATGCCTTTTGATACAATCACATTCTGTATAAACTGACTGCGATCACTTGAGTCTTGCTGCTTCTTGCTTTTTATGTTCACCAACACGCAAAACTCTATTCTGAGTAGACGCATATTCAACAGTGATAAGCACAGGAAGCTACCAGGAGGTGTTGCAACCCAACCTCGCTCTTGTCTCCAAGGGATTTCCTTTTTAAAGCGTCACCTTTTACACGCAGACCCTGAGACGCACATTTCAGTCAGCCATATATAGAAAACAGTGACAGTCTGTGACACGGTGTTACAGTGTTAAATATTCTGTATTGCTGCGAATAAAGGGCACATGATGCAAAGTGCATCATCACTGTGTATTTTCATGCACCTGTGGGCAAAGCTGGGGACAAAGGGTGAAATTAGGATGAATGCATGATCAGCGGGTGCGTCAGTCATGGCCAATCAAACCAGCTTCTCTCATTCAGTTTAAAAGCTGTGCGCTCCACATCAGAAATGGCTCTTTTGTAGAGAAGAGCAGAGTCCAGATTGGCTTTTCCTGGGAGGAAATTGATGTTTTTGTCCAGCAGGTGCAGAGTCACCACCAGGCATTCATGCAACACCATGAATATTTTGCCTAAGGTGTAATGATGAACTCCGAGGGTCTATTTGAAAGACAGTGGGCTCACGCAATAACCACACATGTGCCTTCATATTTATCTAGTCCATGTAGTTCAACCACTTATCTAATTATTCTTATCATTAATATTAATAGTGGAAAATATATTGGATTATATTAGAGGTGGCTGGAGAAGACTGACTTATGGTAGAACTGAACAAAAGGTCTCTAGAGTAAATAAAAGTAAAATTACTTTTTACTGGCTTAGTATTTACTGTGATAGATTTTTAGGTGACATATTTCTCATTAAGTCCTTGCTTATTTCATACATATTAGTAGCATATTGCTTGTTATTAGTTTTTAAATTCCAGGGGTTAGGGTTGTTAAGGGTTAGGGTCAGGTGATAAAGATCATAATTCATGCTCAACTTGTTTCCTTATTATTAAAAAGCTGTAATTTGAAGGTTATTGAAGGAAAACTTTTAATTAATTGCTTAGTAGTTGTGTAATATGGTCATGCAGAATAAGGCATTAATAAGTGTTTTATAATGACTAATAAAGAGCCAATATGCTGCTAATATGCATGCTAATAAACAATTAGTTAACGGTGAATATGTGTACCTCAATATAAAATATTATTGATTTTTTAAAACATTTAACAGTTTTAGTACAATGTGTAACACTTCTGTGATCTTCTGCTTATTGTGTTGACACTATTGACATTCGGGTGAACAACCTGCCAGCCTGGACAACTTCCTGCCCGTTACACTGTTGAAGATTTGAACAGCTTAATGAAGACATCTCTCAGCCCCTGACCTGAGCGCTCACCTCTCTGTTTTAGAGCCTGCAGATGGAGCAGGCACACAACTATAGTCTTCAGATATAATACAGCATAATGTTTGAATCAGCCAAAAGGAAGGCTGTCATCATCTTAACAGAGGACGACAGTTACTGGAAGAGAAACTTTTTTTTTTTTTTTTAAACTCAGTACAGACTGTGCATCGCTGCAAGCCAAAACCTCGACAACTCATATGCAAGAAAGCACTTTCCACCTCGTGCCACTGCGCTGTGCCGCATTGTGTTGTTCTAAAAACTGTAATCTGATTGCAATTTCAGATTTCCCAAAAACACTCCAACTAACAGCCTGTTACACAGTGTGCATATCAAGAGTGTTTCACTAATGTCATCAGTGCTCTTTCACTGCTATTAAGTATTTAATCTTCATAATCATAAAACAATTAAGTGAAGTGGAAACCTATGATTGTAATTTTCTTAACACATGACTGCTGCTTCCTGATTTTCCAAGTTTTTGACCTATAATAGATGCTTTCAAATGGCATTAAAATATTATGAATGAGCTATATCTAATGAGCTTTAGTGAATTTTGACAGATGATTATTGGATTAATTAGTAAGACTAAATAAATTGGAATATATTTCATAATTTACCTCCAAAAGGAACACTAATGCAACCACAAACAACAGTCATAAATTACAGTAAAAACACAGGGAGTAGTGCCAGTGTGCTCTGTGTTGTTCTTCCTGGGCGCTAACAATGACAGAGCAGAATTTCGCTCTTTACTCATTTCTGAGCTAACAGGTAATTACACAGGGGGCTGCAGACTCCTAAAGTGTCCCCTGGGAACATTCATGTGAAACCATCGGGGAAACACTGTGGATACGGACGCTATAACTCACCATTATCACAGCAGACTCATGGCTGTTCCCTCTGTCTGCTGCTAACGGGGGAATGAAGCAAAAATGAAAAACATCATTAGTTCGGTGCTCTGCTAAAGAATTTGGCCTTCCAACACAATTTTGCCCTTGTTCTTTTCTTCGTCAACAGTTAAACATGCAGAAGAATGGTGTCTTTATATGCAGCCAAACAGAGCTGTTTGTGGCCCCTCACTGTCTCACTGGGCTCCTGATTATCTAACACTTTTCTAACATTCAGTGGAAAGAAATTATACCTGAATTTACTGTGAAACATGATTTTAAAATACTCACTTTATTGGTATTAGTCAATCAGAGTCATTATATTAATGTCTCTATATGAACTGTTTCTCAGTCCCTGCTGCCAACTTCAGTCTTATTAAACTTCATATGAAGCTCGTGCTTTCACAACTTTGGAGAAAATTAATTAATTGAGCTAATAATGATAGTCATACAAGCCTGATTACAAAGAAAGTTGGGACGCTGTATAAAACATAAATACAAACAAAATGTAGTCATTTTTAAATGAGCTGTGTTTACTGTCAACAGTGTTCTTGAGCCCATGTAGTAACATCCTTCATCCAATCATGTGTTCACAAAGTGGTGAACCTCGCTCCATCCTTGCTTCTGAATACTCAATCATGATGCTATCACCTGTCACCAATGAGCCTGTCTACCTGTGGAGCATTCCACAACTTTCCCAGTCTTGAGTTGCTCCTGTCCCAACTTGAGTACATTTACATGCACAATAATATTCTGAATATGACAATATTCCAAACTTCATGCGGGTCACGTAATCAGAATATTCTGGTTGGATTTTTAAAATTAAGCCTTATTCTGAATGGAGCATTTATTAATTAAGACATGTGGGATGTACTGATATTATTGGGATTTTAGAGCATTTTTTGGACACGTATAAAACGCATTCAGAATGTGCGTGTCAGTCTGGGTTTTTACCGCAGTTTGAGACACACGGCCTCATGACCAACTAGCCAACTCGGCTGGAGTAGAGATGCATGCACAAAAGAAAAGCCCAAATTTCTGGTCGCAAGGAGAAACACACCTACGTTTAAACATTATGAAAGACTTGGATCGACAGGTTTTTGGACATACATATCGTAGCGCTGACCTTTCCAAGAAGGTGGCTGAAGAAATGAGAGAGGGTGGCTGCGTATGCACGGCTGCAGGTAAACAGTATTAGTGGAAAACTGATTTTCATTAGCCATGTAAACAGCTTAGTAAGGGCGGAATAAGGGCAAAAAAAATATTTTGTGTGTATAAATGTAATCACTGTCTTTGTACTGTTTTCAATTGAGTTTATCTCAAAAAGGATTAGCAAATGATCACATTCTGTTTTATTATGTTTTACGCAGCGCCCCACTTTCTTTAATCAGGATTGTATTCAGAAATAAGGAGAACAGTATGAATGTTGCACTCAGAGTCCCAGTATTCATCGTATTACCTCTCCGTGAGTGGGGGGAGCAGTCAAATGAATGTGACCCCATAAAAGTCCTGTTTTGTCTATTATCAACGCCTGCAGATCCAAACAAAGTCAAACAGTCCACAAAAGTGTGAAAGCAGCTTCCAGAGTTGTGTCAAAGCACAGAAATATAAGTGTTATTTTTGGATAATGCAAATGAAGTGCCAGACTTTAAGTGGTCCACAGTGTCACGAATATCACAGAGCTGGGAGTGATTTTGATTTTTAGGTGACGTTTGGAAACTCAGTTCAGTCCTGCTTTGCTAAAAGCTCCAGATCAAATGAAGAGAAATCAGGTCTGACAACAAAGCCAGCGAATGTCCAAAAGTGGACCGCCAGGCGTTGACTTAAATATTAGCTCTCTGCACGGACCTCTGCATGGATATTTATCACATATCTTCTATTGGTGTCACATTTGAGCTTTTTAAGAAATAATATCAATTTTAAAATCTCATTTCCAGGGAAAGAGGCGAGAAGAGGAAGAGAAACACAGGGTCAGAGCCAATCAATCACTCTTTGATTGACAGGTTTTTATCTTTGAATCCATTTGGCTGTGAGGGAAAACATAACAGGAAGCAGGAAGGAAACCGACCCAAAATAGAAGTGAGGACATTTAAGCAAGGCCCAGGGATAGCGAAAATGCCAGGAGACATAACAGGCTACCAACTGACAGTCCCCAAATGGAGAATCAGACTCAGTATTGGATTTGGCACTGAGGTCCAGCACTCGGCAGGGCCGTCTGTCTACTTTGCAGAGCTTTACTGGGGCATGGGAAGTGGTGTTGGATGAGACGTATGAAAAGGAAAGAGATTAGATACATGGAGCTAGCATCTGAGGTTGAGCGGTTAGTCTGGAAAATAAACTTCTGCCCCATTGGAAATGGGTGCAGAGGATTTGTAGCAACTTAAACCACCAGACTATTTAAGGATTTGTGACCTGACTTTGTTACGGGCTTCAAGAAAGTATCAAGAGCAGAGAGCGGGAAAGAGCTCGGACTGAGGAGAGAAACGATATCTACAGTCATCAAACAAGGAAATACTGTAGATATTAGGATCATAACATGTTATTCGCTACTGCTGATCGTCAGCTTGTTGGTGTTGATAATTATGTGTTAAATTAGTCCTCTGCTGGTGGGATTTGTCACAGTTAACATGTGTGCAGACACCTATTTTAAATCCAGTACCAAATGTATTTGTGCATCTTATTTTAAATTGGTTCTGTGTTCTGTGATTTTACCATAAATCTAAAATCTACGAGCAACTGCAGACTTTGTTCTTGAATTTGAATCAAACACGACTCTCAACTCTGACTGAAAGTACTGCCTTTCAAAGCTTATGTCTTCTTACTTGTCATTTCCATCTATTTTTGCAGCAGACTTTTCTACACACTCCCCCCAGAGTTAAAGGTTGAGAACGAGCGGTTACTTACCTTTTCAGGAGACGCGAAACAACAAGCACACCTGCATCAGTGGGTGTCCAGCAATTTCTGCCTCTTTGGTTGCATGTATTTGGTTACAAAAATAGTCTGCAGTTTTTCTTTCCCTGCCAAGACGTATGAAAACACCTGGGCTGCTTCAAGTCTGACTGTCGGAGTTAAGCAGCCCACTGCACTAACCCAAAATGACTTCCTGTGTGGTGAATAACTGGCCTATAACTTGAGGTCTTCACTTTTGTTTGAGACAGTAAAAGGTTTGTTTTTGTAGGGCTTCTGCTTAGCATCAGTGTTCTGATTTCACTGCACAAAACATTTTGTGGAAACACTGTTTGTGATTTGTGCATTTTGTTTTTTTTAAATTGAACTAATTATCCTATTCTTCAGCCTCACTGCTTCCTATGTTCGCTGTTGTCATGCAGGGTTGACAATGTGCTGTTTGCGAGAGACAATTTACATGCAACAGCACTGCGAAATTTAAAGGTGCAAGCTCCTGTGCTATATCCGAAAACCAAAGTGAGAACATTTGCTCAGTAAATCAGGGTCAAATGAATCTGCCAATGGTACAGGTATTTCTCCTAATTTGAGCAGGAACATAGTGACATTTCAACACCTGCTCTGCCAACTGCAAAAGGAAGCAGGGTGACATTTAGTTTTTTCATTAGATCATCATCTGGCTTCAGTTTTACATCAAACAGGAAGGTGAAGCCAAATTCCAATTTGTGACAATATTTTATTCAAGGCTAACCTTTCAAAGTGATATTTCACTTTGGAGTAATATTTTCATCTTGGAGCGTAAACACTTAATGAAGAGTCTACTGCCAGTTAAGTTAGTTAGTGCCTGAATCCTCAGCACTCAGATGAATATATGTCCAGTTACAACATGGATTAATATCATCATGGTGGTAAACCAAAATTCAGACAATGGGACGCGTTAAACTCAAGCTATTAATAGTAGTTATATAACAGCTCAAATGAGGCAGAAAATGTATTTTCAGCTTCGGTCGTGAAGCTGGCCTGAGAACAGGGTGCACTGACAGTAGTTAGACATATGGAGGTGGGCATTACTCATTCTTATTTAAAACCTTACTGCTGCTACAGGAAATTAAATGGGTGATATTCTGCTTTAAAGCCTCCATCTATAACTGTGAAAAACTGTGACCTCAAACAAGGCATGCGATACTCAGCACAGGTACTTAAGGTTACTTCTAATGTTCAGAGAAAAGCACAACTTTCAAGCCAAAGATTTCTCAGTTGTACTTAATATATCTATAACAACTTGGGTTTCTTTTTGTAGCTCTATGCAATGGATCAGTCATGATAACATGAGCAATTGCATACTGTAAACAAACCCACGCTTTAACCATATTCGCTACTACTTTATTTTAAAAGCGAGCACGTCTGTACTGCTGCAAACAATCCTTCAGTGCATACAGAACCACAGCTGTGTTGAGCACTGTAGGTCAGTGTTGAACCAGGAAGTTGGTTGGTGAACCAATGTGTTAGAAAGATGTTTAAACACCAGATGGTTTAAGCGTTTCTCTTTAAAATATGTTCAACCTGTATGTTTGTTGACCCATCTGGCCTGTTTTTACTGTTACCACATGCCAAGTTCTCAGCAATTAACTTAATGAGTCCTAACTTATCATAACCAACAGAACTGATGGCAGTGCACTGAAACAAACCCAAGCTGTAATAAACTGTAGTTAGTTTTAGACATTTGTGAACTCTAATGAGGCTCTAAAAGCTGCTTTGATCAATATTTTATATTAACAACGGGTCAAATGCTCATAGAGACGAATCCAAAGAGAAAATTCACCTGACACTGCAGGTCCCCTCAGCTCTGCACAACCTTTTAGCTTCTTTTAGCTCATTATTTTTCATGCTTATTATTCATGCTGCCATGGTGCTGTGATACAAAACTGACAGTCATAGAAAAGTTTTCAATGACTCGGCTGCGACCAGCTCATAAACTCCAGACGTCTGTTTTTAAACAGAGCAGTACTATGACAGAGTATCTTCCTGTCTGCAGTGGGTTGGGGGACTGGCCTCCTCCAAAAAGCGATGCAGCTGAGCACAGGCGCACAAGGTCAGTCTCTCTCCTGTGGTTTCTTCTGCAATGGTATAGCCTGACTTCCTGTGAAAGATTACCATCTAGCCTCTCATATTCTCACTGATGCTTATCTTCTGAGCCACAAACGCCAACTCCCCGAACATCTCTACACCTTGGCCCCCAGCGACAGCCCCATCGGCCTGTCAATCTGGCAGTTCATCCTGTGTCCTCAACCCCCCCTCGTCCTCCTCCTCCTCCAGCAGCCAAAAACTGAGCCGTCCTCCCCTCCTCTGTCCCGGACCTGTCACTAAGAAATAAGATCCAGAGTCCCAGCCTGGGGGGTGAGGAACACAGAGGTTGAATATGGGTGAGGTGTGTGCACATTTCAGGATTTTCATAGGTTAATATAACCCAAGTCCTTCATGCACTCAGAGGCGTCTCAGTAAAGTTAAAGTCATGATGTTGAATTCTGGGCGCCACAGGAAGGATGCATGCGATCATGAATGTGAATGATAAACCACATCAAGTTCAAGATTATTGAACAGCTGCAGAGATAGTCAGTGTCAGGCGACCTGTCTGTATGCAGAGTAACCACAAAGTAATGGTAACTGTGTTTAAAAGAATTAGCAAACTTTCTCAACTTGTCCTTTAGATATTTTTTTGACTGCTGGATAGCAACAACTCCTAACTACAGTTATTTAAGGAGTGAACATATTTGTCTCAACAGAGCCACGCGGAAATTGGGTCTCAAACTCTGGGAACCACTTACGTGTTTGGTAATAGCTAATGTATTTTTTTCATACGTGACTTAACTTGCTTGTTTTAAGCTAAATCACAATGTTTTCCCAAATCTAACCCTAAAGTAACCTAAAGTACTTTTGGTGTCTAAAATCTAAAAGAAAAGTTGGGCTGTCACAACGTTAGCCACGTGTTTTTGTTCTCACCACGCTTTAGGTTGAAAGTCAAACCAGACATTGTGAACCGGACGTTGTATATTTATTGCTTGACAGTGTTGCCTTGCATGTTGAAAAATTATGCTAAAGGGTACCCTGGGTCTTAAAAAGTGACGCCAACTGGTCCTGACCAAGCGTCTATATGAGACCTGTGAAGAGTGAGGATCTGTTGTGGTTTTGAGTGAAATGTCTCACCAAATGTTGAACAAATTGCCTGCACTTTAGTACAGAAGCTGAATCACCCTCATCCTCTAACTTTTCCTCTAATGCCATTATCAGGTCAAATTTTTTATTTGTCCAACACTTTAATTCACTAAATGGGATCAAACCCCTGCAAACGAAACAACATATCCAGCTCAGCTAACTAGCAAATGTTAGCATATTATCAAGCTACACTCAGAAGGTGAACATGGTAAACATTACACCTGCTGAACATCAGCATGTTAGCATTATGTTCAGAGCCACAGTGCAAACATCAGAATGCTTACATGCTGCCAGTGCTAACATGCATGACATGCAGTTAACACACCAGTCTTGATATTGTTTTAATGAAATCTCAACTCCTGATATTTGCTCCTGCTGTTCTTCACCAGATAACAAGCGAAGCAGCTTTAAAAGTGATGTGACCTCATCCATCAAGGCAGTTAACACCAACACCAACCAATGATACAGGACAGTTTTGATTTCTTCCTAGTGAAGATGCAAATTCAACATTATCAATCGACAAAAGTTACTTTCAGGTAGTGCACGTATGTAGTGGATGAAAACCAGCCCTCATGGAGCAGATCACGACTTAATAAGTGTTCAAATGTGGAGAAACAGTGCACACTTCATACAACTCTCCTTAAAGGCATTCATAGTGTTGTATGACTTTATACATATAAAAAATGACAGACGTAATTATGTAAAGAATGAAAAAAGAGAGCTTGAGACAGAAGTTTGAACCTTTGCACACCTGGCCAGTCGCTGCATGCAGCTTTCTTTTCATGTTGTTGTTTTGTTTTTAGCTTGAAGACAAACTGACTTCATCATGCGCTTCCGCAACCACGCTTACACCACTGTTCACAAGTGAAACCACAATAACTCTTCCTTTGGCTAAGTTATAGTCTGTGTGCTTTATTAATTGTGTACTTGCTCACTGGTGAGCCCAGCAGTTGTCTTTTCTAATCTACAGTCTATAAGAGAAGGAAGAGATAGTGTCATACAGCCAGATAGATAAGATCAGAGAGAGGGAGAGAGCAGGCAGTCTGGCCGGCCTGGCTATCTCTCTGGTGAGTGTGATTCAGCAGCGTGAATAATTAAAGCTGGGAGCAGTGATAGAAATCTGTAGACGCCAGGGTCGGATAATACTGGACGGATATCAGGGGCCTTTGGTGAGGGGAGGTGGCGGCTGAGACGACATTAGTCACTCTCCCTGTGCCCCGGGCAGCCGTCAGGGCACCGTGCTGAAGGTCAGGAGATGATGGATGGACAAAGACTGTCGGTGGCTCACAGCTGAAGTTGACTAGAAAACGAATGTCCTGTACATGAAATATTATCCTCATTGAGGAAGATACCTGATCTGATACTGCAGCAATGTGTCATGGCTTTGTGAACTTTGTGAAGAGCCATGGCCCATCAGCTTGAAAGTAAGTCTGTGACAATGTGACATTTTTTTATTAGCAGAGGAGGCATACAAGTGAAGATTAGCCACACCAGAACTCTTTCAGTGAAGAATTTGCACTCATTTGCTGTTTGACTGACTGTAATTAATCAGCAAATTATTCATTGCAATTACACCTTGAAGGGTGAAACGTGTTTGTTTGCTTTGCCTGGTTTGTGTGCTGCAGCTTGAAGGGTCACACTGAACATTCTGGCTGTCTCCCCCCCGACATTGTCATTGTTCTTTGTTTCTCTCATCTGGTTGGTTTCTCGGATGTCTTTCATCTTAGCTGCATAGAAACAAAAAGTCTGCCGTGAGTGTGAATGTTTGGCGGGGGCTGTGTTATTTTTGAGAACCGGTCCTGCTGCAATCAGCCACAACTGCCTGCTCGCTGACTGTTTTATTCATCGGTTTATAAAAACTAAAATTCAATTGTTTGTCTTGCAAATGATGCTGCTCCAGATATAGACTGTGGGTAGATGTCACAGCATGCAAAAGCTGTACTGAAACAAGCCTCTCTATGAACCCAACCACAAAAGAGCGTCCTCCTTCTCCCCGAGCATTAGTGTGATTGTACTGTATTCTCTCTCAGTCCTCTCCATACACTGCTCCATTCATTATAATGGTAGCAGTGTGGTAGCAGAGCCTCAGTGACGGCAAGGAGCCCCATATTCAGGTCAACTCACAGCCAGAACGATTCCTTGATTATTCCTTATTTATCCCAGTCATTCCCCCCGCTGTGGTGTGGAGTCTCAGGAAGATGTGTGTCTGAGTGAGAGGAGCCAGGGCTAATGAGCTGAGAGCTAGCACGCTGGTCGTTAGCAGGCTTGGAGCTGCGCTTCTCCCCACTCAGAAGGCACATTCAAATCATCAGCAGCCCACGTCTTATTGAGGTTGATTCAAGGCAATAATGCAAGCTATTAATGGTAATATGGAGGTGTTTACTGTCTTGTAGGTTGATATAAATGCCCAATGTGCATCCATTAAAGACACACACATACTCGAGATGTGATTCAAATTTCTATTAGCTGTTATACATAACAAGACTAATGGTGGGTTCAGACCAAAAAAGAAGCAAGCATACAAAGTCAGTGCAAAATAAATTAAGATTAAATTAAGATGTGCTAGCTTAGGACTAATGTACAGCTATTGTGGCTGTTCAGGGAGAGTAAACATGCAACTGATGCAGTCAAGCTAGCGCGAGTATCACAAAAATTCACTTTGCATTTGGTCTGCAAACACCATAAGACCATAAGAGTCTACAGCCATGCTAGCTGCTCTATGAGGCTGTACTTTGAGCTAAATGCTAACATCAGGGTTAAACAGGCATGTTTGCCATGCTACTCATCTTTGTTTAGCCTGTTAGCATGCTAACATTTGCAATTTCACAAAGTAAAGCCGAGGCTGGGGAATGGGGAATGACACCAGTTCTGCAGATATCTAATCGGAAACTTAAGAATTTGACCGAAATATTCAAGATGATGATGGTGCTAGATGGAAAGTGGAGGATCAGCAGAGCTATTACAGTTCATTGTGAAATGAAGACGCCTGCAGCACACCTGGCAGACCATCACCAGAAATGACACTGAGCACCTGCTGGTGGCTGTGGCTGTCTGTGACTGTAAGGGATGCACATCCACATGTTGCTAATTTTTCAAGAAGGTTTGGGGAGTAAAAAGGGTAAAAAAGGGGCAACACTGTACATGATTGATCAGATGGTGGTTGATATATAATCTTTATTAATTAAAACTGCAAGAAAGCACTTTAACATCATAGTCAGTGCTTAATATCAAATTTAAGAGACAAACCGAAGTTTAAACCAATGTCAGATTTTTGATTTTTGATCTGATGTTCTGGGTCACTGCACATTTGTGGCTGCATGTTTCAGCAGCTGGTCACAGCAGCCTGAGGGCTTCTCAAATCATGGCATAAAGTGAAAGAAAGATTTTATGGGATCTCCTCTCAAATTCAACAAAATCACACAATTATTTGTTGTCTTATCTTGAAATAAAATTGTTATTATTGACTTGAATCCTATAGTTGGTTGTAGGTTTGTCTCAAGAGAAACACTCATCATGTGCTAATGTGCTAATATAGAATCTTGTTATTGAGATTTACCATCTGAAATCGATAAAAATCAGACACAAAACCACCCACAAGTTCACAAAAAAACATCTTGATAGGATTTCCTGATTATTCTGTATTAAACATGCATCTATGCTACAAAAAGTCCAACCGCTCATTCTTCCAAGAACCGTACCACGTGCATTAATTTCCCATTGATGTGGTGCACCTGGCAGACAGCTGCACAGCTCTCATCTCTGCTCCATGTGCCTGTGGCGAGAAACACTGATACCATCAGCATGTTTTCTGTTAAAACAAGTAAACACTGTTCGGCACTTATAAATTCACTGAAAGTTACAAAGCATCTGCAGTCTTCTGAATCGTGTTAAGGAGCCAGAAACTGAGACATTTGTCTGGTTCTCATTTTACTTTTTTCCACTGCTCTTCTGGTTTGATTTTGCATTTACAGAGTAGCTAGCTTTGCTGCCAGCTGACATACAGGGCTGTAGTTAATACTGAGGACACATTGAGGTCATGTACTTTTTATTTATTCTGGGAATTTGGGTGTTTTAGCAACCTGGGGAGAGTTACATTGTGGGAAAGAAATATGCATTGGATATTCAACAGACTGATTCAAGTATTTTGATACTGAAAATATTCAAATTTGACTATTTTAAGGCCAAAAGAAACTCAATAGTCAGTACGTCCTCAGCAGAATGTTATTCCTGGCAGTGTGGAGAAGGCTACATTTAGACTGAAAAATATAACTGACATACACTAATGTATATAAATACATGTCTAACTGAATAAATAAAATGCTTTTTTATAAGAACCCAAGAGACTAAGCTGCTACCCACAACAATATGTTCTGTTTTTAATAAACGCTTACTCAGTGGAACCTTTCCAGAACTCTGTAAAGTCTAAAGTCAAACCTCAATGGGAGAGCAGGTTTTACTGCCCTCAACAGTTGACCTTTCAGTACTCTTCTTGTGCTGAGGAAGCTACTTCAGGAGATCATTTTTAATCAAACGTTTAATTAGTTTAGTAGAAGTGGACTACTTACATCAGCAGAGCATGATTATAGACCCAGGCACTCCACTAGCACTGCATTAGCACACGAATGATCCATGGTTAGTGTGTATGGATGACAGGTTGGTCTGTGCTCTTGGATTTTACTGGTTTTCATGTCTTGAGCTTTTGATTTCCGTGACTACAGTACTCTGGCGACAAAACTCAGATGTAATGAGTTACCTCTCGAGCAGTTTTTCTGACAGTAAATACATATGTTGTGGTGTTCCACAGGGGTCTTGCTTGGGGCCACTTTTAAATTTCTAGAAATGATTTACCATTTGTTTTTAACAAAGCTGACGTAGTTATGTGTGCTGATGAACTCAGCTTTGTTTTGTGGGTCACTGACTTAAGCAGAGCTAAGAGAAAATCTGCATGTCGAGTTGCATTTCAGTACTAAATGGTTGAAAATTAACCAAGCAGTACTGAACATCGGCAAAACTACATGGATTATATTTGACAGTAGAAATGTTCTCGCCAACACCACCGCCCTCAGCTTGTCTGTAGACATTACTTTAGCAGGTCAGTAAAACCAAATTACTGGTGCTAAATTGAATAAGTTACTGTCATGGTCTGATCAGATTGATTACTTTTTCTCCAACATGGGAAAAGGCATCACTATTTGAAGGAAATGTTCTGCATATGTGCCACCCTCTGCTATGACTGATGTTGTTTGGTCACTTGTTCCATCACATTTGGAGCACTGTTCAGTCATGTGGACAAGTACTGATGAAAAGCATCTAATAAAAAGTCGCACAGAACAGAACAGCCAGATTAGTTCTACATTGCTCTTTCCATGCGAATGTGAGTGAGATGGAAAAAATGAAAGAATAATCATGCATTCCCTTGGTTTAAGATATTTCATCTCATGTCAGTATTGGTCATCTGATAGTATCAAGTCCATGAACAAACTGTACACAGCAGACCATTTTGTGAACCACTGGTGTAATTCTTAAATGACATTAAACACAACAAAATTGTTAAAACAAATTAGATGCCAATAAATTCAATAAACGTGGCTGTGGGTCATCCATTAATTATAGGATTGGTGTTTCTGTCACCAGCTCCTCCTGTCCAGTTGCTCCCAGTAGTCAGGCCAGCAGCTTGCACCCATCCTGCCTTCAAAAGCAACATAATTTTCCTCAAATGTGTGTATGTACATGGGTCAGTATACACCAACATGAGTTACAGCTTCAGAAAACTGCAGAAACTGTCAGAAAAGTCACATTACTTTCACCCTCTGGTCAAATTACAGTAGTTAGTTATCAGACTAAAACTCTATGGGCTCTTCTCTGAACTTTTAAAAAGAGCCACTCAGGCATTGTACGCATGCAGGAACACACACACACGGGCACACACAATACTAAGTGGGAGCAGGGCATTGCTCTAGCTATTCCAAATGAGCAACAGTGGGACCAGGAATAATGGATGAGCAGCAGCATGGTCAAGTCTAATTACTGCAACCTCTGCACCATTGAATCCTGGTCCTTACTTTCCTGGCCACCTCTGCTCCGGTCACATGTGTAATAGCCTGTTGGGAGAGCGGGAATCAGTCTCTCTGTGCTGCTGCAGTTCAGCAGTCTCACAGTTCAGGTCCTCGCCCCGGCTGCAGTCTCCACTAAATGTGGCTCTACATCACCCCGAACACAATCCATCCCCATTAACTTCAAGCAGGTGGAGCCTATTTCATCCTCATTGCCTCCAGTGTCTGAGCCCGACAGCCACTCCATTCATATAATCCATGGATCTCAATGTGTTATGCCCTGCTCATGAGGTTCAAGTGGTTTAAAGGACACGACGGGGCAGAGAATGGAAGTTAATTGACTGTGCGATGACTATAATGACTTGATTCCGGCCAGAGTGTAAAAATCATCATGAGACCCTCTGCAGAGCGTGAGGTCCACAGCTGCAATTATGGAAAAACATTCATAACTGCTGCTAACAGCAAATGTACCGCCCATGAAAACTAAGTATGACAGTACACTGAGGATGCTCACATTACCATTTATTGGCTGCTTGTAATATCATTCATCTGAGGATATAATGATACTAATAAAGTAAAATATATTGAAGCCCATAGTAAAATCTTCATGTGCAGATTATTGGCTGCTTATGTTGAAACTGATTTGTTTGTCTAATAATTTTCTTGCGTATGTAGGATGTTTTCCTGTAAGATGATGGTGAGACTACCGGCTTGAAAGATAGAGTTGGTGTTATCTTTATTTAAAAAATAAATAAAAATAAAGAAAACTCCAACAAATAAAACAAAATAATAGTTTCTCTCTCAGTACTTTCTGACTTCTCTCTGCTGTCTGTGGCTCTCAGCCCGAAGCCTGTTTGTTTTTGCTGTCAGTCAAAATCTTTTTAAAATTGAGTCATAAGTATAAACACCTAATTCAAACATTTGGACACTGTAGCTTTTAGCAAGTGTTGATCAAACAGGAGGCAATAGTACAATCGTAGGGAACTAGTGGATTAATACACGTTCTGAACACTTTTGAGTCTTTATGGCAGCAGGATGTATGAACTATGGTGGCTGTCATCGTTATGAGGAAACATACCAAACTTTCTCAATGATGTGTTTTAAATCGTGTTGGGACATCAATGGAGGTCTGTGGTACAGAAGAAGTAGTTACATCATGCTTTAGATTTGAAGACAATAACAGAATATATAATACCACCATATCTGTTATATAAAGTGGTAAATAACCAACCATATAATTAAGATTCCTCCCAGCATATTTAAAGCCTATTTCTGAGAAACAACATCTGTTTCCTGTAGCATTTGGTTTATTCAGTTTGGCTTTATTTAGTTCAAATAAAGAACATTTCCGCAGACCTGCAGCAACAGTATGAAAGGAGCTGTGTTCAGTTATCTGAGCTGTGGGTTTCTTATGTAGCATGTGGTGTAGGCTGATGCTGTGAACAGTGCTGTGATCAAATGTGTACTCATCCTGCTTGTTTAGCTACATGTCTTCCTGCTTTTCATGGTATACTGTGTTTGGCAACTTTGTGGGTTGTTGTAGTTTACAGATGAAGCCTCAGAGGAAATGTGAAACTGTGCTGACTCTCAAGATGCTGTTCAAATTATCTCACAACCTCTGCCACAAAGAGTTATGGATCAGTATGTTTGGCCCTCATGAATCTGGACCACCATGTTATTGTCTATTTACCCAGCTGAACCGCTGCTTATTTAACTTACAGCATGTTTGACAGAAATACTGGTTTACAGGAGGACGTTCACTGACTCCCCTCACTCAGAGATTTTCCCTTTTGCAGTCACCACTTGGTGGTGCCAGTAATCACACATCTTTAATTTCTCTGGTTTATATTTATTCATCAACATTTTATTATTAGATTTTGAGGTGAACTGATCTTATTCAACTGTTATAAAGAAAGTACTGTGTGATATGATCTGGCCTTCTGTAACATCTGCAGGCATTTTGTAGACTACACTTTCGTGCAAGAAGGCAGAGTAAAGCGAACTATGTCTGTGGTTAAAGTAATCGAAGTAATACTTTTTCTGTGTTTTTATTGCCATCTCAGTGTGATAAGAACACAGTGATGGTCCCAGGTGATCCAGTGCCCAACAATAAAACGTTTTATTGAAAGAGTTTTATCAACAAAGTGTCTGTAAATCGTCTTTGAAAAGGAGCAGCTGTGAGACTCCTCCACCTATAAGTATAGACACCATCTTTGAACTTGTCTGCTGTGACCAGATGAGGCTTTCCTTCCCCTGAGTAACACACACACACACACACACACACACACACACACACACACACACACACACACACACACACACACACACACAAAAAAAAAAGATGCCCTGCCTCAAAGACAGAGAGGGAATTTGTCAACTTTGAAGCAGGTTTGGTATTTCAGGTCCAGTGCTTCTAAATTGGAAAGGTTGCAGTGTTACAGTTATTTTGCTCACTGAGGCCTCTTGTGGTACAGTTTAACCACTCAAAGGCTGAGGATGGAAAAAAGCTGAGACAATAAACTGACCTGTCTGATTATATTATCAGGTCACTGCCCACAAGTCTTAATACAAACAGTCGTGAGCGTTTTACTCTGAGCAGAATCTGCGCAGGTATTCCTTCATGCCAGACGGGTCTACCTGGAAACAAATCTTTCAGGCAATCAAACAGATGTTCTTCTTAAATGTGATCAGTGGAATCCATATTGGATAAGGACAATATTAACTTGAGCATCATGTGACTTTTTTTTTGGTTACGTGAGTAAAAGAGGTGTACCAGGGCAGCTGTAGAGAACAGCAATATTAGGGTATATTAAAGACTGTTTTAATTCCCATCCATCCATCCATCCATCCATCCATCCATCCATCCATCCATCCATTTTCTATACCTGACTATCCCTTTCGGGGTTGCGGGGGCGCTGGAGCCTATCCCAGCTGTAAACGGGCAAGAGGTGAGGTACACCCTGGACCAGTCGCCAGTTGATCGCAGGGCAACATATAGAGACAGACAAACATTCACGCTCACACTCATACCTAAGGGCAATCTTACCAATTAACCTAATGAGGATGTTTCTGGTCTGTGGGAGGAAGCCGGAGTGCCCAGAGAGAACCCAGGCAAGCACAGGAAGAACATGCCAGCTTCGCACAGAAAGGCCCTGCCCGACCCGGGGATCGAACCGGTGACCTTCTTGCTGTGAGGCACACGCACTACCTGCTGCCTACCGTGCTGCCCTAATTC
The DNA here is from genome assembly GCF_039877785.1 of Chaetodon trifascialis. Lineage (NCBI taxonomy): Eukaryota > Metazoa > Chordata > Actinopteri > Chaetodontiformes > Chaetodontidae > Chaetodon > Chaetodon trifascialis. Next base: position 23,150,546 of record NC_092060.1, read on the forward strand.
CCATACAATGCCATACATTTTAATTCATATAAAAAGATATGACTACAGATAAATAAATAATTAACAAAGAAATATCAACAATATATAAAGCTATCCACTGGTAACACACACAAAACCAAAAGAAAAATATAAATTATAACATTATATGTCTGCATAATTTCATATAACTTGTTTATGTGCACACTTTTTAATAAATTGTGTGTCAAATGGCAAAAGACAAGAAAATAGGACAGAAAAGACAAAGAAAGTTTTTTCTCTCATTCAGCGGTTCCCAGTAAAAAGCTAAATAGAAAATAAAATCATCATTGAAATAGCACATTGAACAAATCTGGATTTTTTACATTTTGGGCAACATGTTTTTTTGCTTTCTACTGGCTAGCTTAGCTTAGCACAAAGACTGGAAACAGCTAGCCTTGTTTTGTCCAGAGGTGACCAAAATCCACGTTACTGGCAGTGTGTAAAACTGATAAGTTGTGGTTACACTTGGCCAAAAGACTTGTTCTACTGTCAGACAGAGCCAGGCTCTGTTTCCAGTCTTTATGCTAAGCTAAGATAGGCTAAGCTAACAGGCAGCTGGCCTCAGCAACATATTAACCTGAGTGACGTGTGAGTGTTTTGGATTCTCTCAGCTAACACTTGGCAAAAAAAAAAAAAGGGAAAATAAGCATATTTCCCAAAGATACAATAAGATAAAACTATACTGATCCCACACTGCGGAAATTAAGTTGTTACAGACAGCAATAATAGCAAGAGTAAAAAAAGGAGACGTAGAAAAAGAACAAATAGACAATTAAAAGGAATGCAAAATAAAGTCAACTATATATGTACATTATACACAAAATGTGTATAAAAATAAGTTGCCTTTAGAAGGATGGCTCAGTTTGTCAATGGAATTTTTTTTGATTGCACATGGTAAGATGCGGATGATAAAATACAGTATTGCACAGTAGAAAAGTATATAACACAGCAGAAATAATATAAAAGCACAGTAGGATACAGGTCCATAGGTCCAAATGTCCATATGATGATTTTTCATGTTGGACAAGCACAGCTCAGCTGCTGCAGAGAATGTGCTGAGGAGCACTAGGACCTGGTAAGAAGCAGGACATGTGAAAAGTCAAAAGTTTACCAACTGTCCAGCATGATTAATGAACATCTTAAAGCTATTTTGGTCACATACAATATAGATACAATGCAACTTTCTTTCACTGAAGATAAGTAACACCTTGAGGCTGCAAACAATAAGATCGATCAGGATATAGCTTTAAGCCAGCCGTTTCCTGAGGAGAATACTTCAGTAAAGAGGGAGGGAAAATTTATGGGCCAAAACAGAAATAGAGGGTGAGGATGCTAAGTGTGCACCACAATGTACGTCGCGTCTGATAACAGAAACACAACTGGAGATTTTGTGTATTTCTTTAGGTGAATGTCAAAAAGCTGAAATCAGACCGATGCATCTCTTTCTTTGACGTGTCTGAAAATAGCAGCTCATTCATGTGATTTGAGAAACATTAACTTCCTGCATCTTCCATCTCTCCTGGATTAATACTTCATGAGTTTCCAAACTGTTCCTCCTGGGACTGACGGAAAAGTGCAGCAACAGTGCAGCAATCATAAAAAACATTGGCAGTGCTACAATGGCTTCATCTGCACATGACAAGCTGAAGAAGTTTTTGAAGCTGACTGCAGAGTGAAGTTTTCCATGCAAAACCCTGTCCTACATATGCGAAACAGCTCTGAGCAAGGCAGTGAAATTATTACATCAAACTGAGACATCAGTGTGCTCTTATTCTTACTTCTGCTTGTTTATGAGGCAAGAAACTTGACTTAAAGGGAGAGTCCAACATTTTGGAAAACAATCTTATTTGCTTTCTACCAGAGAATTAGAATATTGATATCACACTGACATTAGCATGGTAAATATGACGCTAAAGCTAGCAGACTATAGCTTAGCATAAAGACAGCAAACAGGAGAAAACACCTTGTCTGGAGAAGCTAATGCAGCTAATTTTTCTTTATTTGCATTTCAAATGTGTGATACAGGGAAAAAGGGCTCCCTGCCAGGCTTAGATTGAGGAGTTCACACCTTATGAACGCAGTAGCCGCTCAGTCCAAGTAGCCTCTTTGTTTCAAGTCTCTTTGCTCCTTTTGAGTTGACAGTTGGTGAGACTGTAAATACATGTGGCTGTTTTTGCAGATGTAACGTTTGTGCAGTGAGTGTTTGGTCGGTCGACATTCAGTTTTGATATTCATTTCCACAGAATGCTCAAAAGTGTGGCTACTAAATAGTTAGCATTTCTTGTTTCTTTAATCTGTGCAAACTGAAGTGTAGCAGTGGTGTTATGCAGGCTACTTCTTGTACAGGGAGCAGTGACTTCCTGCCATGCTAATTAGTGAGCTAGACCCCAACTTTTGGATAAGCCAGGCTAGCTGTTTACCCCTTTTTGACAGTCTTTATATTAAGCTAAGCTAACCACCTGCTGGCTATAGCGTCATATTTATCATGCATAGAAGATTGCTATTGCTTGAATGCCTCAGTCATATGTTCTGTTCAACAACATGCAGCTGGCTGTTTGTACCTTACATGCAAATAGAGGTTTAGTACTGGCAGGTGTAAAGCCATACATGTCTTCTCTTCACCCTCACTGTGAGGCCCCACACATTCTCAAGGTCAAAGGTGAAATTTCCCTCCAAGCTATGCGAGCAAACAGGAGTGTGTGCAGCTTGAAAGCTACACTTGTAATATTTCTCCCCAAAACAGCACAAGTTTGTAGCAGCGAGTGCAAGAAACTGTGGAGCAACGCTGCAGAAGAAAGAAACCAAAGGACCGGCTCTGCCTCTGCCCTCCTAATCCCTCCACCCTTCTTTTCATCTCTCTTCATCACTGGAATTTCAAATGGCTGTGAATGTTTTTCTACCCGCTTTTCTCAAAGCTGCGTATTAACAATTGCATCGCGCTGCAAATGACATCTCCAAGGTAGGGGCCGACCTTCATTCCTCTGCAGAGGGCACGCCAGTAAATCCATTTCTCCAGAGATGCGGTTCACTGAATAACAAATCACGGGGGCAGACGTGGCTCTCTCTCCTGTTAAAGAAGCCTATTGCCAGAAGCTTCCTTCACAGAGCCTGTAACACCAGGGGTTTATTATGAAGAGAGGGGAGTGGACAAACACAGGGAATGTGCTGCCATAGGGAACTATACCTCCAACCATGTGAAATGTTCTCTTTTCACTCTTCTTCTGTCTTGAATTCTCTCTTGATAGCATTCTTGTTAAATTAAACATATTACCCTGTGAGGTAATGGAGCCCTGTATATAAACAAATACGCTGTTTTCGCTTCTCCCTCTGTATCATCGGGGATAATTCACAGCCTCATTTTGCCTCACATCTCGCAGCTTCTGCACATATTCCTGTATCTCATGTTCTCCTCCCTCAAACCAAATCGACTCCACATGAATGTAAGCCACCTGTCAAAAACTGTTAAGGTGGCTCACTTCTCATGAAACACCTTATCTTGCTTCATGACCAATGTAACGTTATTTACACCCTGCAAACAAAATGGCTCCGGCACTGTCGCCGCTGATAAGGGCCTTTAGTCGTGGAGCAAGGTGACAGCAGGCAGATTACAAGTTGGTGATTTACCTTATTCATTGCTGTGACCTAGAAAAGAAGAGCAATTTCAGTATATGTCGTGGTTCTGCTGCAGACAGACCTGATTTACTGTCTGTGGTGTTTTATTCAATCTTCTTCCCAAGACTTGTTCAACTTTCCTGTGATTTGAGAGAAGATTAGCTTGCAGATTGAAGGAGGTAAGATTCACTGCACTCAGGGAAACCAATTTTTGAAACATTACGGCTCTGTGGTGACCTGGATTGATTAATTTCAGCTTTGTCGATATCGACAGAAAGCTTTACTTAAGGGGAAATTCTCTTATTTTTCTCATAATTGTTGAATTTGCAGTTTCACATAAATGCAGTTTAAAAGTAGCCCCTTGGATTAGCTGTTGAAGCTAGCTGCACAGGGATCTACTTCACAGGCAACATGTTGGCCAGCAGTTGTACCTGCACATGCTGGTTTGTTTAAATGAGTGAGGCTGTAGGTTGCTGCCAATTTTGTGAGTGGGCATCCGAGAGAAGTAGCAGCAGATGAAAGAAGATTTGTACAGGAATTGTCCTTTAAACAATAATGTACAGCAGCCTTTGCTGAAGTCCTAATCCAACTACTTAGACTGAAGACCTCAAATCTTTGAATCTTTAGATTATGAGGCTTTTTAAGGGTTGAAATGTTTGTTCTGTGTTCAGGTAGGAGAAATGAAGTCTCTCTCCACTTGTGATTTTCTGTGCGAAATCTAAAAAGTTTGGGAACTTCAGGGGGAAAGAGTATTGATTTGAAGGCTGAGCACACATGGGACACAAAGGTGCTAAGAGCCTTCAGAGTGCATGTAGGATCGCTCTCCTCTCGTCTCTCACACAAAGATGTAGCGTGCACACGGTCTTGCGGGGACGCCCACAGCTACAACCTGATAAGTGCATCATACACACACATCCCCATGTAAGAGGCAGGTTACACATACGCACGGATGGCTGAGAACAGGCCTTGTGTTAGCTTATTAAGTAAGTGGAGGTCCTACGTGGTGAAATGGAGCAGCGAGGAGGAGTTATATGCACTGCCTCCTCTGCAGTGTTGGTGGAACGCCAGCATCACCATAAGCAGTCAGTCAATAGGCTGACTCAACAGTGTGTGAAATTAAGAGGGAAATAGAAGTAGACAGACATTAAGCCTCTCTCCCACTTCCCTTCACCCTCTCAGACGCCAGACAGCGGCTAATGCACCCCCTAGAGCCCCCACGCACTGCTATCACACACCAGCAGCACCACAGCTCCACTTCTTGTCGCCTGCTCCTCCAAAAAAAAAAACAAAAACACCCCGCCAGAAAAGCCACACTGACCTCCTTTGACAGCATTAATGTAAATACGACACTGAGCTTTCTGAGCGTGTGTTTGTGCAAGTTTGATTCAACCTGCAGAGATGGAAGGGTAAACATCTTTACATGCAGCCACATGGCAGAGCGCTCCATTCTGCCTTTTGCAAGATGGTGTTTTGTATCATCTGGTGTTTTTTTCCTTAAATATGAAAATGGTGAAGACAGACAATTACAACGTGAGTCACAAATATTTAAGCAAAGCTGAAAAAAGCTGAGAAATATTACTGCAATTCATCCGATGATATGTGGAATTCACATGGCTGAAATACCACCCCAATAAAGGCAGACATCTATTGTCAGATGTCCACTGGGAAGATGTTTAGAATATCTCCCGATCGTTTTTTTCCTCCTGCTCCTTGATATGTTAATGCAGGTCTTGTTTTTGAGTTAGAAACAAAATCCTTTCTGCTGAGAGCCTCATTTTGTCAAAGCAGGGAGGAGTCACATTTCCATACGAAATGTCTGGGTTAGAATGAAACTACTATTAAGGAAATTCTGAACAGTGGCCTAATGATAAAAAGGCTGTTGCCAAGGTAATATGCAAAACAGCCTCATTGACTCCCGAGTTGAACTATGAGAACCACCTTCAAAATGGAGACTGAGGAGTTGAGCCGAATCCTTCTGACTGGAAATAAACTCAGCTCTGTCTCTTTGCTTAATAATAGTCATTATCCAATAGTTAGGGGAAAAAAAGCTGAATATGTTTTGATGTTTTGCTCTCAGCTGTGATAGACTGACATTACTATAAAGTAACTGAATACATTCACTCACGTACTGTACTTAGAGGGAAATATAACACTTTTTACTCCATTACGTTTTTCTAACAGCTAGGAAATTACAGCCTATTAATGAAACATATCAGTTAAAAAATTGATGCATTTTTATAGATTAACAGCTAAAATTAGCCTCACCTTCACCAGCTATACCATTCAAATGCTGTTTACAAGTTTTCATGCAGCCATAAAGACGGATTATATGGATCAAATGTTCCTTCAGTATAATTTTCTATCATATATTGATTTATATGACAATGTAGGGAGTATTCTGCTGCACAATAAGTACTTTTTGCTGATAATACTTCTGTACTTAAGTGAAGCAAAATCCTGAATCAGGCTTCTTCCCCTAATGCAAGTGAGCATTTAGGAGCTGATATAAATTACTGTACATTATCACTGACAGTCTCACCTTTGAGTCCAAGGGGACTCAAGAAACCACTAGAGGGAGCAACAATAAACAAATGCAAAGCAGCGAGGATGTGGTGTCAGGATTTCTATCAACCTGACTGCAGTTTTACAGCTTCAGTGTGGCCAGAAAGGCTTCGTTGTGTGCTCATTCTTTAAGCAGTCAAAATAATCACGATGCTATTTCAGGATTTAGCCTTAGTTGTTTAAACACTTCGCTCTGACAGCTATAAGATGAGAGATTTCTGCACAAAAACACACAAAAGCTACCCTGTCTGCTGTTTTATTTCTCTGCAGCATGTCATGCTCCTCAAGTGTTTTCTCTTCCCTTAACCTTTCCTGCTGCAATCGGATTCTGTCCTCTCACTGAAAGCAGCCGGCTGAAGATGAATACAAGTGGCTGAGGGCTAAGGGAAGACAATGTCTGTAGAGACTCTTCAGATGGATATTGACCAAAGGGGGAAAAGCTGATGGAATTTCATTGACCTATGGCAAACTGCACTGTGTTACACAACCAGATCAATGTCCTCTCCCCCTCTTTTCTCCATTCACCTCTCTCTGGAGGACTTTTAATGTTCAAACTTGTTCTCGTCGGAGAACGGAGAGGCGGGGAGCACCTGAAAACGTTGACAGATGTGTGAGAAGCTGTGAGGCTCCTTAGGATTGTTGGTAAGTGCGTTTGATCTGCAAGATTGAAGGACGGCGAGCCAAGGTTTCAGCTGCTGTACAATATTCCTCCTCCGACTTCAGAGGGAATCTAAGAAATGGAGAGATTCTGTGAAGTGGAAGATCCTGCACAGATCCCGCATATGCTCCTCTCACTCTGACAGACATTTTGTATTCATGCTGTTGACGTGCTGCCTTTATGTTCTGTGACCAAGGTCACCAGTTGTAAATATCTGATTAAATCCCTCTGGTTGGTTCCCGATTGTGAATATTATAAGGACAAGCGTGTCGGGTCAAAATCCCTGACGTACAACAGGCACAACAAAGTTGATGTCAGTGTTTCATGTCTTCTGTAGAGAGAAATCTGAAAGTCAGGCCTGAAGCTGAGAGCAGCAGAAGAGTTTGATGAGTCAGACATTTGTTTGATCAATAAATTCTTATGATCAAATCCTCATGTTCAGTGTATTCTTATTTAAGTTGACGATGTGTTTGTTCTCCAATTGCAGAAACCAGTTGGAAACCAGTGGTGGAAAGTAACTCAGTACATTTACTCAAGTACTCTTTTAGGTGCAATTTTGAGGTACTTTACTTGCATATGTCAACACTACATACAGGGAAATATCTACCCTATCTTACCGTGACAACATTTAAAAGCTGTTGCTGTGCTGATTAATTATTTGTAATATTCCAATAACATATGTACTGTACTTTGGCTGAAGCAGGATTTTAATGCAGGACTTTTACTTGTAATGGAGTCTCAGTGGAATCTGAGTTCTTCCATCGCTGTTGAGAACAATGTGTCGTCTGGGTGAGCGAAACTTGCAGAGCAAATGCAAATTTAACAACGTGTTGATCAAACAGAAATGTTCATGCGTCAAGTCGAGACTTGACTGACTTTCTGACGGTTAGATTTTTGATCAGCGGCTCTGCAGTCTACGGTTTTACCTTAAAAGGAGATTCAGTGTAGAAAAAAGCTAAATATTAGATAAAAGTTGTCATCCAAAATTAATTTATTTGCCAGAGGTTGGTCTTTGCAGGCAGAATGGGTCATCATGTTATGATAATCAAAGTGGAAAGAGATGAGTTTGGCAGTATTACATAATTTGTGTGAGAAAGCAGAAAGGTCATAAAGTGAAATATGATTTCATCTGTCATGTTGGGTGAGCTAAAATGTGAGAATTAGAGTTTTCTGAACTTTGAGGTGTGATGTATATATAATATTTATGGTATTGGTTGACATTTCTGTGTAGTTAAATCATTATCATCATTACTATTTATTTATTTATTTTATTTTATTTTTTTTCCAAATCTTAGCTTAGCATGTTAGTGTGTTAGCGTACTAACATTTGCCATTTAGCACAAACTACAACTGGGACTGAGTACAAGAAAAATTAAGAAGTCAGGGGATCATCAGAGTCAGTAGGATTCATCCTCTGGGGACCATGAGTGTCTGTACAAGATTTCACAGCAATCCATCCAAAGATACTTCAGTCAGGACCAAAGTGGTGGGCTGGCTGACTGACCCTTTCATCCCCTGAGCCACGCTGCTAGTGTGGCGAAGCAAGCTTTGCTGTGCCATGCAGGAACATTTGTTTTATTTTCTAATGTAGAAGATGGAAGCGGATCCAGCCTATTACCAAGGAGCTAAAGTGTCACATTTATTTATTTATTTATTTAGAAAAAGTTTATTCAAGTTTGAAACCAGCAAAATGTCAGGAAAAAAACAAAAGGAAAAAAAAAGAAACTGCATCACAGAATGAAAAGGGACTTCAAATGGCCATGTTTCAATTAGTGAAAAGATTGCATTATCATTCTCCAGGTAAGAAGCAATATATCAGCTGTGCAGGTCATTGGATTTGAAGACTCGCGGGTGAAGGGATTTGGTCAATCATGAAACAGCCAATTGATTTTCCTCTCTTTATTTGCAGAACCTGGCACAAGGCAGATGGAAATTTCACTCCCTGGGCACGCTGATTGAATGTAATTTTGTCTTTACGCAGCGAGCACACTTACCACCTGTTTTCTATTTTCTTGGGTTGACATTCGGGAATATGAAGTACGTTTGTGAAATGCTTGAGAAAAAAGAACAACTGTAGGCTATAGAAAACAGTGTGGTTGCACATGGAGGAGCGCAGTTCCTGTGATAAGTGTTACTGGAGCATTACGAGGAGAATAGGAGGAGAAATATTAAAAAGTGTGCCAAGTGTCAAATCAAATAAAACTGAAGCAGTCTTTATTTGTAAGGCAACTTTTCTTTCATGCATTCAGCTGTATTTGTGTAATCTCCCTCTGAACTCAGGCCGAACATCAATGCAGACCCGGGTACAGATTCAAGGACGGGCGGAGAAAGACACCCAAACAAGTAATTCTGAGTCATTCTGTGGCCTTTTTTATGTCTCTTTGTAGTTGTTTTGCCTCATTTTGTGGATGTTTTGCGTTTCTATGCAGTCATTTTGCATCTCTTTATAGTTGTTTTGTTTCTCTTTGTGGTCATTTGATTGGCTCTCCAACAAGAGAAGTGGATAGTCATCTCACACTGAGGTTCTGATACTAATAAGGCAGCTACCGCTCACCTGTGCCTGGGATCCTGTGCCGTCCCTCTGGCCCCACCTGTCAACATCCCTTAAGAAGGACCCACAATTTAATTAGAATATCATTAATATGTGTTTTGCTTTCCATTGACCTGGAACAGGAGGGTGTTGAGCAGTATGACACCACTACCAGGGGACAAGCCAGCACATGGTTTCAATATGCAGCAGCTCTACTTTTAATCAAGGCAAGACACACAAAAAACATTCAGTCCTGTTGTAATGTGATACTTGAGTGATCTCGCATGTCGTGAGGCTTTGATTTGAACCATATGCAGTATGTACACAGAGAATATTTGTTGCGTGTCCAGAGAACTAACAGTGTTATTATGCTTTTGAGGCACATGATGTATTCCTACAAGCAGAGTGATACTGCAATATAACATGAAGCGTCCAAATAAGCTCAGCGGTGACGTCAAGTGCGAATGAGACTGTTTGAAAAAAACAAAACTATTCCCAGTAACAGAACTCATTTAGAGCTATTCTAGGGTTTCGCTCTTTGGGGAGTATCTGGGTCTGTAGCCCAGTGTTTGAAATCCTGCTCAGTATCAAAATCCATATGCTTCACTGCTCCCTATGGAAGGACACACACACATAATCCCGCACATACACGTGCTTGCAGATTTGCAGATTTCCACGTGTGCACATGCAAGTATGCAAGAAAATAGAAACTAAAGCAAGTCATGAACCCGGCATGCATGTTACTCACACATACGTGTGCACACACACTCACAGAGGGAGTGAGGGCTATCTGTGGGCCCAGTCATGCTTCACCCATGCAGAGGTGTCCGTTAGCAGTGGGAGTTATCATTGGCCATGCTGGCTTATTCCTCTGCCAGAAGAGACCATGCCAAGAAATGAATGATAACAGAGCACAGCAATGACTGGCTCGCACAGCAGCAGCATGTAGACTCTGGCCGAGATGAAGGTATGATGAGAACATGTGCACATACATCATCGGGCTCTCCTCCTTTTACTAATGACATGTATATTTACATTCCATTAGCTCTGAAAGGGTAAACAGGATCGAGGAGGCCGCTCACTCAGAGGTAAAACCACATTTTTCTGATCTAATATCTGAAACGTTATTTGTTCCACTGTCAAGCTGCAAAATGAAAATGCTCATAGATGTAATAAGCATGGAGGGAAATTGATGATTTGTGTGATCGCCTGAGAGGTAATCATAACTTTGAGTCATATGCTGTGGTATCTAATTTAAGTGATTGAATTTATTCACTGTAATGTCGTCATGTACTGCCAATATCACTGTCTTTTAGTGCTGGGGAAATGGGAAGGGGTAGTTGAAGGTTTAGGATATTTTTATTTAAGGGTTAACACTTTTCTTTTTTCCACAAAAATGCTCAAGAGCCTGATTAAACAAATGCTTCTCGAGAATTTCCGGAGAGCAACTGGATGGAACAAGGACTCACAGAGAGGCCACACAGATTTTGGATTCAAACTAAGAAAAACCTTGACTGTGGAAAAATATGAAAAACTCTAATACCAATCAATGCTGCACCATAAAACAGGACAGTTTGGAGGGCAGTGCCCTTCTTTCGGCCCTTCCAACGCCATAAATACAAGAAGGATTAAACTCTGTGTTTATCTGCTCTAATGTAAGCTACAATTGTTAACTACATTACTTTGTGAGGTTACAGATTATATAAAAATGACTCACGGTGCAGTATTTTCCAAGTGTAGATGGTCCTGGATGCTATCAGCCAACAGGAACACCTCTGTCCTGCTCTTTATTGGGTTTCGGGAGGTTTAGTCTACACTCAGTTAAAAAATAGCCCACAAACAAGCCTGTAAGATAAAAACTAAACAGGGTCATGATAAAGGTTAAAACAGTGTGATCTCACATTTGTTCTTTTCATCGCTCCTAATGTTAGCTCCTCACCACCATGCTAACTTTTTCTCTAGGACATACATGTCTTTAGCATCAGTGTCTTAGCATCGCATTTTGTCATTTTGCCTATTCAAGACCTCTTTTCGAAGTCAGCTCGAAACATTAAGAAGTCAGCTGGAGAGGGCGTTTTTATCTAATGGAGCTAACATTAGTGTAATGAGCTATGCTAGTAGCTACAGCCGTCATTACAGCCGGCATAAACTGTACACTGTATGTGACAGTAGAGCTACAGGCGTGGCAATGGTGAGGGGGATGGAGCTTAAATAACTGTCCTCATTACAGTCCACAAGCAGACTCTGTACTTCTTGAGCGTCCTTAGAAGTCAATAAGAAATCTTTTGCATGAACTGATGAAGGTCTAGACTGAAACACTGTCAATAAAGGGATGGACACTGTCCAGGATTCTGTGTTGTCTTCAAGTCAAGATTCTCGTTATAAAACAAGTCAGCTGGAAACAATAAAAAGTGAGGTTAAGAGGGCATTTCCTACCAACTCATGGAGCTTAGCTTAATTAGCAAACCACAGCAGATGACAGCGACAGCTGTCAGCAAAAACAAAACACAAAAAAACAGTAGCAAGCTATAAACAAGGACCTCACTTTTATCTGCCTCTGTCTGAAATCAAGAGCCCAGTGTTTGAAAAATAACCAAGAATAATAAGTGGTGAATTTGCCACCTTTGTAAACCGTAAAGGTGTTGTGTGAGGATGGAAAGCTTGTCAGCCATAGCAACAGTAACTAAGGGCAAAGACCCCTTGTCCTTGTAAGATCTACACAGCTCAATAAATAGAGCATTGACACAAACACTACGGGGAGACAATTATCTGAGCACGATGGTTCGGCGTGATGTTGAGATAAGGCAGAGCTGCATCCTGCATATGTGAGGCCCACAGTAAATGTAAGGTGCCACCGTGGGTGACTCTCATTCCAGCTCTGTTCTGAATGGTAATGAATGAAAAATGTTTATTATCAGACACGCCTGTTTTCAGAGTCAAAGACCTGTAGATGTTCTTTGAATACACATCTGCATGGTGGAAAGCAGCAAGGACCAGCTGCTCACAACCATTCAATTCAAACATGGTTGGTTAGCCCTTCAATGCTGAATTAAATTGACACAGACTTGGCATATTAGATGACAGATTTTTCAAGTGAGTTTTGTCTGTGTGGTGATTTATTTGAAGATGTTTGTCAAGGCTGCAGATGAGATGTACAGGTGTCTAAGAATCTTCTTCATGTACCTGGTACGTCCTGGTTTCAAGGTTACCTTTGTCATAAAGATGCAGCGTTATCTGGGGTTGGAGTGCATGTCAACGCTGAATAAAAGCTTCCTGCAAATAGTGCGATGGTGTAATCTATTATTTTCAGCTTTTCAGCTTTTATAGCTGTGGGTGACAGTCAGTGCGTGGTGAGCAGTCCTGTAATAAACCAGGCAGGATGCTGACCAGTCATTCTCCACAGGAGAAGACGCAGACCATTCCTTACCATGCCATGAAAAAATGATTTAGAAGAAAGCATATAAACATATTTGAAATACAGACATACTGTGTCGAGCAGTTTGTTTTCCTTGTCTTACTGTTTTCATCACAACTCAAACCCTGTGTATCGATTTATCTGAGCTAACAAGTAGCCCAATTTCCTAAAAATAATTACCCTGCGATCTCTGAAAAACCCAGGCGGCCATTTAAGAAAACTCACCACTGTTTGCTTCCCAGAATCCTTAAAAGCTCCTTTAACCCTTCGGATGAAAAAGGTCTGAGTTTGCTGCATCATAAAACAGACTTTCACCCCATTTCTCCAGCTGTGACTGTATTTCTTAATCCAGGTAGCCAGAAGTGACACTTATATCCCTGCTGTCTTTGTAAAAAAACAAGCAAAATATTAATGATTTGTATGAAAATGTAATGAAACATTAATGTATTCACATATTACTGGTGATAGAATTTTTAATTTGAGCAAGCTGATAAGTCATTTTCAGCTGCCAGCTCTGCTTGGAAAGGCCCAGCTTGAGAGGCAGGTTAAAATTCTTCTTTAAGGTGCAGCAGACAGAACATTTTTTCATCCAGGTGGTTAGAGGAGTCCTTGAGGATTTTGCAAATACTTTCAGAACAGTGGTAACTGTTACTAAACAATCTGTCAAACATCTTTTTTCAAATATCACCGGATATACTGTATATCTTTTGGAAATTTGAACGCTCAGCTCTGTGAGTCAGAGCTAGGCCAACAAATAGACCCGATGTGTGTGTGCGTGCATGCATTTCCAATTCTGTGTTTGTATGGAAAAGGGAGACCGAGTGGGTGCATGTGTTATTTCTGCCAGGCTTCACGCATTGAGTGGACAAACAATCTATTCCAATTAAAGCGAGCCGCAGCCTTGGTGACTGCAGTAGGGCTGTGCTCCATCGGATCACATCATCCTTTGAAAAACCACTAGATTGGCTGATTGTGGTTTGAAGGGAAACAGGGTCCTTCAGGAACAACCAGTGTGGGCTGGCAGCAGGGGGAGAGGTAGGGGTGGGTGGCAGGCTGACTCCAACTTAGTCCAGAAAGTTCCACAGAAAATAGTGTTACAGCTGAGGTGGAGGGAGGAGGGAGGAGGCGCCGGGAGGAGGCCAAGGCTATTAATCCTGGTTGTAGCCCCGGTTTACCGCTCTTACTGCATGTGGGGCGAGGAGGCAAATTAATTATGTGGCTGAGATTAATTAGGTGATGTTAAGGGAATCTGTGACTGTAAAACTTTAGAGGGCTGCACAGCTGACTAGACTAATGGGGCGTTCATGAACTCTTAATAGATGCTACTCTGATGTTGGGTGGTGTGTAAGCGGAGCAGAGAGAAAGAGACAGAAAGAAAAATAGAGATGAAATCACTGAGAGCAGAGTGAGGATGTGTCCTTGCTGAAATAACTTCAGGATCTGGCAGCTCCCTCCAGGAGGACCTGCACTATATAAGATCAAGTTTTACATGATTTCCACGTATGTTTTGTTTTTCCTTCTTGTTTTTCAAGCTACAATAATCTAATAATAATATATTACCAGTGGATTAAATGATAGTAATGTGAAAGCCATCGCTCATAGAAAATCCAGTCCAGCAGCAGCATGCAGCTATTTAAACAAAAAAAGCTCTAAATACTGACTGTGAACAAGCTGCTCTGCACCAAACTGTAGACAGATGAATTTAGTGACAAGCTGGCAGCAGTGGAACGAGTATTCAGGTATTAATCAATGTGTAAAAGTCACAATGGCTTAAAAGGACCCCATTGCATCCAAAATCCAAAATAAGTCAAATGAAAGAAGCAAAATATCCGTAAGGTCTCAAAAGTGAAAGTACTTGTTACAAAGAAAAATGCCCCCTGTGACTGATTGTTACATGACATTATCAGGCCACATTCAGACTGACTTGAGACCCTTGAACGCATCCCTCTGCTCCAGTTTGAATCCATGCTTCAAATCCTAGTATTGACTCAGCGGTGCATTTTACTGCGATAGCTGGTCGAAGGGGAACTGATTGTAATTACAGAAAGAAAGCAGAAAAAAGTGCGTTCTGCTATTCACATGTACACTCAAGTGATCTTTTATTTAATCTTTGCTTTTTTGTGACATATATGATTTTTTTTTTTTACTGCTGTTACTGAAATTAAATGATCTGAGAGGTTTAAAGGACAAATGTCTCACTGGTGGATCTGCTAGCAACTCATAGACAACAGAAATGCGATGACTACAAATTGATTCTTCTAAGTAATGTAATATAGAAGTAGAATTCCAAACTACCATGAATTGACTCTAAAAACCTCAAAATTATACTTGAGGAAATGTACTTTCCAGCACTTGTTTCCAAGGATGTTTATTTTTTTGCCTCTTGTTCTGAATTGACTTTTCCCTCTGTGGTGTTGAGCTGAAAACAGGTTTATCTGGAAATTGCATCAGACTTTGTTTGACCCAGAGTAAGGTGACACCGACACCGCCTGCTGTATTCTTGATTCCAAATAAAGTGCATTGCTGCAAGTTCCTCCAGATGTGACTGCTCTAACAAACCATCTGGAGACGTGACACTTTCAAAGCAACTCTACAAGCAGAACATGCCAGCTCTGTGTTATCGCTGCACATGCCAAGTGACGCAAGCAGCTGTCTAATAACATAACAGCAGAGATCAGCACCCGTCTCGCACCGCTCCTCCACATGCTGCCTTTACTCTTCATTTCCCCCTGATGTCTGCAGCCAAACCTGTCCTGCTGATAGCCGCTGATAGGCTTACTCGACACCATCACTATGAAAAACACATGTAAACTGCAGGCAGAACTATTTCTGCTCTCTGAGGGCAAAAAGAATAAGCAAGATAGAAGAATATTGCTTTGGTCTGCATTTAAGGGCAATGAGGTTAACATCCTGTCCACAAAATCCCAGTAAGCCCCTGAGTAAATCTAGGCCACATTCAAATATGAAACAGCTACTGTAGGTTTTTTGGAGCTTAATGTCTTTGAGACGGTGCTGCTGATGTTTTCAAAGTAGCAATAAGATTTGAATAAATAATCCCTCGCCTCTCTAAAAAAACTGAGTAAGAAGATCACACCCTTGGGCATAAACAACTTCTTCTTTTGATTTCTCATGGTTCGGATTGTGCTCGGATCTGAGTTTACCTATCTGCCCACTCTCAATTCTCTTATCCTAATTTATGATACTAAAATTCACTCACCCACCCTTACAATAAAAGCAAGTCTTAATGGGTGGAGGAGGAAGAGAATTAAACAGAAAAACATTATGTCAGACAGTAGCTTCCATCAGTGTTTTGTGCACTGTGATCTTCCTTTGCTTAATGTAGCCAAACAAGAAATTCAAGACCGTTAACAGTGCACCATTGTTTTATGTGCACGTGACAGACAGCGCATATTCCAAATGGCCCGTCTTTAAATATAAGCATATTCTGAAACGGTGTGATCCACAGAGATGGGTGCACACTACACACAGACACATGCTCGTGCTTGTTAACTAAGTGGACATCATGACTTGAGTCGTCCTCTTGTTCGCTAGATGAGAAGACAAACTGCACAGCAGACAGATGCGTAATGGATGAATAAAAATAGAAAAACCAAGAAGAAAACATCAGACATGCTAAAAATAAAATACATCTTTATTAGTATTAATTCTTCAGTTTTTGAAAAAAATATTTACAATACATCGTAATGATTGGCAAATGTATGATGTGCACACAGCATTTATATAACCAGCTCTTACATAAAGAAACATCTGAGCAACAAAAGGAACAAACACATATTCAGTACAGCTTGTGGCTGAAAGTGACTGAGAGAAATCATAGCAGCAGGTAAAGGTCCTTCAGAGCTCTAAATGCAGTTAGGTGTTGATAATGTTGTATTATATGGAGCGAAACATGAAGCTATGACAATATTAAACTGCCTGGTAATTATCTTTATGTAACACATTAACTGGCAGAGTCTAAAGTCTGAATGTCATTATCAAACTCACAGTAACTCGTTTGCTTTGATGAGACGAGCTGAACAGCAGTGAGAGACAGTTAAATGCTTATGCTTGACAATGAAAAGGAAAAAACAAGACAAGCACTAGCAGAGCATGTCATGAACTGTAGTCTGCCCTGATATTTGGCTCCATCATACTCCTGTTACAAATGTACTGGTACAAAAATAGATTTAGTTTAAATTTACATTAGCTTTGTCTCTTCATCTACATTGTTAGTGAGGAAAACAGGACAGCTCCTGGGGATTATCCCCAGGCAACTCTACAGCAAACTACTGAGACTCAAACGTTCATTTCCAGTTGAATGTTCGGCCCACCAGCTCAAAGAACTTCTTGTTGGGTTCGTGAAAGAACTGGTAGAGTTTTTGCAGGATGGCCGGCGCCACGTGAGGGTGAGCCCTGCCTTTTGAGTCATGTAAACACCGTTCTCGCCCGTGGTCTCTCAAACAGTAGAATCCTTTTGTTTTATTGAAATAAAAATTTGAGGCGTTTATCTGCGGGTCCAGCTTTAAGAATCTCTCCACCTTTTTCATCTCAGGGAAGGGGTCCCTGATCAACTCGTCCCCGTCAACAACGTGAATGCTCTCCAGTGGGAAGTATTTCAGCCAGTTCTGCATGTGAACATAGTACAGGCTGCGATTGAACGCCTTGTATCCCAGGTTGATCTCGCCGTCCTTCACCAGAACGGACTCGATGGGCTGGTAGCGCTTGTGCTTCTGGAGACGGTTGTAAAAAACCTGGGTGTAGTCCGACAGCACCCGCTCTGTGGGGTCTCTTAGGATAAGCAGCAGCTTGATGTCAGGGTTCATCTGATGGATGCGTTTAGGAACTTTGCTGGAAGTGAAGTAGGCCGGCGTCTTCTCTACCGTCAGCTGATCGGGGAAGACGTAAGGCATCTGGCTGAGATACCAAGGCAGGCCCTTCTGGAAGTGACTCTCCCAGTCAAAGAAGTGCACCTCGTTCTGAGCCGCCGCCACTGCACTGTGCAGACTGAGCATCTCTATCAGAGCCCGCGTCCCCCCCTTCCTCACGCCAATAATTATAATCTGAGGAAGTTGTTGAAAGGTCCCGTTCGGGTGGCTGGTGGTCCCATTGTCGGCTGGTGATGAGGTTGGCGGTGAAGGTGGTCCCTCGTCAGCCACGGGCCTGGAGGGGATGGGGGGAGACTGCATTGCAAAAAGCAGCAGCCCGACGAGCAAGGCTGCCATGAGGGAGGTCCTGACCCTGGAGGATTTCAGCCTGGCGAAAGCACCAAAACTGTATCCCACATTGAAAGAGCAGCTGCCTGAAGACAATGGTCCAATTGAAAAGCAAAAACCTGCTTCTTCTCTGCCAGCAGCAGTAACTGCAAGGGAAGAAAACAGCTGTGATTAGAGGCTACCTGGTGGATATTTGGTGGAGAGACAAAACACCACTGGAAAATACCTGCAGGTACACAAGCAAGCTCACCGTCAGCGTCTGCAACATCACAGTTTTATCACTCACTAGTTCAAAGGAGCAACATTTGATTGATTTATTACTACTAACGTGATTAAACTTTAAATTCCTCACAGTCATTATATGCAAGATAATTAACCACAGACAATACCAACGGTTTTAGCAGGAAACATGTTATCAGCATGTTAATGTTATCAGTGTTTGTCTTAATTCACGCCCTTAAAACAAGCATGTGTCAGTGTCATGTAACTAAAACACTACAATACATCCGATGCATGTATGGCACAGAAACACCTTGAACAGTGCGTATTTTGAAAGAAATAAAATATGCATAAGCAGAGTTGACCAGGTTCTCTACAACTACAACAAAATCTCTACAGCTACTGCTTTATAATCCAAAGTGATAAAAATAAGAAATGTGATGAAACACTGAAAACATTTGTCTGAACAGATAAATGTTGAAGAGAAAATGACTGTGAGCTCGGACATTTTTCACAGGCTTCAGGAAATAAACAGGTGTGGTGAATGTACCAAATAAAAAGGCAGGACAAGAAAGCGGACTGGAACTAGAGATAGTATGTGCGCGCACGCAACAAACGCATGTTTTGCGGCTGCTGTCATGTTTTGTTACAGTACAGAAATCCCCGGAGCGCCGTAGATCTCTTACCTTTTCAATTACAATCGTCCACTCGACAAAGATTTCATGTCGTGCAGCTTTGGGCTCTCTATTCGCTGCAGCGATACTTCAAAAACCGCAGCCGTACGATCCAACCCTGCGCCGTCTCTGAGGTCCTTTCCGAGCGCGTAAAACTCGCCTCCGACTCGGAGCACAACTTCACCGGAGCGCCTCCTCTGTGCTGTGCTTCAGAGCCAGACGGTCCTCCCGGTTTTTGATAGTCAGCTGTTGTATGGAAGCATACGCCTACATTACGCCTGCAGGACCACCCCTCATCCCCCCTCCCCGTGACTCACGCTGTTGTAATGTTATGGTATTTGACAGAGATAACGCTGCTGGAATGGGTGATATGTGAGGAGGAGCTGAAGCAGGCGAGCCAGGTGTGACACTTCGTGGCCAAAGAACAAGGAAGAAAGTGCAGAATAAAACCACCCTGTGATGTGATTATGTGTCATAGAGCAGAAAATTGCCCCATTGTTGAAGCTGAGTTCTTCTGTGGCAATAGCTCCGATTAAAGAGTATTTAACAAGAAGCCCAAAATATTCAAATAAAGCAGTCCGAGTTGCTCTTTATAGAAATTTGTAGCCCATAGAGAGCCTGCGCCTTCTCAGGATTTGGATTGAAAAAGGCTATTCAGCGGAGCCTCTAGGAGTCCTCTCTTCACTCCTCGCTTTCAGTGGAAATCAATGAAAGAGACAGACCAGTTATTCATCCCTGGCATTCTTCTCCTCCTTTGTCCACAGCGCAAGTGCATCTGTGGGTAGTCGTGGAGTCCAAGTTGCACAATCTCGCCACCTGTTGAGCTGCATTTTCTTGTCTTTTTTAAATTTGGACATGTTCAAATCCTCCAGCAACAGTGGATCCAAAATATGAATCCAAACTGCAGATTTACTGATGTTGAATCAAAGCGCTGTGGTGTTTCATAATGTCCTCTGAGTCATCTTTGAATGCACAGTCAGTGTGAGAAAGTTTGAGTTTGAGAGTTGATGAGTAAGTGGGACATCACTGATCAAATACCATTCCAGTTTGTGTCACTGTAGCCCTGCAGGCATGGGACAACGGGGAGAAATCATGCAAGTATGATGGCAAGAAAGGGTGACAAAGTCTACATGATATGTTAAAGTGAATAATCTTATTTATTTATTTATTTTTGGTTGGATGTAGAGTGAAGTACAACCTGTTTCCCAAGCTGATATTCAGCCTGAAGCATGGAAAGCTTAAGGGCTTTGCAACTGAATATGGATGTATCTGATTTTACCCATGTTTGCAGAAATTTCTGCTGTGCAGGTCATTCAAACCAAGGCCATTACACACATTAAAGCAAAGCTCTACCTATATGGGAGGGCTACAAGCAGGTGGTTTGGTGCCACAGCAAAAGGTTAGCCCCACTTCTTAAATACATCCTTTCCTGCAGAGAGAATGCAAACGCATGTGCTTTACTTATTCGGCGTGCAAAGTACAAGTGCTGATACGGCCGAGAGTTTTCCCACAATGATTTTTAGATGCAGTTTAGTAATCCTCAAACTCTGCCTTCATGTCTCCCGGAGAACTGCGGAGTTGTGGAGCCGGCTCGTACAATATAATCCCGCTTTGAGGATCATCAGACGCGTCCGACCGCATTAACATGGCAATAGTACATATTCACAGACCGTAAATACCCTCAGTGCCACCTCAATGACTTCCCTGCACCCTCAGCTCCAAACAGGATGAAATAGCAACAAAAACCGCCCTGTGCTTTCATGGTGTCACGTCTGCTTCATATTTCATCTTCAAAGTGCTAAAAGCTAATTCTTATTAAAAACTTATAAACAGGTTTAATGACATTACGCAAATTAAGTGTTTCACCCAGACGAGTCTCATTCACTTCTGATGTAAGTCAGACAAATCTTGCAGTGTTGCTACATGAAAGCATGCTTGAAAACATTTTCTTTAGCGCCTGTGCCAACTGCGTATGGCATCAAAAGCAGGTTTTATCTGGTGCTGGCAGGCTTAACAGATTCCAAATGGGTACACAGATTGTTATGGGTAAATATATTATATGAGTGTTCTGCGCGTGTCACAGCTCTGATACCAATCTGTCTTGTGAAAATACAATAAAACCTGAAAATGTGTTTTATGTATGTTTTACCTACTCACATAGGACATGTAATGCCACTACTATCATATGTTTTTTCTGGTAAACTCATGCATATGCTAGCACAGAACTAAAGTCCTATTTAGGATGAATTTATTGCTGTGTAACACATCATTATACAGAAACAAAGTCGTGCATGGAGAGCTTTAGGCAAATATTTCTATTAACAAAAGTATCACTGATCATTTTTTCATGGACACAGGCTGAGGAGGTAGAGCTTTGATATTCCTGCAGCCCCTGTAGCTGGCATAACTTTAGGCGGTTCGTATTATTGTTTTTCATCTACTTTCCCCACAAAACCATTTTCTTATTATTAGTTTTCGATACACCGCATAGGTACACCCTCTGGCTACAAATGGTAATGATGTTGTGGCTTCTATTCTCCAACTGAATATTCTTCAGTCAGAAATTAGAATTTCTTGTGATGCTCAGGTTTTTTTTTTTTTTTTTGTTGTTCTATGTTTGTGGAGTGAAAGATATTCGATATTTTATGTTTTTTTGTCTAAACACCTGGGGAGAAACAACAGTTATTTTTCCACTCAGTGGCTATTATTTTCTATCGCTTAGTTCCACAGTTTAATCATATGCAATGTGAATCCACACCCACACGTGGCACACTGCAGGTCAGTGAGCTCCTTCTATGGCTTCAGATGTTTAACTAAACACTGTACTTTGTTCAAATGGGTTCACCGTATGGATCGTTACTGCAATTATTTATGATGATGATACAAGACGATGGCAAAAGTCACACAATAACACAAAATGAAGCTGATGACACGTCTCTAGCTGTGACTGTCACAGAGGGGCACTCATGAAAGCTACATGTAGAAATACAGAAAAAAAACAGCTGTAAGTTAATGGTATGCTATGCAGGAATTGTCAGTTAGTGTTTCTAAGTACAATATTCAAACTTGGCCCCTCACCAGAAATGCACTGCTTGTACGTACACTCCAAGCTATCACTGTGGGAATGCTACACTGTGGGGCTCACTGTGTGTGTGAATAGTTAAAAGCTTGTAATGAGCTGGTGGCTTCATCTGCTTGGCATGTAGCCTCACTTTGTTCAGCACTCTGTTCGCCATTTTCGTAGCTTCCTCTTGGATGTGAGCTGCTAATGGTCAGGTACCAGGTCACTACAAAGTCTTGCCCTTTCCTGCATGCTGTGATTGGCTGAGAGCTGCACACCCACTGCCCAAAAGTTTTCCAGAAACATCCAGAGCACAAAATAAGAAAATACACGCAGAGGACATGGTCTCTGCAGATATAGACAGGCCACACACTTCTAGTGGGTCATAAGTGATGATTGCTTTTGTCTAATACGGTCCATACATTGTTTTTCAGGAAAAGCCTGCAGATTACACCTTTAAATGATTCTCTTTGTTGTGGAAAGCTTTTCCAATAGATTGTTTCTTCATTTCACTTTTTTTCAGTTGTGACAGAAACATAAAAAACAGAGTATTTTTCTTTGTTTACAGCAAAAGTTGGCACGCTCAGGTGAAGCCAATTTCAGTGCCCAGGTGCAGCGTCTGGGATTGGCTCGTTTCACAAACACCGCGGACCTGTCTGAAAACAACATAATGGAGGCTGAGCACTGCAAACTGCCAAAAGAATTAAGTGGAAAGAGACAACAACAAAAATCTTATTCCCCCGACAGATTTCTGAGTAGGAAAAGGATGAAATCAAGTTTTTGAGTTATTTACAATTTAAAATGAAGTTATTAAGTAATTTTGAGTTTAAGTAAGTTTAACGACACAGAGGTTGTATCTCCATGACAACTGAGGTTCAAGCTTCAAGTTTGTGGTTATACATGCCTAAAAAGTGCCATGGCTCTCTCTCAGGCCTTAGACTATAAATAAATAAATGATAAATCAACAAGACAAATAAATAAGAAATCACGAATCCCACAGAACAATAAATCACAGTTAGTTATGTAAGGTGTGTACTGTTAATTATTCTGAGCGCCTGGAGGTAAAAACCGCATGTCTGCCTTCAATGCAGCTGCTCTGAGGTTTGATGATCTGAACTGGCTGATAAACATCATGTGATACTGTTGAAAGCTCCCAAAAAAAGCAGTAAGTTGAACTTGAGTTGAGATTGGTTTGTCAGACAACCATTTCCAAGGTCAAGGTTGAACTTTCATACTTAAACCAACAGAGAAACAAAGCCCTAGCATTGTTACAGTGTAGATGAAATCATAGCAACTGAACTTACATACTAACAAAACAGTGGTGCTGCTGAAACCTCCTGAACTGTATACACACACACACACACACACACACACACACACACACACACACACACACACACACACACACACACACACACACACACACACACATATACAAAGGTTTTGCAGCAATCCAGAATAATAAACAGCTGCTCTGAACACACTGACCCTCTTTACACCTTGCACTGAAATGTGTTCTGGGTGATCAGATTGAAATTAGACAGAGTTTGAATGCTTTGACTACAGATCGTGATCTGATTGGCCAAACCACCTCCAGAGGTGACAGGGATGCATTGTGACCACATTGAACACAAATGTAATGTAATGTAAATGCAACTGCCTTTTCAATCCACATATAACAGCTATGTGGGCGGAAATATGGAATTGCGCGCAGCTGTTCCAAACCATAGCAGCCATTAGCCAACCTCTGCTTTCTTCTTCAGCCTTTCAGCTGTTGAAGATGGCTTCTTCCTCCGCTTCAAAAAGCAATCAAAAGTCCACACAATAGCACAGCATCACGCATGGCTGTCATTGTCTTCTTTTTTATTATTGTTTTTTGGACCCGTGCAAACGAGTGAAGGCTGTAAGACAGAAGAGGAAGAAGAAGCTGGACACAGCAATCAAGTCTCAATTGGATTTAATGGGCTTGTTACCACGCCATTTGGCCTTTGTGCCCTCAAAAAACTGACACACCAAAGGCCAAGTGGCCTTGCCTCTGAAATGATGAAATTTCGGCCCTGCCAAAAACGTCAGTTTTAGAAGTTGGTAATGACGTTCAAGCTCTGGAGAGCTTGTGAGTCATGTTATCATTCATACATTGGTATAATGACTGATTCAGCTCTCAGGAGACTGTTCCCAGTCTTAAAATTTTATGGAAATAAAAGAGCTTTCAACATGTATTCTGTGTTTATGAGCATCTCCCTATGTGTCTTTGTTATTTTTGTTCTTGATTTATTGAATCCCGCAGGAAGCAACAGTGTGGTGACCCTGCAGCTTCTCAGGATTTTGTCTCTCTAAAGAAGTCTGATGTTTATAAATTGCAGGGAAAAGT
The DNA here is from genome assembly GCF_039877785.1 of Chaetodon trifascialis. Lineage (NCBI taxonomy): Eukaryota > Metazoa > Chordata > Actinopteri > Chaetodontiformes > Chaetodontidae > Chaetodon > Chaetodon trifascialis. Next base: position 23,174,879 of record NC_092060.1, read on the forward strand.
TGAATATGAACATTTGTGGAATATGTTCAACATGGATACATCATCAAAATACACTGGCAAGAAGTATACTGCAGATATGTTCAGTATGAGTGTTATGTTGTTAAACCTCCCTCTAAAATGCATTCTTGTAGTTGCATAAAATCAGAATCCTTCTGAGAAAAGGTAGCCCAGAGCCAGAGCTAGTGTGTGTCCAAAACTGAATGAAAACCAGTCTGAGTGTCTGGTGGGTTGGGAGGAGTTGACAGGAATAAGAATTATAGCTGAATTAAATCAGAGGGTTAGCTGGATAAAGTAATTGATATCACATGATCTGTTCCCACAAAGCCACAGAAGCAGCTGAAACACACACACACACATGCTTCCTGTTATGTGTATCTGAAGTAATGTCTCAACTGACAGAAGTAAGAACACGAATAAAGTTTTGTGTGACGTTTAATGAATGAATTTTAGTGTTGTCAGCATGCATCACTCTGTGTATCACAATGCGTAAACCCCCAGCTTTTGTATGATGAAGCGAGAGCAGAGGAAGGGGGAGGAGGTTTGGGCTCGATCATCGTGCCCGGGCATGCACTGTGACGTTAAGTCATGGGAAAGCAACAGTGGTGCTACATGGGAAACGGGAGTGTTTCATAATGACTCATCTGGGCCTCCATATGGACGCATGCAGGCAACTGCAGGGAACAGCTAACATGCAGTAAACTCTGCCAGTTTCTTCTTACACCTTTTCCAGAAAACAGAAGTGCTGTTGCTGTTGACAGCAGAGACTTCCTTGACATGATTAATGTAAATAGTGCCTGATAAACTTTAGATTTCATTTGTTATCTTTGACAAATGAAAACAGCCATAGCTTTTTTGCCATCACTCCACCTGTCACTGCGCTTCTTTTTAAATAAAGCCGGGCACGCAATAAAAGCTTCTATGCAAAGATCTTAGAGGAGCAGGTTTGCCTGAGTCTTCACTCAGGTTTACTTTATTTATTGGATCACACCATATCTGCATTATTATTTCAGCTCCTCAGGCAAATCATTACCAATTAAACAAACAGATCATGAAATGGGTTGAAACAAATAGGCCCCATTGTTTGTCGACATTTATGCACAAAGGCGGGGAGGAAGCGGTTGTTCTGTAACAGTAAACATCATTATCACTCAGGAGCTGAGGTGTCGTAGATGCTGCATTTTCTGCAGATTTACAGTTCTGCAGAACTGAGGGATTACTATTTATAACCCCCAGTAAAGGCTACAGGTAAGAGGAATCTCTCTGTATTGGTAATTACTGGAGAATTTGGTGTCTGTGCGAGGTGCAAATCCTTGGAAATGGCCTTCATTACGGGGAAGCTTGCAGACTGTGGCTAAGAAGTGAGGATAATGACAGTGTGGGATTAACCCTGCTTCCAACTCTCTTTACTCCTCTTCCTCCAAGCCCTCCCTCCACAGCTGCCACCAGCCAACCCCATCTCTCCCCATCCTTCATTTCTTAAAAGAGGCCTTTCTCTCAGACAATACGAAAGCTTGCCGAAGGGGGTTTTGATCATCCTGTGATGCGGCGCTGTGTGACAGGCCTCAGACACAGATATTTAGTTTCCCACTCTAAGATCCCCAACTCAGGAGATTAGTGGAAAAACTTCTGACACAGCTGCAGTTGAAATATTTTACTACACTGCAACCAGCCTTTACCTATATCTACACCTCAAAAGGGGAACTGGATGCCTGGATGTGTTTGTGTGGGAATCTGAGAGGTGCTTGTGTGTGCGCGCCTTTTCAAAAAAATGTTTTTCATCTTCTCTCATTTTTTGCCAGTACTTATGCTTCCCCCCTCTTCTCAAAGTCAGGCCAAGGTTTATTATGAGGTCTGAATCAGCCAGCTTTTTCTATTTCAAATGAAGTTTTCCAGCATTTGAAAGGGAGGGATTAGTGGCTATTTGGTGTGAAAAATGTTTTGGAAAATCCACTTGAGTGCATTCTAAAACTCTCCCCAATCACAAAAAAGAAATTCAAATAGCAGGTCTTGCATCTGGGCATTTGGTGATCCTGAAAGCGGTGAAAACATTTCCAATTTTCTGTCCACCTATCTGCATGGTATGTGTTCATCAAAATAAAAATCCTGCAAGAATGTGCTGTCATAATTAGAGGTGAATGTGTTATATCTGCTTCAACAAAATGATTTAGTTTAGGATGGGACACTTTAAATGGAATTGTTTTTTCTTTCAGCAAGATGAAATTGAAAATATTTTGCTACAAAATCGAACAATCTACATTTTTATAAACTGACAATGACTTTGCAGTAAGGAAATGTTGGAAAGGACATAGAAACAAATTATGCTCCACTCAAACAGAAGGCAGATATTTGTGGGTGAGTTAAAGGGAGACATAAGGCTCTGTGGGAATGTGTTTACAGGTGTTTCAGTTACAGTGTAAATACCTGAAAACATGAGTTAACCTGCCAGGCTGAACCGAGAGCAGGTGTTGAACTCAGGAGTCAGATGTTCAGGTAAAACATGGTCCACTGTACAACGCATTTCTGAGGAAAAATGTGGAAAACCGTGTGATTATGTAATCTGAATGCTTTTAATTTAATCTTTTAAACTTTATTTGCATAAAATAGTGGCAACAAGGACAAAAGGCTCAGCCAAGAGCAGCCACAACACAGCTGGTTACTGTCTGAAGAACAATGATAACAGCAGCATGAAGGAATTAACAAATGCTTCAAGGTGGCTGCCTTTAAAATGTAATACTTCTAATATTTACTGCATTTAACTCATCACCATGAAACTCATCGTCTCAGCACCCTGGGCCTTAAGAAAGGACATTACGTTCCCGTATACTCCGTCAGTGGAAATGACAAATGAACAATCTCTAACTTGATTTCCCTTCTGTGAATCTGACTCAGGTGTCATCAGGTGATGTAAAGACAGCATTACACTTTGGTCATGTGATAACGAGCGGTCAGAGTCCATGTTAAAAGAGTGATTTGATAAAATAAATAAAATATAAATAGCACCATGAACCAGATGTTATGCATAAAACCGACACACAATGAAATCATTAAGTTAACGTAGCTTATTTCCATCTGCTGGGTAACTATCATTATAACAGCATTTTGCCTTCATGATGTTTCATAATCTAGTTATCTGCATGTTTTGTCCCTCTACCAGCATCTGATATCACGAACCTCATCACAATTTACCAGGAGCTTTAGTGAGATTCACAAGCCAATGGACGTGCAAAGACATTTTCCTGAGGTCATCTAAGGACATATCAAAATAACAATTAGTCGACGTGAAATTGTTGTTTGAATTTGTTATTGCTTATTATGTTTCTCTATCATAAAAGTGGCATGAGACGCATTGTGTGTTCAAGACTGGATTATAATTTGGTCAAAGTGTGTCACCAGATCCCGATGATAAGCCTTAAAATCCCCAGAACCCCTGTGTGGTGTATGGATGTATGTGGTTGTATGATTAATAGTACTCTTGTTTTGGATTATGAGAATATTTTGTGTTGTTAATCAGGTTAATACACAACAAACCTGGGGTCAGTTAGCGCTCCATCGTGGGAATACTGAACACAGTTGGGACCATGCTGTATCTGTATATTACTGTATATATCTTAGCATATTCACATCTACTCTTGCTGTTTATTATCATTTATCATTTATTTGACCAATTTACATGTTCATTACACTGCACTTAAGAGCTTAACTTTATTTTGTTGTCTTAGTATCGTTACTTGTGCTTTGTTGTCAATAAAATTGAATCTAATCAAATTTACAACACTGAGTTAATTATATTATTTTGCTAATTTAATATCAGTGTAGTAAAGTGTCTGTGTTTCAGAGAAGGCGGGATCAGGATGGCCACACCCCGTATGTCGGCGTTAATAGCCTGAACGCACCATACACGAGGCGGACTATTAAAGTCACAGGTGCTTTGCCTTCTGTTTGGATCTACCAACTTACAAGTCCTGTTACAGCAAAGGTGAGGTTAACTAAATCTCAAGTGCCCACAGTTCCTCCATGTTGCACCTGGAGGAAACGTTTTTGTGCTGCAGTGTTGCGGCGCCCCCTGGGAGGCTGTTAGCCACGTTAACGCTAGCCGTTGGCCTCAAACTGCGCACTTTAACCTGGAGTGTTTTTCTATCCTATCATAGGCGCTTTGGACCGCACAGACTCTCCAACAACATGAGACTATCACAGCTTCACGCCATACCGGTAAGCTTTTGCTGCATTTACTAGCCTGTTAATTGTGAGTCTAAACTACCTATTTTTGGCTAGCTGCTATGCTAACGGCGCCGGTTGTTAGCTAGCTGTTCTGGCGCAACACTTGGTTGCTGGTTGCTAGCTGCTACTTTCTGCTCTTGTGCTGCTGCTATAAGCGTTGTTCAACGTTTGGTGAAGTGTGGTTTTAAGTTGTTGTGACTGAGCCAATGTGTATGGCAGGTGCATAATGATGCTTGGTGGTGAAGTAGAAGTATTCATGTTTGAGTACTGTGTGTGTTCAAAGGCTGAACGGTGGTAACCGCTCACTTCCTCTGGGTTGTTGCTTTGCTTTAGGTTGGTTTCTTTTGACGCACTGTAAAGTAAAGCGATGTGGTCATGGCTCCAGGGATGTAAACATGAGTTATCCCTGTAATTATTAGCCTTGTGGTTGGACTGGGCAACATGACCTTAAGATAATATTCATTTGTGAACCCTTACATATTTTTGAACCAATGTGATGAATTACCTTGCTTTTCTTTGTCAGGTATTTAATTTGCTGGATTAGCCAAACAAACATTCCTGCCTGGATATATTATTCAGAAACTGTTTTTTAATTAAAAAAAAAAAATAATATATATATATATATATATATATATATATATATATATATATATATATATATATATATAAATAAATAAATAAATAAGTATTGATATAATGATTTAAAATTATGTATATAACTGAGCATTTTATCTATTATTTCTAAAGACCTATGTAAAATGTTAGCCATGCAAACAACAGCTCGTAGAGGTAGCTCTCAAAAATGGGACAAAACAACAGAAATCACCCATTCCACTGAATGGACTGACTCTTCTGGCATCATGGCATGATGAATGAATGAGTGAATGGAAAACCTTCATGCTGATTCACGCTGTTCACTCCAGAGAGGCACATTGTTCTGTATTCTTCCCTGAGAATTAAAAGTAAGAAGAAAAGTATTCAACATAGAAATGCTGTTGCAGACTACTATTATTTTGTTGTTTTCATTCTTTAAATGTCACCAGACTGCAGGAAACTTAAGTCTGTAAAACTCAGGTTTTTCCTCCCTGTGTTTGACGTCTCAAGGTTGTCAAGTAAGCCATATTGCCCGCCACTGTTCATGGGAAACTTGTGACTTTGGGTTCACCTAGGATGCAGTAGGTTGTCACGTTCATGTTGATGTCACGTTTTCTCCACTGACTTCATGTTCAGCAAAGTACTGTAGAAATATTTCTACTCAAGGTAACATGTTTATGTGAAAGTTTGCTGTACTAACACTGCTGAGCTCCTATTAGGTGCCTTATACTTCTGAACTACTGCAGCACACTCATTGGCAATCTTACATTATGTCCATGTACTGATGATCATCTGATACTTATCAATGCTACATAACATTTTAGTAAAAGCTCCTCTGCCTGAATTTATTTTGTGCTTACCTTAGAAGTGTAAGATGACATGCAGCAAAGGGCCACATGTTAGAAATGAACCTGGATACTGTGGTAAGGACACAGCCTTAGTACATGGAGCGCATGCTCCACCAGGTGAGCCACCTTGGCGTCCCACTTGGAGTTGTTGTACTCTTTGTTGCCTCTGTTGTTTGAACACTGAATTTCTGTCATTTGTAATTACATATACTGCGTTCATTGTTTAATTTGTCCTTCCTTCCATCATCTATTCATGCACCTTCCATCCATTCTTTCATTTTTGAAGGTAATTTCTGCTAATTAAGTAATTATTGGTGTACAATAAGTACTTTGTCAAAAATTATGCTTGCAACTGATCTTGAAGACAAGTGAAACATTCACACGATGAGAGAAGCAGTGTTTTGGGCTTGCTTGCTTTGTTCTAACTACACTTTATGGTAATTGTATCAAGCTGTGTCACATTGCTTCATATTAATGGCTTGAATCTGCAAATCTGTTAATTGCAGACTATTTTATTGCGGTTTGTTTTGGAGTAGGAATTGCTTGGGTGGGAGCCTCAGAGTTGTGCTACAAATGCATCTACTATATGCAGTTATGTAGGAAAAGGATTATAAAGATGAGTGGATATGCTGAGAGAACAACATAGCCATGAAGTGGCAGAAGCGGGAAAAGGCCATCCACTTGCTTTTTGCTTGACATGAGTGGTAAAGCTTGTGGCTACTAGCCTCAGCATAGCCAATATATTTGCATGATGTGTTTTGACTGAGACTCCACTTCCCTGGGAGCTCGCTGTCAGTTTCAAAAGATATTGCTTGAATGAAACAAAAAGCTGTTTCTGTGCATAAAAGCAGCCTTGCAGACTGTGCAAAGATGAATTATAGCCTTGGATTGTCAAACATATCAGTCAGTATGGCATTTTGATTGAAAACTGAAAAGGATCGCGTGAGCAGCTGAAGGTGAAGCTTCTCTGAATAATTTATGTCTTGACATGTGTTGTCATTTGATGTGATAGGATGTAGGTGGGTTGAAATTTTGGGGATATATGAAAATGTCAGCACTGCCAGTATCCTCAAAATTAGTCACAACTGAGTTGAGCAGCAAAGAAGCCAGAAGAGGAATATTAGGTACAGTGTGGATGATGTAGAAAAACTCACACAGGATGAGCAGTTGTGGTTGCTTCAGAGAGTCTTACTGTGCACCTTGAGGCGACAGGGCAGGAATAGCCTGTTAAATTGGCCACATCTTTGAGCAAATAGCGTGGCCACGGAGGGCAGCAGTTAGGAGTCCAGTGAGGCCACTTACAAAGGCCAGCTGTCATACAGAGGTGTGCTGAGAAGAGAGAGAAAATCAATGGCCATAATTGCTCAATAACCGTCTGACGATGGAGCTGTGGGGAGAGGGGACATGGGTCACAGCAGACACAGTGACATGTATTCGCTCAGTGCATCAGTGCAGTTTGCATTTACAACCACTGCTTCTGCATTAAAAGTTCACGCTTTCTAAAAGGTAAACTTATGAAACGATAGTCATATGCTCATGTGAACATTGAAACTTGCAGTACTGGTCATTACAACACCTTTGCTTCCTACATTTCTAATGCAAGTAATGGTAGACAAAATTCAGTCTTTTTAGTACAAGATTTCATCTGTGTTGACCTGGATATTGCTGATATCCATTTGATTTGTCTAACTCACACTTCTGATGGCTTCAGTCCTGTTTGTATATTACTAAATTCTTTTCATAATGTTGTCGTGATAAAGTAATCGCTGTCTGGGTTATATTCAGAGACAGTGTTTCTTTGAGTGAATGAAACACCACATTTATTTACTGCGCAGGACTCCCAGGGAGGTGGTTGGGGTGGATGGCAGGCATACAAAGTGCCGGCCTGTCACACCAGAATCCAGGGTTTGTGTCCAGACTCCTTTCTGTACTTTGGATTAGGGAACAAAAGCACTTTGGGAAAGGTTAGGGAGAAATTGTGATTTCAGTTAAATGTTAAAAGAAATCGTATGCCTCAAGTCACTGCTGTCTTTTTCAATATTAAAATAGACCACAATCCCTAACCTTAACCAAATGCTGGCAGTGCCTAAATATAACCATAAAAAACATGAATACTATTGTAGTCAGTACAAGTGGAAAGTGTATTTTAGTGGAAAACAACTGAAAAAAGATGTCCGTGCTAATTTTACTGATGGTTGCGTCAAAGATCTGCTCTCACCAGAATGTGTTGTTGACACAGAGACAGGTGACAAAAGTTCATTTTCCCCTGAAAAATGCCCCTTTAGTGTTGGGATGTACTGGAGATATGCGGCTTGTGAAAAATGGGTCCAATATTTGCTTTGATGACTATGTGACAAAAGAATCAGTCATAATCTGTGCTCATGTTCACTTCCCCATCAGAGTGTATAGACCCTGCTGGTACTTACCTAAAGGGAGCAGGGCATTGGTGAAACACGTGACACAGAAGCAGGAAAATACTCTTAAGTACGCTGTTTCTGAACAGTCTCTGCCTATGCTCAGTATTAATATTTTTACAACTTGCCAGATACATTAATCAGCAATGTTTCCTAATTATGTTAATGAAAAATGGAATTGTTTGGCATTATGTTTCCCTCAAAATGTATTTGTTCTTGCCAATTATTGTATGTAAACATATTTCTAAGAGACAGGGCTGGATGGCATATCCACTGTAATCAAATCAAATTAAGAAGGCATCTCGTAATGACCAGCGTGAACAGGAGGAATGACTTTAAAAAGCAAAGCCTGTTTCAGCGTTCATATTAGCACCTGATTTTTTTTATTTAAACCAGACTTGAAACATTGCGGACTTCTCCTTTAAACCAGCTGAAGGAATGTGGTTTCCTTTTAAGTTGGAAGTTACTTTTACTTTGTTACCACAGCTTGTGTTAATTTTTCACAGCCGCCTGTGCCACCAGTCACCCTGATTTACTTAGGAGCCAGAAGACCTGGTATCCTAGCAACAGAAGCAGATATCCCTACTTTGTTTGTTCTGTCACACAATGCGCGTTTGTGTGTGAATGAGTGCATGTGCTTTTATACAATGCACTTGTGCATGTATGTGTACATATGTGAGTGTTTGTGTATGCATGAGCTTCTCTATAGAAACTTGCTGTTAGAATGCAAACCATCGCCTCACTCCTGCCTGTAATGGCTCTGGATTTATTGGCATCTGGGAAAAAGCTGTTTGCATAGTACCCTCCACTGTTACCAATGGCCATGATAATGCTGTCAGACAAGGCTTAGTGAGCCCATTCCTCTGTCCCAACCTCACTTGATAGTATTTACGCACTAACTTTAAAATGTGCTCCACAGGGCTGCATGCCAATTCTGATCCAGACCTACAACAAATCTGCCCTCAGTGAGGTCATTGGTGGAAGGATGCCTGCTGACCCCTTATAGGACATTTCAACATTCCCAGTGCAGACGTTTTAAATACACTGAGCAAGAATTTGAAAATCTAATTTACAACAACTGGATCTAATTAAGTATAGAAGAATGGATGGAAGACATCCAACAGTCCCTGTGAGGGATGCTGTGTGCATTTCATTCAGTCTAATTGAATTACCCATCTACCCTGTAGAACCTCTTCAGATGCCTCAGAGCTGCCCTCATGTTATACATAAGCGTGCTCAAACATGATTAACGTTTATAGTATAAGTATTCAGCCTTGTGGATTTTATAGATATATGTAGCTTGGGTATGTTTTTATGTAAAATCAGGAAGCTGATAGAAATTTCCACAAAGCAGACCACTTAAAGATGCAAGTTCTCTCATGCAAGTGGAGGTGAATCAAGGCTGTAATTGTTACGGTAAAAAAGGAGCTTGGGTTGGATGGATGAGTCAACAAAGCACGTTACTTGGATACGGTAGGCTGCAGCTTGTTTATCATGGGCATTTTATGCCTTTATTAGACAGTAATAGAGATTACAGAACATGAGGGAGAGAGATGTGCAACAAAGGTCCCCAGCCGAATTTAAACCAAGGACACTGTAATTCATGGTGGGCCTCTTATCAAGCAGTTTAAAGTTTGAAACAAAGAGGGGGAGATGTGCTTTTAATGACCTGTAAATAGTAAATATCCAAGTATTTTTAAATGCCTGTTGGGGGATTTTGAAACAAGTAATTATGACCTTACCCTATTCTTAACAGTCATTTTTGCTCCTACACCTTAGTTTAGGGTGATTTGTAGCAGAGGTGAAACCATCAGAACTATTGTATGTAAATAGAAAGCATGGATAACGCTGCAAAACTGATAATATGCAGTTACATTTCTCATTTCATAAAAAAAATTTCAGCTGTATCCAAGTAATAATGACTTTGATGATAAAGCATAACACAAGCAACATCAAAAACATGAAGATGAAAGTGCCACAATCCTCAAACTGAGTGGTGTTCCCCTTTAAAGATGATTCTCAGATAAAGATGTTAACACAGCTGGAAAACAGCCAGCAGGCATCTCTATTCACTTCGACCAATCATCTGTTTCTATCTTCAGTACCACCCCACTCCAACTCCCTGTCCCCAACACAGAGTTTGTCCTCATAATTGAAACGGTGTGGAGAAATGTGATTTCTGATAAGGTTAATCTTCACAGTGATTAAGCTCCTACAATCTCACAGATAGAGGGGATCAAATGTTTGATGCCTGAGATAACGGACTGGGTACAGAAGAAGTCTGTTTTTTTTTTTTTCTTCTCCCAAACAGCACATACAAACATTCATGGTTATCTCACTTAAAAGGTAGCGGGGTATGCCTAGTAGGATTGCTAACATCTGTTCTTGTTAAATTGCAAAGAAGTTTTATTGATTTGGTGCTGGGGCCACATTCCTTTGCAATTTACTGCTGTGGGAGGAAAAAGCAGAGGGTGTTGGCTTTTAAGGAGGATCACTAGTTCAGGTAGTTAATGCCTATGGTCTCTTTTATTCCCTTTAAATCTACCAGGAGGGGTATGCGAAGGGAATTCAAATGAAAACGGACTCCTCTGCCTCCTCTGTAGTCCAGTCAGCAAGGTCTGGGAGCTTTGTGTGATTTAAGGATCATTGTGCAAGGGCCAAATTGGCTGCAGATGGGTTGGGGGTCTGCAGCTTCATAACCTCATAGCTTATATGTATGGATTATCTGAGGTAAGAGCACCATAAATTACACATGGGAGCTTTCTTATACTCTGACCTGGCAACCCCAACCATCCTGGTGTAATGGGATAGCTTGGGGAGCTGGTGGTTTCAATTAAGGAATGCTGGCCTGGTGATATCATTCTTTTACCGCAGGACTCATACCTGACTCCTAAACAGGACCAATGCATATAAAATGGCTGCTTCATTTGAGTAGAGTGTTTGGTTGATGAGGATTGGTTCCTCATTTCTGTATTGATTGTTACTAATATCCTTAAGGGGATTTGGATGGGAAAAATGCCTCAAGCATCATTTCACTTCGCATTTCTTCACTGAACAAAAATATACATCAATACAGTACACCAACATTTGTTTTTGCTTCCACTTTTCACAAGTTTAAAGAAAAGATTTTTTTCCATGCACACGACTTATTTCTTTCAAATTTTGTTTTATTTCACATAATTATTTGGCTGTTCACAGTAAAAGGCCACTCTAAAATGTGCAGTTTTATCACACATCACAATGCAGCAGCTGTCGCAAGTTTGCAGTGTGCAGTTGGCATTCTGACAACAGAAATGTCCATCAGAGCTGTTGTCTATGAAGTGGATGATCATTGCACGACCATAAGCCATGTCCAATGTCGTCTCTGAGAATTTGGCCGTATATCTAACCGATCTCACAACTGAGGACCTCTTACAACCACAAAAGCCGTGGCTTTCACATCTGGCCTCTGTAAGATCATCTGAGACCAGCAAATACATGTAGCGTTGGCTACCAGCTGTGAACGATTCAAGCCATCCGCCCCTTTATAGAGAGCTGCAGTGAACCCAGAACTTCCCGGATCTGTAGCAGATATAAAGAAAAGGCATTAAAAATCACACTGATATTTGTAATGATGCAGTTAACTAAAATATTCGTGCTGCTGCTGTGCCGGCAAATGTCCATGATGAGAGCTATAGTTTTTGTTGTTAACAAATTGTCGATTAACTTTGCCAAAATCACCAAGGTTTCAGCTTCTAAAAGCTCTTGCTGTAGTGGATGCCAACTTGTCCTAGATTATTTAAAAGTGACCATGGGAACACACTTCATATTTTTCAGCAAGACAGATTAAAGAAATGTTTCTAGTGCAACTGAGGCTGCAGCTCTCTGTTAAAAAAAGTCAGGGTTTAACTAATCTCAGATGTGTTGACAAATGGCCAGACTGTCAGAACTCAAAGCAACGGGTAGTCCTGCAAAATCAGCACTCTGCATGTTACCCTGTGATTCCAATCACAACATGGAGTAACGTAGGGAGTGCTCAAATCACAGATGGAGCAAAACAAAGGCTGAAATGTTGACTATATAGGAAAAAAATTCCTCACTTGAGAATTGGAGAAATGCTTGGTATCAGTGAATCTTGGTTGCTTTTTGATAACGCCTAAGATGAGGACAACTGTGGAGCAACATAGGCCTCATTTTGACAAATGCTGAATGTTATCACGGAGATTAGGAGGCGGGCCAGGCAGCCCATGTTCCTGGTGTGAACTGGGTGCTGGCAATAAATCAGTGGACTCTTCTACCCAGTTGGGGTCCCTGCATGCCAGGAAACAGTTGTTTCCTTAAATTCTGCTCAGTCTGATGCAGAGAGAACAAACTCTTTGTACTGCCAGCAGCTATGCTTTCAAAACACGGCACCAGGAGTTTATCGTAACGATTTGTTGAAAAGAAAATATTTGCAGAAAAGTGATGAAAAGGTTACTGTGAAAGGTTGACATGCAGGCAAGAGAAAAACGCAATAAATTTGAAAGCTCAGAGCAAACTTTTCGCAGGTTATTGCAGGCTTTATGGCAATGTTTGCTTTATTGAAGTTTCTCAAGGTTAATTCAAAACGGCTTGTTTACTTCTCCACACCATAGTTTTTTCCCTAAATACTTTAAGTTTAATTGACACCTTGTGCTGAAAAGAGATGATGAATCGGAAAAATACCTTGCATATTCATTCAATGTCTACAGACACATTTCTTTTTGAAAATTCAGTTCAGTTCATTGTGTTGTTTTGAAACACACCACAATCTAATCAGAAAAGAGTGCATGTATATGGTGGAGTCCTGCATAGTGTTAAATGAAAGCGTTCTTTGTAAGACAGCTTGTTCAGTGGCTGAGAGGGGCCCAGTGTCACAGACAGGTTGCCATTTCATCACAGGTCTGACTCTACAGCACTGTGACAAACCGATGAAGCTCACATTTACACTCATGGGCAATTTAGACTCAGCAATTAAGCTGCATGTCTTTGGATTCTGGGTGGAAGCAGGTGCACCTGGAGGAAACCCACACAGACACGGGGAGAACATGCAGATCAAGGTGGCAGGTTAAAATAGGATCACTTACAGAAATTGCTAGCACAGACTCGACGTGATGCTCTGACCAAACATGGTCTGAGATGTGAAGTCTGAACACAGCAGAATAACAGCTCACACAGCCGAGATCTACTGTCTCATTATGGGAGATGTGTGAGCTGTCATGTATATTAAGAAGGAAAGAAGTTAAGAGGGAAAGGCATGTATATTTTTTTTTTTGATCTCACTGAGATAGACGTGTTGATGTGTTTAGCTACACTTAGCGTTTAGAGGAAGGTGGAAATGTTTAGCTCCATTAGAGCTGTTGTGTTCAAAGAACAACAAAGCTGTTTGTATTAAACATGTGTGGAAATGGAAAACAAGACTTATTGTTTTTAAATGAGCACTGTTTGGTTATTTTCTATTGTTTGGAGTGTATTTGCGAAGGAAGGGTGACATTGATGCAACACTATCACTGAACGTGTCATTTTGAATCACATCAGTATTAATTGTGACAGCAGTTAAAAAATGGTGATGTCACAATCATTTAGTGTGAGTTTTTTGACTATCAAAAAATTAATATATTAATTTTACTACATGAACTAAACAATTAATCTATGATTTAGCATTTAGATCTAAAAATTACTGCTCTTTTTTTGGTTAATCAGGCTAAAACAAATACTTGCTTGTACATAAAAACATTACAGTATATCCTAATTTCAAAAACCAGGATGAAATCAAGTTCTGGTTTTGAGAAACCTAAATATTCTACTTCCACCAGGTTTCCGAGTGATGTCTGCAATGGGTTTAGGTGTGTTCTTAATTCAAATTATGTTAAAACGTTCTAATAAAACACAAGAAGAAGAAATCCGTTTATTTGTCACATTTTACACACAACATGCGAAGTTAGGAGGGGAAACTGCACACGCCATGCATATGTGAAATTTTTTTCTGCCTTTAACGCATCCTTGGACCGTTCTTCCTCCGTGGCGGACCAGGAGCGGTGGGCTGTCACCTGGCCGGCGCCAGGGACCAGTTCCTGTTGTCACCATTGGTCAGGTGGTGATCTTCTTGCATGTTTTTAGTAGGGGTACATTTTATGGAGGATACCCCAGGTGAGCACGAGGAGAACATGCAAACTCCACACAGAAAGGCCCCTTTTTCCTTGAATATTCCATTCCATTATCTATACCGCCTATCCCTTTCGGGGTTGCGGGGGGCTGGAGCCTATCCCAGCTACAATGGGCGAGAGGCGGGGTACACCCTGAACCGGTCGCCAGCCGATTGCAGGGCCTTTCCTTGAATATTTCCCACAAAATAGATAGAATAGAATAGAATGATGTAATGATAAACAATGAAAATTAATCTGATATTATTATGTGCTGTGGAGGACAGCTCGAGCAGAGCAGTCAATGCAGCCGTGTGCATGTGGGCAGCCAGAAAGCATTTGTTCACCTGTTGAGGTACAGTGGCTGCTGCAGGCACAAAGACGCAGCAGGCAGACAATGTGTAACTTTAATAATGGAAGGTAAATGAACTGCACTTATGTAGCGCTTTTCTACCTTAATGGACAAAGGGCTTTACAATTTGTCTGTCATTCACCTATTTACACATATAGCGATGCTGACCTGCCCATTGGGACCTATGGGGTGCCTGATTAGTGAACAAACTGCTCTACCTCCTGAGCCACAGCTGCCCTCAGCTACACAGTATTTGCCTGTTGTTATGGGGCTTTTTCCTTCTTTTTATTAAAAAGCATGGTCTTTCAATTTTATAGCATGACTTTCTGATTTCAAGTTCAGATTTTGTAAAGCTTTCCCTCAAAACACTGCCCTACACTCAGATAGCCCCTGCTCATGCTTAGATTTGCTCTGCTTCAGTTCAAACTCTGCGCTCGCACTATATTGTTGCTTGCACAGATTTTCTGCACTCCAGCTTCAGCCCTTCTCCTTGTACGCGGGCTGTTCAGTCATCATGAAATGTCTGCTCTTAAGACACTGTTATGTGTTAAAATTTCAAGTTGGGGTTCTCAAAATGTTGAATTCTGGATTAACATACGAATGCACTGAAGTGTGAAGTGTTATCTATACGGCATGGCCTTGACTGCATGTAAAATGTAGTCTCTAACTTAATGATTTATCTGTTGCCATATATGTATATGATGTGATATGTCTGCAGAGGAGGACTTTTCCAAAGAGGAGTTCATTATGCTATTAAAATTACCAGCTCAGAAGCCCAGGCCTTGCAGTTCAGATTAAACATTAAAATCATTTATGATATTGAATGTGATGAGTCATAATTTGAGGCATAAATATTAAGAATAGTTATGTGTTCGAAGTATTTTGTGATCAGTCATGTCTATTTTGTAGCTTTATGTTTTTTGCTTGTGTGTGTGTGTGTGTGTGTGTGTGTGTGTGTGTGTGTGTGTGTGTGAACGTGTGTGCGTGTGTGCATGTGATTTATTACATGAAAAAAGTGCAGATGTCCTCCAATGCTGCTCCTGATTCTACTGCAGATCAGGGATGGCTTGAAGCTGTGTGGCTTGTATAATGTCATGGCCAAATACCCTGATATATGTCAGTGTTTGTCTGTTCCAGGAGTAAAAATGATACTAAGTGCACTATACATACAATTTAAAGATTATTATCAAAATAATCTAATAATATTTTCAAAAATAATGTTTCACTCAAAACATGATTGAACATTTTTCACTCTGGTAGCACTGTAAGGGAACATATCTTAAAAAAATAAACAATAATTAAAAAACAAACAAACATGTATTTGGCTCCAAATAGGATTGAAAATGAGGTATAGGCCTACATGTGTTTCTTCCCCATAATGTAGGTTAATCAGTAAGTGTAACATTCATTCATTCATTCATTCTCAGAGTTAGACAAGAGATAGGATTAGACGATAGGAGAGTCCTACTTTGTATTGGTTGGATGAGTTTCCCAGATATTGTGGGGATAATAGTTAAAGTTTGCATTTATAAATGTTAAGAAATGGATTTTGGTCTGGATACCCAGCATCCTGAAGATGCTGCCTAATAAATTTGGTAAAACAAATGTTCTGGTAGTCTAGAATAGAGGGATTTTTCACAACCTGGCAACCCAAAATGAATGCCTATTGATATGACATTTTGAGTGCGAGGACAGGGTTTTGAGGGAAAGCATTACAAAATAGAATCTGATCAACAATCTGAAATTGAAAGACCACACTCTCTAGGAAAAAAGGCCCACATGTTGCAAGAATACAGGGAGCTGAAAAAAACAGTTTCAAAACTGCTCAAAACTGTGATACCAGTATGCATTTAAATAATTCGTTGTAGGAAATAGTTATTTATTTGTGCATCCGCTGAGTCAAAAAGAACCACACTGTGCCATTAATCACCAGTCAGACCACTGGGAATGTCTGTCTCTTTCATGGGTCGTGGCTGACACATTATGATGTAATACCTCATAATGCATGCATGGTGTATGTGGGTGTGTGTGTGTTTGTGACATTTGACTTCAGGGACAACAGACTACGACAGCATGTGACGCCTCATTAATGACAAACGGGCTTCATGCAAGTGCTGTTGGATTAGATGTGAATTGGATTACATCACGTTCCTTTCTCTCGAGATTCAGAGCTGTTAGCTGCAGAGGTTCTGATTACTACACCACAGAGGAATGTACTGACTGTCCCTCAACCTCTGCATGTCCACAGTCAGTAAAGTGAAAGAAAACAAAGCTGCAAAAGTACATCAGCATGCAGACCAGTGGTGGTAATAGTTACATACTTTTACTGATAAATAGAAAAGCAGCTGACCTTTATGTCTTGTTGCAGAAGGCGCCAAATCCCCCACAGTAATTACTGCATGATGTTTTCCTGGTGGAAATGCAACGCTATAGCATGAAAGAAAATCAAGATTAAGACGCTGTTCAGCACACAGGTGTAACAAGATTTAAACTGAGTCATTGGCAAAAGTGCTACACTAACCATGTTAATTTTAATGACACAAGTAGCCGTGGGCTGTGACATTGCATGTGATTTGTCTCCGTAAAGGTGAGGAGCTTTCGGAAAATAAAGGTCAGTTTTTGTTGGGTAATCATTTAAATCTATGGAAACCAAACACGCTTCACAAAACCTAAATGGCATCCTAGCCAATTGCAGTCAACGTTGAGAAAGTAATCAGTGCTTGATTAGATGTAATGCTCCCGGTATTGATCCCCTTCTGCACCAGGAGGCCGCTTCAAGTGCTCTGAATGAGAAGTGTTCGATCACCCGGTGAGGTTAAACACAGACTGTTACCACAGAGCGAATTGCCTTGGACAACAGGAATGACATGCAGGGGATGAGATAACTGCCTGTGATTCTTGGCTGCATCAACATTTACTGACTTCTGCCAACGTGTTGCTGATATGTCTGTCGGGAATGCTGTCAGGATTTTTTCTTTGTTCATGTTCTTTGTCAAAATTGATTTTTTTTTTCAAGTGTCTGGCAGACAGCATTTTGACATGGAAATCTCACAGCTGCTATGATTTGACAAGGCACTCCAGAATAAAGTCTGGCCAAGAATAAACTAAATATTGCTGTTATGTTGTTATGCTCCTGGATATAACTGTATACAGACAATAATTTACTGCAACTTGGGGAGTGTGCTGTCACCCTAGCAGGTGTGAGAAAAGTTAAGTTCAAACATGACAGCTTCAGGCTAACAGCTTCTCACATATGTGAGGTAGGTGATATTCATCACACTGTTGATCGCATGGTTCACAAGCGAGTTTTTCCTTTTACTCAGAATTAACAAGTTGCTTATCCTAGCCATGAAACCACACCTTTAATAACGAGTGACAAAAATCTGTCAGTGCAGGGTGAGATAATTTCACCTTTTCTCTTCAAGAAAACTCAGTGTTTTTCAAGGCTTCCTTGAGTCGTATTCCATTATCGAGCAACAGACAGTGCTGCACCTCATTATTTTAGAATATTGTCACTTGTTTGAATGAGAGGTGGAAGTGCTTTGGGAAGACAAGTGACAGAAAATCTCACCCCACTAGTAATTTTTGTTCACTTGATTTAACAGAAATACATATAATGATTGCACTGATTAAAATAATTTGTGGTGTAAAATTACTTCTTCATTATTCTTCACTTGATGCACCAGCACGATAGCATTACACCAAAAGCAAACCACACCTGGAACAATTTGATGATTATCTTTTCTGAATTTGACTACAGCAGATCAGCCAATTGACACAAGATTAACTGGCAACTATTTAGATAATGGGCTGATTCATTCGATTTGAATTGAGCATAACTTGATCTTAATTATCAAGTGTTATCATGTAGATATGTCCTCATCTATAAAACATTTTATTGTTTGATGGTAAAGTGACAAGTTTGATTCTGGTTTAAGCTGGGAGAACAGACCCAAAGAGTAGTTAAAATCCACAAAAATGGGACTAAGGAGACATAATGATGGTTTCCACCAACTTGCACAGACATGACAGAAGACATGCTGTCTGACTGAGGGGATATAGAGACAACACACTGGGCGATAGGTAAGCTATAATTACAGAAATCCCACAAATTCTTCCTCACAAGTTCCTGTAGCAAAAAAATGTGTTTTACTTTCCTGCTTTTACACGTGATCTCAGTGATGCCGACTACAGACTGGAATATGTGCAATGTGTCATTGTATTGGTAGTGAGAACAAAGGTCTGAAACTGTATCGGGAGGCAACCAATTTAAATAGTCAAGAGCAAATCGTAATGTGTGTCTCTGCCTTTAGGGAGATTCTTCCATTCAAACTAAATGAGATTGGACATATCGTTACTAACCAGTTATCAAAAAACATCAAATGATTTTTGATATTTTCAGTGGTGAATACACAAACAAACGGAAATAAAATGAACAGAAATCCTCTGTATGTACATAGACATACTTAATATGATTGTCCTCAAGTTCACGTTGGAGCAGGGCTCTGTAGACCTAAATATTCAGGTAACTAATATACAGGGGAAAAGATCAGTTTTACTTGCAACTCATTCCATCACAGTTAAAGTTTATTCTTGAGGGTATACACTCTTAAAGTGTATTAAAGTGTGCGGACATGAGAGATAGCAGGTAAATGTGAGAGCGACTTTACACTTCTAAGCTGATTCTCTGAAAACTCCTGATCTTGCAGTCCTTTGGACCTTGCTCAGACCTCATCAGACCATGACAACTGCTCTTCTTCAAACGGCCCATATGTCCCCTATAAGGCGAGGCCAGTCACCTCATCAGAGAGATTAGAGCAGGCTGCAGGAGTAGGATTGGTCTGGGGGAAAAAGCTCACTTTTCTCAGTTTGTGGTTGAATCACAGTAGTTTATGAAGAAGAAGGGGAAAAAAACCCCTGTGATGGTGTTTTTGAGGGGTATCCACGAGCAGATGGCAGCATCCAGTGGGGTGCCATTTGGTTTGTTCCTATCTTTGCCCTGCACAGGTGGGTGGTGGTGCAGATCTCTCTTTCTCTCTCTCTCTCTGCTTTCTCCTCTGGGGAATCTTTAGCTGGCCGAGGTTTGATATGGCAGAGCCCCAGCCAAATAATCACAGCTCAGACAGAGGGGGGTGTGCAAGCCTTCACCCCAGCATCCAGGGATTTGGAAAAAGTTGTCTCAAGGGAGGATGGGGGTTGGACGCCTGGTGAATATCGTTTCATAGACAGATGATATATGTGGAATAGGATCAAAAAGGAGGATTTTGGCCAAGCGGTGATTTTCACAGTGGTGTGTGGCTGAGTGGCTCAGTTTCCCAGCCAGTCTGTGTTTTTTGTCATCTTTTTTATCTCTTCTTCAAACTCTTAGTCTTTGTGATCTCTTCCTCAATCCTCTGTTTTTCATCTGAGTTACTGTTCCTTTATTCTCGCCCCCATTTTTTCTGTGAGAGGCGCCAGTGCCGGGGCTTTCATTTGGATGCTCCTGCTCAGGGCTTGTCCACGGGCATCAAATTAGCTTTACTCAATTTTGCTGACGGCTCACTCCGAACTGTCAACAGTTGCTTTTCTTCTCGTTCACTGACACAGTCAGTAATTGCCATCATCATCACCCTCACTATTATTATCATCAACACTATCACCATCGTCTCCAATCATCAGCCCTATTTTGACCATTCAATCTGTCTTTCTTTCAAAATGCTTGGCAAATCAGAGCACAGTCATTTCCACAGTATTACAGACTGAATCTGACTGTAACTGCACACAGAAAAATGGGGAGGAGAATTGCATTTCCACATCTTTAAGCACCACTCCTGAGCAAAACAACAGCAAAATAGAGGGTTGTGTGCAAATTGCAGTTTTAGCATGTCTAGGCAAACACTTTAACTACTCCACATTCAACATGTGCTGCACCTGTGGAATCTGTTTACAGCTTTCAAACCAGCAGTCATGATGACGAGAGGTGAAATTATTTGGCAGTCTGGATAAAATGGCACGTGCTTTTGCTTTATGCTGCACTCTGTGGGCGATGGGCAATAAGTAACAAATTGGCTATCTGTTGTTGCCTCAGGTATTTTCCTGCTCATTTACAACAAAGCTTTGTGTACTATTATAGCCCAGGCTTTAGGAGGAAACTGCAGGACATTAGTTGCTAATTTAAGACTGAGCCTCATCCAAAGCTGAAATGGTGCATAATTGCACAATGGGGAGCGTTACACAGCAGAGAGAGGAGCAATTCTTTTATCAGAGCTGCCCAGTAGAGATCCACATGGTGACACTCTGCCATTCAGTATTGACTCATAGCCTGGATTTTATATGTCAATAATGCAGAGGTTATGGAATAAACTGCACCAAACATTGCTTACAGATATCCCCAAATTGATACAGATGACAGTTAATTTACAACAATTGCACATGTATATAACAGCATTGTATTTGGATATCTGTGATACTGAGTACTCTGTGGAACTCATTTTTATGTAATGTAGCATGAGGTCTGAGTATCTGTTGTTATTGGTAACTTTTAGAAAACACTGAATCTAGTTCCCCAAATAAGGGACATAGAATGTATTAATAACTCTACATATCATTTACAAATATCCTGAATATTTTCATTCTTGCCTGCTGTAGCCAGTAACGTCATATATGGTTATAGTAAAATGTAACTGCTGCTTCTTTTTTTTTTGTATGTGGTTGTGGGGTGTCAGGAGATGGTATACATCTCTGAGACCGGATGCTGCAGTGGATTGTGCTTGCAGGAGGCTGTTCAGCCCTTTTTTGGCATCTCAGTCAGCGCCATCTTCAACAACCACAATTGCTGTTGCCAGCCACAGTAGCTAGGAAGTGCAATGAATTCATAGTTAAATAATTGTAGGTGTTGTTGTCCTTGTGAATACTCAAGGTGGGAACCCTCCACGGGAATTAATGGGAATTTCTGGGAATTAACAGAAACAAAAGGAATAAAATAGAAACACAGAAACACATTTGCTCAGGTTGTGTTTTACTATATCACGTGCAAATGGAAACCAGCCTTTTACCATACCACAAGCAGACATAGTTGTAAACCTTGTGGACTGTACATATAATGAGAGAATGAGCCATACATGCAGAGGGTTTTAATGTTACTGAATATCCATTGAATGGAGTGCTGGCAAATCTGTACATGTGATGGTAATTTGCACTGCTGAATGCAGTACATAGTGTGCTATAAGATAGTATGCTACTGCTGTTTTACTGACACTTTGCAAAGCAATGTATGACCATGAAAAAGGTCTTAAATTGCATTCTATGTGGTATTAAAAATGTCTTTAATTTACATGGTAAATCACTGGCTGAGTGAGCCGCATGACTGAATATAAATAATTGCAGAAACATAGAATTCTTTAATGACAAGGCTGCTAGCCGATCTACCAAGCATTGATATCAATCAGGCAGATCAGAGACAGTACAGCCCTAAACCTTTAAAATCATGCTATCGTTTTACAAACGACAGTCATCTGCTAACCAGCAACAATTTTAAGCTAAATGTATTTATAGAACTACAAAATGAGACGTGATTATTGTGCACGTATGACGAGTTTTGTCTGATGTAATGGAAACAGTCTTTTTTTAAAAAGAAAACTGATTCTTTAGTTCTGACAACTCCAGCCTCAACTTTAATCCATATCATCAATAATTATAGCTTATCCCCTTTACAAGCTATACCTGTTACTTCATTGTGCCACATACATATTTAATCAGTTCAGGCAAACAGAAGTATCAGATCGTACTCGATGATTTTTATTTATACGTTATTATTACAATGATAATGCAATTTATGTTATTATTATACATATTTAATTGTTTTGGGTGATTTTGATCCATCATGTCTTGATATATCACTGTGTTGGATATATATTTCTGCCACATCAGCCCTAGAAATAAGTATTGAATTGAATAAATAATAAATAATATGCAAGTGGATACCAGGAGAAGTATCCTGAAAAACTGGAAACCTTTTACACAAACAACCATTTCTCTTAATGTGGATGAAGAGGAAATTTTTCATATTATTTTCATTCTAAGAAATCATCATAACGATTGTATATTTGAACAAACAAGATGGAATAGGTACCCTGATCTGGTTGTCGAGTTGTGCTCAATATCTGTTGTTCAACAAGGACATCTGAAATGACAAAACACCTAGCGAGATGGGGAAACAAGCAACCAGGTAACTGCAGAGCAATTCACTGTTCTCTGCAGAGGTAGCCATTTCCTCGCTTAGAAGATAAAGGGAAGATGGATCATTTGATATGGCAGTGTTTTAGATAGATGTGGTTATGTGGCTCCACAAACAGGAGGGAGTCATTTTCTCCACAGCAGGAGGCTCTTGCTGCAGAGAGACCAGCACCAACCATGTGAATAATATGTCTTCATTAGCTGATATATATCTGTGCCGGACCATCATCCGCGTTCACATCGGGGCATGTCATGGATGAGTGGTGGGGGCTTTAAATCAGGTCATTTTATAAATATTGCAGAGGTGTGATAATATGTCTGTTTATTGTGGATGTTGATATAAAACAGCTCCTTTTATGCACAGGAGGGCATGCTGTGTTTTTACGAGCTGCACCGCTTGTCTCTGTGATTAAGGATGTGTTAGACTATAAACTTTTACAACACAGGAATAATTGCCCACTGTTTTTAGGAATATGACATCTCTCCAAAGGGATCTTAAGAGTAAACTGGACCAGAGAATAAACCTGCAGTGAACAGCATCATGGCTCAGAGCTTTGTGATCGTTTGCTGCAAAGTCCAGAGGGTTGGAAGAGTTTATGACACGCTGTTTATTTCATAGGACATAAAGACTGCTTATTAATTATCATTTTTACAATAATTGCTGGTAATTGACAAACTGCTGTCATCCCTCACTTCTAAAAAGACTGTGTTTTCCTTCTTAATCCTCTGAGTTTGATTGCACGGTGCTGTCCACATCCCTGGAAGGAGACCCAGCGCACTAAGGTGTATGCTTATAAATATATAATATATAATAAATATTCCTCCAAAATGATCTTAGATTGTTCAAGAGTAATAGCTCATCTGATGGAAGGAAACTAGACCTTACAAATTACACATAATCCTCAAAATCCCAGCACTTGTTTCATTCTGTTACATGTATGATTGCGCTTCAAACAACACCATGCTCCCTTTGCTTTGTGTTTAGACCGTGTTTCTGTGCATGTACAATAAAAATGTTTTCCACCAGGCAAAAAGACAGAAACAGTCAATTCAAAACCAAATATTTGCTCTTTGAATATTTTGAATCACAGTCAGCCTCAAATTTCCTCTCAACTCTAAAAATATTATGACTGCAGAGAAAAACTTGTGGTGTTACTCTGAGTTAGAAAACACTTTCATCCATGAATGGAAACATGCCCCAAACATTAATTCAGATGTTGAAGAAGTGCATCATGCCTCTTCTGGGTCTGACCACAAACAGGAACTTTAAAGGGCTTGCATTGGCTGAACTCTTCTTTGGTGTCATGATTGCAGATTAAGGGAATAATGGAATATAGAAATAGGTAAAGGTCATCTCTTGTTATTTTAAGAAGAAGAAGAAGAAGAAACATACTTTATTTATCACGTCACACAAGTGAGTTACACTACACGCCATGCTTCTCGTGAAATTATATTTCCGCATTTGACCCATCCTCGGTCCGTCGTTTCTCTGCAGCAGACCAGGAGCGGTGGGCTGCCAGCTGCCAGCCGATGCCGCTGCCCGCGCCCGGGGACCCATCTTTTTTTCATCATCATTGGTCAGGTGGTGATCTTCTTGCATGTTTTTAGTGGGGGTTATTACGGAGGAAACCCCGGGGAGAACATGCAAACTCCACACAGAAAGGCCCCTTTTTCCTTGAGGACATGGTGGAGGACACGCCACCAGCGCCCACAGCGGGATTCGAACCGGGGACCTTCTAGCTGTGAGGCGACAGTGTTACATCATGAAGGTTAGGGTTGCATGTTTGATGACTGTTAGTTATGGATACATGATGATGCACGCAAATCTTAGCTGGCGAATACATATTACGACAGAGTTACACTTGCTGCTACATCACAAAACGCAATGTGTCACAGTTTCCACTTATCTTTCAGTTCAGTAAAAACAACAAAAAGGAGACAAATATAACTTGGCTTTCCATTTGGAAGGAACCAACATGCCAAATTTTGTGTATTTTAGATTTTATTGGCCTACATGCATTCTGTGTTCAACCATAGACTCTAAAAATCAAAAGACATTAATGTGTTGTGTATGAAGAGGCCATATTTGCTGATAAGCTGTATGTCCCTTTTCAGGTTTTTCAAAGGAAGTTTTGTTCATTAGTTAGCTCACTACTAGCCTGTAAACGGAGCTAACACATTATTGTTCTCCTTGTGCTTCAGCTAGCATAGAACAGCAACAGTGCTAGCTGTGTGGACTGTACACTGCACTGACAATTATAGTACGACATGATTAACAGGAAGTTGCTCTTATTGTCTGAGACACAGTAAATGTGGGCCCAACAGTCTTCACCAATAAACAATAGTCGTTTTAGCTGAGAAGTTGATGGCAGCAATTCAAAGCTTCCAATAAACTGTTTGAAAACAGCAGCTGCTGGACAATGGGCTGTTTCATTGTTGGTATTGACGTCTAGCTTTCAAGTCATTCTTTTGAATTTTGATACTTGAGGATTTTTTTTAAATGTTTAATTTCAGTTCAGACTGGCTCTAAAAATACGAAATGAATACAAGCAAGAAATACTGACTTTTGAAACCGACAGTTGAAGAAAAAGGATGACGCTTCCAGTTGACAATTGAATCACAAAAGAATGGTTCAAGCTATTATGCTGTACAAACATAGCAATTAAAATTCTTAATTATTTTCTTAGAGACGGCTATCTTTTTTAGATTGTCAAGTTAAAAAGAAAATCCTACAATGATGATTTAAAAAAATAATAATAATGGTGACCAACTGAGTAGGACGCTTGATTCGCATGACTTCTCACCTCTATGACTTCACATCCCTGTTAAAAGTTTAGCTTGATAGTTCATTCTTGAAAACAGCAGATGATGATAAAAGACTGTGTGATAGTTGAAAGCTCCACAACAAGCCAGTGAGTCGACCTTCACTTCAGATTGTTTTGTCAGCAGCTGTCTTTTTACTTCTTAAGGATTGCTCAGATTTAGGTAGAGCACCCAGCAGCAGAGAAGAAAAAGCATGCTTTTGAAGAATATGAATCTTTTGATTATCATTTTTTCCAACAAATGTACATTCCTTTTCCATCACATATTTTCGAATGGCATGTAAACAGAAGTGGCAGTAGCATTTCCCCTCCATTTCTCTCTGCTTTTCTTTCCTGTTCTACACCAAAATATGTTTAAAAGACTGTCACCGGCATGTATACATGCAAAAAATGAAAGTAAGAAATAAATAAGGCCTGCTTGTTTTTGTGAACGTTTTGCATCACACTTTGCTTTTGCAAGTATCAGAGCTGAAGAATATAGCTGCAATAATAAATCCATTTAACTTCCACTGGTGCAATGGGTTGTATTTAAAACTTTTAAATGGGCAAGTTGTGTTACAGACTAAACACAATAAATGTGTCACAGCTCCACATGAAGAATATTGCATGACACGCACTCATTTGTCTCCCTATAGAGACACCACTAAACAGGTTGCAGACAAGCTGCAGTACTTCTGCAGCGCATCGCCTGGGACGCTGCCATCTGTTTGTGCATACAAGCTTGTATCTCTTTGTTGGAAGACAAACTGCTGCCGATGCTGCTTTATGTTAGTTGGTATCTGTATATAGCCAAACAATTAAAAAGTGAGAAAGTAACAATCAACAGAAACTCCTCATTTTCCTGAACTTGCATTAAATCCAGTAATTGTCAGCCTCATGGTCACCCACTCCATAAACAACTCAGCAGGCTTGTTTTTTAAGATGAAATTTTGCAACCTCATATGTGTTTCAGCACTCAGAAATACAGATTCACTATTCTTTGATACTGTCCTTAGCTGACCCTGTTACACACACCAGTTTTATTTGTCTATTATGTTTGTGCTAATAATAATTTACCTCATATTCGAGGTGGACCTGGAACTAAAGCACCAACAAATGACGCGACCATTCAAAGTATGCTTCTCATCAGACCAAGCAGCTTTTCTTTTTTACTTCTTGTAAGGTTTGTGTGATTATGGAAACATGAGCTAGCTTTCTATCATTTTCATCTGATGTCACAAAGTCAGAGAAACAAATTTATCACCAATTCAGCCTTGAATTTAGGTTTTACATGTTTCTCTCACTTAATAAATATGTCATCTTTAGGCATATTTATCTTCATTGTATTCATAACATCACACTGATGTCCTTGAACCCAAAATACAGACCAGTTCCCGTAGAGTGCATCCAGATGACTATAAATGTCGACTTCATTATATTTTGCACAGAAAACCAGAAACCACTGATATTGCTATACTGGAATATGTCAGTTTGTGGTAATTTGATATAACACAGCTTTATTTATTTAGGAAACTGCATTACATGAGCTCAATATAACAATATAATTAATAGGAAACATGCTCCTCTACAAGACCGGCTTCACAAGATAAAGTAATAATGCAGGACACAGTTGATATTATATGTTTCCAGAACAAATTTGCAAGTAATCAAATGACCAAAAACCAATTGACACACAGTGAACTGGCCCCAGAAAGGGGGCAGTTCTGCTGTTCAAAATGTCACTGACTCCAATTTAAAACAACAAAACAAAATTTTCATGGCAGGAAGAAGGCCAATTGTGACTCATGGGAAACTTTGAAACATTTTTTATGTATTTATCGTGTTGGTTTGCTATCTTTACGTCAGGGACCACAGAAATAAGTGCTGGGGTTTACTGTGTCAACCTTGACATTTTTGTGGTTGTGTGTGGATCTATGTTCTTGTGATTTTATATTCTACTCATAATGTCAAATAAACTAGACTCAAAGCTGCTCAGACCTAGATTGCTGAATGCGGCTGGAAAATAGAACTATGTTCTCTT